>NC_133522.1:38275000-39632857 GCF_049354715.1 Callithrix jacchus
AAACATATGTGCATCTGCCCGCCTCCCTGGTGCTTTCCCACCTGAATCTCAGGGCTTCAGGATGTCATGTGATCTTTCCTGGTAGACCTGTTGGATTTCCATTTGTCCCAGGGCTCAGGATTTTGTGTCACTTTTAACAGGCACTCCAGGGTCCTTTTGAGAGCAGGTACATTTTAAAATGCACTTCTTTTAAAAAGTGAGATTATGCATCCAATCATTTATCTAAAATGGCAAAAAAAAAAAAAAAAAAGCTGACTTTATTTAACATATCAAAAGAAACAGTTTCCCCTCCCGCCTTTCAGGCAACTTAAAACACATCAGACTAAAACCACAAAGGTTTTTCTAGAATGCTGCAGAACAATGCAAATTTACCTTATGAGCTTCTTTCTCATCATCTGTCCTCCCCAAGCCCTTCTCAGTTAAAACAGACATGTGGGATTTAAGACTTTGTCCCAAAGAGACAAGAGACAGAATCAAGCAAAAACGGACTGAAGGGAAATTAGATTTTGCAGAGAAAAAGTGAGCAAACTAGGGCGGCCCATGCAGAGCAAGCTCTCTGCTCTCACGGGCTTGTTAATCACCAGAGGCCTGGCCTCTGAGTGCTGAGCCCAGAATCACAGCCCTTCCATGGGCAGTGGATGGTGTCCGGCAGGCCTAGCTGAAGACTTCCCCTGAGCAGCTTCGCAGCCTCACTCTGGGCTGCATTTAAACCTTTCAACCTGGAATGGGAAGATAAACACTGGGACCCGAAGGGATTGATTCTGGGAGCCTGGAGCAAGCAGACGAGGTCAGGGGCTAGAGGCAAGTGAAACCACCTTTGCAAAATTAAAGCTGAGACACTGAAAGAGATCTAACTTAACCAACTCCATCTTGCTTCTAACCTCCAAGCTGTCCTTATTCATTCCTGGGCATAGGCTGAACAAACTTTAGGAAAAACTTAGTTTATGGTTTAAAATAAAGACAACAACAACCCTTTCCCACAGCTGACCTCCTTCTTGCCGGGGGATTAGGCAAGAATTGCCTTTGCAGGACTAACATTAGCCAGAAGATTAGAAATTATGGTTTAGGAGTCATGCAGCTGGAGCTACAAGATTCTGACCCTCCCTAACCTGCTCCTAAGATCAGCACTTGAGATATTTTGCAGACCCTGCACTTGAGGGATCAGCTGGCACCATCCAAATTGATAAACTGACTCATCTGATTTTGTGGCCCCTGCCCAGGAACTGACTCAGTGCAAGAAGACAGCTTCTGCTCCCTGTGATTTCATCTCTGACCAATCAGCACTCCTGGCTGGCTCACTGGCTTCCTTCACTCATCAAGTTGTCCTTAAAAAGTCTGCTCCCCGAATGCTCAGGGAGACTGATTTGAACAATAATAAAACTCTGGTCTCCTGCATAGCTCTGCATCAATTACTCCTTCTCTACTGCAATTCCCCTGTCTTGACAAATCAGCTCTGTCTAGGCAGCAGGCAAGGTGAACCCCTTGGGTGGTTACAGAAAGGGCAGATGATGGAGGTCTCCCACCTCCTGCTACCCCCAGGTCTGCAAAACGGGGTGGAGGATGGGATTAGAGGCATTGGGGAAAGGGAGAGAGAGATGGGATGAGGGTTGTGGAGAGAGGAAAGGGAGGGGAAAGAGATGAAACAGACAGGTACACAAAGACAAGGGGGAAATAAGAGACGGAAGAGAGAGGAGAAAGGAATCACTTGAGAATCACAAACAAAAAAGAAGTTTCTCTCAAGGGCTCTGAAACCAAAACCACACAAACTTGCCTTCAATTCTTATTTTCTAAAATTAACAGCAGAGCTTCAGAAGTAGCCTAGATTCTGAACGCAACTTTAAAGGAATCTTCATTTCCTTAAGGTCCAAAGGGGATCTGCAAAACTGCCTCTCTCTCCCTCTCTCCAGAAGCAGCTTCCATTTGCAAAAGAGGCTGCCTTTTATATTCTTTTACAATGTTAATATTTGTTTTGCTCCTTTGGTTTGTTTTGGCTTTCCTAAAGTGCTGATGAGCCGCTGTTGAATGAGTTCTGCAGATACTCTAGATTCAACCACAATTTGAAATGTTAGGCATCAGAAGCTGATCCGAGGAAGGGAAGGGGTCACTGAGTGGAGGAGGATAAGGGTGAGCTCTTAGCCATCCTTTATGCATGAAAATTTAAAGTATATCAAGTTCAGCCAACAATCTAAGCTCTAGTCACCTGCTCGACTCAATAGTTCTATCCCCGAGGGAGTATCTTGTGTTTCAAGTATTCTCTTACTTTTCATGGGTTTTATATCTTTGGCTGAAAATGTTGCTGCAAAGATGTGGGCAGGATTAAATGACCACATGAGGTTTCAAAGGACTCCCAGTAATTCTCCACTCCCAAAGGGGCCGACACCTGATCTTTGAAAGGCTTCTGCCCAAGCACTGGATTTGAGGGCTGGAAAGGGTATCCGCCTTCAACCCATCATTTTACAGATCAGGAAATATGTACAAATCAAGAGCACAGAGAGAGTCTATAACATACTCATGCCCAAACAGCCAGTCCATGCCATGGTGAAGATTAGATGCTGAGGCTCTCTAGGCACAGAAGTCGGCAGACCTGTGTTTATGTGTCCTACCACACTGCCCTCCATCAGGGGATGGTGCTCCAGAAGCAACCTCCCAGAGGAACATCTTCAGTCAAAAGATGACATCTTAGTGCTTGAAAGAAGCAATACACAATCTGCTCAGTGGAGTGATGAAACCTAAGTGTCTCGGGGTAAGAATAGGAACTGAGTATCAGGAAGAAAGTGGAAATTTGCAGTCTCAGGATTTGGAGGTCCAGGACAGCAGGGAGGTGGGTGGGACTAAAAATAGGATCGGTGCAAGGAATAGCTACATCTTCCCAGATCGATGCAGTGCAGGGACTGTATCCCTCCCTAACCTGGAGCCCAGATCTATGCAGCCAGGAGACTGTTCCTCCCTAACCTGCTAGGAAACTGTGAGCCCAGGTGCTCTGACCTCAGAGACATTCAGAGTACCTCAAGAGGCATGAGATGCTGTACTGAAAACAGGGGAATTAGGTGAAGGTTGGCATGCTTTTTGCCAATTCTTGAGCTCCCAAACACTGGATCCAGACTTATACCGCAACCTAGTCAGAAGAACACCCTTTGCCAGCAAGACTAAACTGTCTTGCCTAGTGGGAAAGACCTATAGGTACTGACACTTAGCTATTCGTAGTGAAACAACAGGGCTCCTGGGCAATCTCCCAGGACCAGGTATACCAGTCAATGGGTAGGCCGTCCATACACAATGAAGATTTTACTCTCAATGCAGTATTACATGTTGCTTTAAAAAAACTATTTGCATGGAGGTGAAATTCACATAACATAAAAGCAACCATTTTAAAGTGAACGATCAGTGGTATTTAGCACATTCTCAATGCTGTGCAGCAACCACCTCTACCTAGGTCCAAACATTTAATCACTCTAGAAGGAAACCTCTGTGCTTCACCTCCCACTGTGAGAGACCAGCAGTCACCAGACATTGGAGGAAAAGCTTCTGACATGAGCAACAAACAGAAAAAGACAACACACAGGAAGAACCCAAAGAAAACAGAGAGTGAGAAGAGCAGAAGAAAAATTAAAACGCAAAACTTCTGAAAAGTCTCCTCAGAAAGATGAGAAGTCACTGCATGCATATTTGAAACAAAAAACCAATGCTTCAAAAGTGTTGGGGCTAATATATTTGTAAAATGTATAGAATGGAAAAGAGCTCTTAGAAATTCAAAATATACAAGTGAAAATTTTAAAAATCTTACAGAAAAGATTTTTTTTAAATGTAAGAGTTAGAAGTTGAGAAGATCACCCAGAAAGTAGACAAAGAATGTAAATGGGAAAGAAAACACAAGACAATTAGAATCTATGAGTCAGTCTAAAAGTGTCAACATTGAATAACAGAAGAAAGAAAGAAAGAAAGAAAGAAAGAAAGAAAGAAAGAAAGAAAGGAAGAAAGAAAGAAAGGAAGAAAGAAAGAAAGGAAGGAAGAAGGAAGGAAGGAAGGAAGGAAGGAAGGAAGGAAGGAAGGAAGGAAGGAAGGAAGGAGAAAGAAAGAAGAAAGAAAGAAAGAAAGAAAGAAAGGAAGGAAGGAAGGAAGGGAAAGAGAGAGAGAGAAAGGGAGTGAGGGAGGGAGGAAGGAAGGAAGGAGAGAGGGAGGGAGGGAGGGAGGGAGGGAGGAAGGAAGGAAGGAAGGAAGGAAAGAAGGAAGGAAGAAAGGAAGGAAGGGAGGGAGGGAGGATGAGAGGGAGGAAGGGAAGAAAGAAAGAAAGAAAGAAAGAAAGAAAGAAAGAAAGAAAGAAAGAAAGAAAGAAGGAAAGGAGAGAGAACATAGAAAGATGCTATTAAAGAACAAATATGAGAAAAACTTCCTAAACTGAAGACATTGGTCTCCACACTGAAAGGGATGGCTGAGTTTCCAGCACAAAGAATGAAAAAGAGACTCACACCAAGACTCGCTGTAAGATTTTAGAAGAGCTGGCACAGGAAAATACCTTAAAATTTCCTGGAGGAAAAAAATATAGGTCATGTATTGAGGATCTGAAATCAGAATGACAACAAACTTCTCATAGTAATAATGGAATCTGGAAAACAATGGAACAATGCTTTTGAATTTTTGAGTGATAATGATGTCTAAACTAAAATTCACACCAGCCCATCTAGTAATCAGTCATGGTGGTAGAATAAAGGTATTTTCAGACACTTATGAACTCCAGTAATGAATATGCTCCACCAAAACAAGGAAGCAAATTTTTAAAACAAGATGATATGAGGTTAAGGAAATACAGGATTCAACATGGGGCTAGGTGCAGGGGCTCACAGCTATAATCCCAGCACTTTAGGAGGCTGAGACAGATGGATTCCCTGAGGTCAGGACTTTGAGACCAGCCTGGCCAACATGGTGAAAATCCATCTCTACTAAAAATACAAAAATTAGCCAGGCATAGTGGTGCACACCTGTAGTCCCAGCTACCTGGGAGGCTGAGGCATGAGAATTGCTTGAAGCCAGAGATGGAGGTTGCAATGAGCTGAGATCACACCACTGCATTCCAGCCTGGGCAACAGAATGAGACTCCATATTAAAAAAAAGAAAAAAAGGATTCAACATGGGGAAAAGTTAAAAGGAATCCCTAGAGATTCTAGAGTAATGAAGGGGAATCCTAAGATGAGTAAAGGGAAGTGACTGAATTGCAATCTGGAGTCTCTCTGGAGGCAAATCCAAAAATGGTCCAGGAGAGATGTATCTAAGACAAAAATGGAACTTGACATGCTGGTATTCAAAGGAATTTTAAGATCTGGTAACAGCAATGAATTAGTGTAAATACAAAGAAAAGTAACTAAATAGAAAAATGAGTCTATCATTAATTCTAGGCAAACAAAAGCTCTGCATGAGAAAGAAACATGGTCAACTACATGGTTAAAATGTATTTACATGGTGAAAACAGTACAACATCTGGATATTCATTTTTCTAATTTTTAATTTTTGTGGGTACACAGTAGGTGTATAGATTGATGGGATACATGAAATGTTTTGATACAGGCCTGGAATGCATAATGATCCCATCATGAAGAATGGGGTATCCATTCCCTCAAGTATTATCCTTTGCATTACAAACATCCAGTTATACTCTGTGTGCTAGTCACCCTGTGTGCTATCAAATAGCAGGTCTTTTTCATTCTATTTCTTGTATGCTGAATGTTGATTTGACCAAACATTGTTATATAACAATATCAGAAGGCTAAGAAGGCAGAGGAAGTGTGGGTGAGTACTAGGGGAGTGAGTCTGGTATAAAAGTATCCAGCATCCTGAAATCCAGAAATGACAGTATACATGTGTCACTGAGAAACCCAGAGTTAAAAACCATAAGAAGCATCTAAAAAGACTTGGGGCTGGGTACAGTGGCTTATGTCTGTAATCTCAGAATTTTGGGAGGCCAAAGCAGAAGAATTGTTTGAGCCCAGGAGGTTGAGACCAGACAGGCAACATGGTGAAACCCTGTCTCTCCAAAAAAAATAAAAATAAAAATACAAAAAATTACCCAGGTGGCACATGCCTGAAGTGCCAGCTACTTGGGAGGCTGAGGTTGGAGGATCACCCAAGCCCAGGAAGTTGAGGCTGCAGTGAGATGTGATCGCACCACTGCATTCCAGCCTGGGGCAACAGGCAAGATTCTACCTCAAAAAAAAAAAAGACTTGGAAGTGTTTGCCTCAGTAAAGGAGGAATTAGCTGGAGGAGAAGGGGGTCAGAGGACTCTTATTTCAGTATCAGCCTTTTAATAATGTTTGGCTTTTTAAACTCGGTCCATATATATTTCTGATAGAAATGTAGATTAATTTCTTTAACTCCATTAATGTAACAACTTGGCCCATCAACCGAGCTACAAGCCAAGTTATACCCGGCGGCATGTGATGGTCCTCCCTGCTATAGCAAGTGGTTCACAGAGGAGAAATGCTACTTGCTGTCAAGTCCCATTTCTGAAAGATGTGACCTCTTTTTCAACCCCGAGAAAATGCAGCCACTAAATACAAGTCAAATCTGGTTACCGTCAAAATCCAAGTGATGTGTAACCAAAATATTTGTAAGCCCCAGGTAATGGCCTAGTTATCCCAGCATAATGTGTTCTAACAGCATCTTTGAACACTAAAAAATGTACAGTAGTTGCTTTCACTCTGGGCTCCTATAGCATCTTACTGCCCTAACCAATGGGTAATTCATCACACTTTTACTGTACTTTATTGTTGGGATTGTCAAAGTGTTTGTTAAAAGGTCTGTCTTCATGAGGACAAAGACTATATTTTGTTAATTTTGTTTAATTTCCTGTATCTAACACAGTAACTAATGTATAGAAGGCATAAAGGAAATGTTCAAATAAAGAAAGAAAGAAAGGACTGGCCAGGCGCGGTGGCTCAAGCCTGTAATCCCAGCACTTTGGGAGGCCGAGATGGGTGGATCACGAGCTCAACAGATCGATACCATCCAGGTCAACATGGTGAAACCCTGTCTCTACTAAAAATACAAAAAATTAGCTGGGCATAGTGGCGCATGCCTGTAATCCCAGCTACTCGGGAGGCTGAGGCAGGAGAATTGCCTGAACCCAGGAGGCAGAGGTTGCGGTGAGCCGAGATCGCGCCATTGCACTCCAGCCTGGGTAACAAGAGCAAAAAACTCTGTCTCAAAAAAAAAAAAAGAAAAAAAGAAAGAACTAGGCCAGGTATGATGGCTCATTCCTGTAATCCCAGCACTTTGGGAGGTCAAGGAGGGTGGATCACGAGGTCAGGAGTTCGAGACCAGCCTGTCTAACATAGTGAAACCCCGTCTCTACTAAAATACAAAAAATTAGCTGGGCATAACAGTGTATGCCTATAATCCCAGCTATGCAGGAGGCTGAGACAGGAGAATTGCTAGAATCCAGAAGGCAAAGGTTGCAGTGAGCCAAGATCATACCACTGCACTCTAGCCTGGGTAACAGAGCGAGACTTCATCTCAAAAAAAAAAAAAAAAAAAAGACATTGAAAAGGGCTGGAGCTGGGCCCACAGCGGCTCATGTCAGTAATCCCAGCACTTTGGGAGGCCAAGGCAGGCAGATCACAAGGTCAAGAGTTCAAGACCAGCCTGACCAACATGGTGAAACTCCGTCTTTACTAAAAATACAAAAATTAGCCAGGTGTGGTAATCCCAGCTACTCAGGAGGCTGAGGCATGAGAATTTCTTGAACCCGGGAGGCAGAGATTGCAGTGAGCTGAGATTGTGCCACTGCACTCCAGCCTGGGCGACAGAGTGAGACTCTGTCTCAAACAAACAAACGAAAGGGCTGGACCTATTGCAGCCATCTTTCTACCATGAGGGAAAAGTCAAGGGAAGTGCAGAGACTTAAACCCTGATGTTATTTAGCCTCTGAACTAAGCACTACCAAATGCCAAACCCAGATATGTTGTATGAGGGCGGAAAAAATCCTCAATTATTCACATCATACTTTGTTGGGGTTTTTTAATTACATGAATCCAGCCTATTCCAGAGTAATGCATTGAAGATTATTCTCATTTTACAGATCAGAAAACCAACACTCAGAGAGATTAAGAGCTTGGCTAGGGCTGCCAGTGTAGTGCATTATTATGTTCATGATCTCTGATGAAATCTACCTCCCAGCATCTGTACCCCTTTCCTATTAACACAGAACTTGACGATGTGATTTGCTTTGGCCAATGGGACATGAACAAATGTAATGCAAACAAAGGCTTTATAAATGCATGTGCTCTTATAAAGGGGCTTCCCTTTTTGGAATGGTCCCCCCCTCCACCATGAGAAGAAACTTTGTCATCACATGTCCTTCACATGAGAGACCAGGATGAGAAAAGACCTCATGGAGAAAGAGGCCCACCCGTCCCAATCATTTTAGACATTCCTGCTGGGACCCGCCAGCCGTCGCTGCAGCCACACAAGTAACCCTTGCAAAGATCAGCAGAGGAGTCTCCCAACTGAGTCCCATCCCAAGTGCAGAATTTTTGAACAAATACATGGTTAATTCAAGCCACTAAGCACTGGGGTGGTTACACAATAGTATAACTGCTATACCTAGCTAATAAATAGCAAAAGCAGAACTTGAATTTAGATCTGTTTGCCACCAAGGGCCGTGTTTGTAACCACTACCCTATCCCCCACCACCATACCCCTGTTTTACATGTTTTATCTGCACACTTCCTCCAGGCCTAAGGAAAGACTTGCATTTCCTGTTCAGATTCTGTAAAATCTCTTTCCCATGTTGGTGGCTTTTCCTTTCTACTCTGAGCTCTGGACTCTAAGTTGACAGAGTTCCTGCCCCAAAACAAAGAGCATCTGAAGGCAACTGAAAGTCCAGACGCAACCTCGCTCTGATCTCCATTCTCCCGGCTTCAACGTCTTCAAAGTATGTGCAGAACTAAGTCAAGGTGAAGTCACAGAGGTGGACCTATTCCCAGAGAGCATTTCATTCACCTAACAATAAAATGTGTGTGTACCTCTCCACTGCCAATCGCTTCTGCAATTAAAGTAGGAACATTTTGCATTCAGGGTGTTCTTGTCACAATTGAAGCCTCAAAGGGCTTTGCAACCCTGGATGAACTCTCCCAGTACCAAGGCCTGCATATGCCAATTCCTGTCACCCAACACTCCCTTGAGATGACCTCAAGGTACGTACGCTGAATGGAATAACTTTTCCACAAAGAATTCTCTCTGAAGAGATCTATTGAACTTGCACATTCTATGGTACTGGTGGGGTTGAGTCGGGGACACAGACCCCGTGAGTGTCGAGGATTTGGTAGAGGTTTCAGTATGGCTGTTGGTACTAGCTTCCCCTGTAGCACCTCAGTTCATCCCTGTGTGGCTTTCCCTGTGGCACCTCAGTTCATCCGTATGTGGCTTCCCCTGTGGCACCTCAGTTCATCTCTGTGTGGCCTCTCATCTTCTAGTAGGTGACGCTAGCTTCCTGATGTGACATCCACAAGACAATGCTCCAACTTTGGAATTCAGAGAATGTCACTTTTACCACATTCAATTTGTTAAAGAAAGTTACACATTTCTGAGAGTGAGAAAATAGACTCCACTTCTTGAGCTGCTAAACACTTAGGGCTTCTGTGAACCTTCTGTGCTTGTATTCGAGGAGAATTGTTGTTATTGACTATTACTTAGGCGGAAGAAGGAGACTGACCTCTTTAAGAGCAATACTGAGTCATCCACTCAGCTTCAGCCCTAAGACAGCACTCCAAGCTGACAGGAGATATTGAGGTCAGTGCAGACACACAGTTTGGGGGCAGTGCACAGGACAGGTCGGCAAAGACAAAAACCAGACATGTGAGGCCTGCTCTGAAGAGGCACCTGATAACCTTTCCCAGGTTAGAACCACAAAGGGAAATTGAGGCTGCTGGGAGGAGTGGGGAGGGGTGAGGGTTAGACAAGTACCTACCATGTACCAGGTGCATGTCACCCAGGCTTCACACAACCCATCATCAGCCTCACTGCAAATCCTCACCCTATGCTGTGTGCCAGGGTTGTGCTAATCACTTTATGCAAGTAACTAAGTTAATATCAGCAACAACTCCAAGATAGGTGTCACTGTGTCTCCCATCTCTCAGATCAAAGAAAACTAAGCCCCAGAGCGGTTAAGTAACTATCCCAAAGTCACACAGCTAGTAGCCAATGGAGTTAGGTGGGGCCACTGTGCAGAGAGGAAAATTGAGACTCAGAGAGATTACATAACTTGCCAAGTTCATGCCTAAATCTTTCTGACTCCCAAAACCGGGCTCTTTCCTTGAATGCACTGTGTTGACTCTGAAGGACTTGCTTCATGAGAAAAATTATTCCAGACTCTTCCAGAAAAAGAAGACTGGCTGTCATGGAAGAGGCAGACCCAGGCACCCAGACCTTCTTCATGAAGCAAATTTATCATGAAATTAACAGTAGGCATTTAAGAATACACTTAAGCTAAGAATACACCGTATGCTGTACCACTAATAATACAAACGAAACCAGAGAAGACAGTGTGTGCCTGGTGCTTACATTTCTATTCTTTTGTTTCTATTTTGATGTTTAATATCTTGCCAGTAAAGAGAATTAACTACTTCCTGTCTTAAACAAACGTGGACATATTTATGGGATGCTGTGTGTAAACACAGGTGGCGTTTCACGAGGAGAAACTTCACAGTTTGATTCTCCTGTCACCCCTAAATTCCCAGCTGGACAGTCTAGTCTAAAAGCAGCACTGCTTACGCCTGTAATCTCAGCACTTTAGGAGGCCAAGGTGGGTAGATCACCTGAGGTCAGGAGTTCAAGACCAGCCTGACCAACATGGTGAAACCCCCGTCTCTACTAAAAATACGAAAATTAGCCAGGTATGGAGGCACATGCCTGTAATCCCAGCTACTCGGGAGGCGGAGGCAGGACAGTAGCTTGAACCCAGGAGGCAGAGTTTGCAGTGAGCCAAGATCGCGCCACTGCACTCCATTCTGGGTAATAGAGCAAGACTTCACCTCAAAACAAACAAACATCTGGGAGTACAGCGCAACAGGAGATGCTGGTTTGTGGGCCAGTGTCTCTAATAGCATCTCCTTGGAATCTCCATGCACCAGCCGCCATGGCCCTAGTACATGCAGGATCCCTGGGGACAGTGGGCAGCAGCCTCAACTCCTCCCAGGGCCCCTCTTCGCTTAGCTCCCTCCCGCCCTCCAAGCCTCTTCCTTCCCTCCACACCCCCTCCCTGAACAGGCACTTGTTCTGTCTGCCCAGTCCCTGTCTACATACATTATTCCTCTTTTGTGATCTCAGTGTAATGGAGCAAAATTATCACATAAACACAGGAAGAGTCTCTTGGCCTCTTCTTCTCTCCCACCTCCTCTCCAGCATCCAATCTCCCTCTGGCATTGTCTGTGTGGGCAGTTAGTGACATCTTGCACTTCATGCCCTGCAGGTACAACTCCAAAAGCTTCCCACATTTCGGGTCTCTGAGGGAGGGGACAGGCCATGGCACATCTGTCCGAGACCTCCTCCTGCCTTTTTGTTTTGTGACTCTGTTCAGACCAACCCACTTTTTTCTTTACCCCAGTGCCCAACGTTCTCACCGCTCAAAATCACTCTCAGATTTCTACAGCAGGTTGAAGCTTTGGCACCTCAGGTGTCCACTGAGACCTGAAACACCGCATAGTCACCTCCAGAGGATGAAATCGCTTCGAGCTCAAACTTGGAGGATTTCTGGAGAAATGGAGTTCTAGGAGGTACTGGATTCAGTGCAGTCTAACTTAACTGTTCACCCCTCTAGAAAAGAATTGGGGTTCCCAAAGTGTCACCTGGCCCTCTGGAGAGGGAGTGAGGTGCATGTAATGGCCCAAACACTGCTGCTGGACTTGAACTAGGTCAGCATCAACCAGTTTGCTGCTAGGATTCTGATTTTCAAGGAGCTAGGAGTGGCTCACTTCATTAGAAGCAAACACACACTATGTACCCCAGCTTGCTCTGGTTTCTACATGACCCCAGCGTTTTCTCAGTGCCTGCAGGAGTACCTGGCACATAGGGGGCTTCCCAAAACGTTTGTGGATTGAAGAAATGATCTCACCCTCTCACGAGGCTGTCACCCTCCCGCAGCCCACAGGAAAGGAATCTGGAAGCTCCCTGCAGAGGGGAAGTTGTCTGATGGTCATCTTTCAGTTTGTTTTCTGTAAGCCCTCACAGTGGGTACTGACTACATTCACTGTTCATATTTTACTGAGAAAAATATTCATCGCTTCCCTCTCAGAAAATCAAACGCTGCTTTGCATGTTGGAGAAGCAGCATGATCTAAAAATCCCTACTGAGTAGAGCCAGGCAGAGTGATTCATACCCTCTATTCAGAGGCAAGACTGACATATGTCGCACACATGTGCCCAGCACCAACCAAGCGGCCAGGCTGGATTCTCAGAGCAGCCCACTCAGAAGAACATTCCTTATTTTTACCCTTTGCCAAAAACAGAAACTCACACCAATGCTCCCTCATAAATAGCCTTGTCATTTCAGAAGGCTGCTTCGAAGCCCAAGATGCTCAGTGGAGCTGAGTCCATGGAAGCACGACTGCAGTTTATAGAAACCGAATTAGACTCATTACCTAAGAATGAAAGAATTCAGCTTCTAAAAATACAGTAGCATTTATTCCTGGCCCAGCCTCCGTGTTTGTGTACTTTCTATTTTATTTTATTTTTTTAGAAACCTGTGCCTTTTTAAAGACTCTCTCTACAGCACTTGGCACAAAGGACCAGTTTCTAAGTGTGGTTTAAAACAGCCGGTGGCTTCCAGTGCAGTGAAAGGGAAAATCAGAGGAAAGAACCTGAGAAGTGCAGAGACACAGGTGCATGGTGGTCGAGAGGTCTGGGGAGGATTTTGTTGTTATTTTGAAAGACAGCTGGAGACCCCACAGCTGTAAGAAGACAACATTCTTGCAGGGAACTTACTTGGTAAATATAATGATGCTTTATATCAACACTACTGTCCCAAGACGCTGGAAAAATGACAACAAAACCATTCCAATGGCTCCTTTGGGAAGAAGTAACATGATGCCTCTCCCTCTCTTGAGGGATTTCAGTGTCTTTCCTTAGGACATGGGGAAGCCAAGTGTTTTATGCAGAGGGGTGACCCAATGAGATGAAAGTTTCCAGCAGCTCCGTCTGGTTGTGGAGGAGATGGGAGTGGGCCGAGACCAGTGAGGAGGCTCTTGGGAAGCCCAGGCAAGAGATGGTGGTGGTTTTGATATGGGAAGAGGGCAGGGAAGTGCTGGGTAGAGGAGGGCAGGGCCCCTGGCAAGGACTCCATCCTCAGTCTTGTGCCCATGGACCTAAGTGAGAACAGGCACTCCTGTTTTCATACCCAAATGTTGCATTGTCCAAGACTATTCTGATCTATCACACCCCCAATCCTGTGCCCATAAAAACCCTGAGACCCTAGCGGGCATAGACACAAACAGCTGGACATCAAGAGGAACAGAAGAGCATGCCAACAGGAGCAGACGCTGGCAGTCCAACGACAGCAGGACAACATGGAATTCAGTCAGGGGCAGTCAGAGGAGAGTCCAGCTGCTGAGTGGCCCACTCAAGGGGAAGACCACCTTCCCACTCCAGCCCCCTTCTGGCTCCCTGTCCATCTGCTGGGGGCTACTTCCACCACTCAATAAAACCTAGCACGAATCCTTCCAGCCCATGTGCGAACTGATTTTTCCGGTTCACTCGGGCAAGAATCCCAGGATACAGAAAGCCCTCTGTCCTTGCAATAAGGCAGAAGGTCTAATTGAGCTGATTAACCCAAGCTGCCTATGGATGGCTAAACTGAAAGAGCCCACTGTAACATACACCCACTGGGACTTTGGGAGCTGTAAATATTCACCCCTAGACACTGCCATGGGGCCGGAACCCAAAAACACTCCCTACGACCTGCCCCGCCCATCTGCATGCTCCCCTAGGGGTTTGAGCAGCAGGGCACCAAAGAAGTGAGCCACACCCCTGTCACACGCCCTGTGAAGGGGATAAGGGAACTCTTCCCATTTCAGTTTGTACTAGGATGGGAACTGCTAAGACAGGGAGAAGTGGGTGGATTCCAAAGGAGTTGGTGATGGGTTGGCAGTGGGTGGTAGGAAGGATATAAACTGGGTTTCTCAGTTGTACCACAGCCAGGACAGACGTGCCGGAGCCACTGGGAACTCAAGAAGGACTCAGATTTGGGCAAAGAAAACAAAACTAGTATTTTCATATGGATGATGATGGATCTTAGTTTTCCAGGGACAATCCAAGTTATGCCTGTCATCCCAAAGTCTGGTCTGGTTTCATTTAGAATTTGTTATTCTCAAAAATGCCCTGGTTTAAACCAATACATTAAACAGTCACTCTAGGCTAAGACTCGTGTGATTTGAAAGGCCTCTGAAACATCTGAGAGAAGATTTTGAGAATCTAGAATGAATAGAGGAGGAGCCCAGGAGTGAAGCCTCCTGAACTTCAATATCCAAGCACAGGCCAGGTCAGAGAGAGAGGAGGCCAGCAATGTTACGGGAGATGCATGCCCTGTCTTCTAGTTTTCCTAGAAAGGCATCCTTTAGATCAGGGGCTGGAAAACTTCTTCTGTAAAAGGCCAAATGAACATTATTTTGCTTCCCAGGCCAAATGGTGTTGGTTGCTGATATGGTTTGGCTCTGTGTCCCCACCCAAATCTCATCTTGAATTGTACTCCCATAATTCGCACGTGTTGTAGGAGGGACCCAGTGAGAGATAATTGAATCATGGCGGCTGTTTCTCCCAAACTGTTCTCGTGGTAGTGAATAAGTCTCACCAGATCTGATGGTTTTATCAGGGGTTTCTACTTCTGCGTTTTCCTCAGTATCTCTTTGCCTGCTGCCATTCATGTAAGACAGGACTTGCTCCTCCTTGCCTTCCACTACTATTGTTTGGCTTCCCCAGCCACATGGAACTGTAAGTCCAGTTAAACCTCTTTCTTTTGTAAATTGCCCATTCTTGGGTATGTCTTTATTAGCAGCATGAAAACAGACGAATCCAGTCACTAATATCCAACTGTGCCATTGGAACAGCTTTAGGCAACGTGTCATTCAACCAGTGTGGCTATGTTCCAATAAAACTTCACTTATAAAAACAGGCACGAGCTACATTTCATCCACGGGGAGTAGCTGGCAGAGCTCACTTTAGAATAACACTCCGGGCCAGGGGCGGTAGCTCACACTTGTAATCCCAGCACTCTGGGAGGCCAAGGAGGGCGGATGATGAGATCAGGAGTTTGAGACCAACCTGGTCAACACATTGAAACCCTGTCTCTACTAAAAATACAAAAATTAGCTGGGCACGGTGGCGGGTGCCTGCAGTTCCAGCTACTCAGGAGGCTGAGGCAGGAGAATCATTTGAACCTGGGAGGCAGAGGTTGCAGTAAGCCGAGATAGCGTCATTGCACTCCAGCCTGGGTGACAGAGCTAAACTCCGTCTACAAAAAAAAAAAAAAAAAGGAATAACACTCTGGGCCTCTCCCTTCCTGATTCCTCCCTAGGGGAGGTGGGAAGGGGATCGGGGTGTTGGCACTGACAGGTTCTACTGGAGAGCTTAGACCAACCCCTCTTTGGGGAGCTCTGCCTGAATGTAGAGAGCTCAGTGATGCTGGAAGTCATAGGAGGTGGGACTTCAAAAGGGGCCTAAAGCTGTTCAGTGCTGGCAGATACAGATCTATGATCCAGCCTGATTGGGGTGAGGTATTAGCAGTCCCACTTGGCTAAGAGCACTACCTATGGCCTGCAATCCTAGTTTTGTCAGAAATGGAAGTGATATTGTGACTCCATCTGCACATTTCTGCTCCAAACTGGGACAGGTGGACTAGGGACATTGGCCACAGCCCCGGCCAACGCCAACAGTAAAGGAAGGGTCTGTTCCTCGGTTCTACTGTTTTTGGGGTTGGATCTGTTTGTTGGTGACTTACCACTGTTTCAGGCAGCTTCAGAAATACTGTAGTCACAGTCGAGGCCAGGAGCATCTATTCTCGCTTCTGCCAAATGAAAACACACGTGGGCTGGTTGCTAAGTAATACATGTAACGCATGTTGATGTGAACGACGGTCTAGAGGTGGAGCTGGGGCGAGATGCAGATGAGGACACGACCTTGAAGGCCTTGGAGATTCTAGCGAGTGGGGGTGGGGGCTAAGATCCCGCTCGATTCTGTCTCGCTTTCAGATGCCCACCCTCACTCAAACACATCATTAGGTTTGCAGCAATTACCCAAGGACTACGCATGCTTTATTATTATTACAAAATCAGACAAGCAAAGGAGAAAATAAAAACCACCTTTAATCTCCACCCAGAGATAGCTATTAATAACAGTTTGCAATGTATTTTTCCAGACGCAAAAATGAGATCATACTGTCCGTGTTGTTTTGTGGTCTACTTTTGGCATCTAAAATATAATAAATACCCTTCCCTGTTCCAGAGAAGAACATACACCGTGAGTTTTATTACACGATTCATTTACCCAATGCGCTGTGACTGGCCATTTAGCTAGTTTCCAAGTTTTCCCGGTAAAAACAACGCTATGGTGAGCATTCTTACAGCTAGTTCTGGGAGCTCATTTTGAATTATTGGCTTAAACTGAATTCCAAGAAGACAAGCAAGATTGTAGAACACTTCATCCTTCTAAGGGGGCCTTGACTTGAAGTAGGCTTGAGTTCCCTATAGAGGAAGAGCAGGCTCAGCTGTGCGTATATATTGGTTCCAGCAATTTCTAGACAACTGCTGTGGGCTACGGAGTTAGATAGAGCCCCACTCTGGAAGAATCCTGGACCTGCTAGAAGAGTACAATAGTGTGGAGTCTCTGCCTCCATCTCCCCAGAGAGATGGACCTTGTCCATTGCAATAGAGAGACCAGAAAAATGGAAAGATCAAGAGACTAGGTGAGTTCAGCCATTAGAAGAAGGCGAGGTGAGAATACCCCCAATATTCCCTCTCTCTGCACTGCAAGAAGTGGGGAGTCTGAACTTTTCTCCCTCTTTTTGCCACATTTTAAACTGTGGCATCAGAGCTTGGCAAGGTTCCCTTGGGGTCAGAAATGGCTTACTGGGGTCCCCTCAGTTATTCAGAACTCACTGGAGCAGGGGTCTAGGAGAGGGGCAAGCACCTGGCTCCAGGCTTCATGGAGGAAGGTGGTGAACCCTAGGACTTCCTTCTGGACCATCCAGCCCAAGTCAGTAGGTCAGGAAAGAGCTAGACTCAGGACAGAAGCCCTGCCAGGAGTAAGGAACATGCCTTTGGTTTCTGTCTTCCTAGCTGTTCTTTCAGACTCAAGGAGATGTGGCAGGTATGCCGCAGCAGCCACAGCAGAGGGAAGAGCTCCCTGAAAAGGGGCTGGCTCTCCACATCAACCCCAAAACTCCGCATCACCTAAGATGCTCCTACAGAGGTCCTCAGCTTCACCATGCATCCAGATCACAGTGAGCAAAGACACAGGTGTTTAGATCCCAGCGGTTCTCACTTAATAGGCCCAGGGTAGAACGTCAATGTTGGTAAGACTTCAAAAGGCTTGGAAACCACTGAGTAATTGTTTTAGATGACAGGGAATGGTGTAAAGGAAGGACAGTGGGCTCAGGAATTGACTGATTGATCTGAGGGCCTGGATAATGGGAAGACCCCTACACAGTGGCTTCCACACAGTAGGTACACAAACGGCAACTTAAGATGATGAGAATTGATTTCTTGCATGGCCACAAGAGGAAATATAAAAGAGAATGGAAGAACAGGTGGTGGGAGAATATGGCACAGTCACTCTTGCTTGTCAAATCTGACCTAAGAATCTTGGCATCAGAAGAGAACTGGAGTTACTCCTTTTGTAGCAAACAAAAGGTACAGGGCTAGTCTTAAATGTTGGCCCTGGAATCCCGAATTCCTACTTGTACCAGTATGCTGTGCAAGTGATTTAAGGATTGAGTGGCCATTACCTTTATCTTCCCTTCCTGGACTGCTGTTAGACTGGAGGGCTGGGGTCTGCTTTGTGTTAAAGATTATCTCCCTGGAGGGAATGTAATCTGCTATTAATATGTCTTATAGGTGGAGGCCAACTGCTTTCCCACAGTCTAAATCTGAATCCTGCTTCCCCACCATTCTGTTTAGTAACAGCCATCGGCCAAGGGGAAGAGAATGAAGGATTCCGAGACAGGCTGAAAGCTTTCAGTCTAAATTGAATAGGTGTTTCCTCCTGCAGGTTTAGGATGACCTGCTTGTGTAATTCACAAGGAAGCTAACCCAATCCCAGGTCTGAGGTCGTCACATCCCTGCTTTTAAGGTCTCCTGATAAGTCCACGGTAACTCATCCCTTAGATGCTTTAGACTTCAAGATTCTGGCCTCTTGACTTTTTAATTGATCGTCACTTGGCACTTCATACTTGGAACACATCAGCTGGAATTTTTGTCCCCTCCCTCAGAAATTAATGATGTGTGGGGAAACTTTTAGATGCACCAGGGGAGCTCTAATTAAAAGAGGCCTGCTCCGAAACCTTCTGCAAAACAATCATCCTTTGAATACGTGGCTGCTCACCCTGCCCCAATCTGTCTCCTTTGTACGTTTGGGTTTCATGTATTAAGAGTTTCTTAATGTAAGACTCACTTTTGAACCTCCTTCGGGCTCCAAGATAAAGCCTTGAGCTGGATCTGCAGGAAGCAGTGTGAGCCAGTTAGCATGTGGTGGTGACGGCCACAGCCTCTTGCTGTGCTCTAAATCACGGCTAAAACCCCAGAGCTAAAAGCATCACCCCTCTCTGGCACTTTCAATTTAAAAGCCATGCTATATTTTTGTTTCCAATTATAGAAGGAGAAAAATAAAAGCATCTGGAACTCATTACTGTCCCTTTATTCCACGCCATAACTTTAAGAAAGCAAAATAAGCACTCTCACAAATGCACAGGAAAAGAGAGGAAGCAATGACTCCAGAACTAAGCCCTCACACCCCAGACCCCAATCCCCTGTGCATCTCTGTAGCCATATTGCAAACACATGGAGCGTGGGGTTTATGACGGAAATCTTGACAGCTTGCCGGCTCTTGCAAGGAAGGAGCTCAAGGGAGTCTGCAAGTCAGCAGGCTCCTCAGGATGCTGGCTCCCTCTGTCTGGCCGTTCCTAATGTGAGTTCAGCCATTAGAAGAGTGAGTTCAGCAACACTTGACCCCAGCCCAAGAACCAAGCCCAACAAGGTCAGGCCTTCGAAACATCAGTGTGGATGGCAAGGATCCTGGTTCCAGGAATCCTTTTTCCTGATTCCAGCGGATGATAGAACTCAACTTACAAAAAAGCCAAAGAGGTCTCCCCTTTCATGCCACACAGAATATTGACACATGACTCCTGGGGACCTTGGGACCCAAACCCAAACTCCTTGGCATGGCACACAAGGCCCTTCGTTGTGTGGTCTGCTCCATGTCGCTGCCCCAGAATCGTTATCAACGTGCTCCCTGAGCACACTATCCTCTCCCAGATGATAATTCATTTCCCTAAACAAACCATGAACAGCCTTGTCCTTGCCCAAACAGCTCCCATGACCCATTTAAATTTCTTCCTTGACCCATTTCTATGCCTCTGCCGTGCCTGGTAACACAGTTCAAATAGCTCATTCATTCAAAATGTACTCAAAATAGTTATTGAACTCCATGCTCAGTGTGATGGCGGGGTTGGGGCTCAGAAATATAATACCCCAAAACATGGCATCTTGGAAGTTAAGAAAACAGCAGAAGCAGAAAGGTCATTCTCTGGCCTTTATCCACCTTTCTGTGTGAGAGCTGGCCATAAAGGAATTCTCTCACCTGCTTCTTCTGAAAGTAGGTCACAAGACCCTATGTGACAGGTGTCCTGCCCTATACCTGGAGGAGAGGAATGCTACGGAGAGGCCAAGAAGAATTTGAACAAACAGGCCATACTAGTTCCCTTCAATTTATTATTATTAGGTCATAACTCTTTCATCTGGTCATACTACTACATAACTGTCCATTCTTCATGAAACATAAGCATAAAAATATAGTTTTCCCTGGGTCTTTACTTATTCTTTTTTTTTTTGAGACAGAGTCTTGCTCTGTCACCAGGCACCAGGGTGGAGTGCAGTGGCAATCTCGGCTCACTGCAACCTCTGCCTCCCAGGTTCAAGCAATTCTCCTGCCTCAGCCTCCCACGTAGCTGGGACTACAGGTGCATGCCACCATGTCCAGCTAATTTTTTTTGTATTTTTAGCAGAGACAGGGTTTCACCATGTTGGCTAGGATGGTCTCAATCTCTTGACCTCGTGATCCACCCGCCTAGGCCTCCCAAAGTGCTGGGATTACAGGCTTGAGCCACCATGCCTGGCCTCATTTTTTTTTTAAGCCTTTAGGAAACAGGGTTTCACTCTGTCACCCAGGCTGGAGTGCAGTGCTGTGATCAGAGCTGACTGCAGCCTCGACCCCTGGACTCAGGCGATCCTCCTGCCTCAACCTCCCGAATAGCTGAGACCACAGTTGCGTGCTGTCTCACCCAGCTAATTAAAAAAAATTTTTTTTTAGAGATGGGATCTCAATGTATTGCCCTGGCTGGTCTCAAACTCCTGGCCTCAAGCGATCTTCCCAGAGTGTTGGGATTATAGGTTTGAACCACCCCACCTGGCATAACTGTTCACTTCTGAAGGCTCTCATGTCACGGAAAAGGGGAAAAGCTTGGTTAAGTAAATTTGCTATGCTTTCATCTTGTTAATTTGTCTTTTGTTATGAGGGTGTCAACCAAGCACCCCCTTGATGGGTGAGGAAAAGATATTACCTTTTCTCAGCTGCAGTAGACACTAGAGCTACAGGTGAGGAAAAGACAGGGTGTTTGGCCTCAGAGAACCTAGAGGGGGAGCTCATTCAGTTTGGTTTATTTTTAGCCAATGACTACGAGATATCGGGCACTGCAGGAGTGTTTTGGTTTCCTATGGATACTATAACAAACTTAATGGTTTAAAAAAAACACACAAATGTATTAGCTTATCTTTCTGTAGTCCAGCATGAGTCCAGGCTAAAATCGAAGTGTCAGCAGGACTGCATAACTTCCTGGAGGCTCTAGGGGAGAACTGGTTTTCTTGCCTTTTCCAGCTTCAAGAGACCATACTTTCCTTGGCTCCTGGCCTCATCCTCCATCTTCAAAGCCGGCAACAGCAACAGGGACCTTCACATACCACGTCACTCTCTCACTGCCTCCCTCTTCTACTTCTAAAAACCCTTGTCCAAACCCTTGTCCAAAAGCATTTGGTCCACCTAGATAATCCAGCATCATCTCTTTAAAGCCAGATGATTAGCAATTTTCATTCCATCTTTGAAATTTTCATTTCATTCCCTTTGCCATGTAATATAACACATTCCCATGATTAGGACATGGACTGGACATCTTGTGGGGATGCGTTATTCTGTCCACCACGGAGGACCCAATGATGAAGGGAATACTGCCATTCCCCTTAAGGAGACATTTTTGCAAAGCCTTCATTAAAAACACAAACAGGATTAAGAACTCCTATGAGATTCCCATTCCACCACGTGCACTTTAAGAACACCTCTTTCATAACATTTAACATGCTTAAGCAGCGTTTGTCAGAGCGCAGGACATGTAATACTTGATACTTTGCATTTAGCCATTTTGTACTTTAATAATTGTGCATTTATTTTAATGTGATTGAAGAGCATAACTAGCTTATCCAATCTGTGATATAATCTTTCCTGTTAAATTAAATTGATTTAATCTTTTAAAGAGTGAGACACATAAAATATGAATTGGTGGTACATATTGTATAGGCCAAGGCAACAAAAAAAAAAAATGGGAGAGCAGTACTTGAGATGACTGCAATATAGAAAAACTCTCCTAGAGTTAATGTTTTCTGGAGAAATCCTGAGTTCCTTAAGGGCAGAGATTTGTCCATCTCCTTATTATTGTATTAATTTCCATACTTCTGGAATCTGGCACCTATGACAGCAGAGGTGCTCAAATGTTTATTGAATGAATAAATAAAGTAGGATTATCTTATAGACTTCCATTTGCTTCAACTTTATACCTTTTGAATTACTTCCATGTTAGAGAAATGCAGCTGAAGTAACAGTTGAACAATCATCATCTGCTATTTTAGTTATTTTATTTTAGTGGGATTTTGCTATAATGTGTACTCTGATGGAAATAATATATCAGGGCACAAATATTAACAATTAAATGCGGTTGAGGCCCAGATTCTTGTTAGTGGAGTAACAAGTAAAAATTACACCAAAGGAAAGGAAGGTGGAAGCTGTTATATAGATTAGACTTCCATCTTTTCCCTCCTGGTGCCTGAATCTTGTTTGGAGGATGTTTCCTGAATTACATGGTTCATTGGCTTATTCATGATTCAGCACTAGGGCAGGTACATTGTGTGCTGAGAACAAGCGAGATTTGGAGGACACAAAAGTAAGACCCAGTCACTGCCTTTGAGAAGCGACAGCAGGAGCAAGATCCACACTGAAACCTATTATTGCCACATAATTTAGGAGCTACATCAGGAATGACAATTCCTGGGCTTGGAAGCATTCAAGTTTAGTTTGCAGTTTTAGTTCAATTGAGTTAATTAATGCTGCACCAAAGACAGCAAAAACAAATAAACTCTCTGTGAAAGAATATAACAGAATCCAGAATTCTACAACATAAACTTTGTAATATGCAGGGTACAATAAAAACTATTCAACATATGAATAGCCAAGGAAATATTACCCATTCTTGAGAGAAAGGACAATCAATAAAGATCAAAACCAGACGGTGAAATTTGCAGACTTGGGTTTTAAAGCATCTTTGAGCCATATTCATTGACTTAAGGAAAATATGCTTGCAATGAATGAAAAAATAGGAAATCTAAGCAGAGAAATATAATCTATAAAAAGACCCAAATATAAATTCTAGAACTGAAAAACACAACATCTGAAATTGGAAATTTATTGGATATGCTTGAGAGCAATGGGAATGATACGGGAAAGACTCAGTAAACTTGAAGATAGATCCATAGAAATTATTTAATCTTTTAAAAAAAGGGAGAGAAAAAAAGGGAAAGAAAAATAATAGTCTCAGGAACCAGTTGAAAAAGTTTAACATATATGCATTTGGAGCCTCAAAAGGAGATAAGAGAGATTGGGACAGAAAAAAATTGTAATAAATAATGGATGAAATTTTCCCAAATTTTGTGAAAGGCATAAATTTACAAATTGAAGAAACTCAGAAAACCCCAAGAAAGATAAATGTGAATAAATATGAAGAAAACCACGCCTAGGGACATCATAGCTAGGTGCTGAAAACAAACATAAAAGGGAAAACCCTTAAAAGAAGCCAAAGGAAGATGATACATACACGCAGGAGACAAAGATTTGAGTGGGTTTTGACTCCTTATTAAAAACTCTAGAGGCCAGGAGTCAGAAGACAGTGGAATAACATCTTTAAAATGCTGAAAGAAAATTCACCTGCCAACCACTCAGTGAAACTATTCTTCGAAAACGAAGGTGAAATAAAGGTATTTTTAGATGAAAAGAAAACCGAATGTGCTAACAGAATGACACTACCAGAAATAAAAGAAAAACTGTAAGTTGAGGAGAAATAAGAAAAGCTGGAAAATCAGATCTTAAGGAAGAATAAAGAGTGTCAGCAATGACAAATATCTGTCTAAATATTATCAACCCCAGAACTGGGAACTACATCCCTCCTTCCCTATGTGAGTTCCATTTAAAGTTGAACACGAAAGGGAAGTCCATGATATTTCTGGCACGGAAAGGAAGCAGTAACCATTACTCCCTGAAGGCTTAGAGTCAGATGTAGTGACTGAAGAAGAAACACCTTGGGCTTGGTTTTCAGATGGTTCTACACAATATACTGGTACCAAAAAAGGACAGCTGCAACACTCATTGCCACTGAAGGACAGGGGTAGATAGAAATTCAGTTGGCAAGAATTTAAGCAATGTACCTGTTGTTCATTTTGCCTGGAAGGAGAAGTGGCCAGAGATACTTATGGAGATACTTATGCATACTGGCTTATAGGCAATGGCGAATGCTTTGGCCAGATGATCAGGGACTTGAAATACAATTGGGAAATTAGGGACAAGAAGATCTGGGGAAGAGATATGTGGATAGGCTCCTCTGAATGGTCACAGAGGACAAAGATATTTGTGTGCCACATGAATGCTTGCAAAAGAGCAAACTTATCTGGGAAGATCTTAATAGACAAGATGCCCCGTTCTGTAGACATCAGTCTCTTTGCCACCTTTCCCTGTCTTTGTCCAATGGACTAATGAACAAAGTGAACATGGTAGCAAGGTTAGAGACTATACATGGGCTCAACAGTATGGGCTTTTGCTTATCAAGGCTGATCCACCTACAGCCACTGCTGGGTGCCCAACCAGCCAACTGCAGAGATCAGCAATGAGCTCCTGATAAGTCATCATTCCCAAGGGAATCGGCCAGGCACATGGTAGCATATTTTTTACATTCTATCACTTCCATATGGCAGAGATAGCACTTTGGTCTCACCAAAATAGACACTTATTCTGTATACGGATTTATCTTTCTTGCCTGTGAACTTTCTGCTAAAACCATCTCTAGGCTCAGAGTGCTTTATTTAGTGCCAAGCACTCCACGTAGCATATGAAGTGTCCAGTGGACTCATACTCATAGAATGCCCAAGTCTAACAATCATCCTAAAGCAGCTGGCCTGGAAGAATGATGGCACAGCCTTTTGAAGACTCAGTTGTAATGTCAGCTGGGTGGCAATATTTATGGGCCTGCGGAAATCAAGGGGTGGAAAAGGGAATCATTTCTCTTACCATTCCCTTAATAATTCACAAGCAAAGTCTTTGCTTTTTGTCCCCATGATTTTGGGTTCTGCTTGTCCAGAGGTCTTTGATTCTGACAGAGGACATGACAGTGGTTCTATTAAACTGGACACTGAACCTGCCACCTGGCTCCTTTGTGTTTCTCTTGCAATGAGCCAACAGAAGGAGAAAGAGGTTATTGCACTGACTGGGGTGCTCAATCCTGACTCTCAAGTGGAAACTGGAAGGCGACCTCACATGAGGGCAGATGAGTGTATGTCTGAACCATAGCAGATCCTCTTGGACACCTCTTAGCACTCCCATGTCCTGTGATAAAGGTTAGCAGGAAACTACAACAAGCCAGTTCAGATGGGACTGCCAGTAGCACAGAGCTTTCAGGAATGATAAAAAGCATGACTGCCGAGGAGCTTGCTGAGAACAAAGAGAATATGGACTGGGTAGGGGAAGAAGTAAGTGGTAAATGTCAGCCGTGACCATGTGGCCAGTTGAAGAAAACAAAGACTGTCATCATGATTAGTAATTTCAAAAAGGGACTCAGCTAGAAGAGAAATAAGCATCACACAAAAATGGGTAAGAGGAAACTTGGTGTATCCTCTTTTGGTGAGAGGATGACATGTTTTGGTGTTCAAGGATAGCTGTGCATCATGTGACGTGGAGGCATTATTTTTCTATTGTCCTTATTTGGAGGTAATGATTCAAAAAGGTGTGTGTGAATACCAAGTTGACATAGAGTCCAGGGGTGTCCAATCTTTTAGCTTCTCTATTGTCTTGGGCCACACATATAATACATTAACACTAATGATATCTGATGAGCTTTTTAAAAAAATTGCAGGCCGGGCATGGTGGCTCACACCTGTAATCCCAGCACTTTGCAAGGCCAAAGTGGGCGGATCATGAGGTCAGGAGTTCGAGACCAGTCTGGCCAACGTAGTGAAATCCCATCTCAACTAAAAATTAGCCGGGTGTGGTTGCGGGTGCCTGTAATCCCAGCTACTCGGGAGGCTGAGGCAGGAGAATCACTTGAACCTGGGAGGCGGAGGTTGCAGTGAGCTGAGATTGCGCCACTGCACGCCAGCTTGGCAGACAGAGCAAGACTCCATCTCAAAATCAATAAATAAATAAGTAAAAATTGCGGAAAAAAATCTCATGATATTTTAAGAATGTTTACAAATTTGTGTTGGGCCACATTCAAAGCAGTCCTGGGCTACATGCAGACCTCAGGCCACAGGTTGGGCAAGCTTGTGTAGACTCTGTTAGATTGTCCTATTGACAACTTGGTTGAGTGGGAACTTTCACTCCCAGAATCCTCTTCTCTGTATGGTTCTGGGTTAAAATGGGCCAAATGGGGAACTAGAAAAGATCTGGGAGGCAGAAGTGAAGCAACATCATATTTGCAGGGCATCATGGTCACATGCAGAAACAGTGACACGAAGGTGCCAGGGATCCCAGCTTGGCCTTGCTCCCCCCTGCTCCACGCCCAGCACATCCTCCTGACTATAGATCCACTGACCAACAGCAGCTGTGGGGCCACCAGCAGACTCTTGGTGGCAGACCCACAGAGTGGTGGTTGTGCTCAGGCAGCAGCCTCCCATCAACATGTCCCCACTGCATGGTCCTACTTGGTGGCTGGATATTCTAGTCTATCAGATTTCTCCTGAAAGCTCCAACCTGTCCACTTAACACCAGTGCTTCAGGAAGACTGGTTGATGACTTCATCTCTAGCCCTCTAACTCTCTTTAACTACCTTCCCCTCCCCAATCCCTCTCATCATTACATAAGGTCTAATTCCTGAACTGAATGTCTTATTAGGTTGGTGCAAAAGTATTTGCAGTTTTTGTCATTACTTTCTTTTTTTTTTTTTTTTTTTGAGACAGAGTCTTGATCTGTCACCCAGGCTAGAGTACAGTGGTGTCATCTCAGCTCACTGCAACCTCTGCCTCCAGGTTCAAGCGATTCTGCTGCCTCAGTCTCCTGAGCAGCTGAGACTACAGGCGTGCGCCACCACACCCAGCTCATTTTTGTATTTTTAGTAGAGACAGGGTTTCTACATATTGGTCAGGCTGGTCTCGAATGTCTGAACTCAGGTGATCTGCCTGTCTCAGCCTCCTATAGTACTGGGATTACAGGTGTGGGCCACTGCCCACCAGCCAGTTGCATTCTTTTGAGTTTCTGATTAGCCTCTCCAAAAGAGGCAGTCAGGTATGCATTTACCCAAGCCAAAGGGTGATTCTGAATAAAAGGGGAGGCAGGTTTGCCCTCAGCAGTTCCTTCCCTGACTTTTCCCTTTAACTTAGTGATTTTGGGACCCCAAGATTTATTTTTCTTTCACAAGTACATTCATTATAACTAATGCATCATACTGATACATTATTATTAAAGTTCATACTTTAGATTTCTTTGGTTTTTATCTAATATCCTCTCTTCTTCAAGAATCCCATCCAGGATACAAATTACATTTCATTGTTGCATTTCCTTAGTCTCTTTTTGGCTGTGACCATTTCTCAGACTGTCCTTTGTTTTTGGTGACATTGACAGTTCTCAAGAATACTGGTTAGTATTTTATAAAATGTCCCTCAGTTGAGATTTGACCAATGTTTTTCTCAAATCAGACTAGGGTTATGGGTTTTGGGGGATTTTACTTAGGCAACACAGGGCTGCACTCGGAAGTTTGTTTGTTTGTTTGTTTGTTTTTGCTTGTCTGTTTTTTGTTTTTTAGATGGAGTCTCACTCTGTCACCCAGGCTAGAGTGCAGTGGCTTGATCTCAGCTCACTGCAATCTCCACCTCCCGGGTTCAACAGATTCTCAGCCTCCCAAGTAGCTGGGATTGCAGGTGCCCACCAGCACACCCAGCCAACTTTTGTATTTTTAGTAGAGATGGGATTTTGCCATGTTGTCCAGGCTGGTCTCAAATGCCTGACCTCAGGTGATTTGCCCACCTCGGCCTCCCAAAGTATTGGGATTACAGGCGTGAGCTACCACACCCAGCCGGAATTTTTGATGAACATTTTTTGAGTAAATGAATATTTACCTGTAAGAAAATGAATTCACAAAGTTTAAGAAATGTGTCAAAAGACACGTTGCTCATTAGAGACAAAACTAGGATCAGAACCCAGGACTCTGACTCAGAAACTCTCTACTTGCCAGTGGATTATATTAAGCTAACAATAATTATAGCAACAGCTTCTAGACACTGTCCTAGTTAACATAATATACAATTGTTTCTAATTCTCTCAATAACATTTCAAGGAATACATTATTATCCTATTTTCATGAAGCTCAGGGTTATCCAGGGCATCTCCTGCAAGGCTACACAGAGAAAAAGTGGCCTGGGATTTAAACCAACTGTGGCTGCCTCTAGAGTTTCTGCCCATACCATTACCACTGCAGTGAGCTCCCAAAGATGACAGCGATTCCTCCCCCATCACAACTCTCCAAAGCCTCTCCGACACTGCCAATGAAACTTTGCCACCCTCACCTCCCACTTTCCTAACTACACTCCTAATCCTGGTATGATAAGCCCCTGGCCACTCCCCTAATGGGCACACTGCTTCATGGGTCTTTGTAAATGCTGTTGTCATTCTTAGAACACCTTTCCCCTCCCATCTCTTACCCGTCTGTGGGAGACAGGGGATCTTATTTATATTTCACCCATCAGTTTCAACTCCTAATTCTACGAAACAAACCTCTGATCCAGACAAGTAGACTTCATCCTCCCAACTCTGTACACCTTGGTTCATGGTACATGCCACTATTATTGTACTGATCATACCATAGTGACATTGTTCTTGGAGAGCTCTCACTCTCTAATCAGACACGGAACTTCTCTGGGAAAGGATATTTTCCTATTCACCTTTATATCTACCATACCTAGTAGAGTGCCTAGCACACCAGTGTTCAATAAATGAGTGAAGGAACGAACAAGCAAATGAACAAATATGGAAGAGTATATAACAATCTTCCACGCAGGAACATAAAGCTGCTGGAGATGAACTGAATACTGCCTCCACACTCCCTTCTCCTCCAAAGCCAGGGGCACATGGCCAATCTCTCCAGGAGTTTTCCATCTTGCTATTAAATGTATCTTGTTGGATCCATGAACGAATAACATCAAGGACCTTAGAGTGAAGAATTGGCTTAATCTCAGTATCTAAGCAAGTTAATGAGCCAGAAATCCAGCGGAGCCTCTTCTGTGATTTTGCAAAGAAAATACAGGAAAAGTCCCATCATAAACTACCTTAAAGGCCAAGGCCAAATATCTATTCCACAAAGACATTCTCATCAGCTATGTATAGAAGAATCAGATGCATGGTTTAATCCCCTCCCCCTTTCCCTTTTGCTGTCCCTGAGTAATTCAAAGTGGAGTGGAAACCTGGCAGTTAACCAATTAACTTGATTGGAATAAACAACCAAATTAGATAATTAATGATCACGTTTGCCAAATTTCCACTTCATATTTTGCTGGGTAGATACATCCCTGAGGCTACAGATACGTTTACAAGCAAATCGCCCAATTTTCCTGCTGAATCCTCCTGTATCATGAATCTCAAATCTTCCTTTACCCCTTCTGGTTCTTTTCCATCACTTTAGAAAACAATCAGAGAAAGTATTATGCTCACAGCACTGGGAAACTAACCCTCACACCTAGTGCTTAGGAGCCTGGGGGCCCCAAGTTTGGCAGGTCAACCCAGGGCAAGGTTACCACCTTTCATTTCCTTTCTACATCAGCATCCACAAAGTGACTGTTCTACCTTTCCTCTGACACAGGAGCCAAGAAAAGTGGGAAATCCCCTCCTACAGGTCACATACTAGATGCGACTGGAGGGACTGATGTCCTTCCTCTCAGATTATTTCATCTCAGCATTTGCATGACTGGAGAAGCTACATCTATTGCTTCCCCAAGGTTCTTGTTGGCCACTATTGCATTGATGAAAAGTTGAGTGGCAGGACATTTCTAGATTAAAAAAAAAAAAAGATTTCTGGATTAAAATCTAGAGGTCTAAAGGAGGCAGTTTTTTGTAACTGAAGTAACATGGTGGTTGTCTTCATTTGTTTGTGTTGCTATAAAGGGATACCTGAGGCTGGGTGGAAAGAGGTGTGCAAGAAACATGGGGTCAGCATTTGTTTCTGGTGAGGCCTCAGGAAGCTTCCACTCATGGTGGAAGATGAACAGTCATTACATGATGAGAGAAGAGGCAAGAAAGAGTGGGGGTGAGCCAGGCTCTTTTCAACAACCAGTGCTTGTGAGAACTAAGAGTAAGAACTCATTCATTACCATGTGAGGACTGCACCAAGCCATTCTTGAGGGATCCACCCCCATGATACAAACATCTCCCACTAGGCCCCACATCTAACATTGGGGTCAAATTTTAACATGAGATTTGGTGAGGCCAAACAAACCATATCCAAACCGCAGCAATGGTCAACAAGGTAGGGAATATAAAGCATCCTGCACAGATTTTAATCAGGTGCTGGGAAGCTGGAAGATGGGAGATAGAGAGAATTGCAGAGCGAGTATTAGCATAGCAGTCCACCCTGTAGCTATATTCAATTACTGGCGTTAGCATACTCAGGAATTCCCAAACCTTTCGAAAAGCACAGTGTTTTTTTTTTTTTTCATCATTTACAGAATACTGTATTCGTTTCTGTAATCAAATCCATGTAGATAAGACCATGGGTACTATCTACCTATGTAGATAATACAGTGTATTATTATCTACAAATGGAAAAAAAATTAAGTTTAATGTTTCTAGACCAATATGGCTGTTAATTTCTGCCAGCTCAACACAGTCAACTGGGATACTTTTTCCAGAGGTGATAGCACAGCTAAAGTTTCCAAAAATTCAAATTATATATGTATGTGTGTGTGACTATATACATATATATTTATGTAAAAAGACCGATAATAGCAGTATGCTATGCATCAATAGCAGCAACAGCTTTTCCAGGTTCTGCAATCATCTGAACAAAATTATAGAGACATCCGGCACACTCCATTAAAAACAAGGGAGGGGGGGAGTTAAAAAACACAACCCCAGAAAATTGCGAAGTTCTGTTACTGTTGTGATACCTGATACCACTTTTTAAAATTCGCTTCTGAATCATCATCTGGAAAAAAACATTCTAGAATAACATCATTAAAAACAGCTCTGATAAAACATGGTCACTACAACTTACCATAAAGCAGGTACAAGGTATATTACATTCACAGAGGTATGATATGGTACTGTCCTATATCTATAATACTAGAGGATACAATGACAAAGGCATTATATGAGACTCTACTTTTTCCAGCAGGGGGCCCAAAGAACGGCATGACACAGCTCTGTCAAGAAATGCTCTTTCTTAGGATTTCCTTTCATTAGTGGCACAGTTCTAGGTACTCACTGTTCTTCATGAACACCAGCTACAAACTGGTTTTAAAAAAAAGAAAGAAAGAAAAAGAAAAGAAAAAACCCCAAACCATTGGAATTATACAAAGATGACCGAATGGGGGCAAGAAAGACTCAGCCTAACTAATATCTTACCAAATCTGTGATGTTTGAATGGTGAGAGCTCCATGGAAGAAAGGAGATGCTAAGCAATGAAGAAGCACACTTTCTTTCCTTTTTCTTTTCTTTTTTTTTTTTGAGACGGAGTTTCACTCTTGTTACCCAGGCTGGAGTGCAATGGCACGATCTCGGCTCACCACAACCACCGCCTCCTGGGTTCAGGCAATTCTCCTGCCTCAGCCTCCTGAGTAGCTGGGATTACAGGCACGCGCTACCATGCCCAGCTAATTTTTTGATTTTTAGTAGAGACGGGGTTTCACCATGTTGACCAGGATGGTCTTGATCTCTTGACCTTGTGATCCACCCGCCTCGGCCTCCCAAAGTGCTGGGATTACAGGCTTGAGCCACCGCGCGGCCAAGCACACTTTCAATGGTCACATGTCTACACTACACTGGGCCCTTCTTGGGATTTTATACATTAAAAAATATCTTTTTAGTGCTCACCTACTTCATGCCAACAGCTATTCTGCAGATACAATGATAAATAAGACAAATAACTTATCATCTAGTGAACAGGCCTTATCAACTGCTCACTCCTACAAAGTTCATATTAAAACCCCATCCTGGTCATCCCTAACCACTCCAAGATCGACAAACCAGGTAGAGATGTTAGGGCTGGAACTAAATGCAGAAAACATTATCAGAGTTGCCAGGGGGTGAGGAGCAGGCTGGACAACTACAAAAGAGATGCACGGGACAATTTTTAGGTGAATATAGGGTTCTACATGGTACTATGGTGATGGATACATGCTTCTATGCATTTTCAAATGCCACTGAAATGTATCTCACAAAGAATGAAGTTCAATGTAGGCAAACATTTAAAAAATCAACCAGGAGGTCATGGAATCTCAGGATGGAATGCCGACTGTGATAAATTGTGTTACAAATGTATCATATAATCCTGGTAGCAACAAGCACACCAGCACCAGATATTGGCTTCTAAATACCATCCTCCAACAAAAGAAACCAGAGCACTGAAGATATGTTTGATTCTAGGGCTGGGAAAGGAAAAATGTAAAATGAGCCTGGAGCATCATGTCGAATCAAGAAAGGAAGTGCTCAAAAAACAGAAGGATGGAGGCAGGTCCAAAGGACAGAACAGCCTAACTAAAAGAGCTCCCAGTGGCCAAAGCTGTAACAATTTGAGAAACTAAATAAATAAATTAAATAACATGTACTAAATTGCAACCCAAAGCGTAAGATCATATGTGAATCAATACTGATGTAAATTTATTCATCTAATTAAATATATATGTAAATAAAGGAGAAAAGTAACTCTTTCTTAAAAAAGAATTTCAAATAATTATATAGATACTCCCCTTCAAGATATGGAGCCTAGTTCTACCTCCCTCTGCTTGAACCTGGGTGGGTCTTCATGACTTGCCTCCAAAGAAGAGAATATGGAAGTGGGGAAGGGTAACTTTACAGTGCAGAAAACTTTCAATTCCTACCTTGACTGAGTGATGAAGGTTAACATCAGCACTAGTAAGACCTGTTGACAGTATGTACCCCTTAATACAATGCAATTAGAAAGACGTTTCACCTTAGTGGTATTTTTTTCTAAACAAAAACATAGCCCCAGTATCAACACATGAAAAACATCAGAAAGCCCGAACTTGAGAGACAGTCCACAAAATAATCAAAAATCCTCAAAACTCAATATCATTAAATAAAGGAAAGCCTGAGAAACTGTCCAGATCAGGAAAGCCAGATCAGGGAACCCAAAGGAGACATGACAACTAAATGCCATGTGGGATCCTGAATTGGATCCTGAAACAGATAAAAAATATTAATCAACAATTAGTGAAATTCTAACAAAGTCAGGAGTTTACTTAATAGTAAAATGCTAATGTCATGTCTTTTGGTTTTTTCAAATGTACCACGATAATATAAGATGTTAACATTAGGGGAGGCTGGGTGAAGGACTGACAGAAATTCACCATGCTATCTTTGCAACTTTATATCAATCTAAATTTTTTTCAAAATAAAGTTAAACTTTTTTTATTTTTAATCATTATGGATACATAATAGTGGTACATGTGATATTTTGATACAAGCATGCAAGGCATCATGATCAAATCAGGGTAGTTGGGATATCCGGCACCTGAAGCGTTTCTTTGTATTAGGCACATTCCACTCTTAGTTATTTTGAAATATACAGTAAGTTATTAACTAGAGTCACCCTATTGTGCTACCAAACACTAGCTCTCATTCCTTCTACCTAAATAAATGCAGTTTATCAAAAATCCATAGAATGTACAATACGAAGAGAGAACCCAATATAAACTAGGGATTTGGGCTCATAATGATGTGTTGATGAAGTTTCACAAATTTCAACAAATGTGATTGTGGTGGGGGATGCTGATAGTGGAGGGGGATCTGCATGGGTTGAGCAAAGGCTGTAAGAAAACTCTCTGTACTTTCTGCTCAATTTTGCTATTCACCTAAAACTTCTTGAAAAATTACAGTCTATTAAAAATAAATATATGCAGACTTTTACCCCCAGGTGTGATTAAGTAACTTTTTAGTGGGTGATATGGTTTGGCTGTGTTCCTACCCAAATCTCACCTTGAATTGTAATTGTAAATCTCCTACATGTCAAGGGCAGGGCCTGGTGGAGATAGTTAAGTCATGGGGGCAGTTTCCCCCATACTGTTCTTGTGGTAGTGAATAAGTCTTATGAGACCTGATGGTTTTATAAATGGGTGTTCCCCTGCGCAAGCTCTCTCTTGTCTGCCACCATGTAACATACCCCTTTGCTCTTCCTTCATCTTCCACCATGATCATGAGGCCTCCCCAGCCATGTGGAACTGTGAGTCAGTTAAGCCTCTACCCTTTCTAAATTACCTAGTCTTGAGTATGTCTTTATTAGCAGGTGAGAACAGACTAATACAGTAAATTGGTACTGCTAGAGTGGGGTGCTGCTGCAAAGATGCCTGAAAATGTGGGAGCAATTTTGAATCTGGGTAACAGACAGAGATTAGAACAATCTGGAGGTGCATTTTCTTCTTAGCAGGAAAGATGCTAAGAAATCAAGCAGAAACAGCTGAAAAATAGAGCAAAGCTTTCAATGGTTTCACAGTGCCAAGAAATTAAAATTCAACTTCAGGACTCACCAAAGAGAAAGAGCCCTAAGAAAATTCCTGGTTCTCCCACAGCCAACATCATACTGAGTGGGTAAAAGATGAAAACATTTCTCCTAAAAACTAGAATGAGACAAAGATGTCCAGTCTCACTACCCCTATTCAACACAGTACTAAAAGTCCTAGCCAGAGCAATCAGGTAAGACAAAGAAATAAAAGGCATCCAAATAGGAAAAGAGGAAGACAAGTTATCTCTCTTCTCTGATTATATGATTCTATACCTAAAAAGCCCTAATAATTTCATTAAAAGACTCCTAGACCTGATAAACTATTTTAGTAAAGTTTCTGGATACAAAATAAGTGTACAAAAGTCAGCAGCATGTCTATGCACCAATAACAATCAAGCTAAGAATCAAATCAAGAATGCAATCCCATTTTTACAATAGCCACAAAAAATATAAAATATCTAGGAATACAAGTAACCATGGAAGTGAAAGGTCTATACAAGGAGAGCTACAAAACTCTGTTGAAAGAAATCATAGATGATACAAACATGGAAATATTCCATGATCATGGATTGGAAGCATCAATATCATTAGAATGTCCACACTGCCCAAAATAATCTATAGATTCAATGCAATTACTATTAAATTAGCAATGACATTTTTCACAGAATTACAAAAAAAAAATCTAAAATTCTATGGGACCAAAAATGACCCTAAGCAATTCAAAGCAAAAAGAACAAAGCTGGAGGCATCACATTACTCAACTTCAAACTATACTACAAGGCTATAATAACCAAACAGCATGGTAGTGGTACAAAGATAGACACATAAACAAATGGGACAAAATATAGAACCCAGAAATAAAGCTATACACCTACAACCAAATGATCAATAAAGTTGACAGAAATAACCAATGGAGAAAGAACACCCCATTCAATAAATGCTGCTGGGAAAACTGGCTAACTCTATGTAGAAAAATGAAGCTGAATCCCTTTCCCTCACCACATACAAATACTAACTTGAGATGGACTAAAGACATATATGTAAGACTTCAAACAATAAAAATTATAGAAGAAAACATAGGAAATACTCTTCTGGACATTGGCCTAGGCAAGGAATGAATGACTGAGTCCTCGAAAGCAAATGCGACAACAACAAAATTGACAATTTGGACCTAATCAAACTAAAAAGCTTCTCCACAGCAAAAGAAACTATCCACAGAGTAAAGGACAACCTACAGAATGGGAGAAAACTATGCATCCAACAAAGGACTAATATCCAGAATCTATAAAGAATTTAAACAAATCAATAAGAAAAAAAGAAATAAACTCATTAAAAAGTGAGCAAAGTCTTTTATAAAAACACTAAATTTAAAATAAGAAAGAAAGAAGACATACAAATGGCCAAAACAAATATGAAAAAATGCTCAATATCACTAATCATTAGAAAACTGCAAATCAAAACCACAATGAGATATATCTCATGCTAGTTAGAATGACTATTACTGAAAAGTCAAAAAATAACAGATATTGCCAAGGTTGAGGAGAAAAGTGGACACTTATGCAACTGTTGATGGAAACGTAAATTATTTCAGTCCCTATGGAAAGCAGTTTGGAAAATTCTCAAAGAACTAAAACCAGAACCACCATTCAAACCAACAATCCCATTACTGGGTACATAACTAAAGAAAAACAAATCATTCTGTAAAAAACATATCTACAAGTATATGTTTATCACAGCACTATTCATAATAGAAAGCACATGAAATCAACCTAGGTGCCTATAAATGGTGGACTGAATAAAGAAAATGTGGTACATCTGTACCATGGAATACTATGCAGCCATAAAAAAGGATAAGATAATGTTCTTTGCAGCATTATGGATGCATCTGGGGGCCATTATCCTGAGAAAATTAATACAGGAACAGAAACCAAATACCACATAATAAGTGAAAGCTAAACATTGGGTACACATGAACAATAAATACTGGGGACTCCAAGACAGGGGAGAGAGGAAGAGAGGCAAGGGCTGAAAAACTACCTATTGGTTAGTAGTTCACTATTTGGATGATGGGCTCAAAAATAACTCAAACATCAGCATCATGCAATATATTCATGTAATAAACCTACACATTTATCCCCTGAATTTAAAAGAAAAAAATATTTAAAGAAATTTCCAAGTTCTTAAGCTGAGCTTAACAAAGACCACAAATCAGTCCTGACTTTTCTCGGTCTCTGAGTGGATTGAGATGTTCTTCTCTTCTGTTGTCTGCCAGAGTATAGGGTGAATGTTCTCTGGAGGTCTAGCATTCAGATGAAAATTATCAGATATACCAAGAAAAGGACAAAAAGAACAACTAGAGAATAGACTTAAAGGTGTCCATATACTGAAATGATCTGACACAGATTTTAAAACAAATATAATTAATACATTGAGAAATTAGATAACCAGATGGAAGTTTTCCCCAGATAAGTGGAATTTATTTTTTAAACACAATGGAAATTATAAAACTAAAAATTACAAAACTGAAATTAAAACATAACATGAGGCTAAAAGTAGATTTAACATAGGAAAATGAGGACTGGTGAATTGCCCCAGTAAGGACTGGGGCATAGAGAGCAAAATGAATAAAAAAGTGTAAAAGAGCATAAGGGACATGCAGCACATGGCGGAAGAGCGTAAGGGACACGCAGCACATGGCGGAAGAGCGTAAGGGACACGCAGCACATGGCGGAAGAGCGTAAGGGACACGCAGCACATGGCGGAAGAGTTAACATCCATGTGATTGCAACAATATATGCAGAAATAATAGTAAAAAATTTTTCCAAATGAATTAAAGACAGCAAACCAAGAAGTATTACAAACTCTAAGCAGAATAAACAAAAGAAAATCATACCTTGGCACATAATATTAAACTGCCAGAAGCAAAAGATAAGGAAAAAGTCTGTTTAACTGCCTGAGAAAAATACATAAATTACTTTCCAAGGGGCAAACATAAGACTAACAGCTCAACAAAAATAATGGATACAGAAGACAATAGGATGTTGTTATGGACTGAATGATTATGTCCCCTCAAAATTCTCATGGTGAAGCCCTAGTTCCCAATGAACGATGTTTGGAGGTGGGGTCTTTGAGAGGCAATTAGATCATGAAAGTGAAGCCCTTACAAATGGGGTTAGTGGCCTTATATGAAGAGACATAACAGAGATGATCAATCCCTCTCCACCACATGAGGAGACAGCAAAAAAGGCAGCCATCTGCAAGTGAAAAGGAGGGCTCCCACCAGGAACCACATTGGCCTGCATCTTGATCTTATACTCACTGGCCTTCGGAACTGAGAATTAAATGTCTGTTTTTTAAGCCACCCAGTTTGTGATATTCTGTTATACCAGCCCAAGTAGACAAAAACATACATCCTCTTCAAAATACTAAAAGAAAATAAATGTCAACAGAGAAATCTACATCCAGAAACAATATCCAATAAAAATGAAAAAGAAATAAAGGTTTCCTAATGTCTGCCAGGAGATTACATTAAACCATGAACTTATTTAGGTAGACAGAAATATGTGAAGGAATTAATAGGAACAGGAGTCCAGGAATTCAAAAGTGGGCAAAGGATATGAACAGACACTTTACGAAAGAAGACATATATGAGGCCAACAATCATATGAAAAAATGCTCATCGTCACTGGTCATCAGAGAGATGCAAATCAAAACCACAATGAGATACCATCTCACGCCAGTTAGAATGGCGATCATTAAAAAATCTGGAGACAACAGATGCTGGAGAGGATGTGGAGAAAAAGGAACACTTTTACACTGTTGGTGGGAGTGTAAATTAGTCCAACCATTGTGGAAGACAGTGTGGCGATTCCTCAAGGCCTTAGAAATAGAAATTCCATTTGACCCAGCAATCCCATTACTGGGTATATAACCAAAGGACTATAAATCATTCTACTATAAGGACACATGCACACGAATGTTTATTGCAGCACTGTTTACAATAGCAAAGACCTGGAATCAACCCAAATGCCCATTGATGATAGACTGGATTGGGAAAATGTGGCACATATACACCATGGAATATTATGCAGCAATCAGAAATGATGAGTTCGTGTAGTTTGTAGGGACATGGATGAATCTGGAGAACATCATTCTCAGCAAACTGACACAAGAACAGAAAATGAAACACCGCATATTCTCACTCATAGGCGGGTGATGAAAAATGAGAACACATGGACACAGAGAGGGGAGTACTAAACACTGGGGTCTATTGGGGGGAAAAGGGGGGGGCCAGTGGGAGGGGGAGGTGGGGAGGGATAGCCTGGGGAGAAACACCAAATGTGGGTGAAGGGGTGAAAGCAAACAAAACACACTGCCATGTGTGTACCTACGCAACTGTATTGCATGCTCTGCACATGTACCCCAAAACCTAAAATGCAATAAAAAAAATAAGAAAAAAAAAGAACACACACACACACACACACACACACACACACAAAAAGGAACAGGAATGGTAAATATATCGCTGAAACTAAATTTTATATTGACTAGATGAAATAATAATGTGTTGTGCAGTTTCTTATATTGTACAATAAAAATGCATTATAAAGGGTAGAAAAGGGGGAAATAGAGTCAAAGTGTTCTAAGGTCCTAGCATTATCTGGGAAGGGCAAAAGTACTAATTAATAATAGTCTTTAAAATGACAGTTGTGGTATTTAAATGATCACTGAAAGAGAAATAAAAAATATATGTAACTAATAAGCTAGCATTGGGAAAAACACTACAACAATCTTTTTAAAGCATAAAATGAGGGAAAAAGGAAAATAAGATACATGCAGCAAACAGAATATAACTAGTAGGATGATGGACATGTACCCATCATATGGATGGTGAATGATGTCAGTAATTTAATTAGTGTAAACAATCTGCATATTTCAATTAAAAATCAAAGATTGGTAAGGCACTTCTGGATTGATGCAGCCCTTCAAAATCCCACTCCTCCATACAAACACAGAGAACAACAGAAGCAAAATTGCTCAAATTCACCTATTTCAGAACTCTGGAAATTAACCAAAGGCTAACCAATATGAGGAGAATTCACTCAAGACAAATAGCTGACTATTAGTAAGGATAACAATCTTGGTGGTTTTTTAACTTGCCCTGGTCTCACCCCACCACCCGACCCCTACCTTTCAGCTTAAAAACCAGAGGCCTCACAAGCACAGTAGCTGTTGAAAACAGCAGCCTAGCAGCCACTAGAAGAGGCATAACAGGGTTGAAACTCCCCCCCACAAAAAAAACCATTCCCAGAGAGTTGTCACTATATGACCCTTCTAGCAACTCCTTGGAAAAGCCCCATTCATAAAGCCCCTCTTTATTTGACCTGACTCAGAGCTCACTCAGTGAGCATTTGTCAAAATCATCAGTGCCAATTAATTAACATCACTGCTGCCTCGAGAGGCAAAACTAGTTGGGTCAAATGAGAGGCTGGCAAAAAACTCAAAAGGAAAATGTGGAAAGTGAGATATCCGTAGGGAACCTTGAGAAATCTAGAAGGCCATGCTCATGGCTAGGGTTTCATGCATGCCCAGAAATAACTGAGAAAACCCTAATCTCTTACCTGTGTCTAACCTTGAAGTTCTGTGCAAGCAGGAAATGAAGGCAAAGGCAGAACAGTAAGCCACTGGAACCCTGAAGATGTACCCCAACACACACACACAGAACCCCTCAACATAAAATGAAAGATATACTGGTTCAAGGCATTGGAGAGGTTTCCTCTGTCTAATAATTATATGAACATTAGGTTAGTCATTTGAGAGGTTTCCTCTGTCTAATAATTATATGAACATTAGGTTAGTAGAAGCTTCAGAGGCCACACACAACAAAGAATAAAACTTTCTAGTTTAAGTCCAGGAAAGTCACTAGACAAACAACAACAAGAAAGCTTGAAGAACGGTGAAGAATCTGACTTCCTACATATAGGAAAAACAATCAACAGAAACTATCCCTAAGTAAGCCCAGATATTGAACTTACTAGACAAAACAGGAACTATACAGTATCACAAACGTATGGCATCACTGTCATACATGCAGTCCACCACTGACTGAAACATTGTTATACAGCACATGATTGTACAAGATTTGCAAACTGACAGCTATAAAACATTGTTGAAACAAATAAAAGAAGACCTAAAAACATGCAGAGATATCCCATGTTCATGTATCAAAAAACTTCATACTACTAGAAACAAGACTCCCCCATAGTGTTCTATGGAACTTAATAGCAAGAAAACAAGCTTATTTTAAAATAGGCAAAGAACCTGAATAGCCATTTCTCTGAAGAGGTGACAATAATGGCCAATAGGTATATGAAAAGGCACTCAACTTCACTAATCAACAGAGAAATGCAAATTAAAGCCACAAGGAGATATTACCTTACCTGTTTTAGGATGGCTATTACCAAGACACGTGATAACAAGTGTTGGTGAGGGTGTAGAGAAAATGAAACCTTGGTGCTCTGTTAATAGGAACATAAATTGCGGCAGCTTTTATGGAAAATAACATGTAGATTCTTCTAAAAATTAAAAATAAATCTATCATAGGACCCAACAATCCTTCTTCTGGGCATATACCCAAAGGAAACAAAATCAGCACCTCATAGAGATAGTCATGCTCCCATGTTCATTGCAGCATTATTCACAATAACCAAGATTTGGTAACATCCTAAGTGCCTGTCAACAGATGAATGGATAAAGAAACTGTGAGTAATATTCCACTCGACTACAGTAACACTTCACTACGTATATCAAAACATCATGTTGTACACCCTAAATACACACAATTTTTAAAAACCAAATTGGTATATAAATTCAAAGCAATTGCTATCAAAATCCAAGGAGCCTTTTTTTCCCTTTTCTTTTTTTTTTTTAAAAAACCAGAGACTAACAAGATGATCCTAAAATTCATATGGAAATGCAAAGGACCCAAAATAACCAAAACGATCTTTAAAAAGAACAAAGTTGGAGCACTTACAAATCCCAGCCTCAAAACTTAACAATAATACAGCATGGTACTGGCATAAGGATAGACCAAAATATCAAAGGAATAGAATTGGGAGTTCAAAAACAAACCTTCATATTTATGACCAATTTATATTTGATACGAGTCCAAGACAATCCAATAGGGAAATTGTGTTTTCAACAAATGGTATTGGGAAAACTGGATACCCATATAAAGACAGAAGTATTTAGATTCCAACCTCACACCATAGCCAAAATTAACTCAAAATAGATCATCAACCTAATTGTGGGAGTTAAAACTATAAAACTGTTAGGAGAAAACATTGGGGTAAGTCTTTGTGACCTTAGGTCAGGCAGTGCTTTTTTACCCAAAAGCATAATAAAAAAAGATAAATTATACTTCATGAAAACTAAATTCTTCGGCACTTCAAATAAGACAATCAAGAAAATGAAAAGGCAACTTAGAGAATGGAAGCAACTGTCATATGAATGAATGCTCAATCTACTTGTCATTAAGGAAGTGCAAATCCAAACCACAATAAGATACCGCTTCGTACTTATTAGAATAGCTAGACTCAAGATCAACCATAACAAATGTGGACAAAAATGCGGAGAATCTGGAATCCTCATGCAATGCTGCTAGGATTATAAAATGGTGTGGTAACTTTGGAAAACTGTTTGTCAGTTCCTCAAAATGTTTAACAGAGTTACTATATGACCCAGCAGTTTCACTCCTACAAATATACCCAAGAGAAATGAAAATATATCTTCACACAAAAACTTGTATTTGAATGATCCTAGCAGCATTTTTTTTTGGGGGGGGAGGAAGGCAGGAAGGGAGGGAAGAAGGACGGTAGGGAGGAAGGAAGGTAGGAAGGGAGGAAACGGGGAGGGAGGGAAGAAGGACGGTAGGGAGGAAGGAAGGGATGAAGGAAGGAAGGAAGGGAGGGAGGAAGCAGGGAGGGAGGGAGGGAGGGAAGGGAAGGAAGGAAATCAAGCAATGAGAGAGACATTGCTGACCTGGATCTAGAGGTTTACAAGTTGATTTCTTTTTTTTTTGAGAGAAGGAAAGAAAAAAAAAATAAGTAAAGGAGAGGAAGAAAGAGGAAGAGAAAGAGGGAGAGTAAATGGAAATATTGCTTTATTTTGAAAAAAAATTGAGTATTAATAATGGCCAATCAATGTTTCATTTAAACTTATGGGTAGGTGTGATGTGGTATTGACAAGAATGTATATTTTGTGTATTTGAAGTGGAGAGCTCTATGAATATTTATTAAGTTTACTTGTTCTGGATCTGAGTTCGAGTCCTTGATATCCTTATTAATTTTCTGTCTCATTGAATCTAAGTCTCGTATCTGGGTGTTAGGATCGTTAGCTCTTGTTGTTGCATTGATCCTTTTACCACTATATCTTTGTTGCTTTAAAATCTATTTTATCCGATACGAGAATTGCAACTCCTGCTTTTTATTTATTTATTATTTAGTTTTGCTCTCCATTTGGTTGGTAAATCTTTCTCCATCCCTTTATTTTGAGTCTTTGTGTATCCTTGCATGTGAAACAGGTCTGGATGTAACATGCCGTTGGGTTTTGGCTGTATCTTTTGATTGGGGGATTTAGTCGATTTAAATTTAGGGTTACTGCCATTTGATGTTGACTGGCTGTTTTATCCATTCGTTGGTGTAAATTCTTCTTTATGTTGGTGCTCTTTACTTTTTGGTGTATTTTTAGAAAGGCTAATACTGGTTGTTTCTTTCTGTGTGTAATGCTTCTTTCAGAAGCTCTTGTAAAGCAGGCCTGGTGGTAATAACATCTCTGAGTTCTTGCTTGTTCATAAAAGATTTTATTTTTCCTTCAGTTGTGAAGCTTAGTTTGGCTGGATATGAAATTCTGGGCTGAAGGTTCTGTTCTTTGAGGATGTTGAATATTGGCCCCCACTCTCTTCTGGCTTGTAGAGTTTCTGCTGAGAGATCTGCTGTAAGTCTGATAGGCTTGCCTTTGTGGGTAACCTGACCTTTCTCTCTGGCTGCCCTTAGTATTTTCTCCTTCGTTTCAACCCTGGTGAATCTAACGATTATGTGCCTTGGGGTTGCTCTTCTTGAGGAATATCTTTGTGGTGTTCTCTGTATTACCTGGGGTTGAATGTTGACCTGCTTTGCTAGTTTAGGAAAATTTTCCTGAATAATATCCTGAAGGGTATTTTCCAGCTTGGATTCATTCTCTCCGTCGCATTCAGGTACACCTATCAAACGTAAATTTGGTCTTTTCACATAGTCCCACATTTCTTGGAGACTTTGCTCATTCCTTTTTATCCTTTTTTCTCTAATCTTTTTTTCACGTTTTATTTCATTAAGTTGGACTTTGACCTCTGATATCCCTTCTTCTGCTTGAACAATTCGAGTGTTTAAACCTGTGCATACTTCTCGGAGTTCCTGTATTGTATTCTTCAGTTCCATTAATTCACTCATACTCCTCTCTAAGTTGTCTATTCTCAATAGGATTTCATCAAACCTTTTTTCAAAGTTCCTAGTTTCTTTACGTTGGGCTACAACATGTTCTTTTAACTCACCGAAGTTTCTTATTATCCATTCCTTGAAGAGTGATTCTGTCATTGGGATGCGCTCGTTCTCCATCAAAGCCTTGTTCCATTGTTGATGTGGAACTGTGATCATCTTTAGAGGGAGAGGCGTTCTGATTTTGAGTATTCTCAGCTTTTTTACGCTGGTTTCTTCCCGTCATTGTAAATTTATCCTCCTGTCGTCTTTGAAATTACCAACTTTCAGATTAGGGCTCTTGAGTGGACGTCCAGGTTATTAGTTCCCAGGGCCAGAGCAGGGGCGTTAAAACTGATGGTGCTTTTCTGCCCAGGATTCTCCTGTCTGGCTTCCTTCTTGTTTCTGTAGTAGGCGACTCTGCCTTCCTGGGGCTCCAAACCTCGGTCAGAAGGGGAACCGGTCCTGTTTACTCTGCGCCAAGCGCTCCCTCACCGAGGTGCCGTCACAGCGGCTGCGCTGGGCTCTGGTGTCATGCTGGGGACCCGTGCAGGTCCTCCGAACCTGTTTACTTTGCTCCGAGAGCTGCCGCGCCAAGGTCCCGGCGGAACTGCTGCACCGCGTTGGCCACCCGTGTGTTTCCTCCACTGGGGGATCTCTTGCTCCGTGAGCGACCAGAATTTGTCTGAAAGTGTGGCGTCCTCTAGTTCTCCGCGCCTTCCCTGAGAGCTGCAATCCCGGGATGTTAGCGATCGGCCATCTTGGATCGTTTCTCAGCATTTTTTTATGATAGCCAAAAAGTGGAAACAACCCAAATGTCCATGAACGAATGATTGAATGAATGAACAAAAGGTATTATATACATACTCTGGAATATGATTTGGCAGTAAAACGAAGGAAGCATTGACGATGAACCTTAAAAACATGGAGTGGAAGAAGCCAGTCACAAAAGACTAAATATTACATGATTCTCTTTATAGGAAATATACAGAATAGGCAAATCCATGGAAACAAAAAAATACCTGAGTGTTTAATAGGGGCTAGGGGATGGGGATAATGAAGACTGACTGCTAACAGATATGGGGTTTCTTTTGGGAGTAGTAATGAAAATGATCTAAAATTAGGTAGTTGTGATGATTGCAAAACTCTGCAGATATACTAAAACCACTGAGTTTTATACTTTGAAGTGGTAAATTTTACGGTATGTGCATTATATGTCAATAAAATATTACTTTTAACGTAATTTTTAATAGCAAAGATTGTCAAACTGCATTTTTAAAGCATGCATCCTGCTTACAAAGTGCCCTATATATAAGGAAGTTGAAAGTAAAACAATGAAAAATATATACTATGCAAGCACTAATCAAAAGAATGCTGACATAGCTCTCAAACAAGGTAGACTTTCAGGCAAGCAGCAGCACTAGAGCTATAGATGAACATTACCCATGGCACACATTTACCTATGTAACAAACCTGCATATCCTGCACATGTACCCCAGAACTTAAAATAAAAGTTGAGGGGATAAAAAGATGAACATTTCTCAATGAATAAGAGGTCAATTTCCCAGGAAGATACAACAAAACGTACATGTGTTTAATAACACAGCTTCAAACTATAGAAAACAAAAATGGATAGAGCTAAAAGAAATAGCAAACAGATCCACAATCCTAGTAAGAGTCATTAGCACACCATCCTCAGTGACGAATAAAACAAGCAGAGAACGACAGTAAGGATGATGAAAACTTGAACATGATTAACCAACTTTGCAAGTGACATACTGAGAACATAATATTCCATGACATCAAATACACATTCCCTTCTCAAGGACACACAAGATATTTATTAAAATAGACCTGGTCATAATACAAGTCTCAAATATAGAACTGAAATCACTCAGAGTAAAATTTTCTAAACACTATGGAATTAAGCTAGAAATAAATACAGTCATGCATTGCTTAACGACAGGGATACATTCTGAGAAAGATGTAGTGGTACAAGTTTGTTATTGGGCAAACATAATAGAGTGGACACAAACCTAGATGGCATAACCTACTACGCACCTAGACTATATGGTACTGTCTACTGCTTCCAGGCTACAAACCTGTATAGCATGTTACTGGACTGAATATTGTCGGCAACTATAACACAATGGTAAGTATTTGTGTATTTAAATATACCCAGAGAGAGGTACAATAAAAACGATAATAAAGATATCAAAATGGTACACCCAAATACGGCACTTACAACGGAGCTTGCAAGACTAGGAGTCACTCCGGGTGAATCAGTGTATGAGTGGGGAGTGAATGTGGAGGTCTCAGACATTATTGTACGCTACTGTAGACTTTTTTTTTAGATAGAATCTCACCCTGTCACCCAGGCTGGAGTGCAGTGCATGATCTTGGCTCACTTCAACCTCTGCCTCCCGGGTTCAAGTGATTCTCCTGCCTCAGCCTCTTGAGTAGCTGGGATTACAGGCATGTGCCACCACACCCAGCTAAGTTTTGTATTTTTAGTAGAGGGTCTCACTGTGTTGAACAGGCTAGTCTCGAACTCCTGACCTCGTGATTCGCCCGCCTCGCCCTCCCAAAGTGCTGGGATCACAGGTGAGAGCCACCGTGCCTAGCCGCTACTGCAGACTTTACCAACATTTGTACACTTAGGCCACACAAATTTATAAAAATATATTTTATTTCTTCAAGAAAAAAATCAACCTTCACTTACCATAACTGTTTTACTTTATAAACTTTTAAATTTTTTTAACTTTTTGGCTCTTTCTTAATAACGCTTAGCTTAAAACACAAACACATTGTACAGCTGTACAAAAATATTTTCTTTCTTCATATTCTTATTTCCTATGCCTTTCTATTTTTAATTCTTTATTTTTAAAGGTTTTCGTTAAAAACTAAGACACAAGCACACACATTAGCCTAGGTCCACACAGAGTAGGATCATTAAAGCCCGTCTTCCACCTCCACATCTCCTCCCACCAGCAAGTCTGTTTGGAGCTCACCACAATAACATGCATGGAGCTCTCATGTCCTGTGATAGCAACGCTGCCTTCTGGAATACCTCCCAAAAGACCTGCCTGAGGCTGTTGTACCCGCAACTTTTTTTTTTTTATGAGTAGAACAAGTACACTCTAAAATAACTAAAAAGTATAACATAGTAAATACATAAACTAATAGCAGTCATTTATTACCATTATCGAGGACTATGACCTATATGTAATTGTATGTGCTGTCCTTCTATACACCTGGCAGCACGATGGGTTTGTTTACACCAGTGTGTCTTCCATTGAGCTGTGATGTTACAGTGGCTCTGACGTCACTAGGTGATAGGATTTTTTCAGTTCCATTATAATCTTACGGAACCGCCACTATACGCAAACCATCATTGACCAAGATGTTATTATGTGGTGTACAACTATAGTTAAAAATCACTAGGAAATCTTCAAATATTTGTAATCTATATTGTTTATTTTTTTTAATTCCATTTTTAAATGAATGATCATGTAAGCATGACCTATCAAAACTTGTGAGTTATAACTAAGGCTGTCCTCAGAGGGGAAATTTATGACTTTAAAAGTATATATACTAGCAAATAAGAAAGGTTGAAAAATCAGTTGTCTAAAGATCCATCTCAAGAAGTTGCAAAAGAGAAGGAAAATAAAGAAATAAAGAAAATGGAAGGAAGGCAATAACAAAGGCAAAAGCAAAAATTAACAACATAGGAGACAAAAGTAACAACTGAATATCAATGAGGCAAAATCTGATCCTTCAAAAATACCAGTACAATTGAAAGAATAGCACAGATGTTACACAAAACTATCCCGGATAATAGAAAAAGAGGGTATTCATACAAAACCATTTTATGAGGATAAAATACTACGGGTACCAAAACTTGATGAGGACATTACAAGAAGAGAAAATTACAATGAATGGGATAAGCTGGGGGTAAATAAAAGAGAGACAGAAAAAGAGAGAGAAAAAATTTCAGGAAAATATCTCTCATGAAAGCAGATGCAAAAATCCTAAATAAAATATTAGCAAGTCAGATCCATTGATAAATAAAAAGGAGAATCCTTCAAGATCAAGTGGGTTTATTCCAGATAGATGATGCCTGTTTAAAAATTAAAAATCAGTTAATGAGTTTACCATAACATAATAAATAAGTTAAATTATGTGACTATCTTAATAAATGCCGAAAAGCATCCAATAAAATTTCATATCCATGATAAAACCTTTAGCAAAGTAGGAATAGAAAATAACTTTCTCAATCTAATAATAGTGTCTTTAAAAAAAACCTACATCATATATGACACTGATGATGAATTACTGAAAACTTTCCATCTGAGATAAAAAAAAAAAAAAAAGCAAGAATGCCTGGTTCACTGGAACTATATTGTACTATAAATCCCAGCCACTGAAAAAAGGCAGGAAAAAAATGCAAGTATTGGAAAGTAAGAAATAAAATGTCATTATTCCCGTGCAACATAATCACAACGTAATTGTATGTATAAAACTCCAAAGAACTTGCAGGCTATTATGTAATTTTAGCAAAGTCATTGTATATAAGGTCAATTTAAAAATCAGTTGTATTTTATATACACGGAATGAACAATTAGAAAACGAAATTTTAAAAACAGCATTTACAATAGCATGGAAAATCAAAATGGTTAGAATAAATCCAAAGAAAATTTTTCTACACAGAAACTACAAAACTAATACACGAACATTATTAATTAATAATTATTAGTAAATTAAGGGAGAGATGATGTTCATGAATGAAAAGACTCGATATTGTAAAGAGTTCAATTATCTCCAAATTGATCTGTAGATTCAATGTCAGCCCAATAAAAATCCTGGTTCGTTCCTTCCTTCCCTTCCTTCCTTCCTTCCTTCCTTCCTTCCTTCCTTCCTTCCTTCCTTCCTTCCTTCCTTCCCTCCCTCCCTCCCTCCGTCTTTCTTTCTTTCTTCTTTCTCTTCCTTTCTTCCTTCCTTTCTCTCTCTCTCTCTCTCTCTCTCTCTCTCTTTCTTTCTTTCTTTCTTTCTTTTTCTTTTTTGATACAGGCTCTCGCTCTGATGCCCAAGCTGGAGTAGAGTGGAACGGTCATGGCTCACGTCAGTCTTGATCTTACGGGCTCCAGAGAGCGTCCCTCCTCAGCATCCTGAGCAGCTGAGATCACACGTTCACGCCACTCTACAAGGCTAATTTTGTTTATTTTTTGTTCAGACAAGGTCTATCTTGCTCAGGCTGGTCTCAAACTCCTGGGCTCAAGCAATCCTCATATCTCCGCCTCCCAAGGTGCTGCTGAGATTATAGACAGCACCTCATTTCCAGCAAAAAAAAAAAAAAAAAAAAAATTTAAAAATTATTCCTGGAAATTAAAAACGCCATTCTAAAATTTACATGGAAATGCAGAGTCCAAAAAAAAAAAAACCACCCAAGACATTTTTGTAGAAGAAATGAGACATTACTGCTGTTGTTGTTTTCATATAGTCATTGTTTTCTTAGATTGATTCACATGTTTACATTTTGTTTCTCTCTATTTCTTCTTGCACTTCAGACTTTCTTCTGGATTCACTTCTTGTCTTCCTGAAGTATATTTTTAAAGTTACTAATAAATGTCTACTTACTGCCTCAAGCTAGCTCTCCAATTCTAGGTTTACAATGATTTCTTTAGCATTTTAAAGACAGAGTATCTTAATGCCGTCTTGCTGACTTTGAGAAGCCTGCTATCAGTCGAATTGTCATTCCTTCATAGGCAATCTATATTTTCTCTTTCAAAACCTTCTCTGTCTTGGTCTTTGACTAAGTACAAGGTACTCTTTCCTTATCCTGTTTGATTCTAAACATTGAGCTTGTTGAGTCTGTTAATTCATATCTTTCATTATTTAGGAAAAATTCTAATCCATTATCTCTTCAAATAATGCCTCTCCATCATTCTCTCGTCTCTCCTTTTGATTAAACTCATCTAAAAGCTTTTCGATCTGCCCTCGGTGTCCCTTAACTTACCTTCCTTTTTTTATCCTTTCTTTCTCTCTGCTGCACTTCCAGGAATTTCTCAGCATCTATCTTCAGCTGCTTCATCTGCTGCTTAACCCAACCAATCATTTGAGTTCCTAATCCCAGTTACTATATTGTTTATCTTCAGAATTTCATTAATCTTCCTGGTTCTTTATTATAGTGTCTTGTCCCTTAGTTTTACTTTCAGTACTTCTTTTATTTTAAAATACATAAAACATATATATCTTATATTCCTCTTTGCTGATTCTAGTACCTGGAATATGTATCTCAGTGTGGTGTTACTAGATTTCAGTTCCAAACTCACATAAGAACTTGAAATTGGGAACTCTCTAGACTCTTTCTTTTCCCCTTTCCTGAAAGCGAAGGCCAAGATCACCAAGAACCTTCACTTTTTACTTCGGTGAGACAGGCTTCCTACTTGGGTTTCTTGGCTTTCTTTGGGAGCAGTCTCAGGTTTAGTGGGGCGAGCAGTCTCTAATTCATCCTCACACTTTGTGTGGGCCAGGATCACCTCCTCTGTCCTCCTTCAAGCACACAACGCACATATACACACATCTACACTCTAGTCTTCCAGGATCCTGAAGATGACCCCAGGGAAACTGTCAGCTGCAGTACTGATGTGCCCTCCAAGATTCGCACCTAGCCTTGAAGGATTTCCCTCACTTTACTGCCAGATCACCCATGCACTCGTTTTTCTTCTATTTTATCAGCGTTTCAGCTGCTCTGTATCTCCAGACATCGATATCACCAATGTTCTTGAAAAGGAAGTGCAAGCTTAAGGCTTTCTGTTAGAGAAATGAGGAATAGCCCATTGTTGGGTCAAATGGCTTTCTTGGGTTCAGACAATGTCACTCACTAAGGAATGTGGGATAAAAACAGCAATAAGGAGGAGTGTGAGTCGGGTGGAGGTTGGGGTGTTCTCACAAAACCGGGCATACAAAGTTCCAGCAATGGAGTTAGGATTGAAATCCACCTCTCCTAATTTTCAAGATTAGTCCTTAGCCTAGGCTTTCTGTCAGCTCTTTTCTTCAGGAACACACGTAGAATACTGTACTTGAGAGTCAGTGATAGAGCGGGTACAGCCGTAGCCTATTGAACGGGGTGTGTTTCAAAGGAACTCAGAACTGGCTTATCAATGTAAAGACTTGGGAAATCTCTACTTCAGCCAAGTAAGCAAAATGTATTCAGGGGAAGTAATGAGACATATCCCCTTCTCAAGGAACTTCATGTACAGACTCATTTGGGCCAGTTCTTTGGTTTTAGACAGGTGAACCTACACTGAAAATACAGCATGGTCGTCTGTGGATCAATTTCAGAAGTCAGCCAAGGTGGAACTCTGCTTCTACTGAAGCCAAAGCCCTCTTCATCCAAAAAAACAGGACAGCAACCCAGCTCCTAAGGCCTCTGCTGCCAGGCCCCATCATGCCACCTTCATTTCCCAAGGCTTTCCTCTGCTACACACCCTGCTCTCTGTCTATACCTAACCATCCTTTCTCCTTCCCCCCCATCAAACCTCCACATTCCCACTCTCTCACAGCCCTCTTCTCCATGATCTTGTGAATGCATTGCTGTTTCTAATTTTCACCTTCACAGATGCAACCAATGTTCTTGTGCGCATGTGTCAGTTTCTCCAGGAAAAATGCCAGTGAGTAAAATTCGTTGATCATAGAGTGTGGACATTGTTCACTTTCCTCGATATCACCAAAGAGCTCACCGAAGTTGTTTACTGATTGCACTACCAACCACAGCGTATGGTGGAATCCTGGTGCTCCATGTCCTTGCCAACACATGGTGTTCCTCAGACTTTAATTCTTAAGGACCTTCTCCCTACAAGCCTATCCAGTGAACTACTCCCGTCCGACCTACTGATGGGTAGTGAATAACACATTTGCACTAGTTGAGGCTCTTCTGGACACTGGATCTTAGAGCAAGGGTCTGTAACACTTTCTGAAGAGGGAGCTGAGATCTGTCAATTCCTCCCAGCAGCTGACTGGGAGAAGGGAATGTGATGGTTAATTTTATGTGTCAACTTGATTGGGCCATAGGATGCCCAGATAGCTGGTTAGACATTATTTCTGGGTGTGTCTGGAAGGATGTTTCCGGGAGAGATTAACATTTGAACTGGTGGATAGAATCAAGCAGATGACCCTCCCCAATGTGAGTAGGCAGCATTCATATCCCTGAAGGCCTGAGTAGAACAAAAACCGCAGAGAAAGGTTGAATTAACTCTGGCTGACTGCCTGAGCTAGAACATCTGTCTTTTCCTGCCCTCAGCACTCCTGGTTCTCAGGCCCTCAGGGTCAGACTGGAACCTACACCACAACTCTTCAGTTCTCAGGTTTTTGCACTGTGTCCCTGACTTTCCTGGGTCTACAGCTTGCAGGCAGCAGACCGCAGGACTCTTCAGCCTCCATAATTGCATGAGCCAATAACTTATAATAAATCTCTTTGTAGATACAGATGTAGACATTAACATGCTCTGTTAATTGTTTCTCTAGGGAACCCTCACTAATACATGGGGAATAATGAAATAATGACACTCTCTTACTTTGAGTGAGCGCACAGGCCAGTGAGAAGGAGAAAGAGAAGAGAGGCTTCCACCACCCACACTGCTTATCAGCATGAGTTTTGGAGGTAAGGTCGGAAGTGGCACTGACTCTTGAGCCAGGGAAACCAGCCTCCCTGCTGCTGCTGGCACACAGTGCCCAGATAATGGGAACCCCAGGCCCTGGAGCCAAAGGGTAGAGAGACATCTGGTCTTGATGATAGATGGCAGGCCAGAGGAGACCAGGCAAAGAAGGGACAAAGAAACAGGAATGAGGGCAGCGAACAGCCTGGGAGATCTCTGTGCACATCTGGGTCTGAGACATGTGCTTGTTCATTATGCCACTTGCCAGTGTCAAGGGGCAGCGAAGGGGGCAGAGTGATTAAGTGTGACCTCAGAAGGTAGCTAAGCTGGGGTCTTCTACCCACAAGTCCATGATATTACACTGACCACTTACCCTCTCCCTGCCTTAGGTTCCTTTTGTAAAATGAGAATATTCGTACGTGTTTATAAAGTTGCCATGAAAATAAATGAGACAATACCAGCAAAATGGTTAGCAAGAGTCTGGTGCATAGTGAGAACTCAATAAATATTAGTAGTTATTCTTATCACCATCATTGTTTCTATTTCAAATCATAGCCTATGACCAGCTTCCTTAGAGCAAACAGAAAATAAGGACTGGCATCTTATCCATCAATTCTGATTGATAGCAGCTGTCTGCTGAGAATTTCACGGTTACCCTTGTTCTCATCAGAAAAGAACAGTGAACTGTGATCCATTGGCAATGTCTGCCATGGCTCCAGATGGGGAGCAATAGCAGAGGCACCATGCACCTGACTCCCATGGTTGACATTTCACAATTTATCTGGCAGGAAACATTGATTTAGGAATGTTCCCATTTTAAGTTTCTAAGAGGGTACCTATAAACACCCTCCCCTCTCCAGACACACACACACAAAAGGACTGGCTTTTAAATGAGGCCAACTGTACATGGCTCTTTAAAACTGTAGTGAAAGCAGATTCTGCTTCCTTTTCTGCTCTGTAGACAATGTCCATTTCATCATTCCCAGCTGCTCTGCCGCATCCCCGCCTGCAGTGGCAGGTGAGCCTCAGGTGGGCTCATCATAAGCGGGGCCCACACTTAGCTTTCCACAGCTGAAGCTATTAAAGCAGACAGCCCTAGGGTGCCAAGAGATTCACATAAGGACAGGGTGCAGTAAAGAGTGCCTGGAAATTGACAAGCCTGGAGCCCAGCTTCAGCAAAAACCCACAATGTGAAGCTGGGTGGGGCAGGTGACTACACAGAGCCCTAGTTTAGTTTCCTATAGCCAAAAATAAAGGTCAATGAGCTCCAAGATCCCATCCAATTTTGTTATTCTGTTCTTACAAAGTGAATGCAGGTAGTTACTGTATTTTTGAAAGAGGGAGAAACATGCAAAGATGTACACTTTAGTAGACCCTTGACTTTCTCAAAGGGGATGCTCCAAAATTTTCCTACATTCCCAAATGGCGAAATAGCACTCCAGCCCCATTTCTCCTGGGGGTTAGTTTCTCACAATGATCAAAGGGTTTATCAGTATGAAAGATGATATAATAGGAAAGCAAGAATTAGAAAAACTGATTCAGGAGCAGGAGCGTCTCCTATCTTAGTATCTCTTCCTCCATCCACCCTGATCCACACACCTGTACTCACACACACCAACTTCCCAGTCCATTGAACCAATGTCATATTTCAACAAAGGTATAAATTAGTGCCTATCATGGACTTATGATATTGACACTCCCTGTTAAAGTCCTCGCCATGAGGTAAGCATCCACTGAACACACACACATGAAGCACCCAGACAACAACAGCTATGTAGTCTGTTTCAGTAATATCATCAAGCAAATGTGCGATTTCTTTTGCCAACAGCTATACTGAAAACATCATGCTAATTTCCCAAAACCATAATAGATTTTGCATGTGTCTTTTCCCACATGCAACAAGTATAATATGTAATGATTTATTAGCACAAACTCGTATGAATGACTTTTCAGAACCATCCAGGTCCTCTCACGTGAGACATGTCCCTTTCCAAAACAACCTCCTCCTCAGGAGTGGCTGTCCTTACTGACATGCTATGATCACTTTTGGCCCTTCACCTTCGAAACTGCTTTTCAGAATCAGTGAAGGAGTCTCAGAAGGAAATTGGATCCCAGCTGCTAACACACCTTGTTTTAGATCCAAAACAATATTTCCAGATCCATCAGGATGACACGGTTCACTTCACTTCAAGTCTCAAAAACCATTTATAGAGATTTGCCTCCGAATGGCTCTTTGCTGTCGTCCAAAACCCAAATCTACCCTTTATGGAAGAAAGTGGTCTACCACTAAGGCTACCAGAGAAAGTGCACCATGTCTGAAGGCAGCTCCTCGTGGACAATATCAAAGATGTCTTAGACTTGGGCAGCACACACAGCATCTGTTGATATCATCCTTAAAGGGGTTGATTTTTTTTTTTTGAGAAAGAATTGCACTCTTGTCACCCAGGCTGGAGTGCAATGGCACCATCTCAGCTTACTGCAACCTCCACCTCACAGGTTCAAGCAATTCTCCTGCCTCAGCTCCTGAATAGCAGAGATTACAGGTGCCCACAACCACGCCCAGCTAATTTTTGTATTTTTAGTAGAGATGGGGTTTCACCAGGTTGGCCAGGCTCATCTCAAACTCCGGACTTCAGGTGATCCACTGGCCTCAGACTTCCAAAGTGCTGGGATTACAGGTGTGAGCCACTGCGTCCCGCCTAAGGAGGCTGTATTTAAGGGAAGGATATTCATTTGGGTTTTTCAAATTACCAAATTATATATAAGTCTCAGGGATTTCTGAGTCGATCTCTAAACCCCCACTCTGTCTCCACCCATTCAGCCTTACCCTCTCCCTGACTCCCATTATAGTGGCTGTGTCAAAATAGCCACTTCAGAAAGCCCCTAGCATCACAGTTGCCACCTGGGCATGACTGGGATGTCATCTGTTTATCATCCCAGGTCAAGAAATTCTGTAGATTCTGCTCCTGCCCTCCAGACACGATTTGCTTGTTTAGCCACCTACTCACAGGCTGAGGCGCGAGGCAGGGCATTTTCAAAGACATCTTCAGGAGGAGCGACAAACTGGGATCTCGCTTCCATACTGAAAAGATAAAAGAGGAAGCGACAAACAAAATGTCCAAATGTCATCTTCTGACTCACTTATAATTCTGCCACCAAACTGAATAGAAAATGCCAGACCCAGGTTACATGGACTCCTCTTTAGGAAATAGGACATTTGAAATTTTTTCACGATCTCTGTTCTTTCTTACATGGGCTGTGGAAAGGTCATCTGAGACATCCCAATTATCACCCTTAATGGTTTCCATTCTGTCCTCATCTGACCCTATGTCCCCGACATGTGACACCTACCCACCTCCTTCTGGTTCCTGTGTCCCTTTTCACTTGCCCAGCAACCTCCTGTGTCCCAGTCCCGTAAGACCAACAGATGTTCCACTTGCTCTCTGTGCTTGAAATGCACAAATGCATGCTTGTCCCCGCCCACCACAGGTTGGGCTCCCTCTGCTGACACCTTAGTTGCTGTCCCCGTAGCATCCCGCTCTGAGTCCTCTGGGCACAAAACCTCAACTGCTCATTGCTACTCTCTCCTTGTCCCTCACAACCCGCCACAAGGTCCTGCTGATTCTGCCTCCTCTGTGGCTCTCGACTCCCGCAGCCAACTCCCTAGCTAGGGCACTTACAGCCTTAGCTCAGGGCCAGCTCCCACCAGCCTTTCTCATACTGTCACTTCTCCAGGGAAATCCACTTCATGTGTCTGTCATAGATTCATCTCCTTCAAAGGCTGCTTAAAGCATTTCTGAAAAACTTCCATGGCTCCCACTGCCTCCAGCACCCCAGCCCCTCTCTGTCAATCAAGAGACTCTTCATGTAGTCCCCATTTAACCTTACTCATTCAAATGGGGCCTCTCCACTGCTCCCTGCATGCTTACTAAAGGCAATCCCATCTCCCCTACAGCTGGTTTCCACCTGGGGCAGTTTCCATAAACACCTGGTCCCCCTCCCCTTCACTCACTCCTCCCCAGGAGGGACTTATCTGATGGGTTAATTTGGGAGAAAGAATAGGGCACACCTGACCCAGCATTTTTCTCTTCCCTCTTTACCTTGGGAGCTGAGCCACGCATGGGGATCTCCAGGCCATGTTTCCAGAGGCAGTGCTCCCATGGGGAGGCTTGTGGTGCTCCCATGGGGAGGCTTGTGGTGCTCCCATGGGGAGGCTTGTGGTGTCGTGCTCCCAGACTACCTGGGATGCTGTCGGCACCCCCTTCCCTGTCACTGTGGCATGCATCCTCCAATATCAGATTTCTCAGTAATAAAAGTGATCATGGTTTTGGACTCCCATGTGCGATATTCCTTTTGATTCATTCTCAATTAGTGTAAAATCCCAGGGAGGAGAACTCTTGATGGGGCCCTTTCACACACCAACATCCCTGGAACTTTGCTGCCTCTGGATCTTGCTCCTCTCATTCCTCCCTCCCAGGAGCACCTTCACCTCTCGCTCTGTCTAGTTCTCACCCACCTTCAATACCCTCCTAAAGTCTGATATCACCTGAATCCTCCCTGGGCCCCTGCCACCTCCCCTCCCTCTGAACTCACAGTTCCTGGCTCTACTCACCACTTGGCAAACGTGCACGGCCACATCCTATTTCCAGTAACTTCATTCTGTATTCTGGTGCAGCAGTCTCACCTGTTTACATTTTGCTTCCCTGGTAAGTTACACCTGAGGACAGGTGCATTCCCTTCAGCCTCATTATCATGCTTACCCTCTGCAGCATCTGCCCAGGGTCTTTCTCAAGGTAAGCTCTGGGTGGCTGTTGAATTTGCTCCTGACAATGCACAGGAGGCTTCCCACCTTCTCATCTCAACCCCAGACAATGTGAAGGTCCGAATTGTGGCATCAAGGCCACACTGGCATGGTCCTTTTTAACCCCTGACACTTTGAAGGCTACCTGACAAATGGGGAAATGATCACAACTCAGGAGATTTTCAGAGACTCTGTTCTCTGACAATATGTCTATCCTGTACCAAATAACTTTGCCTTGACTCATGAATAAAATAGAAGAAGACAGCAGACACAGAACACAGGCCTGCTAGCTTCGCACGCCATGAGCTTGCCAGCTCCTTACGGATAGGCCTTATGTTCTTTTCTTCTAGTAGCACAGGTGCTGTGTCCAAGGTAGGTGCTCAGGAAACACCTGCTAGCTCGACTTATTTACCAGTGGGAAAGATCTCCAAACTGTAACATCAGACTCAGCTTTGCTTTTAATTATGTAATACGGTATTTTGTTACTTGAGGTTCAACTTTATGCTTTAGTTGCAGATAAAATAAAGAAGAGAGTGACACATCTGTAACTAACTGGGGGCGGGGGGAGTGAAAGAGAGAGAGCAAGAGTGAGAGAGAGAAAGAAATTAAGAGCAAGAAGGCCAGTCTTTAAACGAAGTACCATTCGCACGAGCAAAATGGTTCTCATCACAGTTGTTTTGCCCTCCCCTAAGCCTCCATGAGCACTGAATGAGTAGAAATACCTCTTTGATTCAAGGCAATGGTTGGCGAAGTAACCCATATGCTCCTGGCTGGTGCAGAGAGCTCAGAGAGAGCCCATTCTAACCGACAACAAAGGTTCGGGGAAAAGTAGTTTCCTGCACAATGCAGCTGAATGATTGACAGGCAGATTATTATTAGGCTGAGTTGGCCTCATCTGGCCTTTTTTAAGTGCAATATGGTCTGCATAACATGACATGTGAATGCTAAACTCCTGGCAGTTCCTGCGAAGGGGACAATGGAGCTGGCAGCCTGACACCAGTGCAGCTGGGAGGGGAAGGCTTGGTTTCTGCACGTTAACACATTTGACATTTGGTATCTAAAGGGAAGGGCTAATAAATAACCTGCCAACGATGACACTCTATAATGACAGCTTTTATTACCAGCCAGTTAATCCTCCACTCCAGCTCTGTCCTTTCAGGCCATCTGGTGTTGAATTCTTATTTACTTATTTTTATTTTCCTGGAGCTTGAACTTGGGACATTTGCCTCCTGCCAGTGTCATATTTTCAAATCAATTCGAGGGCCAGGAGGGTGGCAGGCTGATTGTGGATGATTCAGCATCAAGGTCTGCAGAAAGCCGAGTGAACAGCGTTTTTAGCAGGTGACCTTGGGTTTGGGGGTCACCTGCATGAAGCCAGTTAGTCATCTTGGGGCCAGAGGGATGGAGGAATTCACCTCTTGGTTACCATCTCTTTCTAGAAAAATATGCATGCCTTCTGCCTCGATGGATTGGACACACATTTACTGAGCATCCACTGTGTGCCCGATAATAGGATGTGTTCCAGGAACATAAGTCCATCCCTTTAAGGCCAAAGCTGACAGACCAGAAGATGAGACCCTCGCATGATAAATCTATATAATAGGATCTGAACTCTAACAGGAAGAAGCATAAAGTGGTAGAGGGTAGGAGATGATGAGGAAATCCCTTCTTCCTCAGAGGAATTGAGGAAGTTGTCCAGAATTATAAAGGATCTGAGGTTTTACCCTATTTGTATCCTAACAGGTTAGCCGGCATTATGGACTGAATGCCGCAAAATTCATATGTGGAAGTCCCAACCCCAGCATGGTGGTATTTGGACATGGGGCCTTTAGGAGGTGATTAGGCTTAGATGAGGTAATGAGGGTCGGGCCCCTATGAAGGGATCAGGGTCTTCACATGAAGAGAAACCAAAGAGCTCCCTTTCTGTCTCTCTCTCTCTCTCCCTCTCTCCCTTTCTCTCTCTCTCTCTCTCTCCCCCCATCCCTTTCTCTCTCTCTCACTCCACTATGAGAAGACACAGCAAGAAGGTGGCCATCTGAAAGCCAGGCAAAGGGCTCTCACCAGGAACCAACCATGCTGCCACCCTGATCTTGGACTTGCAGCCTCCAGAGCTGAAACAAATACATGTGTGTTGTTTACGCCACCCAATCTGTGGTATTCTGCATTGCAGCACAAACTAAGAGCCAGCTACAGTTTCATGCGTGTTGGCAGAAGACACAAGACACCAGGGTCAGAGGCAAAGGACTTTATAACTCACAGCATTGGCAATAGCCAGAATATTAGCTTTTGTATGGATTCTCCAAGCTCAGTTCCCACAGAGTGACAAAAAGAAGGTCAGATGACACCTGCACACACAGCAAGTTACATTGAAAGAGAGGAACCTTGGATCTAAGGAACCCAAATCTTTCCTAGTGGGTAGTAAACACGCCGGGTTTTTGCCCTGGAGAAAGACACTAACTCTGTCTTTAGTCCTTTGTAAACTCAGACTCATGACATCAAGCGCTGAGTGGAAGAGAAAGTGAGGGTTGTTCCCTTAGTGAATACTTGTTGGGTAAGTGTTCAAGGCTGGGTCCTATGCTGGGAGCAGAAAGAGGAAAAGATGCTACTCCAGGTGTCCCAGAGACTGGTGTGGAGAGAAATGCACGCAGATAACTAAGAACAGTGTGGCAGGGCAGTGACGGGGTGGGCACAGAGGATGGCAGGAAGCACAAAGAAAGGTGTCTCCTATAGCCTGAGATGATCAGAGATGGGGTGTCCCATGTAAAGAGAGTGTAGAACAAGGCAGTGAGTGCCTCTGTTCACTGATGTGCAAAAACACAAGAGACCCGTGGAGAACTGTCTCCCAGCAGAGGCACCAAATCAATGGATGTCAGTTCCCAATCAAAGGATTTTTATAAAGGTGAAGATGTGTTCAAAGAAGGAAGCAGAAATTTTCTCAAGGTTGTTTTTCTCTGTGGTTGGGCTGACCGTAGGACCCCCTTAAAATACCGCCCACAGTGGCACTTCTGGATAAACTCTCCCAGCTGTCACCTCATGGAAGAGTGGAAGCGGCCATGGCAAAGCAGACTGTGTTTGGAACGCCACCATGCCTCGGTGTGCAGGAACGTCAGAACGGAGACAGGAAGAGGCATTCAAGCCCCTTCACGTCGTGGTCCTTACCCAACTCCCCTGCCTTGTGCCTGGGAACTCCCTGCCTCATACTTCATTTTATTTTTTATTTTCTTTATATAAGTTTTGAAAAAGAGTCACTCAGGCTGGAGTGCAGTGACATGATCATGGCTCACTGCAGCCTTGACCTCCTGGCGTCCGATGATCCTCCCACATCAGCCTCCAAAGTAGCTGGGACCACAGGCATGCACCATCACGCCTGGTTAATTTTTATAATTTTGTTGTGATGGGGTTTCACCATGTTGTCCAGGCTGGTCTCAAACTTGTAGGCTCAAGCAATCCACCTGCCTTGGTCTATCAAGGTGCTGGGATTACAGGTGTGCACCACTACTCCCCGCCATGCTTCATGCTTTATACTTCGCTATGATCTAGATTCCGCACCTTGCCGCTTCTCCCATCCCTTTATCTTTTGTCATGCAGTGCTGTCTGTGCTTCCCACCCGGAAACTCAGTTCCCTTGGCTCACAGGTGTCCTTTAGGATGCAGCTCCAATACTCAATACTGCCACCTGCAGGCAGTCCTCCTGGATCACCACAGGCTGCAGGAGACGCTTTCTTCGTGCTTCCTGTCATCCTCTGCCTCCAACTGGTCACTGCCCTTCCACACCATTCTTAGTTATCTGTATGTATTTCTCTCCGCACCGCCTCTGGGATACCTGGAGAGACGTCTTTCCCTCTTTGTGCTTCCAGCACAGGACCCAGCCCTGAGCAGTTACCCAACAAATACACAAGGAACCACCCTCGCTTTCTCCTCCACCCAGCCCTTGAGTCTTGGTCTACAAAGGTCTAAGGATCCAACAGCAAATGTGAAAATTAACAGAAGAACATAACCATGTGCCACAGAAAACTCAGTTATTTTCAAATAGCCCCCCAAGGGTCGTGAGATAGTGACAGCAACTGCAGCATTCTCTCCCTCTCTCTCTCTCTCTCTCTCTCTCTCTCTCTCTCTCTCTCTCTCTCTCTCTCCCCCTCCCTCTTTTTCCTGCTTCCCTTATCATGGCATGATCATACCAGTTGCATGCAAGGGTACTGCACAAGCCCTCTGGAGCTAAAGGTGCCACCCACCTCTGTTCTACAGAGAAAAATAAGCAATGGAAGATGCTCGATGATTAGACGGTTCCAAACTTTTGTTTGTGTTTTGAGAAGTGGTAGCGAGTGTTCCTGATAGACACCCCTGAGAATCGGATGAAGTACACAGTTCCCTCGAATGCCCATGCCCAGCTACCCACAACATTTCACGGGCAATTGATTGGAGCTAGTACAAGCCTGTGGTCTCCAGCTATAAGGACACATTTTTTAAAAACACCAAACCAGGCACCCATGTATTAAACGCACATGTGTCTAATTTTTCTAGAGCCTAAACTTCCATAGCAATGAAGCACACTGTCTCAGAAGAGGGCGAGGTCCTGCCACTCCTGTCAAGTGAGCTAACCATGGGACCTAACAAAGGGGACTAAGAGCAGATGGCATGTGACTGTTTGACGACTGTGCCTCCCTGCATGTGGGAGACAAGTAGGCAGAGAAGCTATGAGAAGAGTTTTCAATAATCTTTAGACTGACGACAGTTCAGTCCAACCTGGTAAGTCTGCATTCATTAATTCTACCTCCTCCTGCTCCGGGAGACCTCGATGTCTGTCTGCCACTGCCAGTCATATTGAATATGCAAAACAGAGTCAGGTGTGTCATACATACCTTCCCCCACCTCTGCCCCCATCCTAGGAGGCACACAGCTTTCCTTGAAAGTGCAACAGAAGATGTGCAGAAAGAAGGAACCAGACGGATTATATTTTGGATGTGTAGCCTGAGTTTGGCCCAGCTGGCTCTCAACTCTTGGAGGGCAGGAACTATCTCTTGGTCACAGCTGCACTCCAGCCAGCACCTGGCATATAGGAAGTGCTCATCAAATAAATGCCCAAGGGATAATGCAAGAATGGACATCTTAAAGTGCACTATAAATTCCCAGTGCCCCTACAATATATTTTCTCTATGAAAGTACAGAAATTTACTGTATCCCACAGCCCCATATACACCTCAAATTTTCAGCATAAAAGTCCTGCTCTGAGACCGGTCTTCCCAACATGGCGAAACCCCATCTCTTCTAAAAACACAAAAAATTAGCCGGGTACAGTGGCAAGCACCTGTAATCCCAGCTACTCGGGAGGCTGAGGCAGGAGAATCGCCAGGAGGCGAACGTTGCAGTGAGCCGAGATCGTGCCACTACACTCCAGCCTGGGCGAGGAGAGCAAAACTCTGTCTCAAAAAAAAAAAAAAAAAAAAACTCCTGCCCTTGGCTGGGCACAGTGGCTCACACCTGTAATCCCAACCACTTGGGAGGCTGAGGTGGGAGGATTGCTTGAGCCCGAGAGTTCAAGACCAGCCTAGGAAATATAGCAAGACCCCATTTCTACAAAAAGATTACAAAAAAACGATCTCCCCTCACCCCTTTTACCCATGCTCTTTCTCCTTCATTCGAAGGTGACACAAATGTTTGGAGACAAAGTAGAATAAACCCTACTGGAAGGAAGGGAAGATATCTCACCAAATGCTGATGCCATCAGTCATGGTGCTGACTGAATCAAGCTTGTATCCTGCTTTCTGGACTCAGTGGACTCATGTGCCCAGATGCACCCCACTCTCTGTTCCAGTTCAGCCCAACCTGGGAAGTCTGCATTCATTCATTCTACCTCCTCCTGCTCCTGGACACCTCAATGTCTGTCTGCCACTGCCAGTCATATTGAATATGCAAAACAGAGTCAGGTGTGTCATACATACCTTCTCCCACCTCTGCCCCCATCCTAGGAGGCACACACTCCAGTGGAGACCCCTCTGTTCCCATAGGTAGCCCCAGGACTGGATGAACAGTCTGGCATCTGCCCTGTGGATGTCTGTGCAAATGCCGTCATAGGGACCCTCACACCAGGCCCTCCAGCCCGACTACAGAACCACAGCCCCACCCCAACCCTGCCCTGGGGTCTCCTCGGGTGGCTGCATCTCCCCTCTGCTTAGGAACGATGTTACTCAGGTCTCCCTCCTGGCTTCCACATGGGTCCTCCTTTCCATCAGTCCCCCACCCCCCACATTCCAGGAGCTTGGCAAATTCTGCTGGAGAGCCCAGGACCTCCAGGCCACAAAGCCACACTGCCGTCGTAGCAGGAAGGTCAGAGACTAGCCCCCTTTCCAACTCCAGCATCTGGTCGTGCTACAGTCTCACGTGGTCGCTTGTGGATTCATCTCCCTCAGCCTCTTGCCCTGGCCCTGCCCTCCAAGTGGCATCAGGCTGTCCATCAGCCGGGAGCAGAGGGGATCACGGCAGGAATATCAACACTTCACTTCTCCCCACTGCCCCACTCCATCCCAGGTGCCTGCAAACTCCTTCCTCTTTTAGCCAAACACTCAAGCTCCACTGAACAATCCACTCATAGGAGCAGCCCGTCGCAAGGTGGGAGCAGTCACCCATGTGGCCCATCTAAGGGGCTCTGGCGGTCTTTGTGACGGCTGCCTCTAGGAGCTATGAGATGTCACTGAGCAGATAACTGCGTCCCCAGCTTGAGGTTGACCGTTATCCCCATCTCTTGTTTGCCTGATTAAATCAGATTAAAATCAACATCAAAGGCTGCCGGAGGGCACATGAGAAAACAGAGGGTCAACACTTTCATTTCTTGATCATGAAAAATGAGGGAAGACAGCAAAGTTTCCATGCCCAGAATCTGCCTTACATTTTCATTTCGTTGTGTTTTATTTTAACATGAGCTGAAGCAATTCCCTCACCACTCTGTCCCCTGAGCCACTGCCAGGGACAGGCAGGGCAGCAAGAGGCAAGGGCATGAGGAGGGCAGGCCCTGGGCTTCTGGTGCTGTTTCCCAGGGACAGTCCTGTCCTTAACCGTAAGGAGAAAAGGCTTCCCAAATCCTGAAGAGTTCATGGACAAAGGACTGTGTCCATGGGTACTTCCTGCCTTGGCAAATTACAATCAGAAATGCTCAGCTAGATCCTGAGCCAGCAGTGGAAACAGAAACTCACACACTTCAGCCCTAAGAGAAATCACCTCATTCCATTTTTACCAAAATTCAAGCAATTTGTGCTTGATATAATAAATTGACAATAGATGTTAGAAAAGATACGTGGATAGATGGATAGATCTGATCATGCTAAAACCATAAGCAGCTCTGAGATTGCATAAATAATTTTAAGAAAATAAATCTAGGCCAGGCGCTGTGGATTCCGGGTTCTTTCATGACCCCACTCTCCAGCCATATATATATATATATATCTCCATATATTCTCTCCAGCCAGTATATGTGTATACATATTCTCTCCAGCCAATATATATATCATATGTATATATCACCTATATGATATATATCATATATATATATCACCTATATATATTATGGATGCCGTGGAATACTACTCAGCAATAAAAAAGAATGGAATCATGTCTTCCAACAACATGGGTGGAACAGAAAGTCATTATTCCTAGAGCAACGACTTAGAATAAACAGAAAGTCAAAACCCACAACTTGTCACTTATAAGTGGGAGCTAAACAATGGGTGCACACAGACATACAGAGTGGAAAAACACTCACTGCAAACTCCAAAGGTGGGAGGCTGGGAGGGGCGAGGGATGGAATGCCATCTATTAGGTACAAGGCACACTATTTGGGTAACAGCTGCACCAAAAGCCCAGACTTCTCCAGCACACGACATATCCACATAACACAACTGCACTTGTAGCCCTAGACCCGTTCAAACAAATTTAAATAAAGAATTAACATTCATAAACTAAAACACAGAGGGTTACAAAATGCACCAATTCTACTGAAAGACAGTTACCAGAAAGATTTTAAGCTGTCATATGCAGGCCTCATAATTACTGTACTTTTAACATGGTGACGCGCTCAAGAAATGTTTTGAGATGCCTGTCTTAACTGTAATGTGTTACAAAGTATGTCTTTAGCTTCTATAGGTTTCAAAGTCACAGGCACCATTAATACTACTGAACTGTATGGCATGTGTGAGTCATTCAAAAAAATGCTCGATTTCAGTTAGAGAGGATAGTTGAAATTAAAATGCAAGTTCTCAGACCAAGTTTGCATACCTCCTGATTTCTGAGGCCCTTAAATTCCAGTGGCTTCCATGTCCCAAGGCAGGAGCTCTGCCTCCCTCACCACAGGGGCTGGCTGGTGGGAAGTCCCCTCCTGAAGACCTAGTGAGTTTTTCAGGGATAGACACTTGACCTGAACCAGACCAATCAGGGTCCTTTCTGGAACTTTCTGACAACTTTCTCAAGGTAGATCCTCTCTGCCAGGGGATACTGTGAGTGTATTTATTTATTTATTTATTTTTTGAGACGGAGTTTCGCTCTTGTTACCCAGGCTGGAGTGCAATGGCGCGATCTCGGCTTACCGCAACCTCCACCTCCTGGGTTCAGGCAATTCTCCTGCCTCAGCATCCCGAGTAGCTGGGATTACAGGCACGTGCCACCACACCCAGCTAATTTTTTTGTATTTTTAGTAGAGACGGGGTTTCACCATGTTGACCAGGGTATTTATTTATTTTTAATTGTGAGCTCCGTGCTCCAGAGCAGCCTGGAGGAATGGAGGTGGGAGATAGGTGCCTCAAAATTCTAGTCTATCTGAGCCAGGTGCCGTGGCTCACGCCTATAATCCTAGCACTATGGGAGCTGGAGGCAGGTGGATCACTTGAAGTCAGGAGTTCGAGACCAGCCTGGCCAACATGATGAAAACTTGTCTCTACTAAAAATACAAAAGTTAGCTGGGCATGGTGGCGTGCACATGTAGTCCTAGCTACTCAGGAGGCTGAGGTGGGAGGATCGCTTGAACCTGGTTGGAGGAGGTTGCAGTGAGCCAAGATCATACCACTGCACTCCAGCCTGAGTAACAGAGTAAGACTACATCTCAAAAAAAAAAAAAAAAAAAAAAAAAACTTGTCTATCTGTGATGGTTACTTTTATGTGTCAGTTTGACTGGGCCAGGGGGATGTCCAAATATTTGGCAAAACACTAACTGGGCGTGTCTGTGAGAGTGTTTTGGGGGGGATTACCACTTGAACTGGTAGACTGAGTAAAGCAGGTTGCCTCCTCCATGTGAGTGGTCCTCATCCAATCTGTTGAAGGACTGAATGAGAAAAAAAGGCTGGAGAAAGGACAATTTGCTCTCTCTCCCTGGCTATCTTCAAGCTAGGACATTTGGTTCTCTTCAGTCTTCAGATTGGAACTCACACCATCGGTTCTACCGCTCCTTAGGTCTTAAGACTTAGATCTCAGGCTTCCTGCATTCCCAGCTTGCTGCCTGCAGACCCTGGGGCTTCTCAACTTCCATAACTGAGTGAGCTAATGTCTTTTTTTTTTTTTTTTTTTTGAGATGGAGTCTCTCTCTGTTGCCCAGGATGGAGTGCAGTGGCACAACCTCATCTCACTGCAACCTCTGCCTCCCAGGTTCAAGCAATTCTCCTGCCTCAGCCTCCCAAGTAGCTGGGACTACAGGTGCATGCCACTGTACCTGGCTAATTTTTGTATTTTTGTAGAGAGAGGGTTTCATCATATTGGCCAGGCTGGTCTTGCTCTCCTGACGTCAAATGATCTGCCCACCTCGGCCTACCAAAGTGCTGGGATTACAGGTGTGAGCCACCATGCCTGGCCAAGCTAATGTCTTATAATAAATTTCCTTAGAGATAGATCAACAATTAATAGAGAGATAGATTAGATATATAGATAATTTATTAATAGGTAGTTAGGTAGATTGATAGACATCTTATTGGTTCTGTTTATCTGGGGAGCCATAACTAACACACAATCTAAGCTTAAAGTCCATTGTACACATGTGTTTGTGTAAGATGTAGTACACACAGACAGAAAGTTTATAGTTTTCCCAATGTACAAGCCTGTCATTAATATCTTAACCTCAGGACAGTAGGATAAAAAAAAAAGACTCATTGAGTATAACAGAATCTATTGTATGAAATGAACTAACACAGGTTTATTACATGGTAAAGACAGTCCCATAAACTGAGTATAACCTACCGAGCAGTTCTGAGGTTAAGTTCTGACCCATCAGGATACTTTCTGGAAAGAAGTAAATTTTGAAGCCAAGTACCTTCTTCACAAGGTCTGGCCTTATTAGGTCAAAAAGACATTATCCTTTGGTAGTTCCTCATGTCATGCTATCACACTGACTATCCTTAGAGCTGCAGCTACCTGCGGTTTTGCTGCCTATTTCCTGCCCACCCGTGTGGGGCTGACATTTAGCATTCACTGCCCATCTATGGGTCTTGCATGATACATGGATTTGAATCTCCGCATCTGACCATCAGTTCCAGTCACGCTAAGCAGATAATAAGCCCATGGACCCAAGAAGAAAGGTTTCTTAATGGATTCAATATTTCTGGTTCGCATGTAGCATCTGGGAAAAGGTCTCAGGATCCCTAAGGCTGAAACTGAATATTTTCAGCAACTATGCACTAATGGAATAATCAAATCAAAATTAGAAATATTTAGATCATTTCTGTAGAGACCGTCTGCCTGCTCTATGATTAAAGCACAGCAGAGGAAAAATTTCCTTGTAACTTCCTCCCTTTTCATTGTGAGGGTGGGAAGTATGTTTCAAAGATCCACTGGAGCTTTAAATCAAGGAAAGATCAAACAATCCACACCTGAATTCTAGGAGGGCTAATTCCAGACACAGAGCTGTTTTCTCATGCTTGGCCCCAAACCGGCTTCAGCTGTTTTTAGTGCCTTGTGCATCTAATTCCAAAGAAAGGGCTATTTTATTTGGCTTTCATTCTATTACTCATGCAGTGCAACATGTCTGCGCAACCACACATCCAAGAAAGTGAAATCGATGAAAAACAGATCTGTCTAGTGAACAGGTGTCGAGCATTATCTAATAGCAAACTAAATATAAAAAGGGAGACTAATTAGAGTTCTGGCATCTCTCCTGCTGTGGGCTTCACAGCTCTTTAACTCTTAAAGTTGCTTCTCAGATCAAAGACCAGAATTCATCAACAAAGGGAGGCTGTGATTTCTGTATTTAGGAGGGTGGGCACGTGCATGTGCGCATATGGGTAAGGGAAGGAAGAAGACCTGAGAGGGAGCAGTTTTGCCAGGCAATGCCAAACAGTGAGCTACAGTGAAGAGAAGTTGCCCTTCTATCAAAGGCATTGAATGAGAAGGAAAATAAAATAATTAAAAATAAATTTTAAAAAAGAAATTGCTTTTCCTGAAAAAGTTAGCCTTCTAGAACCTTGTTACTCAAAGTGTGGTCCTCCCGGGTGTGTATCAAAAATGAGAATAAGGATTTACCAGCGACTCCTTTGGCAGAGAGCTGGGCATGCTGGCCAGCAGAGAGCTGAGACCTGTTAGTACAGAGAAGGCAGGGTCCACACTGCCACCAGCTTCCCTCAGATGCCGCTGCCCCGGGCCCGAAGCACTGGGCAGTCTGCCCAGTTCTGCCCATGGCTTCTTCTCCAGAGGAGCCCAGCAGGGATACTCACAGTGGAAGAGTGAGGGTTTGTCCCAGCAGAGGCCCTGGCTGCTGCCCCCAGTGGCACTGTCTCCCAAAGGCTCTGGAGGCCCCAGAGGGCGAAGAGGCTGAAGACCTGGCTTTGAATGTAGTTGGGAGATTCTTGGAGCAATGATGCGTGCTACAGAAGAATTTACCAAGAATTGAAAAGGTGCCTTTAGTCCACATGTTATTAGCCTGGGATGATAAGGAGTTTTAACCAGTTGAGCCCGTGTGGGATGGGAAAAATTCCCAACAGGAACATATTTTACATGGATTTTCATATTTAACCAATGTTTGTAAAAGCCTATATCTGTGTTGTAATGGGTTGTGATACTTTAGGGTAGGGTGTAGAAGATTTCCAGTATGGGAGCCCCAGTTTATACCATCGTGCTATAGAAAAGGACTGACTTGCCTTCCTGGTTCAGGACCAACTGGAATGGAAATAGGAGACACCTTTGTTTAAATGCTCCCTCTTACTTCTTCCATTCGAATCCTGTTACACTTGGGTTGAAAAAAAAATCATTAAACATTTTGCCTTGAAAACAGAAAAAAAATTTTTTAATAAAAAGGAACAAAACAAGAGTGAGGCCTCAGACCACAGCATGCCCTAGCAGCTCGTTAGAAATACAGTCTTGGGGCTGGGCGCGGTGGGTCACGCCTGTAACCCCAGTATTTTGAGAGGCCGAGGCAGGCGTATCACCTGAGGTCAGGAGTTCGAGACCAGCCTAGCCAACATGGCGAAACTCCATCTCTACTAAACATACAAAAATTAGCCAGGTGTGGTGGCACATGCTTGTAATACCAGCTGTGAAGAGCTGTGAAGCCCACTCTGGAGGCTAAGGCAGGAGAATCCCTTGAACCCAGGAAACGGAGGTTGCAGTGAGCTGAGATCACGCCACTGCACTCCAGCCTGGGCAACAGAGCAAGGCTCTGTCTCAAAAAAAAAAAAAAAAAAAAAAAAAGAAATACAATTTTGGGCACTATCCCAGAGGTACTGAGTCAGAACCTATATTTCTAAGCACTGATTACCAGTTGATTCATATGCACATTAAGATTACAAAAGTGTGTTTCAGGAATTGGAATGGGTTGGATTGAAATTTGCAGCAAGGCGGGCATGAGTTCGGGGTAAGTAGGCGTTTCCTGAAGAGGCAGGTTTGAATGGGATACTTGGCAGTTGCCTAAGGCAGAGGTCAGCAAACTTTTCCTGTAAAGGTCCAGCCAATAAATCCTTAGCCTTTACAGGCCATACTGCTTCTGTCACAATAGTCAACTATATCGCTGTAGCACAGAAGCAGCCACAGACAGTATGTAAACAAGTAGGCATAGCCACATGCCAACAAAACTTTATTTGCAAAAACAGGCGCTGGATCTCCTGCATAGCCCGCAGACCTATAAGCCAAAAGACATGGCACTAGTTTAGCTCCTGGGGAGTAGTTTGCTGACCCCTGGCCTAAGAGAACAAGTGTGTCTTCATAAAGTGCAGAACATTCTAGATCAATTGTGGGTTTGGTTGTACCCGGTCCCAAGACTCAAGGTCTCACTAGCTTCTGAACCCAACTCTGCTAATGAAGCGGAATACTTTATATCAGGGCTTTTTCTTTAAAAACAAGGACACGTGATGTAGTTCTATCTATTCCTCAACCATGTTCCTTATTCTGAAAAATGTTAAAAACGCAGGTTACTGCACACTTAGAGCACTCCTAATTATCTACTAATTAAAACTCTCCTAATTATCTTCTAATAACTCTCAGGAGGCAGGAGAACCAGAGGAAGAAGTCAGTCTAGCTGTGCCTATTAGCCCCTTTGGCCTTGCTATAAAGGAATAGCTGAGGCTGGGTAACATATAAAGAAAAGTGGTATATTTTGGCTTAGAGTTCTGCAGGCTGTGCAGGAGACATGGTGCTGGCATCTGCTCCTGGTGAGGCCTCAGGAAGTTTTACAATTGTGGTGGAAGGTGAAAGAGGAGCAGGCATAGAGAGAGGGAGGAAGAAAGGAAGGGCACAGGTATCAGATTCTTTTAAAAAAGGGGAGCTCACATGAACTCATTGCTGCTGGGAGGCCATAAAGCCACTCATGGAGATCCGCCCCTATAACCCAAACACTTCCCACCAGGCCTCACCTCCAACATTGGAGCCCACCCTGAGACAGAGGATAAACAGAGGAACCAGATGGAAAAAAACAGAATACACTGAAAGTTTACAGACAAGTGGAATCCTTATACTCATCCCCCATTTACTCTCAAACCAAGACAATTTAAGAAACTTTCCTCTTCAGATTCTAAAAGCCCCAAAATAAAGACCTCCAGTATTGACATTTTGGGATCCTCAGTTGTCCCCCAGTGCTACAGTGACATCTACCCATCAAAAAGTTCCTTGTAGGCCAGGCACAGTAGCTCATGCCTGTAATCTCAACACTTTGGGAGGCCACGGCAGGAAGAGCACCTGAATCCAATAGTTTGAGACCAGCCTGAGCAACATAGTCTCTACAAAAAATTTAAAAATTACCCAGGCATGCCCCCTGTAGTCCCGGCTATTTGGGAGGCTGAGGCGGAAGAATCGCTTGAGCCTGGGAGTTCAAGGTTGCAGTGAGCTATGATCATGCCATTGCACTCCAGCCTGGGTGACAGAGCGAGACCCTGTCTCTAAATAAATAAATAAAATTTAAATTTAAAAAAATCCTTGCAACACAGGGAATGTCCATTTAACTTTGCATTATTTTTCTTAAATATAAATGGAAAGCTGAGTATTACCTGATATTCAAGGAAGGCCATCAAAATTAAAGACAAATACCCCAGCACACAAATCAAGAAGAAAGAAACCCTGAAGCCAGGTGCAGTGGCTCATACCTGTAATCTCAGCACTTTTGGGAGACCAAGGAAGGCAGATCACTTGAGCCCAGGAGTCTGAGACCAGCCTAGGAAATACGGTGAGACCCTGTCTTCACAAAAAATTTTAAAATTAGCTGGGCCTGGTGGTGCATGCCTGTAGTCCCAGTTACTTGGGAGGCTGAGGTGGGAGGATCACTTGAGCCTGGGAGGTTGAGGCTGCAGTGAGCCATGCAGAGCCATGGCACTGCACTCCAGCCTGGGTGAGACAGCATGACCTTGCCTCGAAAAAAAAAAAAGATAAGAAAGGAAAGAAAGAAACCCTGAGTTCTAGAAATTCGTTTTTAACTTCAGAGGAAGCAAATCATTACTATGAAAGATGAGAAGATTCTGAATTTATGAAACAAGCACAGGATGCTATGTAAAACAATTAGAAAAGAGCTCTTGGAAATGTTTGTAATCAAAATACATGTAACATAAAATGTACCATCTAAACCATTTCTAAGTGTACAAGGGTATCAAGTACACTCACATTGTCATACAACAATCACCACCACCTGCTGGCTCCAGAACACTTTCATCTTGCAAACCTGAAACTTTGCACTGATTAAATGGTAATTCCTCATTCCACATCCCCCCTTGGCAAAACTCATTCAACTTTCTATGTCTATAAATTTAACAACTCTGGAGATGTCACATAAGTGAAATCAGACAGAATTTGTCTTTTTATGACACACTCATGTCACTTAGTACAACGTCTTCAAGGTTCGTCCACGTTCTAGCATGTGTCAGAATTTTCCTCCTTTTAAGGCTAAATTAATAATGCATCATATGTATATACCACAGTTCGCTTATCCATTCACCCACGGATGGAAGCTTCGGTTGTTCCTACCTTTTGGCTAGCATGAATAATGCTGCTATGAACTCGACTGTATAAATATTTCTTTAAGACTCTGCTTTCAGATATTTTTGGTATATGCCCAGAAGTGGAACTGCTGGGCAATATAGTAATTCTATTTTTAAATTTTCAAGAAATCACCATATTGTTTTCTTAAAAATTTTTAATGTAACAGAAAGTTTTAAAAGTACCCCCCAAATAAAGACAAAAAAAAATTAAAAAACTCTTCCAGAAAGTAGAACAAAGAGACTAGAAATATAAAACAGAAAAGAGAAAAAAAATGAGGATCACTCTATAAGGTCAAATACCCTACTAAGAGGAGCTCCAGAAAGAAGCAAGAGAGCCAGGCACGGTGGCTCACGCCTGTAATCCTAGCACTTTGGGAGGCCGAGGCAGTGGATCACGAGGTCAAGAGATCGAGACCATCCTGGTCAACATGGTGAAACCCCGTCTCTACTAAAAATACAAAAAATTAGCTGGGCATGGTGGCACGTGCCTGTAATCCCAGCTACTCAGGAGGCTGAGGCAGGAGAATTGCCTGAACCCAGGAGGTGGAGGTTGTGGTGAGCCGAGATCGCGCCATTGCACTCCAGCCTGGGTAAGAAGAGCGAAACTCCGTCTCAAAAAAAAAAAAAAAATAGAGAAAATAAAGAAGAAAAAATTGTCTAAAAAAATGCAAGACATTTCCCCTAAAACTTAAGGAAATCAGTTTCTAAACTGAAAGGGCCACTAAGAGCTTAGACAAGTCATGATGAAATTTCAAAACCGCAGAGATAAAGAAAAGACATTACAGTTTTTAGAGAGGGATGGGGGAATCAGTTTATATGCTAAGGAGTGAAACTTAGAATGATACCTTACTTCTCAATATCATCCAAACGTTTTTCCACCTAGCAGTCTATATGAAGCTAAACTATCAATCAAATGTGAAGATGGAATAAAAACATTTTTAAATGCAATTTTCTTTTTAGATAGGATCTCGTGTTGTCACCTAGGCTAGAGTGCAGGGGCGTGATCACAGCTTACTGCCTTGAACTTCTAGGTTCAAGTGATCCTCCCACCTCAGCCTCCTAAGTAGTTGGGACTACTGCAACATGCCACCATGCCCAGCTAAGTTTTCGTATTTTTTTGTAGAGACAAGGTTTCACCATGTTTCCCAGGCTGGTCTTGGACTCCCAGCCTCAAGCAGTCTGCCCTCCTCGGCCTTCCAAAGTGCTAGGATTACAGATGTGAGCCCCTGTGCCCAGCCCAGCAAATTTTCTGAAGAATGGGTAAGCTAATAAATGGAAGACATAGGCCCAATCCTTGGACTCATAGATTCAGTCCTTCATGAGAAGAGGCACAAGAAAGTCTCAGGAAGCAAGTAAAGGGCAGGACGAGAACAACTAGTCCTGCTGAAGGTGTAAAGAAGCCCTAGAAGAGAGGTCGGCAGGAAGAGGTTATGAATCAAATGAGTCAAAGGACATATTGCACATTTGTAAAATAACAAAATGCTGATGGAGCAATTAGAGTTCATAGGAAATGAAGCAAATGAAAAAAAGGAAGCAATTATTAACTCTGGGGAAAAACTCCAAAGGTACAAAAAAGGAAATAGAAACATGTAATTGCTACATTGAAAGTTATAATTTGACATGTAATTTAGGCCAGGCACAGTGGTTCACACCTGTCATCCCAGCACTTTGGGAGGCCTAGGTAGACAGATCACATGAGGTCAGAAGTTTGAGACCAGCCTAGCCAACATAGCAAAACCCCATCTCCACTAAAAATACAAAAATTAGCCAGGCATGGTGGCAGGCATCTGTTGTCCCATTTACTCAGGATGCTGAGTTGGGAGAACTGCTTGAACCCAGAGGTGGAGGTTGCAGTGAACCAAGATTACGCCACTGTACTCCAGCCTGGGCGACAGAGCGAGACTCTGGCTCAAACAAACAGACCAACGTGTAATTTAAAACAACCCTAGAATATAACTGTCAACAATGAAGCACTGGAGTTGAAGCAGAAATGGCACAGCCTCCCATTTCCTGGATGGCCGATTCTAGGAAGTATTCTGCATACAGACGGAGCCACTTTTGCCTACCTTGGTGACTTTACTAATTACACCCTTATAAGAGCTTGCCCTTCTTATCTAGCTCATTCTCCCTGCTCCCTCACTCCTAGTTTCTGGTCACATTGCAGATAGAGCACCTGCAATAAAAACGAACCCCATTTTTGTCTTTTTCCCCCACCCCTACTTAAATCCACCAGGCACAACCTCACCATTTGAAAAAAATCTAAGACAAATCCAGCGTGTTGGGGGTGGGGAGGGTCTCATTAAGTAATTTAAAAGCTTCTTGGTCATCTAAAATAAGAAAAAATGACTTGTTTCAGTGTTCAAATATCCAGACCTATCTAATGCTATCTATGTTACTTAAATTTAGAGTTCCACCTTCTCTGACTGTCCGTTCTGGGCCGGTTGGCTGCCTGTGGGATTTGGCAACTCGGCCTTGCATTTTCTGCTCTCTACTCTCAGCCTTAAGCAAGGGTTCTGGCCCCTTCAGGATGGGGGAAAGGAGAGGGAAGGTTCAAGGGAGCAAGAAAGATCAGATTTGCCATAAGATGGCCAAGCTGCTTCTGGGCTGGATAGGGGGTTTGAGGAAACCCCCCCATTCCAATCATTCTTGGAGTTTTCTCACCTGCAATTCTCTTGATACTGACCAATACCTTTCCCTGGCTGGACACTCCTTGTTTTCCCTTCAGCTCCTGGGAATCCGGTGGTTCCTTCACCCACTGTAGTCACCAGGACCTCCAGCACAAGCTCTTAGAATTCAGATGACCCCTCTTGTGTGGTCCCCATCTGACTCAGTCTCACATTTCAATTTTTTTAAGTGCGACTCTGGCACCACCTAATAGGTCTCCACAAGCTCCTTGAGACTTGCATCAGGGACCCCTGGAAACTCCTTTCCCTAGGCTGGGGGTGAGGGAAAAGTATTTCCCATCCCTTCCATGTGTGTTAGGGTGTATATTGCGTGAGGGTGGTTGGTGTTAAGATTCTCAGCACTCTGACAGCTCTCTCCAAAAGGACTCACCTAATCTCCAACTCCCTAGACTTCTACAGTCTCTTTTTATAGGCTGGAGCTTGGTGGTCAGCTAAGGGCAGAATCTCGCTACTGGATTCTCCATTGCAAGTCCTGCTTGGCGGCCTCATTCCTCACTTTGAAATGGACTCATCAGCATTTCTTGTCTTGGAGTTTTAGCTTAAATTGAAGGGAAAAGCATCCTATTTTAACATCCTGTTACACATAATACCCAGCTTGGTTCAGCACTAAACAACATTTACATGGTCATAATAATTTAAACACTGAAGACTGATTTAGCCAAAAGTAATGATGGCACCATAACGGGAGATGGGCAGAAGGGTGAGAGAGCCGCAGCTTCATCTACCAAGTGTGAAAGTCAAGGTTCGGAGTTGCAAACAGCAGACTTTCCCTGGCTGGGGAAAGCAGGAAAGAGATTATTAAAGGAGATCAGGTCACTCTGCAGAATCTCAAGGAACAATGCCCAGCCACACTGCGGCTGCTCGGTGGATACCCTGCCGTCTCTAGTGCCCAACACCCACACCACACCTGACACATCACACCACTGATGCCCGGGACCATGTGCCAGAGGCTCTGCCTGTTCAGCATCACAAATGTCAGACCGTGCACCACCGCGGCTGCCAGAAGATTCCTTCCCCTGCACGCCCCTTTTTCCTCATGGGGGCATCCGACTGATGAAGTCTGAATTCCATGCCTGCACCCCAGCTGTAATGTAATGACGCATTTTTTTATGACTTCTATCTTGGGAGCTCAGGAAATTACCAGAATACAAGTCATGTTAAAAAAATATCAAGCTTCTACAAGTAACAAATGTCTGCTTCAGGAAGTCAACGGATAATGAGGAAAATTGATAAATCCAAAAATTGTGGATAAGCATCTCATCTAGAAAGATAATGGGAAATACCAGAAGAAACAGGGCAGGGTTGAATGTCCTGGAGAAAAAGGATGAAGGAAGAGAATGGTGGGTCAAGGGCAGATGTTTTTTACATAACTTGTTGGGAAATGTTAAATTTTTTTATACCGTGTGCATGTGATACCCTGATAAATATAAAACTGAGAAAGGGGTCACATTTCATAAGCATCAGTTTTTAAAGGTGATGCACCTCAGGTACTGCAGTCCAGCTGGCCTGGTACAGCTGCTTGCCAGGATATCTGGCATGTTGCCAAATCATGCATTTTCTGCTAATCTGCCTGCAGCTGTCTCCAGTGGAGGGGCTGCTGTCTCTCTTGCTAACAGTTCAACATTGGCATAAATAGGGAAACAGACTGGCTTTTGTTGGAAGTTTTTGGTTTCTTCTTTTCTTTTTCATTTTTTTTTTTTTTTTTTTGGCTTATCCACCGTAAGTATAAAGGTCGTGTTGAAACTTTAAAAATTATGATACTAAGTTCACCAAACATTGATTAATGCAGGATATTACATTTTTACAAGGCTGTGCTTTCAAAAGCAGACCAGAGAGCCCAGTGTGCCTCTTGGCCTCCTAGGCCCAGGGTCCACTTCATGAGCAAGGGTTCCATGCAGTGGCATAGGACCCTATGCCCAAACGTGGTTTAATGTTTAATGCTTGGTATTGCTGTCTGGAAATTCTTAATAATGTTTGAATAAGAGACCCTGAATTTTCATTTGGCACTGGGTCCTGCAAAATATGTAGCCAGTCCTGCATGGACCTCAAAGTCCAGGACCAAATTTCGGCATGAACACAGGTCCCATTAGTCAAGGTTTAGTGTGTTTCTTTTCTCCTGCCTCCTCATCTGCCTCTCTCCTCATCTGCCTCTCTCTCTCTCTCTCTCTCTCTCTCTCTCTCTCTCTCTCTCTCTCTCTCTCTCTGAGACTCTTAACTTGGGGACTCCACAAATTGCAGGCAGACATTTCGGTGGACATGTGAATGTGCATGACATGGTTTGGATCTGTGTCTCCACCATATCTCATGTCAAATTCTAATCCCCAGGGTTGAAGGTGGGGCCCGGTGGGAGGTGACTGGACCATGTGGGTGGATTTCTCATGAATGGCTTAGAACCATCCCCTTGGCTCTGATCTCAGAATACTGAGTGAGTTGTCACGAGATCTGGTTGTTTAAAAGTATGTGGGGCCTCCCCACCCTCTCGCCCTTGCTGCTGCATTGGCCTCCTGAGATGCCTGCTCCCCCGTTACCTTCCACCATGATTGGAAGTTTCCTGGGGCTTTCCCAGCATCTAGGAAGATGCCAACACCATGCTTCCTGTACAGCCTACAGAACCATGAGCGAATTAAACCTCTTTTCTTTATAAATTACCCAGTCTCAGCTCTTTCTTTATAGCAATATGAGAATGGACAAATACAGTGCATTTCTTGGGAAAGAGCATCTCCTTAGCCTTTATCAGGTTCTCAAAAGTGCTGTGGCCTCCAAAATTTGAGAACCACCAATTTACAGGAGCTTCGGCCTTCTAGTTTCTCTTTAACCACTCAGCATAAATGTGTACGTCATCCTGTGTCACCTCCAAGCCTTGTTGATAGCAGGTGGCACATAAATTATAGCTACATGGAGTTTCACTGAGTAGGCTGAGCCTTGTGCTTGCGTTTCTCATCACCAGGTGTCCCTTGAATGGAGAAGACAGCACCAAACAGTGAGCAAATCTTCTTTGTTTAAAATGGCTAGAAATGGCACGGTTACTAGTCAGACTCTCTTCTGAGACCAAAAAGCACGTACTTGAAAGCAAAGTTCTTGCAGTAGCTCTCTGTCTAGAAGGAGGCATTTTATTTATGTAGGGAATTCACCTAAAAGAAAATTCATTTATTATGGTGTGGCTTTAAGAGTTACTTAATTTTCGTGGAACCCCCCCAGATAATAATAAATCCTGAAAAAAAAAAGAATCATGGCATGTTAAAACTGGATACGTTCCTAGAAATAGACGGAAACTGCTCTTTCGAAAAGCTTAGCACATGTTAAAGCGTTTTAGAAACAATTTGCCAAAGTTTATTTAGTCTAGTGATTCTGACAGGTTAAATGGACCCTTTGTGATCTTTCTTCCTCAAGCACACAGGCTCACTTGCCTGCAGGCGGCTGAACCTTGGTTCCACCATCTTATCGCAGATTCTAGAGTTAGCAAAGGGTTTCTATGAGCCCAAATTATTATGTTTAATTTTTCCAATTATCTGTGAAGCATTTGGTTGGTGCAAAAGTAACTGTGGTTTCTGCCACTAAAATTGGCAAAACCCACAATTACGTTTGTACCAACCAAGTAACACTATCCCCATTGTTCAGGTAAAGAAATCGATATGATTGTGCTGTGTTCCCACCCAAATCTCATCTTGAATTTAGTTCCCATAATCCCCATGTGTGGTAGGAAGGACCCATTGGGAGGTAGTTGAATCATGCTGCTATTTTCATGATAGTGAATGAGTTCTCATGAGATCTAATGTTTTTTTAAGGGGCTTTTCCCTCTTTTGCTCATTCTTCTCCTTCCTGCCAGTACATGAAGAAGACATATTTTCTTTCCCTTCCACCATTTGTAAGTTTCCAGAGGCCTTCCCAGCCCTGTGGAACTGTGAGTCAATTAAACCTCTTCCCTTTATAAATTACCCAGTCTTGGGTATGTTTTTATAGCAGCAGGAGAATGGACTAATACAGAAATCAAAACTCAGAGAAATTACATCACGTGCTCAAGGCCAAGAATGCAGCAGGACTAACAGGGTTGTTGGACTCTGTTGATGAACATCCAAGTGTTCCTTTCACTACCAGAGACAGTGACGCTTTCCCCAGACAGCTTCTCTGCAAAGTCTCTGCTGTGTGGCTTCACAGAGAGGTGCTGGCACTCACTTCTTAGCTGTGTGACCTTAGGCAAGTCACTTAACCTTCATGCCTGTTTCTTCATGCTTACAATGGGAATAATAATAATCTCCATCTCATAGAATTATTGTGAGGATTAAATGAGTTGTATTTGTACAGCTGTATTTTAAAAGGCTCTAGCTTACAGTAGGCACCATGGTGCTGTCATTATTAATAACATTATATTATTATCCTTATATCTCATCAGTATTGAAAATTATTTGGTTTGCACACTTGGATACCTAAAGAAACTAAACTCTTCATCTCTAGTAGCCATTTATGCTTTTTCTATGAGTTGCCTCACGTGTCCTCATGCATTTTCAATAGTCCAGAAGGTCTTCAGGCTGACGGTGCCCGTCAGATGAGATCAGCGTATTTGAAGTGCCTCCGCCCCATCGTTCCCCATCTGCGTATTGAACATTGACTTTATGATGTCATGAGCACAAAGGTCCCTTGAAAATTAAATTCATTGTTCACTTGAAACAGTGTCAGGGGAGCAGGAATGTTTGTGCTGACAACCCAGGGCATTAACAGTTTCATAACTGTAAGGGACAAGATGAACAGTGTGACCCACTCATTAATAGAGGCATTAAAAGGTGGTTATTCCTATAAAAGTGACTTTTAAATTCACATGCAATTGGCTGTCTTTTTGTCACCTCACCATTCTTGCCTCCCTTCTGACAAAACCGTGAGTGTGGGATTTATTCTCATCTCCTACTCAGCCAATTTTCTTCACTTCCATTAATAAAATAAATCTTGGGGAAAAAAAGAACAACTTTCCTGAGTCTGCCTCCCAAGTAATTCACAGGTCATCTTAATAGCTCTGTGCAAAGCCAGTCACCAGTCCCTACAAGCCAACCAATGGTCAGGATTTTCTTTTTTAGATGGAGTCTCGCTTCGTCACTTAAGCTGGAGTGCAGCGACATGATATGAGCTCATTGCAACCTCTGCCTCCCAGGTTCAAGCAATTCTCCTGTCTCAGCCTCCCAAGAAGCTGGGATTACAGGCATGCGCCGCCATGCCTGGCTAATTTTTGTATTCTTAGTAGAGATGAGGTTTCACCATGTTGGTCAGGCTGGACTCGAACACCTGACCTCAGGTGATCCACCCACCTCGGCCTCCCCAACGTGATGGGATTACAGGTGTGAACCACCATGTCTGGCCGAGCAGGAGTACCAATTAGAGAAAGGAGGAAAGAGGAAACATTCAACAGTTCCACCAAATCATGCCTCTCTCATCTTTCTCTTTTGAATTTCAGTTGGGAAATTACACGCATCCCTGCCAGCTATATGATTTGTCACCTCAGACACCATCTCCTAATGAAAGACTCGGTTTCAGAAGATGGCTATCACCTCCCTATGATTCTGTTTACAAGATGCCAAAAGACAGATTAGCTCAGTGTCCTCCCTGCCACCACTGAGTTACAAATTGAGAGAAATCCTAGGCAAATCACTAACCCCTGGTGGAAGTCTCAGGAGAGGCTCTGTTTTGAACTAGAGATTAGAAACTTGGTGGTTTCTGGTTTCTCTTGCTGACCAATAGGCCAGATGTTTCTATGATGGACTTCATAGTCATGCAAGCTGCAATGGCAAAAATAGAAGGAAAAGAAAATTACCAGAATACTACATACAAAGGGCACGGCCCAGATTATATTATTTTATCCCCACCTGGATTGAGAGAATAACTTTGCATTTTTCAGAGATTAAATATCTAAAACCCAAGACTTTATTTTCCTCTGTCTCAGGCCTCTCCCCAGGCCCATACCCTATCTCTCCCTCGGCACTCTGATTTTGATGTAATGAATGCATTTGAAGAACTACAAGATAAATAAGAAGTTTTTGGTATGACAGAAAGTCTAAAATTAACAATGCCTTTTTATCAGCGGTGAGTATGGGCTGATGATGCTGTCTGTGACATAAAACCGCAGGAGAGAGGCGAGACAGGTGAGCTAAGTCAGAGAGGAAAGGCTGATGTCAAGGCAACCCAGTATGCTTTTTATTTAAATAACTGGATGGCTTTCTCTTATGTAAAGCTGTTATTCAGATTACCAGGAGAATTTGATGAGTGTCAAATGCAGCGCAATCAGAAGGCATGACTTTAATGTGTCCTGAAAACGCAGTCATGCCTTCGTCCTCCTACTTCTCGGGGCTGGCAGGAACCTATAGCAGCTCACTGACTCCATCCTGTCCCTGAATGTCCCAGACTTTGCTTTCTCAGCTGCAAGGGTCTACATTTGATCTAACCGTGAAGAGTGCCATCAAAGAAGAAGCTGGAGAAGTCAGACTCTTGCAACTGCACCTCCAGGAGGGCTGAAGGTGAAGGGGGAAGGAGGGGTGCTGCTCAGGTATGCAGTGACTGAGGACACAGGACAGGGGCCCTTCCAGGCTTGGATGCTGGTGATCCTCCAGCTTCCATTTTAGGAATTCATCAGGTCTCCAAGCTTTCACCTATTGATATGGTTTGGCTGTGTCCCCACCCAAATGTCACCTTGAATTGTAATAATCCCCACATGACAAGGGCGGGGCTAGGTGGAGATCACTGGATCATGAGGGCAGTTTCCCCCATACTGTTCTCATTGTAGTGAATACGTCTCATGAGAGCTGATGGTTTTATAAATGAGAGTTCCCCTGCACGAGCTCTCTTGCTTACCACCATGTAAGAGGTCCCTTCGCTCTACTTTGGTCTTCTGCCATGAGTGTGAGACCTTCCCAGCCATGTGGAACTGTGAGTCCATTAAACCTCTTTCCTTTATAAATTACCCAGTCTCGGGTATGTCTTTATTAGTAGCGTGAGAACAGGTTAATGCACCTATCAAGCTTGTAGAGAAGATCAAATCAAATAACTGGGGCTGGGGAACAGCTACTTCCAGACGTTGCTGCTGGGAGTGTGAATTGGTACAACCTCTAAGGTGGGAAACTCAGCTCTATCTATCCAAATAAAAAAATGCACATACCCTGTGGCCATCCCCCTTCTGGGGCTTAATCCTGTAGGTAGTCTTATACATATACAAAATAAAACATTGCTAGGATAGTCACTGAAATGTTGTTTGAACTAAAAAGAGACTGGAAGCAACCAAAATGTCCATCACTAAATGGCTGATTGTATGAATAACAACGCATAGACACAAAGGAAATTAATACTGCCATTAAAAGAAGAATCAGAGAACGATCCAAGATGGCCGATCGCTAACATCCCGGGATTGCAGCTCTCAGGGAAGGTGCGGAGAACTAGAGGACGCCACACTTTCAGACAAATTCTGGTCACTCACGGAGCAGAAGATCCCCAGTGGAGGAAACACACGGGTGGCCAGTGCAACTCTCGTGGCCGGCGCAGCAGTTCCACCAGCACCTCAGCGCGGCAGCTCTTGGAGCAGAGTAAACAGGTTTGGAGGACCCACACGGGCCCCCAGCATGACACCAGAGCCCGGCACAGCGGCTGTGATGGCACCTCGGCGCCGCAGCGCTCGGCGCAGAGTAAACAGGATCGGTTCCCCTTCTGACTGAGGTTTGGAGCCCCGGGAAGGCAGAGTCGCCTATTTCGGACACAAGAAGGAAGCCAGACAGGAGAATCCTGGGCAGAAAAGCACCATCAGTTATAACACGGCTGCTCTGGCCCTGGGAACTAACAACCTGGCCGCCCACTCAAGAGACCTAATCTGAAAGTTGGTAACTTCAAAGACGACAGGAGGATAAATTTACAATGACGGGAAGAAACCAGCATAAAAAAGCTGAGAATACTCAAAGTCAGAACGCCTCTCCCTCTAAAGATGATCACAGTTCCACATCGGAACAAGGCTTGATGGAGAACAAGCGCATCCCGATGACAGAATCACTCTTCAAGGAATGGATAATAACAAACTTCGGTGAGTTAAAAGAACACGTTGTAGCCCAACATAAAGAAACTAGGAACTTTGAAAAAAGGTTTGATGAAATCCTATTGAGAATAGACAACTTAGAGAGGAGTATGAGTGAATTAATGGAACTGAAGAATACAATACAGGAACTCCGAGAAGTATGCACAGGTTTAAACACTCGAATTGTTCAAGCAGAAGAAGGGATATCAGAGGTCAAAGTCCAACTTAATGAAATAAAATGTGAAGAAAAGATTAGAGAAAAAAGGATAAAAAGGAATGAGCAAAGCCTCCAAGAAATGTGGGACTATGTGAAAAGACCAAATCTACGTTTGATAGGTGTACCTGAATGCGACGGAGAGAATGAATCCAAGCTGGAAATACCCTTCAGGATATTATTCAGGAAAATTTTCCTAAACTAGCAAAGCAGGTCAACATTCAACCCCAGGTAATACAGAGAACACCACAAAGATATTCCTCAAGAAGAGCAACCCCAAGGTACATAATCATTAGATTCACCAGGGTTGAAACGAAGGAGAAAATACTAAGGGCAGCCAGAGAGAAAGGTCAGGTTACCCAAAAAGGCAAGCCTATCAGACTTACAGCAGATCTCTCAGCAGAAACTCTACAAGCCAGAAGAGAGTGGGGACCAATATTCAACATCCTCAAAGAACAGAACCTTCAGCCCAGAATTTCATGTCCAGCCAAACTAAGCTTCACAACTGAAGGAAAAATAAAATCTTTTATGAACAAGCAAGAACTGAGATGTTATTACCACCAGGCCTGCTTTACAAGAGCTTCTGAAAGAAGCATTATACACAGAAAGAAACAACCAGTATTAGCCTTTCTAAAAATATACCAAAAAGTAAAGAGCACCAACATAAAGAAGAATTTACACCAACGAATGGAAAAAACAGCCAGTCAACATCAAATGGCAGTAATCCTAAATTTAAATCGACTAAATCCCCCAATCAAAAGACACAGCCAAAACCCAATGGCATGTTACATCCAGACCTGTTTCACATGCAAGGATACACAAAGACTCAAAACAAAGGGATGGAAAAAGATTTACCAACCAAATGGAGAGCAAAACTAAATAATAAATAAATAAAAAGCAGGAGTTGCAATTCTCGTATCGGATAAAATAGATTTTAAAGCAACAAAGATATAGTGGTAAAAGGATCAATGCAACAACAAGAGCTAACGATCCTAACACCCAGATACATAGAGACTTAGATTCAATGAGACAGAAAATTAATAAGGATATCAAGGACTCGAACTCAGGTCCGGAACAAGTAAACTTAATAAATATTTATAGAGCTCTCCACTTCAAATATACAAAATATACATTCTTGTCAATACCACATCACACCTACCCATAAGTTTAAATGAAACATTGATTGGCCATTATTAATACCCAATTTTTTTCAAAATAAAGCAATATTTCCATTTACTCTCCCTCTTTCTCTTCCTCTTTCTTCCTCTCCTTTACTTATTTTTTTTTTCTTTCCTTCTCTCAAAAAAAAGAAATCAACTTGTAAACTTCTAGATCCAGGTCGGCAATGTCTCTCTCATTGCTTGATTTCCTTCCTTCCCTTCTCTCCCTCCCTCCCTCCCTCCCTCCCTGCCCCCTTCCTCCCTTCCTTCCTTCCTTCCTTCATCCCTTCCTTCCTCTCTACCGTCCTCCTTCCCTCCCATCCTGCCTTCCTCCCCCCGCAAAAAAAGAATCAGCCCTATAGATTCTGATATAGAATTCACTCCATGATAATAAAGTAAAAAAAGAAAGTGCAAAATACTGTGTATAATATGCTACTCTTTGCACAAAGTGTACATTTATGTGCATATATGCTTGTTTATGCACAGAATACCTCTGGAAATGTCCACAAGAAACTGATTAACTACAGTTCCTTCTAGGGAGGAAAAGTCAGTGGCTGGGAGATGGGGGAGGAGAGGCTTTCTGCATTGTGTACCCTTTTCTATCTTTCAAAGTGTGGATCATATTAAGTATTATTTTTTTAAACTGGAAAAGAAATTAGCTATAAACAGCATTATAAACACTATTACCAGGAACTCTTCTAATGTTCTCAGGGTCAGAAGTTCAAAATCAGTCTCATGAGGCTAATGTCAAGGTGTCAGCAAGTCTGGTTCCTTCTGGAATCTCTAGGGGATAAGAGGCTCCCTGCATTCCTTGGCTTATGGCCACATCACTCTGACCTCTACTTCTGTGGTCACATCTCTTCCTCTCTGACTCTGACCCTCCTGACTCCCTCTTATCAAGATCCTTGTGGTTACATTGGGATCTTGGGTAAACCAGGATAATTAACAGATTCTGGGAATTCTGGCACTGAATATCTTTTGGGGTTCATTACTCAGTCTACCGTGGGGCATGGGAGTAAATACTCCTGTTCTCTCTTCATTCCCATTTCCCCTGTCCCCTAGGAAGCAGAAGTAGACACTCTGGTAAGCCTGATATCCACCAGTCAGGGCTTCCCAGTGGGGGAACTGCACTGTTAAAGGCTGAGCTCCCTCGTTCCCATGGTGTCCACGCCCCTGACCTCACACCCCACCTCCTGTCTCTGAGGAGCATAGCTATCGGGTCCACCTTGGAGGCCAGAAACCCCCATTCTGAGATGGGACATGAAAGTTTCCACCACATTCCTCAGGAGGTTGACTCAGAGCTCCACATCTTGGTAGTTGGTGAGGACTCACCTAGAGTGTGCATTGGACCCAGAAAATTCTGACAAAGTCACCTCCTTTGGCAAGAACCTTGGAGAGGCGAGAGCTGGGATTCAGATGGGTTGTAAGGTCCCAGTCAGGGAAGTTTGGTGCTGCACTTCCCAAACTTTTATACACACACACACATATGTATATAGTTGACCAGTGATGATCTTGTTATTTTTCTTCCATGAGCTCTTGGGTTTTAAAAGTTTTTTGCCTTCTAAACCATCTACATTTAGTAAGTAGTAGCCTATATGTTCTAATCACAGATTAAGGCATAATTTCCATTACACTTTTAAAAATCTTACAAAGAAGTACACAACTCCCATTACCATATTTAGAAATAAGCCCTTGACAGTCTCCAGAGTCCAGACTGGGAAAAAGAATACAGAAATCACAGTACTGACAGCTTGCCGGGCGCGGTGGCTCAAGCCTATAATCCCAGCACTTTGGGAGGCTGAGGCGGGTGGATCATGAGGTCAACAGATCGAGACCATCCTGGTCAACATGGTGAAACCCCGTCTCTACTAAAAATACAAAAAAATTAGCTGGGCATGGTGGCGCATGCCTGTAATCCCAGCTACTCAGGAGACTGAGGCAGGAGAATTGCCTGAACCCAGGAGGCAGAGGTTGCAGTGAGCCGAGATTGCACCATTGCACTCCAGCCTGGGTAACAAGAGTGAAACTCCGTCTCAAAAAAAAAATCACAGTACTGATATTGGTAATGCTAGTTACAGAACAAGGATCTCTGGGCTGGGGTGAGGATGCCTGTGGCCTGGCCCTTGCCCTGTCACTCACTCACTGTGCCAAGCTAAGAAGCCACTCACCTGCCCAGTGATTACAACCCCCAGCACTGGAGCCTCTGGCTTAACTGGTCCAGGGTAGATTCCCCCAGGTGATTCCAGGGTGAGTCAAGACCACTGGTTGGACAGAATTTCCACTGGTTGGAGACTCCAGGCTGAGTCTCCGGAGCCAAGGGGACACACTCGAGACTCTGCGAGAGGGAGGGAAATGGGATGGGGGCATAAGCAAGCCCAGCTGCATCCAGGCCTGTGAATGTTGACATCTCATGGGCTCAGGCCACCTGGTAAGGCTAAGCAGGAGAGCGCTTGGCTGTTCTGGCATTGTTCATCAAGGCAGGGGCAGACAGAGACTAATATGGCTTAAAAGCCTCCAGAAGAGACACTGCAAATCAGGGTCAGAGCAAGGGCCAGTTAGCAGCCAGCCCAGACTTGCCCTCTCTCCCTCTCACACTTCCTTTCCCTCTGTACTCGCCTTGTCTGAGCCAAATTGTTTTTCCACCAAAATTTACAGGGGTAGCACTGTGGGGAAACATTTGGGAGAGATCTCCGGCTGTGACCCTCTGTTAAAAGCATCTCCACTGGCTGTCACTAAACAGAAAAGACTGTGGCTTGCCAACAAGGCTGATTTATCAGACAACAGACCCTGGTCAGCCAAGGGGTAGGAATGTGAGGTAAGTGGGTTATCTCCATGCGCTGATGTCCACTAGGAAAGAGATTAGAACTTAAATGAAGCCAGGGACAGTCGGGTTATGTCACCCCAGCTGAAATCAAATGCCAAGCTGGTGTCCATCTCAGAGGGAGCTCTAGAGGACAAGCAGAGGCAGGCTGAATGTAGGTATCTTCTTTTTGTTGAAATATAAAGATGGCTGCTGCTGCTGCCTTTCTTTCTTGCCCTTTTACTCATAATTTTGTCCTGGAGATGATCAGGAGGAGCTTCCCTGGATTAATCCAATCAGTCATTAGTCACTTGTTTCTCTGGTATAAGATAGTCTGGTTCTACAATTAGAGTGACCTAGAATACCTGAACCAAAAACTGAGAGGCACATTTTAGTATAAATGATTTTGGTGGGAGGTTTTTTTTCCCACTATTTGTTGTTCTATGAAAACAAAAAGTTTGCAGGCTAGAATGCAAAAATGTAGATTGTGACAAAAAGGTCTAAAATTCGAAGATGAATTTCTAATGCTCTGTGGTGCCAACACCATGAGAGGATATTGTGGGGGATGTTAGTGGACGTGGTGGACCAAGGACCTCTAAAACTCCTCTCGTCCATAAAAGCAACAAAAACATTGGCCAAAAAAAAAGCCAGAATCAGACTTTTCAGAAATTTAGAAATTAACCTAAGGCTTGCAACAATCAATTACGATGGCTGAATCTTGGTAAAAATAGAGAGCTACATGGTATTTTAATTTGCCTATTCCCATCCCTTACCCCCATGCCCAGGTTTGCAGTACTGTAGAAAACCAGCATCCATAGTCACAGTGAAAACCTCAAAAACCTAGTCTGATGGCCACTGGAGGAGAAGAACAGTACTGGAGCCCCTCAAAGTTCCATTCCCAGAGAACTGTCATCATTCTGCCTGTCTATTTTCCCAGAAGACCCCACCAACAAAGCTGTCTTTATGTGATGTGAGCACAGCTCTTCCAGTGCAAAAAGTCTTTTCTTCAGAGAATATTTGTCTAAAACACCATCATGACTGCCAGAGGCAGTAGATAGCAGTTGGGGCAAACAAACAATAGGCCAAACAAAGAGCTTAAAAGGAAAAGCTGGAGAATGTCCTGTTCACAGAGAGATTTTTCTTTTTGGAGACGGAGTCTCACTCTGTGACCCAGGCTGGAGTGCAGTGGCACAACCTTGGCTCACTGCAACCTCCTCCTCCCAGGTTCAAGTGATTCTTCTGCCTCAGCCTCCCTGGTAGCTGGGACTACAGGCATGCACCACCATGCCTGGCTAATTTTTGTATTTTTAGTAGAGACGGAGTTTCATCATACTGGCCAGGCTGGTCTCAACCTTCTGACCTCTTGATCTGCCTGCCTCAGTGTCCCAAAGTGCCAGGATTACAGGTGTGAGCCACTGCGCCAAGCCTAGGGAACTTTTAAAAGCTCTGACATATTCCTGTTAATCTAAAATGCCACATATATGGATAGGACAGTGGGCATGCCCAGGGCTGTATCATGCCCAAGAAAGACCTGAGAATGGCTGGCTGACTTTGAAGCTCTGTGGAAGCAGGAAGTAAGGGCTAAGGCAGAGTTGTTAACTGCTAGGCTGAATGTTAAAGGTGTGCCTCCAATACACATACAGAACCTCTCAGCAAAAACTGGGAGACTTGTTGGTTCCACATACTTAAGAAATATGTGGCTAATTATTAAGCCAAATGAGCAGAGTCTTCAGTGGCCACCTATGACAAAGAAGACAGACTTTACATAATTAGTTCAGAAAACTCACTAAACATTTACAAAACGAAGAACAAGAACAAACCCTGAGACAGGTGAAAATCTGATTTCCAGAGTTGTCACACTACGTTATGTAAAAGTTCCAGTTTTTATTAACAATAATAAAAAATTATAAGACATACAAAGAAACAAAAAGTATGACCCATACAGGCTGAAAGAAACAGTCAAGAAAAACTGTTCCAAAGGAAAACTAGATATCAGATAAATAGAAAATCTTGAGAGCAGCAAGACAGCAGGGATCCATCATCTATAAGGGACCCTCAAGAAGGTTAGCTTTCTTATCAGAATCCATGGAATCAGGGAGGCAAAGGTGACATATTCAAAATTCCGAAGAAAAAAGGGCTATCAACCAATAATTTTACATTCAGCAAAACTGTCCTTAAACATGTAGGTGAAATTAAGACATCAAGATAAACAAATGATGAAGGAATCTGTCACTTGCACCTAAACTGCAAGAAATACTAAAGGGAATTCTTCCAGCTGAAATGATAAGACACTAAACATCAACTCATGAAGAAGCAACCACATGAAGAAATAAAAACCACCGGTAAAGATAACTACACAGGTAAGTATGAAAGACAGGATAAATGTGTTCTTTTTTGTGTTTTACTCTTTTTTCTCATGATTTAAAAGACAACTGCATGAAGCAATAATTATAAGCCTGTGTTAACAAGTACACATGATATAAATATGCAATCTGTATATTAAAAGCACAAAGGAGCAGAGAGGAAATAAAACTATAATAGAAAGAGTTTTGTATGCCTTTTTAAGTTAGGTGTTATACATCCTGGCTTGATTGTCATAAATTAAGATGTTAAATGTAATCTGTAGGGCAACAACTAAGAAAAAACTAAATATTGTAAAAGAAGCAACAAAGGAACTAAGTGGTACACTAGAACATGGTTGTTTAACATAAAAGAAGGCAGTGGGGGAGGAATAGAAGAACAAAAAAGTTATCAGACATACAGAAAACTAATATCAAAATGGTAAAAATAAATATTATCAGCCACTTTGGGAGGCTGAGGTGGGCAGATCACCTGAAGTCAGGAGTTCAAGACTAGCCTGGCCAACATGGTGAAACCCCATCTCTACTAAAAATACACACGCACACACAAAATAGCCAGGTGTGGTGGTATGTACCTATAATCCCAGCTTCTAGGGAGGCAGAGGCAAGAGAATCACTTGATCTTGGGAGGCAGAGTTGCAGTGAGCCGAGATCTCACCACTGCACTCTAGCCTGGGTGACAGAGCCAGACTCAATCTCAAAAAAAAAAAAAATTGTTATCAGCAATTATATTAAACATAAATGGATTAACATTCAACCAAAAGACACAGATTGGCAGAACTAATTCTTAAAAATGCATTGCTCAGGGGCTGGCAAGATGGCCAAATAGGAATAGCTCCAGTCTGCAGCTCCCAATGAGACCAACGCAGGTAATTTCTGCATTTCCCTGTGAGGCACCCAGTTCATCTCATTGGGATTGGTTAGACAGTGGGTGTAGACCACGGAGGGTGAACAGAAGCAGGGTGGGGCATTGCCTCACCCAGAAAGTTCAAGGGGTCGAAGAACTCCCTCCCCAAGCCAAAGGAAGCCATGAGGGACTATACCATGAGGGATGGTGCTATCCAGCCCAGGTACTAGCTTTTCCCATGGTCTTTGCAACCCAAGACCAGGAGATTCCCTTAGGTGCCTACACCACCAGGGCCCTGGGTTTCAAGCACAAAACTGGGTGGCTGTTTGAGTAGACACTAAGCTATTTGCAAGAGTCTTTTTTCATACCCCAGTGGCACCTAGAACACCAGCAAGACAGAACCATTCACTTTCATGGAAAGAGGGCTGAAGCCAGGGAGCTGAGCAGTGTTATTCAGTGGATCCCATCTGATGGAGCCCAACAAGCTAAGATCCACTGGTGAGAAATTCTTGCTGCCAGCACACCAGTCTGAAGTTGATCTGGGATGCTTAAGTTTGGTGAGGGGAGGGGTGTCCACCATTACTGAGGCTTGAGTAGCCAGTTTTCCCCTCACAGTGTAAACAAAGTCACCAGGAAGTACAAACTGGTGGAGCCCACCACAGTGTTGCAAAGCCACTGTAGCCAGACTCCCTCTCTAAATTCCTTCTCTCTGGGTGGGGCATCTCTGAAAGAAAGGCAGCAGCCCCAGTCAGGGGCTTATAGATAAAGCTCCCATCTCCCTGGGACAGAGCACCTGGGGGAAGGGGTGGCTGTGGGTACAGTTTCAGCAGACTTAAACATTCCTGCCTGCCAGCTCTGAAGAGAGCAGCAGATCTCCCAACACAGTGCTTGAGCTCTGTTAAGGGACAGATTGCCTCCTCAAGTGGGTCCCTGATCCCCATGCCTCTTGACTGGAAGACACCTCTCAGCAGGGGTTGACAGACACTTCATACAGGAGAGCTCTGGCTGGCATCTGGCGGGTGCCTCTCTGGGATGAAGCTTCCAGAGGAAGGAGCATGCAGCAAATTTTTCTGTTCTGCAGCCTCCGCTGGTGTTACCCAGGCAAAAAGGGTCTAGAGTAGACCTCTAGCAAACTCAAGTAGACCTCTAGCAAACTCCAGCAGACCTGCAGTAGAGGGGCCTGACTGTTAGAAGGAAAACTAACAAACAGAAAGCAATAGCATCAATGTCAACAAAAAGGATGCCCGCACAAAAACTCCATCCAAAGGTCACCAACATCAAAGACCAAAGGTGGATAAATCCATGAAGATGAGGAAAAATCAGTGCAAAAAGGCTGAAAATTCCAAAAACCAGAATGCCTCTTCTCCTCCAAAGAATTACAACACCTGGCTAGCAAGGGAACAAAACTGGACAGAGAATGAGTTTGATAAATTGACAGAAGTAGGCTTCAGAAAGTGGGTAATAACAAACTCCTCCAAGCTAAAGGAGCATGCTCTAACCCAATGCAAGGAAGGTAAGGATCTTGACAAAAGGTTGCAGGAACTGCTAACTAGAATAACAAGTTTAAAGAAGAACATAAATGACCTGAGGGAGCTGAAAAATACAGCATGAGAACTTGGTGAAGCATATACAAATATCAATAGCTGAACTGATCAAGTGGAAGAAACGATATCAGAGAATGAAGATCAACTTAACGAACTAAAGCATGAAGGCAAGATTAGAGAAAAAAGAATAAAAAGCAAAGAACAAAGCCTCCAAGAAATATGGGACTATGTGAAAAGACCAAACCTATGTTTGATTGGTGTACCTGAAAATGAAAGAAAGAATGGAACCAAGTTGGAAAACATACTTCAGGAAATTATCCAGGAGAACTTCCCCAACCTAGTAAGAAAGAACAACATTCAAATTTAGGAAATACAGAGAACAACACAAAGATACTCCTTGAGAAGACAACCCCAAGACAAATAATTGTCAGATTCACCAAGATCAAAACGAAGGAAAAAATGTTAAGGGGAGCCAGAAAGAAAGGTTGGGTTACTCAAAAAGGGAAGGCCATCAGACTAACAGCAGATCTCTCTGCATAAAACCTCCAAGCCAGATGAGAGTGGGGGCCAATATTCAATATTTTTAAAGAAAAGAATTTTCAACCCAGAATTTTGAATCCAGCCAAACTAAGCTTCATAAGTGAAGAAGAAATAAAATCCTTTACAGACAAGCAAATGCTGAGGGATTTTGTCACCACCAGGCCTATATTATAAGAGCTCCTGAAGAAAGCACTAAATATGGAAAGGAAATATCATGACCAGCCACTGCAAAAACATGCCAAAATGTAAATATGAAGAAACTGCATCAACTAATAGGCAAAATAACCAGCTAGTGAGCCGGGCACAAGCATGCTTGTAATCTCAGTGGTTTGGGAGGCTGAGGCAGATCGATCTTGAAGTCAGGAGTTCAAGACCAGCCTGGCCAAGATGGTGAAACCCTGTCGCTACTAAAACACAAAAATTATTAGCTGAGCATTGTGGTGGGCATCTATAATCCAAGTTACTCAAGAGGCTGAGGCAGAGAATTGCTTGAACCTAGATCACACCACTGCACTCCAGCCTGGACAACAAAGGGAGACTTGGGAAATAAGAAAAACAGCTAGCATCATAATGACAGGATCAAATTCACACATAACAATATTAACCTTAAATGTAAATGGGCTAAATGCTCCAATTAGACACAGACTGGCAAATTGGATATAGAGTCAAGACCCATCGGTGTGCTATATTCAGAAAACCCATCTCACATGCAATTCACACATAGGTTCAAAATAAAGGGATGGAGAAATATATACCAAGCAAATAGAAAGCAAAAAAAAAAAAAGAGCAATCTTAGTTGCAATCTTAGTCTCTGATAAAACAGACCTTAAACCAGCAAAGATTAAAAAAAGACAAAGAAGGACATTACATAAGTGGTAAAGGGATCAATCCAACAAGAAGAGCTAATGATATTTGCACCCAATATAGGAGCAATGAGATTCACAAAGCAAGTTCTTAGAGACCTACAAAGAGACGTAGACTCTCACAAAATAATAGTGGGAGACTTTAACACCCCACTGTCAATATTAGACAGATCAACAAAACAGAAAATTAACAAGGATATTCAGGACTTGAACTCAGCTCTGGGCCAAAAGAACCTAACAGACATCTACAGAACTCTCCACCCCCAAACCAACAGAATATACATGGATCTCAGCACCACATAGCACTTACTCTAAAACTGATCACATAATTGGAAGTAAAACACTCCTCAGCAAATGCAAAGAACAGAAATCATAACAAAAGTCTCTCAGACCACAGTGAAATCAAATTAGAACTCAAGATTGAGAAACTCACTCAAAACTACACAACTACATGGAAGCTGAACAACCTGCTTCTGAATGAATGTTATCTACTGGGTAGATAACAAAATTAAGAAAAATAAAGAAGTTCTTTGAAACAATGAGAACAAAGATACAACATACCAGAAACTCTGGAACACAGCTAAAGCAGTGTTTAGAGGGCAATTTATAGCACTAAACGTCCACAGGAGAAAGCAGAAAAAGTCTACAATCAACACCCTAACATAACAATTTAAAAAACTAGAGAGGCAAGAGCAAACAAATTCAAAAGCTAGCAGAAAATGAGAAATAACTCAGATCAGAGCAGAACTGAAGGAGATAGAAACACACACACACACACAAAAACTCTTCAAAAAATCAATGAATCCAGGAGCTGGTTTTTTAAAAAGATCAACAAAATAGACTGCTAGCCAGACTAATAAAGAAGAAAAGAGAGACGAATTAAATAGACACAATAAAAAATGATAAAGGGGATATCACCACCAATCCCACAGAAATACAAACCACCATCAGAGAATACTATAAACACCCCTACATAAATAAACTAGAAAATCTAGAAGATATGGATAAATTCCTGGACACATACACCCTCCCAAGACTAAACCAGGAAGAAGTCGAATCCCTGAATAGACCAAATAACAAGTTCAGAAATTGAGGCAGTAATTCGCAGATGGATTCACAGCCAAATTCTACCAGAGGTACAAAGAGGAGCTGGCACCATTCCTTCTGAAACTATTCCAAACAATAGAAAAAGAGGGACTCCTCCCTAACTCATTTTATGAGGCCAGCATTATCCGGATATCAAAACCTGTTGGAGACACAACAACAACAACAAAAATTCAGGCCAATATCCCTGATGAATTTCAATGTAAAAATCCTCAATAAAATACTGGCAAACCAAATCCAGCAGAACATTAAAAAGCTTCTCCACCATGATCAAGTTGGCTTCATCCCTGGGGTCAAGATACCCAAATCAATAAATATAATCCATAACATAGGCAGACCAATGGCAAAAACCACATGATTATCTCAATAGATGCAGAAAAGACCTTCAATAAAATTCAACACCCCTTCATGCTAAAAATGCTCGATGGAACTCATCTCAAAATAACAAGAGCTATTTATGACAAACTCACAGCCAATATCATACTAAAATGGTAAAAGCTGGAAGCATTCCCTTTGAAAAACAGCACAAGACAAGAATGCCCTCTCTCACTACTCCTATTCAACATAGTATTGGAAGTTCTGGCCAGGGAAATCAGGTGAAAGAAATGAATAAAAGTACTCAAATAGGAAGAGAGAAAGTCAAATTGTCTCTGTTTTCAAATGACATGATTGTATATTTAGAAAACCCCACCATCTCAGCCCCAAAACTCCTTAAGCTGATAAACAACTTCAGCAAAGTCTCAGGATACAAAAATCAATGTGCAAAAATTTCAAGCATTCCTATACACCAATAATAGACAGAGAACCAAATCATGAGTGAACTCTGATTCACAATTGCTACAAAGAGAATAAAATACCTAGGAATACAACTTACAAGGGACATGAAGGACTTTTCAAGAAGAACTACAAACCACTGCTCAAGGAAATAAGAAAGGACACAAACAAATGAAAAACCACTCCATGCTCATAGATAGGAAGAATCAATGTTGTGAAAATGGCCATACTGCCCAAAGTAATTTACAGATTCAATGCTATTCCCATCAAGCTACCACTGACTTTCTTCACAGAATTAGAAAAAAAAAAAAAACCTACTTTAAATTTCATATGGAACCAAAAAAAGAGCCCATATAGCCAAGACAATCCTAAGCAAAAAGAACAAAGCTAAAGGCATCACGCTACCTACTTCAAACTATACTACAAGGCTACAGTAACCAAACCAGCATGGTACTGGTACCAAAACAGATATATAGACCAATGGAATAATCAGAGGCCTCAGAAATAGCACCACACATCTACAACTATCTGATCTATGCCAAACCTGAAAAAAACAAGCAATGGGGAAAGGATTCCCTATTAAATAAATGGTGCTGGGAAAACTGGCTAGCCATATGCAGAAAACTGAAACTGGGCCCCTTCCTTACACCTTATACAAAAATTAACTCAAGATGGATTCAAGAGTTAAATGTAAGACCTAAAACCATAACAAGCCTACAAGAAAACCTAGGCAATACCATTCAGGACATAGGCATGGCAACGATGTGACTAAAACACCAAAAGCACTTGCAACAAAAGCCAAAATTGACAAATGGGATGTAATTAAACTAAAGAACTTATGCACAGGAAAAAAAAACTGTCATCAGACCAAATTGGCAACCTATAGAATGGGAGAAAAATTTTGCAATAGCCATCTGACAAAGGGCTAATATCCAGAATCTACAAAGAACTTAAACAAATTTACAAGAATAAAACAAACAACCCCATCAAAAAGTGGGCAAAGGATATGAACGAACACTTCTCAAAAGAAAACATTTATTCGCTAACAAATGTATGAAAAAAAGCTCGTCATCACTGGTCATTAGAAAAATGCAAATCAAAACCACAATGAGATACCATCTCACGCCTGTGAGAATGGCAATCATTAAAAAGTCAGGAAACAACAGATGCTGGGGAGGCTGGGGAGAAATAGGAACACTTTTACACTGTTGGTGGGAGTGTAAATTAGTTCAACCATTGTGAAAGACAGCGTGGTGATTCCTCAAGGACCTAGAACCAGAAATACCATTTGACCCAGCAATCCCATTACTGAGTATATACCCAAAGGATTCTAAATCATTCTACTGTAAAGACACATGCACATGTATGTTTACTGCAGTACTATTCACAATAGCAAAGACTTGGAACCAACCCAAATGTCCATCAATGATAGATTGGATAAAGAAAATGTGGCACATATATATACCATGTAATATTATGCAGCCATAAAAAAGGATGAGTTCATGTTCTTTGCAGGAACTGGAGGACGCCGGAAACCATCATTCTCAGTGAACTAACACAGGAACAGAAAACCAAACACTGCTCTCACTTACAAGTGGGAGTCGAACAATGAGAACACATGAGCACAGGGAGGGGAACATCACACACTGGGGCCTGTTGAGGGGGTTGGGGGCAAGACAAGGGATAGCATTAGGAGAAATACCTAATGCAGATGATGGGCTGATGGGTACAGCAAACCACCATGGCACATGTATACCTATGTAACAAACCTGCATGCTCTGCAAATGTATCCCAGAACTTAAAGAATCATTTAAAAAAAAATTCACCAAAATAACACATTATTCAACTATATGTTGTCTACAAAAGACACATTTTAAACTTAATGACATAAATAGGTTAAAAATAAAAGGATAGGAAAACACACTATTCATACAAAAGAAAGCAGAGTGACCTTACTAATATTAGACAAAATGAACTTTATACAAAAGTTGTTACTAGAGACAAAGAAGGACATTTTATAATGATAAAAGTATCAATCTATCAAAAAGAAACAACAATTATAAACATAGAAGGAACTAGAAACAGGGCCTCAAAATACGTAAAGCAAAAGTTGACAAAATCAGCAGATATGAAAGAATAAATAGACAAGTCAGCAATAATAGTGGGAGACTTTAAACCTGCTTTCAATAATATACAGAAAAACTAGACAGAAGATCAACAAGAATGCAGAAGACTTGAAGGGTACTGTGAACCAACTGGACCTAACAGACCTCTATAGAACACTTCAGAATACATACTTTTCTTAAGCACACATGAAATATTTACTAGGATAAACTATACTGCCATAAGACAAGTTTCAATAAGTTTAAGTTGATTAAAAATACACAAAATATGTTCTCCAACCACAATGAAATGAAATTAGAAATCAATCACAGAAGAAAATTTAGAAAATTCACAAGTAGGAAAACACAATTCTAAAAAAAATCAGTGGCTAAAAAATAAATCACAAGAGAAATTGGAAATTGAGATGAATTAAAACAGAAACAGCATATCTGTGGGATGTAAATGAAGCAGTGCTTATCGGGAAATTTATAGTTGTAAGTGTCTATATTTACAAAGTAGAATAATCTCAAGCCAATAACCACTGGCTGCCTTAAGAAAATAGAAAAAGAACTAAATCCAAAGCAGAAAGGGGAAGGAAATAATAAATATTAGAGACAAAATAGATGAAATAGAGAACAGAAAATAATAAAAAGAAATCAATTAAACCATAAAGTGGAATTTGATAAGATCAACAAAGTTGACAAACATTCTCCAAAACTGAACAAGAAAGAGGAAAGGATTCAAATAACTACAACTGGATATAGTTATTTGATATCCAATTTGATAGGGAACGTTACTACTGACCTTACAGACAAAACAGGATTGTAAGAAAAAACAATGGGCAATTGTACACCAAAACATCAGATAACTTTGATGAAACAAATATATTCTTAGAAAGATAAAACAACCCAAACTGATTCAAAAAGAAACAAAGTCTGGACAGAATTATAAAAAAACAAAAACAACTCAGATATTAAAGTAGTAAGCAAAAACATAACAAAGAAAAGGTCAGGCCCAGATAGCTTCATTAGTGAATTCTACCAAAAGTTTAAAGAATATTTGATATCAATCCTTCACAAACTCTTCCAAAAAATAGAAGAGAAAGAACATTTCCCAACTCATTCTATGAAGCTAGTATTACTCTCATACTCAAATCAAAGACATCACAAGAGAAGAAAATGACATACTAATACTTCTTGTGCGTATATGCAAACTTCTCAACATAATACTAGTAAATCAAATCCAACAACATATGAAAAGATGTATACACTGTGACCAAGTGAGATTTATCCCAGAAATGCAATGTGGATTCAACATGCAAAAATCCATAGGTCATATTAATAAAGAACAAAACCACATGGTCATCTCAGTAGACAAGGAAAGCGTTTGATAAAATCAACATCCTTTCATGATAAAAACACGTAACAAACTAGTAATAGAAGGGAATTTCCGCAATCTCATAAAGGAAATGTACAAAAAAAGTTAACATCATCTTTAATGGTGAAAGGCAGTGCTTTCTCCATATGATCAGGAATAAAGAAAGGACATCCACTCTCTGCACTTCTATTCAACATTCAGTGGGAGATTCTAGCCAGGGAAATAGGCAAGAAAGAGAAATAAAAGGCATCCAGATTGAAACAGAAGTGAAACTGTTCCTATTGACAGATGACATGATTTTGTATATAGAAAATCCTAAGGAATACACACTCGCATGCCTATTCGGGCTAAGAAACGAGTTCAGCAAGGTTGCAGTACACAAGATTAACATACAAAACTCAGTTATATTTTTCTACACCACAATGAATAATCTGAGAATGAAAGTTAAAAGCAATTCCATTTATAATAAAAAAGAATAAAATGCTTAAGAGTAAATTTAACGAAACAAGTGCTAGACTTGTACACTGAAAATTTAAAAATACTGTTGAAAGAAACTAAGGAAGGCTAAATAAATGAAAGACATAATGTGTTCATAGATCGGAAGACTTAACATTGTTAAGCTAGCAATACTCCTCTATGCCAATATTATGAAAAGCAAATCATCTATGTATGCTTATAGTTTTCATTTTTAAGAATTTAAGTCTTATTTTCTTTTATTTCAGCACAAGCAATCTAGTTTTATTTTTTCCAAATGGCTGCCACTAATTCTAATGTTATGCATTAAATGTATCCTTTCTTCACTGATTTGAAATACTGCTCTCTAAATTTCCAAAGTATTTCTTAATTACTATGTTTCTTAGTCCCTTGGGATTCTTACAGGACCTATGTTAACTGGCCAAATGTCAAAAAGCAAACGAGATAAATAAGAGAATGGAAATAATCACCTAAGGGTAAGTCAGTAGGAATGTTCTTCAAGGACATGGTCACTTGAACCAAGTGCTACCTCTAAAGTTCAATTAGATAGTCTGCATCTGCAGCAGGTGCCAGGCAAACAAGCAAGAGGGGCAAGAATCTGGGGCAATCTGGGGTTTTGTGGCCCTGTTAATGTAAAATCCTTCCCATTAGAGTTCTTGGATTTTGTGAAAGCATGGTGGTTTTTAATAAGTGCGTAACTGAAAGAAGGCTTTGCACTTCAAAGCCTGTTGCAGTTACACTCACTGCACCAGTAAAGTAAGAGGACCGGTTGCAACAAGAACTTTAAGTGTTTCATGGCATCTCTTTGCAGCAAGACGGGCTTTCTGAAGGTGACTGCAGGCTGACCTGGTCCTGCGTCCTTGCCAAATACAGAATCAATTCAGCATCTCACTGGCACTAGATATCAGCCTGTGTTTGTTTATTCACACCACAGAGAAGAGCTTAATTTACATAATACATGTTGGTCAATTCTTTGTTTTTGAACCTTACCTCTGCCCATCAGCAGATCAATATGTATTTAATCTTCTGTTTTAGAACTGAATTTAAGACTCACAGTAAGAGGCCCAGATTTCACAATTATCAATTGCTATTACCAGCCCCTTTTTATTTCCTAAACATCAGCATTTTCTTAGTTCTGCTTTCATTCCTTTATTAAATTATCCTTTCTTGTTCATCACTTGGTTCTATTGTGTCTTTCAACCAAGTACATTTACAACTAGCTGATAATGCAAAGAAAAAGAATGCTCTGAAATTTTCCGTTGATTCTCCAGTGTATCTGACAGCATCAACAATTGCATTCAAAACTCAAGTCGTCTGACCATTTTCCTTATGGATCCTATCAAGTACTTCCAAAGTTCCAGGCAGGTCTGCCAAAGGGTAAAGGACTGAGATTCTTCCTTTCTCTCTTTTAAATAAGAACTAAATTATCATCTTTGGATGGCTATTTACTCTATATATTACAGTGTAACTCGTTTTTCCCTAAATTTTCTAACATATCAAAATGTACTATATTCCTGACTAGCATCAGGAGGACCTGCCATTCTTTCACCACCTAATTCAGGCAAGCTACTTATCTCCCTGGGTCTTAATATCCTCATTTGTAAAATAGATTAACAATAATTTTTGGAAATTATGAGATAATCCAAATAATGTATTTTGCACAGAGTCTGGCTTCCAGGACAAATAAGGGACTGAAAGCCCAAACAAGGGACTGTCCCTATTAACAGTGTTGGTATCACTGCCATCACGTAGGCTAAATAAAGGGCAGTAACTGAATGGAAGGGAGTAATCTGACCAAATGGTCAGTTGTGTTCATACCTGCCCTCACATTTACCCTCAACTGATTTTCAGCAAGGGAGACAAGTTAATTCAATGGAGGAAGAACATTCTTTTCAACAAATTATGATGGAACAACTGGGTATCATCATGCAAAAGAATGAAGTTGTACTCCTGTTTCACGCCATATACAAAAATGAACTCAAAATGGATCAAAGACCTACATGTAAGAATTTAAACTCCTACAAGAAAACACAGGGGTAAGTGGTCGTGAATTTGAATTAGCAATGGTTTCTTAGATATATATCGAAAGAACAAATAACAAAACTAAAAATACACATTTATAACTGCATCAAAATGAAAATAGTTTGTGCTTTAAGGACTTCATAAAGAGAGTGAAAAGACAATACACAGGCTGGACGCAGTGGTTCATATCTGTAATCCCAGCACTGCAGGAGGTTGAGGTGGGCAGATCACTTGAGGCCAGGAATTTGAGACCATCCTGGCCAACACAGTGAAAACCGATCTCCAACAAAAAATTAAAAAATTAGCCAGGCGTGGTGCCACACACCTGTAGTCCCAGCTACTCAGAAGGCTGAGGCAGGAGAATTGTTTGAACCTGGGAGGCAGAAGTTGCAGTGAGCCAAGATCGCACCACTGCACTCTAGCATGGGCAATACAGTGAGACTCTGTCTCATAAAAAGAAAAACGAAAAGAAAACCCACAAAATAGGGGAAAGGGATTTGCAAATAACGTATCTGATAATGACTTGTATCTAGGATATAAAGAATTCTTAAAACACAGTAATATAAAGACAAATAATCTATTACAAATTGGACAAAGGATCTGAGCAAATATATGAGAAGATAATACAAACGGTCAATAAACACATGAAAAGATACTCAACATCACTAGCCGTCAGGGAAACACCAGTCCAAGCCACAGTGAGCTATCACTACACACCCATTATGATGGCTAGAATCTGAAAGATAGTAAGTGTTGGCAAGGATGTGGAGAAATTTGAACTCTCACACACTGCTGGCAGGAATGCTAACTGGTGCAGCTACTTTGCACATGTATGTTTACTGAGGCACTGTTCACAATAGCAAAGACTTGGAACCAACCCAAATGCCCATCAATGATAGACTGGATAAGGAAAAGGTGGCACATATACACCATGGAATACTATGCAGCCATAAAAAAGGATGGGTTCATGAACTTTGCAGAGACATGGATGAAACTGGAAACCATCATTCTCAGCAAAATGACACAAGAACAGAAAACCAAATGCCTCATGTTCTCACTAATAAGTGGATGTCGAACAATAGGAACATGTGGGAGGGGAACATCACACACCAGGGCCTGGGGGGTGGGGGCCTAGAGAAATACCTAATGTAGATGACAGGGAGATGGATGCAGCAAACCACCATGGCACATGTATACCTATGTAACAAACCTGCATGATCTGCACATGTACCCCAGAACTTAAAGTATAATAAATAAATTTTAAAAATAAATAAATAAAAACAGCTTCATCAAGATGTATTGACAAATAAAAATTTTATATATTTTTAAAAAAGAAAGAAAAAGAGTCTAGCAATCCCTCGATGCCTCAAAACGTTAAACCTAAGAGTCACCCTATGACTCAGCAATCTTTCTACTGGGTATATTCCAAAAGGAAACGAAATCAGCATCTTGTAGAGATATCTACACATCCAGGTTCACTGCTGCATTATTCACAATAACCAAGATAAGGAAACAAGCTAAGTGTCTGTCAACAGATGAATGGATAAAGAAACCGTGGTATGCACATAAATGTGTATATCTATATCTATCTCTATGTATCTATAGCTACATCTATATATCTAGATATATCTAGGATCTGAACAAATATACCATGAAGATCTATATGTCTTGATATATATATCTATAGGTATATATAGATATATCTGCATACCACGATTTATTTATCCATTCATAGATATACAGATATATCTACAGATATGGAGACAGATATATACGTATGCTCATACCACAATATATACATGTGGTATGCATAGATATACATTATATATCTTTATATTACATATATAAATCTTTATACTCTATAGTACATATATAAAGATATATATATCTTTATAGTATACACCATTTTTAAGGCTGAATATCCATTATATACAGAATAATATCCATTGTGTGTGTATACATATATATATATATACAAAATTGAATATTATTCAGCCCTTTAAAAAGACGAATATTATTCATCTTTGTGACAACATACATGAACTTAGAGGACATCATGCTATGTGAAAATAACCAGACACAGAAAGAAAAATGCTGCGTGATCTCACTTATATGAGGAAACTTTTGAAGAGTCAAATATATAGAAACAAAGACTTAAAATTGTGCTTTATCAGGGGTGGAAGGAGAGGGAAGAAATGAAGAGATCCAGGTCAAAGGACCTTTGAGAAAGTTGCAGATAGGCAGGATGAATAAAATCTAGAGACCTAATGTACAACATGAGGACTAGTGTGATAATCTTATATTGCATACTGGAAGCTTCCTAAGGGAGATTTTAGGTGCTTCCTAAAAGTGAGCAGAGAGAGAGAATCACTACAAACCTGAAAATGATCATTTTATCTGGTCCAGCTTTGACATACACGGTGAAATTTTTTCTATTCGAAAACAGGAAAGGCAGTAGTCTAAGTTCACTTAACCTTTATATACTGGGCAAACAAATAATTGTCCAGTTTACAAAAGAGCAACAGGTTTCTTTAAATAGGCCAGCATTTAATTGCTTTCCTGGATGGATTCTTTGTTTTCTGAATAGAGGCATGAGTCAATGAGTTCAGCTCAGTTCAGTGAGCCCACCGCTCTTTGCTGTGTAAATGGCCTATTTAGAAATGAACTGCATTTCTGAATTGTTCTCAGCAGCAGTTGTTTTTAACCAAGGGTCTTGCACATCAGTTGTTCTGTAATCTTCAGGGTTGGGATGGGGAGGGAAACAAAAGAAATTGCAAATTAATTATATCTTGTAATCCTAAGAAACGAGTTTGAGGGTTTGCCACTTTGTTGATAGAAAAAAAATGCTATGTGCAGTGATACTATAATCAAAATGACAAGCAATGAACAAGGAATTTCAGGTATACTGTCCTGTTTTAAGCTGAAGCACATAGAATAAAGTATGTAGTAGCGTGGCTTTGATTCTGGTCAGAATTACTCAAGTTTCTTCTCTACAATTGCTTAACCTTGGCCATCAAATTCTGTGCCACTTCTTATGCTACTATTGTGGGCATATGGAATCATCCTCCTGGGAGCTGTAACTGGGGTCATCTTATCTTGCAGGCAGGGGACCCTGATCCCATCACCAGCCTTATAGGCACAAAATAGCACAAAAAAAATTAATATAGCAGATAAACTGCTAGCTAGACTAATAAAGAAGAAAAGAGATAAGATCCAAATAAACACAATTACAAACAACAAAGGGGATATTACCACTGACCCCACAGAAATACAAATAAATGTCAGAGACTATTATGAACACTTCTATGCACATAAACTAGAAAACCTAGAAGATATGGATAAAGTCCTGGACACATATACCCTCCCAAGACTGAACTAGGAAGAAATGGAATCCCTGAACAGACCAACAATGAGTCTGAAATGGAATCCTTAATAAATAGCCTGCCAACCAAAAAAAGCTCAGGACCAGTTGGAGTTATAGCTGAACTCTACCAGATGTACAAAAAAAAAGGTTGGTACCATTCCTACTGAAACTATTCCAAAAAGTTGAGGAGGAGGAAATCTTTCCTTACCCATCCTATGAGGGCAGCGTCATCCCGACAATAAAACCTGGCAGAGACACAGCAAAAGCAGGCCAAGAACTAAGGTTCACAATGACCCCCACCCCAACCATGGGTTGTTCTCCCACTCTGCCCCTGGCCATGGCAAATTGATCCAAGGATGAAGACACCACACTCGAGCTGAGTCAAAATGAAAGTGAAGGATATTCTACAAACACCTCACCAATACTCCTCAAAACTTCTGATCATCAAAAATAAGGAAAACCTGAGAAAATCTGCCTAGAGAAGCCTCAGGAGATATGAGTACTAAATGTAATGTAGTGCCCTGGATGGGCTCCCAGGGCAGCAAAATAGCATTAAATAAAAACTAAGGAAATTGAGTAAACTGTGGAATTTAGGTAATAACAATATGTCAACATCCGTTCATTATTTGTGGCAAATGTACCATAGCAGTGTTAACAAAAGGGAAAATAGTACAGGGACTCTTTCTAATATTCTTGCAACCTTCCAGTAAACTGAAACTATTCTAACATTATAAGTTGATTAAAAAGAAAGAATCAGAGAGACCAGAGGTGGTTGGAGCAGAGGGTTCTGGCCCCACCCTAGAAAGCGGTCCTGATGCTGAGGATGCAGGAGTAGCCCCAATTCCTGCTCAGCCTTACTGTCTTCATTTAATCCCATGAGCTCCCTCAACGTTCTTCCCATAGTCCTAACGCCTGACATGCTAAAATTACCCAGCAATGAAATCTGTTGCTTGCAACCAAAGGTTCTTTACCACCAAGCTCTGCTTCTGAGTCTGTAGGAAAGTGGCAGTCCCAGCTCTCAATTTATAAGGCAATGGTTGGGCCATGATGTAGTGTGGAGATTTGTTCCCTTCAAATCTCATGTTGAAACGTAATTGGTGGGAGGTATTGTGTCATGCGGATGGATCCCTCATGACTGGCTTAGCACCATCCTTGGGGATGAGTGTGTTCTCACTCAGTTCACGTGAGTGAACTTTAATGGCACCTGAGACCATATGGCTCCCTCTCTCATCATGTGACATGCAGGTTCTGCCAGGATTGGAAGCTTCCTGAGGCCTCACCAGAAGCCCAGCAGATGCCAGCTCCACACTTTCTGTACAGCCTGCAAAACCATGAGCCAAGATGAAACTTCTTTTCTTTATAAATTACACAGCCTTGAGTATTCCTTTATAGCAACATAAGAACGGACTAACAGTAAACCGTAATGCAAATGTTCTTCCATAATTTTTATACTTTTCCTCAGCAAACTTTCTACCAGAGCTCATGAGACAGAGGAGCACCTATTTCATTCTTTCTTCTCCTCTCCTCCCAGCATGGGTCTCCATAGAGATGGTGCCCATGCCCATGGCAGACATAGCTAATTGATCACAACACTCATTCCCTGAGCATGAATGCAGAGGAGTAGATGCTGTTGGTATAGCTCCCAGGTCCCTTTTATCAGCAAGGGCACCTGTTTCACAGCTGCCCCCACCTCCAGAGAATTACCTTCAGCGAAATTGGAGAAGCTTCACCTGAGGCAACCGGGAACCAATAACTGACTAATGAAGTCCAGCTCTCTTGCCTCAAAGCAGGTACGACTCTGAGGTATGATTTATGCTCTAGAGCCCTGCATGGGATTAAGCTGAAGTTGGGCTGCAGCTGAGACCACATCCCTACATAGCTCCTTCCCCTGCCCTATCTGGCTTCCCTCACTCTCCTCCAAAGAGCCCCTCTCAATAAACCCAGTGCATCTGAATCCCTGCCCAAGGTTCTGCTTCAGGGAACCCAACAGTGACTCATACAGCCACTACCAATCTATAAGTGTTGACACATGGAGTGAAAACTATTTGATATCTCTACTAGGAACAATACTAACAAATAGGGGAAGTTGTGCCAGCAAAAAAGGAAACATCAACAAGGAAGCTAGAAGGCTATTTAGTCACCAGCCCCTGAAAACACCAAGGAGAGTGTACAGTCTGCAAATTCTCTGTGGAGACACCACGCTCAGGCACGGTTTGAGACCTGCCCACCATCATCCATCACTGAACTGCCCATCCTCAGCCCACCACGGAGAACAAGCTTTTCCATGGGAGGGACATCTGCAGGACAAAATGGGAAAAGGGGAAGGTAAAGAGGGACAGCTCTTACTTCCAGGAGCAGTTCTGTCTGATAGCGGAAGGCATTTCTCACTCCCTTTGAAGAGTGTTCTGGGGAAGAAGCAGGCGCAGTGTCTCAAGAGCATCCTGCAAGTGGCATCAGGGAACTATAACTCAGTTGGGCATTTTTATTACTAAATAAAACATGGCCTTTTTTCCCCTGCTATTGTTTAATGCAAGCTGTGTTTTACTTAAAATTTAAAAAAAAGTGTACTTGGACAGGAAATGTGTATAAGGTTGATGAAACAGAAACCCAAAATAACATTGGTCAAAAAAAAATCAAAATCTATCTACCTATTTTGGTCTTACGTAGAAGTCCAGGCTAGTATGGCAGCTCAGTGGCATAGCCCTTGAAGGGTACGATTCCGCCCCATGTTGCTTTGCCATCTCCAGAGCGTCACGCTGGCTCATCGTTGCATCTGGACTTCAGCCAGCAGCAAGTGGGAACAGGTAAAGGAGTGGATATGCCCCTTTTCCTGTTAAAGGCATGCCCTGGATCACACATCATCTTAGGACTATATTTCCATTCACCCAAAAGTTAAATATACAGCCACACCTACCTGCAAGGGAGGCTAGCCAATGGAGGTTTTAACTTGGGAGCCATGAGTCCAGCTACAAACTGACTATTCTATTGCTATGAGTGAAAAGAGAATGGATATGGGGGCGCAGTTGGCAGGGCAATGGGATATCAGGAATGCAGGCAATGGCTTGAGAGGAATGATATCTCAGGGAAACTGGGCTGACTTGAAGGTCTCAGAAATCCCAATTCATTGCCTCTCAAGGTGCAACCCCCACCGCAACCCCGGCACCCGCCTCCAATCAACTTGCTTCAGCCAATGAGACGTGGGCAGAAGTGACAAGTGTAGCTTTCAGGAGAAAGCTATGAAGGCCAGCCCATGATTCATGGTGTCTTTCTTCTCTTTGCCACAAGAGCAGCAATGTTCCAGACAGGTTGTTCTAGCAGCTTTGGAACTGCAGATGATGTGGGCAGCTGCAGCTGATGTGCAGATGATGTGGGAACTGCAGATGATGTGGGCAGGAACATGCCAGCTGACCTGAGAGGGGCATGTAGCACGAGTGAGAAATAAACCTTGATACGGCTGCGAGGCCCTGAGGTTGCCAGGTTGCTGATGTGTCAGCAAAGCATAACTCAGCCTGGCCTGACAGGTACAGTGCCATGTCCGCCTGCCAGTGAATCCACAGTGGAGTCAATGTTCAAAAAATGCGACCAGTTGCCATAGCTCAGTAGTACTGATGGCTGCCTTTCACTGAATGCTTACAAGGGCTAAGCCTTAATAATTTTAGTAACATTAAAGAAACCATTTAAGCTTCACTTGGAGTTGATCATCAAATTACAGATGGTCCCTAATGTTTTTACTTCATAATTGATCACCGAAATGCACATGGGTTACTGGTATTTGAAACAATTGTAACGAGTCCTTTTATAAAATAAGAGTCTTTGGGGAGGAAGCCCTGCCCCTAAATATATTTTATGAGTTTAGCATTTTTACAAATTGCAAAACTGTAAAATTATATTTCTGATAATGAAGAAAGATGATCATTTTAGTTATTCTATTGTTAACCTACCATTAGATGGACAGCTAGGATACTCTGACTGTGAGTAGGGGAGGGACCAACCAAAAGTAGCTAAAATGCTAAGGATGGTCTTAACAGACCCAATCAGAAGTACAGAGGCAGGGAAGCTCCAGGCTTGGTTCAGCAGCTCTATCATGTCATTAAGGACCCAGACGCTCTCCATCTTTCTTCCCTGTAATCCTTACGTCAGTGATGTCTCCCTCTGTGGTCACAAGGAGGCTGCCACAGCCCCAAGTACCATATCTGTATAATATGACAGCATCTGGCAAAGAAAGAGGGGAGAAGGGCAGTGTCTCCCCACTCATCTCTTCTTCTAAGGCAGAAAAGTCATTTTCTAAAGCCCCATAATAGATTTCACCACTTTGCCCGTGTCTAGCCACAAGCAAGACAAAGAAGGCAAATCTCTTGTACTTGTGAGAATCCACATGGCTAAATTAGTTAGGATAGGTTAGGTTATGTTGCAGTAAAAACAACCCCCAAATCTCAATGACTTTATACAACTTAGGTTTGTTCCACACATTCATACTACAAGTCCATGAAGTCTCTTAGGGATCCAGGATACCCCATTTTTAATGTGAGGCTTCCCCAGGTCCTACAGCAGGGGATGAGACAGCTAGAGGGTCATACACCAGCTCTTCTTTACTTCAGTCTGGAAATAATTTCTGTTCCTTCTACCCGCTTTACTCATAGCTTGCCCCATGACCCTACCCTGCTGCAAGTGCTAGACAATGCACAGGGACAGATGAAACTCTGTCTCTGCCATACTGGTTTTCCCCCATTATCACCATTCCCTCTCTGTTATCCCTTTGCCTTTTCCTCAATCAACCCCCAATACCATCACCTGTATGCCCTTGTTTGTGTGGTCTACGTCACCTCTCTCTTCCTCAGAGATCTGTGGGTCCCAAGCCCTTCTTGCATCTTTGTGACTTTACTACCCTAGTGACTTCTGTAAGTCAAATGCATTCTTTCCTCTGCCTGTTGCTGCCAGTAAGAAGGAGTGGTGATTTTTGGGAACCATGAATAGAGGAAAAAAGACATGAGAAATTCCTGTTTCAATGTACAATTTGGTGTTTGCCAAAGTGTCTAAATAATCATTCCAACCTCACACTATGAGGATTTGTTTCTTGGGGGGAAAAATACCTTTCTTAGTTTTACATAAGAGACACAGATTCCACCTAACAAAACAAATTATATATGTGCACTGGGAAAAAAAATCTTGGCAAAATATTAACAGCATTTATACCTGTGCAATGGGATTACAAGTAACTTACTTTCTTCTTAACACACAGATGTCATCCTTCACTAATGGAGTGGGGGAAGAACTATTTTAAAGAAGTCAAGCTTTTTCAACCCCAAGGTATCACTTCTCTACACTTGCTTTCTGTCCGACCTTGAGAAGCTAATTCCCAGCACAAATACCGAGTATTATTATTATTAGGGATTAGTTTTCTGGTGGGGAGGCAGGAGCTAGGGACAAGGGGAAGGAACTTTACCTGAATTTAAGGTCGAAAGCATTTATGCAATTTTCCATTCCCAGGAACAACCTTCCAGATGGACTAAAAATTCTTCGGAACCTGGCTGATACTGACAAGGTTTGACAGAAAATAAAATCCAATCATTTTCACCCAGAAATGTTGAGCAGAAAGCTGAAGTGGGAAAAGAATTTCTATCACCAAAGGCTTTCTTGTGCTGCTCTTTGTTATTTGTAAGATTCTCACCATGAAAGGTTTCCCACGAAGGGGCCATGGCAGACAGGTATGTGCAAGCCGCCTTGGAAGAAAAATGGATTCTTCGACTGACTGTGAGCCACAGGAGGCTTTTATAATATTCTGGCCACAGAAGAGCCACAAGAAAGAAAACAGAACGGGGGGAAAAGCTCAGCTTGAGTTCCACCCTTAGGTTTGGTATTTTCTGTTGCTGCTTTTAAACAAAGAAAGCTCAAGCTCTATTTAGCCCTCTGAGGAGGAAAAGCACTACAGGATTGGCACATTAATTACATGCCAAGGGCATTTTCTTCAGGAGAAAATCTTTGGTGGTTTCAAAGAAACATACACTGCTGTTGACTGAAAGGGGCTGCTGGGTTATTCCCAGTCACCTTTCTTGAACCACAGACATCTGCTTCTTCTGGGTGCTATTGAAACAAAAGAAGCTATAACTAAAAAAGTAGGCATCCTTAAAGCAGAATTGCATTTGAGTTGTTGGGAATCAGGTACAAGTAAGTAGCCCAGGTCTACGGAGGACACGGTGGTGTCACTGTCGTGGTGCTGCAAAGCTCTGGGGACAGAACCAACACTGATCAATTGCGGGACTGTATGAACTGAACCTTTGTGTTCCTTAAACTCATATGTTAAAACCTAATCCCCAACATGGTGATACTGGAATGTGGGATCTTTGGGAGGTGATTAGGTCATGAAGATGAAGCCCTCACAAATGGGATTAGTGTCCCTATAAGGTGTTGAAGAGAGGATAGTTGTCCCTTCTGCCACATGAGCACCCAGCAAGAAGGCGCCATCTAAAAACCAAGAGCAGCTGCCACCAGATGCCAAATCTACAGGGCCTTGACCTTGGACTTCCCAGCCTCCAGAACTGTGAGAACTAAATTTCAGTTGTTTATAAGCCACCATCTGGGTGGTGTTTTCTTACAGCAGCCAAAATAAACTAAGACAGTGACCCTGGGCAAAATCAAGGGACACAGCCAGCCTTGATTTCTTCTCCATCTATAGGACGGTGATGATAATAGCCCACAGCAATGCTGTCGGGATTAAATAAGACTTGCATATTGAGGCAGGAGAATTGCTCAAACCCGGGAGGCAGAGGTTGCAGTGAGCCAAGATAGTTCCACAGCCTGGGCAACAGAGCAAGACTCCATCTCAAAAAAAAAAAAAAAAAAAAAATATATGTTGCTACACTTACTCGTATCTATACATAACGCCCTGGTCTTTGTACACAAACATATGTAATGAACTGCCACAAACATTGATGCCCAAAAGATGTGGGTTTTGGTTCTGTTTTTAAAGAACCAACTCAGGGAAACTCATCTAGCTTCCCTTCTCAGTGAACTCTTACGGCAGAGTATATTTGCATCCCTCTCCCTTGAATTCATTTATTTGCAGTTTATTTTTCTAGCAGTCACTACAATCCCCATAATACAGGAAGTCTCATTCATGGCTCACTTCTGGAAGACTTGACAGATGCTGGTTAAATATTTAGAAATTTCTCTTTAAAGAGAGCAGCCGAAACTGAGGCCTGTCAGGCTGTTAAAATGTGGCCCTATTGCTCAAATTAGCATTTAAATGTTAAGACTGTATTTGGCTTTCCGTGTTCTGGAGAGGCCATAGAGATTCTTATATGTATATTTTTTCAAAGTCAACGTAGATGGCACTTACCTTTTCATAACTTTCATATCCAATGTCATGACTGAAAACTAAACATGTAACTGACTGTTCACTTTCCATTCAAGTAAATCATTTGGGTGGTTATTACGAAAGCAGAACTTCCAATTCTTCTCCATCCAAAGAAAACACAATTAAAATCCAAGCAACATTCCAGCAGAGTACTGCTTTATTTGAAGAAGCAAAATGTCCAGCTGACAGTTAAAAAAAGAAAAGAAAAAAGAAGAGAGCCAACTGTCAAGGATGTGACACCGACTGGCATCTGAAGCATCATCATTCTTATGATTCTGTATCAGTGAAGATGGTGCAGCAGGATGATGGGCTGCATCCTATTTCTCTTTCCTTAGAAGGAAGGAACATGGAGTCCCTGAGAATTTAGGAAGACCTAGAGCCAGCTTCCCCAGTCTTGTTGCCTGTCTGCTAGACCAGACTGTCTGAAGCAGAGATGTGAGAAATTAAACATCAGAGAAGGAACTAGGGCTTCTCAGGCTGGGTTTCTGACAGTCTTTCCTCCCCTGACAGGTATAATAAAAGACACGCATGTCAACCCTTAACAGCCCAGAGGCAAAGCAGGTAACATTTCACTATAAAGAGCACCATTATGGAAAACTGCCTTATCAAGCTACTTTCTTGTCCCACAGAAGATTTAAAGAAATTCTCCTGTGTTGCTCTCATGACAATTAATTTCTTGCCAGAAAGGCTTTTTACAGCATCAAGAAGCAGACTGAGAGTGACTGAACTTTCCAGTACAAACCTGAATCCACTTCAGGATGAAGGACGATAAGGCTCCATGGCCTGTCACTTCTCAATGATGCCTGGATATGGCCATTTTGGAAGGTGAAAGGCAGTGCCTGTTTCCTCATTCACATTCTTTTATTGAATAAAATAGATAATCTTAGGTATAAACGTATGTCGGCCGGGCACAGTGGCTCACGCCTATAATTGCAGCACTTTGGGAGGCCAAAGCGGGATCACGAGGTCAAACGATCGAGACCATCCTGGCCAACGTGGTGAAACCTCATCTTTACTAAAAGTACAAAAATTAGCTGGGCATGGTGGCATGTGCCTGTAGTCCCAGCTACTCAGGAGGCTGAGGCAGGAGAATCGCTTGAACCCGGGAGGCAGAAGTTGCAGTGAGCCGAGATTATGCCACTGTATTCTAGCCTGGCAACAGAGCAAGACTCTGCTTCAAATATATATATGTATATAGGTCATTTTTTCCATGGCATTTAATAGAATTATTTCATTTTGATTGGGGAAAAGGGTCATAGTCCATAGATATATTTTCTTCATCTGAGTTAGACTATACTTAAAAAAAAAAAAAAAAAGACAGTTTCTGAGTGCTGCAGCACAGCAAAAATGTCTCTGCTCCATGTTTGTGAAATGCTCACTCTGTGATTAAAAGCCTCCTTCTTAATGTGACTTCTTGTCTTTCTTCTTGAATGTAGACAATATCTAGCAGTGAGTCATTAGTCATTTTTTCCCCACAAATATGATTGAGCACCTGCTATGCGGCAGGTCCTGTGCTGGGCTTATCGAAAAGAATGTCACTATCCCTGCCCTCCAGAAGCTCCCAGTGCTGTGGGACTCTGATGGATGGACAGGGATAGTAAAGATCCAGACACAGTGGGACCAGGTTGACCTGGTAATGTTTTAAAACACTTCTTTCAGGAAATGTGTAGTCAGAATCATAACAAATGAGTGAACTGTTTATCTACCTCCCCAAGACAGTGTGGTATTGGCAGAACAAAAGAGAGCACCTGGAAATAGACTCACACGGATAGAACCAATTGATTCTTGACAAAGGTGAAAAGCAATTCACTGGAAGAATAGCTTTCCAACAAACGGTGTGGACATATTGGACATCCAGAGGCAAAAGAAATAAACTTCACATACAAAAAATAAAATTCAAAACAGATCACAAACCTAAATGAAAAACTTTAAACTTTTTGGAAGCAAATATAGGAGAAAATCTTTGTGAGCTGGGGTAAGGCAAAGAGTTTTTAGATATGACACCAAAAAAGATTAAGTTGCTCAATTGGACTATATCAAAATCGAAAACTTTGCTCAGTGAAAAGTTAAGAGAATAAAAAGACAAGCTACGGACTGGGAGGAAATATTTTTTAAATACCTGACAAAGGAACTGGATCTAGAATATAAAAAGAACTACCAAAGTGCAGCAGTAAGTAAACAGACAACCCAGTTTTTAAATAATGGCCAAAACACTTGAATAGACGCATTACCAAATGGTGTGTATAGGTGACAAGCACATGAAAAAGACGTTTATCATAGTCATTAAGCAGATGCAAATGAAAAGGATCATGAGGCACCACTGCACACCTATCAGAATAGATAAATATTAAAACCTGACAGTAACAAGTGCTGGTGAGGATGCAGAGAAACTGAAACATCTAAACATTTCTTATAAAGTTAAACACAGGCTTACCATATGACACAGCAATCTTACTCAAGGTGTTTTGAAATGTGAGCCTGTGTCCACTCAAAAATTTGTATGCAGATATTCATTAGAAGTTTTATTCATGACAAGGCCAGGCGCGGTGGCGCACACCTGCAATCCCAGCACTTTGGGAGGCCAAGGCGTGTGGGTCACCTGAGGTCAGAAGTTTGAGACCAGCCTGGCCAAATTTCAATTTCAGTGAAATTCTGTCTCTACTGAAAATACAAAAATTAGCTAGTGAGCTGACATGAACCACAGTGAGCCAAGATTGTGCCACTGCACTCCAGTCTGGGTGACACAGTGAGACTCTGACTCAAAAAAAATTATAAAACTGGAAACCACCCAGATATCCATCATCAGTGGGTTAACAAATTGTATATCCATACTGCAATTTGCTGGATTGCTGGTGCTGGATCACCACCAGCAATAAAAAGGTACAGCCTAGTGATTCCTGCAATAACATGATGATCTCAAAAGCATTCTGCTGAGTGAAGAAAAGTCAGACACAAAAGACTACATACAGGATGATTTCCTTCATATAATATTCTAGAAAAGGAAAACCCATAGTGACAGAAGGATTGCCCAGGGCCAGGGTTAGGGGAGAAACTGACTGCAAAAGGGCATAAGGGATTTTTTTTTTTTTAGGTAATGTAAATATACTACACTGTAATTGTGAGGTGGTTACGTGAGGTTATATACACGTCAAACTCATCAAATTGTACATTACATTTTTCACTAATTTGATCCTATGTAAAATATGCCACAGAAAGCTGACATAAAATCAGTGGGGGCCAGGTATGGTGGCTCATGCTTGTAATCACATTTTGGAAGGCCAAGGTGGGAGGATCGCTTGAGCTCAGGAATTTGAGATCAGCCTGGGTAACACAGTGAAACCTCATCTTTACAAAAAATCAAAAAAGTAGCCAGGTGTGGTGGTGCACACCTGTAATTGCAGCTACTTGGGAGGCTGAGGTGGGAGGACTGCTTAAGCCTGGGAGGGGGAGGCTGCAGTGAGCTATGACTGAGCCACTGCACTAAAGTCTGGGCAACGGAGTGAGACTCTATCTCAGAAATCAACCAACCAATCCATGGGAAGTAAAAATCTATACATGAAGCTAATTGTTTGAAAAAGGCACAATGATGGAAGGATTTTATACAGGAAACATCGAAATATTATAACTATAAAGTGACCATAATTTTAATAGACAAATGGATTCACTGACATACAATAAAGTCCAAAAACAGAGCAATGTACATATTCAGTAAATAGTTTAGGCAGCAACTTCAATGTGTGAGGAAAAAATGGACTGTTCACTATTCAATAAATGGAGTTGAAATCTGGATTTCATTTGGAAAATCAATTGTTAGTTCCATAATGCGTATCATTCTCAACAGTAAAATCTTAATGGATTAGTTGGTCATTGACCTACTTGTGAAGGCTCACACCATTGATTTCATGATCCTATTAAATGTCTGGAAGACCACTTCCTGCATTATGGTGGGCTGGGCCCTACAATAAATAAAAAGAATGCTCCTGAAACCCAAACCGATGGTGACACTTCTGCCTTCTAGTGGGTATCACTCATCGCCCTGGGAAGATAAATATTTGAAGAGTTCCCTTCCACCTACACAGATAAAGGAAAGAGAATGGAAACCCTGAAATGTCAACACCCCTGCTAGCTCTTCCAAGATGCCGAAGTAGACAGATGACTGTGTGTGAAGCTGAGCCCTTTAATGTTCCTTAGATGTCCACCAGAGGGACTAAGAGTCAAAATCCTGTCTGCATCATAAGAGGAATTCAGGAGAAGCACCTTCCAGGAGGGAAGGCTTTAGCAACACCAGAGGAATCTGCAGCTGGGAAGGAGGCAGCCAGGGAACAGTTCCTGGTGGCCAGGCCAAAGGACTTCCAAGAAAGGAGGCCAATGGCTAATACTCAACATTAAGCCATCCATGTCAAGCAGTGTGCGCCCGCCCTCTGTCCTTCCAAACCTTCAGTAAAGACCTCACACCTGACTAAGCTGAGTGGGTTGTTTTGGGATAAGCAGCAGTACTGCGGAGAAGCTTTTCCTCCTGCTCCTGATCTTTGCTTTCATGAGGCAGGACATCCGTTCACCTGACACTCAGTCTCCCTCTGCCCCTGGCCACCTGAATTAGGCCATTTTTACATTGCTATAAAGAAATACCTGAGACTGGGTAATGTGTAAAGAAAAGAGCTTTAATTGGCTCACAGTTCTGCAGGCTTTACAGGAAATGTGATGCTGGCATCTGCCCAGCTTCTGAAGTGGCCTCGGGAAGCTCATAACCATGGTAGAAGGCAAAAGGGAAGCAGGCACAGGGCCAGAGCAGGAGCAAGAGATGGAGGGGGAGGTGCTACACCTTTGTTGTTGTTTTGTTGAGACAAGATCTTGCTCTGTTGCCCAGGCGGGAGTGCATGGCATGATCTTAGCTCACTGCAACCTCTGCCTCCCCAGTTCAAGTGATGCGATTCTCCTGCCTCAGCCTCCTGAGTAGCTGGGACTACAGGTGTCACCACGCCCAGCTAATTTTTGTATTTTAGTAGAGATGGTGTTTCACTATGTTGGCCAGGATGGTCTTGATCTCTTGACCTCTTGATCCACCCGTCTTGGCCTCCCAAAGTGCTGGGATTACAGACATGAGCCGCCTCGCCTGGCTGCTACACCCTTTTAACAACCAAATCTCACGAACTGACTCACTATGGTGAGGACAGTATCCAGGGGATGGTGCTAAACCATTGATGAGAAACCCGCATCCAATCGCCTCCCACCAGCCTCTACCTCCAACACTGGGGATTACATTTCAACGAGAGATTAGGGAGGGGACATGTATACAAACTCTATCCTCACCCCTCACTTGCTGGAAAGAGAAGCTGGGCCAGCAGAGCTCAGCCGCTGCCCCTGCGTGTCTTTTGGAACCAGCCAGGTGTAGATCTGGTACTGCCTGTACCATTCGGTGCGTCCCCCATAACTGTTAGTTCTGCTAGCCTCTGAGGCTCTGCTTTTTGTTAGGAAACCCACTGCTGTGCCCCCGAGGCACATTCTCCTCTCCTTTTGTCTTGTTTAGGAATCTGGCAGGGAAGAGAGGGTATGATTTATGGAGCCCCTCAAATCTCAAGAAAAGGTTCCATGTATTAAGGAAGAGCCCTAAGATTCATTGAAGCACACAGGAAACTGAGGGCAGTGTCCTTGTGGGAACTCCCTGAGAAACTTTCCACTCCAGAACTCACAGTTGAGGGCATCTTCCTTCACTTTGATTGTCTTATTTGACTCTTGTCCTAAATCCTTCACTTTGTCACTGGAGTCCTGATGGACCCTTTCCAGCGCCTTCTCTTTCATCAGTCACCAGCCTCCAGAATCTCAAGAGCAGCAATCGCAGCTCTGCCAAGCCCCCCAGCAGTGTCTGCCGGAGTGGGAGCTGGGGCAGACAGGGCGATGATGGAGGGAAATGAGCAGAAAGCACTCTTCTTGGAGACTTTCCCCCAAAATATGTGCTGCTTTGGCTCTGAAGTGCAGAACTTTTTATGTTATTGTCAGAAGAAAAAGAGATGAGTTGCTTCTGACCAGAAAAATTCAGTCAGTCATAGATGATGCCTGGCTCCAACCCAAACAAAGATTACAGGAACCACTCCATTTCGAGCAAGCATGAAGCCTTTCCCAGAAACTCTCGCCAACACCAATTATTTACCCCTCACGTTGGCGCTCTGCCCTGAACCAAGGCAAGGCTTGGAATCACTCAATCATGGGATCACTGGGTCCACTTGCCACTACCTACCCCACTCCATTTCATCCACAAGAAACTGACCCAAAAGGTAACATCTCTTACCCACTTGGTAGGCAGTAGCACGATGTGGACCAGGACCACAAACTCTGGAGTCCCAAGTCTACACCCATCCCGTGGCTTGGGATTTGTTTCACAGCTTCAGGCATTATCTCCCTTGGGGAAAATGAGTTCCTTAATGGCAGAGAGCTAGTGCTTCGCAGAGAGAAGAAAAGAGTACCAGCATTTGAGCCTGCTGTGTTACTATCAGTGGGGTAGGGACACGGCTAGAGTGGTCACCCTTGAAAATGTCTTTCTAACAAGCTGTCGAGGGACATTGTTATGGGCTAGATTGTGGGCCACAAAAAATTCATATGTTAAAGTCCTAACCCCTGGATCTCCTAAAGTAACCATATTTGGATGTAGCGTTATTAAAGAGGTAACTAAGTTAAAATGAGGCCGTTAGGTTAGGCCCTGATCTGACCGCTGTCCCTATAAAAAGAGGAGGCCAGGCGTGGTGGCTCACGCTTGTAATCCCAGCACTTTGGGAGGCCAAGGTGGGCAGATTGCCTGAACTCATGAGTTCGCGACCAGCCTGGGCAACACGGTGAAATCCTGTCTCTACTAAAATACGAAACAAATTAGCCAGGTGTGACGGCATGTGCCTGTAGTCCCAGCTACTTGGGAGGCAGAAACAAGAAAATTGCTTGAACCTGGGAGACAGAGGTTGCAGTGATCCAAGATCACACCTCTGCACTCCAGCCTGGGCAACAGAGTGAGATTCCATCTCAAAAGAAAAAAAAAGAGAGGAGATTAGGACACAGACCCATACATGGAGGAAAAATGTGTGAAGACACAGGGAGAAGGCGGCTGTCTGCAAGCCAATGAAAGATGCCTCAGGAGAAGCCAACCCTGCTCACGCCTCGATCTTAGGCTTCCAAGCTACAGGACTGTGTATAAACAAAGCCCAGCTGTTGAAGCCCCTCAGTCTGCAGTCCTTTGTTGGGACAGTCCAGAAGACTCATATAGGCCCCACTCCCCATCCTCCTCAGGCTTCCAGGCTGGGAACCTGCCCCTCTGGCCAGAGCGGGCTGATCCGAACAGACTCCATGTGAAGAGCCAGAACAGAGAGTGCCACGGAGAGCACCACAGGGGAGAGCTGTTAGTGGAGACTTCGGGGTGCAGATACCCCTCCTTGCTGCTGAGAGCTCCAGAACAGCTCTGGGCTTCTCTGTCCTCCCTGTGGCTCCCAGGCTAGACTTCCTGGCAAAATCCAGGAGAGACCCCCCAACACCGTTCCAGGAAATCCCCTTCCTTGCTTATGTTTGAAGTGGGTCCTGTTACTTGCAACCCAAAGGACGTTAGCCATGACATTGGCACATGTCACCTCGTGCAGTGTAATTTCTCCCTGAGGTCTTACTGCCCCATCTTATAGACCAAAAAGCAGAGATTCAAGGATATTACGTAGCTGGTCCAAGGTCACAAAATGGTGGAACTAAGGATCTGCACTCAAGCTTCTTCCTCTCTCTACACTGTCCTGGATGCTACGTTTCTTCTGTGTCCCCCTGCAGTGCTCAGCTAGGAGTCAGGCATATAGCAGGTGCTCAATAAAAGCTTGTTAAATGGAATGGAGCCCACAGGCATATGCTCCATCTTCAGACTAAAACATAGATAAATATGCTGCCTTTTCAACAATTGGAGCGATAGATAAATACAACCCGGGTCAGGAATTCATTCATCTCGCTGCCCTTCTCTATTCCGACCTAATGAGGCCAGAGAACTTAACCCAGGCTTTCAATGGAACCCTTTGCTTCACTCAGTAACACCAAGATAGTCTGGTCTCACTGAATTCACAAGTTCCCTCTAACTCTTTCCATCTGTTCCATGTTTATTTAACCTGCAGACCAGGGCAGCTACTTCCCCAGTGGAACTTCACAGTCTCCAGAAGAAAGATCTGAACTTCCTCCCCTCGCTCTTTTGTCTTGTAGCAAAAGGATATAAACCACCCTTTGTTAGAAACAGTAAACTCATGTTTTTTCAAGGCTCAGGACTTTAGCGGAAGCCAGAAGCTGGGGAGAAAAATGAAGAAAGAGCTCCACTGGCAAGGGCTTTTAGAGTATTTTTCTCTTCTTTATAAAAATAAAATTACTTTTCCCCTGTTGCTTTGGAAAGGCCCCAAAATAAACCTAAGAGCACTTGCACAGCTGTCATTAAACTTCGCAGGCTGACCAAGACTCTGAGGCTCCCTGGCAGAGAGAGATGGTTGATCTGGCCCTGCCGTCTTGTATTTCAACGTGGATGCTTCAAGCTTGGGAAGCATCTTAGTGCAACATCACAGAGCAATGCGTTATTCTCTGACATTTCACAGACTAGAGCAGTGAGTGTGGGAGTGCTTTTCCCCACCAAGAAACCCTCTATGCGGAGCCCTCAATACAGAGGTGTGGCCTGTGCCTCCTCGTTTTCCACCCTGTGACACAGGACGGCCGGGTGAGGAAAGGCAGCACAGGTGTGGTGAGCATGCTGCGCAGGCACTCGTCTACTCTGTTTGTGTTTCTATTACACGTAGCCATAATTAGCTATGAAGACTTCGGGGAGGAACCATGGATATTCCAGCCTCAGCAGGGAAAAAACACACCGAAATTATATTCCAGAATTAGAGTCGCTGACATTTACATGACAATTTCCAAAGTAATTTTTATGGGGCTGTATTAGTCCATTTCATGTTGCTATGAAGGAATACCTGATGGCATCAGCACCTGCTTCTGGTCAGAACCTCAGGAAGCTTCCCATAAGGGAGAAGGGTGAGAGGGAGCTCTTAAACAACCAGCTCTCCCTTGAACTAATAGAGCCGAAAACTCAGTATCATGGGGAGGGCACCTAGTCATTCATGAGCGATCCACCCCCATGCCCAAACACATCCCTCAGCCCACACCTCCAACATCGGGGGTCACATAGCAACATGAGCATTGCAGGGGACAAACATCCAAACTTTATCAGGGGTGTTTTCAGGGAAACCCTCTCAACCACTCAGTGAGAGATGGATTCTTGGCACCCCCATTTCACAGAGAAGAAAACCAAGGCTTAGGACACAACTGTCCCCTGAGAGAAAGGAGCAGGCAGAAACAAAGTGCTATCTCCTAACCTGGGGCTCAGTATTCCCTCCCTGGTACTATGCCCAGCTCACAAGCCAGCCAGCAGTGTGGATGGTACCAGCCCCCAAGGTTAAACCTAATTCAACCTTGATTCTTGCCCCTTTTTTCTCCAAATTGGAAATCTTGGAAGTGGGTTTTTCCTAATTATAAAAGACACACTTGTAAAAGAGATTTTAAATAATATAGAAATTCTATACTAACCAACTCTCCCTGGCCCAATTAAAAAACAAAAAACCCTAAAGATAATCATTTATCTTTATAGACACATGGATGTAACCGGCAAGTTCCATTTTCCCTTACAAGCAGCTGTGATCCCAGCAAGGTCACCCTCACCCATGATCCAGATCGCCAGGACTCTGAGCCCTAACCTGACTGACTATGGGACCTCACATCTCTCTCCCATCCCCAAGTTGTTTCTCAGTTCCCAAAGGGCTTGAACACAGCCTGCCTCCTACAGCCCACAGGGCAGCTGCCTCCACTTTCTTCTCCAGCTCTGGCTCCCTAGGCTGGTGTCCAGAGGAACTCTCAGACCTTCCAGAAGAAGTCTTGCTTCTCACTTCTCATAGGTGTGTAAAATCTCATTTATCTCTAGCTATGCAGCCGCCCTTGGCCAGGCCATTCTGGACTGGAAGGACAGTGTCCATCCTTCCTCTCACCTATTTCCCACGAGAAAGCCCAATAGCACCATGAGCCCTGGATGTGGTAGATGGGAAGGAAGGCTTTTAAACAGATTCCTCGAAGCCTGTCTTAACAGTTGATATGCTTTGGCTGTATCCCCACCCAAATCTCATCTTGAATGGTAGTTCCCATAATCTGTACATGTGGTGAAAGAACCCAGTAGGAGGTAATTGAATCATGGGAGTGGTTACCTCCATGCTATTCTCATAATAGAGTGAGTTCTCACAAGATCTGATGGTTTTATAAGGTGTTTCCCCCTTCACTTGGCTCTCATTCTTCTCCTTCCTGCCACCATGTGAAGAAGGACCTGTTTGCTTTCCTTTCTGCCATGATTGTAAGTTTCCTGAGGCCTCCCAAGCCATAAAGAACTGTAAGTCAATTAGACCTTTTTCCTTTATAATTTACACAGTCCTGGGCAGTTCTTTAAAGCAGCATGTGAACAGCCTAATAAAACGGGTAACAGAAAAATCTCAGTAATTCTTTCTCTGACCTGCATGAAAGTAGCCTTGAGAAAACAGTTTTTGGGAGGAATTCAACACCCAGTCTCTCTCTCCTTCTCTCTTTCCTTTTCCCACTCTCCTTCCCTCTCCCACCTCCCAGCTCTCTATCTCTGATTATCGCTCCCTCTCTCCCAAACTCCCCCTCTTCAGTTTGGTTAACCCCAAATCCTTAAATCACTAACCACCCCTTCTCTTAAGAAACTATCATGTATCTCTCCCCCACCACCCAAGTGCCCCATGCCAGAGTCTAGGAAGCTCAGATGGGGTGTGACCTTTAATGTCGTCAGCCCCCAAAGAGAACTTGTGCATGTCTCTTCTTGAACTTGTCATTTAAGAGAATGAATCCAAATAAAATATGTCCCTCCCTTTATAATTTGTCAACAATGAAAAGATGAATCACCAAACGAAAATACAAACTTCATATTTGAAGGCAACCAAAAAGTTAGCTATTTACTCCAAACTAATGTCTTTTGCCAGACTCTAATGACCAAAGGTGGGGGACTGTCTAAGAGACCCGGGGATTCATGTCTCGGAAACATTCATGTGTTTGTGTTTATGATCCATAGTACAATTCCATCTCTCATATTTTTCAGATGCTACAGTCCTTTGGGCTTTAATAGCAACTAAAAGTCTGTCTTACAAGTAGCACTCTTCTTCTTCTTCCACATTTTTATCAGTATAGTTTTAGAAAATTACCAGCCTAGGCAACACAGCAAAACCCTGTCTACAAAAAGAAAATTAAAAATTAGCTGGGCATAGTGGCATGTGCCTGTAGTGTCAGCTACTCAGAGGGTGAGGCAGAAGGATCTTGAGCCCAGGGGCTCAACACTGCAGTGAACTAAGATCACAACACTGCACTCTAGTCTGGGCAACAGAATGAGATCCTGTCTCAAAAAAAAAAAAAAAAGGTGGGGGGAGGAGGAGGAAGAAGGCAGGAAGGAAGACGGAAGGGAGAGACGGAGGGAGAAGAGGGGAGGGGAGGGAAGGGAAGGGGAAAGAAGAAGAGAGAAGAAAGAGGAAGAGGAAGAGAGAAGAAAGAGGAAGAAGAAGAGGAAGGGGAAAAGGAAGAAGAAGAAATGTATGCACTAGTACATTTACTTGGTCAGCACTGCATAACTGCAAGAGAGCTATCTACAGCAAAGCAAAAACCAAAAAAAATATTCTTTTAATGCAGCATTTGTTCATCTCTGCTCCAGCAGAATGAGTGTACGCTCATCCCCTAGACTCCAGCATAGCACTGCCAGAAGAATCCCTTCCTTTCTCCCTCACTTAACTAAGCTGACCTCTTACCAGACCAAGTTCAAGTTTGGGGGCCTAACCAGGAAAGAAAAATATGTCAGCTTTACAATGTGCCTTTCAGAAAACTCAAGTGTTGTCTCTGTAAATTTAGATGTATCTATTTTTTCCTAACCAAAGACGTCTTCCTTCATGGGTGAGAATACAAATTATTTTGTTTTGGGATCCCAAAGAATGATTGTGAAATTCCTGCATTGTTGGCAGATAGGTGGTGCAGAGATCTCCCACCTATGGGTCTGGGGCTTCTTACGCATCCATTTGATAAGCACACATTGAGCATCTACTCTATGACCAGATCCCTCCTAGGCTTAGGAGAACTAAGGAAGGGAAGGGGAGCTGTTCTCAGGACCTCTCCAGCTAGGAAAGGATGAAGGGGTAGGATGTGCTTTAGGGGAGCTGTCTTTGGCACCTCTCCAGCTGGGAGAGGACAGAAGGGTAGGATGTGCTTTAGGGGGTTACTCCACAGAACACCATGCGGGTGGTGCCCCCACCACGACCACCAGCATCAGAGTTGTGCAGGGATGGCCTGCGGATGAGCGTGGGAGGGAAGGAAGGCTCTACCAGGCTTGGTGTGTGGTGGAAGTCATTCCTCCCAATGCTCTGCATCCTATTTATGAGTGACAGGCACGCAGCAGGCATGCACAATTTCCAGCTGAGGACTGTCCCTTTGGAGCTCATTCGGGCTGCAAGGTTTCCATTCATGTTCCCTACTCACCTGTCCCCCACGCCCCATTAGGCCTGCTCCCAAGGGTGGCTGAAATTCCCAGGATTCTTTATTAAAGTATTTCTAGACTCTACTTCCAACAGCCATTTTTATCTCTGACAGCAAGCTGGCCTCTGTCTCTGCGGCTGGAAAGCATCATGCCCAGATCACCCCATTTTCAGAGAAGCCTTTAGCAGACTCCTATCCGGGCTGATGGGAGCTCCAGGGAGAGGAGAGGGGGAGTAAAGGAACCTGCCCCCACTGCGATCACACAGTGAGGGTTACTTCCCCTCCACCAAGTGGAATGCTTTGCAAAGCGTTTGCTCCCTCTGACTTTGGTTTGTCATCATTCAGAAGGCAGGCTGCTGTCTGATTAGCCCAAAACACTCCTAGAAGCTTCTCCCCAGAAGCACCCATTCAGGCACCATAGCTTCCAAATACCCAACATTTGAATGGTTCATAAAAACTCATATTACTGGAGAAAGTCAAAAAATTGGAAATAGTTTTAGTTGATTTAATAGAATTTTCTTAAACAGCATTTTGGGGGAAAAAAATCCCTATAGAAGTAAATCGCTTTGGCTGGGCATGGTGGCTCATGCCTGTAATCCCAGCACTTTGGGAGAACGAGGCAGGTGGATTACCTGAGGTCAGGAGTTCAAGACCAGCCTGGCCAACATGGTGAAATACCATCTCTAAAAATACAAAAAGAAATTAGCTGGGTGTGGTGGCACATGGCTGTAATCCCAGCCACTTGGGAGACTGAAGCAGGAGAGTCACTTGAACCCGGGAGGTGGAAGTTGCTGTGAGCCAAGATCATATTACTGCACTCCAGCCTGGGCAACAAGAGTGAAACCCCATCTTGAGGAAGAAAAAAAAAGTAAACTGCTTTATAACTGTAAATGGTTTTTCACACACCTTTACTATTTCTAATCCTTTCAGTAAACCAGTTCAAGGTTTCACTAATTTTTGTCATGTTGTTATAAATAAGAAAACTAATCAGAGAGAGGTTAAGTAACATGCTCTGGGTTCTATGATGGGCCGGACCTAGAACCCATCTCCTCTTGTAATCTTCTTGTATTCTTCTTGTGTGCTCATTCCACAACTGCATCTTAATCTGGGCGCAGATTTAACAGCCTCAGTTCTCCCACCAAATTCACACAATCTAGATTCATTCGTTATATGGCACGAAGATTTCCCTGGATGTTCAAAACTACATTGTTTGTTGTACAAAAAGTCTGGAAATAGCCACACGCATAATGCCGAGAGTCTGGTTAAATGAACTCTCAATACTGTGAAATGTTATGCAGTCATCCAAACAACGTTGCAAAAGTATATATGGTGATGTAGCACACTATTCATAATATAGTAGTATAAAATATGCATAGCAAGCTGTCCTTTTTACGATTATATGTATAAATAAAATGCATAGGAAACTGTGTGGAATGATAATACCCTAAGATGTCAATAGTGGTTACTTGTGGATAGTCGGATTATAGGTGGTTTTATTGTCATTTCAGTTTTCTGTAGAATCTTCTAATTTTTCTACAGTAAAACTACATTTCCTGGGTACTTTTTTGTTTTTTTTTTAGACAGAGTCTTGCTCTGTCGCTCAGGCTGGACGCAGTGGTGCAATTTTGGCTCACTGCAACCTCCACCTCCCAGGTTCAAGTGATTCTCCTACCTCGGCCTCCTGAGTATCTGGGATTACAGATACATTTCACAACACCTGGCTAATTTTTGTATTTTTTTAGTAGAGACAAAGTTTCACCATGTTTGCCAGGCTGGTCTTGAAATCCTGACCTCAAAGTAATTCACCCACCTTGACCTCCCAAAGTGCTAGGATTACAGGTGTGAGCCACCATGCCCGGCATTCTTGGGCACTTTTTAAAGTTTCAAGGTTATTTCAGCAGGAAGCCCCATTTGGTTCAAGAACAAACGTGTGTTTACACCTTAGGTAAGTACATTTAATAGTGTAAAAGTTCAGCCATTTCCATATATTTTATCTCATCCCTAACTGGCTGTGAATGGTAAACTCAGTTGACTTCTTTGAGGATAACCATAAACCTGTTTACAAGCTTTTAGTTTACTTTTAGTGAATTTCTTTAGGAAACACAAGATTCATTATTAAACATTGTTTTTATGTCTATTGTGTTGGGATTGTTCTCCTCAGAAACCTTGTGTATTGCTGCTCAAACCTAAAGAGAATTACTGTACTCTTTACCGGACAAAGTCGTAAAACCACTGACTGGGCCACCCCAAACTGTGTTCCCTCAGCGACGACCACTGCCTCGAAGATTTTTCATCTATTTCTCCTTCATCTATTATCAGATTTCCCTGAGTTGCTGGTCAAACCTGTCCACATTTCTTTCCTCTCTCCACTCCACCCCCACCCGACTCCGTTTGATCAGGTGAATTGGCATCTTCCTCTCTCACTTGAGCCTGTGGCTTCCACACTCCGGTAGCTGAGGCCACCTTTGTTCAAACGGCTTTCCACGGAGAGGCACAAGTAGAGTGCACTTTCCCAGGCCAGTTGATATCAGTCATCCTAATTATTAGACGTTCCCTCTTCCACTCACAAACGTGCTCTGGTTTGGGCGGTAATTTTTATAGTCCTACTAATGATCAGAAAAACGTTGAAGATGGAAGCTATTCTCAGTGGGGACTGTCCTTTGCCCCTTTTTCAGCCTCTGTGTCTTGGCTCATGCTAATCTTTCTTGTATTCAGTGACAAAAACGATCTCTTGTTCCTGTGAGAATTCTGACTTTATTACTTCTTAATCTGGATGATCACCTAGTGCTTCTCAGACTGATTGTCTGTGTATATTTCTTTTAACCACCCATCTCAAAAGTTCAATTCAAATCCTCATTTCAGAGCTAGAGAAAAATACATGTGAATAAGACTCATTCTTACAGAGAGAAAAAAAAAGACAGGCTAGAACCAAAGTCTGCTCATTCACAGATTGTTTTCCCCCACCCTGGCTCTCTTATAAGCCACATCAGGACTGGATTCTCCCAGGTTTTCCTTCAGAGTGGAGAGAAACACAGCAGCCGTTGCCTTGGAAACTCTGTCCAACGGCTGGCATCACGGGACTTGGCTCGCCTGCTCTATGGCTGACATCCAAAGCTGACTCACTTAAGTTTTGATCGGTTATGGCTTTGCTAAGGGGGGTACAGCGATTGAGGAGACAGGATAGAACTTAAGCAAGTGAAATGACTACAGCAAGACATCTGTCTTTTTCACTGAGAGCAACTCAAGTGATGGCAAAAGAAATCACCAGTACATTTTAATAATTAAGATTCTTAATGAAATGCTGGCAGCCAGAGAGGCTGTTAAATAAAATGCTCATATGCCCATGTTTTAATCCAGTTCAGAATTCCATGAGCTGATTCAAGAATATCTTCAAGACATGCACCTGCCAGCCACCTACTACTGTTCATTACACAGCAGCAGCAAACGTGGGCGGCTCTTCTATTCTAAGCTTCTTTTGTGGTCTTGGTTCTCTAATGGGTAGAATATTGTCAATGTCCATCAGATTACAGATGCCTCAGATGAGCTGCTATCAGCTATCAGTTGAGGTTTCCATTTCAAATTGATACTTTATTAAAACAATAAAACATTTGATTGTTTTTTGATTACTTTTAAAAGGAAAACTACAGAGCATTCTAATCCAACCTCCTCTCTCTATAGATGAGGAAACCGAGGTTGGGAGATGGACACCAGGGATGTGAATTGCTCCGGTTGTTAGAGGCTCAGTAGGACACAGATCCCAAGGCTCCAGGCCTCCCTGGAACCTCACAGAACTACCACTTCGCCTCTGCTACATTCTGTGGAGTATAACCACTTAATGCATGAGTATTTTTCTTAATCTGTTTCAGCAAATGGAAGTCTGGCATAAAACATAATTGCCTGAATTCACCGTAAAGCTTTAGACAATGTTATCAGCCGAATAATGTGCTTTGGAGGTCTTGACCCGTAACAAGAGAGCACTGTTTCTTAATGTTTCCAAAAGAATCTATAGCGTGATTACAGACAGAGGATTCCTGCAAAGTCTCCTGGGAGTCAGACACATTAGCAAGGTGATCAGAAATGTACTTATTCTGGAAGACTGCCACCTCTCAGCTGGCAACTCCAAACTGAGCCGGCAGACGCAGCATTAAGGACACAGAAAGCATTGGGGGAGGGGGTTTAGTGATAAATCTGAGTCATGAAAACAGAAAATGACCGAAAGAGAAAATTAACTTCCAGTGTAGAATGCTAGTGCCTTGGGGAAAATGCTGGGGAGTGTAAGTGTCAACAATTTTAAGGACAAATACCAAAAAAGCTGGTAGCAGTCTGATGGGGGCTGCATCGGGGGCAGGGGTGCTTTGACTATTATTTCATTTGAATTAAGAATCTTGGTTACAAGAGTGAAGGGATAAAGTCAGGCTGCAACGAGGCAACCTTCCTGTTGGACGTGGGCTCCTGCAGCTACTGAGTTTGCCACTGTGGCTGTGAACAGGTTGGACACGATGAATGTTTACATGGTGAAATGCGGCCCCTTGTGGCCTGATTGAGAAAACAAAACAAAAAAATCCAACTCAGCCTGAAGTCATACTAACCTACTTCACAGCATGTCAGTGACTCTGAAAAAATGACTATGGTACTCAGCAAAATTAGTAATCACACCAATATAAAAGAGCCATTTTATTCAAGAAAGCTGAGATGAAGTGTCCCTTAAACCAGGTCATGTCACACTTGAACGTGTCTGGGGGTCACCTGGCATCTTCTTGAAGCAGCATAGGTTTGGTTCAGCAGGCCTGGATGAGAAGCGAAGGTCTACATTTTATTTATTTATTTCTTTACTTACTTACCTAGAGATAGGCCTGTTGCCCAGGCTGGAGTGTAGTGGCGAGATGATGGCTAGGTGCAGCCTTGACTCCCCAGGCTCAAGCAGTCCTCTCACTTCAGCCTCCTGGGTAGCTGGGACTACAGGCACATGCTACCACAGCTGGCTGATTTTTTTATTTTTTACTTTTTTGTAGAGACAGGGTCTCACTGTGTCTCCCAGGCTGGTCTTGAACTACTAGACTCAAGAGATCCTCCTGCGTCGGCCTTTCAAAGTGCTAGGATTTCAGGTGTGAGCCATTTCGCCCAGGCAGGGCCTACATTTCTGAGAAGCCCCAGGCCATGCCCCTGAGAGCGGCCAGGGGCTTGAGGGAAGGGTGGGTCAGGGCTGCTCTATCAGGCGTCCTTACTCCAGGATCGCAGGCCTCTGGAGGGCATCCCCTGCCTTGCCTTGGCCTCCCAGGGGTTACAATTCTTGCAGACACCAAAACACTGAGAAGTCTGGGAGGCACTTTTCTTGTGCGTCTTCAAGCTCTAGGTCATCATTTTCCCCTAAGAAAAAGTGCCCCCGCTTTTATTGAGATGGAGTCTCTCTGTTGCCAGGCTGGAGAGCAGTGGTACAATCTCAGCTCACTGCAAGCTCCGACTCTCTGGTTCAAGCAATTCTCTGCCTCAGCCTCCTGAGTAGCTGGGATTACAGGTGCGCACCACCATGCCCAGCTAATTTTTGTAACGTTAGGAGAGACGGGGTTTCACCATGTTGGCCGGAGTGCTCTCAATCTCCTGACCTCGTGATCCAACGCCCTCAGCCTCCCAAAGTGCTGGGAGTACAGGCATCAGCCACCATGTCCGGCCAGAAAGAATGTCCTGGGAGGAGACAGCCCTCTCCCTGACACCTTCCTAGCCTACCGGACCTTCCCACCGCAGGAAGCAACCATTCCAGGCTGGCATCCTACTGTCTTTCAGATTCTGAATTCATCAAAGCCATGGGTTACTCTCTTGATCACTGGAAACAGCAGGTGGTTTTCAATGCCATTGCCTCCAAGTCTCAGGATGTTCGTGTCTGAAGGTAGCTTCATGCTGATCTGCCTGGCTTCTGCCTGGCTTCTTCCTGGCGCCCAGACAGCGTGACTGAGGCCCACTCCAGCATCTTGTCTCCAGCTTCAGAGTGGCGTTCACACCCCACCCCACCCCGCCCCCCCAGTCCCAAGAATTCATAGTATTTGATTAGGAAGAAAATCTTTTCATACAAAGTATTTTTAACCTGGTGTGGGAGGAGAAAGACAGAAGACAACAGCAGAATGATCACAATGGGTAACTACAGATGTAAATGAGCTCAATTTGGTAAATTTCCCCTGAGTTCCTATTTAGCTGGTTAACATTTTATTCTGGCCCCACAGCACCACTGCATTTTGGGGTACTTTCTTTTTATTCTTATATGTCAATTCTGAAATATTAAGAACAATTTGGAGTGCTCTGTTATAACTGTTTTTCTCAGCTTTTTTTTTTTTTTTTAGATTTTTCCATTTACCATCATAACTGGTCTACAAAGTATGAACTGCCTCCAGTGTACAAGGTCCCACAACTTGTTGGATCAATGGAAAATACAACCATGAAAAACAAACACAATCCTAGTATTCCAGGATCAGTTCCCACAAAACTAGAACACAAAATCTAAGTAATAAGGTCAGGACATGCCGAAGTCATTTAAAAATAATGAAGTAGGCCGGGCGTGGTGGCTCACGCCTGTAATCCCAGCACTTTGGGAGGCCGAGGTGGGTGGATCACGAGGTCAACAGATCGAGACCATCCTGATCAACATGGTGAAACCCCGTCTCTACTAAAAATGCAAAAAATTAGCTGGGCATGGTGGCGCGTGTCTGTAATTCCAGCTACTCAGGAGGCTGAGGCAGGAGAACTGCCTGAACCCAGGAGGCAGAGGTTGCGGTGAGCTGAGATTGCACCATTGCACTCCGGCCTGGGTAACAAGAGCGAAACTCCATCTCAAAAAAAAAAAAAAAAAAAAAGGAATAATGAAGTGGGAGAAATGACATCTGGCTGAGAAATCAGCAAGGGCTTCCTGGAGGAAGCAGTACTCAAGCAGGACCTTGAAGGACAAGTAAGAACTGTATATATAGAAAAGGGTCAGGTGTGAGACACAGAGAATATGCTGGACATCTTCAGGGGGTGTCTGCAGATCATTAGAAGTTCAGGACCAGGGCCCAGAGGAGACAACTGAGGGCTGTGGGAATTATAGACAGGAATGAAATCCTGACAGGGCAGAGGTATCCAAGAGCGACTGCAGAGAGAGAAATGAGGGCAAGGGCAGAGCCCAGGGGAAGCAGGAGGAAGGTGAACCCCAGTGAAGCAGCAGCAAGGAGTCAGGAGGTCACCAGGCAAGTTGGACACTATCCGTGCCCAAGGAGGACAGCACACTTGTCTTTGGTTTCATAAAAGTTTTCAAACCTATACAGGTCAGGTGCAATGACTCACGCCTGCAGTCCCAGCATTTTCAGAAGCCAAGGCAGGAGGATCACCTGAGGTCAGAAGTTCAAGACCAGCCTGGCCAACATGGGGAAACCCCATCCCTACTAAAAATACAAAAATTAGCCAGGTGTGGTGCCACGTGCTTGTAATCTCAGCTACTTGGGAGGCTGAAGCAGGAGAATCACTTGAAACCAGAGGTGGAGGCTGCAGTGAGCTGAAGTGGCACCACTGCACTCCAGCCTGGGTAACAGAGTGAGACTCCATCTAAAATAAATCACACAACACACAGAAGTGCAGATGCAATGAACCCCTGCCCATGCCCACTCATAAATAATCAGCAGAGATTAATATGAGGGCCACAGTATCCCTTTTGCTGTGTGGTTAACTTTACTGACATATTCTACCGCAAACCTCAGGCCCCATGGCATCCAGCCTCTGCATAATTCATCATGCATCACTCACAAATGCAGGCAATCCAGAAGAAAATATTAAAGGAGAGGACAATTTAAAATTGTTGGAAATTTCAGGGGTTTCAGACAGACAGTAACACTTTGCAGGAACTCACTGGCGGCCTTCAAGAGAGTAGTTTCAGCAAAATGCCTGGAGCAGAAAACCAATGAGCCAGAGTTGAAGCCCTGAGTGGGCAGTCAGTGAGATTAAAAACAGGAGAGCAGTTCAGTGAGGTGCCTGGGCCACAGGAGGGCTCTTTGTCACCAAGGTGAGACTTGAGTATGCTTGAAAGTCAAGATAAAGAACTAACAGAGTAGACAGAGGATAAAGATGTGAGTAAACAGGAACTCGATGCAGCAACATTAATTTATTCCATTGAAGATGAAATGAGCATGTGTTACCGGGCTGCATTCTTTTTGGCCCACGCCATGAGATGGACAGAATCCCTGCCCTCATGGAGCTAACATTCCAATGGGAGGACAGACATTAAATTAACAAATGTAAAATATAATGTCCAACCATGATAACTGCTATAAAGTAAAATAAATTACTCCGAGGAGGTGGCACAAGACAGAGCCCAGAAGACACAGGAAGAGGTGAGAGCCTGAAACAGAGGCCAGCCAGCTCCTCTGGGCAGAAGAGAGGCTGGGGGATTTGGTAGCCAGAGAATCTCAAGGTAGTGCAGAGGAGGGAACTCATGCTGAGTTCACTGTGTTTTATAGAAGAAAAAGAACAGAGCAGCTCAGGACTTCTAAACCCTTCTAGACACTGAGATTGCTAATGCTGTATTAACTGATGCAATGTCCCTTTATGTGTTTTACTGCTAAAAAAACAAGCTCAGAGCGAGGCAAGGAGGTGGGCATGCACAGAAGGAAAGCACTGGGTCTGTTTATTAGCCACGGGGGACTTCAGGCCATTTAACGTCTCTGAGTCTCAGTTTCTGCATGTGTAAGATGGGTATGAGGCTGCCTATGGAAGAGGGTTCTGTGAGAATGAGGTAGTAACATACACGAAGTCCCAAGCACAGTGCTAGGCACCTCCTGAATGATCATTAAGTGCTGTCATATAAAAGAAAAGCCATCCCCAGGGAAGCAGCTGTCCCGTTTTGGTAAAAAGCTTCCTAAGACTTCTCTTCAAATGGCTACATGCTCTTCTTTTCGGTTTGGAAAATGTTATGCAATCCAACATGCATCTTACTTTCTCAAATTTCCTACTGTTCTCAAGAAACCTCCAAAACTACAAGCCCGCAGCTCCTCATAAGGGTGGACAACAGTTAATGGAGAGAAACATGAAAGTGACATCATGAAGAGGCCAAAATTATCCCATTTCCTCAAATCCATGCAGTTGGTTCATAGAGTCTCACGTCCCTCCTTTGAACATTTCTCATTTCCTTTCAGGGTCATGTGAGTGAGAAGACTGACGAGCCCTTGAAGGGTCACCTTGTCCAACTCTGTCTTAAAATTAGATAGAGAATAACTAAAAACCATGCCGGTAATTGTTCAGGGAAAAAAAGTGTTATAGAGTTCATTTAATTTTGTTAAGCTAATTAGCAGAGGGCGACAGAGCCAACTTGAATGAAATGAGGCCAGTCCTATTTGAAATCACATTTAGGCCAATAAAACTCTGGGTCCCAGCACATCAATTCCTCATCCCACCCTCCCCTCCCCTCTACCTTCGAGCTTATCACTAGGATTTAAACAGGTGTGACCATCCCGAAGAAACTACAGCTATATAGACTGGCCTTGACTGCACTCATGATTAGCTGCCTAAATAATGAATGAATTAGCCTACAGACAGAACTCAGCTCTCACTAAAAAAATTAATAATCGGCCGGGCAAGGTGGCTCATGCCTGTAATCCCAGCACCTTGGGAGACTGAGGCGCGTGGATGGTGAAACCCCGTCTCTACTAAAAATACCAAAATCAGCCGGACATGGTGGCGGGCACCTGTAATCCCAGCTACTCAGGAGGCTGAGGCACAGAATTGCTTAAACCCTGGAGGCAGAGGTGGCAGTGAGTTATGTTCATGCCACTGCACTCCAGCCTAGGCGACAGAGACTGTCTCAAAAAATAAAAAGTAAAATAATGATCAATACCCAAAATATGTCAGATTCTATTAAAAAATAAGTTATTCTCCCTCAGTTCAAAAGTGATTGCCAACAAACTGCCTCTGGTTGTTCACTGGCAACTGCCCAGTTATTTATCCTCTTTGGGGAGAACAAAATAGATGTACATAACATCAACTACTTATATAAAATTTTAAGTTATTTGTTTCAGGCATTTTGGGTTTTCTCCAGGAGAGGTGAAGAATGTGACTGTAATCCCTAAAGTCTTAGAATGAGTTTCAGGTTGGGAATGGTGGCTCATGCCTATAATCCCAGCATTTTGGGAGGCCAACGCCAGGAAATTCCTTGAGGCCAGGAGTTTGAGACCAGCCTGGCCAACATGGTGAAACCCTGTCTCTACTATTATAAAAATACAAGATTAGACAGCAGTGGTGGCATGTGCCTGTAGTCCGAGCTACTTGGGAGGCTGAGGCACAAGAATCGCTTGAACCCAGAAGGAGATTGCAATGAGCCCAGATCGTGCCACTGCACTCCAGCCTGAGTGATGGTGTGAGATTGTTTCAAAATGAGTAAAATCATGTTTCTAGACACGGCTAACTTTAAAAATAATAAAAGATGAGTTTCATTTTAGATGTACTAAATGAAAAGAAGTTAGAACTTGTTCCTTTGGGTGTTGAAAAGACAAATCACTTTCTCTTTTCAATTTTAAGTCAAACAGTATAGAAGGAATACAGCAATTTGCTGGAAACCTAGCTGGGGTGGGGGAAGCCCTCATTTTTTCAGCATTTGCTGATTTCTCAGGTGTAAATATCCCCATCATGGCCAATTTCAAGCTATCAACAGTTTAATGAACAGCTGACAAAATTCCTAAAAATTTAACAATTGGCTCTCCCCTGCACACCACTGGAGCTAGACAAAAGAGATCACTAAGATTTCTCTCACACCCTTTCATTTGGTTGGTAAACTTTGTTAAATAAACCACTAGATAGTGTGAATTTCACATCATATAATCACATTTAAACAAGCTTTTAAATATGGTTCTCATCCTAGTGATCATTAAAACTCAGGTTATAAAATAATATTTAATTATATTTTTTAGGAAATATTTTAAGTCAAAATAGTGTTAACAGTATGACCCCAAATTTGCATGTAAAAATGACTGTAAGGAAAACTATTTAGAGGCATAAACTAAATTTTCTTAAATAAAACGTAATTTGGCAGGGCACAGTGGCCCCAAAATCTAATTATTAATTGTAAGACTATGTGCTTTATTTTCTTCTTTGTGCTTTTTTCTATTTTTCAGATTTTGTCCAATGTTTACAACTGGGGGAAAAAAGCCATTATTATTATATAGTTCAGAAAAAAATATACAACATTTCAGATTCTTTTATGTCCATAGAATCTTATGAACAGACTGGCCAGAAGGCTGAATCAGATTGATTCTATTTAAGGCTAAATCTTTACCTTTATGTTTACGATGTGTTTACTGCTTTCAAAGTACTGCCATATGCATTACCTAATTGGATCATCCTTGACCCACAGAAGGCAGGTTATTATACTTTCATTTTACAGATGCAAAAACAGAGACTCAAAATGATTACATGATTTGCCCTGATCACACGGTCAAATAAAGCAGTTAAACTAGGACTTTGACCCTGGACTTCTGGTTGTTACCCCCAAGACCCTCCCCCAAAAAACAAGCTGGGTGAAGCTTTGCTCCTGGCTCCTTGGTTCAATCAGTTCCTATTGAAAACCTAGACCTGATTCTGCAAGGGGTCACACCCCTGGTCTTGACCGTTTTAAACGTCCCACGTTTGACTAGTATCATCCAGGTAGGACATATGCCATTCACGCAGCGATGCTACACAGAACAGTGCCTAGAGTGGACTCTTTAGGTTGGAAATGTATAAGCATGACTGCAGAACTTGTCGAGGAAGCACCCACACTCTGGGATGAAAACCATGGGCAGTGTGCTACACATACCCACTTACAACAATCTTTAAAGGCCGCATTAACAGGTTCTGCCATACCTTCTCTCCAAAGAACTAGGGAATGCCCTTTAGGGGAATGGTTGAAGGAGTAACTTCTGGGGAGATCTGTCTGAAGCTTCTGTTGGGTCCCATGTGGTGTGGGCTGGGACATCCATCTCCTGCTGTGGACCCTCACTCCTGCGCACAGGCAATGCTTTCCCAGGGCTCATTTACCAGAAACGACCACATGTTGGGTTTTCCAATTATAAGAAACAAAAACTTGTTGCCTCAAGTAGTAAGTTTTAGCAGGTGAATATACAAGTTACTTACACACACACACACACACACACACACACACACACACACACACGCTCTGATGAGCTCTCACGAAAAGCCAGGCCACCAGGCTTCAGGGAAACAGGTGGCCCAAGAGGGGGTGGTCCAGAGCAGAAGTCCCTCTCCTGCAAGTGTCAACGTGCAGCGCAGACAGGATGCAGCACTCCCACCTGGACTCCTCAGGGTGGCCCATTGGTAGCCTTAGGGGTCCTCTCCCACTGTGATGGCAAGGCCGCTCCTTCAGGGCCACAGGTTGAGGCCAAAGATGAAGACTGTCTTATGAAACTCCGTGTTTCCTGGGATTCACTTTTAGATGCTTCAGTGGAGACCATGTGATACAAATGTGTGCTGGCTTCCATCTGCACCCCAGGGGTGGTCTGTTAACGTCACATGAAGAACCCTAACAGGAATTCATGGGCAGGGAGGGAAAGGTAATCAAAGGCCCACGCTAGAGGCAGCCAGTAAGGCATGTGCTACATTTATCTTCTGATCCGTAACAGAATCTTAATTAGCACCAGGATATTAAAAATTACTTTTCATTGGTAAAATGAGTTTTCAAGATGTGTGAATTGGCTACAAATATTGTAGACGCTCTTCCTTCCCTAGTATGAACAGGGTATAAGGAATCAGGAAGCCAAACTGCCTATGGCTTTGGAATGGAATCTGAAAATGCTTGCTGGAGTATTCTGTAACCTGCACAACCAGAGTTAGCCGAGTCTTGTGACTAAAATATTCTCTCATCTGTTTGGAGTCAATTTACACACAAGGTGCCACCAAAACACTAAGAGGACAGACACCTGGGACTTCATCAAGCTTACTGTGGCCAGATGCTGCCTTGTTGCCAGTAGGTGTTGACATTTGCTTCCACAGCAGCAGTCTGCTGGTGAGAGAGGAGTCGGTGAGAGAAGACACCTAGATGGCTCACTCAACTTTGAGGTTGTTGATAATCTCTCGAAAAGAACACAAGAATCTTGCATGATCCAGTCCAGGTGACTTGGGACCTTTTGCTCTGATAACTTTAGTATTCTCACAAATAATCAGGGAACTTCTGAGCAGAAGCTGAATGAGTTCTGTGACCACACTCGCACACAGAAACAAAGGGCCTGGGCAAATTTTGGGTTACCTTTATATTCCTGAGCAGCCCTTCCACAGCCATGCTCAGTAATATTTCACATCTCAGTTAAACACCACTATTCAATTTGCAAAAATCAATCTTAAAGCACTTTGTTTTAATCTTTATTCTCTTCAATTATAAAAATACACTCCCTATAAAAGTATTACATTACAGAAAACAGAAAAGCCAAAAATTCCCCCAGAATCCCACCATCAGAGATGACTACTCCTCTTTGATAAGCATTCCTCCAGGTTTTCTAAGCATATAGTAGTACGTACATAAGCAGGAAAAAGTAAAATCCTGCTACATAGATGCGACTGCTCTTATGCAAGTTTTCAAACAGTTCTGACGAATAATTACGACCAATTTCTTCAGGGAACTTTAAGCACTAGTTTTCAGAGAAGATTCACTGACACTGTGGGTAGAAAAACCTCTAAGATTTTCTTATCATTTGTAATAAATATTGTTCCAAGTGTTAACGGTAAAATAGAGTTTTTAAAAATAGTAAATAAAGAAAAATAAATGTGATACAGAGAAGAAAAGTTCAGAAAATCATCGCAGTTTCTTATCAAAATCAAAACTCCTAAGTCCCAATTCCAACAAGTACCACAAAACGGCTTTAAAATGGGATTCTGAGAAACAATCACTCTTTACCATAAAAGAGAGCTGCTAAGGTCTCTATACGCAAGCCTGGAGCCTGAAAGTCTGAAGTCCTGCTTGCCTGGCTGAAGTCTCCCACCCTCTGCCTGCGTTTGCCATTGTCCCTGATCCCCCAGACAAGCCCCTCACCCAACCCTGCCATCTTAACTGTTCTTATGTTAATGTAAATACCTCTCACCCAAGCCTGACATCTTAACTGTTCTTATGATAATGTAAATACCACTCACCCAACCCCACCACAGTAACTGAACTTACTCTGCAACACACCCACCCCCCAAAAAACTGCCCAAACCTATAAAACCAACTCCTACCCCACTGCCCTTTGCTAATGCCCTTTTCGTCCTTCGCCCACCTCACCTAGGTGAATAAATAGCCATGTTGCTCACACAAAGCCTGTTTGGAAGGTCTCTTCATTCAAAGCGCCCGTTTTTCAACAATAGCTATAAAAGTAATTCTACAATTTTGGGGTCTTTTTTTTTGAGACAAGGTCTCACTCTGGCATGATCAAGGCTGACTGCAGCCTTGACCTCCCAAGCTCAAGTGATCCTCCCACCTCAGCCTTTCGCATGCCTGGCTATTTTTTTCTTTTTCTTTTTTTGGTAGTGACAACATCTCACTACGTTGCTTCGTTTAACAAAAAAAGGGAAGAAGGGCGGGGGCAGAATGGAGGACACAGACTAGAGTTCAGCTTTTACAAGTGGCAAAGGACAATTTTGATTCAACCTCCCACAGCTTCATTTGTAATGCTTGCAAGACATCTTCCATCTATTGAATTGAAAAAATAAACAAACACATATCAATATCATTAAAAATATACATGGTTAAATATAATTAAAATATACACTTAATGCAATTTTGAATATGTCATGCATTGCATGGTAGATATTCAGTGTTTAACAAAACTACTCAGAGGCATAAACTAAATTTTTTAAAATAAAACATAATTCTATCAACAGCAGTTCTCAACCTATAAGCTATGTCTCTTCCATATGGTCATCACCATCTCACCCATCTGGCAATGAGAAGAGAAAATGCTAACATCCAACAATAAGGCTATATATACCACAAAAATCAATTCAAACAAAATACTGATTTGAATCAAAAATGTATTTCTGGCTTAGCAGTGTTGGAACATACAGTTTTGATTTTGACATGAAATGACTTCCTTATTATTTTGTTGATAAAGCTTTAACTTCATTTGAGTTCCCCAAAGATCAACTTTACTAAGAACTGAAATGAAATAAGCATACTCTTACAGTGAGCAAAACAGATGACATTATGAGAATTATCATTTGTGGGAGAGCACTTCACTGAGAAATTGTTCATACAAATATGTAAAATGTACAGAATAAAATTACCTGTTTTAAAGACTTTTCTATTTCAACTCTGCTTTCAAGATTAAAAAGTTCTTTATCTTCTGACACAATTTGCTTTTCAGAGGACCCTAAAACATAACTGAAGTACAGTACAAGGTTAAAATATAAGCTGGGTGTGGTGGCATGCACTTATTCCCAGCTATTCAGGAGGTGAGACAGAAGGATCATCTGAGGTTAGGAATCTGAAACTAGCTTGGGCAACACAGCAAGACCCCAAGCAATATGCCTGTAGTCCTAGCCATTTAGGAGGCCGAGGCAGGAGGATCACTGGAATCCAGGAGTTTGAGGGTGCAGAAAGCTATGATTACAGCACTGCACTCCAGCCTGGGTGACAGAGCAAGACCCCATATCTTAAAAAAATATGTTTTTAAATAAATAAAAATAAAAAGCTGGGGTCAAGGGGAATATCCTACTAAACTACACTCAATTTTTTTAAAAAACTGAATATACTTTTACTCCAAAAAAATTTCTCAGTGTTTTCTCCTACAATTTAGAGTGTCTGACTTTTCCAATACCAAATAAAGAAGCAGGTCAAAGCAAAAAAAAAAAAATACTGGCTTGTTAGAAATCATTACTTGAAAATATATTTAACCAAACAGTATTGACTTAGTTCTGAAGTTTCCGTACCAATTTCTCTGCAAACTTAACTTTCTGAAACACCAGTTGTGAGGTAAGCATTTATATAGCACACTTACCTTTCGATGGCTTCAACACTGAGGCAAAACAAGTCTCTCTTGTAATCAAGATTCTTGGGTGTGCATCTGTACACGTAGCCAAGGTTGAGTGAGCACCCCGTGCAGTACAAAGTCTCAAGGATGCTGCAATAAAGGAATGTCTTGCTTTAGGAAACAAAATAGCAACTCATTATAATAAAAATCTCATCTTTAAAATCCATAAACACTTCAGTCTCTCAAGTATGCTATTCTGACCATATCAGATCATACATATAGGAAGGGAAAAATGATAGTAAGATATTTACAATAAAAATATAAAGACAGTCATCTCTAGACCATGATGTCTTAAGTATCAAATGACAAGGGACATACAAAAAAGTGACAAGAAAAGATACTGAGGTGGTGTTTTTCTGGAATATAAATTCCTCTATCTGGTACAAGAAAAATAATCTAAAATTTGGAAATACACAAAAAGATTCTACATGTCCTTTTAATGTCATGTTGTCCAAAAAGCCCACCAAGGGGCATTAACACATTAGGCAAGGGACAGGAATTTTTGGGTAACTAAATGTAACAAAGCAGAGAATAAATATTTTAGGTGTGCCAGCCATATGGTATCTGTCACTACTCACCTCTGCCACTGTAAAACCGAAGCACCTATAGACAATACATAACTGAATAATCTGCATTCCAATAAACTCGTATTCACAAATGGGTGCCCAGTCCATGGGTCACAGTTTACCAAACTCTGCTCTAGTGGAAAGTAATACTGTTTGGCTTAATAAAAACAGACTCTCTGAAGTTAGATGACAGCCCATGTAATTGTTCCTTCATTCTCATTATCTCTCAACTCAGGTTCCACACACTTGAATATACCCTCCCATAAATCCTATTCATGTCTCCTTAAAATCTGGCTTAGAATCCAGCGTCTCTCAAATGCCTTGTTGAACTGACCCATCCAAATTTACCATTGTATAAATACACTAAAATTACCATTCCAACACATAGCAAAGTGATAACTGGAGATTTAAATACTATTGCAAAAGTATTATAACTCCTACTCAGTACGTGAAACACTTGTAATCACTAAATATCCATTCCTATCAGGCAAAACGGAGTGATTATAAACTACATCATTGTTTACTTACAGATACTAAGATACAGGCACTGTTATTTATTACAGCAACATATGGAACAAAGAACAAAATGGAGCACCACCTGATTACATCATGAATGCTCACTGATTATGTGATTAGCTAGTAATACGCCACTGATTACATATTAAGTGTCCATGGGCTTTTATAAGTTTCTATACTTTTTTTAGTTTTACAGTATAAATAGTCTCACTATGTTGCCCAAGCTGGTCTCGAACTCCTAGCCCCAAGCAATCCTTCACCTTGGCCTCCCAAAGGGCTGAGATTATAGGCATGAGCCACCATACCCAGACAGCTTGTATAAGTTTTTACATAAGAAATATAAAAGCATGCTGACAAATCCCACCTATATTACTCACAGTTAACCAGCAAACCTCCATGCTAAATATCAAACCTCATTACCATTATGAGACTGCCTCGCACCATTACCAAGATTACAAACTAATATCTAACGTAAGTGTCATCAGCCAAGAAAGGACACTTAGAGAAACCAAAGGCTTGAATTCCCCAAATAGACTGAGCCATGGATAAGACTGTTCTATCCTGAGCTATCAAAATCAACCTAAACACCACCAAAAATAGGAATGAACCCGATCATACTTCTACAACCATCTTTTAGAGCAATGAAGAGACGATAGCTACTATTAAGCCAGCATCTTTCTGCTTTCAGTTGGCAAGAATTTGGCCAGAATTCACCCTTTTCCTTGAACAATAACATTGAGAAAGCAGTGGCAACAATCTTAAGGTAATTTTAGACAAGGAATAATTTGATCGTAAGATTCTCAACAAAGGACAGAGTCATACTAAACAGAGGAAACAGCACTGCTACGTTCACGACATACTTCTAAAGCCAACAGTGCTCTTGCTGACCATCAGCAGAATAGCTCAGGCAGGTATTCCGCAGGATGGGCTTATGGAAAAATTCACAAGCATCCCAAAGCAATATGGGAGTGTGGAGCACACAACCCTAGTGAAGTCCAACACAACTGAAGGCAGCATAATCGATGGGTTTAGGTGACACAAACAAACCGTATTAATGGCTCTGAGTCAAAGAGAGTGAATTCTCTATCAATCCTGATTATAAAAAAGAAGAAAGGCTGGGCGCGGTGGCTCACGCCTGTAATCCCAGCACTTTGGGAGGCCAAGGCGGGTGGATCATGAGGTCAAGAGATCGAGACCATCCTGGTCAACATGGTGAAACCCCATCTCTACTAAAAATACAAAAAATTAGCTGGGCATGGTGGCGCGTGCCTGTAATCCCAGCTACTCAGGAGGCTGAGGCAAGAGAATTGCCTGAACCCAGGAGGCGGCAGTTGCAGTGAGCCAAGATCACGCCATTGCACTCCAGCCTGGGTAACAAGAGCGAAACTCCATCTCAATAAAAAAAAAAAAAAAAAAAGAAGGAAAAAGTCTTGGTTTGGTGCTAGACTGTCTTTGACACTTGTCTCACAGTTGCAAATCTTTTAATAGTAAGAGAACAAACTTCAGGCAGAGAACCAGCCAGGCAATAATATCTCAGCTAGAAGTAATCACATTTGTTTTCACTGTAATTATCTTCAATTGCTTTCTAGTTATGGCAAGTTATATGTTGATGATAGTAAAAAGAATCCTTTTAAAATTTAAATAAAAATTTTAAGTCGATTTAATTTTAAAAATTAAGTATGCAATAGCAGAGCTGGTAGGTAGTACACAAATAGGGCAAAAATGATGAAGGTGACATCAGAATGGCTAGAGCTGGGAAGTGGAGAAGAAAGCATTTTGAAGGAAGTCAGGAGGGATAACAAGCATCATCCTAGCTCTTCCTGCTAATTAGTCCTGTGACTTTAGCAAAGTTCTAACCTCCCTGGGCCTTACTTTCCTCAACTACAAAATGAGAAATGATCTAAGGCTGGGTTTTCTTAATTCGTATGGCCCACATGCCAGCACCACAGTTTGTCACAGCCACAAACTATCTGTACTGGTTTCGGTTTTTTTCTTTTTACTTTTATGGGAGAGATACATAGGACAAAGACTGCAGAAACGGGGACGCAGAGCTTCCAAGCCCTTTCTAGGTACACCACCCTCCTGGCATCTCATATTCACCAACCTGGAAGTTCTCTAAAACCTATGGGTTTTTTGGGTTTTATAACATAGGCAAGATTGATTAAATCATTGCTCATCATCCCTAGCCCCTCTCCCCTCCATGGAGGTAAGAGAAGAGGTTGGGGTACAGCTGAAACTTCCAACCCTCAAAAGACCCTTGGTCTTTCTGGCCCCCCATCCTGAAGCTACCTAGGAACCCCCAGCCACAGTCATCTCTTTAGGATTCAAGAGGACATTACCACCACTCCAGAGATTCTAAGCATCTTAGAAGCTTTTGCATCAGAACTGGGGCCTAAGACCAAACATGATAACAAAAAATATTATTATCACCCAATCACTTAAGAAATTAAAAGGGTTTGGGGAGCTACTAAGTTTCTGTCTCCTGCTAAATGTGTAAGTTGAAATCATAGTACCTAATGTGATGGTATTAGAAGGTGGGATCATAAGGAGGTGATCTGGTCATAACGGCATAGAGTAACTTTTTAAAAATTAAATATACTTTATTTGATAGGATACTCCAGCATACCAGTATTTTTAATATACATTAAAATACATACAAAACTAATTTTTGTTTAACTGTGTACCACCTGAAGTTATTCCATATGTGAGTATAAGATACAGTTTACATTTGGAGCAACAATTATACAGGGCAGCACGTCCCACTCAGTATACTCAGGTGTTACTATGGCACATGGGTGGCAGGTATGGCAAGATGTGTGTCCCCTCAACCCTTAGAGTAGCCACATAGGACTTTAGCTTGCTGGCGCTCCTGTGTTGTTTGGTCCTGCCTTATCTGTTTACCCCAATAGGCTATGTGTGTGTGACAGCAGCATTTTATGTGTGCTACAACATGAGAAAGGTGGGCAGCATTAGCCTAAGGCACTCTTTAACACTGAGATTTTATAATACAGGTATTTTCCCTTTTTTTTTTTGGAGACAACAGAGTCTTGCTCTGTTGCCCAGACTGGAGTGCAGTGGCACAATCTTGGCTCACTGCAACCTCCACCTCCCGGGTTCAAGCTATTCTGTCTCAGCCTCCAAAGTAGTTGGGATTACAGGCACACACCACCACACAAGGCTAATTTTTGAATTTTTAGTAGAGACAGGGTTTTGCCATGTTGGCCAGGCTGGTCTCGAACTTCTGACCTCCAGTGATATGCCCACCTCAGCCTCCCAAAGTGCTGGGATTAAAGGCATGAGCCACCATGCCGGCCTTCTTTTTCTATTTTTCTTTTCTTTTCTCTCTTTTTTTTTTTTTTGAGATGGAGTTTCGCTCTTGTTACCCAGGCTGGAGTGCAATGGCACGATCTCAGCTCTCCGCAACCTCCGCCCCCTGGGTTCAGGCAATTCTCCTGCCTCAGCCTCCTAAGTAGCTGGGATTACAGGCACGCGCCACCATGCCCAGCTAATTTTTTATATTTTTAGTAGAGACGGGGTTTCACCATGTTGACCAGGATGGTCTCAATATCTTGACCTCGTGATCCACCCGCCTCAGCCTCCCAAAGTGCTGGGATTATAGGCGTGAGCCACCACGCCCAGCTCTATTTTTATTTTCAATTTTCTTCAGCATCAAGCCCAAAGATCCAAAAAGGGAGTGTCAGAATACACTTTTATAAAACTAGAAACTCTAATTTTTCAATATCTAAGGGTGACCACAACCACTCAAGAATTGATATACTCCTTTTTGAAATGGGATATAGAAAAAGAAAAAAAAAACTGATACATGTGAATGACTGACTTTTACTATCATAAAAACTTTTATCCCAAGTAATCTTACTACTAGTAACGACCTTTTAAAGATTTTAATTAAAAAAAAAAATTCTCTAGCATACTCATATAAATACAGCTTTACTCACCAACCATTTTCCTTTTCACGTTTGGATAGCTTCTGCTCCTTATCCACGGAAACATTACAGGAAACACCTATAGAGAAAGTAATAATTTATTAATGTGGTTTGTTACAACATACATGCAAAGAGTTAGAGAATTTCTAATCCAACTTTTTAGAACTTGGAGGACAAAAAATAAGCCCAAAGTCAAACACACACACGAGTGGTTCAAAACTAAAAGTACCAGGGGTCTTCTGGGAAAAGATGGCAGAATAAGAGTTATTTCCAACCAGCCGCAGTGGCTCACACCTGTCATCCCAACAGTTAGAGAGGCCAAGGTGAGAGGATCGCTTGGGGCCAGGAGCTAGAGATCAGCCTGGACAACATAACAAGACTCCATCTCTACAAAAAAATTTTTAAAGAAAAATGTTAAAAGGTTATTTCTTTCCTTTCCCTAGAGAGAAAAATTCATTTAACAGTAAACTTGGAACCATTAGAATCTCAAATCACAGACTGCAAAGAATTATCTGCCAGATAGTGAAATTGGGTTCCAAACCTAGGAAGATGCAAACAGCCAACACATCTATCTCCAGATTTCCAACACAGGACCCATTTCTCTAAAAGTAACTGAGACGGTCCTCAGGATCACAGCCACACATCTTTTACTTGGACAATGACTTGGACAGAGGTCACAGCTGGACTCCAGAGGCAGCAGCAAACATTCTCAAAGAATCCAGGTCTAGGACACACTAAAGGACAGGGTAGAGGATGAAAAAGAAACAAAGAAGGGACATCAGACCTAAAATGACCAGAACTGACTCTTAATTTCACCTCCTCCTACAGTCTACCTTAACTTGGTAAACTCCACCTCCACCTACGTGCTTGCTGAAATCAGAAACCAGGTGTCTTCCTTGATTCTTCATCTCCTCATCCTGCTTCCCGGTATCTACTCCACTGATCATCCCATCCATTCTACCTCCCAAACCTCACTCCAGCCCCCAAACCACCAGCACCACCTCTTGCCTGGACTCCTGCTCTGGCTCTTCACTGACCTCCCCAACTCTATACTTGTTCCTCCTTCAATGTTTTCTCCAGAGAAAAAGCAGGGTCATATTACTCCCCTGCCTAAGCTAGCATCACGGTTTACTCACTAGAACAGATTACTATTCTTTAGGACAGACCTCAAGGCCCTGAACTTTCTGGCCCTTTAATTCCTCCCTAAATCTTTACTCTTTGACCATATTCTAGTCTCCGGGCTTTTGCATGAGCTGCTCAACACCTGTTAAAAGCAAACAGCATGACCTAGAATTGTACCTGTTGCCAAGCTAGCATTCACATATTAAAAACAGGAAAACATTTTCAAGCACATCAACTTGAAATTTTCTTGGCGATGTGGGGGAGAAGGGCACTAATGATGATTAGTCAAATAACTCAGGAATGAAAAAGCTATTAAGAAGCTTTCTTATGGTAAAGACTAGTGGAGTTGGGAAATAAATTTATATAAACATTATAGGATCAGGTGCTGTAGCTCACCTCTGTAATCTCAGCACTTTAGGAGGCCAAAGCAGGGGATTGCTTTGGGGCCAAGAATTTGAGATCAGCCTGAGCAGCACATCAAGACTCAGTCTCTACAAAAAATTTTAAAATTAGCCAGGTGTTGATGTCTGTAGTCCCAAGCTACTTGGAAAGCTGAGTGGGGAAGACAGTTTGAGCCCAGGAGTTCAAGGTTACAGTGAGCTATGATTGTGCCACTGTACTCCGGCCAGGGCAACAGTAGGCTGTTAATCCACTACAACCCTTAATTCACTATAACCTTGTCTATTCAAAAAAAAAAAAAAACCTATTAAATAAATAACCCTATTAAAATAGAAAGGCTGTGTTATGGCTACAAAACGCAATGTAAATGTACAGAATGTAAATATATAAACCTTGACAAAATGAAAACAATGAAACTATCAAATTGAATGGAAATGAATCCGAGTTCATTTGTCTGTCTTTACTGGGGTCGGGGGAGAGGGCAAGGTGGTGTTAAATCCCCTCTAATCTGATAAATCAAAAACGTATAGTTCTTTAAATTTTAAACTATGTTTGCTATTTTTAAACTATGTTTTAAATTTTAAAACTATTAATATAAAAATTAAATAACAAAACAATACCCTTTCTATATGTAAAGCAAAACAAAGGACGCACATGGCAAAAGACAAACACTATCAAAACAAAGTACAAATAAAATGAAAGTTGTAACACCAAATATGTTATTTCTTAAAAAGATGTAAATCAGGTAAACTCATTCAAACAAAGAGCTTCCCCTACTGGATCAAAAATGTGCACGGTTTGGTTTTAATAGGTGCAAAGAGTTAATCTCAACTTTCAGTTACCTAGTGGACACTGATGTGCTCCTTTATTCTCAGTATTACACTGAGGAAAACGTTCCAGAAACATCGATAAGACGATGGTGAGTTTTTGCCATCGAAACATTTACAGTATTCAAAGACAGGAAAAACTTCATCTTGAAAAACCACAATCCAAAAGTAACAGCCATTTTCACATCAATTCAGAAAAAATGTAAGTGAATCACTTCATCCCTAAATACTGCAAAAACAGCAAAATGAGAGAACAGTGGAAAAACAGACATAACTGCTAGAACCAGGATTAGAAACTAAATTCCCGTCTTCTTCTCTTTTGCTACATCCTCCTTCCTCGCTAATTTTGATGAGATTGCTGCGGCTTTTATTGCACGTTTCCGTCCTTTTCTTCCCCATAGCACTGTGTTATGTCAGCTCTGCGGCTCGGCATCGCTGATGCACCAACAGCCCGCTAATTCCTGTGGGGAGTCGTAGGGCTGGCTACGCCTCAAGTGCTTGCAATCTAGTTAGCCATTTGTTTCTCTCTTTTCTTAGGACCTTTCAAAAAACGTTATTCTTTGTTGCCCTTTGTTTCTGAGTCATGCTGACGACGGTGCTGATTCAACCGCTGCTCTTCTGGGATCGGGGACCACAGAAAAGAACCCGTCCCGCGAGAGCCGAAGTGGAAGAGCGACCCTCCTCCCCTCCTCCTGCGACAGCTCACACTCTCATGCTTTTTGCTCTTAAAGTCCCTGAGCAGCTCCAAGGAGCCTCCTTGTCCTCCGGGGCCCCCCAGGTGCTGCAGAGCTGGAAAAAGGCGACCCCAACCCCCCAACCCCCCACCCCCCAATCCCCAACCCTGCGCGGCCCGACCCAACTAACAGCGTAGCAGGATGCAGTTGGTGTCCTCCTGGCTGGTCACCCAGCTCAGCGAGTCGCCCAGCGGCCGCCGGCAGCTGGAGCACAGGAACACCAGCGGCCTCTCCTCCGCCGCCGCCGCCTCCTCGAGACGCGCCTTCTCCGTGTCGGCCACCGACGCGTCCTCGCTTGTGGAGCGCCACATATTCGTCCACTTCTGCAGCAGCTGGTGGCGGCTCGAGTCTTCGGAGAGCCTCTTGCTCAACAGCGAGGAGTCGCTGCACTTGCCCTTGTCGCCGTACTCACAGCTGCCGTCGCATCCTGTGCAACACCTCAGTGACGGAGCTCCCGCCATTACCTACAAATCGCCCGCGCCCCACAGCGTCAAGGGAAGAAAAAAAAAACAGAAAGGCCCCTGCGCATGCGCAGGGCAGGCCGCAGTGGCGGAGGCCGAGAAGGGGCAAATGCCTTAGGGGAGGCAGGACGGCGGGCGGTCACTGCGCTTGCGTCACGCTTTCTAGTTTGAAGAAATTGACGCTGCAGACCTGTTTGCTTGTCTTGCTAGGGATTATTCGCCCCTTTCCGTGGGAGGGGCAGCGCCACTGAGAAAAGTACAGGCTGTAAGCTTGAGTGTCTAAGAACCACTTTCCCAGACTCCGGTTCAGTTGGTAGCGGGTTAGCCCGAGAATCTGCATTTCTAACAAGTTCCTAGGCGTGCCCACGCTGTCAGTATTGGCAGCCCCACATTTTCTAGGGGGTGGGGAGCAGTACTGCTATGTTGCCGGTCTAGAACTCCTAGCCTTAAGCGAGCGTCCCGCCTCGGCCTCCCAAAGTGCCAGGATCGCAAGCGTGAGCCACTGTGCCAGACCAACACCCTTTTCTTTTTTGTAAATGGACTAATTATAGTTGTATATAAGCAGCTCCACTTTTGATGACCACTGCTCCTGGGGGCCTCCTTTCCATGAAGTGGAGAAGGCAGGGGATAGGGGGTGACCCTCATCACAGGGTCCTTTTGCACATTGTTATTCCTGGAATGAGACCCTGGGGACGGCCCCAGATCACTTAGGCTGTCACTGCAAGGAAAAAGTTGAGGAAGCAGCAGTGCCCCCTGGAAAGCCTGAAAGCGCCCCTGCTGCTTGGATCATGGAATCATTCGTCCTTGCGAGGTTCGAGAAGCATCCCTTCTTGCTGATAAGGACAGATTTCCTCAGCTGCCCGGAAAGCCAGCCTCTGCCTGAAACACCCCAGGTCAGGAGGAAAGCTGACAGGGAACCAGCCAGCGGCACCACAGACAGCCTGGCGGCATACCTGGGAAGAAAGCTACCTGTAAGGACCTACCTCTGCTCCCACTACGCTCTGGATGTTCCCCAAGTCACTGTCTACTTGCCCTAGTTGCATGAACTATTTACATAAATGTACTTCCAATTTTAGTGCTTACGGCCACTAGCAAAAAGCAAAGGCTTTGAAGTCAGTAGTCCTGGTTAACTCACCCCTCCCTCCACAAGGCAGTAATAATGTAGGGAATTTCGGAAAAGGGTGTTTGCCTTCCCTGAGTCTGATTCTTCAATACTACACCAAGTTGTTAAAGAGGATCAAGTTTTCTAATATTGATGAAAATACTTTGTTAACCCTAGCACACCATGCTCATGTTCATTAGCTTCTTACTGGAAGAAAATGCTTCAGATAGTTGAGGCTTTTTTTTTTTACCACCCATAGAATTCCCTTCCTACCCTCTGCTTTTTTCTTCTTTTCTTTATTTTTTCAGAGATAGTGTCTCACTATGTTATCTAGGCAGGTCTCGAACTCCTGGCCTCAAGCGATCCTCCTGCCTTAGCCTCCTAAGCAGCTGGTACTACAGGCATGCATCACCATACTTGGCCCCTTCTGCTTTTATGGAGCCAGGGCTGACCTTCCTGGACAGTTGTTTTCAAGTATAATATCTCTGGGACAACATTGATAAAATCCACATGAGTTTAAGTAAGTGGCTGGTTACTTTTGGGAATCAAAGGATCATCTCCTTTTCTCAGACTTTGAGTTCCTAATGTCAGTACTTAAATTCTATGATAGGATGCCCCAGGAAAGAAGGAATACAAGGCCGAGCTGCATGGTGACTTTCAGCAGCCCGAGTATTTTTGATTTGGTAGGCCCTTCCCTCCATAAAACAGTTAATAAAAATTTCATTTTATAGTTGCACTGCTATGAAGATGATATTAAAATGATATCATAAAACTTTTTTAGACCTATAGGTTCACTTTTTTCTTCTGATTAAAAAAATTGAAACATTTTCATGAGCCTTAATATCACGGTTCCTAGGCATGATGCCTCCTGCACCTCATGAAGAAGTTGGCTGATGCAAAATGAATTCCTCCATAGGCACAAGTGTGTTTGTAGGAATAATATGAATATAAAAACAAGGCTAGCCATGGTGGCTCATGCCTGTAATCCAGCACTTTGGGAGGCTGAGGCGAGAGAGTCACTTGAGCCCAGGAGTTTGAGACCAACCTGGGCAATATAGAGAGACCCTGTCTCTACAAAAATTTAAAAATTAGCCAGGCATGGTGGTGCACACCTGTAGACCCAGCTGCTTGTGAGGCTGCGGTAGGAGGATGGCTTGAGCCTGAGAGGTCGAGGCTGCAGTAAGCCGTGATCATGCTATTGCACTCCAGCCTGGGAGACAGAACGAGATCTTGTCTCAAAAAACAAAACAAAATTTCAGCTAACCACAAAATCATCATATTTATGGGGAGACAAAATGAGATGCTTGAATAAGACGATCTCGCATTTCATGGTTGAGGTTGCTTCCTGAACTACATTCTCATCCTACCTCCTAGTTATACGATGAGGAGATGTGGGGAAGGTTGAGTCCATCTCCACCGCTATCACCACCGATTCCAGGAATGGGTCCCTGGAGGTTTAACACGATCAGTCAGATGACCATGACTCTTCCTCTAGTGTCTGGGGCAGGGATGGCTACCCATGGTGCTCCAATGACAATAAGGCTTGGCTCAGAATAAAAACTTGGCCTGGTCAAGTTCAATTTTGTCCAGTCTGAGTAAGGGAATCACCCAGCCTCTGGACCCTTCCAGTTGTGTGAGCCAGTCAGTTCTAGTTATTGTGGAAGGCAGTTTCAATTGTTGTTTTGTTTTGACTAGCAACCAAAAATGTATGTAATCATCTGTTACAGTATGTTAAAATTGAAGTTTCCACTGAGACTGGAAGATGAGGTAAAAATGAGATGCCAAAGTGTGTGTGAGACAGATTGCCCTCCTTCCTGGAGGAATCTTCAGAGTAGATATAAGAGAAATGATTCCTCCTGCTTTTTCTTTTTTTTTTTTTTTTTTTTTTTGATAGAGTCTTGCTTTGTCACCCAGGCTGGAGTGCAGTGGCGGGATCTCAGTTCACTGCAACCTCCACCTCCCAGGTTCAAGCAATTCTCCTACATCAGCCTCCTGAGTAACTGGGATTATAGGCACCCACCTCCAAACCTGGCTAATTTTTGTATTTTTTATTTATTTATTTATTTATTTATTTTTTAATCCAAAATGTGTTTATTAAGATAGTTTCCCACTCATCTTGATTCAGAGTGCTTTTAGTGCTGCTTCCTCCTGAAAGAACATCCTTCTGTAAGCCTTGCTTTTCCTCCTGTAGGCTGGCAGAGGACAGTGGAGCAACCAACACACAAAACTACCGTTTGTGCATGGCTGAAGACCGTGGTGATTTTATAGCATCCTGGGCATTTCACATCCATGAAGTAGGAATTGGGGCTTTGCACTAGGCGTTTCTTCTTGTGTTTCCTCTTCTCCTCTTCTGGAGACGGATGAAGGAGATCCTTTGCTAGAGGCATGTTCTCATGCGTAGATCGTCACCGCCGGACAATTTTTGTATTTTTAATAGAGACAGGCTGGTCTCGAACTCCTCACCTCAGGTAATCCACCCACCTCAGCCTGACAAAGTGCTGGGATTACAGGCATGGACCACCGTGTCTAGCTGATTTCCTCTTCTCTTAAACCTCCTCTCACACGCTTTGGGAATATAAAGGAAAGGAGAAAATGGTGACCAAGATGACTTCACTGGAAGGATCTCTTTGGGGATGGGCTCCCCCAAAATAGAGAAGAGAGCATCTGCCTCCTTGCCTCAGTTTGGCTGACAAGAGACTTTGAGGAAGCATTTATATACCTGTTGGTTCCCAGGCCCTTGGGGACAAGGGTGACCTGCAGGTGGGTCAAGCTGCATGTGTTTTGGTAGCACAACAAAGGTGAACAAGGTAGGTTGTCAGCCAGATCTAAACTTTGCTGGCAGGAAGTCACCCGGAGTCTTAATTTCTGCCCAAGGAGCTAACCTGGAAGCACGAAGACTCCCCACTGGTGAGTCAAGAATGAACAGCACTCCTGGAGAACCAATCAGGGCAGAGGGAGAGCCGGCCTGAGGTGAGGCCTTGCCCAGTGGGTCACGGACATGCACTTGGGATTTGGGAGGTGCAGGGAGTCCCCAAAGGGGCCAGGAGAGAAGATCAGGAAGGCTGGGGTGGCCTATGTCTTACCTGGGGCAAAGGGAAAACAATTCTCATCCTGTAGTGAAGATTGCTATGTTGATTAGTATCTTAGACTGATGCTACCATTTCTTCACTGAGATTCTGCTTTCAATGAAAGTGCCTGCAGAATTGTCTGTTCCCCAAGAGGGCCTTAGAAAAACACATAGGGGAGGCACTAAAATTCTGCTAGTATGGGGAGGGTTTCTTCGCAAAGGTTTGTAGGAGAGAACCATGTAGGATGGTGCAGGAATCCGGGTTAGCAGCCCTGAAGCCAACATCACCTCTTCCTCAACCTAGAGGGATGCTGGGAGAGGTTAGCAGAAGGAAGGAGTGTTGTGAAGAGCAGAACACCTTGAGATGACCATCTTCCCTCCAGGGTCACAGCAAGCTGGGGTGGCCTCAAAAGAAGGGAGGCAGGAGACTACATTCTCTGACCTCACTCTCTTCTGTCCCACCAATTTCCTGCTGGAACTCTGAGACGTTGATCACCACCTGCAGGAGTCTGTCCTGCAAACCGTGACTCCATGATGGATGAATCAACGCACTCAAACGGTGAACAAGTGGGCTAGGGAGGTCATCAGCTGCTCTCAGAGGGCGATTGCAGCTACCTAGTCCCCCCACTAGCTCTACCTCACGTGTATTCAGTATGGATTTAACAACAAAGGCTTTGAGTAAACACATTTGTGGATAAAACATGGATAAAAGCGTAGTTCTTCCAAAGATTAAAGCTCAGGTGCCGATACCCCGAGTAAACCCCATTGATTGATAATATCACTGGTTAACACATCCCCCCCCCACCAGAGGACCATCTGGCTCAAAGATTACGCGAGTAAACAGGTAGTTAGAGACAAAAGGGTAAACAGACTTAACTGGGGAAGCTTCTGTTATCCCTAATCTTCATCCTATGACCTAATGCTCTAAGGTAAGAACCGGCTACCTTCAGCCTGTTCCATTATTCCAAGTTAAGGAAAACCTTTCGGCCTTCCAAAAGGTTTGAGACTATATCTTATAACTTCCCCTAATATTTTCCTCAATATTTTGCCAACTACCCTGAGTAAATCCCAGCAGAACTCCCTATTGCCCACGTCCAGCCGGAATCCACAGGACACAGAGCATATTGATGTAATCCATACAAGTTCACCATGGTCAAGAGCAGGGTGGAGAGTGAATAGGAAGATAGATATCCCCCACACACTGCGCTTGTGCTCATCCAGGGCCACAGGGAAGACGAGAGCAAGGTAGAGAGTGAATGGGAAGATAGATATCCCACACACACTGCCCTTGTGCTCATCCAGGGCCACAGAGAAGACCATCGTCACTGAAGAAGGTCTACGTAGCGGAAGGCAAAACGTGAGAGAGAGTTCTACTTTGATTCTGACCTGCAGTCTTTTCTTGCACAACATACGGGTTACTTGAACTACCTGATTCAACCCTAATGCTTGGCTTGATTCAGAAGCTTTAGTGTAAATTACAAACAAATGCTCATTATCTAATTTATATCAATGGCTAGCACTAGAGGGGAGAGAAGAGCAAGAAAATATAACTGGGAGAGAGAAGGAAAAAGAGGAGGAGAAACAAATGGGATCTTGATAATTTGGGAGAATTATGGCCTTTTAAGAGTGGTCTGGCAATTGAGGAAAATCAGAAATTAATGGCTACAGGCCAGGGGCAGTGGCTCACGCCTGTAATACTAGCATTTTAGAGGCCAAGGAGGGATGGATCGCCTGAGGTGAGGAGTTTGAGACCAGCCTGGCCAACATGACGAAACTCTGTCTCTACTAAAAATACAAAAATGAGCCCAGTGTGGTGGCAGGTGCCTGTAGTTCCAGCTACTCGGGAGGCTGAGGCAGGAGAATCGCTTAAACCCAGCAAGTGGAGGTCAGCTGAGATTGCACCACTGCACTGCAGCCTAGGTGAAAGAGTGAAACTTCGTCTCAAAAAAAAAAAGAAAGAAAAAAATTAATGGCTACAGAATACAAACACAGGCTATATTTTAATTTTATGTCCTTCCTTACACTAATGTGATATAATGACAGGTCACTGGAATCGGTCAGCTGGCCCCTTTGGTGCATTAAGGGTTGGCTGCAGCTGCATCTGAGGACCAGTTGATCCAATTCCTTATCTTTTATATATATATATATTTTTTGAGACAGTCTTATTCTGTCACCCAAGCTGGAGTGTAGTGGTGCGATCTCAGCTCACTGCAATTTCTGCCTTTCAGGTTCCAGTGATTCTCATGCCTCAGTCTCCCGAATAGCTGAGATTTCAGCCACATGCCACCATACCTGGATAACTTTTTGTGTTTTTGTAGAGACAGGGTCTGGCTATGTTGTCCAGGCTGGTCTGCAACTCATGCGATCCCCCTACTTCGGCCTTCCCTAGTGCTGGGATTACAGACATGAGCCACCACACCTGGCCTGATCCAGTTATTGGTAGAAATATGTCTAAGGACCAAATGGCACCCAAAACTGCCTTCCCAAGAGAATGCCATGCTGAGCACTCAGCTCCGAGGGACCTTCTGCCACCATCCAAACCCTCCTTAGGGGGATAAAATGCACTGTGGAAAAGTGTGGATATGTATTTATAGCTCTGTTCTGGGAGTGAAACAATAACTGCAGGAATATACTTCACCTTCTCCAAAATCCTCAGAGGCAGGGTGTTCTTTAAATAGTTCTGTTTCCCTCTCCTAGTTAGTGTGTGGAATCACGATTTTCCAGTCCTTAACAGAAATATTTGGTTCTCATGGAAGTTAAAAAAGAATAAGGAAAAGAACATGATTTTCATCGAGTCATAATATATTTCATCTGGGAAAGAATCCACACATCATGATCCACATGTGTCAGTCTACAAGTGGAAAAGCTGAGGTCTGGTGTGCTTCAAAGGTCACAGATCTAGTTAGTTGCAGAGACTCATGGACGTCTGGGCTGATATATGTCAGGTACCCTTCCCCTCTCAGGAATATTGCACCTCCTCTCACCACTCCAACAGTGTGGCTGTTGTGGGCTCCCATCCTGAAGGTCTTAACTCACTCCTGCCCTATCCCAGAGGAAGCGACATCCTAGCCCTGGTGATCAGTCATTCCCACCAGCCACCTTCCTGGCCACAGCAACTAGTTCAACTAGAGTCAGTCTGTGTCCATCCCTGGAACTTTTCATGCCAAAGCTTGAAAGGAGAGTCCTCTGCTCACCCTTTCCTCTTGAATCATGACTCCAGAGCTGTCATCAACCAATGTCCCTAGCCACATGGAACAGGCTACCATGACACTGACCCTCCAAGAGAGACAAGATGCAAGGTGGAGCCTGAGACACCCTCCAAGAGAGACAAGATGCAAGGTGGAGCCTGAGAGTCCTAGCAGCACGCACACCCCACTGCTCCCCATTCAGCTCCATGGCCCCACCCCACGGCATGGTCCCATTAAACCCCACTGCTGTTTAAGCCACTTACAATTGGATTTCTGTCACTACCAAGGGAATCTTGACTAAATGCAGATTGCAGTCCAGAACCTAGGTCTCTGAACCCCAGGTACACTGGTCACACCACACTGCTGAACTGTAACACCATACATTTGATAGGACCTTGTAGTTTTCAAAATACATCTTTCAAGGGGGCTAACTCTGAGGAATTCCAGTATCATGTAAGAGAAGAATATGTTTCCAATGTAAATTTCTTCTATTAGCTGAATCTTCAGATTGGAAGAGCATACTAATTTCCTGGCACAAGAAATGAAATAATCTCACACCAAGGCTTAACATTGTGAATTATCAGAACTCCAACCGTAAGAGAAATTTCTAAAACTTTTCAAAGACGAGGGAAAAGGTACAAGAGTCAGATCACATTAGACTTCTCATCAGCAACCTGACTTCAGAAGCCAGAAAGCTCAAAGTTCAGCGAGCATGTGATTGTCAGACTGGAGTTATATCCATGCAGATCACGATCCAGATACCACTGACATTTTCAGGCATAACTGAACTTGACAATGTTATCTTTTACATAGCTTTTCTTATTTGAAAATCTGCTACAACAGGAAATGTAGAAAGATAGGTCACTATAAAAGAAAAGCAAATATTTAATTTATGAAAAGGTTCTCTGCCATGCTCATTTTTAAACTACACTAAAAACTAGTAGCTCACCTATCACTTTGGTAAAATCCAGAAGCTTGACAAAATAATCTGGTGTCCATACTGTTGCCCAAGAAAACAGGCACTTTTATACATTGCTGATAAACATGCAAGACATTATAACCTGTATAGAAAGGAATTTGGCAATATCTAACAATTATACACGTACGTATCCCTTCTCTCTCTTCTCTCTCTCTCTGTCTCTCTCTCTCTCTCTCACACACACACACACACACACACACACACCCCTCACATCTAGGAATAGATTCCAAAAGTACACTGGCAAAAACATAGTAGAACATGAACACAAGACATTGAAGCACTACCTGAAATAGAAAAGACTAAAGCATCCCAAACATTCATCAACTGGGAAGTGAATGGATACGCTGTGGTACATCCACACAGTGGGAGCATCATGTATCTGTGAAAAAGAAAGAGACTTCTCTGCATGCCATGGAGGGGGTCACAAGAATAAACATTTTACTTAATAAAAAGTTAAGTAGAAAAGACAGGCTGGGTGCAGTGGCTCATGCCTGTAATCCTAACACTTTGGGAGGCCAATGTGGGAGGATCGCTTGAGTCCAGGAGTTCAACACCAGCCTGGATGACATGGCAAGACCCTATCTGTGCTAAAAATGGAAAAGAAGTTAGCTTGGCATTGTGGCACATGCCTGTAGTCTCAGCTACACAGGAGGCTGAGGTGGGAAGATTGCTAGAGCTTACAGTGAGCCAAGTTACAGTGAGCCAAGATTGTGCCACTGCACTCCAGCCTGCACAACGGAGTAAGACACTGTCTCAGAAAAATAAAACAATGTTTTTTAAAATGTAGTTTGCTAATACACATCTAAAAAAAGGTAGGGGGAAAACATGAATATACATACATATTTACTTGTATTTTTAAAAATTGAAGGATATACCAAAAACATTTTTTTTAAGTGCCTACTTAGCTGAAAGTAGCAGGAACATGGGAGAAGATTAGGAACTACGGAACTACAAGTGTACCTTGTCTTGTATATTTGACTTTGGAATCATGTAACTGTTTGACATAATTATAAAACAAAATCTTTTTTAAAAAGTGAATCTCTAAATATTTAGATATTGAATATATCCAGCGGATGGCATAGCTGCATGGAGAAGAACTATTTGAGTAATTTTAAAACACAAACTTGACTATACATCTCTCATGAGATATATCCTAAGTACCAAAATAAATAAATAAATTTCTGCCACTGCTTTCCAATCTTTTGGCCTCCCTGGGCCCCATTGGAAGAAGAATAATTGTCTTGGGCCACACATAAAATACACAAATAATAACAATAGCTGATGAGCTAAAAACAATGCAAAAGAATCTTATAATGTTTTAAGAAAGTTTGTGAATTTGTGCTGAGCCACACTCAAAGCCATCCTGAGCCACATGGGCCCCATGACAAGCTTGTTCTAGGGCAAGAAATGTACAAAATGTACATAGATTTAAATTCAGAAATGCGTAATGATTTTTTTCTATGATAGAGTCTCACTCCATCACCCAGTCTGAAGTGCAGTGGCACAATCTTGGCTCACTGCAGCCTTCGACTCTTGGGTTCAAGCAATTCTCTTGCCTCAGCCTCCTGAGTTAACTGGGACTACAGGCATACACCACCATTCTTGGCTAATTTTTGTATTATTTTAGTAGAGACAGGGTTTCACCCTTTTGGCCAGGTTGGTCTCGAACTTCTGGCCTCAAGTGATCCTCCTACCTCAGCCTCCCAAAGTGCTGGGATTACAGCCTTGAGCCATCGTGCCAGCCTCAGAAATGCATAATAACTTTTATTGTTATTATTTTTGAGATGACATCTCGCTGTCACCCAGGCTGGAGTCCAATGGCGCGATCTTGGCTCACTGCAACCTCTGCCTCCTGGGTTCAAGTGATTCTCCTGCTTCAGCCTCCCGAGTAGCTGAGACTACAGGCATGCACCACTATGCCCTGCTAATTTTTGTTTTTTTAGTAGAGACGGAGTTTCACCACGTTGGCCAGGCTGGCCTCAAACTCCTGACTGCGTGATTCACCCACCTCACCCTCCCAGAAATTTATAACACCTTTTTTTATCTTCTTTTTATTCATTATTGGAAGGCACTAGACAGGGATAAATAGTTGTAGCATAAAAGACTTTCAGGGCAATGGAACTACTTTATATGATACGATAATGGTGGATACATGTTATTATACATTTTCCCAAACCCATAGAAGGTACAACAGTGAACCCTCATGTAAACTACGGACTCTGGGTAATAATGATGTGTCATTGTTGGGTCATCGGTTGTAACAAATGTGCCACTCTGGTGTAGCATATGGATAATGGGGAGTCTATATGTGCATGTGGGCCAGAATTATAGAGAAAAATCTGTTCCTTTTTCTCAATTTTGCTATGAACATAAAACTGCTCTTAAAAAAATAGAAAGAGTAGGAAGGAGAGGACATCTGTAAATTTAGCAAGACCTCCGAGATACATCTCACATCAAGCAATTGCAACACATGGCCCTTACTTGCTCCCAATTTGAGCAAATTAACTATAATGAGACAGGCAGGGCGCGGTGGCTCACGCCTGTAATCCCAGTACTTTGGGAGGCCGAGGCGGTGGATCACGAGGTCAACAGATCGAGACCATCCTCTTTAACATGGTGAAATCCCGTCTCTACTAAAAATGCAAAAAATTAGCTGGGCATGGTGGTGCGTGCCTGTAATCCCAGCTACTCAGGAGGCTGAGGCAGGAGAATTGCCTGAACCCAGGAGGCGGAGGTTGCGGTGAGCCGAGATCGCGCCATTGCACTCCAGCCTGGGTAACGAGCGAAAACTCCGTCTCAAAAAAAAAAAAAAAAAAAAAATTATGAGACAAAGAAAATGTGAACATTGACTAGATAGTTGATTTAATTAAACAATGTTCAGGTGGGATAATAGCATTATGGTTTTTTTTTTTTTTTTAAAAAAAAGCCCTCCTGCAGAGACACGTACAGAAATGTTTGCAGATGAAATGATATATTTTGAATTCGCTTCACAGTAATCCAGGGTTGGAGGAGTAGGTAGGGGTACAGAAGAAACTAAATTGGCCTTGGCCATGATTTGATAAAAACTGTTTAGAGATCATTCTGGCCAATATGGTGAAACCCAATCTCTACTAAAAAAAACACAAAAAAATTAGCTGGGTGTGGTGGTGGGCGCCTGTAATCCCACCTACTCGGGATGCTGAGGCATGAGAATTGCTTGAACCTGGGAGGAGGTGGTTGCAGTGAGCAGAGATGGCACCACTGCACTCCAGCCTGGTGACAGAGACTACATCTCAAACAAAAAAATTGTTGAAGTTGAGTGATGGTCACATGAGAATTAATTATGCTTTCTCACTGCTTTTGCAATTGTTGAAATTATCTACGATAAAATTGGACTTATTAAAAAAGTCATGCAAATTTTGCATATACTCTGATATATATCTATATTTTTTTCAGTATTAAAATGTAACTTTTTTTTGAGATGGAATCACCCAGGCTAGAGTGCAGTGGTTCGATCTTGGCTCACTGCAACCTCCACCTCCCAGGCTCAAGCGATTCTCCTGCCTCAGCCTCCCTAGTAGCTGGGATTACAGGTGTACACCACCATGCCTGACAATTTTTGTATTTTTAGTAGAAACAGGGTTTCACCATCTTGGTCACGCTGGTCTCAAACTCTTAACCTCGGGTGATTTCACCTGCCTGGCTCTCAAAGTGCTGGGATTACAGACATGAGCCACCAAACCCAGCCATTAAAATGTAACTTCTATAGCAAAAATCTTTAATAAGAACATGAACACTCCAGAAAGAAGTGTGTTTATTTTGAGGATTTATATTCCCAGGATGTGACACTGTTTGCCCAGTGCAGGGGCTGATTAATGGCTCCCAAAAATATCTACATTCTAATCCCCTAAACCTGTGAATTTTACTTTATGTGGCAAAAGGGACTTTGCAGATGTGATGAAGGATTTTGAGATGGAATGAGTATCCTTGATTCTCTGCATGGGCCCAGTATAATCACAACCATCCTTATAAGAAGAGAAGCTTCGGAAGAAGAGAAAGTTGAGGACAGAAGAGGGAAAAGGTGACGTGATAAGGAAAGCAGGGGAGAACGGCAGTGTGGTGGGGGCCATGAACCAAGGAATTTTGTTTTTCTTTATTTTTTGGTGACAGAGTCTTGCTTTGTCACCCAGGCTGGAGTGCAGTGTCATGATCTCGACTCATTGAAACCTCCGCCTCCCAGGTTCAAGCGATTCTCCTGCCTCAGCCTTCTGAGTAGCTGGGACTATAGACGTGTGCCACCACACTCAGCTAATTTTTGTATTTTTAGTAGAGACAAGGTTTCACTATTTTGGTCAGGCTGATCTCGAACTCTTGACCTTGTGATCTGCCGCCTCGGCCTCCAAAAGTGCTGAGATTACAGGCGTGAGCCACCACACTCGGCAGATCTGTGTTAGTTTAAGCCACCAAGTTTACAGTAATGTGTTGTAGCAGCCACAGGACAGGAACGCACCCAGTTTGCAAATCTCAGGGGTGCTGGGGAGCGCATGGCCTACAGGCTGCTGTATCTGGATGTATCCAGCTCCCTGCCTGGAAAATGAGCTTCCCACCACCTGAGACACAGTATTGTGAGAATCACCTAAAGCATCTTGTCCAGGTCATTGTTCAATAAAGGTTTGTGCCATCTCCCTCTCTAGACCTCTCCCTTCTATCTTTCTCTCCACACTCAATCTGCAGTTGCGATGATCACTAATGTAATAGAAAACATCCTAGAGACAAACGTTTTCACCTTCAAGCTTTGTGTTACAAATTCAAGGGAGAAGAAAAACAACACAGCAGTCAAGGTCTTTGAGGTATTTGTTAATATAAATATGTCATTATTATCTTAGAGAGTTAACCTTGATGGCAGTATCACTTCTTACTAATGTCAAAGGGACAACATTTTTTAAAAATTGTTTTTCTACTAGGGCACTCGCATGAATTTGTTTTTCTGGTTAGTCTCTGCTTATCCATCATGAGTATTTTAAATTCAAGGTTACTATCAGACAAATAAATTCAACCTAATAGTCACTATTTTGTCAGATGGAAGTAAAAATTCCAAACTAATAAAATCATGCACAACTGGAAAATAGGAAGGTCTTTTTAATTTTGCCCATTCTGTGGAGGTATCTCCTGTTTAATTTGAATAAACTTTCACTCCTGTTCTGATGACTATTGACTTTGAGGATTTTTCGTGTGTGTGTGGGCTATTCACATATCTTTCCCTATAAAGTAACTGTTCAAGTCTACTGCCATTTTTTAAATTGGGCTATTTGTCATTTAATTATTGATGTATATATTCCAGGTATACATTTCTTAATAGATACTTACTTTTAACCTTTCTTTCTTTCCAGTATGTGGCTTGCCTATTCATTTTCTTAGTAATCTCTTTCGATAAAGAAAAGTTTTAAATTTCAGCCAAATGTAATGTATCAGTATGTCCATTTCTATAGTGGGTAAAACCGCTGGGATGATGATTGGAACTGCAGTGAACGTGATCAATCTGGGGCCATTTAACATCTTAAAATACCGAATTCTTCACACCATAAGCTGGTATCTCTCTCCACATTTTAGGTCTTATTTCATTTCTCTCAGTAATATCTTGCAGGTATTACTCTTGCATATTGAGTTAATTTTCTTCCTATGTATTTTATAAGTTTTGACACTAACAGAAAACATTTATCACAGTATCAAAAAAGCACATAAATTACACTTAAAAATAATGTGTAATCTGCAACTGTTGAATATAGTACTCCATCCAAGGAAACCAGATCTACATGATGGATAGTGTTATCGCTACCGGCAGCAACTTCACACGGGTCTGCAGCAACTTCAATTCTTGCCTCCTCAGAGGAAGAATTCGACTAAGGGGTGTAAGGCAGGAAAAGCGACTGCAGCAAGTTTTAGAACAGGAGTGAAAGTTTATTCAAAAGCTTTAGAGGAGGAACAAATGAAGTATATGTGGAAGGAGGCCAAGTGGGCAACGGAAGAGATCGAGTGCACAGCGGGACCTTTTGACTTGGGGCTTTATATGTGGACATACTTCCAGGGTCTTGCCTTATTTCTCCCCTGATTCTTCCCTAGGGGCGGGCTGTGCACATGGCCTGCTTGAGCCCACTCGCCCAACTCCCTCCCATCAGGAAGCTGCTGACCAGTTTTAGATGTTTTCTCTCTATTAGGGGCCTGCCTTTCCCGGGCACCATCTGTGACCAATTATTACTTTAGAGAGACATTGACAACTGTGTATGTGGGGGGAGCCCTCTCCCGCCTTGCTCATACCTGAGTAGCTACCCATTGTCACAGTATTAGTCTGCTTGGTCTGCCCTAGTACTCCAAAGTCCCACAGAGTAGGTGTCTTAAGCAAAAGAAATGTGACTGGGCATGGTGGCTCAGGCCTGTAATCCCAGCACTTTGGGAGGCCAAGGCGGGTGGATCACCTGAGGTCAGGAGTTCAAGACCAGCCTGACCAATATGGTGAAACCCCATCTCTACTAAAAATATAAAAATTAGCTGGGCATGGTGGCACACACCTGTAGTCCCAGCTACTAGGGATGCTGAGCCAGGAGAATTGCTTGAACCCAGAAGGAAGAGGTTGCAGTGAGCCGACATTGTGTAACTGCACTCCAGCCTAAGTGACAGAGCAAAACTCTGTCTCAAAAAATAAAAAATAAAAATAGGCCAGGCACAGTGGCTTACACCTTTAATCACAGCACTTTGGGAGGCTGAGACGGGCAGATCACCTGAGGTCAGGAGTTCGAGACCAGCCTGGCCAACATGGAGAAACCCTGTCTCTACTAAAAATGCAAAAATGAGCTGAGTGTATTGGCACATGCCTGTAATTCACAATGTAAAAAAAGTTGTCGGAGACAAAGAAAAAAAAAGAGAAAATTAGAAATGTGTTTCCTCACAATTCTGGAATTGTCAATGGGCATCTCCTCCCTAGGTCTTCCCATCACCATCTTTCTGTGCCTTGGGGGTATCTCAATCTCCTCTTCTTACAAGACACCAGTCATCTTGGATTAGAACCATTATCCTGGCTTTTTAACCTAATGATCTCTTTAAAGATCCTATCTTCAAATGCAGTCACATTCTGAGATACTGAGGGTGAAGGCTTCAACTTAGGAATTTTGGGGGAGCACAATTCAGCCCAGAATAGCGGTGTTATTTGCACAGTTGTTGTGCACACCTGGGAGGCATGTGTACAGCAGTATACACAGACACATCTGGCCACTCTGAGTTGCTGGATGGTGTCCACCTGCGTCAGGCGTGGAAAAATCCACTCCCCTTCCCATACCTTGCCCCGTGTCTCTTCCACGTGGCTGTTCCTGAGTTGCATGCTTTTATGACAAACCAGTCATCTGGGAAGTACACTGTCCTGAGTTATGTGTGTGAGCCATTCTAGCAAATGACATAATGTCAGGGTTGAGTTACACTGTAGGACACCCAGTCAGTGGCTGCCAAGAATAGGAAATTGCTTTGTATGGAAAAACCCACGTCTGGTGTTGGAAATAGATGCTTGGTGCCGCAAAGAAAAATCAGCACTGAGACAAAGGATCTTTCAGCCAATGCAATTTTTGCTCACTGGACTGCAGGAAGAGTACACCTAGTAGCCATCGTGCCACGAGAGTACAAAGAACAAAGGGAAACACACAACTTTATTTCTTACGCATCTGGGGTCATCCTTACTGCTGTATCTGATCTCCATTGGCTGGAAGCAGACCTCACAATCTAACTAAAACCCAATTAGCTAACAACTTAAAACTTTTCTAAACAGGTAAAAGCAGTGGAGAGCTGGGACATGCCTGTGAGCACGTCCAGCACAGATATCTTGGTTACAGTACAAGGACACAGAATGTACTACGTGCCTGTAAGCACGGCATGTCTAACAGCTACGTAGGATAGGGCTTCACAAAGTTATTAGCACACTTATTCTTTAACAATAAAGGAAACCTTAAAAAGGAATTTTTCCACTTCCCACATCTGGTGTCAGAAGTGCAGAGTGTAGATGGAGCAAGGGTTTGATTCTATTTTTCACGTGGATTTTTTGCCCCTCACTTTGGAAACACAAGAACTTCATTCCTCCCCTTCTGGTCAACTGAACTGCCCTTAAAGTGCCCCCCCAAGGGACACCTCAGGCATGGCATACCACAGCAAAACCAGCAGAGGGGCTCGAGTGAGCCGGGCTGGACTGTCTACACTGTCAATACCCAGATTTGTTCTGACAGTGTAGACCTGAATCAAGAACACAGGAAAGCTGGGCACATTGGAGGGAAAGGCCCCCTAAGCTGGGTGTTTTGGCTTTCCAATTCTCAAAGGCTCAATTCTAGGGTTCCTCTCACATGTGGCCCTGCACATTCCAGACGTTCAGAATGTTCTTCTTGTTTGTGTCCGAGGATCTTAGAAGAGGGTGTATTGTTCGGAGTCAAGCCCTACAGAAACCCGGAAGAATCTGCGTCACATGGGGTGTCAGCCAAGCACTGAGTGGACTCTGTTTCCCAAGAGCTCGAACCACATGGGGTCGTGGTCCAGATAAACAGCCTTTTGAGTCTGAAGAAATGCAGCCCGCTGGCTGGTTCTTGGGGGCTTGGATAAAAGCGGAGAGGTGCGTGTTGTTGGGGCGGGGGCTCTCTTCTGGTTTTAATTAACTGGCTGTGAGGACATGCCAGAGGTTTACAAGTTCAGGACTGACATCACTCCGTTTCTGCCTTAAGATATTGAATCTAAGCCAGAAGTTTGGTGGTTGCTCAATAGCACCAAAAATTGCTGAAATGTAAGTCAAGGGCACCGCTGGGCTTGCATTTTATTTGTTTTGTTTTTTAATTTTTCAAGTATTTAAGGCAAAAAGCAATTGTCTTTCTAGCCCTATTGGGCATCTTCTAAGAGGCCCTGGGCATCTATTTCCTGCCTGGCTCCCTGTCCTTACGCAGAGAGGCATCCCAGAGCCGCCCTGGATAGCTGTTCTCTCGCCTCTCTGCTCTGTTTGCCTTGGAGTTTTATCAAGAAGGGGCAGGACAGGAGACTCTGCTGCATGCTGGAGATGTGAGGCACACCCCCCTGACCTTCCAGCCAAACAGCTCTGATAAGTGGGCAGGCCTTGAGTCTGGAGACCCACAGACACACTTGGACGATTCCTACCGACATCAGTGAGGCAATCTCCTCCCAGGGGCTTGGCGCCTGGCTCCAGAGGCGAGGCTGCTGGCCCGGACACTGACTGTCCAGTGCCACAGACATGGTCAATGGGACAAATGCCTCTGCCCCATACTATAGCTATGAATACTACCTGGACTATCTGGACCTCATTCCCGTGGACGAGAAGAAGCTGCAAGCTCACAAATGTAAGTCTGAACTAAAGGAGCCAGCCAGACAGAGGCTGCGGCCGGCCCAAATGACTGGGCACTCCCGGCTTTCTCTGCATTTACTTATTAACTCCAGTAGACATCACAGGGAGGCAGCAATGTGGCCAGTTCACTCGTAGATATAAATGAATGGAGCTGGGAGAGGAACTGTATCTGTTAACTTCTCTAAGTCTGAAATTAAACCTGCTAAGTCACAAAGACACTTTGGAAACAGAACACTTATTTTTTATGGTTTAATATTATATATTATGTTACATTTATTTAATTTTATTTTTGAGATAGGGTCTAGCTCTGTTGCCTAGGCTGAAGTGCAGTGGCGTGACCATAGCTCACTGCAGCGTCAACTTCCCTGGCTCAAGTGATCCTCCTACCTTAGCCTCCCAAGTAACTGGGGCTGCAGGCACGTGCCACCATGCCTGGCTAATTTTGCGTATTTTGTATAGCGTCATGTTATGTTGCCCAGGCTAGTCTGGAACTCCTGGCCTCAAGTGATCCCGCCATTTTGGCTTCCCAAAGTGCTGGTGTAAGCCACTGTGCCTGGCCAGAATATTTTCTTAAGGACAGATTTCTTGTTTAATATGTTTGGGCCTCCTATAAGCTGAGCGAGTTTCCTCAAATCAAAGATTTGCCTTTTCCATGGTCTGTATTTCGATTTGGGAGAGTTATTCTCTCCATCCCTAAGATGCAGGATTTAATGATTTTTATTAAAATGCCAACATACGTTTAACCTTCATGGTCGCAGCAAGGACAAACCAGCACGAGTTTGCTTCTCTTTGCTCATCTGCCCTTGGATTCCTTATCTCTTGGCTAACACGGCACTATGTGGACACTCTTCTCTGAGGAGTCCAGCTGCTTGATCACAATAACAAATGAGATGAGTAAGTGAGATGAAAGCAAAACAAAAGCAAAACCCTGGCAGGTTGGGTCTCAGCCCTGGTAACCCATGCGCTACCGAGTCCGTAAGAAGTCTTGGGTTTCTTGGCTATTTAACTCACTATAATCACATACTGTCTGTCAAACAGTAAATACAGGGTTGGCTGCAGTGGCTCATGCCTGTAATCCCAGAAACTTGGGAGGCCTAGGAGGGAGGATGGCTTGAGACCAGGAGTTCGAGGCCGGCCTGGGCAACATAGTGAGATCCCATCTGCACACACACACACACACACACACACACACACACAGAAAAAAATAAAGGCAGGCTGGGCGCAGTGGCTCATGCCTGTAATCCCAGCACTTTGGGAAGGCTGAGGTGGGTGGATCACTTGAGGTCAGGAGTTCGAGACCAGCCTGGCCATCGTGGTGAATCCTTAAAATTAGGGTCTCACTAAAAACACAAAAATTAACCGGGTGTGTTGACACACGCCTGTAATCCCAGCTACTTGGGAGGCTGAGGCTGGAGAATTGCTTGAACCCAGGAGGTGGAGGTTGCAGTGAGTTGAGATCATGCCACTGCACTCCAGCCTGGGCAACACACCCAGACCCGTCTCAAAAATAAAATAAAATAAAATGAAAAAAAAAAAGTAAATGCAGTCATTTGAAGGAATTGGATGATTTTCACATGAAAGAAAGATAGTTACAGCCTGGCGCAGTGGCTCACACCTGTAATCCCAGCACTTTGGGAGGCCAAGGCGGGCAGATCATTAGGTCAAGAGATTGAGACCATCCTGGCCAACATGGTGAACCCCGTCTCTACTAAAAATACAAAAAAAATTAGCTAGACATGGTGGTGCTGCCTGTAGTCCCAGCTACTCAGGAGGCTGAGGCAGGAGAATCACTTGAAACCAGAAAACGGAAGTTGCAGTGAGCTGAGATCGCACCATTGCACTCCAGCCTGGTGATAGAGCGAGACTCCATCTCAAAAAAAAGAAAGAAAGTTACACATCAGCTCAAAACTAGATGCTACTATTTAATAAAGTGAGCCAAAGCCCAGGTATACTAGAACGCTTGGGGACAGCCGTCTAGAATGTCTTCTTAGGTAGACCTGTTCCAGTGTCATTTATAACTTCTAGAAGTCAAACGTAGGCACCCATCTGTGTTTGCTGGGCATGTGCTATGTCCCCAGAACTGTGCTGTAGCTTTTGGGGGGACAATAGGTTTGGTGTGTATTTTCTGATGTGAGGCAGATAATCATGAAATGAAATGCAGATTTTTCCACATACTGCACAACTCACGATAAGAAGACATCCAGGGAGAAAGCGGCAGGGCTGAAATGAAAGCCTACTGGTGCATACGGCCAGAGGTTCAGAACTGCAGGCTACATATCCGCCTGGACAAAAATGCCAGCTTGCGCTCAGAAAAGTCTTTCTTAAATTAACAAAAATTAGGCCAGGTGAGGTGGCTCACACCTATAATCCTATCACTTTGGGAGGCCAAGGCGGGTGGATTGCCTGAGCTCAGGAGTTGGAGGCCAATCTGGGCATCATGGCAAAATTTCGTCTCTCCTACAAATACAAAAATTAGCCAGGCATGGTGGCAGACACCTGTAGTTTCATCTACTCAGGAGGCTGAGGCACGAGAATCACTTGAACCTGGGAGACAGAGGTTGCAGTGAGATAAGGTCGTGCCGCTGCATCCCAGCCTGGGCAACAGAGAGAGACTCCATCTCAAAAAAAAAAAAAAAAAAAAAAGTTATTCAAGTTACATATCTTAGGGGAGAGACATAATTACTCTCTCCCAAACCTTCATACAGACAATGAAAACCATGAAATCTGTAATTTGAGGAAATTACCCAGCTTATTGGAGACCCAGGCAAATTAAACTCTATCAGGAAATCTATCTTAAATAATATATTTTGGCAGTCGCAGTGGCTCACACCTGTAATCCCAGCACTTTGGGAGGCTGAGGCAGGCAGATCACCTGAGGTCGGGAGTTTGAGACCAGCCTGACCAACGTGGAGGAAGCTCATCTCTACTAAAAATACAAAAATTAGCTGGGTGTGATGGGGGCTGCCTGTAATCCCAGTTACTTGGGAGGCTGAAGCAGGAGAATCGCTTGAACCCAGGAGGCAGAGGTTGCTGTGAGCTGAGATGGTGCAACTGCACTCCGGCCTGGGCAACAGAAGCAACACTCCATCTCAAAAAAATAAAAATTATATATATATTTGAGGCTGGGTGCTGTGGCTCACTCCTGTAATTGGGAGGCCAAAGCAGGCAGATCACCTGACATCAAGAGTTCGAGACCAGCCCGGCCAACATGAAGAAACTCTGCCTCTACTAAAAATATGTGCATGTAATCCCAGCTGCTCTGGAGCTGAAGCAGGAGAATCCCTTGAACTGGGAGGCAGTGAGGTTGCAGTGAGCTGAGATCGCGCCATTGCACTCCAGTCTGGGCAACTAGAGTAAAACTACATCTTAATAATAATAATAATATAAATAAATAAACTATTTTTCGATTAGTGGTATTATGCTGCAGCTTTGCAAATGGTGCTTGTGAAGCACACTGAGGGAGATCCTTAGGGAGAAGTTAAGAGGTCTGAGGAGGGGCAGGTCCCAGCAAGTGAAGGAAGGTGATATGGTTTGGCTGTGTCCCCACCCAAATCTCACCTTGAATTATACTCCCATAGTTTCTACGTGTTGTGGGAAGGACCCAGTGCCAGCTAATTGAATCGTGGGGGCGGTTTTCCCCATACTGTTCTCACGGTAGTGAATAAGCCTCATGAGATCTGATGGTTTGATGAAGGGTTCCCCCTTTCACTTGGCTCTCATTCTGTCTTGTCTGCCATCATGTAAGACATGCCTTTCACCTTCCGCCATGATTGTGAGGCCTCCCCAGCCACGTGAAGGAACTGTGAGTCCATTAAACCTCTTTTTCTTTATCAATTACGCAGTCTCGAATATGTCCTTATCAGCAGCGTGAAAACGGACTAATACGGAACGTTTCCTAGGGAAGATACAGAGAAACTGAGCCTGTAGGATCTACAGGAATTTGCCTGATAGACAAAGGGCTCATCCAGGTAGAGAACAGTTACACTCATGTATGCAGAGAGGCTTCCTGGACCAGGATGACATGGGTACTTACAGCAGCGCAAGAACAGACTAATGCAGCCTCCCACCCTCTTTTACAGTGTGAGAGTTGTGGGAGGAAGTTTTTGGGAAAAGTGGTCAAGTTAGGAGCTACAGGCCACATAGGGGCCAGATTCTCACAGGCCAGCCTCAGAGGACTTCCTGCCAGCTGTGCAGGTCATTTAACATTGTAAGTAGGGGAAAAAACAAAAGCCAATTTGCTTGCTAAAAATATCCCAGTGGCAAAAAATGTAAGGGTGGCGGGTGACAGCTGAAACTATGTGTGATGTGCTGGGGATGGAAATATAAAGTTGAAAAGAATCCCGCCCTTCGCAGTGGGCAGTCTGGGAAGCGGAGGCCAACTTAAGTGAGTGAGTGAGTAACCCACGGTGTCTTAGATATGTCTCTGTATGGAAGCAGACGGAGCACCAGGCCCAGAGAAGCCAAGTGACTTGCTTGACGGTGCCCAGCTAAATATTTGCAGAGCAGCCGCTTGAAGTCCAGGTTCCAATGCCTCCAGGGCTGTTCCCAGGGCATTGTCATGATTAGGGGGCAGACTCTTATCAGAATATATGAACCGGGGAATAGGAACCTGGATCCCGCTACTCAACTGTGCCCGACACATATTAGGCAGACAGTAACTTTTTGTTAAATGAATGAACCAACGATGTGAAACAGGCAGCTCTTGCACAGATTGTTAACTTTCAAGATGGATGTCTGTGTCCATTATGAATAATTGCCTTTCAGCTCTGAACACACCCTTCAAAATATGCTCTGAGATAAACCATGGGGTTCCATTCAGAACTCCTCCTTGGAAGTGAGCACAGTGTCAGCTGTCTCAGGAGAGGGATCTGGGGCATGACAGGAGGGTTGGGTGGGGGGTCAGCAGTGAGGTCCATATGAGGACATCTGGTGGAACTGGCTCCAGTCACTGGCCAGGGCATGGTTCCTCTGACATCTTGCAGCCTCAGTGGGGAAATAACCTCTTGACAGCCATTTCCACAGGGAAATCAGAGTCCTGTGCACCCTGAAAACCACCCCATGGTTCAATTCACCTGTGATCTGGGGAGCACTCATTGCCTCCTGGCCAGCCCCCGACTTGCTCCCACCGGCACTTTGAAGGGTCGTCCATTGTTGGTCCATCAGCTCCAGGCCAGCCCAGGAAGTCTCTCTGATCTGGTGGCCAAACCACACTCTCTCCAAAAAGATCTGAACCCTTTCCAAGTTTGCCTTTTCTTGAACCAGTCACTGGCCAGGGCATGGTCAAAGGGCCAAAATTCCTAAAAGCCTCAACCCTCAGTCCCTCAGAATGTGACTCTATTTGGTGATAGGACCTTTACAGAGGTTATAAGGGTAGGCTGTGATCCAATCTGACTGATGTCCTGATTAGAAGAGATTAAGAAACATGCACACAGAGGGAAGAAGAAACAGAGAAGATGGACATTTATAAGTCAAGGAGAAAAGTCTCAGAAGAAAGCAACCCTGCTGACACCTTGATCTTGGCCTTCCAACCTTCAGAATCTTGAGGACAGAGCTTTCTGTTGTTTAAACCACTCAGTTTGTGGTACCTTGTTATAGCAGCCCTAACAACTAATGGATGTGGGCACTCTCCTTTAGCCCTAGGGAACCTTATGAGGTCTGGAATTCCTTTATGCCTTACAGTTACTCTTTTATCATCTTTAATAGTTCTTCATCTTAAACTTCCCTGTTTAACCTACTCTATGGCTTCTATCTCCTGATTAGGCCCAGGCTGCTACAATATCCTTCCAGTCCTTTTTCTCATGAATCTGCATAAATGTATGGAACCAATACTCTGAAAGAGCAAGATGTATCAAGTGCACTCAGAAGGCTGCTTTAGTTTTTCTGTCAACTGCCTGCAAACCTAATTAGTGGCACTGGCTCTATCCATGCCTCACAGCTTCACCACTCTCTCTTAAATTTGAAGAAATGTTGCAGTTACTTTAGTTACCAAAGCAAATGTCCAGTCCCATGAAATACGTTTTTAAAATGTTTAAAAACAAACCATCCTTGAATTCCATTCAAGGTTAGAGCTTCCCATTTCCCCAGCATGACAGAATGGATGTTTTTCCTTTATTTGCTCTGCCAGCTCCTCTCTCTGTTCTCAGACAAACCCCACCTGGAGTCACTCCACCATCAGCTCTGAGCCCACCCTCCCTCAAGACCCTCTAATGTTTCTTACACTACACACAGCTTTCTCTCTGACACCAGGATGGCAGCACCCCCCTCTACCCTGCTGCCACCAACTGCTAAGCCTTTTGCTCTGGAGATTTTCTGGAGCACATGCCAGACTCTAGCCTGACTCAAGGGCAGGGGAAAAGCCTCTGATATGGTTTAGGTCTGTGTTCCCACTCAAATCTCATGTCAAATTGCAATCCCCAGTGTTGGGGGTGGTGTCTGGTGGGAGGTGATTGGATCATGGGGGCAGAGTTCCCCTTTGATGCTGTTCTTGTGATAGTGAGTTACTGCTCGTGAGATCTGGTGGTTTAAACATGTGTGATGCCTCCCATGGCTCCCTCTTGCTCTGGCCACGTGAAGACGTGTCTGCTTCCCCTTCGCCTTCTGCCATGACTACAAGTTTCCTGAGGACTCCTCAGCCATGCTTCCTGTACAGCCTGCAGAACTGTGAGCCAGTTAAACTTCTTTTCTTCATAAATTACCCAGCCTTAGGGTAATTATAGCAGTGCAAGAATGGACTAATGCAGCCTCCCACCCTCTTTTAGAGTGAGAGTTGTGGGAGACTCCACACACTGTCTCGTCTGTCACCTCTAAAAAAAATTCTTCAGAGCCAAGCATCACAAAAATCAAACTTTAAGTAGTTGCCACCTGCCTTAGTCTGATCAAGCCAATGTAACAAAATACCATAGATGGGTGGTTTAAACAACAGAACTTTATTTTCACACAGTTCCAGAGACTGGAAGTCCTAGGTCAAGATGACAGCAGATTCAGTGTCTGGCGAGGTCTCCCTTCCTGGCTTGCAGATGGCCACCTTCTTGCTGTGTCTTCTGGTGGCCTTTCCTCAGGGGGCACGGGGGGGAGGGGGGCACAAATGAATCCTGTGTCTTGTCCTCTTCTTAGAAGGACACTAATCCCATCATGGGAGTGCCACTATTATGATGTCATCTAAATTTCATCAGATGAGGGCCCTGCCTCCAAATATTGTCACAGTGGGAATTAAAGATTCAACATATGAATTTTGGGGGACACAACATTCTGACTATAACAGCACCTTTGGATTGGATTTCAGCTAAAGCAGCCAGAGAGTGTCTACTATTAATATTTTATTAGTTAATATATAAAGTAATATATACATGATACTAATATATTATTATTAATATATAGGTATTAATATATCATCATATATAATAGGATCTCACTGCACTGTGTTTCGTACTCTGTTCATAGTGACCTCATATTTTGTTTTTTCATGTCATTAAATATTCCTTCACAAAAATTTTGCATGGCATTACAGAAATTTGTATCTTTGAACATACAGATGCTTCCAGGATTTTGCTGTGGTAAACAATGGCCTTGGGGAGAGTAAAACTTCTTCCACTGTTGTGTGTTAAGCGAAACTTTTACGTGTACTTTTGTTCTCAGTATTTGAATTCAGATTAAAAAAATGTCTAAAATAGGCTAGAGCAAAAATCTGTGTCAGGTAGTCTCAGGGATGCTGTTCTCTGGCTTCAGGCATGGGGTGAGGTGAGCATGCGTCAGGTGAGGGCAGATAGCGGTCATACCGCAGAAAGCAGGTGACTTACCTTTGCTGACTTCCTTGCTGATGAATTCAACTTTTCTTAGCTGGTCAGTTCTTTGGAGCCTGGGTCTCCTCCCCAGTCAAACAAATCAGAAAAACATCACACCCCAGTTCTGCAAACCTTCTCTGCAGTAATACACACCAAAAGCAGGAAGAAGCTGAGGGTGGATCCCAGAGCCCAGGGATGCTTTGAGATGGGAGTAAAAAGGCACAGCTCTGGCTCAGGTGTTTTCAATAGGCTGGGCGCAGAGGCTCAGACCTGTAATCCTAGCACTTCGGGAGGCCCAGAGGGGCGGATCACTTGAGGTCAGGTGTTTGAAAACCAGCGTGGCCAACAGGGCAAAACTCCGGTGGCAGGTGCCTGTAATCCCAGCTACTCAGGAGGCTGAGGCAGGAGAATCACTTGAACCTGGGAGGCAGTGGTTGCAGTGAGCCGAGATCATGCCACTGCACTCCAGCTTGGCAACAGAGTGAGACTCCATCTATCTACACACACACACACATACACACACGTTTTCACTAGAACGCCATTTGGGCAGATGGCTGAAATGTGTGAGGACAGCCTGGGTTCAACTCTTGTTCTAAGTAGAGGAGAAATCAAAATACAAAGAACACCCATGGCTCATGCATTAACCTAACAAGCAGGATGGATTTTAAGATTTTTGTGTTTATGCTCTGATAGGATTTGGATCTGTGTCCCCACCAAATGTCATGTTGAATTGTAATCCCCAGTGCTAGAGGTGGGGCATGGCAGTGGGTGACTGGATGTGGGGACAGAGTTCTCATCAATGGGTTAGCACCATTCCCTCGATGCTGTTCTCATGACAGTGAGTTATGAAATCTGGTAGTTTAAAAGTCTGTGATACCTCCTCTTTCTTTCTCTTGCTCTGGCCATATAAAGTCATGGCTCCCCCTCTGCCTTCCGCCATGATTGTAAGTTTCCTGAGGCCTCCCCAGAAGCAGAAGCTGCCGTGCTTCCTGTATAGCCTGCAGAACCAGGAGCCAGTGAAATCTCTTTTCTATATAAATAACCCGGTCTCAGGTATTTCTTTACAGTAATGTGAAAACAGACTAATATGCTGGAATATTTCCCATCATGTTTGGGCAGATATTTGGAAACATCTAGGGATTTATATATATATATATATATATATATATATATATATTTTTTTTTTTTTTTTTTTTTGAGATGGAGTTTCGCTCTTGTTACCCAGGCTGGAGAGCAATGGTGCAATCTCGGCTCACAGCAACCTCCGCCTCCTGGGTTCAGGCAATTCTCCTGCCTCAGCCTCCTGAGTAGCTGGGATTACAGGCACACACCACCATGCCCAGCTAATTTTTTGTGTTTTTAGTAGAGACAGGGTTTCACCATGTTGACCAGGATGGTCTCGATCTCTTGACCTCATGATCCACCCGCCTCGGCCCCCCAAAGTGCTGGGATTACAGGCTTGAGCCACCGCGCCTGGCTGGGATTTATATATATTTGTATATGGAGCAGTCGGTGCTGATTTGAAGACTGGGCTGCCCTTTCCCAGGGACTGCTCAAAGTCTGGTGTGATTTTGTTGCAGGCACTTGACAGGGATTTTGCCCTTGTGATTTTCAGACAGGGCCTCTGACTGTTCCAAGGCAAAGTTAAGAATCACAACAGTCTGTCGTCAAGGTGGAAAAAGCAAATCTGTTTCCTGAGGCCCTGCCTGAATTGCCTCATTACATGTTTGATCTTCATCTGTGCCCTTTTCTGAGGCTACGCTTAGAAGAAAACCAATCTTACAGAAGCAATACAGATTATTCTAACATAGTGAGTCTCCAGACACCAGCCTAATTCTCCCTTTCAGAGAGCAGGATGGGCTGATTTCCCTCGAGTAGTGCCTGGTTTAATGCTTGATTATTTACCTCTCAGGTCAACATATCTTCTTCCCTTTAGTTCTGGGTTAGGAAGAACTGGTCACAGTTCACACTGACCTCTGCGGACATGCTGCTTCAATAGGATGGACTGTCATCTGCTTCTCTGAACATTGGAAGCAAGAGAACAAAGAGACATCACCAATCAATTTCTCTGTACAAATGTAGAAAATTCAAACTACAGATTGAACAAAACAACTCCACATAACTCTTTTTCTCTCATTCAGAGCAATCAATTTCAGGCCTAAACTTTAACTGAAACTTCAAATTCTTCCGCAGTTGATCAGTCCCATGGGCACGACACAAGTAGTGAAAGTAATTTTTAAACAACGGTACCAGAATGTGTACATCTGAATGAATTTCCATCAAGGTGGCCCCCAGGGGGAGGGACTACGCTTAAATGATTCTGCTGTTGCTCAATAACTTCTTGAACTGACATTGTTGGGTGGCCAGGACACATTCTTTGAAACATCTGTTGTGTGTATATCTTTTGAGGATGAATTTTCTTTTTGGAAATAGTTATGATTCACCCAGAAACAAGTGAGGTGAATGAAATGGGTAAGCTGATTGATACCATCTGGATGTCATAAATGAAATAATCTCACAACGTAGCAGAATTCTGTCTATGTGTGAGTCCTTGAAGGTAATTCCAAAAGAAGAATCCTATAAGTGTTTGATCAATTCATGTGTTTTAGTGAGAATTATATGATTCCATGGTAGAGAGAGGATGATTATTTTGAAGGTCACCTTTTACTTGGAATTTTAAGTTCTGGTACATTTACTGAGAATGTCAGTTTCTTTGCTGACTTGGTAAAAATTGGTTAACTAACAGAGTACCGGATGAAACAGAAGTTAGTTTCTCTCAGTCTACAGGGAGGCGGCTCCATGGAGTCCTTAGGAACTCGCATTCTTCCAGCTCATTGCTCTGCCATCCCCGGGATATGGCCACCGTCACCCTCACGTTGCAAGCCATGCTGTACCACATCCATGTTCAGGCAGCAACATGGAGTAAGGGGATAAGGACACACAGTGCTAGAAATCTAGCAATCCCTGGAGGGAGGCTCCTGCAAGCTGTCCTGTGAGGGCTCCACTCATATCTCATTGGTCAGAACCTTGTCACATGGTTCTCAGAAAAGGAGGCAAAAAAATGGAGTCTTTAACCCAGGCGGCCATGTGTTCGGATACGAGCAAGTTTCTATTACGACGGAAGCACACAAGGGCTGACCTTGTTGACAACTAGTAACCTATGCCACAATTCCTTTTTTTTGAGATGGAGTCTCACTTTGTCATCCAAGCTGGAGTGCAGTGGCTCAATCTCGGCTCACTGCAACCTCTGCCTCCCAAGTTCAAGTGATTCTCCTGCTTCAGCCTCCTGAGTAGCTGGGATTATAGGCATGAGCCACCATGCCTAATTTGTTTTTTTGTTTGGTATTTTTAGCAGAGATAGGGTTTCACCATGTTGGCCAGGCCGGTCTCCCACTCCTGACCTCAGTGATCCACCCGCCTTGGCCTCCCAAAGTGCTGAGATTACAGGCATGAGCCACCTCACCCCATAATTCCCTGTACTTCTATCTGATATTTCGGTGAGCTTGAAGGATGCAAAGGTATTACTTGCCACAAATCCTCTGAACAGAAACAGTTTTAGTTCTGTTTATAAATCATTTCATAAACATGGAACAAGAAATGATGCCATGTGCACTACATATACATATTTTAATTCTCCTAACATCTATAATTCCATACAAGTAGTACCTATTATATAGGAACTAATGTCCTCAGCTTACAAATGAGAAGATTTAGAGATCAGCCAGGAAACACCCACCTCCAGATCCTGGGTTCTTAACATTATTATTCCCTAATAAGGAAAAAACCTTTTTATTTTTTATTTTTTTGAGACTAAGTCTCACTCTGTCACCCAGGATGGAGTGCAGTGGTGCGATCTTGGCTTATTACAGCCTCAACCTCCTGGGTTGACCAGGCTGGTCTCAAACTCCTGAACACAAATTATCCTCTTGTCTTGACCTCCCAAAGTGCTGGGATTACAGACATGAGGCAGCAACACCCAGCCACATCTTGATTTTCTACTAGAACTCTGGAACCCAAACATTAGTACAATGAAGAATGGAGAAATGCTAAAACCGTTTATCTAACAAAACAGAAGTGCCTATTCTAAGCAGGAAGCCCGCAGAGTGGATGAATTTGTTAACTCCAAGTTAGGACGAGAATCCCCCAAGATGAAGTGCAGCCTGGCCATGTCGTCCAGAACCATTCCTTGTCACTCCGCTGCTGATGACTCATTCCCCTCATTCTGCCAGTATGGAACAAGAGGGGAAGGAAAGAAAAGAAGGAGGGAAGAGAGGGGAGAGGGAAGGAAGAGAAGAAAGAACTGGCAGGGAGGAGAAGGGAGGAGAGGAGAGGAGGTGGAGTTTCTATGGCTGGATCAGTTTCACTGTCAACCCAGCCTGGGGCTCCCTGTTGGGAAAACCAGACCAGGATGTCTCAACATTTCCAACACTGGAGAGTCACACCTCTTGTCCTTGGAGCGAAATATTCTCTCCAAGCACTCGAGTGAATCTTTAGAAAGAGGAAAAAGAACCGTATTCTCTTACCTGTTTTTTTCAACCGAACATGATGAAAGCGATTTTAGTCCAGAAAATGACTAGCGGCTGAGGATTGCCTTTTGGTCTGACAAAACTTAGACCCCACTTGTCTGAAGACACTGTGCTCTGTGAAACCTGTCACCTTATTTCTTGCTCAGTATCTAAGGATGACGACAAGGACTCAGACAAGTGTCAGTCTGGGAGAAGAGGCCTCTTAGGCACAGAGTTTGAAGCTGTTCCCTTAGATCCCTGGTAGAACTGACTTAGGTGCTGTAAGACCTCAAACCCTGCACTGTTTTTATGAAGGAAAAAGAGCGTTAATGTCTGCAGAAACCCTACAGAATAAAACTTCCAATCACATTTTCAGAAAGCATGTGTACTTTTACACTGTGAGGGTTGTCAAATAGATTGTGACTCTTGGGGAGAGTAGAACAATGAACAGGGGGTGGGCAAGGAAGGCTAAGAGAGTCAGAGGCTTCTTTCAAAAGCCCTTCAGCTGGCCGGACGCCGTGACTCACACCTGTAATCCCAGCACTTTGGGAGGCTGAGGCGGGTGGATCATGGTGTCAGGAGATTGAGACTAGCCTGGCTAACATGCTGAAACCCCATCTCTACTAAAAATACAAAAATTAGCTGGGCGTGATGGCGGGTGCCTGTAATCCCAGCTACTTGGGAGGCTGAGGCAGGAGAATTGCTTGAACCCGGGAGGCAGAGGTTGCAGTGAGCCGAGATTGCACCAGCGTACTCCAGACTGGGTGACAGAGCAAGACTCTATCTCAAAAAAAAAAAATCCTTAAGCTTAGGACAGACAGTCCAACCTCATTTCCCTTTCCCCAGGAATCCAGAGGTGCCTTTAAAAAGTCCACTGCTCTAGGGGACTGCATGAGTTTCTCAGCTTGGAGACAATGAGGAAAGATAAGAGAGCCAGCCTGGGGGGCTTTGCTGTCCCAGCCCCCATGGAGTGTAAATGCCAAGTTGCTGATGAGTATAAGGCACTGCATGCTCATGATTCTTTTGCGAGTACTGTGCCTTTACATTGTACCCTGTTTTGGATTTTTTGTTTCTGTTTTTTTCTTTTTTTTTTTTTTAATAGAGAAGGGGTTTCTCTATGTTAGTCAGGCTGGTCTCGAACTCCTGACTTCAGGTGATCCGCCCACCTCAGCCTCCCAAAGTACTGAGATTATAGGCGTGATCCACTGCGCCCAGCCTTTGACTTTGATTTTTGAGACAGCGTCTCACTCTGTGGCCCAGGGTGGAGTGCAGTGGCATGATCATAGCTCACTTCAGCCTTGAACTCCTGGCCTCAAGTGATCTTCCAGCCCCAGCCTCATGAGTGGTTAGGACTGCGGGCACACATCACCATGCCCAGGTAATTTTAACTTTTTTTTTTGGTAGAGATGGGGGTTTTGCTATGTTGCCCAGGCTGGTCTCAAACTTCTGGACTCAAAGTAATCCTTCCACCTTGGCCTCTCAGAGTTGGGATTAAAGGCATGGGCCACTGTGCCCAGCTCACTACATCTTGTTTTTAATGTTAAATTTTAGGGTTCAAGATCAACTCTTAGGAGTCCTCAGTTTTTCCTTCTATCTGTCAGGGGTGGTAGAGGGCAGAGTTGACCCCCTTTACTCAAATACCACTGTTCACCCTAGAGCCTCCACCTCCGCCTGTACGTAGATTACTCTCACTCTATTCATTCTTTCAGTGGTTTGCACATTCTCTCATTCATTTGCTCACAGTATTAGTGCTGGAAGCACTGCAAAAGTTCAGAAGAGGAGGAGGCTGGGGGTGGAAGACTGCATGTGAATGGGGGAGTAAGCAATTTCTGATGTGCTGGTTTAGCCCCTTCTGAATCCTGAACAGACCCTCACAGAAGGGGCTCAATGAATTCTCCTTAAACTATCATCCTCTAGTAATCCCTTTTGGCCGCACACGTAGGTGTCTAGAATAACCCAGCTTGGAGCATCTTGGCATCACGCAGTTGGCCTGGGATAAGACACTTGCAGACCCTAATTATGAGCTGTATGTCCTTTGCCCACCGCCGTAGACTACCACCAAGAAAAACTGTCGGACTGGAAAGTAGCTCCATAGCAACTTGCCGAACATTCTGGAACTGGAGCCTGGAGAAGGGGCAGGTCCCCTCCTGGCCTGCCAGGTTCTACCCAGGTCCCAGAGAGGCTAAGTGTGTTTCCTGGTTTCCTGTTCCCTCTCCAGCCTCAGGCCACAAATATAGCCATCAGGAGGTGGCAAGAGTGCTTTTTCCTTTTTGCCACAGCCCCTGAGATGAGACTTTCTGCCCAGGAGAGACTCACTATTTCTACCTCACTGATCCAAGCCTGAGCAGACCTAGCCTAACTCCTGTAGAGTGGAAAGGGCCTCTCCACCTGAGCACTGCAGCCCAGTGCACATCCTCCTCAAAGCATCCAACTCTTGGGGTCTCTGAAGCTGTTCCACCAACGGCCCCTGGGAGGCACTGCATCCCTCCGGGGGCCCAGAAGTCCCTCCTGATACGTGGAGCCGCCCACAGCCCTCTCCTCTCCCTCCCATCCTTCAGGACTGTTCCTCTGAGCAGCACTAGGAGCCCGGTGAGCAGATGCATGGGGGTGGCGGGCACATAATTCCATTCACTGTTTCCTCTTAACAGACAATCACCCTAAACAGACCCCGTGGCCAGCTGCCTTGAGAATAAAACACTTCCTGGCTTCGCTGTTCTTTCCCAAAGTTATTGTTAATGGAAGATCTTCCCCATGGTAACAGCTGAGAGGCTGGAGGACAACCAAACACTCAGGGCCCTCGTTCCACAATACCCAGGGCTCCGTACTAATCCTCGGTGTTGCCTGACGTCAACGTCAAACTGACACTGAGATGCGTCTCCTCCTCCCGCAGATTCCATCGTCATCGCACTCTGGGTGAGCCTGGCTGCTTTCGTGATGCTCCTCTTCCTCATTCTGCTCTACATGTCCTGGTCGGGCTTCCCGCAGACGAAGTGAGTAAGAAGGGGTGTGGGTCTGTGGGTAACTCAGATGCTGTCCAGTGAGTTAACGGTGCAGGTCGAGTATCCCTCATCCAAAATGCTGGAGACCAGAAGTGTTTCAGATTTGGGATTTAAAAATATTTGCATTATACCTACTAGCTCAACATCTCAAATCCAAACATCCGAAATATTCCAGCGAGCATTTCCTTTGAGTGTCATGTCAGTACTCAGTAAGTTTCAGATTTTTGGATTTGGGATGCTCAACCTCTGTCCCTACAACGGCATAGTATTCAGCAATGAAAAGGGACAGAGTTCTGATCCGTGCTACAACATGGATGAACCTCAAAAACATCATGCTAAGTGGCCGGGCGCAGTGGCTCATGCCTGTAATCTCAGCACTTTGGGAGGCCGAGGCGGGCGGATCATGAGGTCAAGAGATCGAGACCATCCTGGTCAACGTGGTGAAACCCTGTCTCTATTAAAAATACAAAAAATTAGCTGGGCATGGTGGCGCGTGCCTGTAATCCCAGCTACTCAGGAGGCTGAGGCAGGAGAATTGCCTGAACCCAGGAGGCGGAGGTTGCGGTGAGCCGAGATCGCGCCATTGCACTCCAGCCTGGGTAACAAGAGCGAAACTCCGTCTCAAAACAAAAACGAAAACAAAAAAAAAACCATCATGCTAAGTGAAAGAAGACAGACACAGGGTGGTCCAGGAGGACGACTAGGGTTGGTTGCCATTATGGACTGTTAGGTCCCTTACGGACAGAACTCCATTCACACAAAACATCCAGAGCAGGCAGATCCAGAGAGAGAAAGCAGATTATCAGCTGCCTAAAGTGGTGGGGAGAACAGGGAATGGGAAATGACTACGGATGGGTTTCTTTTGGGGATGATAAAAATGTTCTAAAATTAAGCTGAGCATGGTGGCTCATGCCTATAATCCCAGCACTTTGGGAGGCTGAGGTGGGTGGATCACTTGAGGCCAGGAGTTCAAGACCAGCCTAGCCAACTTGGTGAAACCCCATCTCTACTAAAAATACAAAAATTAGCCAGGTGTGGTGGCACACACTTGTAATCCTAGCTACTCAGGAGGCTGAGGCAGAAGAGTCGCTGGAACCTGGGAGGCGGAGGTTGCAGTGAGCCAAGGTTGTGCCACTGTGCTCCAGTCTGGGCAATAGAGTGAGACTCCATCTGAAAAAAAAGTCCTTAAATTAAGTCAGGCACAGTGGCTCACACCTGTAATCCCAGCACCTTGGAAAGCCAAGGCAGGAGGATCACTTGATCCCAGGAGTTTGAGATCCTGTCTCCACAAACATATATTTAAAATTAGCTGGGCATGGCGGTGCGCACCTGTGGTCCCAGTTACTCGGGAGGCTAAGGCGGGAGGATTGCTACAGCCTAGCAGGTCAAGGCTGCAGAGAGCTGTGATCACACCACTGCACTCTAGCCTGGGTGATACCGCAAGACCCTGTCTCCAAAAAAATGTTCTAAAATTAGATAATGGTGATGGTTGCACAACTCTGTGGATGTGCTAAAGATCACTGAATTATACTCTTTAAGTGAGTCAACTTCATGAAATGAAAATATATCTCAGTACAGCTGTTCAAGAAGATGAAGCCAGCATGACAACCTGGGCTTTGAGTCCTGCTGGCCAGCTCGTCAGAAACATCAGAGCCTCACCTTTGGCCAGGCGTGGTGGCTCACACCTGTAATCCTAGCACTTTGGGAGGCCAAGGTGGGCGGATCACCGGTCAGGAGTTTAAGAACAGCCTGGCCAACATGGCGAAAACCCATCTCTACTAAAAATATCAAAAAAGTTAGCCAGGTGTGGTGGTGCACGCCTGTAATCCCAGCTACTCGACAGGCTGAGACAGGAGAATCCCTTGAACCCAGGAGGCAGAGGTTGCAGTGAACAGGGATTGCGCCACTGCACTCCAGTCTGAGCAAGAAGAGCAAAACTGTCTCAAAAGAAAAAGAAAGAACGATCCTTACCTTAAGCACCTCCGGTCATTATCTGTTATCAGAGGCCTGCTGTGTGCCACTAAATTGGAGGTGAAATCCAGGGCTCTAAGCACTGATTGGAACCTAGCTTGTTTTCTGTTAATTCCTGTTAGAGGATTGGCTGCCACCTCCAATGTTCCCTTCTAGGCTAAAGGGCCCCCACAGCTGCTGCTCTCCTAATGACTGTTCTTAAGAGGGACCCTATATCTTGCCATTGCTGACCCAAAGAGGGCCTGTCCAGTGGCTGCCCCATGCCCTTGGCAATGTGTGCCCCACAAAAGGGCTGGGGCCAGTCCGATTCTTGTCTTTGGAATTTGGAATCTAGAAGCTGAGAGACAAACCTGGTGGTTGTGAGGCTGCCCTGAGTAGTCCAGGAGGACTGGGGCTGGGTGCCACTGTGGACCATTACAGCCATTACAGACAGAAGTCTTGGGGACTGAAACCCTAAGTGTGGGAAGCTGGTCAGCAGAAACATGAGCCGAACTCTGAGGAAGAGCTGAGGGGCCTTGAAGCCCTGAGCCAATGAGTCCCACACCAGGTCCTATGAGGAGCCGTGGACACGAGCATTCACAGTGCCTTAGTGTTCCCTGTTGCTGTAACAGAATACCTGAGACTAGGTGATTTATAAACAAAAGAGGCATATTTAGCTCATGGTTCTGAAGGCTTAGAAGTCTAGGAAGCATGGCACCAACACCTGCTCAGCTTCTGGTGAGGGCCTCGTTTTGCAAAAAGAACTTACCTAATTCAGTCTAGAGAAAAAGAGATTCATCCATTGGAATGAACTCACTACCTCTTAAAGGCCCCACCTCCCAGTATTGCCACACTGAGGACCAGGCAACCACATGAGTTTTTGTGGGGACAACCACACCACAGCCCAGTTTCACCTCAAAGGGGCCTCTGATTCTCCTCCCCGCCCCCACCTGTGTCACCCACCAGGGCTACACTTGCCAGGCCATTTCTGCTCACCTTTGGTCACATATGGAAGGTAGCTTTAGAACAATAAATAAATTCATTCTCACTCTCGCTTTTTTTTTTTAGACGGAGTTTCGCTCGTGACCCAGGCTGGAGTGCAATGGCTCGATCTCGGCTCACCGCAACCTCCGCCTCCTGGGTTCAGGCAATTCTCCTGCCTCAGCCTCCCGAGTAGCTGGGATTACAGGCACCCGCCACCATGCCCAGCTAATTTTTTGTATCTTTAGTAGAGACAGGGTCTCACCATGTTGACCAAGATGGTCTTGATCTCTTGACCTCATGATCCACCCGCCTCGGCCTCCCAAAGTGCTGGGATTACAGGCGTGAGCCACCGCGCCCGGCCTCTTTTTTTTTTAGACGGAGTCTTGCTCTATCGCCAGGCTGGAGTGCAGTGGCACAGTCTTGGCTCACTGCAACCTCCACCTCCTGGGTTCAAGCGATTCTTCCGCCTCAGCCTCCCAAGTAGCTGGGACTACAGGCGTATGCCAAATGCCTGGCTAATTTTTGTATTTTTAGTAGAGACGGGGTTTCACCATGTTGGCCAGGATGATCTCGACCTCTTGACCTCGCGATCCACCTGCCTCGGCCTCCCAAAGTGTTACGATTACAGGCGTAAGCCACCATGCCCAGCCCATTTTAAACACATTTTTACACCCGAGACACATCTGAGGGATAATTGGGTGATGTCATCTTTCTTTTCTACTCTTGTGAGGTGACCTGCAGCCGCCCTGTGCCAGGAAGTGTGCAAGGATCGTCAGTAATCCTCCTGGTGCCAAGTTCCCCAGTCTGGTCCAGGAAGCCCAGGGGCTGCCCTCTCCATGCCCAGTTCCCACGGGAGGGATACAGGCCTTCTGAGCTATTCACAGGGGCAAATTGATGACACTGGGTATCCTGACCACAGTGCTTACTAAAGAAAATGCTCTCAAGGTACTTAGTAACAGACCCGGAATGCGCAGGGCAGCAAAGTGGATCCTTAGCAAGATTTAGGAGTCACTTCCTGAGGAGCTGACCTTCCCATGAGGAAGGGAATGAAGGAGGCCATCTGAAAAGAGGACCTCTGCCCAGCGGGCTCATCACCTGGTACTTTTCATTCATATCAGCACTGTAACCGCATTTAAAGTCATTTTATACAGCATCTTATTTCATCCTGAGGATATCTGTGAGGCAGTATTGTCCTATTTTATGGATGACATTGAAGGCAGCTGGGAATTGATGGCAGGGGCTCACTCCAGGCAGCCATGTCCACTGCCCCGGCACCTCCCCAGCAGGAGAATCCACCCAGGGAGGACACATTTCTAGCCAAGTGTATTAGTCTGTTCTCAGCTGCTAATAAAGACATACCCGAGGCTGGGTAATTTATAACAGAAAGAGGGTTAATGGACTTACAGTTTCACAAGGCTGGAGAGGCCTCACAATCATGGCAGAAGGCAAAGAAGAGCAAAGCCATGTCTTACATGGTGGCAGGCAAGAGGGCGTGTGCAGAGAAACTCCCCTTTCTAAAACCGCCAGATCTCACGAGACTTATTCACTATCACGAGAACAGCAAGGGAAAAACCTGCCCCATGATTTCATTACCTTCCACTGGGTACCTCCCACGACACCTGGGGATTATTACAATTCAAGGTGAGATTTATGTGGGGACACAGCCAGATCATATCACCAAGATACAAGTTGCCTTGGGGTATGGATATAAAATGAGCTACACTCAGATACAGGGCTGGATGGGAGGTCAGCCTGCGCCCCCGCCTGATCCTAAATGAATATAGAAAGAAGTGGCCTCCAGCGAAAGACCTGAGGCCTAGTTCCCAACAAAGCACTTTCTCTCTTCTGAGATTTCTCTAGAATGGCACCTTTGTGAGCTGGCTCACCCTTCTCAGGAATTTGCCTGTGTGGCCTTCTCTATGGGGTCTGGACCGATGGCAGGTATAGCAGGAAAACCCCCAGCCCTGCGGTATGGGCTGTTCTGCAGCAATTTTGACGCCTGCCTCCCACTCTGCTCTGTTCACAGGAACAGCCCCAAGCACCACCAAACATGCCCCTGGAGTCACAGCCTCAACCTTCACCTCTGCATCCCGAAGTGCCTGCCGTGCCGCTACCGCAGGGAACCCCAGGGGACCTCACAGGCTCTGGTGCACTCAGTGGAGCCAGGGAGCAGAACTGGCTCTGACCAGCCGCTAAGACAGGAGAGCTCCTCCACCTTGCCCCCAGGGGTCTTCCAGACGCACCCCACTCTCCTCTGGGAAATGACCCTCGATGGGGCTCCTCTCGTCAGGAGCAAGCCCAGCAAGCCTCCCCCTGGAGACAGGAACTCTCAATTGCAGAACTGATGTCAGTGAATCAGGGCCATAGCTGCGAGAACTGGTGAAATCAAACCAACCTGGATACATACATCTTCGTTCTTGGAGGCTGTTTGCATGTAGCAGAAAGGGCACCTAGGTCAAGTGCAACTGGAGCAGGGGCATCCTATGCCTTTGACAAAGACTGCAGTGGCCCCTCGAGCGCAGAGATCATCCCAGGTGTTGCTGATTTTATTGAGCATACTTAGCCTGCTTGTTTATGGCTTATGTTTGTTTAGGGAATAAGAAAATAAAATATATGCAAATCAAGAGGAAAGGCTGTTTGCTTACTAATCTTTACCATGTCACTTTACCATTACTGTGCAATGTGTTATCAGCCCTGAGTTCACCTGCTCCATCTGGACCTTTGTCAAGATGCTGGGTAGGTTCCCATCCAACCTCCACCGACACCCTCTGGCTCCCAGATGTGATGGCACCTGCCCCGCCAGGTCAGCTTGCTGTAGTCGGGGGACCTGAGTCGCAGCTTCAGCCTCCCCATAGCTTTCAAAGACAGAGCCCGAGGAAGTTGTCTCCCCTGGAGGGCAGGCAGCCAATCGCTGTCAGCAGCCAGACCTGGTAGGCAGGGCCTATGCCCAAATGCTGTCACAGAACATGAAGAGCCTTGGAAGCTGGCAGCAAGGGTTTCCTTCTGGATGTGACTCTGTGGGGTCCCTGAAAGATCTAGTCTTCTAGTGCCCAGCAGCCTTGGCCCTGGAGAGGAGACAGCATCACATTGCAAATCCCAGAAAACTCACGTGTCCCCTACAGCTTTAAGGCAGGGAGGGAGTTGGTGGGCTTTATTTTAAAATAACTGTTCCCCCCCTCCTTTTTTTTTTTTTTAACCATACCATTTACAATATTTATAATTTAGCATTTTCTATTTCAAGTCAGGTGAAGACCATGTACAATCTATTCTCCATGGGGGGAGATTCCCTTCCTCCACACTAAGTGACTGGAAAATACACCAACAAGGTCAGGGCAGTGGATTTGGAAGGGAGAACAGAAAAGCAGGACTGATGAGCTCCAGAGACGCGGAAACGAGGGTGAGCTGCTGAAAACCGGTCCTCACTTGACTGAGCTGGGACTCGGCTTCAGAGTCCTGGTCGCCGCCTGAGGTTGCATGTATTTGACTTGCTGGGTTCTAAGAACCTGGGAGGCAGCTCGGGCCTGGAGCTGGGGATGAAGCTGTGAAATCCACCCAGCCTGCTCGCTGCCCCTCTCTGTGACCCCAGAGGCATGGGGTTCAGGGATATTCCCCAGACAATGTTTTTCAGGCCAATGCCCTCTGGATAAATGAGCAGAGGTCCCTGTGACTAAAGGAGTCCCCATAGGCCACGGAGAGGTGGGTAAAGATAAAAGGGAACCAGGAGAGAAGGCTTCGCTGGAGCAGTGCTTGCCTGAGTCCGGCTCGGACCTAAGTGTGGAATTTCAACTTCAGGATAGTCTCAAAGAATAGTGTTGTAAGGTTTATTTGGGTAGGAAAGGGGACAGGGGAGGCAACTGACCCTTGCTTTGCAGACAATGAGCCCTATTTGTGGGGAAGGGGCTGTATGCTGATAAGCATTACTCATGCTTTGGTTAAAACTTTAAGTCACCAGCTGGGCGCGATGGCTCACGCCGGTTATCCCAGCACTTTGGGAGGCCAAGGCGAGTGGATCATCTGAGGTCAGAAGTTTGAGACCAGCCTGGCCAATCTAGTGAAACCTTGTCTTTACTAAAAACACAGAAATTAGCTAGGCATGGTGGCAGGTGCCTGTAATCCCAGCTACTCTGGAGGCTGAGGCAGGAGAATCGTTTGAACCTGGGAGGCAGAGGTTGCAGTGAGCCAAGATCGCACCACTGCACTCCAGCCTGGGCAATAGAGTGAGACTCCGTATCAAAAAAACATTTTTAAGTCACCTAAAACAGAAACTATTGTCAAGAACCCTGGTGGAAAAGTGTAACTGTTTCAGACAAAACCGAGCAAATACAGCCAGCACTCTGTATGCTATATGGCAAACAAAAGCACCGCATCCTAGGCTGCAGAATAGACCCTGAGCCCCAGCTGCGCGAGAGTTAGAAAGGAACAGACAGAAATTTTAACTGAAAAACACAAAATTTCATGATTTTTGTCAGCTGCAATACCAACTAATATATGATCATTAACAGTAAAATTCTGACCTTTAAAATAAACGCAGAACATTTGTGGAACAAAAATAGCCCCTTAACATCAATTAAAGGAAAACACAAAAACCTTACAAAAATAGACATTTATTAAAGCAGTTATAAAATTCAAAACCCCCACTTTGAAGTATAGCTTTAAAAATTACAGGCTGTCTTCTCAAAGCAGAGGTCAAATTACTTTTACACTTTACGGATTCAGTGTGACATCCTTTTATTTAATAAAATAATTAACAACCACTGGCAGAAATTAACTTACTCAAAAAGTCAAACTAAACTTTGTTGTGACTTTTTATAGAAAAATAAGTTTTATTTTATTTATTTTTTTGAGATGGAGTCTTGCTCTGTCACCCAGGCTGGAGTGCAGTGGTGCGATCTCGGCTCACTGCAGCCTCTTACCTCCTAGGTTCAAGCGATTCTCCTACCTCAGCCTCCCCAGTAGCTGGGATTATAGGCATGCACCACTAGGCCTGGCTAATTTTTGTATTTTCAGTAGAGACAAGGTTTCACCAAGTTGGCGAGGCTGGTCTGGAACTCCTAATCTCAGGTGGACCACCCGCCTTGGCCTCCCAAAGTGCTGGGATAACAGGTGTAAGCCACAGCGCCTGGCTGAAAAATAAACCGTAAACATCTCTCTTCATTTTCATCAAAAAATATCTGACACCTTAAGACAGTTCAGCTTTAACATGCATGAATCTCTTCAGCATTCAGAAGTGCTGCCTCAACTTGAACTATTTCCGGTGGATGAGCTCCAAGCCCCTAGAGAGGAACGGCTGGCCTGACAAGGCACTGGAGGGGCCTCATGGCCTGGAAGTCCCCACATTCCCTCCCTGCAACTCACACAGGAACGAGTTTATAATTTACTGGCCAGTTCAATAAAGTCCTTCCTGTGCCTTCTCTGGAAACCCTTGACTCAACAAAACTTCTAGAAGCTGGTGCCGTGCTCGAGGCTCTGGTCATCAGGGCGTAAGGCGCCGGCTGGCAGGGGTCAAGCATCCAAGGCTGCACTGGCAATGTCCTTGCACAGCACGACGATGGCCTCCACTTCACTGCTCAGGGCATCGTCTGTGGCCTCACACACCATCCGGATGTGGGTTAAGAGAGTATCCGGCCGCTGGGGCCCTAGCCAGACATCCTTTACATAGAGGGACACCAGGAATGCTGCGGAGGCTGAACAGGAGCAGGGGATAGGCTGTTAGGATGCACACATGCTCAGCTGGAAAACGGGTCATCCTGCCCATGACATACTGGCTTTGCCAAGTGCCCAAATGAACCGCGCCACCAGCCTGTGCAACCCAAGTGAGCTGACCGAGATGACAACTCATTCTGCCTTTGCTTAACTTTCGTGTTATCTTTTTTATTCACTTTAACATTTTTCTTTTCTTTTCTTTTTTTCAGACAGGGTCTCGCTCTGTCACCCAGACTGGAGTGCAGCAGTATGATCTCAGCTCGTTGCAGCCTCGACTGCCTGGGCTCAAGTGATCCTCCCACCTCAGCCTCCAGAGTGGCTGGGACTACAGGCGCATGCCACCATGCCCAGCTAATTTTTGTAGAGACAGCGTTTCACCATGTTGCCCAGGCTGGTCTAAGGTCATGTGCCTACCTCAACCTCCCCAAGTGCTAGGATTACAGGTGTGAGCCACCATGCCTGGCAAAAATCTATCTTTCTTCTGACGAATGTGTATGGATCCCCTCAAAAGCTGTTACAAGACAAGTCTCTTCCTGTTTCTGACTGCCAATGCCAAGAATGAGACTGAAGTTTGAGAAGAATTTGCCAGAATCGTTTCATACCATTTCTTCAGTGGCATGAATGAGGAGGAAGAGAAAGCTTTGCAGGCAAAAAGACTCAATTCCCCAACTGCGGCCAGACCAGAGGACGAGGTCGCCCCTGCTACCCGGTGAGCCCACCTGCTAGGCTGTGAGCCCCTCCCTCCCCTGCACCCCCACATTCCTCCATGAGAGGACAGCCCTCTGGGTCACCACACCCGGCCTCCCTGGAGCTAACAGCCCCCTGGAGCTTGTGGTGTTCATTTATTCACCCAACTCACTCATTCACAGTTAGGCTCCTAGAGACTGCCAAGTACATAAACTCCCCATGTGCATTTGTACGCATGTGCGCGCACACACACACGCACACACACACAGCTGGCCATATGTGAAACAGAACTCATCAGGTGGCCAATGGTCAGAAGCCCACTGCCCTGCAGGGTGGAGGGACGCCAAGGTTCTGAGGGGGACCTCTCTGCACCGTCAACGTGACCAGCACCAAGGGTGTCACCTGCAAGCGAAAGCAAACACCTCCTTCCTTCCACATTCACTGCCCAGTGGCAAGCTCTCTGCAACCCCAGAACCGTGGTGAGGGGCCGTCTAAACAGACACAACACCCAGCTGAGGAAGGCGGCAGAAACCTAGGCGTTCCAAGCACAGAAGTCACTCCTACCCTCAAGCCCACTCCTGCATCTATTTCTTCAGCCTCTAACAAAAGAAGCAGCCTTACCTCGTGTGGCTTCATCCTTCTCGCTCAGAGAAGACAGGCAGAGGGCCTCCATGGCCAGATGGAAGGGGCTCCCTGCCCAGCCCTGGGCGGCCACCAGCTGCAGCATGACCGTGTTGAACAGGCAGGCCACCTCCTGCACAGGCCCTGTCAGCCCCTCAGCCCCACAGAGCTGGCTATACAGCCTGAATATGCTGCTCCTCAGGGCACCGTCCCTAACGAGGTCAGCCACGACCACAGGGTGCGGCAAAATGTGGCTCTGAAGCCAGCCAACGAGTCCTGCAGCCTCTGCTCTGCTGAGCGGGTGCTCGGCCACCGACCGCAGCACCCAACTGACTGCCAGGGAAGCGGCAGCGCACTCGGGGCCACACTCGGGGCCGCGCACAGCGCTCTCAGGGCTGGCTGAGTCCACGGGCTCCTGAGCGGGGTCAGGACCCGGGATCACTGGTCCCCAGTAGGTCAAGATGGACCTCAGGAGGCCCTTGCATGTCTCCAAGGTAGACGCCATCAGCTCAGGGTCGGCCAGCTCCTCTGCCTCCCCAGGCCTCCTCTTTCGGCCCCGTGGGCCTTTAGCTCGGGCTGCCATGACAGGCTTGTTCTTATCCTTGAGCATTTCTGTGAAATGCACAAAAAGAAGGTGGTGAGACTGAGGTCTCTCCTGCCACACAGATCCAGATGTGGGGAGCTGTCAATGGGGGAGAGGAGGGGCAGTGTGCATGTCCCGAGCACCCGGCCCTGCTCCCGTGTCAAGAGCCTGGTGAGTGCTCGATGTTTCGCTGTGACTGTCATCACTGTTATTATAACCAACTCATTAATCCTCGCACCATGAGGCAGGCGCCATTATCGTCCTCTTTAAACACAGGGAATCAGGGCAGCATCAGGCTTCAGTCGAGGAGGCCTGGCTCCAGCCTACTCCTTAACCCTGCACTACAGGATGGGGTGGGGGCAGGCAGCTCACGTCCGCCCAAGCCTCTTTACAGGTGAGCACCCTGATACTAAGGTAGGTGAAGTGACTTCTCCGAAGACAGAGAGCTGGAAAGCAGCCAGGCTGAAAGTCAAAGGCAGGGCTGCCCGGCTCCCTCTCCAGGCTCGGAGACACATGCGCCCTACTCTGAGCCTCATTAACTTTGGAAATGTGGCTGAGACACACACAGAGAGGAGGGGGAAACAGAGAGGTGCTGGCTGCTCTGGGCCAGTCCTGGGTTCCAATACTCACTTATGAGCTCCCGGGCTTGGCCCTTCTCAATGGCTGCTCTCAGGTCTTCTTGGAGCTTGAGGTCTCTCTCGATGAGGCTCCACTTGTGCAAGAGGACAAGGACATCCTTGGTGGAAAGCACTGTCTCATTTACAGTGAATCTGTTCATGTCCTTGAAGGCCTGTATGACGGTGGCCCGGTACCTCAGCACGGAGTCAAGTGTCCCAAAGAAGTTGGTCAGCTGGGCAGGAGCCAAGGTGGGCCTGTTTGGGAGCCAATGTTACCAACAGCCAAGGCCGCCTCCCCAGCCTGGCAGCCAGCACGAGGTGCACACTGTCTCTCCAGGAACCAGGTTTTCCTGCAGAGCAGACATTTAGCATGGGCCGCCGGGACACAGAGAAGGAAAAAATGAGCCACTTACTAAGCCACAAAGGGGACCTGGAGTCTGACCTGCACCCCAGAGGCACAGACCTCCTGAAATCCTGGCTAAACGGAGTAGCCAAACAGACAGCTTGAGGGCCAGGGTGCCAGAGCCTGCGAGGGCTCCACTCTGGGCCTGCCAATTTCTCTCGCCTCATGGACCACCAGTCTCAAGTGAGAAAAACCCAGGGATGCCCTGGGACAATGTCACCACTTACAGCCAAAACCTGACCGATGGCCTCCAGGAGAAAAAAGAGCTCCCTGAATTCCAAGAAAGTGGAACCCTGTAACATCGGTTCCACACACCGTAAACCAGTATTTTAAATAGCAATTGGCTGCGGTCTTCTTAGACACCGGCATGTCTTCTGACAGCCCTACATAGGAAATGTGACTATCCACTACAGATTTCACAAATTAGTTTTGAACTATACAAAACAAAAGGCCTTCTTATCAAGAAATTTTTCCTTCTGAGGTGACAATCCACTTGATATCAGCCTTCTGGTTCCAGTTAGCACACCCTGGCTCCCGAATCAGAAAGAATGGGTACACAGCGTGTTTCCTGCAGCATGGTAGAACTGGAGGGACATTTAGCTCTTCTAAGGAAACCAAAAGCATACTCTAAGGAATTGAATGAAAATACAAAATATTCAGGAAAATTCATGGACAATGAATCTTCATAGGCTAACGAAGGTAGAGGCAAGTTTGGGAACACCCCATATTATGTGAGAGTCACAGGAAATATTTTCCATCTACAAAACATCACTTTATTCAAGTGTTTGAATCACAACATCAAGGTAGATGACTTGCCTGCTGAGAATGACCTCATATGATGTGTATTAGGTTTTTAAGTGTGTTACGTTCTTGGGCCTTGATAATAAGCCTTATAGAGTCGAAGGGGAAAGAAAGAGCTAATAAAATAGATGTTCTGATGCTCCCTACACGTGACAATGGTACTCTGCCCCAATCCACAGCAGGCCATGGACGAGTGTCCCCCGGGACAGCCATGGAGTTGTGACCGAGACATGGTGACCGCATGTGGCAGACCAACACAGCATCCAAGAGGCCAGAAGTCCCCCCATGGCGGGGGCAGGACTCACCTCAGGTGCTTCATGAGCACGATGAGAACGTAAAGGAACTCATTGACCAGGTGCAGGGCAAGCCGCTTGGGGGGCTCCCGGGAGCTGGGCTGGCAAGGGCGCTGGCTCTCCCACTCCACTGCCTTGTCCCCCAGGTTGGTCACCCACAGTGTGTGCAGCAAGGCGATCACATTAGACAGCAGCGGAGTCGCCAGAAACCTGAAAGTGAGCACAGGAGCCTTCAATCTGCCACATCCTGTCCTTTCAGCAGGATCAGACTATCCCCCTCCACAATCCTATCTGCTCAACCCCTTAGATAAGCACAGCCTCCAAGTGGAAACAGGGCGCTTGCTATACAAACGCAGCTTCGACACAGGATAAGGCACCCAGGCTCCTTCCTAACAGAAGATTGCCCTAAGTCCCTCCAAGAATTCAGGAGCTACTGAGGCACACAATAAAAACCATCCTGTTCATGACAACAACTCAGTTCCTAAAATAAGAAATTAACAGCCAGGAACATTAGCTTAGCTAATTATGCCTTTTGTAAACCTGACACAGTCTTGAAGTTGATGTCCGAAGACACATTCTAGATTTCAGACGTTACTTTCTTCCCCCTATCCCCGCTTTTTTTTTTGTTTGTTTACAGATGTACTTGGATATATTACTTTCTTTTAAAGAAATTTCAGGAAATACTTTTTAAAAATGCACAAAAGGGCCTGCATTCTCTCAGGCTTATTATAGTAGTTAGCTCTTCGTAAGACAGAGCCCTCCCACCAAGTGCTGTCTGCTGTGACAGGGTCTTCCTCTCTGCATGTGACAGTCTCAAGCAGCAGGATAATCAGGAATCACAGTCAATCATCCAGATTCAAGCAGCAGCCCTTGGTGCTGCTCCTCTAACACGGGCTTGTCACTGAGGACCAAGACCCTGCACTGACAGCACAGTCCTGTAACCCATCAGCCCTGCTCTCCTGCCACCAGAGGGATGCAGTTGCTAAAGCCTTAGAGAACAAGACCCTGCTATAGAGCACGGAAGGCTGCTGGGACACCATGGGAGGAGTCTGACCCGAGCAGAACACAGCCAGACAGGCTGGCGGAGACTCTGCCAGATGTGAACAGCAGCTGGTGTCTGCTGTCCCTTGGCAGACGAGACACTCAAGAGAAAGCGGTGAATGGAGGAAAGACATTTTGGAACTGCCAGGAGCAGGACTGCCAGGCATATGGTAGCACTGGAGGACACCGCATTTCAGAAAGCATGGATTCTACTGGACATTTCCAACCAGGATCAGAGCTGGCAGCAGACATCCTCACTTCTGTTCCTTTCCTTCCCACCTGACACACACCGCTCATGCAAAAGGGACTTACTTGCTTTCAAGGATGTGTAAAATCCATGTTAAAAGGCTGTAGTCTCGTATGATTTCATAGGCAGACCTGGCAACCTGGGCAGCGTTCTGTAGAATTTCCAGAATCCAGTTCTGAAAACCCCAAACAAGAAGTTACTCTTCAGTGAGAAAACCCAATTTACCTGATTAAACAAACCGTTTTAAAAATGTGCTGGTATGCTGCCATTCCAGGCGGTGGCTGCAAATGAGGCCTGCTTTGCTGAGTCTGTCAGAGTGGTGGCCGCGTATGAATGCGCCCTTCCCCGCAAGTGACAGCCAGAGGCCACAGACTTCCCCAGCAATCTCTGAGCCCCGGGGATCCTCACTTCCACTAATCCATCATCTGGAAACTACCCACAAGCAAAGCTGCACCACAGAAACCAAATGGCCCAGACGCGCAGCAGCCTGCACAGGGAGCAGGTGAGGGACCGCCTCCAGGCCAGCCGCCAGCCACACAGCCCTGTGTTTACCACCTGGAAGAGAGGACATAAAAATGGGACTGTTCCCTGACTTGTTCATGGGGTGCTTGAGAAGTCTCACACGCCACAAAAAAAAAAAAAGCTACCACACTCGAATTCAGTTTATTCAAATGGGCTTCTTAAGAAAAGCCCTATTTACCCACATTGTACATACGAGAAACAAAAGCCGACGAAACAGAAATTAATGAAAATACCAAAGGCTTTTCCTATATCCTTCTACACCTACCTATAGTATTTAGAAGGCACACACACCAGCTCTCTCTTCCTGACTGGCTAGGTCAGGCTGTCTGCTTCAACACAACTCCTGCTTTCTAAATGAGTTCTAGGACCCCCAACTTCTGTAGTAGGTGAAAGTGCCTCAGAATACCTCAGTCACTGACAAGGCGTCTCTAGATTTTTTGACCAATCCGAAGTCTCATGATTATTGATCAGTATCCCCCCTTGATGGCCTTCGCATATATGCCAAGGGCCATATATATAGTAGGAGGCCTCAGTAAAGAGTATTCAGAGGACAAACAACACTAGGGGTCTCAACACTGCAGCCTCAAGTGACTCCACCTGTTCCACACGCAGGGAACAGGACGGGCGCTAACAGTGTCTCCCCTTCCCTGAGAGCCAGGAACAGGCTGGGAACAGAATTCACATGAACTTGACTTCCCAATAAAACCGTAAGAAGGGGCACAGGCCTCTTACTCTCAAATGAGCTGTGGGAACCACGTACCTGCGCCGCCTCGTCACACAGCGGGCTGCAGAAGAAGGACAGGATGATGTGGAAGATGCCACGCCGGGCACACAGCTCATAGCAGTGCTTGTCACGGATCCCCTGCCGCAGAAGGCCAAACACCCACTCCTGCTCCGTTTTTTGCTATAACCAGGCACACGAAAAACCGTTGTTAAGTGAGTGAAAGTCTTTGCATCTGACAACTGTTCCAACATCACTATTTTTAAGTGGTGGCAGAGGCTGTAACACAGCAGCCCTGACCTCCATGTCTGATTATAAAAAATCCTTGATCTCATCTTTGATTTCATTTCTTCAGGTCGGAAACAGAGGATCAAGTCAAGTTTAAACACTGAACTTAAGTCATATAGATCTCCTATAAAAGAATATTTAATATGAATATCTAATAAAGGAGTTTAGTATTTAACCCAGTGATTCACCAAAAAAAATACGATGAGATTGGGATAAAATGCAGGACTCTGCAGCAGAGTTTTTTTTTTTTTTGAGACAGAGTTTCGCTCTTGTTACCCAGACTGGAGTGCAATGGCATAATCCTGGCTCACTGCAACCTCCGCCTTCTGGGTTCAAGCAATTCTCCTGCCTCAGCCTCCTGAGTAGCTGGGATTACAGACGCGCACCACCATGCCCAGCTAATTTTTGTATTTTTAGTAGGGACGGGGTTTCACCTTGTTGACCAGGATGGTCTCGATCTCTTGACCTTGTGATCCACCCACCTCGGCCTCCCAAAGTGCTGGGATTATAGGCGTGAGCCACTGCGCCCGGCCGGCAGCAGAGTTTTTAAGGTTTGAGGCACCTTGTAGAAGTGAGCTCACAGCACGGGGACCTCCCTGAATGCGGGCCTGCGTGGTCTCGGTGCTCGCACAACCGTGTTGGCCAGCAGCACACAGTGTTGGTGTGGAAAATGTCCGAATGACAACGGCGGCTGCATAAGTAATGCGGGGGCCTGTGGAAGGCCTGGAGGACTCTGGAAGCGCACGCACCTCAAAGTCGGAGCTGTAGAAGAACTGGTAGAAGCCAGGCACTTTGTCCATGTTCAGGTACTCGTGCGACAACAGGAAGTTGCTGACTTTCAGGTACATGTGCTCCTCTGAGAACACAGGCAGACAGTCAGCCACGGCAGGCCCCAGCAGGACACCCCCTGGGCTGGCAGCACCGAGAAGCAGGTGTTGTGGGTATCAGACATAAATCCCCTCCCAGGAACTTCCGTATCCTGACCCAGATGACTGGCTCTCGAGAATGAGAACACAGCTAGACACCTCAGCGCCACACTGCACACAGGCTTGCTCTCCTGGCTCAGAAGCCACTGCTGGATGTTGAGTCCTGCAGGGACCTTGTCCCTCCCCCTCCCCAGCTCCTGTCCTATAGCACAGGCTCAAACCAGCAGGTGGGAAGGGTGAACTTGGTCACACATCCCACAGATCAGGGCTGACACCACAACCAGCTGCTGTACCTGCTTCTAGCTTCTCGCTGAAAGGAACCATCACAGCAGGGGAGGCTCAGACACTACTGAGTGCCTCTGGAATGCACTAAGGCAGAGACGACAGACACGCTAGCTCCTGCCACCTCTGCCCTCGGATTACCATGAGTCTCCCCCATGACCACTGCTGCCCAGCACACACTCCACCCTGACATGTACACCGGTGTGGGACAGGGCCACACCCAGGACCGAAAACATCATGGTCTCTGCCAATTATTTCATTTCCTTCCCAAATCTCCAAGGGAAGTAAAACCCATGGAATAAAAATGAAATGGGAGTGGATGAAAATCAGATCTGAATTCTAACAGCAAGTTGATTATGAACTAATGGTGGAGCCTTGGACAAGCTATCTAACCTTGGGAGCCTCAGTGAGTGAGTATGCGGGGTAGGGGTGGAAATAGGGTGAGTGGGGGGCGCTGTTTCCTCATCTGAAATAGAGCCATGTTATACTAAAAGCACACTGTGGTCCCTGATGGTACCAACTTTCTATGATTTTTCTCTCAGTAACCAAAAAAAATCTCAGAATGAGCTAACTTCTAGTCACACTATCTTAGCAGTGGTACCCCATTCCTGTAACAAAAAGGAGCCTTATTCTAATACTGTGGGTTACACATATATAGTACTCACACACCGAAGCTCTCTAGCTAAGGACCGTGAGCCTGAGCATGAATCAATGATTCATGAATCAGTGGTGGTGATGGTGACAGAGCTATCACCGATGGGTTTTACTATGCCAGGCACTTCCACGTGCGCTCGTGTGTATGATCCGGGCCGGGTGTGATGGCTCACACCTGTAATCCCAGCACTTTGGGAAGCTGAGGCAGGCAGATCGCTTGAGCCCAGGAGTTTGAGATCAGCCTGGGCAACATAATGAAACCCTGTCTCTATATAAAATTAGCCAGGTATGGTGGCATTCACTGTAGTTCCAGCTACTCGGGAGGCTGACTGAGGTGAGAGGATCATCTGAGCCTGGGAGGCTGAGGCCGCTGTAAGCCGAGTTCATATCACTGTACTCCAGCGTGGGTGACAGAGCGAGACCATGTCTCAAAACAAAAGCACCAAAAAACAGAAAAAGTATGTGATCCTCATCACCCTCACAGCAATCCGAGAGGCAGTGGGTCCTATCATCACCACCTGATAGGAAGAAACGGGCATGGGGAAGTCCAGGACGGTCTGGCTGTGTCCACACTTTTAGCCCCTGGATTCCAATCCCTATGATGTGATCAGCCCACATTTTAACATCAGTGTTATCTGCTCTCACCAGTTTTCTGTAACTATAAGCAAATATGAATATATATACTATTTCCCTCCATTATAAAAATGCTGTTCTGCACTGTGCTATTTCACCTCATTTTTTCTGAATTCCACCCCATGCGGGTCCATGAAGAGCTTCCTCACAACCATCACCTATGCACTGTCCAGTGCTGATGGGTACTTCAGTGGCTCCTCATCTTCCACGATCATGAGCACGAGTGGCCCTGAACACAGATGTGTGACCCACTATACCTGTGGGACTAACCCCTCAAAGTGGACTTGCTCAGCCTCAACTTTTCAATTCCCCTCAACCTCATTATGTCAGTGGTACCTGGTTTCAAAATTTGCATGGCTGCTTTGGCAATGAAGAGAGCCAAGGTAAAAGTGAGTCTCATGTCCTGAGTTCGAATCCCGTTCCGGACTACATCCAACAGGTAAAGTAGCTTGAAAACAGAACAGAAAAAGAAAAAATAAGATGAGTGTGTTCGGAGCCACGGTCAGTCTTATCCAGTGCAGCTGAACCGGGACTCGGCAGGATGTGCCTGCTCCTCACATCCCAGGGACCGCCAAAGATGAAGCTCCCAGGAGCAGACACATTACCTGCCAGCATCTCAGGAACGTTTTCCGTTTTTATTTTAGGCGTCATCAGCACAGAGAAGTCTGGCACCATGCCCTGAAAATCTCATCTGCTCTTGTTCCGCCAGCACCACGGGGTACAGGTTTCTGAGGTTCAGTGTGTCGTGGATAACAGCCCCCTCAACCACTGAGTTTAGACCAAAGAAATACTCTGTAGAAGTCAAATCACTTTGTCTACCCACAACACAAGAAAGCCTGTAAGAAGAGGAGGTTTTTTCAACCTCCACAGAGGGCTGTGGATCAAGGGCAACCACCAGCATCACCTCCTAAGGGAACAGACTTTTGCTCGTCAGCAGAGACCTCCCGGCAACATGCTACCTCCGTGTTCCTTAGTAAATCCTCTACCGAACCGAGTGAACAGCCAGCTTTCTGCAGCCTGCCAGGCCCACCCCCACCGCAGGAATCCACCCTTCCCACTTACTTGGGACTGCTCTTGGAACCGTGCCCCCTCCAAGTGCGAGTAGTAGGCTCCCAGGACGTGGTACGCTATGGCTCGCATCTGGGGGTCATAGCTGCTGAGGGCTGTGACAGTTAGGCCCAGGGCATTAGAATCCAAAAATTTTCGACAATCCACCACAAACTCTACAGGAAATAAAATACAGCATGAAGCACACACGATATGATTTCATCATTCTTGTTAACTTGGAGAATTAAATTTTCTCTTGCGTTTTACCAGTATCAACTACATGTGCCAAATAAAAGGAGTGCACGTCTCTCTCCAACTCCTCCTAACTTCTGCTGAAGTTTGACAAAAAATAAAGTCTTCCTTTACGTGGCAATAATGACCATAACTCCAGGCTCTAAAATGCTCATACGTCGCAACCATGATAATTTCATTCTCATAAACATCCAATGAGCCAGGAGAATGGAGGTGACACAGAGACCTACTGTGGAGACCCCAGCATGCCAGGGGCCTGGGCAACACAACTGGGGATCAGCAGAGAAAATCCACCCCCAGCTTCCACCTTGCTCTGCCCTCCGCTGCGGGCGCCTGTCGATAAGCATCACTGAGGACAGCATACATGACAGTGAAAGCAGGGAAATACAGCTGATGCCAACCAGCGCACAAAGGACTCTCACAGCCACCGTGCAACCCAGCTCTTTCTTAAAATAAACACAAACCTCACAGAAGAGCGGTTCACCAGGCTTAAGCAAAAGCTACGGTCCAGAGAGACTGCTGCCTGGAATCCAGCTGCCATTTGTGAGGCCTAGAGAAGCTGACAATCACTGCAGGAGAGGAGAAGACTCAGATGGAGAAGGCCAGATACGCGAGGAGATGTGCCTTGCCGCAACCTAGAGGGCTCTCCACCAATACAACTGAGGATACTTCACCCCTCTTTAATGATTATTTCTTAATCTGATCATGATAATTATCCACAATGATGTTCTCAAGATTGAGTGACCTGTGGCTTAATTGGGAACCAAACACAAGTCAACTGAAATGACTACTCCAAATGAGTGATCATGGAATATACCATCAATAAGAGACAGTGGCTGGGCGAGGTGGTGCACGCCTGTAATCCTAGGACTTTGGAAGGCGGAGGTGGGTGGATCACGAGGTCAGGAGATCCAGACCATCCTGGCTAATACGGTGAAATCCCATCTCTACTAAAAATATAAAAAATTAGCCGGGTGTGGTGGCAGACACCTGTAGACCCAGCCACTTGGGAAACTAAGGCAAGAGAATCACTTGAACCAGGGAGGCAGAGCATGCAGTGAAATGAGATAGTGCCACTGCACTCCAGCCTGGGTAACAGAGCAAGACTCTGTCTCAAAAAAAAAGAGATAGTCCATTGATGACATTTTTAAAAGTTAGGGAAAGACCAAGCATGTTAAGCAGGGACACAGAAGACACAAAGACCCAAAACCAAGCTCTAGAGATGAAAACTAAAATATCTGAGATGAAAAATGCATTGGATGGTGAGAGGGTTTGGATTTGTTCCCCTACCCAAATCTCATGTCGAAGTATAAACCCCCATGCTGGAGGCAGGGGCCCTGGTGGGAGATGACTAGATGGCAGGGCAGATTTCCCCCTTGCTGTTCTCATTGACAGTGAATGAGTTCTCACAAGAGCAGGCTGTTTACAAGCACGTGGCACTGCCCCACGTCCCCCTGCTCCAGCCAGGTAAGACGTGCCTGCTTCCCCTTCGCCTTCCACCATGATTGAAAGTTTCCTGAGGCCTCCCCGCCATGCTTCCTGTATAGGATATGAAACCATGAGCCAATCAAACCTCTTTTCTTAATAAATTATCCAGTCTCGGGTTCTTTATACCAGGGCAAGAATGGACTAATAGAGATGGGATTATCAGAGATCAGACACTAGTTTCAGTTTCTAAAAGGATTCGTGAACTTAAGACAGCATTAGAAATTATCCAAGCTGAAACACAGAGAGAAAAAATAGGAACAGAACATTAGTGTCCTGGGGGTATGTGTCCCTGAAAAAATATGAGGAAATAATGGCCAGAACTTTTCTAAATCTCAGCAAAACAACTATAAACCTAGAGAGCCAACATACTCATTAACCGGAAACATTAAGAAAATCATGCCAGCATCATTACAATAAAACATACACATGAAAGAAGAAAACCACACCAAACAATCATGATCCGATTGTTTGACACCAGTGATTTAAAAATCTTAAGAGCAGCCATATGGCACACAGAAGAATGAAGATAAGAAGAATGGCAGATTTCTTGTCAGAAACAACCCAATTCAGAAACTGAGGAGCAACTTCTTTAAAGTACTGTAAGAAAAAACACTCTCAACTCTGAATTTTATACCCCATCAAAATCCTTCAAAAGTTAAGACATTTTGCAGACACAAAAAGGCTAAAAGAATTGGTCACCAGTAGACTTGAACTATAAGAATTCTTAAAGGAGGCCGGGTGCGGTGGCTCACACCTATAATCCCGAGGCCAAGAGATCGAGACCATCCTGGTCACCATGGTGAAACCCTGCCTTTACTAAAAATACAAAAATTAGCTGGGCATGGTGGCGCGCGCCTGTAGTCCCAGCTACTCGGGAGGCTGAGGCAGGAGAATTGCTTGAACCCAGGAGGCGGAGGTTGCGGTGAGCCGATATTGCGCCATTGCACTCCAGCATGGGTAACAAGAGCAAAAAAAAAAAAAAAAGAATTCTTAAAGGAAGTATTTTAGGAAGAAAAATAATGACACAAGATAGAAATCTAGATCTACACAAATGAATGGTCACAATGTGGCAAATATCAAATATTTACACTTCTTTTAAAAATAATGACAATTTGAAACAAAAACAGTACCGTAGGGTTTATAGCACATTGAAGTGTAATGCGTAATAAGAATAGCAGAAAAGCCAGAAAGAAGGAAATGGATCTATACTGTTACAATGTTCTTATACTATACATGAAGTGGTATCACCTCACTCTAAGATAAGCTCTAATAGATTGAAGATGTGTACTATAAACACTCAAGTAACCAGTAACAATATGCATGCATGCACTCACACACATACACAAGTTGCAGCTAAGTCAACCAAAAAGATAAAATGGAGTCAGATCAATAATCACATTAAATATAAATGGTGCATCCGCTCCAATTAAAAGGTAGAGATGGTCAGATTAGATAAAAAGAAGAACCTTGGTACATGCTGCCTTCAAGAAGCCCACTTTCAATATCAAGATACAGACTAAAATTGAAAGGATGAAAAGAGCATAGACAGATGACTCTTGGGCATAGCAGTTTAGGAACAAAATTTTCTAATTCTCTTATCTCTATTTTTTTTTTTAAGACAGAGCCTCCTTTGTCACCCAGGCTGCAATGCAGTGGCATGATCTTGGCTTACTGCAACTTCTGCCTTCCAGATGTAAGCAATTCTTGTGCCTCAGCCTCCTGAGTAGCTTGTACTACAGGCATGCACCACCACACCCAGCTAATTTTTGTATTTTTAGTATAGATGGGGTCTTGCCATGTTGGCCAGGCTGGACTCAAACTCCTGGCCTCAAGTGATCAGCCCACCTTGGCCTACCATAGTGCTGGGATTACAGGCATGAGTCACCATGCCTGGCCTAATTTTCTTATTTCTCATAAGTGACTGTTTTTGATAAGAGGGGAACAGAAATCCAAAAGCTTTAAAAGCACCAAACTGGATAAAATTATATTGTTTTAGAAAAGATGGGATAATGGGTTTAAGAAACACCTACATAACTACGTAACAAATACAGGTAAATGGAATATATTTGGGAAAGAGAACAGTCTAAACATTTAGTTTATACTCACTAAACACAGCTAATACCCAGCTGGCTGGGATATTTTTAGCAATCACTGACATTCTAAGACAAATGGATTTTCCACGTGTCCATGAGGAAAAGTCAATTTCCTGTTTTGGGCTCATCTCTGCTACTCTATGAAAATCTTGGCTTTGTAACACTTATGGAAAAGAGCTGCCCTCAAGATGTTGAAAACATAACAGGCTATTTTAAAAGTTACAAATGCCCTTCTCTTTGTTTCAAGAACCTCATGAATAGCAACTTGGCCTTAACAGACCTTCAGATCAAAATGGCTTAACCAGGACAGTTATTAAGGACTGAAATAAAAAGTATCCCCAAACTGGGTGTAATGGCTTACACCTACAATCCCCCAGCAAGTTGGAAGGCTGAGGTGGGAGGATTACTTGGGGTCAGGAGTTCCCCTGGCAACACAGAGAGAGAGCCTCTACCAAAAAAAAAAAATTATCGAGGCATGGTGGTGGCACACTTAGTCCTAGCTACTCAGGAGGCTGAGGCAGGAGGATAGCTTGAACAGGAGTTTGGGTATACAGTGAGCCACAGTCAAGCCTCTGCACTCCAACCTGGGCAACACAGTGACACCCCGACTCTTAAAAAAAAAGGTGCCTCAGTTTTAGTGGGTTTCAGTAGTAGCACAACTGTGCTGCTGGAGCATCAAAAATCTTCCTTACACCTCTTCTTCCATAATATCCCCCAGAGACACCCCACTGGACTAGAGTCACCACAGTGAGAAGAGTCAGAGGAACCTGCTGGTCGTCTGGTAATGAGGCTCAGAGAATTGCAAACGGGGCTTCCTGTTCTGCCTGCCTTGTGGCATGCGTGAATTATAAGCTGTAGATTTCAGCCCAGTTCTGTTGAGGACAAGAGTTTGCTGTGGAAAAAGCATTTGTCACTGCCATTGCTAACAGCCTTGGCTGGCGGTTTCTTGGCCAAGGACTCAAAGAAGGGAAGCAGTAAGGTTAAGAAAATAGGTTTCCATTTTCAGCAAAGGGCTGAAAATGGAGCAATGAGATTGTAATTACTCTCAAGACTGGCAGCCACACAGAAAAATTAATCATATGCGCAATTTAGGATTGCAGTTCGTTTAGCAATACGTGGACCCAGGTGCCACTGCAGGAAGTAAAAATATACTGTTGAGAATTTCTACTACACTCTGCACAGCTGATTCTCATAAACAACACATGGGATAAATGCAGCTTGGTAGAAAAGATGACATGATGTGTGTCGCCATTTACGTGAAGTTCAAATACAGGATGCTGGCCCCTTCTAGGGAAGAAGGGGCGTGAGGAGCTACTTATTGTTCTATGCCCTGATCTGGCTGGTGGTGTCACCACCAGTATACAAATGATATGTGCACTAGAACTGACACTGTGCACATATAATTTGCATACTGTTCTATGCGTCACACTACAACTATTTTAGTGCCAGGAATTTGCCCCTTCCAATGAATGGGTGTGCTTCCTTTCAGCAGTCGAGGAAATCTGTTTAAAAGCAGGCCTCCATTGTTTGTTCAGGATGACAAGATGCCCAGAGCAACATCTCAGAAGCTTACTTTTCCGAGAGTGGTTTGGCTTGTTTTGTTTTGGTGTCATTTCCCTCTCCACCTCTTCGCCTTTTGAAATGTTCTACTTTGATGTGAATTTTTCTTGTAAATTTTTGGCTACTAGAAATCCTTTTCAAGATTGGGAGGACAAGCTCTGCACATGTTTGCACCTGTATTAAACCAATACAACTTAAAATAGGATATATTTGGGAAATTTAAAGGAAGCTGGTATCTGGTACATTTTCCTAACTCGAAAGACCATTTACTAATGACGGCTCTTCAAAAAAGTCCTCCGAGACCAAGAAAAAAAAGAACACACAGTAATCCAGATTTCATGAAAATTAACATCCTGATTTTGCCATTAAACATTTTCCAAGCCTTTTTCTCCTGAAAGTTCTATTGTGAGACAGAGGATAGATGAAATGATTTGCTATAATTCACTAAAGTTAAAACGTCCAGTAGTCTTGCAATTTTTAGAGTATAGAAAATTTCTTTCCGTGTTTGATGAGTAACAGACTACTTAGCCAGCACCATCGAGGCACAGAGGAAATCAGAAGAGCTTCCTAACCACAGACTAGGAGATCTGCCACAGTTAGCCTGCTGCCAAAAATCGCCATCAGGGCAATTAAGATATCCATTTGCTATTACCGTAATATGACATTTGTATGAACTCCCCCTGCTCGCTTGCAAACAAAATCCAGCTTCAGCAACAGAGCACAGTGCTCACCAAGGGGAGCCAGAGCCAACACAAAGGCCTATTGATGGGAAGATCTCTAAGAAATCCCAGCCTCTTTGATCTTTTTAAAAGGGATATAAAGGGCACTGATAGAGGATTGGCAAATCTATTCAGAAGTAGGCGAATTTGTAGAGAAAAAGAAAATTTCAAGTTTAAAAAGGAAGAAAACAAGATGAATAGTGGAACATGGTCTCCCTAGTGCACCCAAATCTCCCCAGGGATGAAGTCTGGGAGTTCATTCAGGATCACGTGAACCAGCCCAAAGCAAAATGCGTGTCTCCACGCCCCCAGCACACCCCACTGGAATCTCAAGCTAGACCTAGGAAAACAAGAGGAACTGTAACAGTTCTCCCTCCAGAATGAGGAAACCATGGCCAGAGGCAGAGCAGGAAGGGGGTCTTCCCTGTATATCCTTCAGCACCTGCTGAATTTCAAACTATGAATGTTAAAAATTAATTAACTAAAATCTCCCAATTCTGACAAGATGGAGTAGACATACTTTTTCCTATTCTTCCTAACAAGCACAACTAAAAATACTGAACATCATATGTAGAACAAACATAAGATGATTCCAAAAGGTAAAAAGGAAGCAGACGAGCCAGAGACCTTGAGACCCAAAGAAAAAGGTAGTGAGTCCTGGGTTGTCGTCTTGCCTCATTTGTCCTAGACTTAGATAGAGCTCAAGTCAGCAACCTGGAAACGTGGACAGGCTCTCACACACACAAAAGCCGAACAAAAGCCTGTTGTCTCTGACAAAAAAAGAATGGAAAGCCTGCCTAAGACAGAAAACTTTGAGAAAGTAACGGTGATACTTAGCCAACCACTTCACTGTGCCCCACTCCCAGCCACGCCAGCAAAGGTGGAGCCTAAACTCCCACTCCTGCCAGGCTGGAAGAAGGAGCTCCAAATCCCTGTTGGGGTGGCATCAGAGAATGCCAAGTAGGGAGGCAGGGTATTCCTCTCCTGGGCAGTGACAGTACACTCCTTCTGCCCCAACTGGGATGTCAGAGGAAGCCTAGCAGAGAGCAAGGACTTTCGGCATGCCCAGCAGTGACACGGCTGCCCCCACTTTTACCCCTCCCCACCAGGAAAGACCTGCGAAGTCCCAGTGGGCAGCTGGGACCTCCACCTGGGCAGCAGTCACAAGGGGGCCACATGGACTTTTCAACACATGGAGGCTTTAACAACCGACAACAGCAGGCGAAGCAGCATGAACCAGGACCCAAATCTCACACCTCATAGAAGAATGAGCTCAAAACAGAGCCCGGGCTTAAACGTAAAGAGTAAGACTAGAAACTTTTAGATAGAAACAGAAGAAAAATTCCTCAGGACCTAGGGGTAGACAGAGTTCCTAGATACCAAAAGCATGATCCATAAAGGAAAAATTGACACACAGGAATTCATCAAAATTAAAAGGTTTTGCTCTGTGAAAGAGCCTGTCAAGAGGATTAACAGATAAGCCACAGATTGTTAGATATTTGTAAACCACAAATCCTCCCAAGGACTAGTATCTAGAATACATAAAGAACACTCAAAACTCAATAGTTTAAATAAATAAATAAATAAAAACGAAATACAAACACACAAAAAAATCCCAAAACTCAACAGTACAAAAAACAAAAAATTCCATTAGAAAATAGGCAAAAGGCATGAACAAGCATTTCCCCAAAGAGGATGTGCACATAGCAAATAAGCCACAGGACATTCAACATCATTAGCCATTAGAAAAATGCAAATTCAAGCCACAGTGAGCTGTCCCTACACACTGTGAGAATGCCTCAACCAACAGACCTGACCAGCCTGGGAAGACCAACCTCAGTGTCTGTCAATGTGTGTTACATGGACATGTTTCCCTCTCCCCCCCACAACCCCTTTACCCACAAAGACTCCCACTCTGAGGCTACTAGACACAAACTATAATTTCCAAAATGTACTTCAGCCAAGAAAAAGGCAACCTCAGCAGGCTAACTCCTTTTCAGGAATCAAATTTCTCATTTCTGTTGGCATTTGCCCAGTAACTAGTAAAAATCCAGAAAATGCTCGTCATTAGGAATTAGGAAAACATCAAGGACAAACGGACATTCCCAGATTTTAAAATTACATTTAAAAAAAAATCATTGTATGTTCAAAACCCTAACTATGTCTTTGCTGAAAACCACTGGAATGAACAGATGAGAGGATGGCTGAAGATCCCTTAAGAATGATTTCCAAGATTCAGGTCCTCATCTGGTAATTATGGCAATAATTACCACAATCGACCTGACCTCTGAAAGTCATGCACAGCAGGCCCTGACCAGAGAGAAGGCTGCAGTTACCTGGCCTGGTCAGTTCACTGAAGAGCTGGAGGAGAAAGCAGGGGTCGTAGAGGCCATCAAGCTCCACCCTGCTCTTGTCTTTGAAAATCGGGTCCTGTGCATCCTGAAAGAGCCAAAACCAACAAAAATGTGTCAATCAACCTCACAAACGTAACACAGGTTGAGTATCCCTGAAACATTTGGGATCAGAAGTGTTTCAGATTTTGGAATATTTGCATACATAATGAGATATCTTGGGGACGGGAGCCAAGTCCAAACACACAAATCATTTGTTTCATATGCCCATAATATACATAGTCTGCAGGTAACTTTATATAGGAATTGAAGATACTTTTCTGCATGAAACAAAGTCTCTGTACACTGAACCTCAGGAAAGCAAAGGGTGTCACTACCTCATGTTAGTGCTCAAAAAGCTTCAAATTTTGGAGCATTTCGGATTTGGGATTTTCAGATTAGAGATTCTCAAACTGTATGACATAACAGTTTACCTGCTATTGCCAGACCTCAAATTATTTTGAATATTTCAGGGCATAAAACAAAGTGCTCTGTAAAAAGCAGTGCTTGCACATGAAGTGACAGGGTCCTTGGGATGTGCTGCAAAATCATCTTTTTGGGGGCTGGGGAAGGGAGTGGTATAAACAAAACAAGTGGGGCCAGTGCAGACCATGGTTGCAGCTGGTGGTGACTTACGAGGGTCTGGTCTCTGTACTTTTATATATGATAAGATTTTTACTTAATAAAAAGGTAAACAACAAGAAAAATGAAGCTGAGGGTGCAGATGGAGCCCCTGTGGCTGGGGTGTGGGGGGCCAGGTAGGGACAGAACAGCAGCAGCCGCACCTCAGGGGGCAGTAGCCTCCGGCTCTGGGGAAAGTGCAGGATGGTCTGCATCATCCGGTCCCGGTCCAGTAGGCAGAGGATGTCCCCGACGCTTGGCTGCTGCCACAGCGACTTGCCCAGGCTCCGGCACGTCTTATGATGCTCCACGGCTGCTGGGCCCCACAGCAGCACCCTAGAGCCAGAAAAGGGAAAAGAGACTGGTCACAGGCCCCGCCGGGAACAGAATTAATTACGGTAATGACCACAATAGGCAGCGGTTGTCAGGCACTGTTCTGGGCATGTGGCGTGTTACATCACTCAATCCCATCACAGCTTATGAAGTGGGTGGTACTGATGGTGATGCTGAGGGTGGGTGACAGTGTCGGTGACGATGACAGAAGCCAGTGTCTACACAGAGCTCACGACGTGCAGGCCCTGTTCTCAGCCCTTCACGTAGATCAATTCACTCAATCTGCACAACAACTCCATAAGGTGGGTACTATTATCATCCCCCTCGTGCAAATGGGGAAAAGAGGTGCAGAGAGGATTAAGCAGTTGCTCAGCTGGTTACCTGCCCAGATAGTATGCTGCAGGGCTGGGATTCAGACTCAGGAAGTCTGGGTACCATGCTAGACCACAGCGGCAGAATCCTGATCTCTCACTGCTCACACGTGGCCACAAGTGAACCAGGTCTGTCTGCACAGGCCTTTTGGCTAAGCCTACCATGCGTATGCTGTACACAACCTTCACACCACAAATGCCACTGCAGCTGTCAGAGGCCACCTTGCCCTCCTCCTAGAAAATGACTCCAGCCTCCTGCTTCCCCAGTCTCTTCTCCCTCTCCCTATCCACTGCGCAGCTGCTCCTGGAGCCCAGCTCTGATGAGGATCAAGTCTCTGCTGTCTCCCAGATGGAATGGAAATGCTTCTGTCTGGTACTTCCACCTTCCACTGCCAACCCATTAGGCCTTCCCATTACCTGCTTCCCTGCACACATTCTGCAACCCCGATAAGCCGGCCCACTCACCCTTTCCCCAAATGTCCTGAGTTTCCACCTCATGCATGCTGTTTCCCCCTCCTGCTGCCTCAGGCCCCTCTGCCAACCTCACCTCAATTAAATCCCCGACTGGCCAAATGCTAACCCTGGAACAAAGCACTATCTGTCGATCCCCAGGCACATAGGGCCTGGCTCTTGGTGCTCCTGGAAGAGCTGGTTTACACCATGGGGCATGAGTCAGCTGCCACTTTAAAAAGGGCTAAATTTCTGACAGTCTGATACCTTCAGCAGACAGGAAGACTGTGGCTCATTCCTGTAGGTTTTCCTGAGAGCACCGAGCCCAGTGCCTCCAGGCACTCAGGGAGCATCTATAGTGCTAAATTCTAAACAAACTTCTAAATCCAGACTCGCTTCTGTGCAAGTCAACAACAGTCACTAAAGTTAGAAAAGGAAAGAGTCATCCTTTTAGGGATGCTCACTGTTCACCCCAGTTTCTGGCAGGCAGGTAGCCCATGTGCCAGGCACACTCAGCAGACTGCCCACCACTGACAGACGGGAGAACTGCCACGAGTGTCCAGGGTCCCCAGCACAGCTCCCCGAGCTCAGGCCTGCTCCCTCATCTAAGGATGGGACGTTTACTTTGTTTGCGGAAATGCCCTGTGCCCCTTAGAGCCACAGAGCCGGTGAGCTGCACATCCTTGATTCGCTCTTCCAACTAGATTCCCTTCATAACCAGCCCTAACCTGCGACTTCCTGGGCAGTGTGGCTGGGCTTTCATTGCTCTCTGCGTTAGAGCATGTTCTCCTGCAGAAATGGGCAGCTGAAACAATGCCTCACTGTGGTAAAACCCGCCTGCGATTTGTTCTCCCCTCTCCCTCATATAAGGACTGTTGGCTGGGCACGGTGGCTCACACCTGTAATCCCAGCACTTTCAGAAGCCGAGGCCGAGGCAGACGGATCACAAGATCAAGAGATCGAGATCATCCTGGCTAACATGGTGAAACCCCGTCTCTACTAAAAATACAAAAAATTAGCCAGGTGTAATGGCACACACCTGGAGTCCCAGCAACTCAGGAGGCTGAGGCAGGAGAATTGCTTGAACCCAGGAGGCAGAGGTTGCAGTGAGCTGAGACTGCACCATGGAATTCCAGCCTGGGCAATAGAGTGAGACTCTGTCACCAAAAAAAAAAAAAAGGACCATTCTACTCCAGAACGGACATAACTGACAGAGCACCAGCCCCGATGCCAAGAACAGGGCTGATGCAGGAGGAAGGAAAAGAGTTTCTTTGCAAGCCCTGGGCGTTCTTAAGAGACGGAAAAAAGTGTTTTAATTTCCCTTTTCTTTGTTTTTTTGGGGGAGTGGGGGAGTGGGGTGGGGAGATAGCTTCTGAGCTGATTCAGCTCTGTGCAGTGGAAATTGTTCTCTCCTCCCTGTGAGCTCTCCTGAACAATCTTCCTTGGCCCAGTCAGCCCACATCCTGTCTGAACACACACACATACATATTGAGCAGATGTGCAGGTGCTAGTCCCAAATGGCAAGGAGAAAAGAAGGCTCTAGGGCAGCAAAGAGGATCCCAATGCTTAGCTGCGGCACTTGCAGAGGTGAGGCAGGGCCCATAGGGAAAAGTGTCACACCCAGCCCTGCAGGACCAAAGCCCGTCTGACCAAGAGACTGGGAGCCCAGGAAAGACAGACACACTCTCGCGCCTGTGTGTGCACACACACGCACCTATGCACACACGTATACACATAGGCAAGCACGCACGCACACATGCACACACACAGACATACACACGCATGCACAGACAAAAAAGTAGATTTTACGTAGTTAGGCCCTGACACTTCCCCTGAAATCCCTATGGCATAAGTCAGTCTACCTAAAGTAAGGGATGAGGAGAAAAGTTTTCAGAAAAATCAGTCAAACAAAACACCACAGCCTACCCAAAAGTGAGCCTGGGGCAACTCCAGACAGACAGGCACCCATGGGTCAGCTGGAGCCGCCTGCACAGGTGCCTTATGGCAAGAGGCCAAGCTTCCCCAGAGCAGCCTACGGGGAAGCTGGTGAGTCAGGGGGAGTGCTGTCCGCCTCACTCTTCCCCTGAGAACCAAAATGGAATGAGAGAAATTTCAGTCTGGAGTTCACTGCGTGGAGAGGGCTCTGCGACCTCAAGGCCTGGTCCACCTCTAGCCCAACACTCACCTGAAGTTGATGAGGCTGAGCTTGTTCTGCTCATACGCTCGAAGCAGAAGTAAAATCTTCTGGTCTACAAAGTCAACGCAGGATGGGTTTAGAAAGCTGAACCCGACACTCTCCTGCTGCTCACTCAAATGACCCAGACCATCTTCTCCCTGCTCTCACCACCAGGTCCTCACATCCTTCCCTTGTTTACAGCCTCCTTACTCACACCCCCAGGTCCTAACTCCCTATCCCCAAAACATCCCGCCCTTACTCCCTCCCCGTGCTCACACCCTCACATCCCCTGCTCACACCCCCTGGCCCTCACTCCCTCCCCCTGCTCACACCCTCACACCCCCTGCTCACACCTTCGGCCCTCACTCCCTCCCCCTGCTCAAACCACCCAGCCCTCACACGCTCACCTAGGACGCTAAGAGTGGCACCATAGGCCCCAAGAAGCACTGCAAAGTGGCTGCTCTCACAGACAGAAGGGCACATTTCCACCACTGTCAACATCAGGTCCACCAGCACTTCTGCAAGAAAACAACCGTGAAACACGCGGCCTACTGGGGTGGACACACTGAACACCAGTAGAGAGCCTTCCAGAGAACATTTAAATGCTTGAAGTCTCCTCCTCTGAGTAATACTGGTGTTTGGACTGCCACCTAATCCCTTCCCCACTTATTTCTGTCGTTGTTATTTTCTTTCTTTTTTTTTTGAGATGGGGTCATGCTATGCTGCCCAGGCTGGTCGTGAACTCCTTAGCTCAAGAGATCCTCCTTGGCATCTCAAAGTGCTGGGATGATAGGCATGAGCCACCGCGCCCAGCCCCCCCACCGTTTCAATGAACACATCTCCACAATCTTCTTTCTTCCTAGGCCTTTGACAAGGCTGAATATCAGTCCCCGCTCATTCCCCCTCCCAAATGTTAAGCCAATACAGATTTTTATCCAGGCATGTTCTCCCCATGACTGTGCCACCAAAACCTCTACTCTGTCTCCTCTTGCCTGAATTAAAGGGTGGAGCCCTTTTTGATTTTTCTACTACCCATACCAGTGATGTAGCTAATGGTTGTCTTCAACTTATTAGAACAGTTTATTACAGTCCGACCCTGTGGTGATTGCTAATACTTCCGGGTGTTAATTTTGTCTCTAAACGGAGCGTGGCTTGAAGAAGGTAGGAACCCTTGGACTACCTTCTCTGACATCTGACCTGTGAGCACTAAAGTGAGCACTTACTGAAATAGGGATGGAGCCTACACTTGGGCTTTTGAAGTGTTTTAGCACTGAAGCGTCAACAGACAAGTTCTAACCATTTCCCCTTGATAAAAGTTTCAACATTCCCGAGCAGAAATTTCATGCAACTAATCAATTTCTCTCAGGTCAGACATCCCCACTTTTTTCCCACACCTAACTTCCCCTTGATCCCAGATTTTAACCTGAGCCCATGATACAGCACTAAGATCTCAAACACAACTTCTGTAAGCCAGCTAAGGCCTTGGAAGCAGGTTTGTATTTGCTGTTTGACCACAAGTCAGCAGAGACATTTCTTGACCCTGGATTTGACAGAATTAAAACATTCCGAGACTGTCTTGGTGATGCTTCCTTAGCTCCGAGAGCCCAAGGGAGATGAGCTTCAGTGCAGCTGGTGTAAAGAAATCAGGAGATGAAATCTGGATCTGGAATGAAAGGGTCGGAGTGAGGGGTCACCTTTTACTTTGCCGTCCGGGCTCTCCTCTCCATCAGACTTCAGTAGAGTTGGCAGAAACAGCGAGTGCTGCATGAGCATCATGTGGACCACCGGGAGCTGGATGAGCTTCGTGCGCACGGAGCTTTCTGGGCCGTACAGGAGCTGTATGGCGGCGAGGAGCGTCTTTAAAAATGTGTGGTCCTGGTACCGAAATCTAGGACGTAAGAGTCAAAGGGAAAAGAGCTTTCCTAAAGGGGAAGATTTTATTTTACAGAAAACAATAAAAATTCTTTTTCTCAGCATTTTATTGATTTGTTTGTTTATTTTTGAGATGGAGTCTCATTCATTCTATCTCCCAGGCTGGAGTACAATGGCACCATCTCACCTCACTGCAGTCCCAGCCTCCCGGGTTCAAGTGATTCTCCTGCCTCAGCCTCCCGAGTAGCTGGGATTACAGGCAGGCACCACCATGCCTGGCTAATTTTTGTATTTTTTGGTAGAGACACGGTTTCACCATGTTGGCCAGATTGGGCTTGAATTCCTGACCTCAGGTGATCCCCCCACCTTGGCCTCCTAAAGTGCAGGGATTACCGGTGTGAGCCACCATTGGGAATTTTACAGTGAATATCCTATACCCACCATCTAGGCTCTTCCACTGACACGGCATTACATGGCTCTATCACAGTCCTGTCTGTCCACTGACACAGGGAGCACTTCTGAAAACAAGGGAGGGATGCAGTGCATTTATTTTCTTTATGACTCAAACACTAAACAAACTTCCTGCTTAGTGGAAACACCAGGAGGCATGAGAATAGCTGCGCCTGAGAAAGAGGCGACACCTGAGAGGTGCCTCCCAGGTCACCTTGCCCGGCGTCCCTCCTTCCTCACTCTCCTCTACTCAGAACTTCCGTCAAATGGTTCAGAAGCCTTCTACATCCTAAATCCCTTCAAAACCCACCAAGAAAGGAAAGCAACATCCTCTAAAAAAAAGTGTTTTTCAGTCCTACATGAGTAACTTTAACCTGAGATGGAAAGAAATGTCATGATTCCGTGATGGTAACCTACCGTTGTCATTAACCCAGGACCCACCCTCACTTCTCTCTCTCCTCTTGTGTGAAATACTTTTCTCTGAGTAAAGATGGCCAGGGAAATGATGGGATTTGAAATGAAAATAATTCATGACAATCTGACTGCCCCAAACGGAAGAGTTGGGATGTATCAAGTGTCAGAGAGGATGTGAGGGAAAATGAACCCTCACATACACTGTGTTGCGAGTTCAAATTCGCTGGCTGGGCGTGGTGGCTCATGCCTATAATCCCAGCATTTTGGGAGGCCGAAGTGGGCGAATTATCTGACGTTAAGAGTTCGAGACCACCCTGGGTGACATGGTGAAACCCCGTCTCTACTAAAAATACAAAAAATTAGCCAGCTGTGGTGGTGTGTGCCTGTGGTCCCAGCTACTCAGAAGGCTGAGGCAGGAGAATCGCTTGAACCCAGAGAAGGAGGATGCAGTGAGCCAAGATCACACCATTGTACTCCAGCCTGGGCAACAAGAGTGAAATTCCGTCTCAAAAACAAAAACAAAAAATTTACTCAGCAACGTTGGAGAGCAGTAGAACTGAAGGTGCACCCATACTAGAAGCCAGTAAGTCCCCAACCCACCCCAAGAAACTGTTGCCTGTGCATCAGGAGACATGAGAGAGACCGCAAGACTATAAGGTGAGAGAATGAGAGAATGAGATGGAGAGAGAGAGGAAAAGAGAGATGTAAAGAGGAGAATAGGGAGAATAGCCTAGATGTTTGTCAGTACAGGACTGGCTAAATAAACTGGAATACAGTCAGAAGACCGAATATTCTACAGTAGTGAAAATGAACGACTTAGATCTACAAGTATCAACATGGGTAAATTAGATACATCTGAGCTAACAAAAGCAGGTATAAAGAATGATACATGAATGTAAAATGTTAAACACTCTAAATAATATCGTTTAACAACACTCAGTGTATGAAATACAAAATAATATACTGACAAGACAAAGCAGAACCTCAGAGACCTGTTGACCTTTGGTTAGAGAGGGACGAGAAACAGGACAAACACGGAACACTACCAGCATTTATGAAATGTGGGGGCTACTATCATTCTCTGCACATTTTCTGTATTTCTTAAATAGTCCTTTAAAAAAAAAAGACTGCTTCTCTCATCATCAGAAGCACCCTGTGTGTCAAGAGGCAAATCATCTAACTTCTCCAACATCTGTCTCTAAAAACGAGGTGACATCTGCTCTACCACGTGGATTATGCTAATAACAAGCTATCAAAGAGGCTGTGCATGATGAGCGACACTCACACCTTTACTAAAGGGCACCAAGAAAATGAAATAACTTACTTGAGTCCCGTCTTCACAAATTTCTGCCAATCACCAGGATCAACTTCATTAAGTGCATGCTATGAATAAAATAAGAAATACACATGAAACATCTCAATCTACAAAATACTAAAAGGCCCCGGCTGCAGAGCCTTCAGGAAGGAAGGCTCTGTGAAACCCGTGATCAAAGGGTTGAAAAGAGGAGTGCCGGTGTCCCCTCCTGCTCCAGTGGTTGTGATTCTACCCAGCAGCTCCTCTGTTCCGGCCTCTTTGTGCAATTCTTTTTTTTTTTTTTTTTAATATAGGCATACAAATTTATTAATGTACATGGGAAAAATCACTGAGCAGTTACTTTTGTTTGCACAGTTCTTGACAAACACGTGATAGCTCAAACTCACAGGAGCAAGAGCAGAGCCAAGATTCATCTTAAAACAAAAACTAAAATGCAGAATATGGAATTACACTTAGAGTCATTCGATAAACACAAAACACAGTCATCCAAACAATCCGCAAAAACACGCAGGTTTTGGGTTTTCTTTTTTAATTTAAAAATTGTTTGCTTATTTCTGCTAGTAGCACTGACATTTTATCAGCAGAATTAGGTTCATCAAACAGTCGAAGGAAATTTCCTGAGTAGTCCTGTTATTTTTTCCTTTGCCTACCATTTCAACAGCACTAACAGATTTGTAATTAGCCTTTTATTAAATAGTCAATGAAAACCCCTAGTGTGACACCTTCACCCAGCCCCCAGGACACAGGGTTGGATGACATGGAGAGGTCTGTGCTCCAGAGAGAACCGCTAAAGGCGGTGTGTGTGGAGGCTGCTGCCTTCCACCAGGCTGGCTGTGCCGTGGAGGCCACGGTTCTAGAAATCACAAGATCCAAGAAGCAGCTGGACCAATCATCAGCTGAGGCACATCTCACACTCATCACATTTTTTTTTTTAAGAGATTGAGTCTTGCTAGGTTGCTAAGCCTGGAGTGCAATGGCTATTCGTAGGCACAATTCACCACTGATCAGCATAGGAGTTTGAACCTCCTGTTTCCAACCTAGGCCAGTTCACCCCTCCTTAGGCAAGCTGGTAGTCTCCTGTTCCAGGAGGTCACAATACTGATGCCAAACTTGGTGAAGAAACCCGACAAGCATAGTGCACTATAGCCCAGAACCTCTGGGCTCAAGCAATCCTCCTGCCTCAGCCTCCTGAGAAACCGGAACTACAGGTACGTGTCACCATGCCTGGCTCATCACATTTTTAAATACATGTTGTCTTTGCCCCAGCATTTCCTGCAGCTGGACATAACTGGTCAAGTGTGCAGAAATGGACCATGCAAAGATGTTCATCATAGCATTCGTTACCATAATAAAAAACAAGAAAACCATCCACAGGTCCAGCATCATACAACTGTGAAATACGTTATGGTACATTTGCTCATCTACCACTGACCACTAACAAAGTCATGGCAGGTCCACAGTCACTGGGTGGAAACAAAAAAATCTCTAAATATGGTATTATGCTAAAAACAAACAAAAGACCAGGCTATACATAGCATGCATAATATTCCATTAATATATAAAATTACACATAATTTTATCATACACACACAGATACATAAAAAGATCTCTAGAGGGAAATTCACCAAACTTATAATGACATGGATTCTGGGTAGTTTTTTTTATTTTCTTCTCTATTTTTTGCAGTGTTAATACTTGCAATGAAATCATACTTTCAGCCTTATGATCACAAAACCCTGTAATTCTAAATTTTATGGGTGGTAGAGGAGGGTGGACATCACACAGTGGAATCTGACTCAGCAACTAAAACTAAGAAACTACTCATTGCCACAAGATGGGCGAATCTGGAAAGCATCACTGAACTGAAAGAGGTGAAACGCATCACAGCGCACACACTGTGTGATTATATATACTGCACAGTCCCAAGTCTACAAAGGTCTTGAAGAGGCAAAATAACCTCAGGGTGACAGGAATCAAAAGAGTAGTTGCTTTGGAGGGAAGGGAATTTTGGAAAGATGCACAAGAAACTTTCTGGGATGATGAAAATCTCCTTGGATAGGAATGTGGGGTACACAGATATATGAAATACACATATTTCTGTACATTTCAAAATATATAAACTCACCTCAAAAGAAAAGGCAGGGAAGGAGGGAGGCAACCCTCTAAAAGAGGCCAGTCTGTCACTCCATCATCAAGCTACCCACTGGGTGGAGGGGAATAATGACCAAATATTTCTAAATTTTGTGAAAACTATAAACCCACAGACCACGCAGCTCACTGAACCCAAAGCACAAAAAACTTGAATAAAACTATCCTGAAGTGCATCATTATCAAACTGCTTTAAACCATGTCAAAAAAAAAAAAAATCCTAAAATCAGTCAGAGAAAAAAGACAATACACAGAGGAACAAAGGTAAGAAAGGCAGGTTTCTTACTGGAAGCAAAGCAGGCCAGAAGACAGAAAAGCAACAACTTTGAAATACTTAAAGGAGGAAAAAACTATCAACCTAGAATTTTCTACCCAGTGAAATTCTTCTCAACTTGTTCTATGAGGCCAGCATTACCTAATCCTTAAGAACAAAGACATTACAGGAAAATAAAATTACAAACATCCCTCATGTACACAGAAGCAAAAATTCTTAACAAAATATTAGCAAATCAAACAATATATAAAAATACATTAGAATCAAGCAGGTTTATCCCAGGAATGCAAGGTTGGTTTAACATTCAAACATTTGTTAATATAATTCATCTTAATAGTAGACTAATAAAAAAAATAAGACATTATATAACATCTCTAGAAGCAAAAAAAACATTTGACAAAATCCAACATCCATTCCTGATAAAAGATGGTTCATCAATTCTGGGCTTACCTGGCATCTTCCACTCTGCCCCAGACATTAGCCCCTCTCATTTCCTACAGGGCCATATTCATGTCACCTGGCTTGAAATGCATCTGAGAGTCCAGCATACTCTTTCCCACAGAAATTTAATCTGGATCTCTAAGAAAAGACACCTACCAACAACTCATTTAATCTAAGCAGCATCTGCTTCTCCTGATCTTGAGTACTGTCATCATCTTGCTGGCCACCACTGAAAGACATGATCAGCCACTTCACACAGGACTCCAAAAGGGTCCTTCTCCAGGCACACAGCTCTTCTGCCGACCCTTCCAGAGCTGATGAAATGGAGTCAGCCACGATCCACCTGTTGCAGGAGATGAGAGTCAGAGACAGAGAGCAGGCTTAGATCCTCTGACTTTACACATCCAGTATCACAAAGAGGCATATGGGATAGATGCTGAGTTCTACCCCCCACACTACCCACTCACAGGAACAACAGGCTTCCCTGGACTCTTATTCGAATGCCAAAGATATAGCAGAATTTTTACAAGGGAAATACTATTAGTACAGCAGGAAAAGGATATGTATCTCCAGATTTCGTCTAAATTAGGATTTTCTCAACCTCAGTGCTACTGACATTTTGGGACAGATTCTACCCTTTAGAAGCCAGAAGCAACACCCTCTCATCCTAGTTGTGACAATAAAGGATGTCAGACATTGTCCATCATCCCCTGGGAGAAAATCACGCCCAGCTGAGATTCATGGCTCTCAGGAAACCTGATCCAGTCATCCACTTGTGGAGATGTAAACGTTCCAGAAAGGATGGCTGGAAGAAGAGTTCTCATAGGAACTGCCTGATCACAGACAGGGCACAACAGGAATGCAGTTGTTTTTCACTGACTTACTCCATGAATTTAAAAAAGAGAAAAGTGAAGCTGAGAGAACATTCTGGAACCAACCCAAGCCTTCATACCTCTTGTGACTGTTTGGGGTATGCAGCAAGCTGGGCAGGCAGTCCATGAGGATGCTGAGATCCCTGGCTCGAGCAAACGGGACCAGCTGTGCCAGGATCTCCTGGTACGGCCCAGATGCTGGGGGACTGTCAGTGCTGAGAAGCCTGTTCTGTAGCTGCCTCCACAGGGTCTTCCTCAAGACAGGAATGACAGCAGAGGACACTAGGGCACAGTCACAAAGGAGAAGTCATCATACGTAATGGTGGACTGGAGCCAGCTTGGACCAGCTCATAAGAACTGGCTGCTATATTTTAGCGATCCTGTGACTTTGGCGATGCCACACTGGTGGCTTGAAATTGGCCACGGCAGGAGTACTGACACCATGAAAACTGGCACACCTGTCTCCTTCAATGGACCTCCCCATCTCATCAGTCAACACTCTTGACTCTTCAACCCAGGGGGCCCTGGCTACAGCCCCTATTTCTAAGCTCATGATAAGGCCATTAGTGCCAAGGTTCTCAATTTATATGGGATTTATTCTTCAAAGCCAGGGAATAGAGAGGGTAGCTGCCATGGTTTGGATGTTTGGCCCCTCCAAATCTCATGTTGAAATGTGATCCCCAGTGATGGAGGTGGGGTCTAATGGAGGTGTTTGGGACATGGAGGCAGGCCCCTCACCAATGGCTTGGTGGAGTTCTTGCAGTAGAGTGAGTGAGTTCTGGCTCACTCTATCAGTTCCCTAAGAGCCTTTTTAGCAGGTGCTAAAAAGCCTGCTACCTCCTGTGCCTCTTGCTTCCCCTCTGGCCACGTGATCTCTGCAGAGCTGGCTCCGCTTTGTCTTCCACCATGAGTGGAAGCAGCCTGAGGCCCTCACAGGAAGCAGATGCTAGCTCCCTGGTTCCTGTGCAGCCTGCAGAAGCATGGGCCAAACAAGCTTCTTTTCTTTATGAATTACTCAGCCCCAGGTATTCCTTTATGCAATATGAAATGGACTACGTGCCCAAGGAGAGGTATGTCAAGCACCACTGACTAGAAGACTCCTGGCTGCAGGGCGCTGTCTCACTGTTTAAAATCTGTCATCACTGATGCGAAGTTACACACAACAGAGGCAAAGCAGTGATAAAAAGCATTCACGCATTCAACAAAATGGAATTATATTGTATTTGGGGTAATTAAAAAGTGCCTCAGCTCTGGATCCCAGTGACTAGAGACAGAAGAGAGAGTGGAGCCCAAGCTGCCTTGACTCAACCTCAGCTCACCAACATCTCCCCAGAGTGCGGGGAACCCAGGAGGGACATGGGATGGATTCGCACCGAAGAACTCCTTCAACAGAACAGGACAGCCCTAAATAACCCCAGCTACTGACCCCACCCCTGCCAGCTGCATGTGGGGGAACTCAGACCTGATGGGCACGAGGGGCTGCACCTCAAGCCACAAGGTAGGAAGACTGGAGGGAGACAGGGAATTGGGGAGAATTGCTCCACCTTTCTCCACTTTCAGAGTTGTGTCAGACATTAGAAACAAACCCACATCCCAGAACCTGAAGTTCTAGGGTTTAAAAATGGCCATGGAGTTCACCTTCTTAGCCCATGCAACTGAAGACTCCCAGCTGCCCAAAGCTAGCCTTTCCCTTACCTCCTGCTGGGCGTGTGAAGTGGCCCTGCATCCTGCACTCGAGGTACACATGGATGAGGGGGAGGAAGTCATCGAGGTCCCCCTGGAGGCCGAGCCCTGGGCCAGCCCGCAGGCACCACTGCTCAAAGCACAGCAGGTGGGTGCAGCTCTGCTGGAGAAGCAGGGCGGCGATGCTGAGGGCCGCCTGCGTGCGCCGGGCCAGGCAGTAGTCAAGCAGACCAGCCCTGACTGTGGGGGCCAGCACAGGGTCTCTTTGCAGAGTGTGGAGGAGCACGGTGTCCAGCTCGTCCACCGCCAGTGTGGGCAGCAGAGCCCCCAGGCCTCTCACGTACTCAGAGGACCACAGGAGCTCACCACTCTGCAGCTGATCCTGGGGGCTGCAGGTCAGCAGCTGTACCAGGGTCTTCCCAAGAGCATTCAGGTGTCTTTCTTTCTTGGAGGATTTCATGGGTTGCTGAGTCACCAGGTGGGCCTCAGGCAGGCTCAGCAGGGCCAGGGTGACCTCACGGAGCTGGGTACCCCCCATGTACGGATGCAGCTCCTGCAGGGCCTCCAACTGCAGTGGGGTCTTCCGTGGTGATGTGGCCAGGCCTGCCCTCCTGTTCCGAAGTTCCTTCAGCACACTCTGGGTGACAGCTTCCGAGTACCTGGCCAGGAGTCCCAGCTGCCCAATGTTCCGGAGGATCGGGGCACTTGCCACCAGCAGCTGAAGGACCCCTGCACTAAAATGGGTGGCCAGAAGCTTCACGAGGACAGGGCTGAGAGTGTGCGGCGGGAGGGCCTGCTGCTCCAGAGCCAGGAACCAGCCCTCCAGGGTGGGATGCCTGAGGACGGCCATAAGCACCTCCTCCAGTGTCTGAAAGGCAGTGATGAGGCAAAGATGTCACACAAGGCACAGGGCTAAGAGAAGAAAAGCAGCTGCCACACACAAGTATTCACTGTTGTTAGTGGGACAGAGAGCAGAAGGCCCCTTTCCTAACCCATTCCATTCTCAAGCCTGCATTTCCATGCCCCTCTCAGGGGTACCCATGGCATCCCAGCCAAACCCAACCACAGCTGTCATCCCATTGTACCATACCGATCTGATGGCACTCCACCTGACCCGGAAGGACTGGACTGTGACCTGGCTAGTGCCCACCTACACTCGCCTGTGCATGTCTGAAGGACCCAGCCTGGGTGAATGTCCAGCATGGGAAAAGTGCTCTCTGTGGTCACTTGGTGTTGGGAGCGGCCGGTGAAGAAACACTACCATGTGCATAAGATCAATCGGCTGCTGGCTTCTCCTTGGTGGCCTTGCCCTCCTAAATAAATCCGGTTGAGGGACAAGGGTGTGTCTACTTACAGCTGGGGTAGGGTGATATCAGTTTAGATGAGACTGTGTGTCCAGGGAAAGTGGGGTGACATTAAGCCACTGTGTGTCTGTGATTCTGAATTAAAAGCAATCCTGTCTCCATGGTCAGCAGGAGCTGGGTCTCGAGTGACCCCACAAAACCCCAAAACTAGTTCTGACCTGGCCAACTGAGTAAACACTGAACAGAACACAGCTAAGAACCCTTGCTGGATTAGAGAATAATTTCATTCAGTCGTTCCTCACAGCCCTGCTGAACCAATTCTTCACCAATGACACTCCACCAGTTCCCAGAGACAGGAAGGAATTTTCTTTCCTTATTTATTCTTAAGGGAAGGAAAGAGGAGCCTATCACAGTCTCCACTCAAGCTCTGCCAGTTAAAAACAGCAAAGCACGATTACATATTAAGCACGAGTACATAATGCTTTACCCCATGGTGACTGGCTAATAGGTGGTCCCACCCAAGCAAATACCTCCCAGAAAGGCAACTCGGAGATCGAAGGAAGAAAGTGAGTATTTCAATTAGATTGTGAAACAAAAAACAGGTCTGCCGCCGGAACCCAGTAAAACAAGTTACACAGCAAACTGTGGGAGAAATAGTTATCCTGGTCCCAATTAAACAGCCTGCTCCCCAAGACTCCTAACAGGAGAGAAAGGCCGCTGCTTCTTAGCAGTCTATCTCCTGCGTATTTCCTGTGGAAAGCAGTACCCGCTGCCCATCTTCCACTCAATGCGGGCCGTAGCTACTCAGTTTCTCAGCAGGCTCACCTCATGCAGCATGAGAGAAAGCTGTCTGCAGGGAGAAGCTGTCTGCACAGAGAAGAAACTGGAAAGAGAAATGCCCAAATTAAACCGCACACTGGGCAGAGCTAGAAGTTTTTATGATCTCTGCTGGAGTTTCTGCATTTCCCTATTTTTCCACAATGGATGCATGTTTTGAATCAGAAGTGGAGAGAAAGTCACTACCCATGACGCTGAGAAAAGGCTAACAGGCGACCCGTGGAGGAGGACGGCAGTACCTGGTCATTGGCCAACTCCAGCGAGGCCACAGACTCCATGTCCAGGAAGAGGTCAGCTTCCGCCCGGGCAGCTTCACATCTCTGCTGGTTCTGGGCATTCAGCTGCTCGCAGTGGACAACCAGGCGCCTGAGGAGATCCAGGAAGAGCTGCAAGAGGGTCAGGCCCGTGCTTCTGCCCAGCTGTGAGAACGAGAGCACAAGCCTCAGCAGGGAAGAGAAGGGCTCACAGCCACTAGGCAGTGGCTTCTAGGGCCCGAGTATTTGGAGCAGGAGACTCGGGAGGCAGGCTGAGAGGGCAACTCCTCACACAGAGTGTGTGAGACACTGTCAATGCAATGCCATTTCTCAAATAAGAGATGTGTCTTCCTAAGCTTTGGTGAAACACAAAGGTTGTTTTGATTAAACTGAAAGGGACATGCCCACCTCAAAACTTAAACAAAAAGCCCTCCAACCACATCAGGAGCAGGAATTCAAGAGCCAGCTACTGAACTAACAAACTTAAGAAAGAGGGAGGGCTGGGCGGGACACAGTGGCTCACACCTGCAATCCCAGCACTGCGGGAGGCTGAGGCAGGCAGATCGCTTTGAGCCCAGGAGTTCGAGACCAGTCCGGGCAACAGGCGAGACCCCATCTCTACAAAATCACAAAACTTAGGTGGGCATGGTGGCGCATGCCCATAGTCCCAGCTACTCGGGAGGCTGAGGTGGGAGGGTGGCTTGAGTCCACTGAGGTCGAGGCTGCAGTGAGCTATGACGCACCAGTACACTCCAGGCTTGGCGACAAAAAGAAGAAAAGAAGGCCTGGCAGTGCCACCAACCCAGTCTACTGTAGGAAGGACCTGTCTTGACCAGAGCCTCCCTGAAAATAAAGTCTGGCTGCACCTGGCTCCCATCTGCAGCTGCCGAGGGACACGTAGAGGCTGCAGCTGAGGTCCGGGCAGAACAGCACTAAACTGCGTCTGCAGTGGGCTCCAGGGAGCAAGAGTATGCCGAGCCGGGACCTGACTCAGAGAAGGCCAAGCCCTGGTGGCAGGGCTCTGCAGGACGTGGAGGATGGGGCAACGCTGACCTGGCTGAAGTTCTCCACGGTGCTCCGCAGGTAGAGCAGCACCTGCTTGGCCGCACGCAGGACCTGCTGCATGGGGAGGCATGGCACGGTGGCCTGCAGCTGCGCCTGGATGTGCTCGTCCCGGAGCGTCCGGCTCTCATAGGCTGTCTGCAGCAGGGCTGTGAAGGAGGAGGCTGAGGGAAGGGCAGCAGGTGGGGGGCTACCCTGTGGCTGCAGCAGCTGAGGGAGACAGCGAAAGGCCGGGAAGAACACATCACCACAGATGAAAACGGTCATAGGCAAGGGTAACACACAACAAAGGGACGTTTCACAAAGAAGCACAGGCCGGGCTAGGACTAACAAATAGGGCCCATGGGCATTCTACTTCAGTAAAGCAAGTAGCAAGGGGCAACCCGCCCACAAGGAGCCCGCTCTGTGAGTGGCCTGCCTTCGGAAGACCTTCCCGGGAGCCGTGGGCCAAATATCTTGTTAGAAGAACAGAAGATAGGCAGAACACAGCGAAATTTCAGGAGCCCTCTGCCTCAAACTGAAGTTATTCATTTCTTCTAACATCACTACCAAGCTGCCTTCTTTATTTACTCCATGTGGCTTATGTTGCTATAACTCCACTTGACTTCTGTAGGCTAATAATACCCAAGGCTGTAACATGCCCTGAAACTTGGTGGTTGTCAAGAGTGCTCCCTAGGCCTACAGCAGCATCAGGGGAATATGTGAGAAACACAAATTCTCGGGCTCCACCCAGACCTGCAGGCTCAGACACTGTGTGGCTGGAACCTAGCAGTCCAGTTTGAATGGGCCCTCTGGGAAATTCCAGCATACCCCAGAGGATGAGAACCACTGCTGAGTCTTACTCCACAGAAGGACACACCCACTCCGAGCAATCACGAGGGGCAGAACGGAACTCTGAACACCCCCACATAAGCTGGTATCTGGCTACCACTGTGGCCTATGTGGGGAGGAAGGTGGCAACAACCTTATTGTGACGGCTCTGGAGCCAAACTGCCTGGGCCAAATCCTGAATCCACCACTGAATGGTGTTGGAACTACTCTGTGCCTCAGTTTCCCTGTGTATTAAAAATGTGGACCAACTTCTTAGCGTTGCAGTGAGGATTAAACAGCTGGCCGGGCGCGGTGGCTCAAGCCTGTAATCCCAGCACTTTGGGAGGCTGAGGCGGGTGGATCACGAGGTCAACAGATGGAGACCATCCTGGTCAACATAGGTGAAACCCCGTCTCTACTAAAACACACACACACACACAAAATTAGCTTGGCATGGTGGCACGTGCCTGTAATCCCAGCTACTCGGGAGGCTGAGGCAGGAGAATTGCCTGAACCCAGGAGGCAGAGGTTGCGGTGAGCGAAGATCGTGCCATTGCACTCCAGCCTGGGTAACAAGAGCAAAACTCTGTCTCAAAAAAAAAAAACAAAAACAGCCAAAAATACATGTAGTACACTTAGTATAGGACCTGGCATGCCTCCAAAAATACACAGAAAGCATGCGATCATTGTTGGCTATTGCTACCAATATCACAAGACAAGGAGGGCCTAAGCTGTCTGCTTTTTCGAATGTAGCTAAAACAAAATGCACACATAAAAATGCATACCATGAAGTTCATTTCTTGCACCACACACCACTGTAAATACTCTGCATTGGAGCCAGAATCCCATTACAAGAAAATCGATTTTGTTCCTTTCCTTCCCCACCTTTAGTGGAATAGACACTGATGGAGCCCTTGAGGGGCCAGGTGTGACAGCTGAGCAGTCTCTCTAGGGCCACGCTGAGGTTCGCAGAGGAGAGCCAGGAGACAAGTGCGCACAGACAACAAGGTAAGGAAAAAAGGAAAAGGCAAGGCTCCTGCCCCAGGCTGAGAGAGGAATTAACCAACTACCATTATCAGACAGCCAGTGGGAAATTTCACTTGGCTACATCACCGAGTCTTATGTGTTCAGCTATGTAATCTGAGCACCAGGGATACTACTTAGCTTCCTCTCTTATGCAGGGGACTTCAGGGTAAGAAACTTCACCCTGCTGTCTGGCTATCCAGCTGCACAGCTGTGGCCCAGCCAGCTGTGACCCCGGGAAGAACCCTGCACAAAAGCAGTAACCACAGCTGTGGCTGCAGCTCACCAAGGCCTCTCGGGCTTGCTCCGGGATCCAAAGGCTGTAGTATCTGTTAAACTGAGAGAGCTGGTGGCAGCAAGGCACCGGGCATGGAGGCTCCAGCTTGTCATACGCCTGGAGCAGCAGACACAGAGCCAGGGGGTCCCGCTGGGTGTGGAGGAGGTCGGTCAGCACCGCTGTCAGATATGTCACAACGTTTTCTGCTGCAAAGGAACGAGATGCACATGGGAAGAGGCTGGCTGGGCAGACCTTTCTGTGACCTACCAAAACCACCTTCTCTCATATACATGCAAGACCCAGAAAAATTCATGCAACTCCACAAGGGGATGGATAACCACAGGGAAGGAGGTGCTACTGCTGGAGACTATGCTAGGATCTGTTTTATTAAACAAGTAGCGCACAGTCAGACATCCGCTCCCGAAGCCCAGGAGTGAAGACCCAGGCAAGTAAGAGGCCAGGCAAAAGCCACCTGGAACCAGGACTCGCTAGGTGCTTGCCAATCCGTTTCCTCTGCCTTGGCAACAAGCCTCTCTTGTGGGTAGGCTGGGACCACATGCCTGGTTTAGTCACTTCCAGGCCATAACACCCCTTGCTTGACTGTCCACCCTGTCTTCCCTTTCCATGGTGATCTCGGAAGCCACATGCTGAGATGGCACAGCTACAAAATGGGAGCAGCCTGGATCCCCGAACAAATTCCTGGAGAACAGCTAACCAGAATAGCCACCTGGCCTGTACTTGACCATAGGAAGGTCTAGAAACAGACCTTTGTTTATTAAACCACTGACAAGTCAGGGCTTGTTACTGCAGCAAAGCCTGGGCTCTCCTGACCAATCACACTATCATAATCTGTGAGCACTTCCTCGGGTCTAAGTTGTCTGGAAAATATAACAAGTATGAAGGACTCATCCTTTGCATCAACACGTGGAATAAATGTTGACAAAAAACATCACAGTACAGAGGCTGTCTAGGCAGCCAGGCAAACACATTATTTCAGACTCATGCTGAAATGACCAATTTCCCAATAGCCTAGCCAGCCCCAAGATCCCTATGCCTATACTGCTAGCTCTGCTGGCTAGGTGGCTATCACTGTGGGGGTTCTGACCCCTTGTTGCCCTGGGTTCTCTGCAATTGATTGCGGAGCCCCCAGAATCCCACTTCCCACGCTGCAGAGACCAGCTGGCCTGATGCAGCCAGCACATCCTGACTGTACGCAGGTACCTGCTTCAGTGCCTGTCCCCAGAAGCAACTTATTTCTGGCTTCCAGGGCTGCGGGGACCACAGCACTGAATGGGAAGGTGAGCAGGATCATGTCTTCATTTAGAGAGAACCCGATTTCCTCATCCAAACCTTCGCTGCCCTCCACCAGGACATCCACCATGTCGAGGACATCTGAGACAGAAAGAGGGGAAGCCAGCTGACGTGACAGCCACCGAAGGGTTTCACTGCAAATGCTCACAGGGAGGAGGGAACAGAGTATGTGCAAAAAGAAAAAAGCCAAAATCCTCTCAGGGGAATATTTAATACAGTTTGACCCTAAACAAAGACATTGCCTATGAAATCTTTAATATCTTTGTCTGATAAAATGCAGGATACTCAGCTGAGGAAATCATAGGTTGAAGTTTCCTCACATGACACAGGAAGCCCAGGAACTTTAGCCCAGATATTCAGGCAAACAAGCCAAAATCTGAGAGGCAAAGTAGTGTGAGGGTTAAAGCACAGGCCAGAGCCAGAGTGCCAGGGTTCAAATCCTGACTTTGCTATGTAGCAGCTGTCGGAGCTTGAGCAAGTGTTTATACTAAACCTCTCTGTGCCCCAGTCGCCTTATCTCTACATAAAATGAGGAGAACAGTAATACCCTTCTCTCTTGGGGTTGCTTATGAGATTTACATGAGATAGGATTTATAAAGAGCTTAAAACCCTACCTGGCACATAGTAACTACTACACAAATAAAACAACAAGTGTTTCCCATTATATGAACACGTAGATTTCATATGCAGAGCACGCTGGTCTTTGCTGCAAAGGGACTGTGTGCACTTGGCCCAGGGCATTAGTGCAGTTCTTGCTCGCTATCTCTTAACACGTCACTGCAGCTTGGTCTTCAGACCTCTGAGCAGCGCGGAACAGGTCGGAACATACCGTCAATGTGGGAGATGGGAATGCTCACGTCGTCGGCTTCTTGCTTCGTCATGGTGGCCTGCAGCGTGCTCGCTTCTTGGACAAAGTCAGATGCTTTGTCTGTGTATGAATAGGGATTCGCCACCAAGGTCAACAAAATCTGGGCATTAAAGAGTCAAGTGGAAAACACTCAGATGGTCACAGGTGAAATGAAAAAGCCAGAAAATGTCACTGGTCAAAATCAAGAGAAGTGATAATATGTTCAATCCTTAATCAGAATAGTTTCACTATGAAGTTGGATCTATGCTTTTTGTTGTGGAATTTAAAAAAATATCTCCTTTTCGTACAGCACTGCTTTTAATACCGCTTTCGGTATTCTCCCATTCCCCTACACAGAAACGAACTCCCAAAAGGAAAAGAAACAGCATGCTGTAATGGATCCCTATCTCACAGATTCTGAAATCTCAGGACAAGAAGCCTTTTGGCGCTGGTGCATCAAAAATGCCCTGATTATGCTAAGGAGTAGTATAATTTTCTCTGAGCATGCTCCTTTATGTGGGGAATATGTGCTTACGCGTTCCAGAAACTGAATCACAGTCTCTCTGTTTTCTTCCACGGTGTTCTCTAAATGCTCCAGCCAGAGCTCCAGCTCCTTCCAGGTGTGCTCAAACACCCCTGTGTCCCGCAGAATCTGCCAGGAAGCAGGCACCGGTGAAAAAGTCAGAACAGAATCCAATTGCTTTCTTTTTGTTTTTGAGATAGGGCCTCACTCTGTCACCCGGGCTGGAGTGCACGGCACGATCTCAGCTCACTGCAATCTGTGCCTCCTGGGTTCAAGCGATTCTCCTGCCTCAGCCTCTTGAGTAGCTGAGATTATAGGCATGTGCCAACAAGTTTGGCTAATTTTTGTAATTTTTTAGTAGAGACAAAGTCTCACCAAGTTGACCAGGTTGGTATCAAACTCCTAGCTTCAAGTGATCTGCCCACCCTGGCCTCCCAAAGTGCTGGGATTACAGGCATGAGCCACCACACCCAGCCTACAGAACCCACTTTCTGTAGGAGTTCAAGTGGTTTCATTGTGCTCCCGCACAACATGCCCAGGAAGCACGCGGGGGGTGAAAGTTTCATCCCATTTTTCTCTGGAAGTTAGTCTTTCAAAATAACATCCCCATTGTTGAGGGAAACAAGGAAAATAAATCATTCTATTCTCTCTCAAAGACAATATAATCTGGCCAGGTGCAGTGGCTCATGCCTGTAATCTCAGCACTTCAGGAAGTTGAGGTGTGAGAATCGCTTGAACCCAGGAGCTTGAGATCAGCAGGGGCGACATAGTTGAGACTCTGTCTATGCAAAAAATAGTAATTAAAAAACTAGCCAGGTTAGTGGTGGTGCGCACATGTGGTCCTAGCTACTCAGGAGGCTGAGGTGGGAGGATCACTTGGGCCCAGAAGGTCAAGATGGCAGTGAACCGTGATTGTACCAGTGCACTCCAGCCTGGCTAACAGGGCAAGAGCCTGTCTCAAACAAACAAGACAATATAATCCCTTCTCTCGTGGCTGCATATCCTTTATCCTCATTTCCTAAATAAAAAGAAGGGAACTACTTAGGAGCCAAAGACCTCTGGATTTTCACAAAGACTCAGTTAAATGCATAAAACTTGACTCTTCATAGCTACTCAACCCTCAGCCTGTATGAAATTCTCCAAGATTACGAGCCAGTCACATCCTATCACTTCAACATGGACCTCGAGACTCAGACCTGAGGAAGAAGCATCCACTATTTCCAGCAGAACAGAAGCTGGTATGAGGCAGGACTTGAATGAGCAGAAGTGATGAAATGATTTCCCTAAATGATCTGACAGCAAAAACTCAGGGTCTACGAGTCCTCACAGCACAGAGCCCTGCAACAGCATAGGCTGGAGGAAGGCCTGACCGTGCCAATCTCACCTATTTGCAGTCAGTGACCATGAAATGTGGCTGGGGTCAGGTTCACAGCTGCATACCTGGAAGGAAATGGCAACCGATAGAGGTCAAGACTTAGCCACATTCTGTAAGCGGCTCAGGAGAGGCTGTGAGTGCAGCAAGCTTATCAGCACTTCAATGAAAGTGAAAGGTCAACCTCTGTACCCTAAACATAGTGCACCCCCAAGACGTTTGCTGCACAGCAGAAATGCGGTCGAGATGTCCTACTGCTATCACAAGACCTGACAGCTCTGGAAACAGGAGTCTCAAGGACAAAAAAGAGAAGGAAATAAATTCCTATTCTCTTCCACTTGCTTTGACAACCCATAGGCTCTGGGTGAGGGATTCCGGCAAAAAGGCTGAAAGTCCCGGAGAAGGCTGGAGACTGGAAGAGGCACCGCCTAATAAACCTCCCCGGGAGGCCGGCATCAGTATTTGTTGAGCCTTCAAGCTAGAAATGACCTACCCCCCAATAAAAAAAATTTTTCCAATTCACCAGACTGCCTCTCAGGAATGTAGTTAAGTGTAAGACAATAAATTAAACTGCCATAAAACCTTCTACTTTAAAACTAAAAACAATCCCAATACCTCCTGAATTCAACAACTGTTGACTAAGCACTTACCATAATGAAAGTCTACACAAAATGCTTTTCAGAGCTAGAAACTTGGAGAAAATGCTCACCTTCATGATTAGAAGCTTGGTTGAGGACTTCAGCTGTAAATGACTACTGGTCACAAACATTTTCATTAGTAAGTAAAATACTGATCGTTCACCTCCAATAATTTCCGCATCTGGGCCTTCCTAGAGTTTAAACAATATGATGTATTTTTAATATATATAATTACACATAGTATTTGAATGCATGGTTATATATTAGAAACATAACACGGGGCCAGGCATGGTGGCTCACACCTGCAATCTCAGTACTTTGGGAGGCCAAAGCAGGTGGATCATCTGAGGTCAGAAGTTCAAGACCAGCCTGGCCAACATGACGAAATCCTGCCTCTACCAAAAATACAAAAATTAGCCAGGCATGGTGGCGCATGCCTGCAGTCCCAGCTACTTGGGAAGCTGAGGCAGGAGAATCACTTGAACCCAGGAGGCGCAGGTTGCAGTGAGCCCAGATGATGCCACTGCACTCCAGACTGAGCAACAGAGGGAGATTTCATCTCCAGAAACAAAAAACAAAACATAAAGGAGACATCACTTGCTGAACACACAGTATGCTGCCAGGTCCTTACCTCATCACATTTTAACCACAACTTGACAGGAAGAGTAGCAAGAGTAAGCACAGGCAGCCCTGCTCCTCTGCCGGTGCCATCCCAGGGGCCCAGCTTACACTGACTCACAATACCCACCCTGTGAGGTGGGTACTGTTGTAACCCTACTTTACATATGTGGAAACTGAGGCACAGAGAAGGTACCTGGCTGTTTACTGGGAACCAAGGCACGTGCTGTGCTGTCTGGTAGATGGTGGGGAGGGAGGGACCCCAGGGCTATCTGAGTCCATCAAAAGACATCCTTGTTACTTTCATCAGGATGCCAGTGCTGATAGAATGGATTGCTTATGCATAACTTATCCTCCTCAAAAGGCTTTTGGGCTGTAAACACGTCTTAACAAGTATGTGGAGCTCCAGATCCCCAACCCAAACTCTGCTGAGCCCATGTGTCTCACTGCAGCCTTGGCAATGAGGACAACACAGAACATGGTGAAGTGCTGGTTAGCTCAGGCAAAGCCAGCAGATGTGTCTTCTAAGGATAAGGTGGGGCACAGGATATAAATTCACACCAGCTCTTTCACTTTCCAATGAAATTATCAAGATCCCTTGAGCCCAGTTCAGCTGGAGTGAAAACCAATCAACAGTGTCCAGCTTGTCACCGCCCTGGGATCGGTGGCAGTGACCTCACATCTCAGTGCAATGGTGGCTGGCAGGGCTCTGGATGGCACCGCCTGGGTCGCATCCTGGACCTGCCACTGATGGACAGGACCCTGCAGAAGGTTCTGACACTCTGTGCCGAGCTGCCTCATCTTTGAGCAGCATGAACCAAGCAGCCGCATGAAGCAACCGTGTCCCGCCCAGCATGCAAGTCAGTTCTCAGTAAGAATGACCCTCAACTATGCAGGGGAGCCTCAGGACGGGGAACGGAGGGAGAGGCACAGAGTCCCAGAGGCACAGCATTCTTAAGTCTTCCAGGAAATGTGGCATGTAAAAATGCCAACATACGTTTCCATCTATCACTTCCATATAAGATCTAAGTCACTGAAAATAAATCAGCTCAGATTATGAGAAGCACTTGGACAATGCTTAATTTTGCTTGATCACGTTCCCTCCTCCTCTTTGCACAAGTGATGCAGCATCCTGGGTTTAGGCCCAGGGTAACTATCTGTGACATCCTGATCTTCCCTTTATGATTTAACATTATGTTCTCCAAAACGTTCTAGAAGATATTTTATTAAGGACCCAGAAAAAATGCTGGCAATGACTACCAATTCTTTCACCAGCCTCAACCCTCTCTGACTTAGTAACTATTCTCATCTCGTTGATAGTTCTTCCAGGATGAGGACAAAGGAAAAGGGATGTATTTTATTATTTGAAATTGAGAAAAACGTATTACTTAAAAAATGAGAAAAACATAAAAATGAGTTGAGATAAATTAAACTCTCTGGACCCAGCAACAATGCATTTGCAGCAAGGCCATGCTAAGGACCCTATTTTACAAAAGCAAGCGCTTCCCAGGCCTCCTCGTCATGAATCAGGACCTCTGCTGTGGGTCTCCCTAAAATGAGAACCGTTAACCTCTTCCATCTTGCCCTGTCAAGTTCTGAGTCAGTTAGCGATTCATCAGGCCGAGAAGCCCCCAGGCCCAGCAGGTTAGCTTAGGGCAGAAAACAGGGAGCTGTGCTTCCTACCTGTGCCTTTAACCACAGAAACTTGCTGGCTGGCAGCTCCAGGGCCACCTTCAGCATGTGGTGCTGCAGAATGGGAGGCACCTCCTCTTGAAGGCCCTGCTCAGAGATGATGCCTACGGGTGAAAAAGAGGCAAATTGACAAAAGGCATGTGGACGCGGGTGTCCAGAAACTGCTGCCTGGCCAGAGGACAAGGAACTCACCAGAACTCACCATGGAGAAAGGTAAGGGAGGATGTAGGGTTCCATTTCTCTGTCCTGTGCTCACCCTCACATGGCACATCTCACCTGATGCCCCCCGCATGCCCTGGTCTGTCCAAATCTTTCAATAAAAAGCCCAAATCCCACTGTCTGAGGCCTTCCCCTGCCCCACAGCCCACACTGACACTGATCCCATACAACTGGAATCACTGCACCCACCATGAGCCCTCCAGGGGTGGGCTCTCGCTGACGTTCTCCCTTGCTCTCCAGACAGCAAGCATTTGTGGGCAGAGACTGCAGCCACCTGCGCCTGAGACTGGGTACTCATCCTCTACGCTGCTCTTTGGGTTTTTCCCTTGCTACTTAATACTAAAAGGCCACATTCTAGTAAATTTCATATTTCCACAGCAAAGAGAACCTTTCACCTTCAAATGGTTAAAAAGTGAATTGCAGCTTTTGAAAAGGAGTATTTCACTAGCTTACATAAATTCCAAGAATGATATTTTTGCAAGTCTTCTCCCATAGGCCTAGTTATAAAGAGGATCAGACAAACTTTACTATCCAGGAAACATGACCAGACAAGCATGTTACTTTTCCGAGTCTGAAACTGACTCAGTGGGGTCAAAGATGAAGTCATTATGTCAAAAGTGTCTCTGCATGAACAGATGTCCCTTCTGCAGAACTCGCGTTTCTGCTATACCCTCTGCACCTCTGCTCCCTTGAAAAGTGACTTTAGAGTTAATGTCACATGATCGGATTTGTGGGCCATCCATGTAGGTCGCTCAGCACTTGGAAGCTGGCTGGCTTCTTCCACTATTCTCACTGCTACCAAGTGTTGATCTGGTAAGGAAGACCAGCTATTTAAAAAAACACTCATGCAAGTAAAAGTTCTCAGGCTGACGGATGAGCAGGCAGCCAACTATCCACCAGCCTGCCTGATTCCTGGCTCCAGGGCTCTGCTCTGGTTTATCGGCACTTCCTCCACCCACACTGGCAGGAACAGTGGCAGCTTGTCTATAAGCCCTTGAAACCCACCTTTCAGGAGCTTGCTGAAGTCGAAGTTGTACTGCATGACCACGTGGGGGACCACCTTCTGGTAGAGGCATATGACCTGCAGCAGAACAGCTTTCAAAAGAATGGTTTCCGCATCATCTGCACCAAAAAATAGAAAAGGAAAGAAAGAAAAAGAAAACAGCTTGAATTAGGAAACATACTGGTTCTTTGTCCTTGAGCAGCTGAACCGGCTGTGGCACCACATTGCAGCCAACTGTATGCTGCACACTGAGGCTGCAGGCAGACCGCTCAGGACCCGGATCTGAGGTACTGAAGAGGTTAATAAAGATGTTTACACTGTTCAGAGGGTCTGGGTGAAAACCTCATGTCACTGCCGTGACCTTGCACAGGCTCCGGCCACTCTATCTCCCTCTGCTTTCGTGTCCTCGTCTGAGCACTAGGGATACACAGCAGGGCCTAGTTGCAGGGCTGCCGTGAGGATGAAATATGACACAGACATAAGGTACAGAGCCCAGTGCCTGACCAACAGCAAGGCTCTGAGCTCTGTCTGCACAGCAAGAGACACCCCCACACTGCTGTCCCTGGAAAGGCCAGAGTACATGCGCCTAACACTCAAGTTTTCAGAGAGACACAGAGCTTGCAAGAAGATGGTCACATTTCTAACAGATACTAAAATTCAATCTACGGTTCCTTTCCAATTCTTCTCCCTAAGCAAAAAAAGACAGACACATTCACAGGCAGAGGTGCCTTGAAACGAGATCGGCTCCAGGACCCTCTGGATGGTAGTTATCCTGGGCTGCCAGTGTCGCTCCATCCCATGCAAACAGCAGAGCCCCGACCCCCTGCAAGCCCTCACCGCACTGGCGAGCCTCGCAGGCAGCTGGGGGCCCAGCGCTCCTTTTCTTCCCTTTCTCATCACTCTGTTTGGTCTCTTGCTTTTTAAGTGACTGCCAGACCCACACAATAGTGTTCAGGTCTGGCAAAATCTAAAAGGGAAAAAGAAGCAAAAAATTAGTTGTATTCAACAACAAAGGGAGACAAATGAACTGAACATACTCACAAGATGCAAAACACGGGGGAGGTGGAGTCTACGGGAGAGTGTGTGAGAAGGAGACGAAGAGTGGTGGGAAAACAGCCCACGTCTGCTGTAAGCTCTGTTCTGCAGTATAATTTCTTTCTTTTTTTGAGACGGAGTCTCACTCTGTCGCCCAGGCTGGAGTGCAGTGGGGCAACGTCGGTTTGCTGCAACCTCCGCCTCCCAGGTTCAAGTGATTCTCGTGGCTCAGCTTCCTGAGGAGCTGGGACTAGAGGCATGCACCACCATAGCCGGCTAATTTTTTCTATTTTTAGTAGAGACAGGGTTTCACCATGTTGGCCAAGCTGGTCCCACCTGCCTCGGCCTCCCAAAGTGCTGGGATTACAGGCGTGAGCCACCGCGCCTGACGGCGTTCTGCAGTATAATTTCTAAAAATGTGCACAGTAAGAATTTGGTGCACAGGAGAGTTCTGATGATTAAAACAAACCTTTTAAGCCTCACTCACCTGAGCAAAACACACAGGGAACAAAGAAACACTTTCTCAGGAGCAGCTCCAGGAAAGCTCCCCTGTGTGACTGGGGCTCTCAGAGCAGCCAGCCAGTTAACAGAAGCCTGGTCCTCAGCCATAGGAAGCAAGAGGGGCTTCCTGAGCCACTGCCTCACTTCTCACTGGCCTACAGTGCAGTCTGTGTGTGCCTGCAGCCACGCGTGAGGGGTAAGGACACAGCCTACCCCTCAACAGCATCACCGTGGCTCCCGATTAAACATGAGGTCCCACCAGAGCCAGAACCCCTGTGAGAGAACATGTATATTGTCTAAATTCTTACTCTGCACAAGGACTCTTGGACCACGCTCTGTGACACCACTGCCTATAATCACAAGCGGTAGGTCTTCTCAGCTGACCCTCAGCACCCCTGCTACCACATTGCCCACTGGCCTAACCCTGCAGCTCCAAGGACACCTCACTTGGCTTCTGCACTGTGCTCCCAGAATGGCCTTTCCACCTGGCGAGGTCTGGAAGGAAAGCTCAAACCTGGGCTGGAGCCTACCTTGCTCAGGGCTTCTCTGAAGAGCTGCACGAATTCTTCCATCATCACTGCTGTGTACACGCCTGACTCCTGCCACGCCTCTTTATTCAGGCAGTGGTCAATCGTTTTTAATGCCCTCTTCAAAATGACAGAAATAAGGGATAAGGCCGTGTGCCTCACGGACATGCTGTCCAACTGAGAAGAAAAAGAGTTAAATGAACAAATGTCTCTAGGATACACTGGTGGACACAGATTTGCTAAGCCATGGACTTGGCTGGCATTTGTCCCTCCTCAGGTGACTCGCAGGGGAAGCTGCATGTAACAGCTGGTCTCTATACTGTGAGAAGAGGTGACCTGGGTACCTCGCCCTCCTGACATCCGCAGTTGCCAGGGAAGCGCCCACTAACGGCAGAGTCCAGCTGTAGTTTCATTTTTGTCATCTGCTCTTTGGTGAGCCTTGAGACAACCACTCAGCTGTCATGAATGTTCTCTATTAACAACAGATCTCACCAGAACCCACTACTTCACCACTACTTTTTTTTTTTGAGTCAGGGTCTTACTCTGTCTCCCGGTCTGGAGTGCAGTGATGTGGTCATAGCTCACCCCAGCCTCAAGCTCCAGGGCTCAGGTAATCCTCCCGCCTCAGCCTCCCAAGTAGCCAGGACTACAGGCACCTACCACTCCTGGCTAATCTTTTTTTTTTTTTTTTTTAAGACATGAATCCCACTATGTTGTCCAGGCTGCCTCAACCTCCTGGCCTCAAGCAATCCTCCTGCCTCAGTCTCCCAAAGCACTAGGATTACAAGTGTGAACCACTGTGCCTAGCCATTTTTTTTTCTTTTGTTGCCCAGGATTCTACCACTATTAAAAATATTAGTATCAGGTGGAGGGATGGCAAAAAGAATGCATCAGGTGCTTTAGAATTAAAATCCACCTCCAAGCTCAGTGGCTGGTAACCCACATCACAGGCCTGTGACATCCAGAGCGCTTGACTTCCAGTAAGAATGATGGCTGGGAGAGTCGCTCACTGCAGAGACTAGGTAGGGTTCAAGAACTGGCGCTACCACCAACAACAGGAAAAGAGTCCCAGCAGCATCAGGTGATGGCAGCTCCCAGCCCTCAGGAGAAACGCAGTATCCTAGGGCCCAGCCCAGACAACGCATGCAGAATCTGCATTTCACACGATCCCCAGGAGAGCCCTCCGACACCGAAGTCTGCTGGGATACTGCAGAATGGCAATGAGGTAGAAACAAAGAGGTTCCTGGTTGACTTTTAGCTCAGTAACCACAACACCCCAGAGCCCCAGCATGCCGGTCAGCTGGGGCCTCACTCTGTGTACACTGCACACTCAATCAGAACTATAGGAACTATCTTAAGGCAAGAACGGCCCGGCCCCACAATCGATTCAAAGGCAGGCCCCACATAAGCATGCACACCACACCCAGGGAGCTGAGAGCACAAAGCTCAACCAACAACCTGGGGTCCTGCCTCCAAACGCTTTCTCATTTCCTGTTTCTAAAATAGGCTAAAGCTTCTCTTCCCGATTCTAAAATGTATACTATTAAAAATTTTTTTAAGAAATGAAAGAAAAAAGACAAACATCATCTAACTCCAGCCCCTAGATCCATAATTACATAAAAACACAGTCTTGGGTCTCAGAAAGGGCATCTGTGGAAGGAAGGCACAGCTGGGCTCAGTGGCCCTCGCCTGGCACAGGGGAGAGGAAGCTGTGTCCTCTGATACTCCTTCCTTGGAGCCACTCCCTGCAGGAGACAGAACACCCCTCTAGGGTCACAACCCTTTGTCTTGAAGCAACACTGTGAGAGGAGGAGAAGACAGGCTTTTCTCTCCCAGACTACCAGGAGCAAGCTTGGAAGGGAAAGGCACATCTGGCTGGGTGTGGCGGCTCAGACCTGTAATCCCAACACTTTGGGAGTTCGAGGTGGGAAAACTGCATGAGGCCAGGAGTTCAAAACTGGCCTGTGCACATAGTAAGACCCTATCTCTTCAAAAAGTAAAAATAAGAAAAGTAGCTGGGTGTGGTGGTGCACACCTGTAGTCTCCACTACTCAGGAGGCTGAGGTGGGAGGAACACTTGAGTCCCAGGGCTTGAGGCTGCAGCTAGCTACGATCACACCACTGTACTCCAGCCCAGGCAACAGAACAAGACCCTGTCTCAAAAAATAAATTTTTTTTAAAATAAAAAATAAGGGAGGTTCATCAGACTAATCCTTTCAATCTGGTTTTCCTATAAGTCCCTTGAGAAAAACAAACGCCTCCCACATTAATTAAAACAGCTGGGCAAGCTAGCTAGGTGCGAATTTTGCATATGATGATTTGACAAACACAACATAAGACCTTTCCGCCTACTCCCACACGGGCTTCCTCTCTACTCCCCACACCGTCACCCGTGCTCAGCACAAACCATAGAGGGGTATCAGAACATGGTGAATCTCACCACATGGTCTCAGGAGTGACTGTGCTCACCACCACAGGGCCAACCCCTGCCTGTGCAACCCACCATTGCCAACCCTACTCCTACTGAAGCCACACAACAACTCAGCCTGCTTAGAAGGAGGAAGACACACCTCCAAATACCTGGCCTCCCCCAGGTATCTCAGGCAACCCGGGGTTAGGAGGGGCTAGCAGGGCCCAGGACCCAGGTGTGCCAACAACTCACAGCCGTTCACGTAGTCCCATGATGCTGTGGTAAAAGATACGTGAACCCCTCCGAATGTGGCTTCTGATGGGACATGAGGACCTTTATAATAAACAGTGATGTGAAATTTAAGTACCAATTTCTTCCATGAACGTCCTCCAAAAATGCCTGAAAACAGCATCCTCCCAAAAATGCCTGAAAGAGAACATGTCCTCCCTAAAACGCCTGAAAACAGCTGGCCTTCAAAGTACATGTTCCCCAGGCATCTTAATACCATTCACTTAAACTATCAAAGAAAGAATCTGCTAGGTGAATTTCAGTCCTATCATGTTTGGAAACTCTAAACTAATGAGATTTTAATGATGATCTCTCCTTCTCCTGATTCTGACATTCTCCCACCCTCAGGCAGGACTAGAGAGGCTTGGAGGGATGCAGGGGTCCCCGCTGTGTGATGGAGCAGGGCCAAGGACATGTAAGTGTCTCTGCTCCAAGTGGACCTGTCACTCATAGCTATTTCAAACTACAGCCTCAGAGGCTCCCTGACAAAACACAATCAAATACATCCAGGCCGGCATTCTCAGAATAATCACATCATGCAGCCAGTGAGTTTAGCCGGAGACAGTTCCAGAAGTGGGGCAACCACACGAGCTTACGTTTAATGCTTGGGTGAACATGCTCTTATTGCACACCACGGGCATGGTGGTCACCATCACCATCGCCAGGAGCCGAGGCAAGGGTATGAACTCTCTGGTCTGAAATGCCCGGGAAATCTCCGGCTGAGCCTCATAGATCTAGGAAAAGCAAAAAAGAGATTTAGTTGGTGCTGGAAGTAAGTTTCAAACTTGAGACTAGCTGTCTTCAAAGGTGAATGTGAAAATGTCTTCAAAGGTGAAGCCATTCAATCAAGTAATCATAGTGATAAAGGTCCCAGACTCCCCACAGGCTGAGTGGAAGATTAACCCCTAAATTTACTTGTCAAAGACAAATCAGGTCAGGAGACTGGCTGTTAACAGAGAAAGGACCTTCAGAACAGAACTTGACCTGTGGTCTGCAGAGCCTCTTAAAACCTCTGATGGCAAATAAATCACTGCTAGAACTACCAATGGTATTATCAGTTCCTGCTGCACTTGACAGGCGCCTGACAGATTATGTCAGGAAGGGATGTCAGGAAGCCATCTTCTCAAAGCTGCCTGACAACCCTTTGGGATAGCGATACTTAACATGGAAACAAAAATGTATTCATAGGTTAAAAAACTGGACCTCTGAGGTTAGGTAATTTCCCTAAGGCCACATAGCTAGAAGGCAGCCAAGCAACGACTCAATCCCGGGCCTGCAAAGACCATACACTCAACCCTCCCCTACATTAGATGCAGCTCCCAATAGGGGTGCTGGCCCCAGGACTATCTGTACCAAAAAATGAGGGGTGGAGTACATCCTCCTCATCTCAAGGTAAATGTGGATACTGTGCTCCTAGGCACTCAAGCAGAATAAAAACTGCTTTTACAGATAATGCCAGGCCCAGGTAGAGGTACAAGAAACAAACCCAGGTATTTTACCACTAGGCACAAAAATCAGTGACAGAGGGTTCAAATGAGTCAGGCATTAGTGCCCCAAAACAGTCGGTGCCTGCATTTGTAAATGGGCAGATGCTGACACCATGATCAAAAGGAAGGTAACACATCCACCTAAACCGGCAGACCACCGCTTCAAGGCTTATCTCAAGTTTTTCTAACTAATCAAAACAGCAACCTTTAAAAACCATCCTACGAATCAGACATACATGTTATTTTCTTATGAGCCCAGATGGGGAAAAGATAATCAGGTATTTCATCAAGTCCAGTCTAACTATGCTGAGACTCAACAAGATTTCAGTCCGAGCAAAATCCTGATGAACAAGATAAACTGGCTCAAAAGATTCTAAAGGAACAAACCTCAAATTCAGCTCAGTGAAAGGCAAAATGCTATAGAAGATAAGGACACCAAATTTACACGATCTACAATATCCCTTTTTATCCCTGAAAGGTCTGCACGTTGCACAGTTTACCAGATCAGAATGTTGGCTGGTCCCCCAACTGCCTATGCCCTCGCCCAGGCTGGAGTGCAATGGTGCGATCTCAGCTCACTACAACCTCTGCCTCCCAGGTTCACGCAATTCTCCTGCCTCAGCCTCCCAAGTGGCTGGGAGCCTCCCAGGTGCGTGCCACCACACCCGGCTAATTTTTGTATTTTTAGTAGAGACAGGTTTCGTCATGTTGGTTAGGCTGGTCTCAAACTGCTGACCTCAGGTGATCCGCCTGCCTTGGCCTCCCAAAGTGCTGGGATTACAGACGTGAGCCACCGTGCCCAGCCTAGCTAACAGACTTTTAAATATCATGTTGTTTTACCTTGTTTAGTAGTTTGATATTATTTAGCCAAGCAGACTTCACTCGTGGGATAAAGGAGAACGTCACTTCCTGGAAGTATTTCTTCAGTAAGTCCGGGCACACTTTGAGGATGTTCACCACTAGGTCAGCCACCAGATCATCGTCAGCTGCAGTTTTCAAACCCAGCAAGAAGTGCAGGAGTGTCAGGTTTCCGCCTCTGTTAGAGAAAGAGATAAGAGGAGAGGTCAGCACAAAACGTTCAAAGCATCCTGAGAGCTCATGGTGACAGGCAGCTCTGTACAGTCGCCCTCAGTGCACACAGCAGGAACAGCGTGGGGAATTTCCCCCAGGACATAAAGTGGGAGTTCCGCAGCCTATGGGGTTCCAGCTTTCCCCTGAGGGCCTCTCTCTCATCCTCTACTTCTCAGTGACTGAAAAAGTCTCTGATTGTCCTGCTCCCATTCTTTCCTACTTCCCTCCCGAGTTCAATTCCTTCTAAAGAAAAGGAAGAAAACCATTCTCTCTCGACCTCAGCCACCTACCACTCTGCCTAGAAGTCAAGGTTACTGAAAAGAAAGGGCAAAACTGGCAGGGAGGAATCCATGCCCCAAATTTCATTTTGAAATTTTACTGACATCCCTCCTCCAGCCACACATGAAAACGCACTATGTAGGGCTGGATGCGGTAACTCACACCTGTAACCCCAGCACTTCGGGAGGCCAAGGCGGGAGGATCATCTGAGGTTAGGAGTTCAAGACCAGCTTGGCCAACGTGGTGAAACCCTGTCCCTACTAAAAATACAAAAAAAGTTAGCTAGGTGTGGTGGCCCCCGCCTGTCATCCTAGCTACTCAGGGGGCTGAGGCAGGAGAACTGCTTGAACCAGAGGTGGAGGCTGCAGTGAGCCAAGATCGCACCACTGTACTCCAGCCTGGGCAACAGACTCTGCCTGAAGGAAAAAAAAAAAAAGCACTATGTAAATACATATGAGTGTCAGTATAAAAAATGCAGATAAGACATTTTTCTCTCAAAAGGAGGACTTATTTTAACTTTCAAAACATTTTTATTATTTATTTATTTATTTAGAGACAGAGTCTTGCTCTGTCATCCGGAGTGCAGTGGTGTGACCATAGCTCACTGCAGCCTCGAACTCTTGGGCTCAGTGATCCTCCAGCCTCAGCCTCCTGAGTAGCTGGGACTAGAGGTGTGGTGATGCACACCTGGCAATCAAGTTTCTTTTTATACGAAGTGCTCATGAGTTGCTGCAGGCTCCAGAGTGCCATCAAATTATTTCTTGACAAGAAATCTGACAAGAGCACAAGGTCTTCGCAGAGGCCTTCTGCCTTCCCTGTTTCTAGCTTATTTCAAATTCCTTCATCTCCATTTAGCAGCTGAAAGAAGCAAGGATGGGGGAAAAAAATCTATTGTAGAAAAATGCTGAAAAGTTGTCTCAAAGTAGACAGTTTTCAAAGGTATGAGAAGATAACAAAGAAGCAGGTGAGCCCAGGAGTTCGGGGCTGCAGTGAGCTATGACTGTGCCACTACCTTCCATCCTGAGCAACAAAGCAAGACTCCATCTTAGGAGAAAAAAAAAAAAGTAAGCAGCAGGGAAGTCTGCAGAGACTGAAGTCTGCATAAAGGGAGTAAAACCCCAGGATCCACACAGCCAAAGCCCCAGGACACTAGGCTTCACCTGCCTCGAAGTTTTTTTTAGAAAATACACCTTTTCCTATCTGCTTGACCCTGGGAAGTCAAAACATCCAGAAAACCCTTGGACTCTGCCTCACATGCATGCCATAGTGATGGTTTCTAGGGTCCCCAGTGTCTTGTATCCCCTTATACATTAAGTAAAACTACCATGCTATATGACAGCTTTATATATAGTAAAATAATTTTTTTAAAAAACAAATTAGAAAGTCTAATTTTGATCAGAAAGCTATCTTTTACAAAAGGATATGAAGATACCCTTTAATATGAAAATGTAATGAACGAAACAAATATAGTTTGTGCTGACAAATGAAAAGGATATTAAATCTACAAAGAGTGCTAAAAATACTACACATACTTTCATCAACAATGTAAGAAAATGGAGAGCACTGATATTTCCGTAGCACACAATACATGCCAGACCCCGCTCTAGGCAGTTACCATCCACTTCTCTGCGACAGGCACTACTTTTATTCTCACTTTATAGATGAGATAATGGAGGCAAGGGGGATGCCTAACCCACCGAAGGTCTCAGAGCTAAGTTAGGATTGACACCCAGCTGTCTGCTCTCTTAACCTCCACCAGGGAGTGAAACTAGGGCCCAATACCTATCACTGTACATTTTACTGGGACACAGGTAAGCCTGCTTATTTATATCTATGGATGCTCTGATGGCACAACTGGGTAATCACAACAGACTTTGTAGGCTGCCAAGCCTAAAATACGATCTGGCCCTTTGGAGAAAAAGTTTGCCAATCCTTGCCCTATGCTGTAACATCAGCTTTCAGTGAACACCTGCTATGTGCCAGGCACGGTTATAGGGACTGGGGGCCTATGACAGACCAGCGTCTGTTCTTACCACTTCTCACCAATCTGATAATGAACAAGCAAATAAATAAATCAGCAAATAAATGAATGAACAGTCAGAAGCCTAAGCCAGGCAAAAGCACAGGGACAGTGGAGGGGCTATTTCAGAAAGGGCTGCCGTGGAAGGCCTCCCAGAAGTGGTGACATCTGCACAGGAACCGGAATAAGATAAGGAGTGAGCCACATGTCTATTGGTTAACAGGAAATGATGCAATTCAGCGTGCTCTCAAAGCTCTCCGTTACCATCCACAAACAAATCTCCTTCCTTTCCCTTATTAATAAACACTTGTCTTTTGCCCACGGCTTCAAAATTCACATAAATCACAGCTTACTGCAAACAGACCCATACCCGCAAGTTGATTCAATACGCTCATTAAATGATCATCTACTTCATGGGCCTAGTTATGGAGGACAAATGCTTTAAAAGGGGAGAACAGGGCGTGTGTTAAGCACAAGTGCAATACTCTATTCAACTACAGAAGTCTGCTGTTGTTTTAGGAGGAAAATGAGCTCATTCTTCCTGATGAAAGAAAAAAAGAAATGAGGTGGCCAGTGAAATCACAGTAACCTCGGAATCAAAACATGTCCAAAGTCAGAAGCAGACAGAAAAACTCCCACCATATTATTCCATTCTGAAGGAATCACCTGATTTCCTGACTCGCTGAAATTAGAAGTAAATTAGACTGCCTGAATCCCTGTGATATAATACTAAGATAGAACAGCAAGGAGTAAAAATAAGTTATTTACAATGACCAGAAAACATAGCCAATATTTTTATTGTCAAATGGGAAAAAAGCAGACGGATGAGCACTAGTAGGCATTTTTGTTATTAAAAAAAAACTACAGGGACCTATATTATATGACGACAGAAAGACAGTCTCAAAGAATATAATCAAAACTGGTAGATTTGAACTTTATGTTTCCTTACTGATGAAATGTCATCACAATTGTGAAATATGAAACAAAACAGAAAAAAATAATTTAGAAATCCTGACTCACGGGCAGCCTGTCAAGGACAGGCAGGACTGTTTAGTATCAGTTTGGAGCTGGACTTCCTACATTCCAATGCCAGCTCTGCCATTTAACCAGGTAAGTGTCTGGACCTCTCTGGAACCCTTTCCTCCTCTGCAAAGTTGTACTTGCCTCAGCACGGCTGCGAGGCCCATGTCAGGCCCAGCCTCTCTGGGAAGGCAGATGCCTTTTCTGAGCTCCAGTCGACAAACACTGTCTCTAGGTAAACACCTTTAGTACTTCTCTGGGAGAAATTGCCCATGATCTACCTGAGTGTTAATAGACAGCTACTCTCAGAACTCTGCCCCGAGGACACTAAACAAATAGAACTGTCCAATCCTGAAATGAGCTAGATAACATCCACAATTCCAGCCCTAACCTACTACCGTTCCACTAGACACTAGACACTCATGTATGTGATGACTTCTGAGGAACACACACACCCTGGGGTCCACAAGAGTGTTACACTTTACCTGCCAAAGGTACCCAAAGACGCATCATAAAAATTGATTCCGTGCTTGAGCGAACAGCAAAGATCCGTCAGGAAGTTATGAACGAGCTCCCGCACCATGGTTTTCCCTGCTTCTTCAGCAGAAACCTATGAAGATTTTTAAAAATTCAATGAAAATTCCAAGCTCATACGCTTTTGTAAGAGATACAGAATAAAAACAAGGACAAAATCAACTGCCTGATGACAACTTAGATAACATTTTAAACACCTGATATCATCCCAAACAACAAACGAAAACAGAAAACATTTTAAACCCTTGGTATCATCCCAAACAATAAATGAAAACAACAGCAGCAACAAAAGATACGCGGTCAAGATACACGAATACTCCGAAGAGGGGCGTGTTTAAACCTGTGTTTGTAAAAGCTTTAAAGTGATCTAATGTCTCCTGTCCATTTGAATAAAATTCCACATTTGGGAGTGTTTTGATCCAGCCTCTGAGGCTTGCCGGTACTGGAGTAACAAAAACATGTTCCAAACAAGAGGGTCTGGGCAAGTCTCCAAGATAAAAGGAAGTAAAATAGTAGGCTCTTGAGAGGTGAGTTATTGCAATGTTAACAGGAAGTCTGTGCCTTTATTACCCTGGCCAAGTCCATGTTCAGTAACACCCTGAGGAAAATGAAAATATACACTGGCAGTGTGAGAGCAGCTGTTTTAATTAGGCACGAGTTAACTAGTACAAAATCAATTAAACATGCCAGCAGGTGAGGCTCTGAGACGGTCAGGGACCCTGAAGTCAGAATAAAAACAAAGACACAAGCCTTGAAACTCCAAGCGGACATGAAAGAATGGAAGGACGGGAAGTCAGAGGTGAAGCGAGAGGAGAGGGCCGGGATGACCCTGCGGGTCTAACAGGAAAGTGCTGCAGGGAAAACTAAGATATGGCTCAGCCAAAGGAAATCATAGTTCTCTAATTAAAAAAAAAAAAAGGAGTACAGTTTACTAGCACGATTATTAAGAAATTAGGGGGGAAAAATCTTAATAATACAGCCATATAACGAGAGGCAAAAGAAACAGATCAAATGAGGGGACTTCACGTCTGCTGCAGCGTTGAGAATCCTCCCTCTCCCCACCCTGAGGATCAAATTCCAACTACGAGGTCCACGAACACCCAAAACTGACTGCACCTTGACATCTTCCGGGCTCACGTCGGTGATCCCATTCCAGCTATACAGCGATGCTATGTGGGTCAGCAACTGCCCCGTAAAGAAACGCACCTTCTGGGTTTTTGTGATATTTTTATTGTGAACTACCTGAAAATAATAATAAAACAAACAATGTTCATGGAATTCAATTATTTTTTAAGTGGTGCTTACTGTTTTCTCATCATTATAAAAATAATGGATGCTAGTAGCAGAAAATGTGGTTTAAAAAAAAGAAAAACATCAAGGGAAATTCACCAATATTCCCAACCATGCTAGCAAACTTAGTTACTATTTTGCTATATTTCCTTTCAGTCACCACCTACACCCACACGATATGCATATGTGGTGTATGTGTGTATGTATTAGTTATTTTTTGCCTTTTATTCATGTATGATTATTTATGAAGCATAAGCCTTTTCCACATCATTAAAAATCCCTTTAGAACATTTTGGGGGACTAAACCCCATTCTATCCTATGAGTAGACCACAACTTATTTAACCATTCCATTCCCCTGCTGTTTACAATTAGCTGTTTCTAAATTCTGGCTATTCTCCATAAAGCTGTGATCAGCATCCTTGAACAGAGTCTTCACTGCATCTGACTCTGGACTTGACCCTGGTTCCTCCAAGAGGAATTGTGGCACAAATCCTCAGCTCCACCCAAACCTACCCCCAGAATCCCTAGGGCTGTGGCCCAGGTATACATATTTCAAATACATTCCCTAGCAGTTCCGATGCAACCCTCGTCGGGGTCCATGACACTATTTAAGACCTCTGACACATCCTGTCACAACAGTTATCTTCCACAGGGGATACAACACTTACTCCTCAACAAAGTATCTGACTCAGAACATCCCTGCTAGCACTGAACACCATTGTTTTTAAAAGTCAGTGCTATTTTAGTGGGCAAAAAAGAAAAAAAAAATCTGTATGTCATCATTTGTATTACTTTAAATTAGGGTTTCTCAATCTCAGCTCTACTGACATTTGGGGCCAGACAATTGCTATGGGGCCGTCCTGGGCATTAGGACATCTGGCAGCATCCCTGACGTCTATCCACTACCTTCCCAGTTGTGACAAAATGTCTTCAGAGATTTCCACACATACCGTAGAAGGCAAAATTGCCCCCAGTGTTTCTTACTGATGATCTAAGGTGTTTCCTTTCAGCAAGTTTTACAATATTGCTCAGATGCTCACAAAAAGGCAGAATATGGAACATGACACAAAACAACATTTTGCTAAATATGTGAATGAAGCATTATTTATAAGTTTACAGCTCACAATTATTACTTCGGGTTGCTGTGAACTGTGGACCAGCAGCTTTGCTGCTGCTGTAACACACAGCGGCCATGTCTGGACATCACCGGCTGCTTCAGCTATTCTTTAACCTGCCAGTCCCAGCATATGCTCATCAACAAGAACAAGTTTCTGCTTAAGGAAGTTTTCCACTCAACCAGTACGACAGTCTGCGTAACATAAGATGCTGTAGTTCTACAGTCCTGTAAAACACCAGACAGCATCTCATTCCCAAGGGATAACAGACAACAGAAACACTGATGACCAAGCACATACCTTTGTTCTCAGTGTGGATAACAAAATATTGACGGTAGAGATCCTATCTTCCTTTATCCCTGAGCTAAAAATGCAAGGAATAAATTCTGAAAGTAAAAGTTTCAAAGCATTAAATTCAAAAATATTTTGAAAATGAGAATGAGAGAATATTACTGTTTAACTGTTACAGCAAACAATGCTATTCACCTTTTTAGTTGTTTTTTTTAACTATACCAGTTCTCAGTAGGAATAACCACTTCCGTGACATAAGAAATCAAGAAGCCAGGCAGTGTCTCATGCCTGTAAGCCCAGCACTTTGGGAGTGCTCCCAAGGTGGGAGGATTCCTTGAGGCCTTCAAGACCAGCCTTGGCAGTGTAGTAAGACCCCATCTCTATGAAAAGTTTAAAAATTAGCTGTTTATGGTGGTGCACACTTGTAGTCTTATAGTCTTAGCTACCTAGGAGGCTGAGGTGGCAAGATCACTAGCACCCAGGAGTTTGAGGTTGCAGTAAGTCACGATCGCACCACTGCACTCCAACCAGGCACAGAGCAAAACCCTGTCTCCAAACAAACAAACAAAACGGAAGAAAGAAGAAATGAAAAGCACCTAATGGTGAACCAGTGACAGAACTCTTAAAGAAGTTCAGTAGGTCTTTAGCTCCATTGTACTTTTTTCTCACATTGAAATTAATTAAAGGCCGGGGTAATCGCTCACGCCTGTAATCCCAGCACTTTGGGAGGCCGAGGCCAGCGGATCACCTGAGTTTAGGAGTTCAAGACCAGCCTGACCAACATGGAGAAACCCCGTCTCTACTAAAAATACAAAATTAGCCAGGTGTGGTGGCTCATCCCTGTAATCCCAGCTACTTGGGAGGCTGAGTCAGGAGAATCGCTTGAACCCGGGAGGTGGAGGTTGTGGTGAGCCAAGATTGTGCCATTGCACTCCAGCCTGGGCAACAAGAGCAAAATCCCATCTCAAAAAACAAACAAACAAAAATAACAACAACAAAAAATTAAATAAATACTATTTGAAAGAGAATGTACAGCGTAACAGACTAGTAAAATTTCTCTCTTGCTTAGACTTGCTGAGATGTGTTTAAAGAGATGATCATCATTTTACAGGCTGACATTAGAATGTTGGGTAATTTAGTTTATTTACTTTCTGTTTTCTCTTCCTACTTTTCAATCCCCAGGGAAACAGCCACCAGGGCTTGACACTATCATTAACACAGTGGTGGGCAGAAGCAGCAAAGCAATTACGAGTTTCCTTGCTCCACACACGCTTACTGAGCACACAGAATCTCTACAAAAGCACATTCATTATTTGCAAAAAAGGCAAAATCAGAAAATACCAGACAAACCAAAGGAATAAGTCAAAGCCTCACTACCGAAAAGTTAGCACCGTCCACATCACCTGAGTTAAGTACTAACCTTCTGAGGTATTCATGTTATTGTTTGAGTAAAATGAGATCGTACTTTACAGTTTTATAGCTCACTTTACACTGATCATCTAACACTAAAAAACTCTGAAATCATTAAGTACAGCATTTTTTTTCCTTTTTGAGACCAGGCCTCCCTGTCCTCCAGGCTAGAATGTAGCGGCACAATCCTGACTTACCACAGCCTTGACATTCCAGGTTCAAGCAATTCTCCCACCTCAGCCGCCCAAGTAGCTAAGACAACACACACCAACATGCCCAGCTAACTTTTTTTTTTTTTTGTAGAAACAGAATCTCACTATGTTGCCCAGGATGGTCTCAAAGAATTCCTTCGCTCAAGCAACCCTCCCGCCTCCACCTCCTAGAGTGCTGGGATTACAGGTGTGAGCCACCACGGCCAGCCGCCTCCACCTCCTAGAGTGCTGGGATTACAGGTGTGAGCCACCACGGCCAGCCTCTATAATATTTTTAATTACTGCATTCCATCTTATGACCAGTTTTTAATTTGCTCAGCTAATCCCTTACTGGTGGACAGTTAGAAGTCCCATTTCTAGCTAATATAAAGAATATTCCCTAATAAAACCTCTACTCACATCCTTAATTATTTCACCGGGATAATTGACTAGACATGGAACTGCTGGATCAAGGATCTTAACAGTTTTTTATCTTTTCTTCCTTATCCATGTGCAACCCCAGTCAGTGCCAGCAGCCTACGGGCACACAGGCCAGGCAATGGTTCGGGGCTACAGTTTGCTCTGGCATGGGGTACTATGAGAGGCCCAGGGGGACAGGCCCATCATAAATCCAAACCCATGCATGAGCATCTTAAACGTTTTGATGTGTACGGCCAAACTTCCCAGCAGCAACATTCAACTGTAGCACATTCCAGTCCCCTTCAACAGTGTAAATGGTACCACCTGTCCTTGAATAAAAGGCCAGACAGCTGAAATGACCCAGGGGGATTTTAAAGAAAACAACTGGCCCTGGCAGCAGCAAGGCATCCTGAACTAGTTCCCGGTAACAAGCAGGAAAAAAAAAATCTGTCTGTGGCATCATGCAGAGACCACTTCTACCACAGCAGTGACGGAGGCCTGCGCAGACCAGGCTGACCACACACAGGGTGGCCACCGCACTCTTCTCCTAAATGGGGCCGGAGTCACGTTCCTGGGGCAGTTCAGATCTCCCACCCTGGGAGGGAGGAAAAGTGCTGGAGACCCAACCACCCTGGGTACCACACCCTGCTACTCCTCCTCAATAACTCCCAGAGTTCCGGCCAGGACTGCTCCTCACCTCGAGACAGGTCAGGATTCCAGGGAATCTCACTGAGCAACTGCCATGTGCTGAGCTAAGTGCTGCCATTGATCATCTTACTGAATCTCTTGGTAAAATGCAAGGAGCCCTAACAGATTAAACAATCCCAAGCCTCACTCTAGGGTAACAGCCACCAGAAGGTGGTCAAGTTGGAATTCTCTGAAGCCCTGTTACTGATATTCTCATAACACAGGGCTAAGCCACCAAAGAAACTAACTTTATTTTTTAAAACAACAGTTCCCAAGGAAAGCCAGGTAGCCAGGGCTGAGTCTGAGTATGATCCAGAGCCATAAAGCCTCCTTCGTTTGCTCAATGCCTCTCTAGGGTCCGCATTTATCTTCTGTTACAGCATCGCTCAGCATTCCAGACGGCAGAACAGGCACACCTCTGTTCACTCTGACCAGTGATATCAAAATGGTACTGACCAAAGCTTTGCACCCCCTCACCCGCCTTCCTGCCCACACGCTTCAATCTGGTGTACAGAGCAGCTGCAAAGGCTGCAGACATTGTTCTAACTTGGAAGAAATGGTTTGCAGCAGGTTTTTCAAAACAAATGGGCTTTCCTAAGGGACAAAGGAGTACACCTACCTTTCACTTCCAACACTTGCACTATAGTGCTGTCATCACCCGCAATTAGAAAGGAGAGAGCAAACTGAACATAGGCCTGCCGGATGTCGTGCACTCCCTGGAGGAGAAAGGAGACCTCCATGTCACATGCATATTCCACATAGAGGCAAAGGAATCAGCAACACAGTGGCCATGCACGCCCCTCCCGTCTCAACATCATCAGCCCCCCAGCCTTGTCCCCAGTCACCAGGGGATGCATGTCTGCAACCAATGCTCACTCTTTATGGAAAGCAAATAGTTTTTTCTATTCTCTTTCCTCGGTAATCTTCTTTACTCTTCCTTCTCTTTCAAGCCTTATTCTCAACACAAAAGTATGGGTAAAAAATAGCTGTGTTCCCTTCCCTAACTAAAACACATAAATTTTAGTTTCCTGGCCACTTTGGTGTACAGCAAGACTCTCAGCCTGCCTAGATCCATCTCCTCCCACTTGCTGATGAAAATAACCTATGTTTGTGAAAATCCAGAGATGATGAAATGACTGGTACTGCTTTCAGTGAGACATCAACGTGGTGATGTCTGTTTTTTACTGGATATTATAAATAACGTATCAGCTTGTACCACAAACCAAAGCACAGATGCTGTCACGTCACCAACCCTGTTAGGGCTTCCCTGGGTTGTAGCCAGCAGGCATCAGTCACACCCAGGGCAGTGGGCACACCTGCAGAGGGTCCCAATGCCGTGACAGCAGGCAATGTCTCTAGGGAAGTCACTGATCAGTTTCCCCTCCTAGTATCATTAAATCAAAGCTGTGTCACATCTCCTTGTTTCACATCTAAGGCATGGGGTCATGCCAGTCTCTCCTCAGCTGTTCCAGAACGAGCAGGTATACCTAGATCCTCCACTTCTTACACCCAGCACTATTCTCTACTTCAGTTACTCCACGGGTACCTTCATTCACTGCCAAGAAATGTTAATATCACAACAAATCATTGTCCCAAATGCCTTGGAAAATTAAGGGGTAATCTCTGCCTTCCCGATAGTTCTGTTCCACTTAGTAGTAGCAGGAGAGGTGGTGGTGGTAGCATTGGTGATGATGAGAGAGGAGGACGACAATGTTCACCGAGCACTTGCTATGTGCCAGCACTACACCAAATGCTGCACACCCGTTATTGCATTTACTCCTCATCACAGCCTGAGGGAGAAATGCCACACCTCACCTATTTTACAGATGAGAGAACTGAGGATTCAGAAATATAGCTAAGCACCGTGGCTCGCACCTGTAATCCCAACACTTGGGGAGGCCAAAGAGGGCAGATCACTTGAGGTCGAGTTTGAAAATAGCCTGGTCAACATGGTAAAACCCATATCTACTAAAAGTAGAAAAATTAGCTGGGTGTGGTGGTGGGCACCTGTAATCCCAGCAACTGGGAGGCTGAGACAGGAGACTTGCTTGAGCCTGGGAGGCAGAGGTTACAGTGAGCAGAGATCGCACCACTGTGCTCCAGCCTGGGCGACAGAGCTAGACTCTGTTACAAAAAAAAAAATTCACTGGCGGTCACACAGCTAATTAAGTACCAGAATTGAGATAAGAAGTAATTGTACAGACTACCTATGTACAACTACAAAGAAGCTCTTCCTCCTTCACAGGATTCTGTGGCATTTTCCATTTTCATTTCACTTTTTCTGAGGGTGCAAGGACCATACTCAGCACCAGTAGGTCTCTGTGCACGTCTTGAATGAATTCCATCTCATTTTGCTGGGTCTGTGTTTCTCCTGGAGAAAAGGAAGGCTATCCAATCCATGCTCTCTGATATGTGGATCAAGGCCTCACACTCACTCCACTTATTGAGCCTATCACTGTCCATGTCACATAGCATCCCAGCAAGACCTTATTACACCAATGTGGGTTTCTTCCGAAACTGTCAGCTTCAAACTATCCTCTGTGTTCTGAGGACCTATCTGTGTGTCTCACCACAATAAGGAGTTTGAAGACAATGATCACTGGTGCTGAGAGTGTGCAGCACTTCCACAATGTCAGCAATGATCCAGTGCCTTAACCCACCAATTCAGTTTTATACAACACTCATTGTGTTCAAGACGCCTTCAACTCGGGCCAAAAGGGTGCAAAGTTACCCAAGATGTTGTCCTTGTCCTCAGGAAGCTTAAGCTGCTCCCGAGCTATCTCAGTGCCTCACTGTTCAAATAAACATGCCACCTAATTCAAGCAGTCACTTTTCTTGATCTCCACATGCCTTGTGTTCCAAATGAATGCTGATAAAATGCTAAAACTTGCCTGGCAAAATTCAATTCAATTCTGTCTTTTCCTTGCTAATGCAAAGCTCCTGTGCCTTTATTTTTTGGTCCACTGAAGTAACAGTACTGGGAGTCAGGGCCCTGGCATGCTGGTCTAGGTTTTCTGCCATTCTAGAGCTTTCTATCCTGCTGGTACATAGCAGAACTAGACCTCCTGTGGGTCCCTCCAGCAATGAATTTCTAAATGAAAACAGATTTGGTTATTACCTTCTTGCTTCCATCTTTTATGTCTCAGACAACTCCAAACTTCCTGCCCTGACATGATGGAGGAACTGGGTAAGATCCCCAGGACACAGCAGCTGCCATTGCCGTGGCCTCCAGGGCCTCTACCCTTCGTCTCCAGCCCACTCCATCAAAGCCATCCCACTCCTACTGCAAGTGGGCCACATGCCGACTCTTCATTCCCACCCTGGGACCTCACGGGGCTATCATCCCGGGAAGAACACGTCCTGAACTCTTCAGAGCTTGTTCTGCAAAACATTGTCTAAAATAGACCAAAACATATTTGGTAAAACTGCTCTTTGGCACAGGATTTTAACAATGCTTTCTTTGGCTGGATGAATATTATCTATAATCTTCCTTCTTCATGAGGATTTAATAATTTCCTTCAAAATATTAACATATATTCATTAAATAAAAATCCCTGTCGGCACTTTGACAACTAAATGGCATTAAAAAAAAAAAAAGAAAAAGCAGGGGGTGGCATGAGGGAAAAAAAAACCTTAAAGACTCAAAAGGGACCAAAGATATTTAAGAAACATACCAGGCGAATGCAGTGTGCAGACTTTGTTTGGATCCTGATCTGAACCACAAGGTGTAGAAACATTTTTGAGACAGAAAAAACCTGAGACCAAACTGAGGAATAGATGACAGCGAGAAATTATTAATGTATTAGGCGTGATAATGGTACTGTGGTTTCTGTTCTTTAAAAGGTCTTTTTCTGTTAGCGTACATGCTGAAACATTTATAGTGAAGTATGATTCATGTCTGGGATTTGCTATAATTGACTGCCCCAGAACAAACTGAAAAGGCGGAGGGGTAGGGACTCTGGATGGCTGGGACAGGGTTCCTCACGCTGCTCTATTTTTGAATGTTCTTAACCCTTCCTTATTAAATGTAAGGTCTCAACTCCATTTCCTATAACACATAAGGTATCTAAGATACTTATTATAGATTACACAACCAAAGTAAAAAAACTTTCAACTTGACTGTAACTCCCATTTTACAGATCCTGGAGAGGTAAAGTAACACACCCTGAGACCCTGAGATGAAACAGCTCGTGCGTGGCCTTGCAGCCGGGGTTCAGGACGGGAAGCCCTAGTCGGCCTTTCCCACGTTGTCTGGGCTCCTGAAGTCTATTTTACTTAGATGGCTGGGAGGGCTGAGATCGAAAGAGACGGGGTGAAGAGGGGAGGGCATCTGATGGATAATTACTGCCAGGCTTACTGCCAGGTAAGACCAAAGAACCGTGATATTTGCTCTAGTGTGCAAATAGCACATTCTTTTTATTGGAAACCTATTTAAATGTCAGGAGCCATTACTCATTGAATGGAATTTGTTGACACATTGATAAAGCGTAGTATCTAAGAGACATTAAGACCTGGAATTTTCTTCCTTAGAGAATATCTTATTTGTAATTCCAGTAAAAGCCTCAACACCAGGCCAATCTCACAGAGCTGTAAAAACTATTTGCCATTATCAACCCTTTGGTCCAATTCCTGGCAATGTAGAAACTCTTAGTTCCCAGGGACACCAACAGAACAAAGCAGTACATGGTTACAGAAGTGAATTATTCTAAGGTGGTTCTCCACCGAGGCAGATGGGCTGATACCTGTCACCCGTTCTTTACGTTCGGGAGGAGGGTGAGACTCTGGCCAGGGCTGTCACAGCACTGAACTCCAGCAGGGGAGCCGATATGGCAACCAGAAGAGGCCCTTTGACAGACAACCTGCAGCCGGCACCCACGATAAAGGATGTCCTCTTTCAAGTAATCCTCAAACTGTGCCTGCTCCACAAGAAACTTTCTAAACCCAAGTGAATTTCAAAAGCTACCAGGGAATTTTCCTTCACAGGTTTCCTGAAAACCAACCATCCACACTCCCATTCTCTTGGGTACAATCCAATCCTTACCCATAACAAGATTATAACTGGGAGGGAAAAATCACTTATTAAAAAGTCATAAAGGTCTTCTTTGAGGATATCACTGGCTGAGAGCTTCAAGGGCTTTCTCTGAGGTGGGCAGAGTGGGAGCAGAGGACTGGAACACGCTCCAAGCTTCAGGGCCATGGGCACATGGAGGGTATTTTGTTTACTCAGGAGAGGAGATACCCACAAGCTAAGTCATCCTCACAGCCAGGACCGCCCCACGCCACTGAGCCCCCGGAGGCATCCTCAGAATTCCCCAATGTTCAGCTCTGCCGGGTGCTGGCCCATCGCCAGCCTGGAGTGAATCCTGTCCTCAAAGACTGATCCTGTGGCTGCTGAGACACACCCTTCTGCACAGACACCTCCCATTTCATCTGTGTGGGGATCAGGGCCAGAGAAAGGAGGAGGAACCACTACAGTCCTCCAAGGGAAGGAAACCCATGGAAAACACAGACACTCAGGTCCCCTCACCTTTGAATCCCTCTTGGTCACCAGGGTGTACAAGGTCTTTTTATTCAAATCAAAACGGCTGCAGACGTCCCTGGCAGCTTCCGGACCCTGGGTCACCAGGGCAGCCATCAGGCTCAGGCAGGCACGAGCCAACCTGCACAAGAAACCAGAGGAAACGAGACACGTGAGAAACACAGAAGCCTAGAGCCGCCTCTGTACAAAGCCCGTTGCAAGAGGACACAGAATCCCAGAGTCATCTCAGCACAGAGCCCGCTGCAAGAGGACACAGAATCCCAGAGTCACCTCAGCACAGAGCCCGCTGCAAGAGGAACACAGAATCCCAGAGTCACCTCAGCACAAAACCCGCTGCAAGAGGACACAGAAGCCCAGAGTCACCTCAGCACAAAACCCGCTGCAAGAGGACACAGAAGCCCAGAGTCACCTCAGCACAGAGCCCGCTGCAAGAGGACACAGAAGCCCAGAGTCACCTCAGCACAGAGCCCGCTGCAAGAGGACACAGAAGCCCAGAGTCACCTCAGCACAGAGCCCGCTGCAAGAGGACACAGAAGCCCAGAGTCACCTCAGCACAGAGCCCGCTGCAAGAGGACACAGAAGCCCAGAGTCACCTCAGCACAGAGCCCGCTGCAAGAGGACACAGTAGCCCAGAGTCACCTCAGCACAGAGCCCGCTGCAAGAGGACACAGAAGCCCAGAGTCACCTCAGCACAGAGCCCGCTGCAAGAGGACACAGAAGCCCAGAGTCACCTCAGCACAGAGCCCGCTGCAAGAGGACACAGTAGCCCAGAGTCACCTCAGCACAGAGCCCGCTGCAAGAGGACACAGAAGCCCAGAGTCACCTCAGCACAGAGCCCGCTGCAAGAGGACACAGAAGCCCAGAGTCACCTCAGCACAGAGCCCGCTGCAAGAGGACACAGAAGCCCAGAGTCACCTCAGCACAGAGCCCGCTGCAAGAGGACACAGAAGCCCAGAGTCACCTCAGCACAGAGCCCGCTGCAAGAGGACACAGAAGCCCAGAGTCACCTCAGCACAGAGCCCGCTGCAAGAGGACACAGTAGCCCAGAGTCACCTCAGCACAGAGCCCGCTGCAAGAGGACACAGAAGCCCAGAGTCACCTCAGCACAGAGCCCGCTGCAAGAGGACACAGAAGCCCAGAGTCACCTCAGCACAGAGCCCGCTGCAAGAGGACACAGTAGCCCAGAGTCACCTCAGCACAGAGCCCGCTGCAAGAGGACACAGAAGCCCAGAGTCACCTCAGCACAGAGCCCGCTGCAAGAGGACACAGAAGCCCAGAGTCACCTCAGCACAGAGCCCGCTGCAAGAGGACACAGAAGCCCAGAGTCACCTCAGCACAGAGCCCGCTGCAAGAGGACACAGAAGCCCAGAGTCACCTCAGCACAAGTTCGCTGCAAGCTGGCTGTGTTATTTGCTACCCCCAAATCAGAAAAAGGAAGGAAGACATGCTTTTTTTCTAAGGGGAAAAAAAAGCATAAAGATTCAAAATAAGGCTAAAAATTAAAACTAAGTAGGACTAAGAATATAAAACACAAAATATGAAGAAGATGGACATTTCTCTCTGGAGTAAGCCATCGTGCAATCAACAGACCAGCTCAGTCCCTGTGACTGCAGGACACAGAGGACGATGTCTTCACAAAGGCCGCTCCTCACCTAGGCTCTTGGCTGTCTTTCCATTCTGTGGTTTTGTCAGCAGCTGTGACATGCCAGGCCCTGTTCTAGCTGCTGGGAAGGTGGCATTTTATAACACAGGCAAGGCCCTGCCGCATGCACCTTGGATTCCAGTGAAGGGAGTCAGTCAACAGATACAGCAGCAAGGACAGTAGCAGGCAGGACGAGAGGGACAAGGGGTAAGAGAGGAGTCAGGGACAGCCAGGACTAGTCCACAAGGAAGGGGGCAGAGACTCGGTCAACATGGCTACGGAAACAACTCAGCTCTCCTTAGGCATAAAGGTAAGGACCAAATGCACTCGCAGAGACCGAATGCAGACCAAGCCCCAAAGCGTGAAGGCAGCCAGCCTACCTGTAACCCGAGGCATACAGGGACTCACAGATGAGCTTCATGTGGTTGTTCATCAGCTTTTTCACGATGTTGGTTCCCACAACATGAAAATGTGACAGATCACTTGCTGTCCGCAACAATATGGCCTCGAAAACTTGAAATATTAATATCATCTGCAAAGACAGAACTGAAACGCTTAGGAATCCTCTCATTTCTTTTGCTCCTGTACATATATGCTCCTTTTGTCTTAGCCATAGTCACTTGCAGGCTTAAAGCCTTCAGCGTGCAGGATGAGGCCCACCCAGATCCTGAGTCAAAAGTGACACAGGCGGGAAGGTGACAGCTTGGCAGGCTGACCTTCAGGACCCAGGCTCTGCAGGCAGCCCTGCTCCCACAGTCCAGCGAAATAAAGAATGGCTTGTTTACAATTATAGAGAACCAAATGAGAGAAGAAAATTCTCTTAATGGCTGGGCCTCATTGCTTTGGAGATATTCAGGTCTACACCCTTATAGCAATAACCCTCAGATATCAACAGCTACATAAATATCCCCAAGTTCAATCTTTTTGGAATCAGAAAACAATCATCAGTTCATTATGTGTTGTGAGTCTGTGACACCACGTGTTTATCTGTTTTCATTTTGTTTAAATAAATCACATTAAAACTGAGTATATTTTGATTAGGAATTTACGATCCTTCCTTCTGGCATCATTCATCAAATGTTGGTAATAAGTGAGAATTTTCCACTAAAATGCTTTCAAAGGTCACGGAGGCAAAAACAAATCTATTCCTATCGCACAGGGACAAAGCAGCATTTTCTACAGAGAGTAGGTCATGGAAATTTATATCACACATTTTTCCTCAACAAACTTAACAGCAGCACGAGCTTTTCTTCTCTTCATCAAGCCAGGAAGGAACAACATACTTCACTTTCAGGTCGTTTGTCTCCACTCAGGAGCTGGAAAATTTCGGCACACTCAACAGAAATCTTTATGTAACCTTCCACAACATCATATACATCTTCTTGTGGTAGCTTCTTGGCAGCAGACACAAACGCTTCCAAGCCTGAAATAAAAGTTATGTTTAAATGTTAACAGAGTCAGTCTCCTTAAAAACAATCACAGCCACCACTGCAACCTGCCTTCCCTGTTGTGTGGCCTTCCCCAATCCACCTACACTGCACAGAAACTACTGTGAACGCTACCAACTTAAGTGTTTCTCTCCAAAATTCATGTTGAAACCCTAAGCCTGGCCGGGCATGGTGGTTCACGCCTGTAATCCCAGCACTTTAGGAGGCTGAGGTGGGTAGATCTCCTGAGATCAGGAGTTCAAGACCAGCTTGGCCAACATGGTGAAACCCTGTCTCTATTAAAAACACAAAAATTAGCCAGGCATGGTGGCACATACCTGTAGTCCCAGCTACTTGGGAGACTGAGGCAGGAGAACTGCTTGAACCCAGGAGGCAGCAGTTGCAGTGAGCCGAGATTGTTCCACTGCACTCAAAAAAAGAAAGAAAAAAAAAAAAAGAAAAAGATAGAAACCCTAAACCCTAACAAGGCAGTATTTGGGGATAAAGCCTTTAAGGAGATAATTCAGGTTAAATAAGCTCATGAGGGTGAGGTCCTAGTCTAATAGGATTGGTTTTCTTATAAGAGAAGGAGGAGATATCAGAGAGCTCTCTCTCTGCATGTGGACAGAGGAAAGGCCATGTGGGGACACAGCAAGAGGGCAGTTGTCCGCAAGCCAGGATGTGCCCTTACCAGGATGTGACGAGGCTAACACCTTGATCATGGATGTGGACGTGGCCTTCAGAACTGTGAGAAAATAAATTTCTCCTGTTTAAGCCACCCAGTGCACAGTATTTTGTTATGGCCATCCTAATAGATTAATCCATACAGACATTATGAACACACTTAGACACCATGAAGGCAATACAGGAATGAGACAGACGGAGCCAATGTGACTCCCAGGTTTGAGTACTCCCTCTGGCAATGACTGGCCTGGATCCCCTTCTAGCTTTTGTTCCCGCAACTATAGAATGGGTATCAGGAAAAACCATCCAGAACATGGTAATGAAACATTACCAAGAGCATTACTCACACGACATCAGTTCATTCTCACTGCAACCCTCCGCCCCAGGTACCAGTACGTTTTTCCCTAGGTACTAGCATTTCACAGATGAGGAGACTCAGGCCCTTGTCCAAAGGTATGAAGCTTCTAAGAGGCAGAGCCAGGACTCCAATCCAGGCAGTCTGGCTCCAGAGCCCATGTTCTCCCTTCACCAGCTGGACAATGCTATGGAGCGGACACCTGCTGCTATGAGTGCAGTGGCACACAGAGTGTCCGTGCTGCACCTGGTCCACGGTCAGCATGTGAAGCGCGTCAGCTGACATCGGTGTTCTTCAAAACCCGAAGCGGGGGAACTCCACTCAAGTATTTCCCCATAAGGCCACCCCAGAAGTTCCTCACACAAAAATCTCTCAACAGCCTGAGGATCCTACTACCCTTATACAACCTCCCCACCCCAACCACTGATCTCTGAATCTGAGATCAACCCCACCCTACCAACTGAGAGCCACCTGTGTGCCTGCTGCCCACAGAATTCTCCAGCAGAACCTGTTTTACAAAACTGCCTCTCTCTGGCTCTACTCTTTGGCCACACTTCTCAGAACTAGGAAGACAGGGCGTGGCAGTGGGCTGGAAGCCACATGAGAGCATAAGCTAAAGGTGACACGTCTTATTGGGGGCCTTTATCTCTTCTGGGGGAATAGGGACTTTACCTCACTAGGAAAAAAAAAACAGAGGAAGGGACTAAATATTTCTATTAAAACACACTTAGGAATTATCAATACAGTAAAATGTAAAATACATTATAGTCTTCATAGCAAGATGAGAATAGGGTGGCCTGTTTCAGGGTGTGCCTGGGCATCCCCAGGGCCCTTCCTCCTCTGCCTTGGGGCCACAGGCAATGGATCTAATCCCTCTTTGCCATCACCCTAGTCGGCACCTCTGAAGACCAAACACTTCCTCAACCTCCAGAAATTAGTTTCGAGATCCTTTTGTGTTCAGATCACTCTCTCTGTTCCCTTGAAGTATGAGGCTCAGCATAAGGCTTGGCACTGCAGGTAGGCGCCACTAGCTGAGCAGAGCGGACCAACACATCCTTCCTCTTGGAAAGCAATTCCGGGTGTCTCAGATTCAGGTCCTGATGCTGCTAAGCAACATCTGCCTGGAGACACGTGAGCAGGACCTTATGCCAAAGACACACCAAGTGAGAACATAAACTGGCCACACTCCTGAGCACGCATCCCCGCTCGGCCACTTACTAGCGGCAGGGTACTGAATAAGGCACTGAATGCTGGGCTTTGGGTAACTCACCTGTATAATGGAACAAGAACAGAACGTACCTGACAGGGTATGTATGAAGCATAAAAAGGCTAATTTACACATAACGTACCCAGCATCGCACTGATGGCAAGGAAAACCCTCAAAACATAAGAAGCCCCCCAGATGTCCTCAGCAGCAGCAGTGAAAATCCGGTCACATTCGGCCTCTGCCAGCCTCACAAGGTGTTTTCAGATCCATTTTATGCTGCAACATTTTCCAAAGCAACCACTGTCATTCCTTTAACAGTCACTAAGCGAGGGCATCTGCTGTGCCAGGCGCTCTGAGCACGGGGGCCAGACTCCATTGCTGCTGTCTGCAGCGTGGTCCGGAGGTGATTATAAACAAGAGCTAAGGGTGTTCTGGCCAAGGTCGCTGTGATCACAGGTGCTCAATCGGCAAAGGCACCCTGGAGTTGTGCATAATACCTACTCTGTCCCTCAAGAAAACACAGAATGTAGGCTGGGGGCGGTGGCTCACACCTGTAATCCCAGCACTTCGGGAGGCCAGGCGAGTGGAACATGAGGTCAGGAGTGGAGTTCGAGACCAGCCTGACCAACATGGTTGGTCATCTCTACTAATAATACAAAAATTAGCTGGGTGTGGTGGCATGCACCTGTAATTCCAGCTACTCTCGAGACTGAGGCAGGAGAATTGCTTGAACCTGTAAGGTGAAGGGTGCAGTGAGCTGAGATCCCCCTACTACACTCCAGCCTGGGCAATAGAGCAAGACTCCGCCTCAAAAAGAAAAAAAAGATGAAAACACAGAATTCAAGTGATAGCAAGGGCTGTTTATGCAGATAGAACAGTGCTACTACTTACTCTTTTTTAAGGATTAGCCAAACTCTAGCATGCAACTCTTGGCATTCCAGGGTATTACAGGGTAGAAACCGCTGGCCTGTTACATTTGCCATCCCTTTATGGGTTCATCTTTCCATACGCCATTTACTGGGCACCTACCAGGTATCACAGGGGGTGCCTGAGACACGCTGGTGAACAAATCAGAAATGGCCTCAATCCATATGCTGCTTACAATCTAATGAGAGACCAATGTTCACTTCATGAATATTTACTAAGCACCTACCACAATCACTTAAATTAATACACAAAGCACCTGCAGTAAGTGCTATGAAGCAAACATCAAGAGTGCAATGAGGGCTGTAACTAGGGAACACGATCTAGATTAGAGGGCTAGGAAGGCTTCCTCTGAAGAAGTAATGCTGAACCTATTATTAATAATAGTAAAAATAAGTATGGGGTGGGCAGAGGGTGAGACCACATTCCAGGCCTGTTAAAACACCCTCAGGTACCACGTACCTCTTCTTTGGAAAGCTTGTGCTTGAAACTGTATGTATGCGATTCTACTGACTGATATCGGCCTCCCCCACTTGACTTTTTGTAAGCCCCACGATGGCAGGGGCTTTCTGAGATTTTTAGTCATCACTTTATTTCTACCCTAGCAAATGATAGCCTCTACTAATACTTAATGAATACTGAAATACATATTCTGTGCTAAAGTATCATCTTCCTATGTGACTAGTAAGTGTAAGTGTCAAAGTTCAAAAACAGGCCAGGCGTGGTGGCTCATGCCTATACTCCAGCCCTTTGAGAAGACAAGGTGGGAGGACTGCTTGAGACTGGGAGTTCAAGGCCAGGCTGGAAAACATAGTGAGATGCCATCTCTACAAAAAAAAGTAAAAAAACATAGCTGGGCATGGTGGTGTGCACCTGCAGTCTCAGCTACTCTGGAGGTTGCGGGGAGAGGACAGCTGAAGCCCAGAAATTCAAGGCTGCAGTGAGCTATAATCATGCCATGGCACTTCAGCCTGGGAAACAGAGCAAGACCCTGTTGGTTTAAAAAAAAAAAATCTGTAGGACAAAAATTAGAAGTTGAAGATATAGAGGCGGTTAATTTAATAAAGTTTTTAACCTGGGAGAAACGCTGCCACTGTTTTATTTTAGAGCGATGCATCCACATGGCATCACGTTCAATTGCGTTTTTCCCAAACGATGTTACTTTCCAAACGATTACAAGTAGTCGTGAAGGGTGGTCACGCTTTATAAAAAGTGCAATTAAATTATAGAGGCGGCTCCATCTCAGTCACCGGACCATTCCTGGTCAACTGACAAGTAGTTGTGGGGGCTTCCAGCAGCTTGTTACAAGTTATCAAGTCAGTGTGAGTGGTGGGGGACAGACGCTATTTAAAACCGTGCCGACAGCCCCAGAAGTAGCAAACTGTCTCATGAACCGTCCTCAGGACTCAGTAGAGAAGGGCACCTCATTTACTTTCCTGACAACTGAAATAAAGATGTTTTAGACCTCGCTGAGGGATGCTGCCTGGGCAAGGGACATGTGTTGTAACATGAAACGGTCCCAACCAAGCAAGTAGGGGCCCTCTCGCCGTCGCTGACAGCCCAGGATAAGGAAGTACAGAGTAGTCCCGGACCCCAGTTTTCTGCAAAGCCAGAGGCTTGGTGCTGACCCTAGGTGACCCGAAAGCTGCAGAAAGGAGAGGCTGTGCCTGGCACACGGAGGCGCCTCGCCAGCCCGTGCTGCCGGCCCTGCGCCCGCCGCCCCGCACTCACCAGGCCCAGGGCCCTGTGGGTCCTTCAAGTGAGCCTTGAACCGCACGCCCGTGAGCTCTTCTTTGCGGGCCCGCTTGGCTGCGCCCGCGGAGGAAGCCGCGCCGTCCTGGCCGCCCCGGACCTTCCTCTTGGGGACCCCCATAGCAGAGAGGACGGAAGCGAGACCGAAACAACACACCTGGGGGACCCGGCAGGAGAACAAGCACAGACAGCAGACACGCGCTCCAGCCCCACACGTGGGCAGGAAGGGGCGGGGCTGGCGGAAAAGGCGGGGCTCGGGGAAAAGACTGGCGGAAGGGGCGGGACCGCGTGGCGCAGGGACCGACGGAAAGGGCGTGGCCTGTGGAAGGGCGGGCCGGCGGGGAGCCGGAGTCCTGGGTCTGCAGGTGCGTTGGCAGTCCGGGTTGGCTCGGGGAGCGGACACGCCTCCCGGCTGCGGGGTTTGGGGTCCACTGGGGCGCGCTCCTGATCTCGGCGGCGCTCTCCGGGGCTCTTGACTGGAAGAACTTCCAGATCTTTCACCCCTGGCTCGGGGACTGCGACGACCCGGGCCCCGGCGCGTCCGGGCAGCACAATGAGTAGTTCTTGACCCGAGGTCGCCCTGACGGTGTCACTTGAAGAGCCTGCTTCACACACAACAGGATTTGATATTTTGCCAATTTGAGGCTCCGATGACTAACGGGAAGGTGGATTTGCCTTGGCTAGGTGTCAGACAGGTCCCCTTGTGCGGGTGCCCCTGACTTCGACCCCAGCTTTTGTCACGGCCCGAACCAGGTCGACTGGTCTGGTAGGATGTCACTCCAGACTTCCTCCACCCCAGGCTTCCTCAGACTGATTGGCTTTTTGGTGGGGGCGGGGGGAAGGAGTCTCGCTCTGTCGCCAGGCTGGAGTTCAGTGGCCGCGATCTCGCTCACTGCAACTGCCACCTCCCGGGTTCAAGCCATTCTCTGCCTCAGCCTCCTGAGCAGCTGGGACTACAGGCGCGTGCCACCATGCCCTGCTAATTTTTTATTTCTAGTAGGGACGGGGTTTCACCATGTTGGCCAGGCTGGTCTCGAACTCCTGACCTCAGGTGATCCGCCCGCCTCAGCCTCCTAAAGTGCTGGGATTACAGGTGAGCCACCGAACCCGGCCTGGAGGGTGGGAGGAGAAGACTAAAGGAAGTAAGGTCTGTAAAATCCCTTGCTGCACAGCCTAAGGCCTCCACATCTAAGTTCCCGTCATTAAAATGGAGACAGCAAAGCCAACCCAATCCTGTCCTTGGGGCTATTATGAACAGCACATGATGCAATGTGTGAAAAACCGCTTTGACGTGGAAAAAAGTACAGTGTGTTTTTGGAAGATGTTATTGATTTGTGAACCGCATTAAATGCTCTGAAATAAAATGAAATTAAAAATAAGTAAAAACAGGCTGGTACATTTTTTAATATGACTTCATCGAAACTTGAGTATGTGTCCAAATCAGTCATGAACCCGCTCATTAGATAAGTAACTTGGTGATCACTGCAATCCTCCATCAGAGAATTGGTCCTCTAGTCTAAGAGAATAGTGTTTCATATTCTGTAAGCAGATGTGTTTTGAACATCTGAGGATGTGACCTTTTGTGGACTGTTGGACTTTCAGAGTTTCTAATAGAAAAAGCATGTTGTGTTGACACTGAGCCCTCTGTCCTGACAAGATTATTGTGCCTGTGGAGATATCTATGTTGTAGGCAGGTCAGAGAGAGGGTGTCCCCCTCAGCAGATTTGAGCTAATGCAGCAGTACTGAGAGGGGGATATACTCAAAAAGCTACCTGTAAAAGATGACACTCATTAGTGAAGACAGACTTAATTCTGACTGATTATCCATACTGGTTGTTGTAAATAGATGCTCGGTGCTGCAAAGAAAAATTAGCACTGAGACAAAGGATCTTTCAGCAATGCAATTTTTACTTTCTGGACTGCATGAAGGGTACCTTCGCCAGCCATCGTGCCATGAGAGTACAATGAACAAAGGAAAACAAATTTATCCCTTACACATTTGCAGTTGTCTTTACTCTCTGTCTGATCTCCTTTGGTTGGAGCCAGACCTCACAATCTAAACTAAAACCCGACTGGTGAATAACTTAAAACTTTTCTAAACCAGTAAAAGCAATGGAGAGCTGGGACGTGCCTGTGAGCACGTCCAGCACAGATACCTTGGTTAAAGTGCAAGGACAAAGAATGTATTACGTGCCTGTAAGTGTGGCATGTTTTACAGCTACATAGGACAGGGCTTAACAAAGTTATTAGCACACTTATTCTTTAACAAGAAAGGAAACTTTAAAAAGGAACTTTTCTACTTCCCACCCTGGTCCTCTTCTCGGGTTAGTCGCTAACAGCCAGCTTTGTTTTCTGCCATGGTGGTCCCAACCAAAGAGTTAGCAGAGAGAGGCAGGAAACAGTCAAAAGCCCTGAGTTCCGTTTCTGTATGACCTTGGGCAAATGACCATCTCTCTGGGCCAGTTTGCTTTACAAAGAATTAGACAGCAGGAGGAATTTCCCAGGATTACCCAGCTGATAACTGGTGGAGCCAGGACTCACCCAGTGTATCCTAGTTCCAAATTAAAAGCAAAGCAACAGAAGTTGGCAGTGCCCATCACAGCCTTAGCCAGAGATGTGTGTGATGGCATGTGTGACTCAGAAGTACAGCTGGATGCTTTAGATTAAATGCCACGGATCATTGATGCGGGTTAACCCTTTGTTCAGATAGGAGGCTCCCCAATCTCTGGAGGGTGACTTGGCTTTCCATATCAAAGCCTTGCATTATTCGCCTCCAGGAGCATTCTGGTTTGTTGGAGACTATGTGGTACTGCTCCTCGGACATTCTAAGCTGAGGAAAAACACCCAAAGTGTCTTGAGTACTTGTTCCCTCTCTTTGAAACTCTTTGCCCCGAGCTCGTGGCTCAGATCGTCACTTTACATGACTCTTCCTGTTTCTACCTCACTGTCTCCTGACCTTTCTTGATTTCCTTTGATTGCCTTTATCATCTACTAGTGATGCTAAATATTCATTTGTTTGTCAAATTATTTTGCTACAATGTGCACCAGATAACAGTACAAAACAGAAGTCCAGTGCTTCATTCCTGAGGCTAAAAACACCAGGGTTCATTAAATATTTTTTTGGTAAATAATTGCCTGTAATTATGAATACATAGATGCAGGTTTTGAGCTTGTTTAATGTCTGTCTAGGGTAGGTTAATTATTGGAATGCTGTCAAAAAGCCTCAGGATGCAGGTTTCTTTTTTTGAGACAGAGTCTTTCTCTGTTGCCCAGGCTAGAGTGCAGTGGCAGGATCTCAGCTCACTGTAACCTCTGCTTCCTGGATCCAAGTGATTCTCCTTCTTCAGCCTCCCAAGTAGCTGGGATTACAGACACCTGCCACTGCGCTTGGCTAATTTTTGTATTTTTAGTAGAGATGGAGTTTCCATCTTGGCCAGACTGGTCTCGAGCTCCTGACCTTATGATTCACCCGCCTCGGCCTCCCAAAGTGCTGAGATTATAGGTGTGAGCCACTGTGCCCAGCCTGGATGCAGGTTTCTGAGACTATGAAATGTGAACTGACCCCTGCTTTATCGTAAATTAGACCCAGGAAGGATTCAACCTCTAGAAGCCAGTTCATCTCCAGTGGATACATTTCTTATTCACACCTGTTAGGTGTATGTGTTGTTCCTTAAGCATTTTAATTTTATAAGGTTGAATTCAAGTTCTGGAAAGAGGTAAAATGACAAGCTCAATCTGAATCCATATCAAGTTCAAATTCATATTAAAGCATGTTTATCATGGATGCTCAGAATGTGAGGCATACCAATTATTGTACACAAGATGAAGTTATTTGTTGGTTTACCCCATGATATTTCATCCAGATAAAAGCTCGTTGATATGATCACAATCTAGAGAGGAGAGTTGTGGAGTTGCTTTCTGTCTTCTGATGTGAGTTTGAATCGCTTTAGTGACGAATGTTTTAGTGTGGCATTTACCAAGATCGGGACAGTTCAAGTATCTGCTTGTTTAGCAAGGAAAAGAATAAACCATTATTTCAAAGATGGTCACTATAAACCCCAGTGAAGGACATAGTGTCCACAGTCTAGAAAAGAGAGATAATTCTCTAGCTTCTCCTCAGTTCAAGTCAACAAAACACCAATATCCACCAATATACGCTGTGGGCATTACATTATACAACCAGCCATAATAGACCCCAAAAAGTATAACACACTATACCTTCTCCCAAGGGACTTGTAGTATCTTTCAAAATATGACGCACCTGATAAATTCCTCAGCCATAAAGTGGTTAACCAAGAATCCAAGACGATATGAGATGTTGCAAGTCCATGTGAGAATTAAATGAATTATTTGATGCACTTCTTACTGAAATTATAGAAAAGCAGAGGGGAAAAAAACCCAAAGCATCAGGCTTGTCTTTTTTTCTTCTCTGAAGCAAAATTGAAGAAGTAGAAAATGTTCTCCTCTTGCCTAATATTTAATAAAATGGCCACAAGCGTGAAACTAATCTTTTTTGTTGGTTTTTTGTTTGTTTGTTTGAGATAGGCTCTCACTCTGTCACTCAGGCTGGAGTGCGGTGGCGCAATCTTGGCTCATTGCAGCCTCGAACTCCTGGGCTCAAACCATCCTCCCACCTCAGCCTCCTGAGTACATGGGACCTCAGTCGCATGCCATAACACCCAGCTAATTTTTGTATTGTTGTAGGAATGGGGTTTCATCCTTTTTGACCAAGCTGGTCTCAAATTTCTGAGCTCAAGCGATCTGCGTGCCTCAGCCTCCCAGGGGAGCCACCGCACCTGGCCAGAGAGGCCAATCTTGATAAGAATGATGACAGAGATGAAGTTTGTCTCCTTAAATCTTTCCAAGTCCACTCCACTCACCCGCCTCCTCCCCGCTGCACCCCTCCCCACGGCACTTTCTTGTTGCCCCCATCTTCCAAAGTCCCCACTGCTGCAACTTTGCCAGAACTAATCTTCCTGGGAAATGCCTCCTCCAGAATTATTGCTCTCTAGGCTAAATTCCCCTTCTTGCCCCTGCTTCTCCTCTATAACCTGTTCCCTTACAAAAGTGTTTTTAGCCAGCTATCAGAGAAAAAAGAAATTTGATAAATTCATCATAAGGTGGTCGTAGAATAATAGCAATTTGCAGCCTACCCACAAACGGTTTTACACTTTAAAAGAGAACTCTAGGAGATCACAACACCCCAGATGAATTTCTTGTAGTTGTGATCTAGTCATGCTGGTGCTGGGGTGAGGAGGCAGGTCATTGGTCAAGGGAGAAGAAGAGCTTCTAAACTTTGTGCATAAATCTGCCTGTGAATTTCAGCCATCATTCTATATTTTATAATTTGGGGACCTGCTTCAATTTTTAAAAATATACTTTCAGATTCATTCTGAGAAGTATGCCTACAGGAGCCATATGACTCAAAAGTACTACATTGTTGGATTGATGGCCTTATTTTTAAAATAGCAAAATGGCTCCAAAATCTATATCCAGTTTAGAGATTAAAAAGGTCAAATGACAAATTTCAAAGCTATTGTGTAGACTGGTCTAATGTCTTAATCATTAGACAAATATCAAGAAATAAAAATTTGAATAACACTGTATTTAAATTAATAAAGTATAAGATAACTTTATACCCACAAACAGGGAATATGTGTTCTTTTTAAGTAAATATGGAACAGTCATGAAAATTGGCCACATTCTTAAAAATTCCCAAACATCTCAACATCATACAGACACATATTTTCTGGCCATAAAGGAATAAAATTGGACGTTGATAAGAAGAAGATATTTTTTTAAGTCCCATAGATCTGGCAAGGGATGGGGGAATTTTCTACTGAATAATCCTTGTAAAGTATAAGGAAAATTATGAAAGACTTCAAATGCAATGCGATAAAACCTTCATATAACAAAATCTGTGGGATGCAGTGCTTACCATAAAATTTATTGCTTTAAATACATGTATCGGAAAGCAAGAAATATTGAAAACAAATGAACTAATAATAAAAAATAAATACTTTTTCAGCGAGAAAGTTTGAAAACAAATGAACTACTAATAAAAAACAAGAAATTGTTCCTATCAAGAAATTGTAAAAGTACACTAGAAACAACCCAAAGAGATCAGAAGGAAAAAGAAACAAAGATAAGAACAAAACTTCATTACAAAGAGAATGAAAAAAACACTAAAGAATATTCAAAACCCAAAACCTGGTTGTTTCTGCTTTTTAGATCAGACAAGCAAATGTGTTGCAAGATGAATCGTGAGGTTTAAAAGAAAAGATGCAAAACACACACAGACACACACAAACACACACACACACACACACACACACACACACACTACAGAACCAAAGGGGAAGATTAGTGAAGGAAGAGTATAAACTATAAAATAATAAAAGAACAGCACTTTGGGAGGCTGAAGCAGGTGGATCACTTGAGGTCAGAAGTTTGAGACCAGCCTGGCCAACATGGCGAAACCCTGTCTCTACTAAATGTACAAAAATTAGCCAGGAGTGGTGGCTCATGCCTATAATCCCAGCAATTCTGGAGGCCGAGGCATGAGAATCACTTGAACTTGGGAGGTGGAGGTTGCAGTGAGTTGGGATCGTGCCATTGCACTCCAGCCTGGCTGACAGTGAGACTCTATCTCAAAATAAATAAATAAAAAAATAAAAGAATATTATAAATAATTGTCTACCCAAAGCTTTTAACACAAAAAGAAACAGATGTCTGAAGAAAAGGGTAATAGCCTCAAAATTGGCTCAAAAACTTCCAGAAGATTTAAATAAATCAATAATCATTAAAGAAAATCATAAACCTTTCTTTGTTCTGGTTCCTGTAACAGAATACTGTAAACTGGGTAGTTTATAAACAACAGATGTCTATTTCTCACAATTGTGGAAGCTACAAAGTCCAACATCAATGGTCAGCAGTTTCAGTGCCTGGGGAGGGCTGGTGGCCTGGCTCCTGGAAGGTGCCTTCCTGCTCTGTCCTTATATGGTAGAAGGGGTAAAAGAGCTCCCTTGGGCTCTTTAGACACTCAGTAATTCCATCTAAGGGCTCCACCCTCATGAACTAATCACCTCACAAAAGGCCCTTCACCAAGTAATATCATATTGGGGATGGCGTTTCAACATAATGAATTTGAGGGGGACGCAAACATTCAAACCATAGCACTTTCCCAAGGAAAGACGATTTTTCAGTTAAGCTCTAACCATCTTTTCAGAAACAGATAATTCTCACCTTGTGCAGTTTGTTCCACAAAATAAAAAAGAAACTATCCCAACATCTTTTATGGGGTTCATCTAACCTTAAATACAGAACAAGCTAAGGATAATACAAAGTATGAAAATGATGAACTTATTTCAGTTATGGATATAAATGGGAGTAAATAGAATATTAGCTAACTGAATACAAAACTGCACTTGAAAAAAAACACAAAAAATACAAGGATAATAATATCTTGCTTACATAACTCATCACATTAATATATGGAAAAAGACATTTTAAAAAATACTAGTCTATGATTTTAAAAATTCACATACAACTAGGAATATCGAAGGACTTTCCTTAAGTTTGTAAAGATTATATACCAAAAACCTATAGCAACAATCATGCACAATGGGAAAACTTTATATGCACTTGAATTGTGACTAGGAACAACAGGAAAAACAGGGATGTCCACCACGCCACTATCTATTATGAGAGGTTGTGGCTAGTGAAATAAGGCAAGACAAAGAAATAAGAGATGAAACTGTCATCTAATTAGAAAATTCCACAGAAATACAAACTAAATAAGAGTTTAGCGTAGGGTGTCAGAAATAAAAATCAGTTACCAAAATTGGTAGCATTACCTTTACATTAGCTAATTTAAATATGTAGGAGAAGCTGGGTGTGGTGACTCATGCCTGTAATCCCAGTGCTTTGGGACACTGAGGTGGGAGGATCGCTTGAGCTCAGGAGCAATATAGTGGGACCTTGTCTCTCCAAAAAAAAAAAAAAAAATTAAGTAGCTGGGTGTGGTGGTACACACTAGTCAGGATGCCAAAGTGAGAGGATTACTTGAGCCCAGAAGGCTGAGGCTGCAGTGAGCTGGGTTGCACCACTCCACTCCAGCCAGGGCAGGAGAGGGAGACCCTGCCTCAAAAAAAAAAACAAAAACATATGTGGTAGAAAACAAAACACCATGTAGAAAGAAAACGCTCTATAAATTATCTCAGAAGTGAACTAAAAAGGACTACACAGCAGCTTTAAGGACAAAATTATAAAATAATATTTGGTTAAATAAAGAGACATACTATGTTCATGGAAGAATGTCTTTCCATTGTAAAACTTAAATTTTTCCTAAATTAACCATAAACCATTATCATTCCAATAAAAATTAAATTAAAAACATATTTTTATGGAAAAACAACAATCCAGGAATAGCTAAGTCAGCTTGACAATACTAAAGGGGATCTTACCTTATATATGAAGACATATCTCCAAGTTAACAATAGTCCGATTAGAATGGCAATGGCAAAAGAACAAACAAATAGCCTGGTGGAATGGAATACACACCCCAAAACAGACCTACATAATGAAGGTGTAGGTTAACAAATCTGAAACTTCTTTTTACATATCCTGAAATTGAAAAATAAGTAAATGGATAAAGGGTGGTGAGAGCCAGGTTTCACACTGTTGGTAAAGGCAGTGATATATAAGCAAGAGAGCAAGGCTAGAAAGGACCCTGTGATACTGGATTAGAATTGGGGACATCAGCATGATTTCATGTTTAGTTTAATATAGGAAGAGATGGATAGATACAGAAATAAGTGTAGATACATATTCTACCTGGGTTTGTACACGTGTATATATTTCCTAGCTCTGTTCACTGGTAGGGCCTAAAAGCGGTCACACCCCAGTAACAATGAGCACACTCAATGCCCAGATCTTGGTTTCTAATACCATTATCAAATAAAAAGAACCAGGCTGGGTGTGGTGGCTCACACCTGTAATCCCAACACTTTGGGAGGCCTAGGTGGGTGGATCACCTGAGGTCAGGAGTTCAAGACCAGCCTGGCTAACACAACAAAAACCCATCTCTATCAAAAATACAAAAATTAGCTGGGTGCAGTGGCATGTGCCTGTAATCCCAGCTACTCAGGAGGCTGAGGCAGGAGAATTTCTTGAACCTGGGAGGTGGAGGTCACAGTGAGCTGAAATTGCACCACAGCACTCCAGCCTGGGTGACAGAGTTAAACTCCATCTCAGAAAAAAAAAAAAGAAAAGGAAAAGGAAAAAATAAAACAAACAAACAAAAAAAACCCATATAAATAAAAAGAACCAGGGCTCCTTAGAGAAATGGCTGATTCTAGGACAGCCATTCTGGGACAGGGAACACATAGGGTGATCCTAGAGCATATTTTGGTACCAGAAAGTAAGAAATGCTTCAAAAACAAAAGAATGGAACTATGTCAAAGAGTCACAGGAACCAAGTTGAAAGAACTCCCAGTGGAACAGTTTTGGTGACAAAATGAATAATGTAGCATTGGATTGTAACCTAGCGTATTAAATAAATATACATAAGTCTATGCTGATATAAAAAATGATGATCACCAGGCATGGTGGTTCATGCCTATAATCCTAGCACCTTGGGAGGCTGAGGCAGGAGGATCACTAGAGCCCAGGAGTTTGGGTCCAGCCTGGGCAACAGTTTAGCAAGGCCCCATCTCTAAAATAAGTAATAATAATAGGCTGGGCACGGTGGTTCACGCCTATAATCCCAGCACTTTGAGGGGCCGAGGTGAGAGGATTACCTGAGGTTGGGAGTTCGAGACCAGCCTGACCAACATGGAAAACCCCCCACCTCTACTAAAAATACAAAATTAGCAAGGCGCGGTGGTGCATGCCTGTAATCCCAGCTACTTGGGAAGCAGGAGAATCACTTGAACCCAGGAGGCAGAGGTTGCAGTGAGCCAAGACTGTGCCATTGCACCCCAGCCTGGACAACAAGACAGAAACTCCATCTCAAAAGAGAAAGAGAAATAATAATAATAAAATAAAGATAAATTGATTGTTAAGTAAATAAATGGGGGAGAAGAGATAAACCTTTCTTATAAAAGTAATCCAAATACTGCATACAGATACTTCCTGCTTCAAGAGGTGGAGCTTAATTCACATACTCCTGCCCACTTCCCCAGTGTAGGTTTAGGACCTACTTCTAAAGACCAGAATATGAAAAGGGAAAAATGGTACCTTTATAATAGAGAAGCATGACAAACACTACCTTATCCAAGGGATCAAAGTTAATGTCATGTATATGCTGTTAGATGCACATAAATCATGTTACTCTTATGTACCCCTGATGTGATGTGATGAAGATGCTTTGCCTCTGTATATCCTTCCTGAAATCCATAATCTCAGCCCAGTTGTGAAAACATTAGACAACCTAAATTGAGGGACAGTCTAAAAAGTACCTGACCTTTAAAACTGTCAAGGTCATAAAATCAGTGAAGAACTGAAACACTACCACAGACCAGATGTGATGGAAGACACGATGATGAAATGCACAGCTGTACCCTGGAGCAGAAAAAGGCCACCGGGGAAAAACTAGAAAAGCACAAGCAAAATACAGTCTGGCTTTTAGTTCATGGTAACATCCCAGTGCTGGTTTCTTAGTGAGCAAATGTACCATACAATTGAAAGAAATGTAAAACATTACATGAAACTGGCTGAGAGCATAAGGAATTTTTTCAAATGTTCTGCAAATCTAGAGTCATTTCAAAATTAAAAGTGTAGTCAAGGCCGGGCATGGTGACTCACACCTGTAATCCCAGCACTTTGGGAGGCTGAGGCAGGAGGATGGCTTGAGCCCAGGAGTTCAAGGTTGTAGTGAACTGATCAAGACACTGAACTCTTCTAGCCTGGGGAACAAAGCAAGACCCTGTCTCAACAAAAAAAGCAAGCATCAAGCTAAAATCAACACAGGACAGGAAATGAGAGTGTGGTGTCCAATCTGATTTCAAGGTTGAAGAAACAGTGACAATCCAGCAGGCATACACACCCTATTAGTAAATATGTGTGCTTATTTAAAGATAAAGGAGGTCTGGCATGGTGGTTCATGCCTCTAATCCTGGCACTTTTGGAGGCCAATGTGGGCGGATCTTCTAAGGTCAGGAGTTCAAGACTACCGGGGCCAACACTGTGAAACCCCATCTCTACCAAAAATACGAAAATCAGCTGGGTGAGGTGGCATGCACCTATAGTCCCAGCTACTTGGGAGGCTGAGGCAGGAGAATTGCTTGAACCCAGGAGGCAGAGAGAGACTCTGTTGCACTCCAGCCTGAGAGACAGAGGGAGACTTTGTTTCAAAAAGTAAAAATAAAGAAAAACATTTTTATTTCCATCTCTATGTATTTCTGTAGATATGTAAACTGCTTCTTTATTGCTAGAACACAAATACTTAGGTTGTTTGGATATAGCTAGTTAATAAACCCAACAGTTCGGGTTTGGGTTTTGTCCTGGGACACGTGAAAAATTATTGAGACACTAAAGGTGCCATGAACTGAGGAAGATTGAGAACCTCTGGTCTATGTCTTTAATCAGAGCTAACTTTTATTAATTCTAAATTCCCTTTGTGAACTTTGATTCATTTTCTTTTCGGTAGCCTTAAGCTTTGTCTTGAGAACAAGCATTTAAAACTCATAAAGTTTTTGTACATCCATGTTCATAGCAGCATTATCACGATAGCGAAAAGGTGGAAGCCACCTGTGTCCATCAACGGATGAACAGATACACAAGATGTGGTATGTACGTACCATAGACTATTTTTCAGTCTTAAAAAGGGATACAATTCTCACAACCTTGAAAACATCATGCTAAGTGAAATAAGCTAAGCACAAAAGGAGAAATACTGTATAATTCCACTTATATGAGGTACCTACAGTAGTCAAATTCAGAGAGACAGAAAGTGAAATGGTGGTTGCCAGGGGCTAGGAGGAGGAGTGGAGAGTTGGTGTTTAAATGGGTGCAGAGATTCAATTCTGGAAGATGAAGAGCTCTCGAGATGGATGTTGATGGTGGCTGCACATCCATGTGAACATACTTAATGTTACTGAACTTTACAGTTAAGATGGCTAATATGGTAAATTTTACGTTACGTATATTTCACCATAATAAAAATAGATTTTTGAAACTCATGGACCAGGGTCATGACGCCTAAGACATAAATTAAGATTCCCACCTACAGAGGGCGCCATTGACAGCTCCTAGTGGCATTCAAGGGCTGGGTGTGTGGAATCCACAACTGCCTGAAGCTCCCGCCTTTTCCTTCCCCCGCCACCTGCCAGTGCAACAGTCCTCGGCCTTCCCACCTCTCTCTCACCTTTCTGAGACTTTTGCTGAGGTTTTCGTTTGTTTGTTTTTTAAACTGCTACTGAGCAGAGGGAAACAGACCAGGCATAACCATGATTACCCCTCTCTTTTCTCCCTTCCTGGAAAGGCACTAAAGGAGCTAATGTGGCACCTACATGCAACAAGCTACCATTCAAACTCAGGAAGGAAAGATATTCTGACATACGCTACAACCGGGATGCACCCAAGGTCATGATGTTAAGAGAAGTGTGCCAATAAATCCTGTATGACTCCACTGATATGAGCTACCAGAGAAGTCAGATCCATAGAAACAGAAGTAGAATGGTGGCTGCCAGGGCTGGGGAGAGGTGGGGATGGGGAGTTGGTGTGTAATGGGTGCAGAGCTTCAGTTTAGCAAAATGAAGAGTTCCGTGGATACAAGGTGGTGATGGCAGCACAAGAATGTGAATGTACCTAATATCACTGAACTGTACACTTAAAAATGGTTAAAATGGGCCAAGCACAGTGGCTCATACCTATAATCCCAGTACTTTGGGAGGCTGAGGCAGGTGAATCTCTTGAGGTCAGGAGTTCGAGACCAGCCTGGTCAACATGGTGAAACCCCATCTCTACTAAAAATATAAAAATTAACCAGGCCTGGTGGCAGGCACCTGTAATCCCAGCTACTCAGGAAGCTGAGTCAGGAGAATCACTTGAACGTGGGAGGTGGAGGCTGCAGTGAGCCCAGAACACGGAACTGCACTCCAGCCTAAGCAACAGAGTAAAACTCTGTCTCAAAAAAACAACAACAAAAAAGGTTAAAATGGTAAATTTTATGTTACATATATTTTACCACACATGGGTGTGTGTGTTGGGGGTGGGTATCAGTTCCTTGAGGACCTGAAGAGCTCAAATCAGATTTGGCTGGGATTTCAGAGGAAACCCAGGCCCCCAAAACTCAGGTGTGTCACAGAGGGTTCGGGTACAGGGATGCTGTTGAACAGAGGGAGAGGATGAGGGGATAAGCCTGCCCGAGTGGGCCAAAGGTGGGGAGGGAAGCAGGTATTCAGAAATCAGGGTTGAGGAGAGTGTCCCTCCAGTTTGCAGGAAGAAAAACACAAAATTCTGGTGGAAAAGCTCATTCCAGTGTCCCACCAGAGCAGTGGTTCCTACCCTTTTTGGTACCAAGGACCAGTTTCCTTCTTTCTCTCTCTCTCCTTTTTTTTTTTGAGATGGAGTTTTGTTCTGTCATCCAGGCTGGAGTGCAGTAACACAATCTAGGCTCACTGCAACCTCTGCCTCCTGGGATCAAGCAATTCTCCTCCTTCCTCAGCTGGAGCTAGGACTACACCACCCTGCCCAGCTAATTTTGTATTTTTAGTAGAGACAGGTTTTCCCAATGTAGCCCAGGCTGGTCTTGAACTCCTGAACTCAGGTGATCCACCCATCTTGGCCTCCCAAAGTGCTGGGATTACAGGTGTGAGCCGCCACGCCCGACATGGAGATCAATTTTGTGGAAGACAGTTTTTCCAAAGATGGGGACTGGGGAGATGGAGATGGTTTTGGGATGATTCAAGTGCATTCTATTCATTGCTCACTTATTTCTATTATTGTGTTATATAATGAAATAATTATGCAACTTACTATTATGTAGAATCAGTGGGAGCCGTGAGCTTATTTTCCTGCAACTAGATGGTCTCATCTGGGGGTGATGGACAGTGACAGATTATCAGGCATTAAATTCTTTTTTTTCTTTTTGAGATGGAGTTTCACTCTGTCACCCAGGCTGGAGTGCAGTGGCATGATCTCTGCTCACTGCAACCTCCGCTTCCTGGGTTCAAGCAATTCTGCCTCAGCCTCCTGAGTAGCTGGGATTACCTGCATGCACCACCATGCTCGGCTAATTTTCTTGTGCTTTTAATAGAGACCGGGTTTCACCACATTGGGCAGGCTGGTCTCAAATTCCTGACCTTGTGATTCGTCCGCCTCGGCCTCCCAAAGTGCTGGGATTACAGGTGTGAGCCACCACGTCCAGCCTAGAGTCTCGTAAGGAGCGTGCAACCTAGATGCCTCGCATGTGCGGTTCACAATAAGGTTCACACTCCTATGAGACTCCACTGCTGCTGCTGATCTGACGGGAGGCGGAGGCCAGGCAGTCATGTGAGCCATGGGGAGCGTCTGTAAATACAAATGAAGCTTCTCTCACTTCTCTCACCAGTATGGTCCATGGCCCAGGATTGGGGACCCCTGCACTAGAAGATCAGGGCTTCTGTCACTCAGAGGAACAAGCTGGAAGCTGTTTCCACCATTGTCTAAGAAGGTAAAGTATATTCAATCACAGAAATGTTCCTAAGAGTTCAAATTAAATCCAAATGTGGTGGCTGACACCTGTAATCCCAGCACTTTGGGAGGCCAGGATGGGTGGATCATTTGAGCTCAGGAGTTTGAGATCAGCCTGGGCAACATAATAAGTCCTCATCTCTATTAATTCTTTTTAATTAGCCAGATGTGGTGGTGTATGCTTGAGTTTCCAGTCACTCAGGAGGCTGAGGCAGGAGGATCATTTGAGCTCAGGAGTTTGAGATCAGCCTGGGCAACATAATAAGTCCTCATCTCTATTAATTCTTTTTAATTAGCCAGATGTGGTGGTGTATGCTTGAGTTTCCAGTCACTCAGGAGGCTGAGGCAGGAGGATCATTTGAGCCCAGAAGGCTGGACAGCAGTGAGCTGTGATTGTGCCACTGTACTTGAGCCTGGGCAACAGAGTGAGTAAGACTGTCTCAAAAACCAAACAAAACAAACTTTAAAAAAATAAATTAAAACCAAACACTATCTTATACCAAATATAAAATAATACTCAAAGTCTATAAAATGATTACATTTATTGTCATGGCTACCCATGTATGGAGATTTTAATCTGACTGGCTTTTTTTTTTTTTGAGATGGAGTCTCCCTCTGTTGCCCAGGCTGGAATGCAGTGGCACGATCTTAGTTCACTGCAACTTCCGCCTACTAGGTTCAAGCAATTATCCTGCCTTAGCCTCCTGAGTAGCTGGGACTACTAGGTGCGCACCACCATGTCCGGTTAATTTTTGTATTTTTATTAGAGATGGGTTTCGCCATGTTAGCCAGGCTGGTCTCCAACTCCTGACCTCAGGTGATCCTCCTGCCTTGGCCTCCCAAAATGCTGAGATAACAGGTGTGAGCCACTGCACCCAGCCCTGACTGGCTCATTAAGCTCTAAACTCCATCACAATCCACAACACAACTGCCGGTCATGGCAGAGCTGGGATTTGAATCTTTGAGCTCTGACCACAGAGCCCACACCAATAACCACTGCCCTATACCATGACCAGGCGAGCTGGGCTTAGCAGAACTAGAGCTGCTTCTTTCTAACGTTCTAGGGAGTTTCCTTCCTTCAGCACACTTTCCTTAATGATGGCAGAGCACGCGGTTGGAAGAGTGCCTGGTCCCCAGATAGAAGGAAGGAGCAATAAGGAGGGTGGAGGGAAGGAGTGGGAGTTTCTGCTCTTTGTTCCCAGGTAGAGCTCAGGCTGGCCCGGCTCCCTGTAGCATTTGCTGAAGGCAGCAGGTCACTGGCATCTCGGGCTTCTGTTGAAACCGGTACCTTCCTGCCTCCCTTGGTGGGGAAAAGGTGCCTGCTCCCTCCAGGCTGGAAACCACTCTAGAAACTGAGTGTACCACTTAGAACCCTTGGGAATTCCCACACTGAAAAATTCCCATAGTGGGTTTTTTTGTTTTTGTTTTTGAGATGGAGTCTCGCTCTGTCATCCAAGCTGGAGTGCAATGGCATCTTCCTGGCTCACTGCAATCTCTACCCGCCCAGGTTCAAGCAATTCTCCTTCCTCAGCCTTCCAAGTAGCTGAGATTACAGGTGCACCACCACTCCTGGCTAATTTTTGTGTTTTTTTGTAGAGTCGAGGTTTCCCAATGTTGGCCAGGCTGGTCTTGAACCCTTGATCTCAAGTGATTCTCCAGCCTTGGCCTAAAAGTGTTGGGATTACAGTTGTGAGCCACTGCACTTGGCCTTGAAAATTTCCCATGAATCTGAATTCAATCATTCACGAGGCTTTGAAAACCTCCAAGAGTTTGCATGTGCTGCATTCTTCTTTTACAAAGACAATGACTCATGTATAAACAAATGGCTTATACAGAAGATAAGTGAGAATATGTATTTAAGAAAACATTCAGGAATGAAAAGAATCAGTATAGATTTATCTTGATATTTTGAAATCCTACATCTATTTTAAATAGGCTATGGGGTTTGGGAGCCAACATGGACTTTAGCGTTCAATCTTTTCATTTTGTGGCCGTAAAAAAGTGAGAGGCAGGGAGATCAAGTGCCTCTGTGGATCTCTGTCTCAATGGCAGAGCTGGGACTTGACCGGAGGTCTCCTAAACGGCTATTGGAATACAGGTTGACACTATTGGACAAGATGCCTTTGACCTTGGATGGGCTGTCAGTACAGACATCTGTTGACTGCTGTGCACATATTCTTAAAGACCTCCTTCTGGCTGGGTGCAGTGGCTCATACCTGTAATCTCAGCACTTTGGGAGGATGAAGCCAGGGCGATCACAAGGCCAGGAGTTCGAGACCAGCCTGACCAACATGGTGAAACACTGGCTCTACTAAAAATACGACAATTAGCTGGGTGTGGTGGTGCACGCCTGTAATCCCAGCTACTCAGGAGGCTGAGGCAGGATAATCACTTGAACTCAAAAGGCAGAGGTTGCAGTGAACCAATATCGTGCTACTGCACTCCAGCCTAGGCAACAGAGCAAGACTCCATCTCAGAAAAAACAAACAAACAAACAAACAAAAAAACCCCTTCTGCAGACTTTGGGGCCAAACCTTCCCACTTTCGAGCGTGTTGTGGCTTTTGCAGTCCTCACCAAGCAGGCTCCTTGCTATTGACGTGGCTCTGTGGCGCCAGCTCTAGAAACAAACCACCATTTGTTGCTTTCTAAAAAAAGCCTTTTAACTCCAGACGACATTTGGCCTCTCTCTCCTGAGCTGAAAGGTTCATTTCTTTGAGGTTTCCAAATGGTAGCTTATGTCCGCCCATTTGTTGGAAGCCAAAAACCTCACCTCGATGGCCCAAGTGAGAGGACACGACTCAAGGTTGCTGTGTGAGTGCGAAGCACATAAACATCTCCCATAATAGGCTCAGAGGCAGGGCGTGGTGGCTTAAGCCTGTAATCCCAGAACTTTGGGAGACTGAGGCGGGTAGATCACCCGAGGTCAGGAGTTCAAGGCCAGCCTGGCCAACATGGAGAAACCATGTCTCTACTAAAAATAGCAAAAACGTACCTGGGTGTGGTGGTGCACACCTGTGATCCCAGCTACTTAGGAGGCTGAGGCAGAATCATGTGAACCCAGGAGGTAGAGGTTCCAGTGAGCCAAGATCGTGCCACTGCACTCCAGCCTGGGCAACAGAGCAAGACTCCATCTAAAGAAAAAAAAATGGCAGAGGTTGGGAGAAAAGTAGCTAGGATCTCAAGGAAGAAGGAAAACAGAGATGAAATGTGGAGCTGAAAAGAAGGTGCAGGAATTGCTTTAAAAGAACACAAAGAGGCAGGAAGAAGGACCTGTAATTTACAAAGTCCTATAAAGGCTGCCTCTTGTACACATGGCATGAATGCTGTGACTACAGAGGCACTTTTCAAACTTGTACAAGAAGGAGCAAGATTGCCCAATGGTACCATCACTTAGAAAAGAAAGCTTTTATTTTACCTCCACCTAGTTGCTGTGCCTTTGCAGTGTAAGGGGCTTCAAGTCCCGGCTTGGATGGTTTGCATGACTTTGTGCCCTCAGTATCCCCATCTGAGAAATGGAGATTCCTGCTGTAGCTGGGTCAGCTTCACATGACCTGAGCAATCACTCAGGGCCCTGTGCTCAAAGCATTATGCTGCCTTTGGTTTAATGCTCTGCTATCATCATCCTGGAATTCCTAATAATTTTTGAACAAGGAGCCCCGCCTTTTCATTTTGCACTGGTCCCGTAAATGCGGTAGTTAGTCCTGGTTACCACCTATCTCAAAGGGTTGTTGTGAGTATTAATATTTTGGAAACACTTTATTATTTGGCTCACCGTTCATCATTCACTTTCATTCCAGCTCCCATAACTGTGCTGAATTACCAAGTGGCTATGACTGCTTTTATTATTCAAATTCCATCATAGCAGAAAGCATTTAAAGAAAACTGCCTCATTGGAAAAGATGATTTCTCTCCAGACCCCAGATTGATTTCACAAGGTTCACCCCTCTTTGAAGCATATATTCCTTTCCCCAGTTTTCTGTCCTATGAGTTGTTACAGTGCCTCCAGTTTAGATATTTGACCCACAAAGTTAGTAGAAAAGTGTGGGGTCCAGAAAGAAACCTAACTCAGCAATTTAGTTTTCTTGCAAGATTCCAAAATTCTTAAAGAGTTAAGATTAGGACCCAAATCTTCTCATTTAAGGGCGAGGGGCTAAGGGACAAAGCAGAGGGAAGCCAGGGAGATGTCCTTCAGACTCCTCTCATAGCCCACGACCGCCCGGTCACATTGCGCTGTCCATCTGCCTCCTAAACATCTTTCCTTTGTGGCCTCTTCTCCCCTTCTCTCTGGGTGTACAGCAAGCACGTCAGCCCAAGCACAGCCACACACCCCTGACTACTGCACAGCCTCCCTCACCACAGCCATCTCCCCAGACCCACTTTTTTTTTTTTTTTTTTGAGATGGAGTCTCACTCTGTCTCGCCCAGGCTGGAGTGCAGTGGCGCTATCTTGGCTCACTGCAGCCTCTGCCTCCTGGGTTCAAGCGATTCTCTTGTCTCGGCCTCCCGAGTAGCTGGGACTACAGGCATGTGCCACCACACCTGGCTAATTTTGTATTTTTAGTAGAGACAGGGTTTCTCCATGTTGGCCAGGCTGATCTTGAACTTCTGACCTTAGGTGATCCACCCGCCTCGGCCTCCCAAAGTGCTGGGATTACAGGGGTGAGCCACCACGCCCAGCCAGCACAGACCCGCTTTTGTTTTTGTTGTTTGATTTTTAAAAATAGCTTTATTGAGATATAGTTCACATACCATCCTATTCACCCATTTAAAGCGTGCCACTCAAAGATTTTTGGTATATGACATTATTCATTTTTTAAAGCTGTGCTAAATATATATAAAATGCAATTTGCCATTTAAACCATTTTAAGGGTATAATTCAGTGGCAATAATTGCATTCAAAATGTTGCACAATCATCACCATTATTTCCAGAACTTTTTCATCACTCCAAATAAAAACTCAGTACCCATTAAGAAATAATTCTCCATCTCTCTCCCTCCAGCTACTGGTAACCTCAATTCTACTTTCTTTTTCTTTCTTTTTTTTTTTTTGAGATGGAGTTTTGCTCTTGTTACCCAGGCTGGAGTGCAATGGCTCGATCTCGGCTCACCGCAACCTCCGCCTCCTGGGTTCAGGTAATTCTCCTGCCTCAGCTTCCTGAGTAGCTGGGATTACAGGCACGTGCTACCATGCCCAGCTAATTTTTGTATTTTTAGCAGAGACGAGGTTTCACCATGTTTACCAGGATGGTCTCGATCTCTTCATCTCGGATCCACCCGCCTTGGCCTCCCAAAAGTGCTGGGATTACAGGTGTGAGCCACTGCGCCCAGCCTCTACTTTCTTTTTCTATAAATTTTCCTATTCTAGATATTTCATATAAGTGAAATCATGGGACATTTGTCCATTTGTGTCCAGTTTACTTCACTTAGCATAATGTCTTCAAGGTTCATCCATGTTTTAGCATGTATCAGAACTCCATTCTCTATATGGTTGACTAACATTCTTTTTTTTTCCTCTCTTTTTGAGACAAAGTCTTGATCTGTCACCCAGTCTGGAGTGCAGTGGTGCAATCTCAGATCACTGCAACCTCCACCTCCCTGGTTCAAGTGATTCTCCTATCTCAGCCTCCTGAGTAGCTAGGACTGCAGGCACACACGACCACACGGGGCTAATTTTTGTATTATTAGCAGAGACAGGGTTTTGCCATGTTGGCCAGGCTGGTCTCAAACTCCTCACCTCAAGTGATCCTCCCACCTCTGCCTCCCAAAGTGCTGGGACTACAGGCATGAGCCACTGTACCCAGCAACATTCCATATTTCATTTATTCATTCCTCCATTGAGGTTGCTTCCATCTGATGGCTCTTCTAAATAATGCTGCAGGGAATATTGGTGCACAAGTATCTGCTTGAGTCTCTGCTTTCAGTCATTTGGTGTATGTACTTCCAGGACCTGCTTTGCCTCCTCCAGTCCATTCGCACTCAGCAGCTGAGAGTGACTTTTTACCAACACACATCCAATCACATCACTTTGGTACTTAAGGTTCTTTACTGGTTTAAGAGAAAAGATAGAAGTGCTCACCAAGGATTTAGGATCATGATGGAAATGCTCACCAAAGTCTCCAGGGCCCTGAGCTCTGTCCTGCTCACCTGCAAGTGCCCTGGCTCTTTCCTTTGCTCTGCTCCAGCTGTCTAGACTTTTCCCCATCCTTCGAGAGAACCACGCTCCTTTTGGGTTTCAACATGCTGGTCCCTTTTTCTAAAATGTTCACCCTCCCCCAGCAACCGGGTTTTGCTAGTTTCTGCTTGGCCGACTCATCCATCTTTCTCGTCCAACTTGCCTTAAAATGCTCTGAACATCTCCCTTCCTCCCTCCGGCTCAGCTCCTCCATTACTGGCTTCTGCTCCCATGATTCCTGTCTTTCCTGACTGTTCACAGGGCATTACTGTCCAATGTCTGTCTTCCCTGCTGTAACAATAACTGAATGCATTCATCCACTGGATTTGCTTCCATCTTTTCGCCATCATAAATAATGCTGCAACGGATATTGGTGTGCAAGTATCAGTTCGAGTCTCTGCTTAACCAGATAGGAAAGGCTGGGGATGCTGTCGCAGTCAGTAACATTGCCCTTTTGGTCATTTGGAAGCCAGTGCAGACCCACAGGGCAGTGCTGCCCACTCCCAGGACTCGGGGAGTGTGGTTGCTTCCTGTACCAACACTGCTGGTCACTAGCACAGAACCTGGCACACGCTGATACCAATTCATGTCTAAACTGGACGAATGAACAGATAGAATGGAAAGTACAGAAGGGACCTGAGTTTTGGACAAACGTTACTTACCTTGTGGTTCCTAAGTACTGGGCATCCTTACCCACACTCCCAGCCTCAGTTTCCCTAACCTAGAGAGCACACACTAATATTTGTGTTCAAAGGATATTGTGGAGGTTGAGTTTCTATTTAACATTTTAATGTAGATTTTAAAAATCATTATGCCTGGCAGACTGGGCCTTACTTGATAAACAATGATGTTTAGCATTTAACACATCTTTCCCCAGACTGGAAGAAGGGGCTGAGATCCCAATTCGGTGACCCAGCCCCTGCTGGTACCTAATGCCATCCACGCTTCCGGGATCTTTGCGGTCCACCTCTGAGAGGGTCCCACGGGGGCCCTCAGGCTCATTTACTTTCTCCAGGCCTCCCAGCCACAGTCTGAGGCGTTCGCATCTCTGGAGCCCGCCAGGCAGTGCGTCCGGCCCCGCCCTGGGCCTCATTATCTACGTTTCCGCGTCACGCCCGCCGCGAACTTGGCAGGCCCTCCCGCGGTGTTCGGGAACACTGTGTGCCTAGCGCCAGCCCGCCCGCCCGGGCCTCCTCCCTCCCGCAGGCCCCGCGCAGTTCGTGGGGTTTGGGTCGCCGGGCCCCAGGTGCCCGCACCCAGCACTTGTCCTCGATACCGTTGAGTTGGGGCCACGCAGGCCACTGGCCGGGCATCCAAACGTGGGTCACCCGGCGCACAGTCTAGAGATTCAGAAAGATGCTGTGGCCCACTTTAAAACAAAGCCCAATTATTAGCGCCCGGCGGCTGTTTGCGCCGGTCCAGTGTCAGATCCCCCAGCGCTGCGGACAACCAGTACCCAAGGCAAGCCGAGCCGGAGCAAAAGAGCCCGGCTCCAGAGCCATATGACTGGTTTTGATACCTCCAGCTCGTCGCCGTCCTGGCTGCGAGAGCTTGGGCACCGCGCCGGGGCTCAGTCTCCTCTTCTGTGAAATGGCGATAACTGTGCGTGCTGGGTGACCGCACGCTGCGCGCGGCGGGGATGGTAGCACTGCGATCCCACGCCTCCAGGACCCCACCTTCCCGCGGACCCAGATCGGCCCCGCCCCGGGGGCGCCCCAGCTGCACGCGCGGCGCTGGCTCCAAAGTGCGTCACGGGCACCGGCCGCGCTCCTTCTGCCGCCAGGGCGAGGCTGGCACCGGGCCAGCGCGGGCAGGGCCACGGGTGCCCGGCTGTCTCCCGGGCGTGGAAGGTGCTCAAGGTGCGCGGCCTGGGACGCGCTACGGAGGGCGCCCTCCGCGGCGGGCAACGCGCCAGGGACCGGCCAGGACAGCGGCGGGGTGCGCTAAGGCTGCGCTTTCCCCCCTCGCTTCCTCCCGCACGGCGGCAGCGGAGATTTCCTCTCGGGGAAACTACGCGGATCCTTTTCGGGGCTCCTCGCCCCGCCCCAGTTCTCCGCCCCCTCCCCTTTGCTGGGGCGCCTGGGCTGGCCCGCGAAGGGGAGGAGGCTCGGGCAGCCTGGGCCGGGAGTCGGCGGGGGGCCGCGGAGTCGCTGGCCATAGATTCGCCCCGCCATGTGACGCAGTCCTTAGCCCTGCGACCCCCCGCGCGTCCCCGGCCTGGGCCCGCGCCCCTCCACGCCGCGCACCATGCTTCTGCCGGGACCCGCGCGCCCGCCGCCGGCGCCCCAGCCCGCTCAGCATCCCGGCCTCCGCAGGCAGGTAGAGCCGCCGGGGCAGCTCCTGCGCCTCTTCTACTGCACTGTGCTGGTCTGCTCCAAAGAGATCTCAGCGCTCACCGACTTCTCTGGTAAGAGCGCCCTCCCTGGCTGTGCGCCCCCGGCACCGCGCAGCGCCCAGGTGAGCCCTCGCCTGGGGGCAGCCGTCCCTACGGGGACGGCTGTGTAGGATTGAAGTTGAGGCGTGCTCACAGATACTTGTCTGGTGTGAGCCCTAGGCATATAGGTAGCTGAGAGTGAAGTGGCGACAGGGACTGCTACTTCCAAGAAGGAAGGGTGTGTAATGTATTTAGAGTTTCTCGCCCTGCTGTTGACCTCGTCAGTTTCCTAGCATTAGGGACCCGGTCCTTATCCAAGCCGGTTCTCGGGAGGCCCCTTAAACTGAGCCCTGTGCCGCGCCCAGCGCCGTAAAATACACGTGTTGTGGTCGGAGGCGTTGCACTGGGTTTGCCACTTGCGTCGCCCGTTTGCCCATGTAAGGAGACTAACCCAGGAGACCCCTGACCTCAGGTCCATATTGGCAGGTAGGAAGGGAAGCCCGCGGGGACTGGCGGTCTGGTGGAAAGGCAGTGAGGGATGAGGAGACACTTAGATAAGAGAAATGAGTCTCTCTGTCAAAGTGTACCAGCGCCCTCCCTCTCCAATTCCAGTTTCCTGCTCCCGAGTAAACTAGGAGGCTTTTCTTTTCGGGAACCGTGACCCAGGCTCCGGCAGCAGGTATCAGATAGTTCTAAGCTGACATGTGTGACTGACGCCCCAGAGTGAAAGGGATTTCTAGATTGACATAGCCATAGGAGTACATGCTTATGTTGGCGCTGCAATTGCTTAAGGTAACACAACCTTGCAGCTGAAACAGCCCTGGATCTCCCCCTGGCAAGGCTGGAAGCCTTCAGCCTTCCCCAGCCCAGCTCAGGAAGCAGCTCCGAGGCCCACAGTCCTCCTTCTCCAGGGATCTTCTGCCAAGTTCAGGCTTTGCACAACCAGTTCCTATTGGGCCCTGCAGCGCAGGGTCTTTTGGAAAATAATCGTGGTAAACTGAGTTCTCCTCAGTCCTTTTTGTGCAGTAGACTAGTACACAGCAAGAACAAGGGCAAAGCAGAAGTTGAGTTGGGTTTCTAGTTTACTTAACAGAGAATGTCATTGTTAGTGGAGAGCCCTTAGGTCAGAGGTTCTTTGCTTTGAATATGTAATATCAAGGCAGTATTCCTGCCTGGCAAAGGAAACCAAGATATGCCTATTTGGCAAGCCACCTATGGCCCTTAAAATCAGGCATCCCAGGATCAGAACTCCGTGGTAAGTGTTCTGGGGAAATACATCAGGCTTTTCAAGTGCTATTAACCTTTTTTTTTTTTTTTTTGTACTAGAACTTTCGTGGCTGCTAGAAAAGCTCTGTGTTAGCTGACTCGAGCTATGGAAAGCAGTTCTAAGTTCAGCCACCATCTAGCTCTGATTTCTAAGGAAAGAATTGAAAACTGAAAAGGTTTTTCTGTGTGTGATGTCATTGCAACAGAACAAATATTGCTTTAGGCAAACTGCAGTGTAACCATTAGATTGTTTTCACAGAATAGAGACCCTTAGAGTTTTGTTGCTTTAGGGAAGCAATTGCAATACTTGTAACAGTCTATAGATTACCACCCAAGTTTGGAATTGTCTGTATCTAGCAACTGTTACATACAGTGGAGTTGAGCTATCAAACAGGGAGGCTATATCCTTAGTAAAATGAATGATTGGATACATGTCATTCTAAATAGTATAAACCATAAAAGGCATTTCCTTCTGCTTTCCCTGCAAACTTGAATTCCAGGTTTTCAAACTCCCGGAGCCAGCAGTAGGTGGTGATGACTATCTACAACCAGCAGTGATGCTCTCTAGAGATCTGAAGATTAGGGAGAATGTGTCAGGAAGCCTTTTGGGGAGAAGAAAAGAAATATAACGTCCTCCCAAACCACTGATGTACTTGTTTAAACATTAATTCTATATTGTGTGAGGTTGGGGAAATGTTAGAAAAATCTCAGGGAGAAAGATTGTTTACCAAAATTAGCTCATTTGACTTGAAATTTAACCTAAAGGTTTTAGGGAACCCCCCCCAAATTCCTAAGCTCCAAAGATGGCCATCGGATCGCTCGGTTCAGTGTTTTATCTGACGTGAACCCCCTGCAGCCTCAAAGCTTGCTGCCTGTGTTCCTGGGACAGTCGGTCCTGTTCCTTTTTATGAACTTGAAGGAGTGCATAGAAACCAAATCTGAGGCCTGGAAAGAGGCAGTGGATCCTCCCCCACAGAGCCTGATCACAATAACCAGGGCTACAGAAAAGTGACAATGCAGATACTTGCCTGTTTTTCTAAATAAGGGGAGCATCAAAAACGAGCAAAGGATAGAGGAAACTTGGGATCCCTCTGCCTTGTGAAAGAGGAGGGAGGATGGTGTATCCATGTGAAAGAAAGTGCTAGAATGTCAGGGGTCCCAGCCATTGTCTGTACAATATAACCCCTCCTCTCCCCCCAGGAGATTAGCAGTGCAGAGTTTTGGAAAGTTCCTTATGCCTTTCTCTTCTTTGCAGCTCTTCCTTGAGCCTTTTCCTGGGGCTGTCAGCTGGTGTAGTTTTCCTGGGTCATTGATTTTTTTGCCCTTGGGGATTCCAGCATCGATCTCACTCTTAATAATCCAGAGGCAGCATTGAGGTCCCCTCCCCCTCCCCCTTCGTGCTCGTGACTTGTTCTAATCACCTCCGAGCCTGCTGGTAAACAGGCTCCCCAAACACCCCCTTCTCTCTCATCCCCAAAGAGTTTGAGATGCTGCCAGCGGCCACTGGAAGGCTATCATCACTGCATTAAAAATGAATCCCAGCGAAGGCAAGAGAAGTTCATGCAAAATTAGTGCCTCTGATCCTTAATCTCATACTCAAATGTGCTTGGCTTTCATCCACTTTCCTCTTTGGGATGGAGTTCTGTTCATTTGACTGCATTCTCAAATTGAGGATTTGGCTTGAGATGTCCAAACTCATCCTAGACTTAAAAAACAAAACAAACTGCAGAAGTATAATGCCATGCCCGTCGTCTTTGTTCAAAGAATGAGACAGGGAGCTGGAGCTTGAGGATGAGTGCTGAGAGGAGGGAGGGGTGCCCTCTTGATCAGCAGCCGTAAAAAGCAAGGGATCCTATACATTTTGCCTTACTTTAAAGAGTGGTGTTTTAGTTCGTCTCTTGTATTTAGTTTGTGATGGTCCCATAGTACTTGCTAATTTATTTATTTAATTTTAATTTGGGGGAGGTTCTTTTAATTTGTGTTGTTTCTCTGCTGAAGGAAAGTTGGATCTTCTCTTTCCTTCCTACTTTTCTTTCTCTCCTTTTTCTTTTCTTTTTCTTTTTAGGCGAACTCTCACTCTGTCGCCCAGGCTAGAGTGCAGTGGTATAATTTCTGCTGTCACCGCTGCCTCCTGAGTTTAAGGAATCCTCCTGCCTCAGCCTCCCAAGTAGATGGAATTACGGGCACCCACCACCACACCAGCCAATTTTTGTATTTTTAGTAGAGACAGGATTTTGCCATTTTGGCCAGGCTAGTCTTGAACTCCTGACCTCAAGTGATCCACCCACCTTGGCCTTCCAAAGCAAGTGCTGGGATTACGGGCGTGAGCCACTGCACCCAGCCTCTCCTTTTTCTTTCTTTTTCTCCAAGAAGTTCAAAGTGATTGATGGGCTCATAGGTAGAGATGTGGAGGAAGGAAGGGAAGGAAATGGTAGAAAATTGTTCTAGTTCCCACTTGAATTCCTGGGGAACTCCCGCCCTTGGACAAAGTAGATGTGACCATATGTCTCCACATTTGGTTTTGCCCTAGGGCACGTAGTGGCAAATGTAAGGAGGAGGAGGGACAGGGGATGGGAAACAAGGACAGTGCAGCAGCCTTTAAGGGCTTCCTTGTACCCAAATGTTCCCAGACTTCAAAGAAAGGTCACTGTATAATAGAAGTGTCGTTGTTTTTTAATGGAGTCATGCTCTGCTGCCCAGGCCAGAGTGCAGTGGCTATTCACGGGTGCAGTTATAGTGCACTGCAGCCTCGAACTCCTGGCCTTAAATGATCCTCCTGCCTCAGCCTCCTGAGTAGCTGAGATTACAGGGGTGCACCACCCCACCTGGCCTGGGCCAGTATTCCAGTCCCTTGGTATATAGTCATTGGTAGCCCAAGTGAGCATTAAGTAAGTACTTGGTACCAATTGTATTGGTTTGCTAAGGCTGCCATAATAATGTACTACAGACTGGGTGGCTTACACAAGGAACATTTATTTTATCACAGTTCTGGAGGCTAGAAGTTCAAGATCGACCATCCTGGTCAAAATGGTGAAACCCCGTCTCTACTAAAGATACAAAAAATTAGCTGGGCATGGTGGCACGTGCCTGTAATCCCAGCTACTCGGGAGGCTGAGGCAGGAGAATTGCCTGAACCCAGGAGGCGGAGGTTGCAGTGAGCCGAGATCGTGCCATTGCACTCCAGCCTGGGTAACAAGAGTGAAACTCCGTCTCAAAAAAAAAAAAAAGAAGTTCAAGATCAAGGTCTTGGCAGAGTTGCTTTCTTCTGTGGCCTATCTCCTTGGCTTGTAAATGGCATCTCCCTGCTGTATTTTCACATAGTCTTCCCTCCATGCCTGTCTGTGTCCTAACCATCTCTTCTTACAAAGACATCTGTCCTATTGGACTAGACTCATTCAATGATCTCATGTTAATGTAGTCACCTCTTTAAAGGCCCTGACTCCAAATACTGTCCTAATTCTGAAGTATTGGGGATTAAGATTGCAACATATGGATTTTAGTGGGATGCAGTTCACTTTGAGAGGCCAAGGTGGTGGATCACTCGAAATCGGGAGTTCAAGACCAGCTGGCCAAAATGATGAAACCCTGTCTCTACTAAAAACACAAAAATTAACTGGTGTGGTGGTGGGTGCCCCTAATCCCAGCTACCTGGGAGGCTGAGACAGAAGAGTCACTTAAATCTGGGAGCCAAAAACATTTGCAGCCCAATAAATAAACCTGACTGGTAGCTCTTTATTTCATTGGCCAGGACTTCCAGGGTATAGAAATATGGTAATTCAGTTGATCTTGGGAGCCTCGAGGTGGGAACTCAGTATTGATGGACGCAGTTGTTCATTTTGGAGAGGCTGAACCTTGTTGCTTTCAGATAAGCATTGGGTCTCAGCCCTGGCAGCACAATAAAATCACCTGGGAAGACCAAAAAAAAAAAAAATCTATGGACATTCAGGCTGCACCCCAAGACTTCTGATGTAATTGGCCCTGCTCACTGATCACTTTTTTAAAACTCCCCAGGCAATTCTAATGTGCAGCTAGAGTTGAGGACCACACCTCTGGAGTTCAGAGGGGAGGGTGACCTCCTGCCCATCCATCAGTTCATTCATGGGCACAGACTGTGGCTGGGTGTCCCCTTAACCCCCTACCCTAGGGCTCATCACCAGGGAGACTAGGACTGTATCTCCTCAGCATATCAGCACCTCCCAACACAGACACCTGTGCACGCACATCCACGCAAACACACACATGCACACACCTTCCCTCTGCATTTTATTATGCCTCAGTCACATCATCCTTTTTATTCAAGACTTATCTTTACTTTGAAAAAAATTTATGGCGTGAAAAGCCAGCTCGTAACTAAAGAGAAATAAACCCAATGACCGAAGGAGTAGTCTAGAGGCCACAGAAGAGAGATGAATAGCCAGTGTCTGAATCTGCTCATCTGTTTCCATGGAAAGTGACTACATCTGAAAAGTTTTCTGCCAGCTCTTTTGGTGGCAGAGAAGAGTCTCAGCTTGCAAGTGGTCTCTGTTATTGATGGCTTTGGTGCTTTATTGGAAAGGGCAGCCTAGCAGCAGTTTCAGGGAAGAAACAGAAAGGAAGAGGGTAAAAGTTAATTGAGCTTAGTTTTATCTGAGTTCATCCTCATAGCAACTCTATGAGTCCTGAGCTATGAGATCTATGAGATCAGGACTGGTCTCATTTGCAGATGAGACAGCCTCAGAGAAGGTAATGAACTTGCCCAAGACCACCCAGGTAGGGAGCAGAGCTGAGGCAGGCTCCAGAACCAAGGCAGGACGGAGCACAGGGATGGGGCCAGGCTGGGTACTTCACCTGCAAGGGCGTTGGGGGTAGGAAGGAGCAAGGTGCCACAATTTGCCTAACCTTTCTTGATAGTTCCTGTGGTGATCGCTGCTATTTCAGGAGCATTCGGAATAGACTGACCTTTTCCTATCCTTACCTCAGCATCATTTCATCACAGTCCTTCCCACGTGGGTGCACTCACAAAGTGGTCCTGTGGGGTAGGAGAAATATGTTAGAGCTTCTGTTCTTGCCTATTGGCTTTTCCATTGTAACAATAAATGGAGTTAAGTTTTGCTTATAATTAACATGAAATTGACAGAACAACATGTAATTTACAAATAAGTGTGCATGTATTGGAGGTGTGTTCTCAAAATGTTTTTGCTGATGGAATTCATGATGTTTTCTATAATATTTTCTGCCAATAATTTTAAAATAATTATTATTTTAAAAAACTTTTAGGCTTGGGGGTACATGGGAAAGTTTGTTACATAGATGAGCTCATGAGTTAAAAATTTGGAGGTCACTGATCTTCACAGCCATCTTGTTGGTTTAGCACCTTTACAATTTTTAGAAAGGGCAGGGTACGGTGACTCATGCCTGTAATCTCAGCACTTTGGGAGGCTGAGGAGGATGGATCACCTGAAGCCAAAAGTTCGAGACCAGCCTGGCCAACATGGTGAAACTTTGTCTCTAGTGAAAATACAGAAAAATTAGTTGGGTGTCGTGGCAGGCACCTGTAATCCCAGCTGCTCGGGAGACTGAGGCATGAGAATCACTTGAACCTGGAAGGTGGAGGTTACAGTGAGCTGAGATCGCTCACTGCACTCCAGTCTGGGCAGCAGAGTGAAAACTCTGTCTCAAGAAAAAAAAAAAATTTTTTTTTCGAAAGGCACCACTTTGAGGGTAATGTACAGAGAGAGAACAATTGCTCCCTTGTTACCCATCCCTATTGTCTGACTTGCCTACTGTTCTTCCCAGTTCCACAACTGCTAATAAAATTTAGAGGTCAGACTTGAACCCAGTACCTATCGGGTTTTAAATATCCATACTGATGGCCAGGCATTGTGGCTCATGCCTGTAATCCCAACACTTTGGGAGGCCAAGGTGGGTGGATCATTTGAGGTCAGGAGTTCAAGACCAGCCTAGCCAAAATGGTGAAACCTCATCCCTACTAAAAATACAAAAATCAGCTGGGCATAGTGGCATACACCTGTAATCCCAGCTACTCAGGAGGCTGAGGCAAGAGAATCACTTGAACCTGGGAGGCGGAGGTTGCAGTGAGCCAAGATTGTGCCACTGCACTCCAGCCTGTGCAACAGAACAAGACCTTGTCAAAAAAAAAAAAAAAGAAAAAAGAAAAAAATCCATACTGTGGTTGAAGCTGAGCAGTGGACCAAGAAGGTAGGAGTTGGGTTGGGGGGATCCTAGAGTCACGAAGATCCTAGTACTGGAAGGAGAATCTCAGATTGGAAAGGCAGCTGATAAAGTGATTCTGGTGTCTTCTGAGTTCCCCCTTCCCCTTGGGGTATGTTGTTTTGCCACCCCTTTGGCTGGCTCCCACGTGTGCACCACCAGCTCAGCAGAGGCAGTGACTTCTTTACTTTGTTTCCCTCAGCATAAATAAGAGAAGCTGGTGAGTTAAAAATACTTTTAGGGTTTTAAAATTTTTTTACAGCCTGGCCCACATGGTGAAACCTCGTCTTTATTAAAAATACAAAAATTAGCTGGGCATGGTGGTGGGTGCCTGTAATCCCAGCTATTTGGGAGGCTGAGGCAGGAGAATCGCTTGAGGCTGGGAGGCAGAGGTTGCAATGAGCCAAGATCACTCCACTGCACTCCAGTTGGGGCAACAGAGCGAGACCTTGTCTCAAAAGAAAGAAAAAAAAGGAAAAAAATTATTTTTTACTTTTGAGATAAGGTCTTACTCTGTCACTCAGGCTGGAATATAGTGGTGTGATCATGGCTCACCTCACTGTACCCTCAACCTCTGGGGCTCAAGCCATCCTCCTACCTCAGTACCTCCTAGTAGCTGGGACACATGCCACCACACCTAACTAACTTTTTTGGCATTTTTTGTAGAGATGGGGTCTCGCTATGTTGCCCAGACTGGTCTTGAACTCCTGGACTTCAGATCCACCAGCCTCAGCTTTCCAAAGTGCTGGGATTATAGGAGTGAGTCACCACACCTGGCCCTAAAATGTATTAAGCACATACAGCACTCTATGCCAGACACTGTTCTAAGAACTTTATGTTAACTCATGTAGTCCTCCCAATTGTAGCTGTAAAGGAGGTGCTAGTGTAAAAAGTTCAAGAAACAGAGGCAAAGAGAGGTTAAATAACTTTTGGGGATTTGAATTGCAGTAGCATTTCTAATACTAAGGGAAGAAAAGCAAATAAATTACATGTAGTTTAAAGCAGTGACACTTCCATCACATTTATCACTTCATCTACGAGAGCCAGATCTTTCCCAGGACTTATAAGTAATGTCCATTCCTTGTCCTGTTTAAAGTTAGTATCGTCTAGCCCTAAAGAAATGATTATAGAATTGGGTCTGTAATTTGTTTCTGGACATTGGTGTTCTGAAACTATTTCTCCAACAAATCACCTAGAAATGCTGAATCAAATATAAGAAACGTCTTTTAATACATAAGTGAGTGGTGAGTGATTAAATATAATAAATATCCAGGAAACAAAAATGAAGAGAGAATAGAGAACTAGGGATGGTAGCTGGTGCCAACCCTATGGCTACGTTGGAGTTGCTTAATGGTCTTGATAATGAAGATTTAACAGGTGCCTGAGTGCAGGCGATAAGGCATTAGACTAATGTGAAGTGAGGAATTGGAATAAAGACCTCTATATAAAGCCAGGACCTTGAAAGCCTAAACCTTCATTCAAAGGTGATGCAAAATAAATCAGCCTTCTTGTAAAGAAAGATGACAAGGAAACTTGCCTTGGGCTGGGCTCAGGATTGGAGAAGAAAATAATGTCTCTTGAGAAGGTGTAACCCAAATTCTGCCTTTTGGGGAGTCTGAGTTTTGAATTCATATTACCTTACCTGAAACCCAAGCTGAGAAACTAATAAAGTAGTCCCACGACACCTGGCAAAAATAAACACATAGATACTGCCTGCATGGGAACATCATCAATATAGGCCCATCTGTAGATTCCTATAGATGAAATGCTTCTCGTTAGGATCAAACAATCAAAATCACATTATAAGAGCAGTAGTCAGCATCAATGACACAATTCTTAAGAAATAAAAGAGGGAATCTAGGGCTGGGCATGGTGGCTCATGCCTGTAATCCCAGCACTTTGGGAAGCTGAGGCAGGTGGATCACCTGAGGTCAGGAGTTCAAGACCAGCCTGGACAACATGGCGAAGCCCTGTCTCTACAAAAAATACAAAAATTAGCCAAGTGTGGTGGTAGGTACCTGTAATCCCAGGTACTTGGGAGGCTGGAACATGAAAATCACTTGAACCTATCAGGCAGAGATTGCAGTGAGCTGAGATTGTGCCACTGCATTCCAGCCAGGGCAACAGACCAGGACCCTGTCTCAAAAAAAAAAAAAAAAAAAAAGAGGGAATTCAAAAAGAAATTTAAGAAGGAATTTAAAACATGAGAAAGGAACAAAAGGCAATAAAAAAACCCAGACATATTTGTAAAAGAATCAAATATATCTACTAACATGAAAAATATATCTCTTGACATGAAAAGCCTGAGGGGTAAGTTGAAGAGCAGGTTAGACTTAGGTGAAGAGAGAAACAGTGAGCTGGAAAATAAAGCTGGAGAAATTATCCAGAATGAAGCAAAACAGGTAAACACATGGAAAACATGAAAGAAAAGTCATAAGACACGGAGGATAGAATGATGGTTGAATATACGTCTGATCAGTATTCCAGAAAAAGAAAGAGGGAAAAGGAGAGAGGCAACAGTCAAAGTGATGGTGTCCTAGGATTCATTTTTAAGGATTGATGAAAGATTCAGATTTAAGCATTCCAAGGAAGATAAATAAAATAAGTGCATACCTAAATGTGACATACTCAAACTGTAAAATACTAAAGACAAAGCCACAGTTTTAAAAGTAATCAGAGTGTAAAGGAAACGTTATCTATAAAGCCTTTGCAACGAAAACAGTGAGAGTCATAAGACAGTGAAATAATATTTTTCAGGTTCTGAGAAACCAACAAACAAAAAACAACCATCAACCTGGAACTATATACCTAGCTAAACTACTTTTCAAGAGTGTGTGAAATAAAGACAAATTTGCCACTAATAAATCCTTACTAAAAAACTACTAAAGGGGCCAGTCGCAGTGACTCACACCTGTAATCCCAGCTCTTTGGGAGGCTGAGGCAGATCACTTGAGGTCAGGAGTTTGAGACCAGCCTGGCCAACTTGGTGAAACCCCTGTCTGTACTAAAAATACAAAAATCAGCTGGGCATGATGGTGGATGCCTGTAATCCCAGCTACTCAGGAGGCTAAGGCAGGAGGATCGCTTGAATCCGGGAGGCAGAGGTTGCAGTGAGCCAAGATCATACCACTGCATTTCAGCCTGGGCAACAGAGCAAGACTCTGTCTCAAAAGAAAAAAAAAAAGTGGGCAAAGAAATGGCACAACTTCTAATGCACTTTATCCACATTCCTTCCTCTGTCTTCCTGCTTAGGGAGTATCATCTTTTTGCATTGAGAGGGATGTTCTCTAATATATTTCACTCTTTTGATGGCAAAAATTGTGAGACACTTTCTTGACCCACTTGAGCTCTTCCAAGGACTATGAATTCCAACCTGAGATCCTCAAGTCTCCTCCACAGGTGAGCCTCAGTTTCATGGTGACCACACACTGGAAGTAGGGAAGAATGGGAAACAGTCTATAGTCTCTCAAGTACCAGATGCTGTGCTAGATGTGATACAACCTACTCCAAAAATCATTCCTTTCCTGGGGAAGCTTGCTTTTTAGTGGGTTCATGGACACACACATTACAGAGGAGTGTGAGGGATGAGCAATAGCTTTGGCAGGTTACATTCTCCAAAAAATACTAAGCAAATCCCAGAGCTTGGAATTGAGTGGAAGTATGTTTGCAGACATACTAATGACTCTGTCCATGCATAGATTTTTACATTTACTTACATGAATTTCTCATCCCCTTGTGTTCTCTCCGACACCTGTACACTTGCTCACTCAAGCCTCTGGAAATGAATTTCTCCTCCACTAACAAGTCAGAGATTGAAACAATGCTTGGACGAAGTGATGCTTGGGGTTAGTTTCCACCTGACAGCCAAGTTTTCCACATGCAGAAAACCAGGCACCATTAAAATTCAAAACTCAGGCCACAGAGTCTGAAATGTATGGTTGCGAACAGTCTGATTTCATGTCTGCTTCTGATGCCCTGTGAATACAAATCACCTCATTTGGGGCTGGAGGAGCAGAGGGGAAGAAACCAAAGAATGATCTCCAAAACAAACCTTTAATTCGGATGAGTATAATAGAGTGTAATCCCATTTCAAGTCTGTCAGCATTCCTTTGATGATTACAAATGAGTCCCTTTTCCCCTGCAATGTGGGGGAATAATCTGGATAAAATAACCCTTTTTGTCTGCAAAGGCCCATGCGATGCATACTCGTGACAGCTTTCAGAGTAGTGTTTCAGAGTCTGAGAAGAGCACACTGTGCTACCGAGTCATCTCCTTTCTTTCTCTTGACTTAGAAGATTTTTCACTCTTTTCATGTTCAGTGGCTTCCGAAATTCTCAGGCTTAGAAATCATAAATCACTGCACCGAGGAACAAGAGAGACCCAGGTCACCAGGGCCTTTTCCCTCCCTGCCTGCTCAGCAGGAGATGACAGGTGGAAATGAGAACGTATGATCTTATCTAGAAGGCCAATTTGTACAGCTTTGGAGGGATATACTTGAAGGAATGCACATAATTTTATAGTCTCTTTCTCATTAAAAAAAATGTACAAATGTACACTGAACCCCAGTTCAGGATTACATGCCTCTCTTTGTCAATTTCATTGTAAAATTAAGGGATAGTCGTTTTAAACACTTCGTTCTATTCTTTGAGACCTGAATGCCAAGACACTCCTTCCAAAGCTAACAATGCAAAATGCTTTGTGGAGACAAAGCCACCCTGCACACAAAGACTCAATGAAAAGAGATCTTGAGGACCCCACTGCTGCAGTCCCACTTTGTGGAATTGGTCACGGCAGGCTGCGGAGAACCACACAGAGCAGATCTTGTAGACTTGCTTGTTCTGCTTTCAAGTGCAAAGGTCCCTCTCATCTGCTTTCCCTGTTTTTTTCTTTTAAGTTAGAATGCCCCAGGATGATGATGATGATGATGATGTGATGATGATGATCAGGACGATAATGATGAAGATTGATGATGATTTCTGACAGGGTCTCATTCTGTCATCCAGGCTGGAGTACACTGGCATGATTGTGACTCACTGCAGCCTCAGCCTTCTGGGTTCCACAGATCCTCCTGCAGGCCTGGCATGGGGGCTCATGCCTGTAATTACAGCACTGTGGGAGGCTGAGGCAGGCAGATTACTTGAGGTCAGGAGTTTGAGACCAGCCTGGCCAACATGGCAAAACTCCATCTCTAATAATAAAAAAAAAAAGTGCAAAACTTAGCTGGGTATGGTGGCATGCACCTGTACTACCAGCTACTCAGGAGGCTGAGGTAGGAGAATAACTTGAACCGGAGAGGCGGAGGATGTACTGAGCTGAGGTCATGCTACTGCACTCCAGCCTGGGTGACAGAGTGAGACTCCATCTTAAAAAAAAATTTTTGTAGAGACAGGGTCTTGTTCTGTTGCACAGGGTAGTCTCAAATTCCTAGCCATGAGTGATTCTCCTGCCTCAGCCTCCCAAAGTGCTGGGATTATAGATGGGAGCCACTGTGCCTGGCCCAGGATAATTTTTAATTAGTGCCATAGCTCTCAAAAACCATAAACTAAGCTTTGAAGCCAAAGGCCTTTTCTTGTCTCAGACTTCTGTGTTTTTCCCTGGCTATTCAAGTCAAGGCAGGTTATTTGGGTTTGTCAACGTTTGCCAAAACTGCTATATGGTCTTTACAGGGGATGGCTATCTTTACCCAGTGAAAATTTTGCTTTTCCAAATGTTTAGTTGAAACCAGTGATTCTCAATCCAAGAGTGATTTTGTCCCTTGGGAATATCTGGCAATACCTGGAGGCAGTTTTCTTTGTCATGACCTCTTAGTGGGTGGAAGCCAGGGACGCTGCTAAACATCTTACAATGCCTCCTGAGTAGCTGGAATTACAGGTGCACACCACTGCACCCAGCTCATTTTTGTACTTTTTAAAAATTAGAGCTTGGGTTTCGCCATGTTGGCCAGGCTGGTCTCGAACTCCTGACCTCAGGTGATCTGCTACTGTGGAAAAGAATCATGCAGTCCTCATGCTAAGGTTGAGGAACCCAGGGCTAGACCAGCAGACTTGTCCTTGTTTTGTTTATTTCTGACACTTTTAGAACCTGAAAAAAGTCAAAACATTTTTTTTTTTTTAAATCAGAGTTTAGTCTGGAGTCCCTAGACAGCTCTGAAAATCTCTGTTCTCCAAGTATAGCTTGCCTTCTGCAGCCCAAAGGGGGTCTTTAGTTCCACTAAGCCAAAGAAATGAAATCCACCGGCTACTATGCCTCTCCACCCTCTCTAGCCCAGTGGGGTTTTATTCAGAATGTTTCCCCCTTCCTTTCCTCTAAGGACCTTGTCTATGTGTTTGGCCCTTTTGCCTACATCTCAAGCTAAACTCTCGGCTGTCATTAACATCAGACTGAGGTATCTCTCTGGAGAGGTGTTCGGACTTGAAGTCATTGCTCACTTGACATGCAAGGATGTGTTTGCAACACATCTCAATTATTTCAAAATCTCTGAAACAGTTGCATTTATGGGGGTGGATAATTTGATTTGAACATGAAAAAGGAAGAGAGAGAAAGTCAGGAAGACAGTGCAGAGATCTTTTTATTTTTATGTGTTACATCACCCAGTGCCTCACCTACTTTCCTCCTTCCCCGTGTTCCTGCTGTCATCCCCCCGCTCTCTCTGTCTCCAACCCTACCACCCGCCCCCAGCCTCCATGCACCCACATACAGACAGCTTCGGTGTTACTTTGTGGACAGTGCATTCAGCTCTCCCTGCTGCATGTTGTACACTTACCAGGATATGCTGGAGTTTGTGTGGTCATGGGGCTGAGCATCATTTATGGCCCACATCGAGAAGGAGGAGCCAATGGACTTTTCTGAAATGCTAACTACCACCCCTGCCCAGAAGCCTCGAGACTGCCGAGCGGCTTCCACTTTCTGAGCGTGCCTCTGTCACCCCTTCAAACAAGTCACAACTCTACTTAAAATATTTCTTTCCTTCTGCCAAACACAGAGAAAATATAGTATTGTTTCCAAGAGAGCGAGCAGGGGCACCAGCAGGAATGGGTGTGCAGTATTTGTACAGTTTTGTGACTCAGTCCTTCTGAATTTCCAAGCATTTTAAGAGCGTTGTCCCAAAAAAAGGTCTATTGTGTGGCTCTTGGCACTGAGGAAAATAGCAGGCCTGTCAGAACTCTGTTTCAGATTTAATTTTCAAGTGGGTGATGTAAGAATGCTGTCCGACGAGAGGGCATTTTCTCATTCCTGCTCACTTCGGTGCCGTAAAACTTCAGTTTTCAGAACAGCTCAGATTTAAAAATGGAAGCATCTTTTCCCCACATACCCTTTTAATAAAAAGGCCCCATGTTCCTAAGCAAAGATTAGTGTGGCTTTTAAATAAATACGGCTTCCTGCAATAAAAGTAAAAACATTGGATATTTAATAATTGTTTTTTTTGGAACGTCTTCTTGCAAGATTTTACTACTATCTGTTTTGATACAGTTTGGAAATGCAGGCCGAAAGACATTATTGGTCTTATCAAATACTTGCATGGAGCATTGACTGCGGGGTATAATTGATGTAAAATGTAGGCAGAGGCCGGGCACAGTGGCTCATACCTGTAATCTCAGTACCGTGGGAGGCCAGGTTGAGAGGCTGGCTTGAAGGCAGGAGTTTGAGACAAGCCTGGGCAACAAAGCAGGACCTCATCTCTATTTTTTTAAAAAAAGCAGGAAAAACTTGTTTTTGAAGATGCTCGTTTCCTAGTTGTTTTCTTCCCTAGACCTTGAACAGTGGACAGTGATTTTTCTCATCACATGTATACTTATGTAGAGTGCACAGTTTGTCCTCCATGCCCCTGTCTTCTCTTGTTGATAAAGATTATGTACTGTATTTTTAAAAAAAGAACTGAAACATCACGTCTGACCCCTGGATCTCTCTTAACTGTGAATAGATAAGCTTCTGGGCCCAAGCATCAGTCCAGTGTGGAGGTGACTTTCTGTTCAAACCACTCATTTGGGTCCTGTGGCCAATGTCACCCATCCTCAGCAAAACAACCTTTATTTCCTTCTTCCTGGTTTCCAGAAAGTTCCCCTAAAGCCCTGAGGAGTCACCAAATGTAAGGGGCTTTTTACAAACAGGAAACTTAAGTGGAGTGCCAGTACACCACATGGATTGCGCCAGGTGGGGTCTAAGATAAAACCAGACTGTGGGCAACAGAACAGATAAAACCCACATGGTTCTGCACTGCCTGGGTCTGTTACTGTTCGGGAGGAATGTCAGTCTGTTGCTCCTGTGGGTGTAGCTAAAACACAAACCAGGAGCCTTCATCCTTAAGCAGTCAGACAGACACCTGAGAACCAATCCCAAATTGCAGCCTTCCACAGAACCTTCTGGAACCTTCTAGAATGCAACTCATTACTGCCAGAGGGTCTTTGATGAGAGTCTACTCTGCACCATTTGTCTTCATTACCCACATATTCTCTTTCTGTGGAAAGGTAAGTTATTAGAGTTTGTGCAGTCTGGTATATTAATTGAGATCTTTACTTTCAAAGAATGTCATGTTTGCGATTCAGTCTCGCAGCTGGGGTTAAATTGGTAGCGTTGAGTATTAGGCTGTAAATTACTATAATGATCATTAGTGTTATTCAGGCAAGCCGTGAGAAATGAGCATTATCTGACAATATCTGCATTTTAGCGGACATGAGGGAAATGTGTATTTGTTGGAATTGCAGAAGCCTGAGAACCGCAGGGGAATTCTAACTACAGGGTATCCAGGGCCCAGGGCTGATTCTATTTTGCATGCTCAATTCTTCCGCAATTTATTTTTTTTTAATTAATTTATTTTTTGAGATGGAGTCTCACTCTGTTGCCCAGGCTGGAGTGCTGGGGTGCAATCTCGGCTCACTGACCTCTGCCTCCCGGGTTCAAATGATCCTCTTGCCTCAGCCTCCAGAGTAGCTGGGCTTTCAGGTGCCCACACCATGCCTAGTTAATTTTTGTATTTTTAGTAGAGACTAGGGTTCACCACATTGGCCAGCTGGTCTCGAACTCCTGACCTCAGATGATCCTCCTGCCTCAGCCTCCCAAAATGCTGGGGATTACAGGTGTGAGCCACCATGCCTGGCTCTGAATTTGATTTTTTATTTTATTTACTTTATTATTTATTTATTTATTTTGAGGCAGAGTTTCTCTCTTGTGGCCCAGGTTGGAGTATAGTGACACAATCTTAGCTCACTGAAACCTCCACCTCCAAGGTTCAAGTGATTCTCCTGCTTCAGCTTCCTGAGTAGCTGGGATTATAGGCATGTGCCACTACACCTGGTTAATTTTTGTATTTCTAGTAGAGACAGGGTTTCACCACGTTGGCCAGTATGGTCTTGAACTCCTGACCTCAGGTGATCCACCCTCCTTGGCCTCCCAAAATGCTGGGATTACAGGTGTGAGCCACTGCACCTGGCCCCTCAATTTAATTTAATAAAATTATCCGGGAAATAAGCCACAAAAGGACAATGTGCAGACTTTATAACAGAGCTGTCCAATAGAAATACAAGGTAACCCATGTATGTAATATTAAATCATTTAGTCACCATGTTAGAAAAAGTAAAAGGGGTGAAATGAGTTCTCCTAGTAAACTTTGATATATCCAAAATATTCATTTCATCGTTAATGAATACTTAAAAATTCTTAATGAGATATTTTCTTTCTCTTTTTTTTTTTTTTGCTTATGAAGACTTGGAAATCTAGTGTATATTTTATACTAATAGCATATCTCAATTGAGATGACCACATCTCAAGTACCCAGTAGCCACGTGTGGCCTGAGGCTGTGACTCTGGGCAGTGCAGCTTTAGGTGAGTCTAGGGCAGCACAGAGGTTGGCACCTGTGATCAGGGTGGAGTCTCAGGCCTGTTTAGCACCTTTTGGTGAGGGCACTTTCTTTCCATAAAACCCAGGTTAAGCATGCCTCGCAAAGGGACCCGTGGAGGTACCTCGGTTTACTTGGGAGCTTGGCCTTGCCAGCTTGCCCTCCTGCTGCTTGGAGGAAGATTGGTGTCCTCTTGACTTCTCTAGCCCCTTTCCCAAGAACCCTCCCAGAATTTAGTCCTGTGAAGGGACAGGGGTGCAAGGAATCACCCACACAATGACAGGACCCACCAGCAATACCAGAAGTTGGCCAGCTCTACTCATCCAAAGTCCTTTTTGCCATCTGGACATCACAAGGGTTTCAGACTGCCATCCTGTGGCAACTCCATTTTGAGGCCTGGGGATGTAAGGGTTACTGTATTAGTTTCTTCTCAGTCTGCTAATAAAGACATACCTGAGACTGGATAATTTGTAAAGAAAAAGAGGTTTAATGGACTCACAGATCCACATGGCTGAGGAGGCCTCACAATTATGGTGGAAGGTGGAAGGCAGAGGAGGAGCAAAGTCATGTCTTACATGGCAGCAGGGGACTCCCTTTTATAAAACCATTAGATCAGGCCAGGCACAGTGACTCACACCTGTAATCCCAGCACTTTGGGAGGCCAAGGTGGGTGGATCACCTAAGGTCAGGAGTTTGAGACCAGCCTGGCCAACATGGTGAAACCCTATCTCTAATAAAAATACAAAAATTAGCCAGGCATGGTGGTTCATGCCTGTAGTCTCAGCTACTTGGGAGGCTGAGGCATGAAAATTGCTTGAATCCAGGAGGTGGTGGTTGCCATGAGCTGAGATCACACCACTGCACTCCAGCCTGGGCAACAGAGTGAGACTCGGTCTCAAAAAAACAAAACAAAAAAAGAAAATCAGATCTTATGAGTCTTATTCAATGTCACGAGAACAGCAGGGGAAAGACCCACCCTGTGATTCAATTATCTCCCACTAAGTCCCTGCCACAACCTGTGGTGATCATGGGAACTAGAACGGGAGATTTGGGTGGGGACACAGCCAAACCATATCAGTTACTGACCTGGGCATCTTCTTCCTTGAATGCACCTTGGTCTCTGAGGCACTTCCGGGTTAACCTCATTCCAAAGCTGAGAAAACCCAGGCTTGGCCCAGGCAAGGGATCTGACGCAGGTCTCCCATCTTATTAGTGGAAGGACCGAGACTGGACTCACAACTGTGCTCCTGTTTTGCATCACCATGCTGCCCCCGAGATCAGATCTCAGAACAAGCAGACATGGGGGCCTCAGAAAATCCCCAGCCTGGAACTCTACTGTCACCCAACGACACCAAGGGCTGACCTGGCTGCTTATTATACTGGGTTCACACTAGAATGACCTTGGGTGTGTTTCACATGTGCCGACGTCTGGAGTTTCACCCCCAGCTAACTGAACATGAATCTCTGGGTTGGGGCCTGGGCACTGATATTTATGCAGAGCTTCTGAGATGTAACACATTGCCAAGGTTGACACCTGCTGGGAAACATTGCACACTTTTTCATTTATTTACTTATTAAATATGTAATATTGATTATTATGTTTCCAGAAGCATTGCAAGAATAGTACAAAGATATCCTTTATACCTTTTGCTGGGATTCCCTAATGCTACCATGTTACCCCATTTGCTTTATTATTTTCTAAGTGACAGACAGGTTATCCTTTACTCCTAAATATTCCTGTGTATTCCTTAAGAACAAGGACTTTCTCCTACACAACCAAGGCAGTGAGCAAAATCAGGACACTAAGCCTGCTACAGTACAGTTTTCTAATGTATGGACCTCATTCACATTTTCCCAGTTAACCCAATAACACACACTGGAGCAAAACATAATCCCCAATCATGCATTATTTTCAGTAATTGTGTCTCAGTGGGCCTCTTTTAGCCTGGAACAGCTCCTCAGTTTTTCTTTATCTTTCATAGAATTGGCATTCGTGAAGAACACGAGATGGTTATTTGATAGAATGTCCCTTTGTTTGGATCTGGATGACGTTTCTTGGTGGTGATACTCTTATGCGTTTGGGGCAGGACTGTCACAGCGGTGGTGTTGTGTTCTTCTCTGTGCATCGTATCAGGAGGGACATGCTGATGGTTTATCCCATTGCACTGAAGTGACTGCTGATCGTTTGGTGAAGGTAGGCATAGGTCATTGCATCATATTGCAGAAGCCATCATCAGCCATACTCTCTCTGATTAACCAATCATCTTACGTAGCCATTTATCTAACAAGGCTGTAAGGGTCTTGAACTCAGAGTAAGCAAGCCTTAAAGCAGAAGAGAAGAAAGAAAGGAAGCTCTGGAACTTGGAGCTTTGGCAAAGGGGGAAGGTTTGGGGAAGGCACCACAAAAGTCACTCGTGGCATTAGGATGAAGAGGAAGGAGAGGGCTTGGGGTTAGCGAGAGTGGGTGTGGGAGAGTCAGAGTCTACTGACTTGTGGTTTTGCTGAAACTGTGGCAGGCATGTCTTTCACTGCTGCTCTTGAAAATTTTGTTTTGCAATCCTTCAATTAAAATAGAGCAATTCCCTTTTTCTAAGTTTTGGCCCGCTTTGCAGGTGTTTCATCTGTCTTCTTTTCTCTATTTTTAGAGACAGGGTTTTGCTCTGTTGCCCAGGCTGGAGTGCTGTGATGAGATCATAGGTCACTGCAGCCTTGACCTCCTCGGCTTAAGTGATCCTCCTGCCTCAGCCTCCTGAGTGGCTGGGACTACAGGTATGCACCACTGCACTCAGCTAATTTATTTTAGTTTTTTTGTAGAGATGAGGGCTCACTTTGTTGCCCAGGCTGGTCTTGAACTCCTGGCTTTAAGTGATCGTCCCACCTCAGCCTCCAAAGTGTTGAGATTACAGGCATGAGCCACCACACCCAGCCCTGTCTTTTCTCTTGGGATTGATGGCTTCCACATTAGCTCCAGGAATAATTTCTGTTAAGGTGATGCCTGGCTCCACGAGGCTTCTGTTAACTCCAGTTGTTAATCTGCTTATCTCCAGCTCCCAGGTAATGCTTCCCCCTTCAAAGCGCACCAGTGCCTGTCAGTTCGAAGCCATCCCCTGAACTGCGGACAAACAAGGCCTTTTTACCCACAGATTAAAACCTCTTATTGGTTTTAATAAATGATCAAAACTTGGTTTGCCTCTTGTGCATATGTTGACCGGGGCCGAGAGGTGGTTGTGGTGATTTCTGTCCACTTGGGACCTCAGGCCTCCTGGTGGTCCCTGAGCAAAAGTGGGGTGGGCAGAGCCATGAGCAGTGCTCCCTGTCTGCCTTGCTGCCACCGGTATTTCTGCCTGTGGTTGTCTTTGGCGCATTATCAGGATGTGTCACTCCCTCTCCTTCTTATGTTTACCTTCACCTGGGCTGCGAAGTGCTGTGTGAGAAACATCTCGTTGTTGTGGAGATTGTGGCCACAACAAATTTAGGTTCCCCACCCTCAGGTTGCCCCTTCCTGGTCTCTTCCTCATACCTTTGAAGAAAACAACTCACGGAGGGTGATATTCATAAAGGTGAGCATTTCACAGAGCAGGGCACTGTCATGGGCTGAATTGCATGCCCCACCCCCCAGTGCCAAAAGACCTGGAGTCCTGGCGCTCAGTAACTCAAAATGCAACTGTATTTGGAGACAGTCTTTACAAAGGTAGCCAAGTTAAAATGAGGTTGATAGGGTGGGCTTTATCCAGTATATTGGTGTCCTTATGGAAAGGGGAAATTGGCCAGGTGCAGTGGCTCATGCCTGTAATCCTAGTACTTTGGGAGGCTGGGGCGGGAGGATTGCTTGGGGCCAAGAGTTCAAGATCAACCTGGCCAACATAGTAAGACCCCCCCCCATCTGTATTTTAAAATAAAATAAAATAGGCTAGGCACAGTAGCTCATGCCTATAATCCCGGCACTTTGGGAGGCTGAGGTGAGTAGATCACTTGAGGTCAGGAGTTCAAGACAAGCCTGGCCAACATGGGGAAACTCTGTCTCTACTAAAAATACAAAAAAAATTAGTCAGGTGTGATGGTGAGCACCTGCATTCCCAGCAACTTGGGAGACTGAGACAGGAGAATTGCTTGAACCCGAGAGGCAGAGGTTGCAGTGAGCCGAGATTGTACCACTGCACTCCAGTCTGGGCAACAGAGTAGGACTCCGTCTCAAAATAAATAAATAAATAAAATTATATATGTACCACGGGGAAATTTTGGACACAGATGCACACAGGGGGAAGGCTATGTGAAGACTGGGCTTGTGCTGCCACAGCTAAGGAACTGGCGGAAGCTGGGAGGGAGATCCTTCCCTAGCATCTTCAGAGGGAGCGTGGTCCTGAGAATGCCTTCATCTCAGCCTTCTGGCCTGCAGGTGGGAGATGATGCATTTCTGTAGTTCTAAGCCACCCAGCGTGTGGTACCTTGTTATAGCAGCCTGAGGCATTTAGTAGAGCATCGTTCTGAGCACTTCCTGTAGAAACTGTTCAGTTAATCTTCACCACAGCCACCCCGCCCCGCCCATAAGTGCTGTTGTTATTGTCTTCATTTTCTCTTCATTGTATCCAAGATATCTGCAGCACAGAGAGGTTCAGCAATTTGCTCACGGTCACTTGAGATAATAAAACGCTACTCTAGGGAGCCTCTCAAGCCTGCTTCTGGCTGTCACCTTAGCTCTCCCCTTTCCTCCTGTCCCTGTCCTCTCCATCTCCTTTACGAGGCCTTCTTTGTTGTCCCATCTCTTTTTTGTGTTTTACTTTTTGTTAATATTTTATTTTATTTATTTTTGAGATGGATTCTCGCTCTGTTGCCCAGGCTGGAGCACAGTGGCTCAGTCTCAGCTTACGGCAACCTCCGCCTCCCAGCTTCAAGAGATTCTCCTGCCTCAGCCTCCTGAGTAGCTGGGATTACAGGTGTGAGCCACCGCTCCCGGCTGTGGTTCCATTTCCTAAGTGTCTGCCTTCCTCAGCATCCCTGCCCAGAGTTCCTCCCTCAGTAGCCCCTCCCAAGCCTCAGCCACGTTCTGTGCTGATGACTTGCTGCTCACGCTCCTCCAAGGCAGGGTGTCCCAGGGGCCCTGCAGGCCCCGCCCATCCACAACAGATTCACAAAGCCTGCCCTTCGATGCTGGATTTCTTAGATTTTCCAGCCAGTGGCACCACCGGCTTAAAACCCTGCAGCCATGCCTAACTCCTCTCTCTTCCCATACCCCACGTCCCGACGACCAACCTCTCCTATTCTATGGCTAAACCCTGGTTTTCAGAGTCAGGACCAGCTGCAGAATTTGCAAGGCCCAGTGCAAGATGAAATCATGGGCTCCCTTATTCAAAAATCCAAGGCAAAGTATTGCTGAGGTACTAACATATAAGTCATGTTCGTTCTGCTGTGGTCTCTATGTCTCAATTTATCATGATGCTTTTATTTGTTATGTAATGTCCTTCTAAGTAAAGAAAAACTGACATTTTAAATTACTAGCATGGATTATACTGTTCCGCTTTATAGAGTGCAATGCCAGATTTAAGTAGGAACATTTGACTCAAATGTGGAATCACAGAAATGACATAATTTGTATTTTGCGTGTGGGTTTTTTTTTTGTCTCACAGAAACAGTGAGACATCGCGGGAAACTAATTCAGCTGATTTTTTTTTTTTACCCCCTCGATGGGGTCTTGCTCTGTCTCCCAGGCTGGAGTGCAGTGGCAAGATCTCAGCTCACGGCAACTCCTGCCTCCCGGGTTCAAGTGATTCTCCTGCCTCAGCCTCCGAGTAGCTAGGACACAGGCACCCGCCACCATGCCCGGCTAATATTTGTATTTTTAGTAGAGATGGGGTTTTGCCATGTTGGCCAGGCTGTTCTCAAACTCCTGACCTCGTGATCCACCTGCCTCAGCCTCCCAAAATGCTAGGATTACAGGTGGGAGCCACCGCACGGGGCAACTCAGCTCTTTTTATTTCACTTTTTCACACCTACCCAATCTACTACCGCTCTCTACCTTTGGCTTACTGATATGTAAGGAAGAACTGAAAGGAAAAATCACTATGACTCCGCTATCTTTGTCTCTCCCATGTCATTACTTCCAGTGGAAGTGGTTGGCTATTACGGGGAATCAGATGAGTAGAAAAGGCTGGGAGAGGGTGCCTTGTTTGTTCCTGTTTCTTAGAATGCCATTGCCTTGGTTTTGCAATTCCGATTCTATAATAGAAAGTGCGGCCTCTTGGCGCCATCAGCATCTCTCTCTCAGACTCCGTTGTGGACATAGTAGGCTTTCCTTATGTGCACTTGGAGCCTTGCTGAGCTCCAGTGCACTGCAGACCCACCAAGATTCTATGTGCAGGGCATGGCAGATGCGCCATGGTGAGTTTGGTGGCAAGGGACAGGGGTAACTTATATTGTGGGTGTCTCATCTGCCCATGCACGTGTTCTATTGCTCCATTGGATTTCATTTATAAAACATAGATTCAGGCTGGGTGTGGTGGCTCATGCCTGTAATCCCAGCACTTTGGGAGGCCGAGGCGGGTGGATCACCTGAGGTTGGGAGTTCAAGACCAGCTTGACCAACACAGAGATTAACCTCATTTCTGTAAAAAATACAAAAGATGAGCCAAATATGATGGTGCATGCCTGTAGTCCTAGCTGTTCGGGAGGCTGAGGCAGGAGAGTTGCTTGAACTCAGGAGGTGGAGGTTGCAGTGAACTGATATTGCACCACTGCACTCCAGCCTGGTGTCAGAGTGAGACTCCATCTCAAAAAAACCTCAAAAAACAAAAAACCATAGATTCAGACTGTGTGCAGTGGCTCACACCTGTAATCCCAGCACTTTGGGAGGCCAAGGCGGGCAGATCACTTGAAGTCAGGAGTTCAAGACCAACCTGGCCAATATGGTGAAACCCCCTCTCTACTAAAAATACAAAAATTAGCTGGGTGTGGTGGCAGGTGCCCATAGTCCCAGCTACTCGGGAGACTGAGGCAGGAGAATCTCTTGAACCCAGAGGTGGAGGTTGCAGTGAGCCAAGATGATGCCATTGCACTCCAGCTTGGGCAACAGAGCAAGACTCTTTTTCAAAACAAAACAAAACAAAACAAAACATAGATTCAAACATAAAATGAGGAGGAATCTTAAGACAGTAATAGCAGAGCAGTAAGCCAGGCTCGGGGCCCCTCTCAGCGTGGGGCCCTGTGTGTCTGCACAGGCCAAACACCCGTGAATTCGTCCTGATTCCCATCCGTCTCACACCCTTCCCCACTGCTGTGCTCTCAGTGGGCACCCTCCTCATGTCTCCCCCGGAGGACTGTCTGTCCCCTGATTTCTTCAAGGGTCTCTTCAGTCCATCAGATGCAGGTCACCCCAGGGTTTCTCTGCACTGCCAACCAACGGCATCATCCCCCTGCTCATAGCCTGCAGTAGCTCCCATGTACCTTTAGGTGAACATTTGGACTTCTTAGCAAGGCACTGCTTATTTCTCCAGCCTCAGTGACAACCTTGCACCCTGCAATCAAGCCCTGCTGATCCTGGAGAAGCTCCTGCTGAGCCTTTGCACACCTGTCCCTGCTACTTGAGGGTCATTTCCTCCTGGTTCCCTCCTGGCATCACCTTTCACCAGGAAGCCTCCATCACCTCTCGGGTGGGTCAAATGCATGCCGTTTTTGCCCTCTCCCTACACACCCTGCGTTTCCTCTCTCCCAGCATTCATCTTGTGACGTATGATAAGCAATTGACTAACTTGTCTTTGAGGCCAGGCCACACAGAGTCTCTCAGTGATGAATGCGGGGACAGCAAATGCTTCTGCCCTGTAATGGCATCTGCGGATCACTAGCTGGAGGCCTTGAGACTCTAAGAGCCAAGCTATTCAAGTGCTAGAAATAACACCGCATGGCTCCCGGTCTTTCCTGTTTCCTCTGTGTCTATCAAGAAGGAGCAGCTGTTTTTTGAGGCCTTGCTTTCCTTCCCACGGCTTTGCTCACCCCCACCCTGCTTGGCCTCCAAACACAGAGCCTTCACTTCTCTATAAATACAGTTTCTCTCCAACACAACTTGATTCATTCACGCAGGGTCCTAGTTCTCTCTCTCCGCCATTCCAATTCTCCTCTTTCCATTACATTTAAGAGAACCCTGGCCTGGGGCGGTGGCTCACACCTGTAATCCCAGCACTTCGGGAGGCCGAGGTGGATGGATCACTTGAGGTCAGGCATTTGAGACCAGCCTGGCCAACATGGCGAAACTCCATCTTTACTAAAAAACAAAAATTAGCTGGAGGTGGTGGCACATGCCTTTAGTCCCAGCTACTAGGGAGGCTGAGGCAGGAGAATCACTTGAACTCGAGAAGCGGAGGTTGCAGTCGTGCCACCGCACTCCAGCCTGGATGACAGAGTGGGACTCTGCCTCAAAAAAGAAAAAAAGAAAAAAAACAACCAAAAGACCATGAAAAGGACATTCATTTATGGTTTAAGAGCTGAAACCAAAAGGTAGAGGCTGCCTCGCTGAGTCTTTGCTGGGACCATATATCAGCCATTCAACTTCTTCACCATCTAGTGCACAGCCAGGAAAGCCCCACAAGTATTGATTTGGGGGTTATAAATAAATGTTAACAAATAGGTGAATTTGCAGATACAGAATCTGCGGGTAGTGAGGATTGATTGTAGATGCACCAGCGAACTGGAGGTCAGATTTTTAACGTAAGCATATGGGAGATAACCAGCAACCAAGAGCTCGTAAAAAGGATTCCTGGAGGGTGGTGAAGACATTAGAAGTCTTAGGTGCTCAGAGACAGACGATGTAATCCCTCAGCTCATCCGAGCTGTGGCTATAAAATGGGGCAACCGATTAAGAATGGTAAGCGTAAGACGGAGGCCAGGATTGCTGGCTTATGCCTGTAATCCCAGCACTTTGGGATGCTGAGGTGGGTGGATCACTTGAGGTCAGGAGTTGGAGATCAGCCTGGCCAACCTGGTAAAACCCCATCTCTACTAAAATACAAAAAAATTAGCCAGGCATGGTGACACATGCCTGTAATCCCAGCTAGTTGGGAGGTGGAAGTAGGAGAATTGCTTGAACCGAGGAGGTGGAGGTTGCAGTAAGCCAAGATCACATCACTGCACTCCAGCCTGGGCAACAGAGTGAGACTCCATCTCAAAAAAAAAAAGAAGACTGGGGTAGCCAGAAGGGACCACTGTCAGCAAAGGAAGGAGGCAGGGGAGTGAATAAAGGTCCACAGGAGAATTAAGAAAGCGCGGGCCCCTAGGGCCATTCGTTGAAACTAGCCAGGTTCCTGGCGAGTGTGCCAGGGAATCAATTAAGAATGAATATGAAGCTTGAGGCCAGGCCGGCATAATTACCGTGTGGGCACTGTATTTCTTTACATTTGCTGACTGTCAATCCAGCCTCCTGTGTTTCTGTGAAATGCAAAGGAAGAAATGCTGAGACTTCCCCTTATCCTAAGGTGAAACCAAAGAAGGGGAAACTGAGTGACCTCTCCGAAATCCTCCACCGAGCCAATGGCGAGGCTGTAAGAGATATAGCCGGTCACCCGAACTATTCTCTAGGTATGATTTTTTTGATTTGCCATTTACATCTGCTTCAAGTTTTAGAAACTTCCAGGCTCTGGCTCTTTTTGCTGCTTTGGGGAACAAAGCATGATCCGTCAAGTGTGTACAGCAAACCTGTCCTGCTCCTAAATCCAATCATCTTCGAAATAGATTTTCAAGGTTTATAGTACTACATTCCAAATGTCATTATCATCCCTGAAGTGAAAAAAAGGGTTTAATTATTAAGAGCAGTGAAATTACCATTTAATCTTCCAATTAACTGAATAAGGCACCAAATAAATGCCCTCAAGCCTTAATTTCTACCTTGAAGTTAAGGTAAGTAAGTGTCCTGCCTACCTTGATCATCCTACACATCCTCCAAGCAGGCAGAGTTGAAAGGCTAAGTGGGTGGGGTGGGAGGCGGCGCCCTTCCACCCTCCTGTCTGTTTGTCCAGCTCTGTTGGTCCTCCCGATTGGTTAGCGACCCTGAGTGTTTCTGAGAGCCTTTTGTTGCATGTGGGGCCAGAGCCACTAATCTGGCCAATTCCAAGCAGAAAAGATCAAGTATAGATTTCATATCTGAGTTTTAAGTGCTAGTAAAAAGTTGCATTAAGTTATCAAATGCACTGCGAACCTGGCTTCATCGCCAAGTGACTCTGCATCCCAAAGAAAAGAGAAGTGTTCCATCTAGATGCTTGGGGTAAGGGGGATTGATCCAGTTACTTTTAAATTAATCTAATTCAGATGGCGTTCGCTGTGTAACTTTCTAAGGTGGGTACTTGGTGAAAGAACAAGGTGTTCATTTTTATGGGATTTAAGGTCTTTCGTTGAAAAGGAGTGGAGAAGTTTCTACCAGTCTTGTTTGAAATAAAATAGTAGTGTAATCTAAAGATTGTAATTCGAGACCAACACAGCACATTTAGAGAAACTTTTTACTTTATTTATTTAATTATATATATGTATTTTCAGACAGAGAGTCTCCCTCTGTCCCCGAGGCTAAAGTGCAGTGGCACCATCTTGGCTCACTGCAACCTCTGCCTCTCTGGTTTAAGCAATTCTCTGCCTCAGCCTCCTGAGTAGCTGGGATTACAGGCACATGCCACCACATCTGGCTAATTTTTGTATTTTTAGTAGAGATAGGGTTTCACCAGGCCAGGCTGGTCTTGAACTCCTGAGCTTGTGATCCACCTGCCTCAGCCTCCCAAAGTGCCGGGATTACAGGTGTGAGTCACTGTACTCGGCATTAGAGTAACTTTTAAAAATTAGTTGACTGATGTGATTTCTCTCTCACTTTCTCTCACTCTCTCTCTCTCTCCGTATATGTGTGTGTAGCATATTACATAGAGAAATCTGTAAGTCCTGGGTTATGCTGCTTGCTTAGGAAGATTAATCGGAATCTGCCCTCCCATATTCACCTTTGATCTGCTCTTGCTCTGGTAGTCTGCTTTAATGTGTCATTCATTCAGGAACTGTTCATTGTCCTATATGATGACATACTGCTGTATGACAAACTCTAGCTACTGGAGATACAGCAATAAATAAAGCGAAGTCCTTGCTTACATCCCAAAGGGGGAAAATAGGCAAGGTGTCGCTATGTAGCAAAATACAGAAGAGTCAGTGGTGTGGGGCAGGAGGTGTGCTGTCTTACACAGCTACCCGGAAAGGTGTGATTGATGAGGCCACATTGGCACAAGAGGCTGAATGAAGGGATGAAGGGAGAAAGCAGGTGTCTGGAGGAAGACTGCTTGCAGCTGAGAGACAGTTAAAGCAAAAGTCCTGAGGTCAGAGTATGCTTAGCATTTTCGAGAAACGGGAAAGCACTGTGGCTGAAGTCAAACAGGAGAGTGGCAGGAGATGAGGCTGGATGAGGTTGGATGGGATAGAAGGGGCCCCAGTGGCATGGGACTTCGGATTTTTGTTTGGAGTTGGAAAGGCATACAGTGGGTTGGCATACAGTGTAGACAAATGCCAAGACAGCCACAAAAATCTGAATCCCTACATATAAATATACACATGGGCAGCTACCTAGAAAAATCCACTTACAGTACATGTGAATATGTGGTGGAAAATGACGGGGCTTGACGAATCACAGCATCAGTATACAGAAAGGGAAAAGAAGGGAGAAAAATCCACAAGATGGGAGTTAATTGGGTGACTATCAGAAAGCAATGTTAACTACAAGAATTCAAAGGCCAGGGGCAGTTCGGAACCAGGTTTCTTCCATCCCGTGTCTCCCCTGTCTTCTGGGTCCTCAGAGTCTGTCCTTGCCCCTCTGTCATCCACTTGTGACAGCAGACAGAAAGAGGGAGAGGAGGGTCCAAGGGGTCTCAAGGGCCAGACCTTCAAGTGGCAAACATCACTTCTGCCCTCTCTCCATTGTCCAGAATTTTCCACGGGCCCACTGTGCTGCAAGGAGATTGGGGCAGGACGGGCTGGAAAATATACTCCTCCTGTGTGCTCATGAAGAAAACGTATTGCCTCTGCCTTGTCTGGACTCTCAGTTCACCTTCTCTCTGTGGTTTGCTTCAGGACTAGGATCTGAGCTCATCACCTAAGCGTGGTCACAGCTATCCTTGGTCATCCCTAACGGGAGCCCCCCAAATATCCAAGAAACAGGCTGGTGGCTCTAGTTCTCTTCATGATTCGCTTCCAAGTTCACCTTCTTAGTACCACACCTGGGACTAGAGGAAGGCCTTAAACTCAGACCTGACTTCACCCTTTGATCTTGACGTTCCTGGGTGTGTAGTGCCAGTCCTGAGCCCTGGGTCATGGGGCCTTTCCTGTACCCTCAGGACCCCTGACTCATGGCTCCCAATGCCATTGCCAATTCTCTAAGTGCATTCGTGAACACAAAAGAAAAAAACATCTTTTTCTGGGAAAGGACTTCAAACATGTAAAAACACCTTTCAGGATTTATGATTACAAGGGCGTGGTCTCTTATCTAAAGCATTAACCAATGGAGGGTGGCACGTTATTTTAAAGAAGAAAGAAAAAAAAAGAGAGTGGGAGGGAAGGCAAGGACGTAGCAATTGAATTCCTTTCTCTTCTCAGAAGTAAGATTGTGAAATTGGCCCCTGGTGATTAGGGGACTTTAGCACACCGATGTGGGGCCAGTGACTGATGTTCTTATACCCTGCGCTCAGAGTGACTCATGCTACGTCAGCCCTCAGGAAACTTGGACTTCGTTGCAGGCCTCTGGCTTCAGAAAAGAAAGAGAGGAAGAATGTACAGCTCTTTTGGCCTCTTCTAAATACTAGTAACTTTTTAGATCATAATTATTAGGAAGGAAGGTGGGAAGGAACGGAAGGAGGAAGGAAGGGAGTGGGTAGGGAAGAAAGGAGGGAAGAAGGGTGGGGAGGGGGGATAACGCTTTTCCTCCAGGCTCAGCAGTGACATTTGTGGACTGAGGGCAGCCACAGGGTTGTGTGCCGGTCTCTGAGCTGTTTACTTTATATCAAGGTGCTCAGAGCTGAGAGGGTTGACTGCGAATGTAATTTGATTAGAGTTGGGTTATTCAGCATTGTACCAATGGAAGCTCTATGTTAATTAGTGTTCTTCAAGATTTACAGTACATGGCTGGGCGCAGTGGCTCACACCTGTAATCCCAGCACTTTGGGAGGCCTAGGCAGGTGGATCACCTATGGTCAGAAGTTTGAGACTTGCCTGACCAACATGGTGAAACCCTGTCTCTACTAAAAATACAGAAAATTAGCTGGGTATGGTGGTGGCATGGAGCACCTGTAATTCCCAGCTACTTGTGAGGCTGAGGCAGGAGAATCTCTTGAACCCGGGAGGCTGAGGTTGCAGTGAGTTGAGATCTCACCATTGCACTCGAGCCTGGGCAAGAAGAGCAAAACTCCATCTCAAAAAAAAAAAAAAAAAAAAAGCAATATAATTGTAATACCCTAGAGATGTACAGTGGTTTATGATAAAGAAAAAAAAAAGAGATGCTTCTGCCCATTATATCATTTAATCCTCACAGCAAAACATGAAGCTACCAAACCCAAGAGGTGACTGTCAAAGTCACACACCCTAATCCCAGGCTTGGCCATAGTCTTGGGATTTTTATTTATTTATTCATCTAAGAGATGGGGTCTCGTTCTGCCGTTCAGGCTGGAGTGCAGTGGTGTGATTGTAGCTCACTGCAGCTTCAAGCTCCTAGGCCCAAGAGCTCCGTGTGTGCCAGCCTCCATGCCTGGCAGTCTTGGGGCTTGGAATCCTCTGCTCCACGCTTTTTCTCCCTGTCCATCACTGGCCTGCTCACAGTGAGGAGCCATATGGGATTCGGAAATGCCTTAATCAGTGCCGAGTTCAGCAGGCTCGATGGCTCATGCCTGTAATCACAGAGTTCTGAGAGGCCACGGTGGGAGGATGGCCTGAGACCGGGAGTTTGAGACCAGGCTGGGCAGCATAGTGAGATCCCAGTTTTACTAAAAATTTTAAAATTAGCCAAGTGTGATGGCACACGCCTGTAGTCCTAGCTACTCAGGAGGTTAAGGTGGGAGGATCACTTGAGCCCAGGGGTCGAAGGTTGCAGTGAGCTATGATCATGCCACTGCACTCCAACCTGGGTGACAGAACCAGACCCTATCTCTAAGGAAAATAATAAATAAATATATAAATAAAATCCTCCAACTTAGATGTAGCTCTTGCTCCTGACCATGTTTTACGGAACTCAAGTGAATGTTCCCTTAAGAATGATGGCCAGGTGCAGTGGCTCATGCCTATAATCCTAGCAGTTTAGGAGGCCGAGGTGAGCAGATTGCCTGAGCTCAGGAGTTCGAGACCAGCCCGGGCAACATGGGAAACCCCGTCTCTACTAAAAATACAAAAAATTAGAGGGGCATAGTAGTGCTCGCCTATAGTCCCAGCTACTTGGAAGGCTGAAGCGCAAGAATTGCTTGAATCTGAGACAGAGGTTGCAATGAGCTGAGATTGTGCCACTGCACTCTGGTCTGGGTGACAGAGTGAGACTCTATCTCTACAAAAAAAAAAAAAAAAGACGTACTTGACACTAACCCTCAGTCCCTTCATGAAAACCAAAACCAAAACCGAGCAAAAACCCATCGGGGCTGGCCAAATGCAGGAGGCAGTTTCTGCCCACTCTGCCTACTGCTGGAATGTCCCAGTGATGCATACTGGCATAGCTGTGGCTCTGAGGAGTTCTGGTCAACTGTGTTGACCTTGGTTTAACCTTTGGCATCCTAAGCTTGTTTTGCCATAGAACCTCTTCCTCTTAGTCCCCTGCAAAACACCTGTTACACTTGCCCCGGGTCTTTGAACCAGAATTCTTTACATCATAAAGATGTACAGCTCAAAAGAGACAGCCACATTTCTAGAATCCCGTTCACTCATGAGTTAGTCCAGTGCATCATCATACTGGATGAATGTCTCCCAGGGAGAGGCTGCTCAGGTTTGCAGGCTTTCATTGATCGTGCCGGGTTCCAGAAGCAGCCTCGGTCCCGGCACATTGGAGATTCACCCTTCAGGCATCTGGCATCATCCAGCTAAGACAGTGTCATCTCTTGCTCTGAGCCTCTCCCGGGCTGTTAATGTAACATCAGATTTCCCAATTCCTAATCCATGTATGTCTTCCTTTACCCTCAGCTACTATTTTTCCTTTTCCTTTTCTTTTTTTTTTTCTGAGACAGAGTGTCACTCTTGTTGCCAAGGCTAGAGTGCAATGGCACAATCTCAGCTCACCACAACCATTGTCTCCTGGGTTCAAGTGATTCTTCTGCCTCAGCCTCCCAAGTAGCTGTGATTACAGGCATGTACCACCATGCCTGGCTAATTTTTTGTATTTTCAGTAGAGATGGGATTTCTCCATGTTGGTCAGGCTAGTCTTGAACTCCTGACCTCAGGTAATCCACCTGCCTCGGCCTTCCAAAGTGCTGGGATTACAAGTGTGAGCCACCATGCCGGGCTTATTTTTCATTTTCTTTATTAATAACCTTTGGAAGGGACATTAGAATTGCCACTGGGCTGGTCTAGATAGCAGGCAGCAATACTAGTCTAGCAAGTATCTCCTCAGCCCACTCCCATTCTGATAGGGTAAGTTTACACAGGTGCCAAAGTAATGGGCCATTTTTCCCATCAGACAATAAAGCTGCCTTCACTTTCATTTTGCAAAACCCACTTCCATCAGCCATGCAGGAATTCTGGCATAAGCTTTAAAACATAGTTACAATTTCACTCAACAACAGTCAACACGGAATATTTTTGTGACCAAATGTCTGGGGATTCCTCCCCACCAACAAGCAAACAGTTAATTCTGCAGCAAACACCAGCTGAGTATACTCCAGTTCAATTCTGACGCCACCTACCTGGAGACAGCATCACATCCCGCAGACCGAGGGCTCAGCTCTTCTTCCCAGCAGCCACAGTCCGGGCCTCTGGAACTTCTGCACAACAAGCTTCAAGTTGAGGTTCCCATGACCCCCTCCGTGGGTTCCATCAACATGCGAGAGTGGCTCACAGAAAAACTTTAGGGAAGTTTACTTATGTTTATCCGTTTATTATAAAGGCAATTATAAAGGATACAGATGAAGTGACACATAGGAAAAGGGATGAGGGAAAGCGTACAGAGCTTCTGTGCCCACCCTGGGCACCCTGCCCTTCAGAAACCTGTACGTTTTCTGCTATCCAGAAGCTCTCCAAACCCAGTTCTTTTGGATTTTTATAGAAGCATCATTACACAGGCGTAATTGGTTAAATCACTGGCCATTAGTGATCGATGTAACCTTCAGTTCCTCTCCTCTCCCTGGAAGTTGCGGGGTGGGCTGAAAGTCCCAACAATCTAATCTTGCCTTGGTCTTTCCAGGGACCAGCCCCCATCCTGAAGCTACCTAAGGGCTGTCAGACATCAATCAACTTAATAGCATATGAAACACCTCGATTTGCAGAGTCTAAGTGTTTTAGGAATTGTATGGAAGGAAACACGTATAAGATCAAAAACATATTTTACAATATCACACTCCTATAGAAAACTTTGGGACACATACCACAATTCTTTGAAAATCAGTTATTTATCTGGCATAAATCAGTGAAAATGACTAAGGCAAGTTGTAATCATTTAGGGGGTTTACTTGCTAAAATAAAGGACCTTCACCTGGGAGACACATCTATGCCTTTCTCCAGAGATAATTTTAAGTGCTTCAGTATTTAAAGGGGAAAGGATGGATATTGGGGGAATATACAATTTTCATATGGGAGGGGGAGAGGAAACAGTCATTCATGCTGTCACTTCATCTGGCTAAATGAATCTGCAATTTTACATAAGATAATGTAGACAATAGAGCAGAGGAAGCAACCAGCTATGCATTTGTCTCAGGCAGGCAGAAGGATGACTTTGAGTTCTGTCCTGTCCCACATCTGTGGAAAAGCTATCAATTTACATTGCCAGGGTGAAATTCAACAGAACTGTTTTAAAGTAAAGATCAGCCAGGCACATTGGCTCACACTGTAATCCCAGCACTTTGTGGGGGGCTGAGGTGGGTAGATCACAAGGTCAAGAGTTGGAGACAAGCCTGGCCAATATGGTGAAACCCCATGTCTACTAAAAATACAAAAATTAGCTGGGTGTGGTGGTGCACACCTGTAGTCCCAGCTACTCACGAGGCTGAGGCAGAAGAATTGCTCGAACTCAGGAGGCAGAGGTTGCAGTGAGCCAAGATCATGCCACTGCTCTCCAGCCTGGGTGACAGAGCAAGACTCAGTCTTGAGATGTTGATCACCACCACTCTATCCTGCAAACGCTGACTCCATGCCAGATGAATAAATACACTCAAACACACAAAGTACAGTGAACAAAGGGGCTATGGAAGTCATCAGCTACTCTCAGAGGGCAGTTGCAGCTACCCGACCTCTTTCTAGCTGTTCCTCCTTGCATTTATTCAGTATAGATTTAATAACAGAGGTTCTAAGAACACGCTTGTGGATGATTAACACGGTTAAAAGAGTGGTTTTAGAAATTATAAAAGCTTTGATTCAGGGGCCCAGAACAAACACCATTAAAGGGGATTCCCCCTTCAACCTCGCCCTGAGAGGGCCATCCAGCACAAAGGTTACATGAGCAAACTCTAGCTAGCTAGAGTAGGGACAAAGGAATGTGGGGGTAAACAGACTTAACCGGAGAAGCTTCTGTTATCCCTAATCTTCACCCTGGGACGTAATGCTGTAAGGTAAGAACCAGCTGCCTTCAGCCCATCCTATTATTACAAGTTAATGAAACTTTCGGCCTTCCGAAAGATTTGAGACTATAATCTTATAACTTTCCCTAATATTTCCCTTAATATTTTGCCAACCACCCTGAGTGAATCCCAACACCATCTCAAAAAAATAAAAATAAATAAAATAAAGACCTTCGGGCCTGCAAGGAATCTCCTTGTGGGCAAAAGGTGAGGGATGTATGTAGCTTTTCATCTTTTTTTTTTTTTTTGAGATGGGGTTTTGCTCTTGTTACTCAGGCTGGAGTGCAATGATGCGATCTCGGCTCACCGCAACCTCCGCCTCCTGGGTTCAGGCAATTCTCCTGCGTCAGCCTCCTGAGTAGCTGGAATTACAGGCACGCACCACTGTGCCCAGCTAATTCTTTTTATTTTTTGTAGAGACGGGGTTGCACCATGTTGACCAGGATGGTCTCGATCTCTTGACCTTGTGATCCACCCGCCTTGGCCTCCCAAAGTGGATTTTCATCTTTGTAGCCATCTTAGGAACCAAATGGGAGGCAGGTTTGCATGACCCAGTTCCCAGCTTGACTTTTCCGTTGGCTTAGTAAGCGTGTGGTCCCAAGATTTATTTTCCTCTCACACTAGCCTTTCTACAGTCCCTGGATTATTTGAATATAAATGGATTTTCATTGTAAATGTGATGAGGATGATCCCAAGAAGGACTTCCCTGTGCCTTTCAGAAGATGGAGGAGAGCTCCCACCACTCTTAGGGGTTCATGTCATGAACTCTTCATCTATATTAAAAAATGAAAACCTAAGAACTTTGGTCTAAACTGTTGTAAGATTTGCTCAACTGAGGCCTTTCAGGATGCTCCTTTGAGAAAGGTTTTAGCCATGACAGGAGCTGTAAGAGTTTCTGCTGATTCACAGTGGGAGTATTCACCAAGAAAGAGTGTCTTGGAGTTAAACATGAGCTGTTCCAAGATCCCTGAGTGTTGTGAAGTGTGACAAAAAAGAGCCTACATCCTCCCATTTCCTCCCCTCACCAGTTTAACAAGGTTCAACAGAGCATCTCCAAGCTCTCCTGGATTCCAGGACTGGTTTCTTAACCGAGTGTGCACATCTGCCATCTTCCAGGAGAGTAAATACTTGCCCACAAATAGAGTTAGATTGCAAAAATTCTTACTGAAACTATTAAGAAACAAAGCAGTTTTGACTGATGCACATGGTGGAGAATTTGACCTGGAGGGAATCGTTAATAAGCAGTTTCATTAGTAGTTGTTCTTTAGGAAGGATCTGTCTTGAACCAGCCAAGAAGCCAAGGTGTGGGAAGCTCAGCAGCATGATGACTCTGCCCCACACACTGGAATGCATGAGCTTGCCTACCGGGGAAGGAGCATGCCGGAAAGGGTGTGAGATCGGGAGCAGCTCATCTGTCATCTGCCTTTTGTTTAAGGACAACTTGGCAGCAGGCTCCCGCTCCACCCCACTTCTTACCTTCATCCTGGGAGACGCCTGGTCCACAGGGCATCTTCACGCTTAGTCCTGGCATCCTCATTTCCAGCAACCTTCTCCACCAACCTCTTATACCCCCTTCCATGGCCACTCCTGGACATTTCCAATACCTGCAAATCCACCTTGAAATCACTCTTCAAACAATGCGTGGGCACAGCCACCTGCCTCGCCAGCCTGCTGTGTGGTTCCCTCCCTCTGACCTTGCTGGTCCTCATCAGATCCTCTGGTCCCTTGGGCTGGGCCCCGCCCCTCTTCTCTGCTCATTTTCTTTCCTATATTTAGCTTGGAACCCACGGTTCATCATTTTGAGCAGTCTCTCGACAATACCCGCCTTCAGATTTGTCGAACCATAACCCACAGTAAGAAATCTAATACAAAATAAAGAAAGAAACAAACAAACAAAAAAAGGGAGATGGGGGCAATAAGAAAAAAATAAATCTAATACATATGGGCCAGGCGGAGTGACTCACGCCTGGTAATTCCAGCACTTTGGGAGGCTGAGGTGGGTGGATCACTTGAGGTCAGGAGTTCCAGACCAGCCTGCCCAAAAACAAAAATTAGCCTGGCATGGTGGTGTGTGCCTGTAATCCCAGCTACTCTGGAGGCTGAAGCAGTAGAATTGCTTGAACCTAGGAGGCGAAGGTTGCAGTGAGTGGAGATCATCCCACTGTACTCCAACCTGGGTGACAAAGAGAGACTTCCTCTCAGAAAAGAAAGAGAAAGAGAAGAGAGAAAGAGGAAGGAAGGAAGGGAGGAAGGGAGAGAGGGAGGGAAGAAAGAAATCTAATACATATGATGTAAGGGTCATCTGCATACGTATTTATATATACACAAGCCTCTTCCAACTTTAACTCAATCACAATTATTTAAAAATCTAGCTTCAAATTCGAGTCACAGCACCAAAAATAAAAATTAAATTAAAAAAAGTCTCTCCCTGAGCATCAGCTCTTACAGTTACAGCTGTTTCGCTCATCGTCACCACACTGTTGCAGCAGTCATCTATACAAACTGTATCGGCCCACGGCAACATCCACCACCTGGATTCAAATGATTCTCCTGCCTCAGCTGCCAGAGCAGCTGGGATTACAGGCACCTGCCACCATGCCCGGCTAATTTTTGCATTTTTAGTAGAGAGGGGTTTCACCATGTTTGCCAGGTTGGTCTTGAACTCCTGACCTCAGGTGATCTGCCTGCCTCAGCCTCCCAAAGTGCTGAGATTACAGGCAGGAGCCACCATGCCCAGCCAAGAGATGGAGTTTCTCTCTTGTTGCCCAGGCTGTAGTGCAATGGCACGATCTTAGCTCACTGCAACCTCCACTTCTCTGGTATAAGTGTTTCTCCTGCCTCAGCCTCCCAAGTAGCTGGGATTACAGGCACCTGTCACCATGCCCAGCTAAATTTGGATTCTTAGTAGAGATGCGTTTTCGCCATATTGGCCAGGCTGGTCTAGAACTCCTGACCTCAGGTGAGCCAGCTGCCTCAGCTTCTCAAAGTGTTGGGATTACAAGCCTGAGCCACCGCGCCCAGCTGCCTTCCTCCTCTTAAGGATTCTTATGATGACATAAACCCCTTCCGGATAATCCAGGGGAATTTCACCAACTCAAGACCCTGAACTTCATCACATCTGCCAAGTACCTTTACTATGAATGTCAGTTAACATAATCACAGGTCCTGGGGATTAAGGCCTGTGGACATCTTTGGGGGCTGTTATTCTGCCTACCACATGACTTTCTTAACTTTTTTTTTTTTTTTTTTGAGACAAAGTTTTACTCTTATTGCCCAGGCTGGAGTGCAATGGTGCAATCTCGGCTCATTGCAACCTCTGCCTCCCATGTTCAAGTGATTCTCCTGCCTCAGCCTCCTGAGTAGCTGGGATTACAAGCATGCACCACCATGCCCGGCTAATTTTGTACTTTTTGTAGTAACTGCGTTTCTCCATGTTGGCCAGGCTGATCTCAAACTCCTGGTCTCAGGTGATCTTCAAGCCTTGGTCTCCCAAAATCTTGGGATTACAAGCATGAGCCACCACGTCTGTCCCGTCCATTCACTTTTCAACCTTTTCCAAACAAGCTTCTGTCCCCACCCACCATTTCGAATGGTTTCCAAATGGTTGTTGATGGCTTCCGTGTCACTGAAACCATTGGGTTGTTCTAATTGTCCTTCTTCCCAACCTTTTGGCACTGTAGACCAAACAGCATGAGGCATGGCAGCCACCCTCGAGGACCAGAGCATGTGGGTGACGGCTGGCTTTCATGAGCCTGTCCTGCTGTCACCTGGGAGCCCATCCTCACAGGACTGAGGCTGGCTGCAGAAGCAGGCATTCCACACCCCATTCCTCCATTAATCACCCAAGGCTCCATGGTGCCTAGGCTTTCTTTGTTGTTTAAAAGTGTAGGTCAGGTAACTGCAGGTGAAGTTTTCTTAAACATTTTTGTTTATACATGCAAAGTGGATAAGTGGGTGAGCTTTCAGGAAGTAAAGCACACGCCAGCCAAGAAACAGGGCCTGGCCAGCTCACCTGATCTCCCCTCTCCCCTCCCTATCGCTAGCCCCTCTCCTCCTAAAGGTAATGCTACCCTGGGGGAGGGAGTTTTTTCCTTTTAAATAGACTTAATTTTTTAGAGAAGTTGTAGGTTCATAGAAAAATGGAACAGAGGTCAGGCACGATGGCTCAAATTTGTAATCCCAGCACTTTGAGAGGCTGAGGCAGGCAGATCACGAGGTTAGGAGTTTGAGTGCAGTGGGCCAAGATCTCACCACTGCCTGAGTGACGGAGCAAGACTCCATCAAGAAAAGAAAGAGAGAGAGAGGAAGAAAGAAAAAGAAAAGAGAGAAAGAAAAAGGAAGGAAGGAAGGAAGGAAGGAAGGAAGGAAGGAAGGAAGGAAGGAAGGAAGGAAGGAAAGAAAAATGGAGCAGAAAACACAGTTTTCATCAACCTCTACTCCCTGCTGCTACACGCACACATGCACATCTTCCCCCACTAGGAATATGAAACCTGGGTGGGATATTTGTCATAATCAGTAAACCTACACATTGTCACATCACTCTCACCTGGAGTCCATAGTTTACATTAGGGCTCACTCTTGGTGTTGCTCATTGCCTGGATCTGGACGTGGACAGTGACATGAATTCACCATTGTAGTATCACACGGAGTAATTTCACTGCCCTACAAATCCTCTGTGCCTCACCAGTTCATTCCTCCTTTCTCCTGACCTCTGGCAACCATGGATATTTTCGTTGTCTCCATAGTTTTGCTTTTTCCAGAATGTCATATATTTGGAATCATACAGTGCACAGCCTTTTCAGATTGGCTTCTTTCACTTGGGAATACACATTTCAGGTCTCTTCATGTCTTTTTGTGGTTTGATAACTCATTTCATTTTAGTGCTAAGTAACATTCTATTGTCTGGTTTTTTGTTTTTTTTTTTTTGAGATGGGGTCTTACTCTCCCAGGCTGGAGTGCAGTGGCGCAATCTCAGCTCACTGCAATCTCCACTTCCTGGGTTCAAGTGATTCTCATGCCTCAGCCTCCAGAGTAACTGGGATTACAGGGGCGTGCCACCATGCCCAGCTTATTTTTTGCATTTTTAGTAGAGACAGAATTTCACCACATTGGCCAGGCTGGTCTCGAACTCCTGACCTCAGAGGATCTGCCCGCCTTGGCCTCCCAAAGTCTTGGGATTACAGGCATCAGCTGTAATGGCTGGCTGGGCCTAGGTTTTGAAGAAGGAATTGGACTGAGTGTAGGGGAGGTCATACTGCTGAAGTGTCTTCTTTGTACCTGCATCATGCTAGGACTGACATACTTCAAAGTGCAAAGCCCCTGAAGGATCTTGCATTAGTCAGTTCTATGCACTGAGCTTCTGGCCCCAGAATACCATCCTCAGAATAAGAATATGATAAGGACAGGTGGATAGGTGGGCAGGAGGACACAGGTTGGAGGCTCAGGCACTGCACTGCACATACATGTCTTGATGTAAATGGTCCGGTGGAGGTCAGGTTCTGTTTAGCAGGGATAGACTATGTGACGAATAGCGTGAAGAAACATAGCAGAAGTTTCATTCCCACTCATGTGACAGTCTGTGGAGCAGGCAGCTCCTCTCTTCAAGAATCTGGGACCCAGGTACCTTCCATCTTGTGGCTCTGCTTCCCCCAAACCTTGTCATATTTTCATCTAGCTATATTGACCTGGTCTTTTGGATAAGCCTGGAACACTAAACCAAAGACACACTCTGAAAATTCATTTGACGTGTGGTCAGCTCCTGATTTAGCACAGTCTGGGGAATGATGGGGTGATGGACAAGAAGGTTCTCATGAGGAGGCTGAAGAGATCTAAGTATGGGTGTGCCAGCCTGGGGTACTGGCCTAGGGGTCACATCAGGGTGACCCTGCGTTCCCTGGGGCAGAGTGTGGCTCACGATGGAGTGCTGAAAACCCACCAGGAAGGCTGGAACTTTCAGTACACATCGTTTTATGAGGGCCTGCCTATGTGCCAGGTGGGGAGACACTGACCAGAGGCCCAGGGCCACCGAGGGGTCTCTTGGTGCCTGGTGGGTGCACTGTGCCAGCAATGATGTGGTTCTAACAGGCAGGACTCTGACCCACACTCCTGGTGCTGGTTTTTGCCACTCATGTTGGATTTTGCTTCTCTAAGTGAACTTACTCGGGATGGCTGAGTTCTTGGCCATTCTTCCAGTAGTTTTCAAGGGTGAAGAAAGGAGTTTCAGCAAGACAGCTAACGTCTGCATGAGTGAGCCAGGGAGTGACTGTAGCCTTCCTCTAAACAGCACTCTGGACTGGGTGGGCGTGAGGACCCCAGGGCAGGCTGGCTCAGCCCCTTTGATTTCGGGTTTCAGGGAAGCCCAGGGAGCTGGATTGGGTGCCTGGATTTTCCGAGAATTATGTCTCTGAGAGGATTTTGAAACCTAAACAGGAATACTTTACACACAGGTCATCGAGCAGGAACTGGGAAGTTCCGAAGCTGCCCTCCTTCACGCCACCTCCTCCCTTCAGAGGCTGAGGGCTGCCAAGCTGTCTCCCACACACCTCAGTGAAAAGTCCCTGGCTCCCCTCCCAGCCGCCTCACTGTGACCTCGCGAGGTGTGAGAAGGAGGAAGCAGATCCAAGGATGAACCTTCCTTCCTCCTTGCTGAGAAACAGTCTGGGCCCCCGCGCCTGCTGGGCCTCAGAGCTTCTCAGAGCCCAGGGCCCAGCGTGGCTCCTGTAAGCTGCCTGGGAATTGCCGAGGCTGGGACTGGCTGCCTGTCTTATTTCCTGTGTCTGCTGCAACCCATTTCCTAAACTTAGGTGGCTGAAAGCAACAGAAATTAGTCCCCTCACAGTTCTGGAGGCCAGAGTCCGAATCCAGGTGTTGGCAGGGCCGTACTGCCTTCGAAGGTTCTAAGGAAGAATCCTTCCTGGCCTTTTCCAGCTTTGGGTGGTGGCTGGCAATGTTTGGCGTTCATTCCATCTGCACGTGGTTGTCTTCCCTCTGTGGCTCCTCCTTTCTTCTTATAAGGACACCAGCCCTGTGGTGTTAAGGCCCGCCTTACTCCAGTATGATATCATCTTAGTTCATTACATCTACAACCTCCTATTCCCAGATGTCACATTCTGAGGTTCCTGATGAACATGAACTTGAGGGGACACTATTCCACCCACAGCAGAGCCTCACTGTTCCCTCCCCACAGCACATCCTCAGAGCAGGCCCCCTCTCCACACGGTACTCTGCCTGGCTTTCCTCTCCAGCACCAAGACAGAGCCAAGAGTGATTTCTTGAAGTAAAACTGCATCCTCTCATCCCAGTAAGGCATGGCCTCACTAGTGGGAGATGAGCAAATGCAAGCCTCGCTTAGGACAGGCATCCACACGTCCAGGGGACACACACCCCAATTTTTTCCCTGGTTTATAAAGGTGCTTCAGGACTCCTTGGCTCCTGGTGAATATCTGAGTACTTCCTGAAGGGGAAAGACACCTCCAAACCATTCAGTGGGCCATCCCAGACCACAGTTTCTGGGCCAGACATTGAAACGGGAAGAGTTCCCTTACCCCCTCTCAGGGCAAGCAGCAGGGGTGCGGCTCACTTCTTCAGTACCCTGCTGCTCAAACCCCTAAGGGGAGCATGCAGACGGGCAGGTTGTGAAGAGCGTTTTTGGGCTCTCAACCCACAGCAGCATGTAGGATTGTGTATTTACAGCTCCCAAAGCCCCAGTGGGCGTGTGTTACAATGGGCTATCTCCCAGTTTTGCCATCTGCAGGTGGCTTGTGTTAATCATCTCATTTAGACCCTCTGCCTTATCACAAGGACAGAGCGCTGTCTGTATCCCCGGTTCTTGCCCTCGTGTACTGGAAAAAAAATCAGATCACACGTGGACTTGGAGAATGAGTGCAAGGTTTTATTGAGTGGTGGAAGTAGCTCTCAGATGGATGAGAGGCTAGAAGGGGGATGGAGTGGGAAGGTGGTCTTCCCTTGGAGTTGGGCCACCCAGCAGCCAGACTGTCCTCCAGCTGTCCCCACTGAATTCCATGTTGTTCCGCTGTCAAAAGCCTGCTGGCATCTGCTGGTGTCTGTCAGCGTGCTCTTCTGCTCCTCTGCCCCTCTTGACATCCAACCACTGTGGCTGTGCCCCCTATGGTCTTGGGTTTTTGTGGGCACAGGATGGGAGTCATGGCGGGCTAGAGTGGTCTTGGAAAATGCAACATTTGGACATGAAAACAGGAGTGCGTGTTCTCACTTAGGTCCATGGGCGCAAGCCTGAGAGTGGAGCCCTCACCAGGGACCCTGCCCTTCTCTACCCAGCACTTCCCTGTCCCACTCCCATATCAACGTGAAAGCTGACATTGGCTCTGGTTCAGTGACATCTGCCCCAGAGCTGCTAGGAAGACCCCACCACACATGTTGTGGACTGAACAGTCCCTCCCCAGGGGAACTATCATCCTCCTGTCCCCAAACCCATGGAGGAGTGGTGGGTTCCTGGGCCTCTTGTAACCCGACTGAATATTTTCCAGGTTACCTAACCAAACTCCTGCAAAACCACACCGCCTATGCCTGTGATGGGGACTATTTGAATCTACAGTGCCCTCGGCATTCTACGATAAGTGTCCAATCAGCATTTTATGGGCAAGATTACCAAATGTGTAGCTCCCAGAAGCCTGCCTCCCAGAGGGAAGACAGCTTAACCTGTGTGGCACCCACCACTTTTCAGGTATTGCCTTTGGTAGACATGTTAAGATGATACAGTTTCAATATACGCTCTTTCTCGCTCTCTAGGTATAAATATATTTGTGATTATATAGTTCAATCAAAGCAAAACTGATCCATGAAAAATCCCAATTTATACAGATCAGCAGTTTTGTAGGTGAGCTATAATTTGCTTCTCAAAAGGATTCATTATCAAAGAAATCTAAATAGAATTCCTACCCATTGCAGAGCCCCCTTTGTACACTTCAATATGAATTTATTTGTAGGTTTAATCCTTACCGTACTATAGCAAAGTAAGAAATCCATAATGGATTTCAACCTCCAGGCCCACATCTCCCGTAAACATCCCTGTAGAAAGGGAAAGTGGATTCTGTAATGGAAACCACAAGTATCTCTGTGAAGCAGACATCTGAAGTCATGACCAACTTCTTAGAAAATGTACTCAAGGGGCTGGGCCCATTGGCTCACGCCTGTAATCCCAGCACTTTGGGAGGCCAAGGTGGGTGGATCACAAGGTCAAGAGATAGAGAGCATCCTGGCCAACAGGGTGAAACCCCGTCTCTACTAAAAATACAAAAATTAGCTGGGTGTGGTGGCGTGTGCCTGTGGTCCCAGCTACTTCAGGAGGCTGAGGCAAGAGAATTGCTTGAACCCAGGAGGCGGAAGTTGCAGTAAGCCGAGATTGCACCACTGCACCCCAGCCTGATGCCTGGTGATGGAGAGAGACTCTGTCTCAAAAAAAAAAAAAAAAAAAAGAAAATATACTCAAGGGGCCAGGCGCAGTGGCTCATGCCTATAATCCCAGCACTTTGGGAGGCTGAGGCAGGCGGATCACAAGGTCAGGAGTTCGAGACCAGCCTGGCCAATATGGTGAAACCCCATCTCTACTAATAATACAAAATTAGCCAGGTGTAGTGGCTTGAACCTGTAGTGCCAGCTAATCAGAAGGTTGAGGCAGAAGAATCGCTTGAACCCAGGAGACGAGGGTTGCAGTGAGCAGAGATTGCGCCATTGCACTCCAACCTGGGTGACAGAACAAAACTCCATCTCAAAAAAAAAAAAAAAAAAGGAAAGGAAAGAAATGTACTCAAGGAAGGAAATATCAATAACTGCCTTGTGCTTTTTAATGGTTTCCTTCTCCACTTGCAGATGATCACATCATTCTTGCGTGGATCTATTTTGGGCAGCCTCTACTGACTCCTTCCTTCTACTGGATAGTACCAGGAATTGGGAGGTGTGGTTTAAGTCATTCTTTTTGTGGTTGGCATATTTAGGGAAAGGTTTGGTATAGGAGAAGGTCAAACTAATATTTCAATGATGGCTTTAGACTGTGCATGGCTTTCAGTCATCTGAGCAGCTTCTATGTCACCATCCCGGACCCCTGACATATGTAACTAGTTGACCAGGATTACTGAGTCACTTGGCCTTAGATTTTTTTTTTAATGCCTTCCAAGTTCTGTATGAATACATTTAAAGCACGGAGTTTAGAGCAGGTGGCAAGTTGGAAGTCTGTTTGATTTTGTCAACCGTAGAAAATGTGGATAAAGATAAATTTGCGAGGAGAACTAAGGAGAAATAGGATTCACTCTAATGCTGTGTAGCTCTCCCTAAGGCCCAAACAGGAGAAGCAAAACTAATGTGATGATGTAAGAATTTTTCTATTTCTCAGACCATCCCTTGCTTCCACTCCAAGCATGGTAGCATCTGGGTATTCAGGTGATTGGTAAAAACATCAATTGAGTAGCCAAAATGAATGTGTTCGAGCACTCCCTGTGACATGGTTTCTATACCTTGAGGAGAGACAACGTGTTTCTTCAGGAGGCAAGAAGTTGCTTTCCCTGTGTGCTCCACTGTCTTAGTCTTTTTCGTGCTGCTCTAACAGCGTACCTGAGCCTGGGTAATTTATAAAGAACAGACATTGATTTCTCACAGTCCTGAAGGTCGGGAAGCCCAAGAGCTGCCATAGGTTTGGTGTCTACTTCCAAGATGACTCCTTGAAGACTATATCCTCGAGGAGATTGGGGAACACTGCTACTCACATGGCAGAAGAATGGAAGGGGCAAGAGAAGGAGAAGGGACCACACTTGCCTTTTATAACAAGGCTAGTGCCATTCTAACCACCAACTCCTGAGAAAAAAAAAAAACAACAGCATTAATACATTCATGAGGGTGGAGGGCTCAGGGTCTGATCACCTCTTAAAGACTCCACCTGTTAATACTGTTACGATGGCAATTACATTTCAATGTGAGTTTTGGAGCAAAACACCCACCCTACCCCTAATTCCAGCATAGCACCCACCCTACCCCTAATTCTCCTCGTTGGGTGCCACTGCAGGAGCTGCACCCCTCTTGACCCACCCCACTTCTCAGCCACCTGCCCTGCCCATCCATCCTTGGATCCCAGGCTACCTGCTGCCCTCCTGGGTGCATGAAAGGAATGTTGGCCAGTACCAACATTTTTTAAAGTGGCTACTTTGTAAAAGTATGAACTCCTGGTACATTAGAGCATGGGCACCACCTCCACCATTCCACAGATACCTGCCTCTGACAGATACCCCGGAGGGAAAGGATGTTTCTATAACCAGGCCGACAAGTTAGCATTTGGGAATACAGTTCCGATGCTGTTCGGAGGGTTTGCTTGCCAGAAACATCCCCATGCACCACTCTTTCTTTTTTCTTATTTATTTTTTTGAGACGGAGTCTAGCTCTGTTACCCAGGCTGGGGTGCAGTGGCGTGCTCTTGGCTCACTGCAACCTCTGCCCTCCAGGTTCAAGCGATTCTGCCTCAGCCTCCAGAGTAGCTGGGATTACAGGCACATGCTACCACGCCCGGCTAATGCACTACTCTTTCAACCAAAGGTCAAGAAGTCCTTTACTTTTGTGTCTTTTTTTTTTTTTTTTTTTTTTTTTGAGGTGGAGTTTTACTCTTGTTACCCAGGCTGGAGTAATACAATGGCACAATCTTGGCTCACCACAACCTTCGCCTCCAGGTTCAAGCAGTTCTCCTGCCTCAGCCTCTCAAGTAGCTGGGATCACAGGCACCACCACCCCCATCATTCCTGGCGAATTTTTGTATTTTTAGCAGAGACAGGGTTTCACTATGTTAGTCAGGGTGGTCTCGAACTCCTGATGTACCCACCTTGGCCTCCCAAAGTGCCAGGATTACAGGCATGAGCCACCATGCCTGGCCTACTTTTATGTCTTTTAAGCTGCACTGGGAGCCCAGGCAAGGTGTTTCCTCAGAGGGAGATTGCTTAAGGTGGAAAGACATCCACACGGGAGATCACAGCTGATTCATCCCTTAACTGTCAACAGGAAGTCCCCCCCTCTGCATTTTCCAGCTCATGACATAGTTTGGAAACAGCCCTGCCCTGGGGTCTGCTCTGAGGAGCCCCCCAGTGACATCTGCGGGCTGAGTTATTTCACCATGGCCCTTCGCCATGCCACTGCAGTCATTTGAAAGCTGCACCTTCTGAGAGCCTGAGCTTGAGTGTTTTTTCCTGACCAAGACACGTCTGCTGGGCCTGGGAGAGGATGGGGGATACCTGGCAGGGCCAGCCTCCTTCACAGAGATATTCCATGAGCTGCTCTGAGAACATGATGACTCAGAGAGGCTCATGTGTGCACCAAATTCAGCCTTAAAGTCATAAGCAGATTCTTGGGAACTTTTTTCCTAACTGTACTTGGTGTCCTTTTTGTTTTTGTTTTAATCAGACCCAAGTTCAGGACCTCTGTGTTTATCACAGGCAGGACTCGTTCCATTTGGGAATGAGGACCTAGAAGAACCCAGAAGCAAAATGCTGAGCCTTACCAGGACCTGGAGGAGGGTGTTCTGTGAGCTCCCACAGAGCAGAAGCCTTAAAGGCAAAGGAGCTGCCTGGAAAAAATCAGGAGAGAGAGAGAGAGATTGAGATTTAAAGGAAAGCGTTTAAGCCCAATGCCCAACAGAAAGTCTGAGCATTCCACTAAGAAAACTGTTCCCTGGACGGGCGCGGTGGCTCATGCCTTTAATCCCAACACTTGGGGAGACCAAGGCAGGTGGTTCACAAGGTCAGGAGTTTGAGACCAGCCTGGCCAATATGATAAAACCCCATCTCTACTAAAAATACAAAAAAACTAGCTGGGTGTGGTGGCATGTGCCTGCTGTCCCGGTTGCTTGGGAGGCTGAGGCAGGAGAATTGCTTGAACCCAGTAGGCAGAGGTTGCAGTGACCTGAAATTGTGCCACTGTTCTCCAGCCTGGGCAACAGAGGAAGACTCTGTCTCAAAAAAAAGAAAAAGAAAAAAAGAAAGAAAAGAAAAAGAAAACTGCTTCCCAAGGGAGAAGTGGGTCCCATCCTCTTGAGTTTGCTCTTGAGTTTGATGAGGGTGGGAATCAGCTTTGTAATTTTTATTTTATAACTGCAAATGGTTTGCAAGCTAGAAAGGCTTTGGGTCCCCAAGGGCTCCCCAGTGCACAGTTCTCCTGTGGCCTGTGCAGGGCTGTTGAAGGATGAAGGGCCAGGATTGTGATTCCTGATGGCCACAGCTCTCTCAGCTTAAAGCTAGGGAATCCCCGCTCGAAGGGTACCTGGAAGTCCCCTGCAGCCCAATATCTGAAAGTCCTCTGACCTTGCTTGCACCTCCTGGAGCCTCTCAGGGCAGTGCTTTTGCTGAAAGTAGCAGCAGCCATGCCAGTGGTTGTAGATCGGAGGTTAGTTTTCTGAGGAGCCTGGCACTATTGGATCAGGTTTCTTTTTTTTTTTAAGTTTCTCTCTTATTGCCCAGGCTACAGTGCAATGGCGCCATCTCAGCTCCTGGGTAGTGATTCTCCTGCCTCAGCCTCCTGAGCAGCTGGGATTACAGGCATGCCCCACCACGCCAAGCTAATTTTGTATTTTTAGTAGAAACAGGGTTTTACCATGTTGGCCAAGCTGGTCTCGAACTCCCGACCTCAGATGATCTGCCAGCCTCAGCCTCCCAAAGTGCTGGGATTACAGGCATGAGCCACTGCTTCCGGCAGGATCAGTTTCTTTCTAGGAGAAAGAGCAAGGAGACAGGGTGCCAAGCCGATCACCCACTTATATGCTTTTTGGCCTTAGCCACAGCTTGGCCAGGTGGGGAGGTGCCCTTCCCTTTGCAGAGCCCAGAGCAGCCCCGGTTCGGGGCTGGCAGTCACTGTGAGCAGTTTTCAAGTCTATCCCTTTTCTACCCTCTCCTTCTAGAAGGTGCTGGACGAATGCCAGAACCAGCGGGCCTGCCACCTCCTGGTCAATAGCCGTGTTTTTGGACCTGACCTTTGTCCAGGAAGCAGTAAATACCTCCTGGTCTCCTTTAAATGCCAACCTAGTAAGTAACCGAAGGGGGACAGTGTTTGGGGTGTGGTTCTCGCTTCCTTCACACTCCTGGTCAGAATTCTCTGCTCGTTGGCATTTGTTCCAACTTTGAAACACATTAATAAAAACACTGTGCTCCATCCTACCCAGTTTTTTAGAGGCAGAGAGAGAGACAGAGAGAGAGGGAGAGAAGGATTGTGTGTGTGCATCTGCATATGCCTTCATACAAATCCTTGTATGAATTTTAAAATTCCTTAAGGAATTTTAAAAATCCTTTCCAATATGTAAAACTCAATTGTACTGATGCTATGACTCTTGAGGTAGTGAGAGACCACAATTGCTATTCCACAAAATGAGGAGTTGGTTCTGCTTTTCAGAGGTGTCTTGTGCTGAGACGGAGGGGCTGCCTGTTTTCCCTTGAGGCTCAGTGGGCCACCTGCCACCTGCCACCTGCACCCACTGCTTCAGTTCTTTAAGAACCAGCTCCTCCTGCCCTCACCCTTGGCAGGGGCTCCTTGTTCCCCAGGAGAATGAGAGGAGTTATGGCTGGAGCAATCTCTTTTATTCTGATTCTTGTTCTTTTCTCCATTGACTTTTGCCATTTGTAACACACGTCAGTTTTGGGATGGCCAAAAACAATCCATCTTCAGTGGGTAGGTCACACTTCCAGGCTCCAAGAGAAGCCAGAGGTCACTGCAGCATTAGAGGTTCTTGAACACCTTGCTGCAGAGAAATGATAGCTGTGTGTTTAACCAAAACACAAGGAGTTAAGATTTTTTTTTTTTTTTTGAGACAGAGTTTCACTCTTGTTGCACAGACTGGAGTGCAATGTGTGATCTCGGCTCACTGCAACCTCCGCTTCCGGGATTCAAGCGATTCTCCCATCTCAGCCTCCCAAAGTGCTGGTATTACAGTCCTGAGCCACCATGCCCAGCCGAGTTAAGCATTTTCAGCCTCCTCCCCATCCAACACACCTGTTTTCACTTCTTGCATTTTGTTCTCTGTTGGCTCCCACCCTGGAGCCCAGCATTCCCGGAACCTTGGGGGCCTAGGTGCTGGACTTAAGTGGGGAGGGGTCAGGCCACACTCATACTATGGTCTCAGGTACACATCTGGGGAGAAACCCCTGGATCCCTTCAACAGATCTGCAGGCTTCTGTCAAGCCCTTGCCTGCCAGGGCCCACATGCCTTGGAACTGCTGTGTGCAATTCCAGTACTGCACATGCGCACATGCAAACACACTCACACCGTCACAGCACATGATGGATGCTCACAGTCACATGCAATTCCAGCGCTGCACATGCAAACACACTCACACCGTCACAGCACATGATGGATGCTCACAGTCACATGCAATTCCAGTACTGCACATGCGCACATGCAAACACACTCACACTGTCACATGATGGATGCTCACAGTCACATGCAATTCCAGCGCTGCACATGTGCACATGCAAACACACTCACACCGTCACAGCACATGATGGATGCTCACAGTCACATGCAATTCCAGCGCTGCACATGCGCACATGCAAACACACTCACACCGTCACAGCACATGATGGATGCTCACAGTCACATGCAATTCCAGCGCTGCACATGTGCACATGCAAACACACTCACACCGTCACAGCACATGATGGATGCTCACAGTCACATGCAATTCCAGTGCTGCACATGCAAACACACTCACACCCTCACAGCACATGATGGATGCTCACAGTCACATGCAATTCCAGTGCTGCACATGCACACATGCAAACACACTCACACCCTCACAGCACATGATGGATGCTCACAGTCACATGCAATTCCAGCGCTGCACATGCGCACATGCAAACACACTCACACCGTCACAGCACATGATGGATGCTCACAGTCACATGCAATTCCAGTGCTGCACATGCAAACACACTCACACCCTCACAGCACATGATGGATGCTCACAGTCACATGCAATTCCAGTGCTGCACATGCGCACATGCAAACACACTCACACCCTCACAGCACATGATGGATGCTCACAGTCACATGCAATTCCAGTGCTGCACATGTGCACATGCAAACACACTCACACCGTCACAGCACATGATGGATGCTCACAGTCATGTCATCACACACACGCATACTACCACCACCTTGTACCCCATTACACACACTCACATGCATACAAGCTGTCACACTCATACACACTGTCATACGTACTCACACACACTCACATGTACACACAATCACAAATACCTGCAAGCAGGCCCAGCCATTCAGAACCACCCTTCCTCCACCCCCAGGCATAGGGTCACCTCCTGCCTCAGTCAACAGACTCAGGAAATCGCTTCAAGGACAGCTTTGTGTGCCTCACTTCCCTCCCATCGCTGAGTCTCACAGATGACTATATTCTGGCCTTGAAGACACGCTTGACTGTCATTAGCTTCACCTTCTTTTCTTTTTCTTTTTCTTTCTTTTTTTTTTGAGATGGAGTTTTGCTCTTGTTGCCCTGTCTGGAGTGTAATGGCACAATCTCAGCTCACTGAAACCTCCTGGGTTCAAGCAATTCTTCCTCAGCCTCCTGAGTAACTGGGATTACGGGTGTGCACCACCAAGCCTGGCTAATTTTTTTTTTAATTTTTATTTTTAGTAGAGATGGGGTTTCACCATGTTGGTCAGGCTGGTCTTGAACTCCTGATCTTAGGTGATCCACCCACCTCAGCCTCCCAAAGTGCTGGGGTTACAGGTGTGAGCCACTGTGCCTGGCTTTTTTCTTTCTTTCTTTCTTTTTTGTTAAGAGACAGATTCTCATTCTGTCACCCAGACTGGAGTACAGTGGCCTATTCTCGGCTCACTGCAACCTCCTCCTCTTAGGTTCAAGTAATTCTCCTGCCTCAGCCTCCCGAGTTGCTGAGATTACAGGTGCCTGCCACCACTCCCGGCTAATTTCTTTTGTATTTTAGTAGAGACAGGGTTTCACCATGTCGCCCAGGCTGGTCTCAAACTCCTGAGCTCAGGCAATCCACCTGCCTCAGCCTCCCAAAGTGCTAGGACTACAGGCATGAGCCACTGCGCTCAGCCCTTTTTTTTCTCTTCTCCACTTCCCTCATTCTGTGGTGAAAAAGATTACCCTTTAAAAAGTAGCCCTTGTTAAGATGTTAATTGAAGAACTGAGGTGATGGGAATATGACTGTCGGTTGTGATATTCTTTCACATTTCGATATGTTTGAAATTTTTCATAATAAGTGGAGAAAAACCAGCCTCTAAGGAAGTCAAATGACCTTTGTAAAATTGACTGAACCTCGGATAAGTGAGTTCAGAGCCACAGCCTCAGGACTACGCTGTGAGATTTCATCTGATTGATTCATATTTTTTCAGCAAACATATATGAAGCCCCTACAGTGCACAGGAGTTGCATATGAAGAAATTCCCTGAATGGCAGTTCTGTTGCTGGTGATGTCCACACCCCTCGAGGGTATTTCCCAACCTTCCTTCATCCCTCGAGCATTCTTGAAATGTTCACATAGCTGGTTCCTTCTCCTTGTGTAGTTTCCACCTTTCAAGAGAGACCTTCTCTGTCCAAAACAAACAAACAAACAACAAACAAAAGCAATCTAAGGAAGCCTTGTCCTCTCACCCCGACGTCCCTACCACAGCATCCTATCTGATCTTCTTCACAGCAGCCGCTTCGTTTGGGTTCACCTTATTTGCGGCTTGTGTATTATTTGCACACACATAGCATCAGATTGTGAGCCTCGTGAGAGCAGGAACTCTGTGTGATTCACCATTGTCCCACAGGGGCCAGGTCCTGCACTCAGCAGTGGGGAGACACAGGTGAGCACATCCTCAGTAACCAGATTGTCCAGCCCCGTGGGGGCCTGATATTCACTGTGAATCTTACACAAATACGTGCAAGATTCCAGGTAGGGTCAGGGCTGCATGGAGAGGTGCTTGGTACTATGCAAGCAGCTCATAGGATGATTTTTTTTTTTTTTGAGACAGGGTCTCACTCTATTGCCCAGGCTGGAGTGTAGTGGCTGGATCTTGGCTCACTACAACCTCTGCCTCCCAGGTTCAAGCAATTCTCCTGCCTCAGCCTCCCAAGTAGCTGGGATTACAGGCATGTGCCACCACGCCCAGCTAATTTTTGTATTTTCAGTAGAGAAGGGGTTTCACCATCTTGGCCAGTCTGGTCTTGAACTCCAGACCTCACGTGATCTGCCTGCCTTGGCCTCCCAAAGTGCTGGGAACATAGGTGTGAACCACCACACCCAGCCTCACAGGAGGAACTGTCCTCAACTGGGGGTTCAGTGGAGGCTTTTTGGAGGAATTGATGATGGAGCTGAGAACTGCAGGGATGGGGGCACAGAAAGAGCCCTCCATACAGAAGCCTGTGGCTGGAGGGTGCGGGTGCATTGGCATAGCCAGTTACGGGGCAGGATCACAGCACCAAGACAGCAGGAAGGAGTGCCAGCCGGAGAGCCGGATCAGGGATCCCGGCCCCTCGCAGCCAAGGAAGGAGTTGGGGTTCTATCTGTAGGGCAGCATCTAGGCAGGGAGGGTGCTGTGATGAAGTCATGAATCTCCTCTGGCTGCCCCATAGAGAGCAGATGAGAAGCAGAGCCCACATGTAACCTGGACACTGGCAACCTGAGGCACTGCCGTTGAGGAGGTGGAAGTGAGATCGTCTCAAGGAGGTGGAAGTGAGATGGTCTCCACGCCTTCCTGCCTTGTTTCCTGCATCTCTCACACCTCCTGAGGCTCTTCTCACTTCCCAGCTCCAGTCAGGGCAGGACGCTGTGATTGTTCAGAGGCTTCACTGCTGCACCCTGTGGTGCGAGGAGCCAGTTCTTATCATGAGAGCCAGTTATGCACATCTCTTACCAGCTCTGCCTGTGTTCTGTGGAATCTGCCACGGTGGGAATAGTTACACCAGGGAAATGGGCAAATGCCACTGATCGGGGTTTATTTGTTTGTTTTTATGGAAAGTTATTTTACCGGCAAGCCTCACTAGAACCTTCTTTTCCCTAGTGTGTGCTATGCTTCCTTCCCCACAACCTCGCCTCCCAAATTGCATCCCTTCAGGAAATGTAGGTTTCAGTGAGGCTTGGATTTAGGCAGTTCTGGGTTTGCATTCCTTTCTGCTGTATATCTGCTGTGTGTTGGGCGCACTTTCTAGGACTCGGTTGTAACATGGGGATTATGTCTCTTCTGCATAGGGCTGTTATAAGACACAGGGTTGTATGTGACATGCTTGGCACAGGACCATGAAGTGGAGTTCAGTAGTTGGTAGCTATTATTTCAATAAGCTAATTCAAGTCACTCTACTAAAGATATGCATGGCTAAAGAATATAGTTGTACCTGTAATTTCAGTGTTTTGGGAGCCCAAGGTAAGAGAATCATTTGAGGCCAAGAGTCAGAGATTAGCCTGGGTAACATAGTGAGACCCCCATCTCTACAGAACAAAGAAAATTAGCCAGGCGTGGTGGCATGAACCCGCAGTCCTAGCCACTTGGGAGGCTGAAGTGGGAGGATTGCTTGAGCCCAGGAATTTGAGATTACAGTGAGCTATGATCTCACCACTGCATTCTAGATGAGAGGGTGAGATTTATTTACTAAATAAATAAATAATAGAAATAAATAAAAGTGGCTACATTTCAACATCACTATACACTGGCAGTTGTATGCAATGTCATCAATAAAATACTCCCGTCGTGGATAATCCTTCCTCTACCCACCTTTGAAAGGTGGCTGGTGACGTGCTTTTGTGACTATTGTGTTGAAGAGAAGCAGAACGACCCACAGAGCCCTCTCATGGGTAGGTTGGTGCAAAAGTCATCGTGCTTTTTGCCAATGGCAATTACTTTTGCGCTAACCTAATAGAATGAGAAGGGGAATTTTGTTGCTGTTGTCATTTAAGCAGAGCCGTGGTTCTACCTTCCCAGGCTCCTGCCATCCTCCCCATCTAAACTCCCAGGAGTGTTGGCAGCCAACTTCTGGCAGGCTGCCCACACCTTCTCTAACCTGAGACCAATTGAGAACTCTCGCTCAGCTCTAAAATAAATTCTAGTCTTCTAAGAAAAGTAGCAATGATGTTAGTACTCCCCTTGTTTATTATAATCCAGAAATGTCACTGTTACCAGACAGTGAATTAGTACATTCCCAAGGAACCAAGTGACTCAACATAACACAGCCATCACCCCAAGGATGTAATGTGACACTCACAGGCCTCTCCGTTCCAGGAGATGATTTGCTCGTAATCTGGGGAGGAGATCGCTAGAGGCCTTGCATGTGGGTGTTGTGTTACTCTGGGAGGGTGTTGTTGGCATGGAGGCTACCTTTAATGAATGGGCTTTAATAAGAAATGTGGCTAATAAATGCGTTTCCTGACATGCCTTAAACAACAACAAAAAAACTCTTCCAACTTTTAAAAATTTTGATTTAAAAAAAAAAAGAAAAAGAAAAACAATTTCCATTTTAAAAGTTTCTAATTTGCGGAGATTCAGCTTGGTTTTGTCCGGCCTTCTTCCACCCTCTTTCTGTGCCAGCTCTGCCACCGGAAGGCATTCTTAACATTTTTCTAAGTTCTCCCGGTTGGAAGGGGGCTTTGGCTCTTCTGGCGTTTCTATCCAAGCAGTCTTTTCTGCATCAAAGGCCATCGTCCACTCTGGGTCTTTGAAGTCAGGCAAAATTTTGTTGTTGGTGGCATTTAGCATCTACTCAAACTGCACATAAACGCCAGTGCGGATATGACTCACCAAAAAGAATCGAACCTTCTGACATTGGGGTCAGACTTGGCGGTCTTTTATTTAGAAAAAGAAAACAAAACTTTCCTTGCCTCTAAGTTTAAGTTGTTGACTTAAGATTCCAGTTAGTGGGTAAAGGGACTTAAAGACATTTGCTTAGTCATCATTTTCATTTTTCTTGCTCGTGGTGGTGGTTCTTGCATGTTAAACTACCAGGGAAGGATGGGGATTTGTGAGCATCTGTAGTCTGGCCTCTGCTCTGAGCCTTTCATTCATTGTGAATGTTCCCATCCTCATGGATGAAAGGTTAGAAACAAAGTTTGCCAGCAGCAGAGCTGGTGGTCCTCTTGAGATCCTGTAGAGTTTTCCTTCCTGTGGTCCAAAATTGGTCTCACTGTTGCTTCTCTGCTTTTGGTAGAAAGTAATGGAAATTTACAAGGTACAGAAAGATGGCATTTAGGCCAGGCGCGGTGGCTCACACCTGTAATCCCAGCACTTTGAGAGGTTTAGGTGGGTGGATCATTTGAGGTCAGGAGTTCAAGACCAGCCTGGCCAACATGGTGAAACCCTGTCTCTACTAAAAATATAAAAATCAGCCAGGCGTGGTGGTGCATGCTTGTAATCCTAGCTCCTTGGTAGGCTGAGGCAAAAGAATCACTCGAGCCTGGCAAGTGGAGGTTGAAGTGAGCCAAGATTGCCCCCCTGCACTCCAGTCTGAGTGACAGAGTGAGACGCTGTCTCAAAAAAAGAAAAAAAGAAAGAAAGAAAAAGAAAGGTGGCATTTATATTTGGAAATTATTGTCTTTCATCTTTTTAAATTTAGAGCTTAGCATCGTTGATTCCAGAATATGAAGATCTAGCCTGCTGCTGTGGCCCTAATGTGTACTGCTCACGCCTTTCTGTAGGGATCGAGGAGGGCGTTTTCAAATTGTGATTGGAGCCCATAGTAGGAAAAACATTTCACATTCTGGCCCAGCAGAACACATACTCACATACACACAACTGAAAAAGAAATGTGTAAATCACAAAACAGTGTTTATCCTTCTTCATGTGATGCCCTTTGTTGTTTTCTAAACTATGTTTTTAAAAATTGCTGGTCACGACTCATGATTTCAAGACTCATGAATGAACCTCAAATCACAATTTGGAAAAGTTTGGCTTGAGGTGTGTTTGGGAGCTGGAATCAGCCTGTACTTCCAATCCAAGAAAGAAAAGTGGAACGAGAACATGGCGTGTGAAAGGAGTGAGAGGCTGGGGTGGAAGAGGGAACCTCTGGACACTCTCCCCACCCAATCTGGGCCAGCCCATGACAGCTCTAGCAGTTCTTGTCATTTAACTCTTGTTTGCAGTTAACGCCAATGACTCCAATGCTTGTTTGGCTAAAAAAATGCACCTGTCTGCTATGTGGTTGGCTGGGCTGGTCTCAAACTCCTGACCTCAGGTGATCTGCCCGCCTCAGCCTCCCAAAGTGCTGGGAGGTGTGAGGTGTGAGCTGCCGCACTCAGCCATGTTAGCTACTATTATTTAAAGATATCTTTATTGAGATATCATTTACAGAGCATAAAATTCACCTTTTTCAAGTGTACACTCCAGTGGTTTTCTGTAAATTTACTGAGTTGTGCAACCATGACCACAGTCCAGCATGGAACATTCCCACCATCTCTGGAGGCTTCCCTGTGTCTTTTTTCTGTCTGACCTTACCTCCAGCCTCAGGCACTCACTCATCTACATTCTGCCCCTAAAGGTTTGCCTCTCCTGAATCCTTCATATAAATGGAATCATACCATATGGGCTTTTTTGTGTCTGAAGTGTTAGCTATTACTGCTTTAAAAAATCAAATCACTATTAAACATTTTTATTAATTGAATGGTTTTGGAGTGCATTCTTTAAAAAAAACAACTATGTTTTCTTCAACAGTGCAAGCATAATGCCAACTTTATATGACATTGCAAAGAAAGATTTTACTGTGATAAGCAGATTAAACAAACAGACTTTTCCCTGAATTCTCTGGGAACAAAGTGCCACCTGGTTCAGATCATCCTGGTTCAGAATGCACCATCAGCTTGAGGGTCAGTTGTTCCTGAATTTACCAGATTGGGGGCAGACTTTTCACACTTCTATAAAGAGGGATTCTTTATAGAAGGCTGAGGCAGGAGCCTTCTATAAAGGCTGACACCATATAAAACTGACACCTTCTATAAAACTGACAAAAACTGCCTTGTTTTTGCCCCTTTCCTAGTAAAGGAAATCATTTGATTTGGTATCATATCATCTTTCTTGCTTTTTTTTTTTTTTTTTTAAGATGGAGTCTCTCTCTCTGTTGCCAGGCTGGAGTGCAGTGGCGTGATCTCGGCTCACTGCAACCTCTGCCTCCCAGGTTCAAGTTATTCTCCTGCCTCAGCCTCCCGAGTAGCTTGGACTACAGGCACCCGCCACCACACCCAGCTAATTTTTGTATTTTTAGTAGAGACAGAGGTTTCACCATGTTGGCCAGGATGGTCTTGATCTCTCGACCTTGTGATCCTCCCACCTCAGCCTCCCAAAGTGCTGGGATTACAGCTGTGAGCCACCATATCCAGCCTTTTTTTTTCAATTAGAGATGAGGTCTTGCTGTGTTGCCCAGGATGGTCTCCAACTTCTGGGCTCAAGCCATCCTCCTGCCTCAGCCTTCCAAAATGCCGGGATTACAGGTGTGAGCCACTGTGCCCAGCCTCTTTCTTGCCATTTAAAGAAATAAATGTAACCTGGGCATGCTGTGTATTCCTTGAGAAGCAGAGGCGAGAGGATTGCTTAAGCCTAGGTTTGACCCAAAAGTTCAAGGCTGCAGTGAGCCGTGGTTGCACCACTGCACTCTAGCCTGAGTGGCAGAGTAAAGCCCTGTCTCTAAAAAATGGAAATAAAATAATAAATAATACATACACACATGGGGATGCCAGTAGAGGGGCTGGTGGTGAGATTTAACTGGGCTCTTTCCAGACAGAGAAAGAAGCTTAACGCTTCTTTCAGGTAATTTCAGGTCTGTCTTTACCTATGTGGACCCCAAGCCAACATTTGAGAAAAGGCTCCCTTCAGCGAAGGAATGTGTGACCTTAAGTGGTAAGCAAGAGAGACTTCCTTTATGGCCAGGCCCTTCCTCCTTAATGCCAGCACCGCTCCTCCATTTGCCCTGTAGTATAATTCCCAGGGTCTTTGCACTTGTCCACAAGTTACTTCCCACCAGCTTCCTGCAGAGAGCTTTGTTTCCTGGGGTCAGAGATGGCATGAGCCCACAGGGCCATCCCCACTGCCGGCTTCTCAGGGAGCAGCCCCGGGGAAATGAGTGGTGGGACTTGGACAGTGCTCACTGGTTCTCCTGGGGGAGGCTGACGGCGCCTTCCATTTTTGTTTCTGCTTCAGATGAATTAAAAAACAAAACCGTGTGTGAAGACCAGGAGCTCAAACTGCACTGCCATGAATCCAAGTTTCTCAACATCTACTCTGCGACCTACGGCAGGAGGACCCAGGAAAGGGACCTCTGCTCCTCCAAAGCAGAATGGCTCCCCCCTTTTGGTATGTGCTTTTGTATGTGCATTAGTCAGGGTTCTCTAGAGGCTCAGAACTAATAGGATATATCCTACGTGATCATGAAAGTTAATACTTAGAACAGGATCGTGACCTTATGATTGTGTAAGTTAATACTTAATAAACTCCCGTATGTGTATATGCTGTAACGGTAACCTGCCAAAAATAAATAAGTAAAAGAACAAGGGCACATGCTCACACCTATAATCCCAGCACTTTGGGAGGCTGAGGCGGGCAGATCATGAGGTCAGGAGTTCGAGACCAGCCTGGCCAATATGGCAAAACCCCATCTCTACTAAAAATACAAAAATTAGCTGTGCATGGTGGCAGGTGCCTGTAATCCCAGCTACTCAGGAGGCTGAGGCAGGAGAATTGCTTGAACCCAGGAGGCAGAGGTTGCGGTGAGCTGAGATCATGCCATTGCACTCAAGCATGGGCAACAAGAGCAAGACTCTGTCTCAAAAAAAAAAAAATAAAGAACTTAAGACATAAACACTAAGAATAGTAACCAACTAAAGGGGAGTTTATTCAGTATTAACTTACACAATCACAGGCCCCACAACAGGCTGTCTGCAAGCTTGAGGAACAAGGAGAGCCAGTTTGCGTCTCAAAACTGAAGAACTTGGAGTCTGATGTTTGAGGGCCGGAAGCATCCAGCACAGGAAAGATGGCGACTGGGAGGCCAGGCCAGTCTCTCCTTTTCATGTTTTTCTGCCTGGTTTATATTCGCTGGCAGCTGACTAGATGCTGCCCACCTGATTAAGGATGGATGTGTCCCCAGCCCACCGACTCAAATGTTAATTTCTTTTGGCAACACCCTCAGAGACACACCCAGGAAATACTTACTATCCTTCAACCAATCAAGTTGACATTCAGTATTAACCATCACAGTAGGGTTCTACTTCAGGAGCCACCTGAGTGATTAGGGCCCTGGCTCCCCAAGGAAGGAGGCCACGCCAGTGGGCAGTGCCTGGATTAAAGGGAAAGCCAAGGGCAGGGAGGAACTGCCGCACCGTGTACGGGCCCTTTCTCCTTCACATCCCCGAATCCGTCAGTTGTTCCGTCATTCCACACTGAGTAGTTACTGAGCACCTGCTGTATGCTGGGTCCTGTTCAAGGCATGGGGTGTCATCAGTGGCCCGACACAGGGTTTACACCCTCATGGGGCTGACCTTCCAGCAGTGGATGGGGAGGTGATGAGAAATCACATAATGAATGGATGCTTATGTCATATGTCAGGTGCTGATGGGCTCAGTGCTAAGAAGAAAAATACATGGGGAAGGGCAGGTGGGGAAGGGCAGGTGGAGAGGGCCAGGGTTTGCTACAAAGAGGTGTGATTTTAGGGAGTGATGGGCGCTGGCCTTGGAGGAGGTGAGAAAGTGAGCCTGCAGCCAGCTCGGGACAAGCGTCCAGAGAGAAGAGTGGACGCGAGGCCCTAAGGCTGGATTGTAGCTGGGCTTTAGTGCCGATGAGGGCTCAGTAAGTCATCCTCCTTAGAGGTGATGGCCATGGTAGGCCTGAGAGCTTCACTCATCAGAGCCCTCCTGTATGATTCAGAGAAGCAGAACCAATAGGATATGCAAGTGTAAGTATCTATGGAGAGAGATTTTAAAGAATTAGTTCACCAGATAGTGGGGGCTGGCTGGTCTGAAAGCTGCAAGGTAGGCTGGCCGGCTGGCAGGCTGGAGACTCAGGGAAGGGTTGAGGCTGCAGTTTTGAATCTGAATTCTGCGGGACAGCAAGCTGGAAACTCAGGCAGAACGTCTGTGTTGCAGCCTTGAGGAGGATTCCTTTTTAGGGAAACCTCCATCTTTGCTTCTAAGGCCTTCATCTGATGAGATGAGGCCCATTCATGTGGTGGCGTTCATCTGCGTGACTCAAGGGCTACTGCTTTCAACGTCAGTCCCATCTTAAAAACACTTTCACAGCAACATTGGGGCTGGTGTTTGGCCAAACAACTGGGAGCAATAGCCTGGTCAAATTGACATGTGAAGTTAACATCACACTCCAATCTGCGGTGGTGAAAAAGCTTGATCTCTCTCTGCTGCATTAGCAGAGTACAGACCCAGCTGCGAAACAGCCCAAGGAGTTGCCTTTATTGTGAGCTCGTTAATATATTAAATTGCTACAATGTATGTGTGGATCGCATGTGAAATTCAACATCCCTTTAGAAAAGAAATGCATGCCTAGGTAATACCTTGGATCTGAAAAAGAGAAAATTAACAAAAGGTGAGCTAAGTGCACCCTTTTACTCAGGTGAGTCTCAAGAGAGAATCAAAAAGCCGTTTGGAACATGTGCCTCCCAGAGGCCAAGCCAGGTATTCTGGGAGGGCCCTGGTGTGAGAATGGTGGAGGTCTGCTGGAGGGCAGCCCAGGCGGACTACAAAAGCAGGCTGATGTGCACACACTGCCCTTAACTAGATCTGGAGGTGAGGGTTTGTGTCCTGACAGGCTCAGTGACAAATGGGGAAGAGAGGCACGTGTAAGACTGGGTCCTCATTGTCTGTTAAGGACACTACCCACTGCCCTGGTCCAGTAAGTGACGTGTGAGCTCCTGAGCCCCATCTTCCCTCTCCAATAACACCTGCCTGTGTTCAGGTGGATGCTGTGGTCTCTCTCTTAAATGTCTCCACACCTCCTCCTTTCTCCCTGCCACTGCCTTAGGGAAAGGACCATTGCTGGGCCACTCTTGCCATCTCCCAGCTCCCAGCTTGCCTCTCTCCCCACAGTGGCCTCAGGTGCCTTTCTCAAAGGCAAATCTGTCACTACCCTTCCTAACACCCTGCAGGGCTCCCTGTATTATCTGGTTCCTTAGCTGGCTGAGGGACCCTTGGTGTTCTAACTCCTTCCTGCAAAAACAGCTTTCACTTCTTTTTTTTCTTTGATTCTTAACCTTTATCATCTTCAAGAAGACCTTTCCAGAACTTTCACAGGGATTGTGCAAGGCACTGTGGGATCTATGTCTTCATTACAGGCTCTGTGTCCCCTATGCTCACTCCATTTTTCTTTCTTTTTTTTTTGAGACGGAGCCTCGCTCTGTCGCCCAGGCTGGAGTGCAATGGTGCCATCTCGGCTCACTGCAACCTCCGCCTCCTGGGTTCAAGCAATTCTTCTGCCTCAGCCTTCTGAGTAGCTGGGATTACAGACATGCACCACCACACCCAGCTAAGTTTGTATTTTTAGTAGAGATGTGGTTTCACCATGTTGGTCAGGCTGATCTTGAACTCCTGACCCCAGGTGATCTGCCCACCTCAGCCTCCCAAAGTGCCTGAGCCAACACACCTGGCCTCCATTTCTTAAGACTGTGGAGAAGCACTTCATTCCCCAGGCTTACTAAATCTAACTCAGCTGAATGTGTTTTAAGAAGCAGCAGTAAGGAACATCCCTGTCCGCTGTTCTCTTGAGCAGAATTCAGTTGGCCAAGCAGGTAAATCTGTAAGGTCAATGGTTTATGTTAAGTTGGTCACTGCCTTTCATTTCTAGGAATGGTGGATGACAGTTGGATTTATTTATTTTTATTTTCATTTTTGAGATGGAGTCTTGCTCTGTCACCCAGGCTGAAGTGCAGTGGTGCACTCTCAGATCACCACAACCTCTGCCTCCCAGGTTCAAGTTATTCTCCTGCCTCAGCCTCCTGAGTAGCTTGGACTACAGGCACCCGCCACCACACCCAGCTAATTTTTGTATTTTTAGTAGAGACAGGGGTTTCTCCATATTGGTCAGGCTGGTCTTGAACTCCCGACCTCAAGTGATCCGCCCGTCTCAGCTTCCGAAAGTGCTGGGATTACAGGCGTGAGCCACCACACCTGGCCACATGAAAGCTTTAAACTGCTCTTGGCCTGTTCTCCCCAGAGAATCAGTGTACCCCTCGTGTCTAAACATGCTTTAATATCATCTACCTGAAAAAGCACACTCTTTTGACCTCCTGTCTCCTGCCCGCTACCCGTCGACTCCCTTTACCAGTCCAGTGGACAGAGCATCTGCTGTCTGCAGACAGTCCCAGGGCAGTCCGTGGTGGTGCATCTCTAATCTGTCAATTTTGCTCCCAGCCCCCTCTGGGCATCTCTCCCCTGGACATCAAGGCTGCCTCCCCTCTTCACTTAGCAGTTAGAGGGTTTATATTTATTTATTTTTTTTTTTTTTAAATTTTGGAGACAGGGTCTCTCTCCGTCACCCAGGCTGGAATGCAGTGGTGCGCCCAGTGCAATTTAAAGCCTTCATGTACAGTCTACCTGAGCCAAAGAGAAAATAACTTTGTAGCATTCAATTAGATGGAGAAGGGAGGCTGAGGCGGGCGGACTGCCTGAGTTTAGGAGTTCGAGACCAGTCTGGGCAACATGGTGAAACCCCATCTCTCCTAAAATACAAAAAATTAGCCAGGTGTGACAGCATGCACCTGTAGTCCTAGCTACTTGGGAGGCTAAGGCAGGAGAATCGTTTGAATCTGGGAGGTGGAGGTTGCAGTGAGCCAAGATTGCGCCACTGCACTCCAGACTGGGCCACAAAACGAGACTCCATCTCCAATTCGATGGAGAAAATGCACGAGCTCAGAAAGCCAAAGGCTTGTATTTCCACCCTTAGCACTGACCTGAATGGTGAGGTCAGAGCTGAGCCTTCCATGTGAGGCTGAGGACCAGATGAACAGGGCACCCTCAGAGCCCTTTGATTTTTGTCTTTGCGCCTTTTCATGCTGCAGACCACAGGGCGAGAGGGGCTCTGGCATTTTGGCTGTGGCCGTGAACGCAGTGAAGCATTCATCACAGCTCACTGCAGCCTCCAACTCATGGACTCAAGCAATTCTCTCACCTCAGCCTCCTGAGTAGCTGGCACTACAGGTGCATGCCACCATGCCTGGCACACTGAAGGTGAAGTCTTGCTATTTTGCTCATGCTGGTCATAAACTCCTGGCCTCAAGTGATCTTTCCGCCTCAGCCTCCTAAAGTGCTGGGATTATAGGCGTTAGCCGCCAAGCCTGGCCAGGATTTTATTTAAATTAAATCGGAGCACATCGCACCTCTGCGTAAAGCCCCCACTTGGCCCACTGTAATTGGAATACCTCAGTCTTCAGCTGTGGTCTGGCTGCAAATGCCTCTTCCCTCACCACCTCTGGAGCACTTTGCCCTCATTCACACCCCTGGGCCTTTGCAAAAGCTGTGCCTTTGGCCTGGACTGTGCTCACCCCACGTCTTGTGTGGCTGGCTCTGCCTCAGGATTCATGAATCAACCCAGATGTCATCTCGGAGAGGGTTCCCCAGGCACCGGCCAGCACGGCACCTGGTCCCTGCAGTCCCTCTCAAGCAACCCTTCTGTTGGACTTTCTCCAGATCGTGGAGATAGATCATGGTATTTGTGTGTGGTTCCTCTCCCCAGAAGCTGAGCGGCTCTGCAGGGACTGGTCTGTGATTCCACAGAAACTCGAGCAGTGCCAGGTATAGTGGGTCCTCATGTTAATCTAGAGAGATGCAGGAATGAGTCAGAGCCCCTCTGAAGTGAGGCACGCACACTTGGCTTCTGAGGATGGATGATCGTCTGGTTACAGAATGGGAATGTAGGCCCGGTGTTGTCACAGCTTCCAACATCTTATGGGATGCTGGAAATTTGGAGTGTGTGTGTGTGTGTGTGTGTGTGTGTGTGTGTGTGTGAAATATTCCAACTTTTAAAACATTGTGTGAACCAAACAAAACATACCTCCAGGCACATCTGGGCCACAGGCTGCCAGCGTGTCTGCGATCTCTGCTCCGTGCTCCCATTTACCACTGCAGCCCAGCCTTGTTGCTTTCAAGGGGAAAAGGGTCTTTATCCTTAACCCTAGAAACTGGCGGGAGTTTGGTGGGTGATGGAACATCTGCTTTGAGAGGATGATTTGTGTATTTTTCCTCTTGCCTATAAGTTAAATTCTGGCAAAACCCGATTTGCTTTAGACTGGATACCCACTTGGAACACACATCGTGAACCCAGCGTCCACAGCGTCTCTCCACGCTCAGGGACCACTTTCGATTTCATAGCAGCTGAGTGTGGCTTTAGTGCTCAGATGCTGTAAGAGAGCATTCCCAGTTCTTTCTAAAATATCATCATCATTATTTTTATTGTTCTGCACAAACACCATAATAATATTGATCAGAAATGAGAAAAAGATTCAGCCACAAATGTTATCCATCAGATAAAAAGTTTCTTACTTTTTTTGGATTTCTCTCCAAGTGGTGTATGAGCTTAGAACTGTTTTACGTAATGGCAGTTCTAAGCAGATGCATTCGCAGCCCGCCTTATTTTCCTTTACCTTATATCATGTGTGTTTTCCCATGTGATCAAAAAAAATGCTAACAATGCCGAGCACTTCCTAATATCTTGTTAAAGAGACGCATCAAGTAATTTACGTGGTGGGCGGATATTTTTCATTATTTCTGACTTTCAAGTGTTGTAAACAATATATAATGAGCTTGTGCCTGTAGCTTGCTCTTTTTTCTGGCTTACTTCCTTGGGATAAATTCCCAGAAGTTTTATTCCAAAAGACGGCCTGGGTATGTCTGCAGTTCTTCACAGCGTTCGTTCCAGAAACTTATTCTATCAATTCATATGTATAAACAGGAATGCATAACTGTGGCTTCCCTGCAACGCTGGCAGCTTTATGTATGATTTTTCTGCACGCCTCCAATTTCAGAAGTGTAAAAGTGTCCTCCGGTACGGTTTTTATTTAGCTGTCTTTGATTATGAATGACCTTGGCCGTTTGCTCAGATCTTTGTGGTTATCGTATTTGCACTTGCACACCTGTCTCTCTAGCCTTTGCCTTTTCTTTTCCTGTTGAGATCTTTATTGTACAAAATTTTATGAGTTCTTGGCAGAGCAGAGAGAGAAACCCGTGACGTGCTTTTTCTGCCGTAACTAGCCTTCTATTGTCAGTTTTTTTGTTGTTTTCTGGTTTCTTTTTCTTTTTTTTTAAATATTTTTGGCAGTTTTGGTTTGTTATGTAGGGCTGGCTGCCTTTTCAATTCTTTTTATGTCATGTGTAGAATAAGTTCAAGAGGAAGGGGGCTGAGAAGTAGGGGGCATGTGTGTGATCCCCCAAGTTATAGGTGTGACCCCACCCTGCCCCATAAGCACCCCAGGGCTGCCCGAGGCCTGGTTGTCTGTACCCCCGTACCCTACACTGCAGTGGGACACACACTCTTGAGTGTTCCCCCACCTGCCTCAAAAAAGCCTCTGAGTTCTGGGTGTGGAGGAGGGAGAGCAGTGCCCCAGCGTTCCGCATATGAAGCCCTAAGCTGGTCCCAACTGAATTGCATCAGGCAGGCAGTGAGGAGGTCCGTGTCGGCCACACCCCCCACGTGCTATTGAACAGAGCTTCTCAGATGGATCTACTTAGAACTACCATTACGTAAAAACGGTTCCAAGCTCCTACTCAACTTGGAGAGAAATCCCCATCATCAAGCACATAGACAGTTACATCCATATGGAAAGGGAGTAAAGAGAGATGCCACTGAATGCTGGCATCAAGGGCCTGGAGACAGCCAAGGCCTGAGGGGACACATCCCAGAGTGTCTGTGTCTACTCACAGGTAAGCTGAGAAGCTCTGCCCTGAAGACACACTTGGCTTCAGGGCGTCAATGTGACACATACCAGGCTTCTCTTCAAGGCCCTTAAATGTTCCCTAACATGCCCCTCAAGGTCCCCCAACTCATGCCCACTGCTTGGTCCCAGAGCCACTCCCACAGCTTGAGGATTTCTTTATTCTGGGAACCTACTTGCAAGTATCTAAATGTGAATTCGTTTTCTAGTCAAATACCTCCAAGTCAAATGGCTTAAAACGAAATATTGATTACTGTGGGACAGGAATTCAGGTATGGTGTCACCTGGCAGTTCTTGCTCAGGGTCTCACAGGGTTCCAGGAAGTGGCAACCATGACCCTGCAGTTGCCTGAAGCCTGGACTTGCGAGGGGACTGACTCATGGGTGGGCAATTTGGTTCTGATTGTTGGTGGGAGATGTCTGTTCCTCGCCACATGGGTCTCTTACGTGTCCTTACCACATGGCGGCTGGTTTCCCCCAGAGAAAGTGATGCAAAAGAACTGGTGAAGCCGTATACTGTCACCTCAGCCCTACAGTCACCCACACAAGCTCTGGTTCACGGTGGAGGAAGCTGTACAGCACATGAATTCCAAGAGGTGGGCCTCACTGGAGACCATCTTGAAGCTGTTATGGGCTAACTTGTGTCCTCCGCAAATTCATATGCTGAAGTCCTAACCCCCATTACCTCAGTATGTGACTTTATCTGGGGACAGGGGCTTTAAAGAGACAATTATCTTTTTTTTTTTTTTTTTTTTGAGACCAAATCTCACTCTGTCACCCAGGTTGGAGTATAGTGATACAATCTCGGCTCACTGCGACCTCCACCTCCCAGATTCAAGTGATTCTCCTGCCTCAGCCTCCCAAGTAGCTGGGATTACAGGTGCCCACCACCATGCCCAGCTACTTTTTTTTTGTATTTTTAGTAGAGATGAGGTTTCACCACGTTAGCCAGACTGGTCTCGAACTCCTGACCTCAGGTGATCCACCTGCCTCAGCCTCTCAAAGTGCTGGGATTACATGTGTGAGCTACCACACCCGGCCTGATGTCTTATCTTGAGGGAGACTGACCCAAGGTCATTTCTGAAAGCTCTTACAGCAAGTGAGCTCCATCAGAATTTATGCCTCATCCGGTAGAAAAGAAACTGAAAGAAGACATGAAAGTGACCATATTTGGTGGCCAATGAGCACCAGCAAAACAGCGATTTTTCATGAGAAGGGAGTGAGCCTTTCCCGAAGGGCTGGGCCTGAGGACACCAGGCTTCAGAATGTGCCCATCTGGGCATCCACTGTGATGCGTCATTTCCCACTGTGGTTTACATTTTCCGGATGAACTCCAGGGATTCTGCTATTTCCTTAATAAGAGGATGAGAAAACCACACAATAGGCCTCAAAGGCTGGGCTGAGGCCACCCTGAGGCGAAGTGTGGGCAGGCCCGGACTTTTCGGGCAAAGATCGAGGTGCCAGAGGTTCCCACTGCCAAGACAGTGCCGCGTAAGCAGCCAGCCTTATTATCTAAATAAACACAGGTTAGCAGGAGCCATTAACTTCAGTTTCAGTGTTAAATAATAGCCAAAAGGCAAGAAAATTAAATGGTTGAATATCTTGTTATCACATGTATTGCGGGTGGAGGGAGGGCAGTTTGCCAGAAACAGAAGGTGCAGGCCAGACGTGGTGGCTCACGCCTATAATCCCAGCACTTTGGGAGGCTGAGGCAGGTGGATTGCTTGAGGTCAGGAGTTCAAGACCAGACTGGCCAACACAGGGAAACCCCATCTCCACTAAAAATGCAAAAAAATTAGCTGGGCATGGTGGCGCATGCCTGTAGTCCCAGCTACTCAGGAGGCTGAAGCAGGAGAATCATTTGAATCCGTGAGGTGGAGATTGCAGTGAGCTGAGATAGTGCCACTGCACTCCAGCCTGGTGACAGAGCAAGACTTCGTCTCAAACAAACAAACAAACAAACAAAAAAGGGTACAGAAAGTACAAATTAAATCAGCCTGGGAGGGAAATAACCACTACGAAAACAACAGCAAAATCCTGCTAACGGTTCAGAGCTCAGTGTCAGCAACGACACGGTCACACCTGAATCAGACCTGAGTTACCCTGGGCCTCTTCCTGAAGACACACTGTGGGTTCTTTCACGCTCACTGAGATAAATTCTTGCACTCCCAGAGTAACTTAAAAGTGCAAGAGCAACTGGTGCAGTGGTTCATTCTTATGATCCCAGCACTTTGGGAGGCTGAGGTGAGAGGATCATTTGAGGCCAGGAGTTCAAGACCAGCCTGAGCAACGTAGCAAGACCCCATCTCTACAAAAAGTTTTTAAAATTTAGCCAGGCATGGTGGCACATACCTGTAGTCCCAAATACTCTCTCTTTTTTTTTTTTCCTTCTTCTGTTAGCCTTAAAGAATATGGTCAGGCATACATCTGTCATGGCTGGGCGTGGTGGCTCACAGCTATAATACCACCACTTTGGGAGGCTGAGGAGGGCGAATCACAAGGTCAGGAGTTTGAGACCAGCCTGGTCAATATGATGAAACCCCCATCTCCCCTAAAAATACAAAAATTAGCCAGGTGTGTTGGCACACACCTGTAGTTCCAGCTACTCAGGAGGCTGAGGCAGGAGAAACACTTCAACTTGGGAGGCAGAGGTTGCAGTGAGCCAAGACTGCGCCACTGCCCTCCAGCCTGGGTGACAGAGCAAGACTCCATCTCAAAAACAAACAAACAAAAAAACTAAGAAAACGGGTTTCCCAAGGTGCTGTCATACAATTTTGGCAGCTGCGTGTCTTGGTACCGTTTTTCTGGATAACAGTTTGGATGTATCAAAAGCCGTAATGTTTGGAATACCCTCTGACAAAGCAATCTACTTCCAAGAATCCTATGGAAATATTGTACTCGTTTGCAAATGTTCAGCTCTAAGGTTGTTTCACATAGCATCGCTTATAGTACTCAAAACTAGAAATCATCTGAATGTCCGCCAGTAAGGTATTGCAAATAGGGTTGGATTCCTACACAGGAGGCTAAGTGGGAGGATCGCTTAAGCCCAGGGCTTGGAGGCTGTGGTGAAGAATAATTATGCTACTATACTCCAGGTGGTTTGACAGAGCAAGTCCCTGTCTCTTAAAACAACAACAGAAAAAGATATTGAGTTGGTACATTTATAAAATGAAGGACAATATAGCTCTTTAAAATAGTGTTTATTTAAAATGTTCACAAATATATTAGTAAATGGGAAAGTGTAGCATACAAAGCAATATGTATATGATTCCAGCCTGAGCAACATGACAAAACCTCATCTCTACAAAAAATACAAAAATTAGCTGAACGTGGTGGCATGTCCCGGTCTGGGTGACAGAGCCATGGGTAGCATAGTCCCAGCTACTCAGGAGACTAAGGTGGAAGGATTGCTTGAGTCCAGAGGGTCAAGGCTGCAGTGAGCCGTGTCTGTGCCACTGCACTCCAGCCCGGGCAATAGAGCAAGACTTTGTCTCAAAAAAGCTTTTTTGCCGGACATGGTGGTGGCTCATGCCTGTGATCCCAGCACTTTGGGAGGCCAAGACAGGTGGATTGCCTGAGTTGAGGAGTTCGAGATTAGCCTGGCTAACATGGTAAAACTTTGTCTCTACTAAAAATACAAAAATTAGCCAGGTGTGGTGGCGCATGCCTGTAATCCCAGCTATTCAGGAGGCGGAGTCAGAAGAATCACTTGAACCCAGGAAGCAGAGGTTGTTGTGAGCTGAGATCGTGCCACTGCACTCCACCCTGGGCAACAGAGCAAGTGCCATCTCAAAAAACAAAAACAAAAAATTGTTCTATGTGATCCCATTGAGAGGGAAGGACATTTACACACAGAAAAGTGAATAGGAAGATAATCCATTAAAGGTTAATAGCTTTTTCTTGATGGTAAGATTTACTAGGTCTTCCCCCCCAAGTTTGGGCCTCTCTGTTCTTTTAAAATGTGAACATGTATTTACTTTGTAACAGGAAAAAACAATGCTAGTTATGTTTGGAAACATCAGACTTCTAAGATAAATTTCACAATTCAGAATATTTGTTCCCAGCGCAGGTGGCTTATGCAGAAACCATGTATTCCATTCTATCTTCTTTTGAGGCTTAAGGCTTTTTCTACTTAGGGAGAGGAATTCAGTGGAGAAGGGGCTAGTTTTAGGCCACTTACATATAAGGATTGTGATTCAGCTGAGAAGAAACAGAACCTTTTTTTTCCAACTGGTAAATGTGCTCAGCTCAAAACCCCAAATAAAACAAGGCACTTAAAACAACAAAAATATCCTCAGTCAACCCTGTGCAACCACAGCAAAAAACAACTAGAAGAAAAGTTAAAGGATATGTCTTTACTCCTAGATAAACTTTTCATGATTTCTGGAACAAATTAAGCTACATCAAAAGAAGAGTTTATTCAAATATTCTGAAAAAAATTTCCTCTAAGACTCTCACTGTTCAAAACCTGTTTTCTGTCTAGACATGAATTTCATTTTGCTTTCAAAGAAAGATCATTTGATACTTTCATTTCAAAGCATTGTTAACTCACAAAAGCTTGAAACGTACCTTAAAATTGATAAGGGAGAATAAAACATCTCTTTTTTTTTTTGGTGACAGAGTCTTGCTCTATCCCCCAGGCTGGAGTGCAGTGGCTGTGATCTCGGCTCACTTCCACTTTCCCCTCCCAGGATCAAGTGATTTTCATGCCTCAGCCTCCCAAGTAGCTGGGATTACAGGCGCCTGCAACCATGCCTGTCTAAACTTTGTATTTTTAGTAGAGATGGGGTTTCACCATGTTGGCCAGACTGGTCTCGAACTCCTGTCCTCAGGTGATCCGCCCACCTCGGCCTCCCAAAGAGTTAGGATTACAGGTGTGAGCCACTTCGCCCGGCCCAAAACATCTCTTTTCAACCAGCCAAAAATATCATCTTGGTGATTCTCCTTCCAGTTTTCTTTTTTATTTCCTATATGCGGATTTGGGGTCTTAATATTTAGTTCATATCACGCTGTACCATATGTACTTGTTTTCATTTTAAGGGACCAAAGACAGCATGTAATGTAGACTCTAAATGGACTAAGTCCTAAAGGCCTTTTCCTAACGCACCATTTCCTATCTGGCATTAGCAGCCCTGATGATGACATTGTTGAGTCACATGTAGGGGTGCTGGAACTGGCTGGCTGCACGTGGCACTGCCCTTAACACTCACGCCACCCCAGGAGCCAGCTTCCAGGACTTTCTTTGTCCGAGTAAGGAAACTGAGGCTTAGCAAGGTCACACTCTTTGCCGCTGCTCTGTTCTGCTGCCCACAGCTGCCACAGGCAGATGATCTGGGACCCAAAAAAAAGATTGTTCTTGCAAGCTTAGAGAACGGCCAGTGTTTTTGTGGGCTTACCTTAGCAGTTACCTCATACAAACCTCATAGAAATACAGTGAAAAGGCCAGGCGCAGTGGCTCACGCCTGTAATTCCAGCACTTTGGGAGGCTGTGGCGAGCGGATCACAAGCTCAGGAGTTCGAGACCAGCCAACCCAACATGGTGAAACCCCATCTCTACTAAAAATACAAAAAAAAATTAGCTGGGCATGGTGGCAGGTGCCTGTAGTCCCAGCTACCCAGAGGCTGAGGCGTGGTGGGTGCCTGTAGTTCCAGCTACTTGGAGGCTGAGGTAGGAGAATCACTTGAACCCGGGAGGTGGAGGTTGCACCAATGCACTCCAGCCTGGCCGACAAGAGAGAAACTCTGTCTCGGAAACAAACAACAAAAAAAAAGAAATACAGTGAAAAAAGATATTCTTCGTGCTACATGGGAGGGAAACAGTCTTGGTGAGTTTATTAGATTTCAAGTGCTGGGCAAACAGTAGTGAGCTCACCCTCATCACAGAAGAACTGGACCTTTTCACAGTTCTCCAATGGGTGTAAGAGTTTCCCTGAGACAGGAGCTTCCTGCCTTCCTCTACCTGCCCAGTCTGTAAGGTACCTCCTCTGAACCCTGGGGCTCCCTGGAACATAATTTGATGCTGATACTCTTGCAAAAGGAACTACTATTTCATATTTATTGAGTTGGGGCTGGGCATGGTGGCTCACACGTGTAATCCCAGCACTTTGGGACGCCAAGGTGGGTGGATCACCTGAGGTCTGGAGTTTGAGACCAGCCTGGCCAACCTGGAGAAACCCCGTCTCTACTAAAAATACAAAAAAAAAAAAAAAAAAAAATAGCTGGGCGTGGTGGCACATGTCTGTAATCCCAGCTACTTGGGAGGCTGAGGTCGGAGACTCACTTAAACTCAGGAGGTGGAGGTTGCAGTGAGCCAAGATCATGCCATTGCACTCCAGCCTGGGCAATAAGAGTGAAACTCCGTCTCAAAAAATATATATATATTTATTGAGTTGGACGCTGTGTTAACTTACCATGCCACCCACATGGGTTGCCCTGGGGTCTGTCAGTCTGTTAGGTTACCTGGGCCGGGGCTATCAGCCTAAGGGGAGATCCAGGCACAGACAGTGAACACAGCACAACAGAAGCATTGCCACACTTGTCTGAAGGGCCCTGCTCCATCCAGCAGCCCTGTCCACGGAACTTCTCCCTCTGTGTTCTGGAACCACTGCCCTGGCCCCTTCAGGCTTGGGGGTAGTCACATCCTGATGCTATTCCTTTTTTTTTTTTTTTTGAGACAGTCTCTTGCTGTTGCCCAGGCCAGAGCAAGTCAATCATAGCTCACTGCAGCCTCAATCTTCCAGACTCAAGCGATCCTCCTGCCTCAGCCACCCAAGAAGCTGGGACTACAGGCGCACACCACCACACCCTGCCAATTTTTATTTTGTTTTTAGTAGAGACGAGGCCTAGTTTTGTTGCCCAGGATGATCTCAAACTCCTAAGTTCAAGCAATCCTCTCACCGCAGCCTTACAAAGGGCTGGGATGACAGGGAAGAGCCACCGCGCCCAGCCCTCCCTGCTGTTCTGAGTTCTGGGGTTCTGCACTATCCTTTGGGTGTGCCACATCCTCATCCCATTCCCACCTTTGCAAACGGTCTATTTATTAAGCCCTGATTTCAGCCGTGGGTGGCCTGCCTGGCGCCAGGGATGTGGGGCCATGGCTATTCTTGCTGTACTGATTGAGCTAAACCTGCCTTTCACAAAGACAGACTTGACGTTTCTGGCACTTGGTACAGACAGGCACTTAAATATTCTCTAAAAGCTCTATGGACTTCTTGACTTGCTGTGTTTACTCTTCATTCATGAGTAAGCACCAGAGTAGCTCCAGCAAGTCACATCCTTACACTGGAGTATAGCACTCCCAGGCAGTGGAAGATGGATTTATTCCACCCTCCCGGTGAGTGGCTGGGAAGAGCCGATCCAGGAACCAGACAGAAGGATGACAGCCTCACTGCTTCCTCATGTCCCTGCAGCAGCCTTTCTCAGCCTAGATTCAAACTTACAGATCCGACATCCCTGCAAAATAACACATTCTAAAGCCAGGGACAGGGGATGTAATGTGCCATGCTGTCCATTCCAGACCATGAATTCATTCATTAAGTACTTCATTGTAGAGTGCCTACCGTGTGCCCAGCACCCGATTTTTTTTTATAATCAGGCTTGTGGAGTGGTACTTAACAAAACAGGTCCAAACCTTCATGCATATAAGACAAGATCAAGTGCATTCAGGGTGTGGCCGTAGACGCCCTTCATGAATATATTCACATCAAGTGCTTTTATGATTATGTTCCTTATCATTTGTTTATATATGTATATGTGTGTGTATGTGTGTGTGTAATTAAATATATTTAAATTGTCTTTCCTCTAAAGTACAGAGATACTTTTAGAAGTTGGCTCTGGACGTGTTGTTTGAACCAATTGCCATGAGCAGACAAAGAAAGAAAGAGTGGATGCGGAGCTGTTGATCTTACTGTTATTCTTTTTTTTTTTTTTTGTCGCCCAGGTAGGAGTGCAGTGACTCGATATCAGCTCACTGCAACCTCCACTTCCTGGGTTCGAGTGATTCTCCAGCCTCAGCCTCCTGAGTAGCTGGAACTACAGGCATGTGCCACCATATCTGGCTAATTTTTGGTAGACACAGGGATTTCACCATGTTGGCCAGGTTGGTCTTGAACTTCTGACCTCAGGTGACCTACCTGCCTCGGCCTCCCAAAGTGCTGGGATTACAGGCGTGAGCCACCATGCCCAGCCCTTACTGTTGTAACTTCTTCCTCTCCCTGTGTTCAGGTGTTTGCTAGGTATTACTGCTTCCTCTATGCCCCTGAGATATTTCTGACTCTAAATGCCCACACATCTACGTTTTTTAATTTCCTGGAATATTATTATTATCTGACTCCTTGTCACCCACGTCTCTGGTCTCATTTAATACTAAACTTTCTGGGAGAAACATTTTCATGGAAAAAATGCTGTAAAAGTCCATTTTTCCTTTAAATTCTTTAATATATTTGACATACTCAAAATAATGTGTGTCGCACTTACATAGGTTGTAAAAGAAGAATATAATAGAATCCTAGAGATAACTTGCATCTACTTATATTTTCTCCTCTGTCCCAACCCTTTCCCTTTCAGTGGTAAATACTATCTAGAGATTTGTATTTGTACAGATATGTGGCTGGGCGTGGTGGCTCACACCTGTAATCCCAGCACCTTGGGAAGCCAAGGCAGGCAGATCTTGAGGTCCGGAATTTGAGACTAGCCTGGCCAACATGGGAAAACCCATCTCTACTAAAAATACAAAAATTAGCCAGGTGTGGTGGCAGGCACTTGTAATCCCAGCTACTCGGGAAGCTGAGAGAGGAGAATCGCTTGGATCTGGGAGGCAGAGGCTGCAGTGAGCCAAGATTGTGCCACCGCACTCCAGCCTGGACGACAAGAGCAAGACTCTGTCTCAAAAAATAATAATAAATAATCAATAAATAAATACGAATATGTTACATATATACTTTTAAATAGCTGTTTAGTATTATTTTTATTTTTTTTTTGGCTAATAAAAATGGTGTTGAGGTGTTGTAATATAGGAAGAAATACATATTTTGGTCTTCACTCGGCTCCTGGCCAGATATCCTAAAACCTTTGTAATTTCCTAAGTTATAAGCACAATCAGAACATCTTTTGTTGTAACATTTATATTTTGTCCTGGGCTCCTGAAGCAGCTCCAGAATGAAGAAGATGAAAGGAATATCTTTTGTTATTCATTAAAATTAACTCTTTTTTTTTATTTTTTGAGAGGGAGTCTCAGAGTCACCCAGGCTGGAGTGCAGAGGCGCCATCTCAGTTCACTGCAACCTCCACCTCCCGGATTCAAGTAATTCTCTTGCCTCAGCCCCCGCAAGTAGCTGGGACATCCAGCTACTTGGCATCCACCACCACGCCTGGCTAATTTTTGTATTTTTTAGTAGAGATAGGGTTTCACCATATTGGACAGGCTGGTCTTGAACTTCTGACCTTGTGATCCATCCACCTCAGCCTCCCAAAGTGCTGGGATTACAGGCATAAGCCACCACGCCTGGCCAAAACTAGCTCCTTTTGACCATACCCGAGTTTATATTGATGAGTGACTTTTGGAAAGCCTCTAATGATGGGGGACTGGTTGTCAAGGGAATGGATCACGTGATTACACAGCTGGAACTTAAACCTCCCGACCACCCTCTCCCCAGGCAGGAGAGAGAGGCTGGAGATTGTTGGGTCCATCACCAATGGCCAGTGACTTAATCAATCATGCCTATATCATGAGACCTCCATAAAAGCCTCCAACAATGGGGCTTAGTGACCTTTCAGCTCAAGGACTCCATGGAGGTGCTCAGTGGGTAGAACCTCTAGCCTGGGCCCAGTGACTCACGTCTGTAATCCCAGCACTCTGGGATGCCGAGGTGAGAAGTCAGGAGTTCGAGACCAGCCTGGCCAACAAGGTGAAACCCCCCATCTCTACTAAAAATACAAAAAAATTAGCTGGGTGCGATGGCAGGCGCCTGTAACCCCAGTTACTCAGGAGGCTAAGACAGGAGAATCGCTCAAACCCAGGAGGCAGAAGTTGCAGTGAGTCAAGATTGCGCCATTGCACTCCAGCCTGGGGGACAGAGTAAGACCCCATCTAAAAAAGAAAAAGAGGGTGGAACCCCCAGCAAAGGCATGGGAGCTCCGTGCCCCATCCCCAGACCTTGCACTGTGCATCTCTAACATTCGGCTCTTCTTGAGTTGTATCCTTTTATAATAACCAAAAATCTTGTAAGTAAACTGTTTTTCTGAGTTCTGTGAGCCAGTCTTGCAAATTCTAGAAGCCAAGAAGAACATCACGGAAAGCCTCGATGTATAACTGGTCAGTCAGAGGCCTGGGCTTGCAACTGGCATCTGATGATGGAGCCGGGGAGGTAGCCTTGTGGGACTGGGCCCTCAGCCTGTGGGAGCTATACTAGCTCCGGGCACTTAGTGTCAGAATTCAGATAATTGTAGGACACACAGTTGGTATTTTCAGGAACTGGAGCATTATTTCTTTCAGCTCTACATGCAGAAGAGGGATTGCTGGGCCATATAGTACTATTTTTAATTTATTTAGGAACCTCCATACTCTTTTCCATAATGGCTGCACCAAACCACATTCCCACCAACAGTGTACGTGGGTTTCCTTTTTGCTACACCCTCTCCAAACTCTTGTTATTTCTTGTCTTTTATTAGAAGCCACCCTAATAGTTGTGTGATAATATCTGGTTGTGGTTTTGATTTGTATTTCCCTGACAATTAGTGATGTGGGGCACCTTTCCATATACCTGTTGGCCTTTTTTTTTTTCTTGAGATGGAGTCTCGCTCTGTCACCCAGGGTGGAGTGTAGTGGCACACAATCTCAGTTCACTGCAACCTCTGCCTCCCCAGTTCAAGCAATTCTCCTGCCTCAGCCTCCCTAGTAGCTGGGATTACAGGTGCACACCACCACACCTGGATAATTTTTGTGTTTTTAGTAGAGACAGGGTTTCACCATGTTGGCCAGGCTGATCTTGAACTCCTGACCTCAGGTGATCTCCCCACCTTGACCTCCCAAAGTGCTAAGCCACCATGCCCGGCCTGTTGGCTATTTTTATGTCTTTCTTGGAGAAATGTCTATTTAGGTCCTTTGCCCACTTTTTAACTGAGTTATTTGCTTTTCGCAGTTGAGTTATGACATAAGTTCCTTACATATTTGGATATTAACCCCTTATCAGATATATGGTTTGAGAATGTTTTCTCCCAATCTGAAGGCTGCCTTTTCATTGTGTTGATTGTTTCCCCTGTTGTGCAGGAGCTTTTTAGCTTGATGTGCTCCTGTGTGTTTATTTTTGCTTTTGGTGTCCTAGCTAATAAATCATTGCCAAGACCAAGGTCAAGGAGGTTTCCTCTCAGGGTTTCTTCTAGGAGTTTTATGGTTTCCGCTCTTACATATGGTCTTTAATCTGTTGATTTTTGTGTATGGTGGAAGATAGGGATCAATTTCATTATTTTGCATGTGGATATTCCATTTATCCAATGCCCCAACACCATTGATTGAAAAGATTATCCTTTCCCTTTAGTATCTTCTTGGCCTCCTTGTTGAAAAGTTAGTTGATGGTATATCCTTTGGTTTGTTTCTAGGCTTTCTATTCTGTTCCATCAGTCTATGTGTCTGTTTCTATGCCAGTATCATACTGTTTTGATTACTATAGCTTTGTAGTAGATTTTGTGATTAAGTAGTGTGATGCCTCCAGCTTTGTTATTTTTGCTCAAGATTGCTTTGGCTACTCAGGGTCTTTTGCAGTTCCATATGAATTTCGGGATTGCCTTTTCTATTTCTGTGAAAAATGTCATTGGAATTTTATAGGGATTGCATTAAGCCTATAGATTGCTTTGGGCAATATGAACACTATAACAATATAAATTCTTCCAGTCCCTGAGCATGGGATATCTTTTCATTCATTTGTGTCTTGCTCAATTTCTTTTGTCAATGTGTGTATAGATTTCTGTGTACAGATCTTTCACCTCTTTGGTTAAATTTGTTCCTAGGTAATTTTTTATGCTATTGTAAATGGGATTGTTTTCTTGCTTTCTTTTTCAAATAGTTTGTTGTTAGTATATAGGAACACTACTGATTTTTGTATGTTGATTTTGTATTCTGCAACTTTGCTAAACTTGTATGTTAGTTCTAATAGTTTTTGGTGGAGTCTTTAAGCTCTGCTATATATAAAAGCATGTTATCTATAACAGCGACAGGTTAACTTCATTCTTTCTGATTTGGATGCCTTTTATTTCTTTTTCTTGCCTAAATCCTCTCCAGACTTCCTTCCCCTGAGTAGCTAGCTCCGATGCCTGCTGGTGAAGGCACCAGGAGTAGGCCCCAAGAGCCAGGGAGGAGCTTCCGAAGGGATGGAAGTTATAACCATATCTTTGTTTATTTGTTCTGTAATTCCTTGAGCATTTTCTGAGCATCAGGACCAGTGTAAGGTGCTGGGAGCAGGAGCTCCCTCTCTAGTCTGGTGACAGAGAAATGAGCAAATAAGTAGAGCCACACAGTCAGAGCAGTACACAGAACAGTAGAAGCCGAGAGAACGAAACCGCTGACCGCCACCCAGGAGACGGTACAACTGAGAAGACGGGGGAGAAGGAAGTGTTTCCTGGCAGGAGAGGAGCATGTGCAAAGATAAAGAGATGCCAAGAATCACAGCCTAGCTTTCTGGGGCTGCAATGAGACCTGGGGGCTGCGACATAGGCTGGGGTGGGAGAATAGCAGCTGTGGAGAGGCTAGGAAGGTAGAAAAGGCAAGTCACGTGGGGTCTTGTGCACAGTTCTGAGGAGTTGGATTTGGTCAGATGGGTGGTGGGGATCTTAAGCAGGTAGGGAGTGATGAGATTATAAAGAGCACAGTGGGCTGGACTCAGTGGCTCACCCGTGTAATCCCAGCACTTTGGGAGGCCAAGGCAGGCAGATCACTGGGAGTCAGGAGTTCAAGACCAGCCTGGCCAACATGGTGAAACCCCCCCTCTACTAAAAATACAAAAATTAGCGGAGCATGGTGGCAGGCACCTGTAAGCTGCTTGGTAGGCTGGGGCACGAGAATTGCTTGAACCTGGGAAGCGGAGGTTGCAGTGAGCCGACATTGCACCACTGCACTGCAGACTGGGTGACAGAATGAGACTCTATCTCAAAAAAAAAGAAAAGAGAGAGCACAGTGGAGAGCAAAGGGAGAACCATTTGAAGGGAAGAAAATGGAGGAAGGGAGTCCAGTGAGAAGACTTGCTGCAACACTGGCCGGGCTGGAACTGAGGCCATGTTGGGAGAGGAGGAGGGGACGACGGGTGCAGATAGGAGGTGAGGAGCCAGAGGAGGCTGCAAGGAGGAAAGGCGATCATTGCCATGGCAGAGTGCCCTAGCGGCCAGCGCTGAAGGCAGCGATCCCAGCCTTGGCTCTCAGGGGTTGGTAGTGACGGGGATGGCCCCGGGGCCAAATGGAGTGTGTAGGAAGGATAAGAGAGCCCAGACCCAGTACCTTTTGTGGGGCTCAGTGCAAAATGAAAACACAAAGCCCCTTGTTCAAAAATATATCAGAATCTGGGCCAGGCACAGGAATAAGCTTACTCTGGGTGGGCAGGCCTGCAGAGGGCACTGGGATAGAGGAATCAGAGACCACCAGGGAGATGGGCACAAGGGAGCTGAGGTCAGTGAGAAATCCCTCAACAAGGGCCTCTAGGCACCCGCAGTTCCATAGATAGGGAACAATTAGGACCAGCCTTCATCTCTTGGACAGGTTGGTGATAGGTCCCTGTGATCTCAAAGGGATCGGTTTCAGGGTGTGTGTGGGACATGGGCACATTAAGGAGGGGAGGGGACAGGATGGGGGGGAGAAGCAGTAGAGGTACAGAGACCCTGAGCTCCTCTGTCACCCAGGCTGGAGTGCAATGGCGCAGTCTTGGCTCACTGCAACCTCCACCTCCCAGGTTCAAGTGATTCTCCTGCTTCAGCCGGGATTACAGGCGCGTGCACCATGCCTGGCTAATTTTCGTATTTTTAGTAGAGATGGAGTTTTTCCATGTTGGCCAGGCTGGTCTCAAACTCCTGACCTCAAGTGATGCACCGCCTCGGCCTCCCAAAGTGCTGGGATTACAGGCGTGAGCCACCATGCCTGGCCAGAGACCTTTTTCAGAAGCCTGGCTGTGAAGGAAAAGCATAAGACTGGAGAGAGGTCCTGGAAACTGTTAGAGGGCAGACATGCACAGGACTTTGTGTGGCTGGGGTCCCCACCACTGTGCCTTCCTTCATACTCTCCCTGAGCTGCCTGTCTTCATAGCACAGCCCTTGGGCACTCCGGGCATGAATCCCTCACATGCATCTCCAGATCTGAGCTTTTTCTTCAAAACCTTGACCCACCTCACATGCAGGACAATTTCTTTTTCAATGAATGTATGATCTTGTCCTTCAAACTGCCTGCTTCTAACAACTTCCCCCTCCACCTCTCAATAGACCACTGTTTCTGCAACCCTGCAGCTTAAGATCTGAAACCATCCCTGATCGGTCCCTCACCCACCCTTTAATGGAGACCGGGATCATGGAGCTCAGAGGCCAACCTGCAGGCTCCATTCTTCTCTAGCTGTGTGAGGTTACTGACCCTCACTGTGTCCACTTTCTCAGCCACAAAATTGGTGTGTGTGTATGTGTATGTATTACAAATAGCCTATCTCATGTGGTAGTTCCCACACCTGGCCCGCTATAGTAGCCGAATACTTTTTATTATTGGACCAGGTGTGGGAATTAGATGATGAACAAAACAGAAGTAGTCTCTCAGCAAACAAGTGCTGAGAACTGGGTTTTGCCATCTCAGCCAGGCTGATCTCGAACTCCTGACCTCAGGTGGTCTGCCCGCCTCCGCCTACCAAAGTGCTGGGATTACAGATTTGGCCAGGCTCGGTCTCCAACTCCTGAACTCAGGTGAGCCACCCATCTCTACTAAAAATACAAAAATTAGCTGGGCATCGTGGCGTGCCTATAATCCCAGCTACTCAAGAGGCTGAGGCAGGAGAATCACTTGAACCCAGGAGGCGGAGGTTGCAGTGACCGAGATCACGCCACTGCCCTTCAGTAGGGTGACAGAACGACAATCAGTCTCAAAATATAAAAAATAAAAAATTTCAAGACGGTGCCAGCACAGCAGTAAACGCAGCTCCAGGACTTATCGGGCAGGACCATGATGCTGGCTCTGCCCATCTGGGGTGCTTTAATGAGACAGAAAATAAGCAGCGAAACTGTCCGTTTGACTTGACTCCAGCTCAGCATATTTATTTACCGAGAATGCCATAGGCTATGTGGTGGCCCTGTGTGGGATGCAATGTGAAATTCTTCTGGGCGTTTCCTGCCTTTCAGATTGCTTGTCTTACTCAGCTTTGCAAGTCCTATCCCGAAGGTGCTATGGGAAGCAGAGATGCAAAATTGTCGTCAACAATCACCATTTTGGAAGCCCCTGTTTGCCAGGCGTGAAAAAATACCTCACTGTGACCTACGCATGTGGTAAGAACACACCCCCACCCCACCAGCTGCCCAAACACGCTGCCTCTTTTGGGGGAGGGTGGTGTGAACGGCAGGAGTTTGCCCAGAACAAGCCAAACGCAGCTCCTCCTGAAGCTGTTTGGTCATCCCAGGTACCTGAGAGCCCTTTTTTCTTTCTTATTCTTGTTTATGATAGTCATGTCAGATAAGCAATAGAATTTTCTTTGGTCAAAATTTGTGTAAAAGCGCCTTTAGCGATCAGATTGGCAGCCAATTGGGAGGGTGGAGAAAGAACAACCAAACGGGGTAAACTGATGTCGCGGAGGGCAGGGATTTTCATCTGGGTTCTTAGGAGGCTCTAAAATGTATTGAGATGTCATGCGAGTTCACGGCGGTGGTGCGTGTCTCCTGTGTACCCTTCCAGGACTGCTTTTAGCCCCTAAATGACTAACTCTCTGGACTGCCAACAGCTATTTTATCTACAGACCCACGGTGTTGAATCAACAGATCAAATGCTTACCCTAAAACAATAAAAACATTACAGGACAGCATAACTTTGTTTTCCTGCTGTCTTTAAATGATAAAATGAAATGCCTTCTTTGTTTAGTTTCTCATTTCATAAAGCAGATCAGCAATTTATTATTTTCTGAGGATACTGTGCATTTCCAGTTTGTAACACTAATATTGACTGGCTTTTTCTTTCTTTCTTTGAAATGAGCATAAAAGCAAATGGAAAGCAAAGAACATTATAATTGAAGAAGCTGATACCTATTCTCTTGGAAATCTCTTTTTCCCCTGCCAAACATTCCTAGCCATTTATTTTGTAACAGCTTTTTTGAGATATAATCCACCGTACAATTCACCTGTTAAAACATACAAATCAATGGTTTTTAGTATATGCACAGAATGCAACCATCCTCACAATCAATTAAGAACATTCTCATCCCCCCAAAAAGAAACCTTGTATCCTTCAGCAGTCAGCCTCCCAGATCCACCCACTACACCTGCCCCAGCCCCAAGCAACCTCCCATCTACTTTCTGTCTCTGTGGATTTGCCTCTTCTAGACGTTTTCCAGAAATGGAATCTACAATGCCTGGTGCACTGTGCCTGACTTCTTAGCATCCGTTTTCAAGGTTCATACATGTCGTAGCATGTCTCAGTACTTTATTCCTTTTCGTGGTCTAATACTATTCCATTGCATCCTCAGACTTTTATATCCTGAACTAAAAATGTTATTCTCTGCAATGGCAATGCTGTCACAGGTATAATGAACTGACTACATAAATGTATTACCAAAATAATGGCACCCACTCTTCCATCACGGGAAGAATGGCTTTACCTGCTCTGTCTTTATTCCTGCTGCCATGTCTAAGCAGTTCTAGGTAGCATGAGGCACATTTTGGCTGAGGTTCCCCCAGAGACCAAAAAGGTCACTCTGAGTACATCCTTGGATAGCTCATCTGGTAGAGCAGAGGATGGTAGACTGGGCATGGGCCACTCTGAGGTTCCAGTAGTTTCAGGCCTCTTCATCTGAGTGTTGAATAAGAATCAGGACTTGGCTGGGCACAGTGGCTCACGCCTGTAATCCCAGCACTTTGGGAGGCTGAGGCAGGTGGATCACCTAAGGTCGGGAGTTCAAGACCAGCCTGACCAACATGGAGAAACCCCATCTCTACTAAAAATACAAAATTAGCTGGGCATGGTGGTGCATGCCTGTAATCCCAGCTACTCGGGAGGCTGAGGCAGGAGAGTCACTTGAACCCAGGAGGTGGAAGTTGCAGTGAGCTGAGATTGCACCATTGCACTCCAGCCTGGGCAACAAGAGGGAAAAAACTCTGTCTAAAAAAAAAAAGATGCAGGACTTTAGCCTCCAAATAAGGTGCAGTGTCAGGTGGGGACCGGGAAGGCTGAGACACCTCTGGGCTGAGGCCATCATAGCCCTGGGAACAGAGTATGCTCCAAAGAAAGGAGACCAGTTGATGGGCACAGTGACAGCTAAATCTGGAGATCTATTGAAAGTTGATGTTGGAGGGAGGGAGCCAGTTTCTTTGTCTTACTTGGCATTTGAAGGTGCAACTGAAAGAAACAGACCAATGTGCAGGTCAGAGATCTCATCTACAGCCGATGTGTGGTTGCTGATAAAGACGTGGAACCAGAGATGCTCTGTGTTGACAGCTGTGGGCGAGCAGTGGGATGAATGTCACTGGACAGGATGGTCTGCTTTTTAAAGTGTCCGGGCTTCAGTAGAACACTGTTAGCTCCAGGTGGTGAACTCGTACGAGAAGTGGGAAAACTATCCACTGAAGAGAATTTTTGGAATGAATGGAAGAATATGGGTTAAGGGCAAACCCATCCTGCAGACTTTAATTTTGGCAAACATTTTAGAAGCTTATGAACACATGGCATGAGATCAAAGAAGACAAATCTTCAGATAGGCAGAAAGTTGATATAGGTGGACTTTTTTAAATGGGTCAGTTGAGCCAAGAAACCATGGGTTTCCTGAGGAAAACTTTTTCAGGTGAACCTCTCCCCATGTAGATACTCAGAAGACAAGGTATGAAGGTACAAATCATCTTATTAGAGTCCTAATTAAAATATTTTTATAAGTAACTGGTTTCACTTCTGCTCTTGTGGGAGAAAAAAATCATTACAGAATCGTTATGTATTGTTTGTTCTATACAATAACATTTACTAAAACATTTTCGTAAAAGGTGCAGTTTCTAGTGTGCTATTTTTTTTTTTTTTTTGAGACGGAGTTTCGCTCTTGTTACCCAGACTGGAGTGCAATGGCACGATCTCAGCTCACCACAACCTCCACCTCCTGGGTTCAAGCAATTCTCCTGCCTCAGCCTTCCGAGTAGCTGGGACTACAGGTGCGTACTACCATGCCCAGCTAATTTTTGTAGTTTTAGTAGAGACGGGGTTTCACCTTGTTGACCAGGATGGTCTCGATCTCTTGACCTCGTGATCCACCCGCCTCGGCCTCCCAAAGTGCTGGGATTATAGGAGTGAGCCACCGCACCTGGCCTCTAGTGTGCTTTCTAGGATGAGGCAAGAACAGTACAGCTGAGGCTCTTCTTACCTAATTAAATTAGTCTGTTTTCATGCTGCTGATAAGACATAACTGCGACTGGACAATTTACAAAAAAAAAAAAAAAAAAGCAGGGGTTTAATTGGACTTACAGTTCACATGGCTAGGAAGCCTCCCAATCGTGGTGGGAGACAAGGAGGAACAAGTCCCATCTTACGTGGATGGCAGCAGGCAAAGAGAGCTTGTGCAAAGAGATGCCCAGTTTTTAAAACGATCAGATCTCATGAGACCCAGTCACTATCAAGAGAACAGCACAGGAAAGATCTGCCCCCATGACTCAATCATCTCGTACCGGGTCCCTCCCACAACACGTGGCAGTCATGAGATTTGGGTAGCGACCCATAGCCAAACTATATCACTAATGCTGAGATGAAGATGAGCTTTTGGGGCCCTGGGGACACATGTCCCACTTCAAGCTTTTCTTCCTTCCATCACTCATTCAGCACATTGTTCTTTGTGTCAGGAGCTGTGCTGGGTGCCAGGGATTTTGTAATAAACAAAGAGACACAGACGGGATGCAGTGGCTCATGCCTGTAATCCCAACACTTTGGGAAGCCGAGGCGGATGCATTATTTGAGGTCAGGATTTCGAGAGCAGCCTGGCAAACACGGTGAAACCCCATCTCTACTAAAAATACAAAATTATCTATGAGGTCAGGAGATCTAGACCATCCTGGCTAACACGGCAAAACCCTGTCTCTACTAAAATACAAACATTAGCCAGGTGTGGTGGCACATGCCTAAATCCCAGCTACCTGGGAGGCTGCAGCAGGGGAATCACTTGAACACAGGAGGCAGAGATTGCAGTGAGCCACAATCACACCACTGCACTCCAGCCTGGGTGACAGCAGTGAAACTCTATCTCAATTAAAAAAAAAAAAAGGAGAGGCACAGTCCTGTCTTCATGGGATGAACAGCTGAGGGAGAAAGGCAGGCATTAAACAAATAGGCAGACCTATCATCATGACCTATTGTGACAAATGCTATTTTAGGAAAGGGCAGAAGACTGTAACAGTGGAGGGCACCTAATTTAGCTTGGGGGGGGGTTAAGTCTTCCAAAGAGAACCCTCCCTTAAAGTGAGGGTATGTACAGTAGCGGCACGCTTGGGGATGGGCAGGTGGCAGCCCACTGAGGTGCTGAGTGGGACAGGAGAGGCGCTGATGAGGAAGACAGCCCTGGTGTAAACTGCTGAGATCAGGGTCCTGCACACAGTAGGAGCTCCACAAAGAGTGATTCCTAGTGTTTTCACTAACGTATCTGAAGTGGAGAGGGACAGTGAGCTATCACTCCCCAGTCCCGGACCTCGTTCTGAACCAGTCTAAAACAAAGAGATGCAAAAATGTGACAAGTGTGTTGACACCTGTGATTTTAAAGGTCCTAAAAGATTCTGTGGATCTCAGAGCCGTTTTCGCATGGTAGATGGGCGCATTCCCTGCGGTGGCCTGCGGCATACACAGCCAATCGCCTCTTTTGACTGCCTGGTTATTCTGCAAAGTGCATCCTAGAACGCCCTTCCTTTCCGAGCTCCTCTACAAATTTCTGATTCTTTCTCACACTGTAAAGGCTCTGGCGTTTGTCAAGAGCCAAGGCCCTCCTGTAGCCTTGTTCTTGTAGTCTGAGAACATGCCAAGAGTCAGACATGAGAAAGAAGTGCCACTCCTGGCAGGCAGAGATGACACTTCCTGGGCTCCTTCTCAGGGCCCAGAGATGAAGGACAGGCAATTAAAGCAGAAAGCGCTTTGCAGCAGCTCAGCTCAGCTCTCCGGTGCCGCCATGGTCCCAGGATCAGTGTCCCTGTGGACAGCCCAGGGACATTCCTCGGAGACCCTGGAAATCATCAGCCACCTCCAGCAACTCCGTGGGCCTCCCTGGAAAGTCTCTCTTGCTGCTGATGGGTTCGAAGGCGCCAGGGCCTCCTGTACATGGAAAACTCACAATCTAGGAATGTCCTGTGGTTGTTGATCTTGGGACATCCCCAGAAGAATTTAGTGAAGCCCTCGGAGAACGGAAACGAGGTTTTCTTGCTATTGAAGATGTGCCCCCCTCCGCCGTTCTTTTTAAACAGCCGGGTAGTTGAACTTGCTTTCTTTCCACTTCCTGTTGCTACTTTTCCGAGATCTTGGCTGGCCTGAAGAACAAACAAAAATAAGCCATTTTCTGCAGCAAGAATATTTGGTTTCCTCGCCCTTCCCCGAGCCTGAGGCGGTGTGCTCGGCCTGCTGAATTCTTGCTCTGCCCTGTTTCTGTGGGTGCTGTCATCTGCCGGCTGCCTTGGCTGCGGATTCTGACCCCTCAGGGCTTATTCTTAGGGTCAGTTCGGCAGAGTCATAAACCACCTTCAAAGGAATTGGTCAGGCTGCCATCCTCTCTGCATCTGCATCTTTCTGTAGTTCTTTCTGATAATACTTAGCAAATCACTTTAGCACAGTCTTCAAATTCTCCAGATTTATGATGGAAACAGAGGCAAAGAGCTTGGGGCAGAAAACAGAAGAGTGGGAGCTGGGAGAATTAGGTGTTGGATTTTGACCTGGTCACAGTCATTTAGCTTTACCAAGTACAGGAAAGCTCATCTTCAAAGCTAACCACCCTATTTTTTCTTTTCTTTTTTCTTTCTTTCTTTCTTTTTTTTTTTTTTTTTTACACAGAGTCTTGCTCTGTCACTCAGGCTGGAGTGCAAACGCACAGTCTCAGCTCACGGCAACCTCTACCTCTTGGGTTCAAGTGAGCACATCCAGCTAATTTTTGTATTTTTTTTTTTTTTTTGCTATAAAAATGGTTTATTAGGCCAAACTACTTACTATGAAAATGCTTTAAAATGCAGCAGGAGGAGCTGTGAAGACTCAAAGAAGTGCGTAGTGACAATGGCTGTCAGAACACACTAAAGAATCCACACTGCTTCCCCCTTTACCTAGAAAAGGAAGCTTCTAGGCTACCTCCTCCTCGCAGCACACTCCTCAAACTCCCCCTCCTCAGCTGCGGCGTCTTGGTATTGCTGGTATTAAGGCTGCTCTCGGCCTCGGTGAACTCCATCTCATCCACGCCCTCGCCCGTGTGCCAGTGCAGGAAGGCTTTGCGCCTGAACGTAGCTGTGAACTGTTCAGAGGTGCGTTTGAAGAGCTCTTGGAGTGCTGTGTTGTTACCGATGAAGGTGGCCGACATTTTTAGCCCCCAGGGTGGGATGTCATAGACAGCCGTTTTCACGTTATGAGGGAGCCACTCAGCAAAGTAGCTGCTGTTCCTGTTCTGAATGTTGAACATTTGCTCATCCACCTCCCTCATGGACATGGGACCTCTGAAAATGGCAGCCACGGTTAGGTAGCGGCCATGACTGGGGTCACAGGCGGCCATCATATTCTTAGCATCGAAGAGTTGCTGAGTGAACTCAGCCACGGTCAGGGCCCGGTATTGCTGGCTGCCCCGGCTGGTCAGCGGGGCAAAGCCGGGCATGAAGAAGTGCAGCTGGGGAAATGGAATCATGTTCACGGCCACGTTCCGCAGGTCGGCATTCAGCGGGCCCGGGAAGTGCAGGCACGTGGTGACCCCACTCATGGTAGCAGACACCAGGTGATTCAGGTCACCGTAGGTGGGTGTGGTCAGTTTTAAGGTCCTGGAGCAGATGCTATAGAGTGCTTCATTAACAATGCAGAATGTCTCGTCTGTATTTTCTATGAGCTGGTGGACGGAGAGGGTGGCATTGTAGGGCTCCACCGCGGTGTCCGACATCTTGCGTGAGGGCAGGACGCTGAATGTGTTTATGATCCTGTCTGGGTACGCCTCCCGGATTTTGCCCGTGAGAAGGGTACCTATCCCAGACCCAGTCGCCCCACCCAGGGAGTGGGCCAGCTGGAAACCCTGCAGCAATCACAGGTCTCAGCCTCTCTTCTCACAACATGCAGCACAGACTCCATCAGCTCCACACCTTCTGTGTAGTCCTCCTTGGCCCGGTTGTTCCCGGCCCCACACTGTCCAAAGATGAAGCTGTCTGGCCTGATGATCTGTCCAAACGGCCCCAAATGCACAGAGTCCACGGTGCCCGGCTCCAGACCCACGAGCACAGTGCGGGCCACATACCTGCCACCGCTGGCCTCATTGCAGTACACATCGATGCGCTCCAGTTGCAGGTCATTGTCCCCATGGTAGGCGCTAGCGGAGTTCGTGCCATGTTCATCAGAGATCACCCCCCAGAACTTTGTGCTGATCTGGTTCCCGCACTGTCCGGTTTGGGTGAGCACAATCTCCCTCATAGCCAAGGCAGGACTAGGGCAGCAGGAGAAATTCAAGAAGGAAGAGCAATCACACAATAATTTTTGTATTTTTAATAGAGATGGGATTTCACCATATTGGCCAGACTGGTCTCGAACTCCTGACCTCAAGTGATCCACCTGCCTCAGCCTCCCAAAGTGCTGGGATTATAGGCGTGAGCCACCACATTCAGCCCAGAGTTAACCACTACACTGAGGTGTTGTTTATTTACCTTAAAATTTCTATTACAAGTGAATACAATTCAATGATTTTGAGTAAATTCTGAGTTGTGCAACCATCACTATCCAGTTTTAATTAGAAAACAATTTTTTTCACAATTCCCCAAAGTTCCCTTGTGCCCATTTGCCATCACTCCCCTATTCCCACCCCCTGCTCCCAGGTAACCGTTCATCTACTTTCTGTCTCTAGATTTGCCTTTTCTGAATATTTCATGTCAATGGAATTACACAGTAGATGGTTGTGTGTGTGTGTGGCTGCTTCTTTAACTAAACGTGATGTTTCAGGGGTTGTCCGTGTTGTAGCATGTATCATATCGGTACTTCACTCCTTTTCTTTTTTATGGAGATGGAGTCTCACTCTGTCGCCCAGGCTGGAGTGCAATGACGCAAACTGTGCTCACTGCAACCTCTGCCTCCGGGTTCCAGCGATTCTCCCTGCCTCAGCCTCCCATCCAGCTGGGATTACAGGTGTGCACCACCATACCCAGCTAATTTTGTATTTTTAGTATGGAAGGGGCTTCACCATGTTGGCCAGACTGGTCTTGAACTCCTGAACTCAAGTAATCTGTTCACCCCGGCCTCCCAAAGTGCCGGGATTACAGGTGTGAGCCACCGTGCTGGGCCTTTATTCCTTTTTATTACTGAGGTATATTCACCAGATGAATATATCGTATCTTGCTTTTATTCTCCTTTGTTTTTTTCTTTTTGAGATGGATTCTTGCTCTGTCACCAAGCTGGAGTGCAGTGGCATGATCTTAGCTCACTGCAACCTCCGCCTCCCGGGTTCAAGCGATTCTCCTGCCTCAGCCTCCGAAGTAGCTGGGATTATAAGGTGCGCACAACCATGTCCAGCTAATTTTTGTGTTTTTAGTAGTGACGGGGTTTCACCATCTTGGCCAGGATGATCTCAATCTCTTGACCTTGTGATCCGCCTGCCTCGGCCTCCGCAAGTGCTGGGATTACAGGCATGTGCCACTGTGCCAGCCTTGTTATTTTTTTAATATTGCAAAATGGGCCTAAAACCATCTCTGTGGAGCATTTGATGATCACGTGGATACCACTGGGTGGTGTGTATGAATGTGTATCTAACAGGACGAGTGAGTGCTTCTTGCACTGATTTGGAAAGTGATTTTAAAATCTTATCTACATTGCATTTAAAAATATATTAAGAGTACACATTTTAAAAATATACCAAGTATGTAAAATGTTTCTTTTTGGCTTTTAGTTCCCAAGAACATACTCACAGCGATCGATCCAGGCATTGCTAATCTAAAACCTTCTTTGAAGCAGAAAGATGGTGAATATGGTAATTTTTATGGCTTACTACCAGCATTTCTCTTAACGTAAAGGTAAACAGCCCCTGGGTGACCACAGCTGGGCACACCTTGGTTAGCATGGAAGGGGCTGTCAGGAGGTGTGTTTGAGGTCCCGGTCCTGGTGATGACAATACTTTGACCGACCATTGCAAATGGTGAACACCACTTATTTTGTTTTGATTTTTTTTTTTTTTTTAATCAGAAGTAGGGTGCACATCCCTTTGTTCCCCTCTCACTTCCTAAAATGAAAGTCACTTTGAAAAGACATCCACTCAGAAATAAATTTTGGCTTCCTGGATTACACAATGAGCTTTTTGCAAAGTTGAGGTCATTGGAACCTACACGGGCCCCAGGGCCAGCTGGGACCTGAGCCACCTTCCTCCTTAGTTTTCTCTCTTCCTTTCTTTTTTTTGAAATGGAGTTTTGCTTTTGTCACCCAGGCTGGAGTGCAGAGGCACAGTCTCGGCTCACTGTAACCTCCACCTCCCGGGTTCAAGCAATTCTCCTGCCTCAGCCTCCCAAGTAGCTGAGATTACAGGTGCCCACCACCACACTGGCTAATTTTTGTGTTTTTAGTAGGGATGGGGTTTCACCACATTAATCAGGCTGGTCTCAAACTCCCAACATCAGGTGATCCACCTGCCTCAGCCTCCCAGAGTGCTAGGATTACAGTCTTGAGCCACCACTCCCAGCCCCTCCCTAGTTTTCACTTGGCTTTTGTAAATGGGGTTGGAAGGGTGGGGCTTTGAGGGGGTTGGACATTTGGATTTTCTTGTCAAATCTAGAATGGAGTTCAAACCCATGGGGTCCCTGATAGAATTTGCAGAGACGCAGCAGAGCATCTAAGATGTTAGGCTTTGGTGAGAGTCTTTTCTTGTGTTACTTATATTATATGTATTAGGTCTTTCCCCACTAAGTATAAAAGTATGCTTGATATGAAAACACATGAAAGCATCCCTAGTCCAGAAGCTCAGAGAGAACTATCGGTAACGTTCCCCTGTGTCCTGTGCTTTCTGGCAGGCTCTGTGTTCCTTAGTTCCACTTCTCTTTCTTTTTTAAAAAAAATTAACTAATTAGGCTGGGCGCGGTGGCTCACATCTGTAATCCCAGCACTTTGGGAGGCCGAGGCGGGTGGATCACAAGGTCAAGAGATCGAGACCATCCTGGTCAACATGGTGAAACCCCGTCTCTACTAAAAATACAAAAAAAATTAGCTGGGCACGGTGGCGCGTGCCTGTAATCCCAGCTACTCAGGAGGCCGAGGCAGGAGAATTGCCTGAACCCAGGAGGCGAAGGTTGTGGTGAGCCGAGATCGCGCCATTGCACTCCAGCCTGGGTAACAAGAGTGAAACTCCGTCTCAAAAAAAAAAATTAACTAATTAATTTATTTATATTATTATTATTATAAATAAAGACAAGCCTTTGCCATATTACCCTGGCTGGTCTCAAACTCCTGGGCTCAAGCTACCCACCCACCTCATCCTCCCGAGGTACTGGGATTACAGGCATGAGCCACCGTACCCGTTCTCCACTTATTTTTCTAACAGGGTTCCCACCTGATCCTTGAACAACCTGGTCCCCCTGCAGTGAGGACCTGAGGGCTAGAGCTGTGTCATCTGTCCTCAGAGGCATCGGTCCTGTCTGACATCGCTAGGCGTCCCCCAGGCCCCCAGGATGTCCCATCGCAGGCTTGCTTAGCTCCATCCAGCAGTGTAACCAGCATCTAAAAGCAGATCTGCCCCACATTTTGCTGTCGTTTCCAAAAAAAATAGCCCAATACAACCTCCCTCCCTAATGGAGGCTTTTATCTCTAGTCACACAATGGACAGCAACTTCATGCTTAAAGTGAGATATTATTGGCTAAGCACAGAGGCTCATGCCTGTAATCCCAGCACTTTGGGAGGCCACGGCAAGCGGACCACCTGAGGTCAGGAGTTCGGGACCAGCCTGGCCAACATGGTGAAACCTCATCTCTACTAAAGATACAAAAATGTGCTGGGCGTGGTGGCGCATGCCTGTAATCCCAGCTACTCCAGAGGCTGAGGCAGGAGAATCGCTTGAACCCGGGAGGTAGAAGTTGCAGTGAGCCGAGGTTGCGCCATTGCACTCCAGCCTGGGCAACAAGAGTGAAAAGTCCATCTCAAAAAATAAATAAATAAAATAAAATAAAGTGAGATGTTGTTAAGCCTCCAAGGGGCGTGATGAATGTCCCTGCCTTTAGGATGGGAAAATCCATTTGTTCCCTTTTGCAGTGGAGTGGAAGATGGACACCTAAAGTTGGAATCAATACTTAAAAAAAATTTCTAATCATTTTTGTGCTTTAATATTTTCAGGGACTGCTTACTATTTATTTATTTTTTTTTAAATTTTTTTGTTGCTAACTATTTAATAAGTGCTCTTCCTGGGTTAATCTTCCATAATTTAGCCAGAGGCCCATTTGTTTGATTTCTGTGACTTGTAGTTATTCCGGCAGTGCCGGGGTAGGAGCAGCAGGGGCCTCTTAGGATAGGCGAACTATGAACAACTGTGATTAATTGGTCTTGCATTTTTCACGAAACAGATATAAACTTCGACCCAAGCGGATCGAGGGTTCTGAGGAAAGATGGAATTCTTGTTAGCAACTCTCTGGCAGCCTTTGCTTACATTAGAGGTAGGTCAACAAATCGAAGCTTCTTAGAGTGCTAATGGATTCACTAAAGTCTTGTTGATAAACGTGCTGTTCAATTGCAACACTCAGACGACTAAGAACGATGACTTCAAGTTTGACATGCCAACCACCGCCTTCTAAGATTCAGAAACAGGGGCCTGAGTTCAGGCACAGTCGCAACCAGGCGGCAGCCAGTAAGGGAACCACACACACAGACAAAGCCACACTGTTTAGGAGTAGACAGACATTTTCGCTTTTGAAAAGCAGAAACCTGAGGAATGCATTTCCCAGGTCTAAAGTTTGGGAAGGAACTGGATTATTGAATTCCAACCCTGGCTGGGAGAAAAATGAGCCAGAAGGTCACTTAGGAAACAAGACAGATCATACCCCATGAACACAGAGCCACTTTCTGAGTCATAAGTGTTGTTCCTGACGGTTACCAAGGATTCCCTTGTTAATCTTGCCCATGAGGATCAACCAGACTCAGCCCTCATGAATTAGCAGAGCCAAAAAGCTTATACCAAAGCCAGCCACACTGCAGGGACCTCTTCATTGAGGGGAAGGTATGTACAGTCTTTTCCTCACCACCCTCTCCGCTTAGCTTAAGATAGAATGCATTTTGGAATGTCATCTGCAAGTTTCAGCAATGCCTGCCTATGTTCAGAGAGACAAAAACCGGAGACCTTCAGTAAAATACATGTTAATATAACACATAAGAGCTTACTATTCAAGGCCTGCTAGAGATGGGACTATTTGGGTTAAGTCTGTCTCAGAGGAAAACAGAGGCTTAGGGAATGTATTTGTCTGTTCTCCTACTACTAATAAAGACATACCTGAGGCTGGGTAATTTCTAAAGGAAAGAGGTTTAATGGACTCACAGTTCCACACGGCTAGAGAGTCCTCACAATCTTCGCGGAAGGCGAATGAGGAGCAAATCACATCTTACATGGTGGCAGGCAAGAGAGCATGTGCAGGGAAACTCTCATGAGACTTATTCACTATCACGAGAACGGCATGGGAAAGACCTGCCCCCTGATTCAGTTACCTCCCTCCAGGTCCCTCCCATGACACAGGATTATGGAAGCTACAATTCAAGGTGAGATTTGGGTGGGGACACAGCCAAACCATATCGGGAAAGGATCTCAATACAAGAGAGGCAGAGTTTAGCCTTGGGGTCCCCTGCCATTCTATCGTCCTCCCACGTCAGGATTCCTCCTGTGTGTATGTTGTGTGGTTGGTGGTTTATTCTGTGGGTCCTCTCTTTTCTAACCACCTTCTCACTTTCATGCCTTGCTTATCCTGATCATGGTCAATGTTAAGAACTGTAAGAATTTTTATTGTCAGAAATATCCCCATATTTACAAAGTCCCTGGAGAGCTTCTTGGAGAAAAGCCATCATGAAAATCCTCCAGAAAATAACGATTGAAGGGGAATGAGACTGACATTACACTCAGTGAGCTGTGGCCATGCTGTGTGCTTTACCCCAACTGCCTTGTCAGTTCCTCTCAGCAACTGCCTCAGCCACCCCAGCTGCCAGAACAAAGTACCCGAGATTGGATGGCCTATAGAGCAGACATTGATTTTCTCACTGTTCTGGAGGCCAGAAGTCCATGATCAAAGTATCCACCCATCACTTTCTGGTGAGAGCTCCCTTCCTGGCTTGCAGACAGCAGCCTTCTTGCTCTGTCCTCACATGGCAGAGAGGGGCAGAGAGAGAGGCAGAGACAGAGACATCTCTTCCTTTTATCAAACCACCAATCCTATCAGATTAGGACTCTACCCTTAGGACCTTCTTTAACCTTAATTAACTCCTAATGAATGAATTGGGGGAACACCATTCAGTCCATAGCAAAAACCCTGAGAGAGGGGACTCTGGTCCCCTGTTCTGCACTTGGAGCTGATGGTCAGAGGAGTTGAGCCATTTACCTGAGGACACCATGGACAGTGGCAGGACCGTGATTCAGGCTCAGTTAATACAAGGCTTAAATTCCAGCTACTCTGAATTTTGAGGGATGCAACCACCAACACCCCCCCCCCCACACACACACTGATCTTGAGTTGTCTAAATTAGCTTCCCTCCATCCCTTTCTATCCTTTTATGTGATTGTCATTCCCAGAAACCACAGGATAGAGTTACTTGTTTAGTGCCAGTCTCTCCTGCTAGAGTCTCAGCTCCATAGGGTCAGGTGTTTGTCATCTTATTTTGTGTTATGTCCCTGTATCTAGCATGCAGTGCTGGTCAGAACAGGTGCATGGTCAGTAGTTAAGGAACAATTGAATGATGACTACTCATCTGGGCTTATGAGCTTTTTCCTGTGCCTTATTGTCATCTAGTATTTGTTACTTATAAGATGTCAAATTTTGTTAAAGTAAGGATTTGATGAGCTGTTACTTGGTTTTATTGAGGGGTGTTTTGGGATATTTATCTCAGCAAGCCATGACCATACCTCCATAAAATGTCCAAGAGAAGGAGTCTCTAAATGCACTATGTTGGATGTTAGCTAAATGTAATCACCACAAGAAGCTCATGACTCAAATCACGGAGGCTCACAAGGTCCCAATGGAATGGGCGCCTCTGGACTTGTCTGTGGGTTTTCTTTGCATGTCTGTGTTGCTGTCTGGGCGGCCACCCTGGATGTGGGAAGCACGCAGCACATTCTCAGGGGTCCGCGCAGGCCAGTGTGCCACAGAGATGCATGTAGACATCAGGTTGGGGGATTTCGGCCTAAACAGGCATTGGCCACCAGCCAGTGTCACACACTGCTGAGCTCTATCCTTGCTGCTGCTGGAGAAAAGTGCCCAGACAATGTTCAGTCACATCCCTGGCCCCACTGTGCACATGTGACCCACAGGCTGAGCTGGGGTCTCTAGACAGCCCCGAAGCAGGAGCAGCTAGGAGCCAAGAGTGTGAGCAGAGCAGTTTCCAGCCCAAACCATCCAAATAGGTGGTAGATGGAGTAAATCCAAAAGCACATCTCCCAAGTCAGTCTGCAAGTAGCTTTGACACAGTAGTGCAGTCCAGCGTACATGGGGACAGCAAGAGAAACAGAAATCGAGAGGATTGTCCCTGATATTGAAGCAAAGAGGTTGACAGGAGGGACAGGAGGATGTCCAAGGGTCCCTGGTGAACAGTGTCTCGTGGGGCCATTTGAATGATCTGTGAGATGGTTTTCCCAACATTGAAAAAGCTTCTTAGGCATGTTTGAATTCACTGTTGTGTCAGTAATGAAGACGTACTCCTTGAATTCATTCTAGAATCAAGATCATGAGTCTGAGGAAGCTCATAGAAAAAATTGGAAATTAGAGAAATGGAAAAGGAGAAGTGGTGTGCATGTGTATGTGTGCATGTGTGTGTGCATATGTGAATGTGTGACCATGTGTGTGCATGTGTATGCACATGTGCCTGTGTGTGCATGTGCATGTGTATGCATGTGTCTGTGTGCGTGCACATGTGTGTCTGCGTGTGCATGTGCATATGTGTGTGCACACATGCATGCATGTCTGTATGTGTGCATGCTCATGTGTGTGCATGTATGTCTACATCTGTGTGTGTGCATGTGTATCTGTGCATCTATGCGTGTGTGCATGAGTGTGTACATGCACGTGTGCATGTGTATCTGTATATATGTGTGTGCACATGTGTGAGGGGTGTGTGTGTGTGTGTGTGTTGGCAGTTCTTAACAAGACAGTTTACTAGCTGGCTCAGCATGAGCCATTGTCTTCTGGCGGGATTGTATGCAAGGAGGCTTATTTATTTATACAGTCTTATATGAGAATATGACCTCTCCCATTCCACCTAATTACTATTTCATTGACATCTGTCTTTCGATGTTTACCTCATATGTGCCTGCAGCCATGCCTTTTGGGGCCTAATATTTCCATTGCTGTCCCTATCCCCTTGGGACAGTGACAGATGTGTCATCAGCCTCTGGCAGGCCCTGCTGTGTACTTTTGGGGTGCGGGGGTAAGAAAGCCTGGCAGAAGGGACAGGCTTGCAGCGTGGGATATCCTGCGTTGGGAGGCATCATGGTTCCATGAGGGAGGAATTCTAGGGCCTCAGACAAGCTCATATTGAAACACAAGAGCACACTGCAGACTCAGAGCTTCATGATTCCCCCACCAGGGAAGACCATTGGAAATCAGCATCACCTTGTCACGGAGATGTGGATTTGGATGTGCTCTCATGATCTCCAATCTCTGGTTCCATGACAAGGTTTCTGTCACACCCCTAAGTGCTGTCAGACCAGCACTCGGTACACTTTTTGCTTTCTTCTGGACAAGCCTCAGGCCCTGACTGCTGCCTTGATCCTCTCAACAGCAACAGGGCCCCAGCAGGGGGAACCCTTGCCATGGCCTCTTATCTGGACATGAACGAGTTTGAGCTGGAGCACGCGTTGGCCCCAAGTCAGGATCTAAGGGTGGAAAGGGGCCTTAAAGGCCATAAGTTCCCCTTTGGAGGTTCCCAGGGGCATACAGCAGCTGATAAAATTAAAGTCATTCACTCCAGCCTGGGATGAACCAAGGCTGGATTTAGAACAATACCAGCAATAACACAATGTGAAGATTCTGTTCAATTACAAGGAGAACATTTTTGTTTTTCCGGAATACAGAATAGGGAAAGGAGACACAAAAGTGTAAAGTAGTCCAGGCGATTCTAGAGAACAGTTGGCATGCCCTTAGTGTAAAGCCTGGGACCATGGAGAGAGCCCTGGCCTGAGCTTGGGGTCCCAGCCAAGTGGTGGCTTTGCACAAGTGACTTGGCCATACAACAAGAGGGGTTGGACCAGCCCATCACTAAGGTTCCAGCTGACCAACATATGGTGAGTTTGTAACTTCAAACTAGTTGATTCCGTTGCCTAGGGAGTCTCGTTCCATGGGCTTGCCAAGCATTGCCCATGTCCATCTCTGGTTGCTGGATCTCAGCAGAGTTGAGGCAGACGTGCCCTAAAGAGTGCTCACTCAGCAGGAGGCATGCCTGGGCCACGAGACACCTAGAGTCTTAAGAGACAGAAGCTCTCCTGGCAGAAGAACCCAGACACCCACCTCCCAGGAGAAGAGGAGAGGAAGAAAAGGGAACTGGTTTTATGGAGCCTCATCCCAGGGTGCCAAGCCTAGTGCTTAAATCCATGATCCCCTCCTTTTTTGCATTCAGCAAATATTTTCATAATGCCCACTCTGTGCCAGAGATGGCACTAGGCACTGGCGATTTGGGAAAGAAAAAGATGGTTCCAGCCCCTACCCTCAGGGAGCTTGCACTCTAAGTGGAGAGAAAGAATGGCGCCCACTCAGCGAGTGAGCAACGATTGTAAGCTGGGCTGTGAAGAAGACATTCAGGATACTCTGAGACTAAATGACAGGGGACCTGGCTAGGCTAAGGCAGGGGGAAGTACCCAGTAGTGCTGGATGAAGAGGGAGGAAGTAACCCTCCAGGCTAACAGGACAGCACATGCAGAAACACCAAGGTGTGCAGGCATCCGGTGCGACAGGTGTGAGGAATGGGAGGCCAGGGTGGGGGAGCAGAGAGGAAGGGATGGTCTCGGGAGTTGAACTTGGGGAGGGTGACAAGGGCCGGGTCATATCCAGCTTCCTAGGCTGTGGTCAGGACTTGACTTTTGTTGCTGCAAAAGTAATTGCTATTTCTGCCATTCCTTTTGTGATTTTGTTTTGTTTGGAGACAGTCTCTCTCAGTCACCCAGGCCGGAGTGCAGTGGCACGATCTTGGCTCACTGCAACCTCCGCCTCCCAGATTCAAGCCATTCTCCTGCCCCAGCCTCCCAAGTAGCTGGGACTAAAGGCATGTGCCATTGTGCCCAGCTAATTTTTTTTTTTTTTTTTTTTTTTGAGACGGAGTTTTGTTCTTGTTGCCCAGGCTGGAGTGTGATGGTGCAGTCTCAGCTCACCACATCCTCCACCTCCTGGGTTCAAGCGATTGTCTTGCCTCAGCCTCCCAAGTAGCTGGGACTGCAGGTGCCTACCACCACACCCAGCTAATTTTATTTTTTGTATTTTTTGTAGAGATGGGGTTTCACTGTGTTGGCCAGGCTGGTCTCAAACTCCTGACCTCAAGTGATCCACCCACCTCAGCCTCCCAAAGTGCTGAAATTACAGGTGTGAGCCACCATGCCCGGCCGATTTCTGTCATTACTTTTAATGGTGGAAACCACAGTTACTTTTGCACCAACCTAATAGCTGAGGAGGGGGAAGAGGCCATCTATAAGTTTTAAGTCAGGCAGTGATGTGACCCAGCTTGTGTTTCTTAAAGCTTATAGGGGCCATGCAGGGAAGATGGTTTATGTATGGGCTGTGGTTGCTTTTGTACAACAGCAGAGTTGTGATATTTGCAACAGAGATCATATGGCCCATAAAACCTGAAATAGTTACTATCTGGCCATTCACTAGAAAGGGGGGGCAAGAGAGGAGGATGGGGACCAAGTGCCTGCAGGGAAGATGGAGTAGAATAGTGTTTCATCCCTGTTTGATTTCACAAGGTCACAAGACAGCTTAGTGAAAGTGAAAGTACAAAGCAGTTACCAGGAGATATTCACACCAGATTCGATGGCTCACCCCTGTAATCCCAACACTTGTGGAGGCCAAGGCAGGAGGATCACTTTCAGCCAGAAGTTTAAGACCAGCCTGGGCCATAAAGTCAGACCTCATCTCTACCAAAAAAAAAAAATATATATATATATATATATATAAAATAAAAAGTTAGCTGGGCATGGTGTTATGGGCCTGTAGTCTCAGTTACTCAGGAGGCTGAGGCAAGAGGATTGTTTGAGCCCAGGAATTCAAGGCTGGTTGTGATTGTGCCCCTGTACTCCAGCCTGGGTGACAAAGGGAGACTCTGTAGATGATTGATAGATTATATATATAGATAGATAGATAGATAGATAGATAGATGATAGATAGATACAGAGTGTGTATATATATATACATAGTATATTTGCTGTCAAAGGATTATCGTCAAGAGTCTATAGAAAATATACACCTCCTTGGGCCAGGCGAGGTGACTCATGCCCATAATCCTAGCCCTTTGGGGAGCCGAGGCAGGTGGCTTACCTGAGGTCAGGAGTTTGAGACCAGCCTGGCCAACATGGCAAACCCCGTCTCTACTAAAAATACAAAAATTAGTCAAGTATGGTGGCAGGTGCCTGTAATCCCAGCTACTTGGGAGGCTGAGGCAGAAGAATCATTTGAACCTGGTGTGGGGGGCAGAGGTTGCAGTGAGCCAAGATTGTGCCACTTCACTCCAGCCTCAGTGACAGAGCAAAACTTTGTCTCAAAAAAAGAAAGAAAAAAGAAAATATACACATCCTTTATATGTAAGAGGAAAATCACAGGCAACCCAGAAAAACAATGGGTACGTGTCATGAGCCAGCATTTGGAGAAGAGGAAATATACAACCATGTGAAGATGGCTACAGATCAGGGGAACACAAATCAAGACCATCATATGGTGTAATTCCATACCCACGTGATTGGAAAAAATGTAAGAGTCTGTGTGAGCCAAGTGCTGGAGAAGATGAGGACTACAGGATTTCTCACACATTGCAGCCACTTTGAACACCATGTTGGCAGTAGTTCTGAAAATTGAAACTCACATGCCCTCAACCCATCAATTACCTCCTAGGGGAGTACCCGAGAGAAACGCTTGCAGGTGTTGACCAGGGACATTTACAAGAATGTTCATGATCATCCACAAAAGCAGAAACCTGGCAACAGCAGGAGAGCGGGGAAAGAAACACTTCCCAGCCCATCAGCAGGAAAGTGGGTGAATAAGCTACATTATAGTCGAGATAATGGAACATTATACAGTGATATGATATTGAGTTAAAAAAAAAAAGAACACCAAATCTCTAATACTACCTATAACATTATACCCTTTAAATAAAATTTTAGGAATACATGAAGATGGAAAACAAAAACTATATAAAAAAGGAAGCAGGGAAGTAAGAAGCATGGAATTCAGGTGGTAATCACCTTGATGGGGAGGCCAGGGGGTGGGGAAGCACAGGTTAGACACAGGTGTGGTCAAGGCCTCACTCCTATACAGGTGCTCATTCATAGCACTGATGCTAATTAAAGTACTTTCTTTTTTGAGATGAAGTCTCACTCTGTGTCACCCAGGTTGGAGTGCAGTGGTGCAATCTGGGCTCACTGCAACCTCTGCCTCCCAGGTTCAAGCGATTCTCCTTTCTCAGCCTCCTGAGTAGCTGCAATTACAGGCACCTGCCACCACGCCCAGCTAATTTTTGTATTTTTAGTAGAGACAAGGTTTCACCATGTTGGCCAGGCTGGTCTCGAACTCCTGACCTCAGGTGATCCACCTGTCTTGGCCTCCCAAAGTGCTGGGATTACAGGCATGAGCCACTGAGCCCGGCTAATTACAGTATTAAAAAGTAATTCATTAAAAAGACAAAGTAGGGTTATGTACTGACCAATGAAGAGAATGTCTCGTGTCCTAAGCATCACAGGTAATTTAATTCAGTTCACCTAGAATCCTCACAATATGAAAAACGAGGTAGAGTAAGGAGTCCCTCGTCACCAGCTGTGGAACCCTACTCCCTTCTTGGAACCTGAGACGTCCCCATTCGACTTCCTTTGCTTGCAGCTCAAGTCACACGTGGAACTAAGTGCTGGAATTGATTACACTGTGGTAACAGAGCCAATTCCTGCACCCTAGTCTGTCTGCCCTGAGGCCTGGACCCTCCATGACAGCGCCACTGGGAGAGGAGGGGAGGGGCCGTGGATGACCATCGCACCTCAGAGGCTTGAGCTGGATGGCCCTGGCCTGACCGTAGGTGGCTGGAAAAGACGATAAGTGGATGGGATTCCATTTCCTCACACACAGCACTCCTTGAAGTTGGCGGCATCACTGCCAGTGGGGCTCAAAGTTTGTTTCCCAAGACAGAGAGGTTGAGTTGTAGCCCACCTTGAGAGCCCTAACAGCACCACAGGAGAGGGTTTCCAGAGGACAGTGGCTCAGAGATTTCCGGGAAGAGGAGGGCTGCAGGAGGGGGGAATAAGAGGGGACTTCAAGGGAGAGGAAGATGAAAGTGAAGTCAGGAGAGAGGAGGCTTCGATCTACAGGGGGAGAAGGAGAGATTTGCCCCATTGGGTCAGTGCCTCGGATCTTGGCATCATTTTGTGCATTACTGTTTAACGACTGTTCCAAGTGCCAGCGTCTCCAAATTCCCATTCTGCCACGATCCCCAGAAATGAACAGAGCCCCACATCTCTCACAAAGGATCCATGTCTATATTTGACAAAATCTTCTATATATCTTGACCCTTAGGAAAAATATATTGTTATTAAGAGCACTACAAACATGACTTGCCACCGCTCCCCCAGCCAAAATAAATTTTTCATTAAGACATCTATGTCTGCCAGGCGCAGTGGCTCATGCCTGTAATCCCAGCACTTTGGGAGGCCAAGGCAGGTGCATCACCTGAGGTCAGGAGTTCGAGACCAGCCTGGCCAACATGGTGAAACCTTGTCTCTACTAAAAATTCAAAACTAGCAGGGCATGGTGGCATGCGCCTGTAATCCCAGTTACTCAGGAGGCGGAGGCAGGAGAGTTGCTTGAACCTGGGAGGTAGAGGTTGCAGTGAGCCAAGATTGTGCCACTGCACTCCAGCCTGGACAACAGAGCAAGACTCCATCTCAAAAAAAAAAAGGACATCTACGTCTAAAAGAGAGGGATGAGTTATGCTAACAGGTAACAGCAAGAAGAACGACATATTTGAGTCCGCTAATTACATCAGTGACTTGAGCTGCAAGTGACGGAAGCCAAATGGGGATGTTTCAGGTTTCAAGAAGATAAGCTGTCCCGGTTCCATCTCTCTGATCAGATCACAGAGGCTGGATTCCCTCAACTGTGCATGAAACTTGAAAGCCCTTGAGTTTAAAAGCTCCAATTCTGGACCACTGGGGAAGGACAGAAGTAGTGAAGACAGCAGTTTCCCTTTTTCACTTAGAATCACAGGGAAGTGCCTGGAGGAGGACCCGTTCAGTTGAGACATGCTGAGAAAATGCCAGGGGTACCTACTGCACACCCCAGCACCCCACAGAGAGCCCACTGTTCAAGTCCTGAGTTCCGGGACTGACTCTACTTGAAGAGGCCAACTGACCCCAGTCACAGACTTCCCCTAAGTGGGGCTCAGCTTGAACATCACCAGGATCAACAAACTGGCCTGTGAGTCAAATCTATAAATAAAGTTTTATTGGCACACAGCCATGCTTTGTGGCTGCTATGCCGTTGTTTTTGCACCGCAACAGCAGAGTTGAATATTTGCAACAGAGACTGTATGGTTCATAAAACGTAAACTACTTACTACCTGGCTACTTAAATTTCTCAGAATGGGGGTGATAACACCCCGAGGGGTACACAACCATAAGCGGGGATAGTGATGGTAACGAAGTAAAGTAGCCCTTTCCGTAGAGTTAATGTAGAGACAAACATACCTACAGGTTTAGACTGAGACACATGGCACATATTAGCATTATTTTTGTTTCTATGATTTTTGTCTCTAAGTACGTTTACCAACATGATTTCATTTCTGTTATTCTATAGAAAATCCATTTGGATGCAGGGAAAATTTCCAGAACTTTGTATTATATTTATATGTATTTCACTTTTATATTTTGTTGTTTTACAATAAAATATTTATATTTTTTTATTTTATTTTAGTTTTTTTTTTATTTTCTTTTTCCTTTTTCTTTTCTTTCTTTCTTTTTTTTTTTGAGATGGAGTTTCGCTCTTGTTACCCAGGCTGGAGTGCAATGGCACGACTCGGCTCACCACAACCTCCACCTCCTGGGTTCAGGCAATTCTCCTTCCTCAGCCTCCTGAGTAGCTGGGATTACAGGCACGCGCCACCATCCCCAGCTAATTTTTTGTATTTTTAGTAGAGACGGGGTTTCACCATGTTGACCAGGATGGTCTCGATCTCTTGACTTCGTGATCCACCCGCCTAGGCCTCCCAAAGTGCTGGGATTACAGGCGTGAGCCACCGCACACAGCCTCTTTCTTTTTATTTATTTGTTTGTTTGTTTGTTTTTGAGGCAGGGTCTCAGGCTGTTACCCGGGCTAGAGTACAGTGATGCAATCTGGATTTCGCAGGCTCAAGTGATCCTCCTACCTCAGCTTCCCTAGTAGCTGGGACTGTAAGCATGCACCACTATGCCCAGGTAGACTTTATTTACGTTTTTGTTTTTTTTGTAAACATAGAGTTTCACCATGTTGCTGGTCTTGAACCCCTGAGCTCAAGCGATCCACCCACCTTGGTCTTACAAAATGTTGGGATTATCGGCGTGAGCCACCACACCCAGCATATTTTTGTATTTTATATTACAGTTGGCCTTCTGCGTCTGTGGTTTTCACATCTGTGGATTAACTGAAAGTATCTTTTTAAAATGGATAGTTGCATCTGTATCAAACATGTACAGACATTTTTTCCTGTCATTATTCCTACTTACATAGCATTTCCATTGCATTCGCTATTACAAATACTACAGAAGTGATTTAAGGAATGGGGAGAGTGTGCTTATGTTGTATGCAAATTCTATGCCATTTCATATAAGTGACTCAAGCATCCGTGAATTTTGGTATCCTGGGAGCGTGGGGGAGGGGTCCTGGAACCAATCCCCCACAGATTCGAAGGGGTAACTGTACATTTATATTTACTTTTTAATCTGGAAAAGAACAGAATTCAGTTTTGCTAACATCTATTTGATTATTACTTAGGTTCACATGTGCACTTCATACGTAATGAATTCTTCATGATCTATTTCTACTGTTACTAATAATAGCAACATATACACTTCATATGTAAATTAATTCTTCATGATCTATTTCTACTGTTACTAATAATAGCAACACTTTATTGAGCATTTACTATGTGTCAGTGAGTATTCTGAGAGCTTTATAGGAATTCACTCATAGGCTGGGCGTGGTGGCTCACGCCTGTAATCCAAGCACTTTGGAGGCCAAGGCGGGCAGATCACCTGAGGTCGGGAGTTCAAGACCAGCCTGACCAACATGGTGAAATCCCATCTTTATAAAAAATAAATAAATAAAGGAATTCACTCATTTCACCGTAACGACTCTGTGTTGAAAGATACTATAAGCCCTGTTTTACAGATGGGGAAACTAAGGCACAGAAAGGTTATGAAACTTACCCAAAGTCACACAGCTAGTTAGTGGCAGATCTGAGTATAAACTCAGACAAGTCTGGCTCCGGAGCCCCTCTGCTGTGTGTTTTTCTCCTACGCATGTATATATCGACTCCATATGCTCAAAAACTTTTTGAAAAAAAGTCAGTGGGGATATATGATCCTTGTGGTGTGGACAGTCTCAAAGACGCTGGGCTGGCATTCTTCATTAGACCCCTGCTTGGGCAGACATCTGGTTTCTGTGGGGCGTGGCATTGGTCAAGTCTGCCAGCTCCTCCCAGCTCCTGACATGTTCTCTTCCTCCCACAGCCCACCCCGAGAGAGCTGCCCTGCTGTTTGTGTCCAGCGTCTGCATCGGCCTGGCCCTCACATTGTGTGCCTTGGTTATCAGAGAGTCCTGCACCAAGGATGTCCGCGAGATGCAGCTGGGGAGGGAGCAGCTGGTGCCAGGAAGTGACAGGGCTGAGGAGGACAGTGAGGATGAAGAAGAGGAGGAGGACTCCTCTGACTCTGACTTCCCAGGGGAACTGTCAGGGTTCCATAGGACTTCATATCCTGTCTACAGTTCCATAGAAGCTGCAGAGCTCGCAGAAAGGATTGAGCGCAGGGAGCAAATAATCCAGGAAATATGGATGAACAGTGGTTTAGACACCTCACTCCCCAGAAACATGGGCCAGTTCTACTGAAAACCACATGCGTCTTGAGGAGATCGCACTTTCTGAAGAAGGAAGGATTCCAAATGCCCCTCCGGTTCTGGTTCACCTGTACCTTCTATGAAGGAGAATTTGTCGTCATCCAACACTCGTGAAGCCAGGAAGCTATTAAAGGGACGTTTCAAGCTGTTTCCAGCACATTCCAAAATAAATGAGGAGGGAAGAGTCTTTGTTTTCTGTATTTATTTGACTTTGTGTATACATTCACAAGTCTATATTAATTAGAACTTACATTTTTTGAGCGCTTATAATGCCAGGTACTATTCTAGCTGCTTTTCGTGTCCTGAGTCACTCAGTCTTCACACTGTCATGAGACGGTCCTATTACCCCCGTTTTACAGATGAGTAAACAGAAGATTTATATGTACCTGTAAAATAGTTATACAGATACTCAGCAAACATGAGCTCATGAGTGATTTTAACCACTGACTTTGTCTAGACCAAGGGTTAGCAAACTTCAAAAAGGCAAGATACAGGCCAGGCACAGTGGCTCACGCCTGTAATCCCAGCACTTTAAGAGGCCAGGGCAGGCAGATCACTTGAGATCAGGAGTTTGAGATCAATCAGCCTGGCCAACGTGGTGAAACCCATCTCTACCAAAAAAATTAATAAAAAATTAGCCGGGTATGTTGGCACATGCCTGTAATTCCAACTACTTGGTAGGCTGAGGCAGGAGAATCGCTTGAACCCGAGAGGCAGAGGTTGCAGTGAGCCAAGATCATGCCACTGCACTCTAGCCTGGGCGACAGAGTGAGAGACATTGTCTCAAAAAAAAAGGGCAAGATTATAAATATTTTAGGCAGTGTGGGTCAAATCCTCTCTGCCACAATTACTCAATTCTCCATTGCAACTCAAAAGCACCCACAGATAATACATAATGAATGAACTTGGCTGTATTCCAATGAAACGTTCTTTTTGGACACAAATTTAAGTTTCATTTTATTTTCACATGTTACAGATTCTGTTTTTTTCAAACCAGCCATTTAAAAATGTAAAAGCCAGAGGCCTGGGCAACATAATATGACCCTATCTCTATTTAATTTGTTTAAATAATGTAAATAAAAGTAAATAAAAATGTAAAAACCATTCTTAACTGAAAGGCTGTACAAAAACGGACAGCAGGATGGATCTGGCCTGTAACCTGTTTTTATAAACAAAGTATGGTTTGCAAAGCCTAAAATGTTTACTTTCTTGCCCTCTATTGAAAAAGGTTGCTGACTCCCGGTTTAGAGTTGAAAACAGCAGAGCTCCTGGTCGTATAAGCCATTAACAGGGTACCTAACAATGCAGTTGTCCAGGATCAAGTGGAGCTGGCTCCAAAATCTCCCCCAAAACTGGGTCCCAGCCAGGCGTGGTGGCTTACGCCTGTAATCCCAGCATTTTGGGAGACCCAGGCAGGTGGATCATGAGGTCAGGAGTTCGAGACCAGCCTAACATAGTGAAACCTCATCTCTACTAAAAATATAAAAATTAGCCACGTGTGGTGGCGGGCGCCTGTAGTCCCAGCTACTCGAGAGACTGAGGCAGACGAATCGCTTGAACCTGGGAGGCAGAGGTTGCAGTGAGCAGAGATTGTGCCACTGCCCTCCAGCCTGGAGACAGAGTGAGATTCGGTCTCAAAAAGCACAAACAACGGGCTCCTACCCCACTGCGGGAGGGCCGGGTGGAGCAGAAAAGAGTTCCAAAAACACTCCAGTGGGAGAACTGATGATTAGTTTCTGCAGACGGCTCCCCCTGGTGGACAGGAGGCTAATAGCTGCGGCATCAAACAAAACAGTTTTTTTTTTTCTTTTTTTTTCTAATGGGGCTTGGAATAGAAAACTGACTGCATTTTTCATATCCCTACTACCAAAGAGCTCTCTCTGCATTTTCTTACTTTATCATCACTAACCCTGCAAACACAGGGAAACAATGGGACTTTCGCCATGTTGGCCAGGCTGGTCTCGAGCTCCTAAACTCAGGTGATCCTCCTGCCTCAGCCTCCCAAAGTGCTGGGATTATAGGCATGAGCCACTGTGCCTGGCCTGGAGAGAAATCTATTCTACGTCATAGCAGAGAATGAAGTGAATTCCATTGTCCGACTGCTTCATAACAATTTTGTTCTAATCAAAGATAATCTTTGTTCTTTCATGGCCCTGAGTTCAGCAAGGAGCGCTTTGATATTGTCCCGGCTCCCAGAGCAGCTGTCTGCCTCTATTTTCAGTTTGAAGGCAGCGTCCTCCCTTTCTCCATGAACACAAATGCCATCCAGCTGATGGCTGATGACTGTCTTCTTGGGGCTGCAGATGGTCACTTTACCAGTTGAAGAAAGAGCTGTGCCCATATTGGTCTCAGTCATATGCTTTTCTTGAATTCCACCAATAGGTTTTCCCTTATCTGAATCAGCTGCCAGCAGTATGCACACTTACACACAGAGACACACACACACCCTCCCAGTATCCCTGCAGAGGCAGCTGGTCAACAGGGTTGCCAACTCGAGGGTCAGTCTTTGGTCTGTGCAGATACAGTGAGATATTTCTTTGTAGTTTCACAGCCTCCAAGAAGAATGCCATGTTCTTCTTGTGGAAGGAGTCTGAAGGTCCTGCTGAGATTGCGTTTGGCTGGGCACAAAGCCCAGGGGGAAATGACCAGAGCAGATTTGGATGAGGGATTGCTGATGGATCGCGGTGACTGGGCGGAAGCTCCCAGGTGGGTCCTCCCAGGGCATGTGGGCTCACGCGGCTGCCACCTCTTGCTTTCATGCAGCAGAGACCCCATTGTTTCCAAGCTGTGAGGTTCCAGGAGTCCTGTGAAGAAAGCCAGAATTCACAGTTGTACCTGTGACCACTTCACAGGTCCCAGGCGGGAACCCAGCTCCACCTTACCCGACCTCTGCCCACCTTCCTGGGGATACCCCTACATGTCTCATTCACTCTGTCACTTAGGAGTTCAAGACCAGCCTGGCCAACATGGTGAAACCCTGGCTCTACTAAAAATACAAACCCCGAAGGCTCAGTGCACAGGTCCCTGTCCCCCTGGGAGGTTTACACGTCCCTACCTCAGCTACTTGCTGCTAATGCTGACTTTCCATCCATGAGCCGCCTGCTGTGAAACTCTACTCTTCTGAACACACTCGAGCTTGTCTGAGGGGCTGCTAATGCTGTTGTAGCAGCCACGACATTTGATGCTGTTTCAGGGAGAAGCCCAGGGACCAAGCAGGCTCTGGGCAGCCTGGATGCAGTTCCACTGCTGACCCCACAAATGGGCCCATTGTGATGTTGGTGCCCCACTCCCAGGCACCAGCCCTCAGCTGCTGAGAGGAGTGGTTGTGAATGGCCCACATCTGTCCTCTTCTGCAGAGAATTAGTCCTCCCTCCTTTCTAACAGGTGTTTTCCCGGAGAGCACTCCTTCGATCAATCTCTTGTACACGAATCTCTGTCTCAGGAAACTGACTTATAGCATTCAGTGTGACAGGTCTGTGGACTGGGAGTGTGCCGGCCCCTGCCAAGCCGCAATACCGGGCAGCATCACTTGCAACCTCAGTGGGTGGGAGCTGGGCCCGAAGGAATGTCAGTGACCCTCCCCACTAGCTTGTGGTGTCGGGGAAAGTCAGTCACTCATACACCTGGCATTTGGGGAGTCTTGGAAAGAGGTACCCACAAGATCCTCCTTTTAGCCTCCCCCAGCCTTCTCCATGAGTCCCTGGAAAGCAGTCCCTGCTCCAGGAACCAAAGCCCAATGCCAGGCAGTCAGGGAAGCCAAGCCAGCCTCTCCTCCATCTCCCTGGGTCTTGGCGCTACTCCCTGCATCCTCAGATGTCCAGCAGGACCTCCTGAAAAGCACCACGGCCCTGAAGCTCCACCCCACTTCCTGCCTGTCACCCTGGACCCCTGGAACACTGACATCAACCAGACTAGACGTGACTCTGCTTCGGCTCTGGACTCAGGGTTTCCTCGATCACTGTGCTACTCTTGTCTCCCAGCTTCCACTCTGACTTAGTCCTAGCTGTGTCTTGGGGTGACTTATCTGTGCCTCAGTTTCCTCACCTGTAAAATGGGCATAATAATGAGATCTACTTCCTAGTGGTGTTGAGGGTCATGATGTTTTACACGTAACGACAACTATACATTTCAGCTTTTATCATTGATGACGTCTCCCCATAAGAAGCAGCATCCAGCATCCAGTGTGGCCGAGGTCGCACCATTTAGACCACACTAAGGGCACATTGCAAAACTCAAAAGCATTATAAGAACGAGTCATTGACGGAGAGAATAAGCCAGCCTCCTTCGGCCCTGCTATAGAGATGAGTTTGTGGAGGAGAAATAATTGCATCTTCAGAGCTCAGAGGAAAAGTGTCAAGGCCTGAACTTTTTTGGATTCTGCAGCCAAGTTCATTGTCAAGTATCCGGCACACAGGCTTGAGCAGTGCTCAGTTTTGGCAGGGTAGCTGTAACCCGGAACTATGGTCATTTGGTTTTAAAAACCCATTGTAAGCCTGACCACCAGTGTGGAGTTGGCCACACTCCACCCCAAGACTGGATGGTAGCCTTGGAGATTAAATCCTAAATAATCCAACAAATGCTCTGTGGACTGGAAGCCTCACTGGTCCATAGCTAAAGAGAAGGCAGGAAACAGCCACGATAACCATCAGCGCATAAGGGAGGTTGTAGGAAGCCAGCTCAGAATCCGGGACCACTGCGTCCTTTTTAGGAATTTCAAATCAACCAGTCACCTCCACTGGGTGTGGCACAGCGCCAGGCTCCCTGGAGAATGAATGAGAGTAGCTAATTGCAGATGCTGTCAGTTGTGGGCTGTGCTGTCCAGGATTGAGCCACTAGCCACATGCGATCATTTACTTTGAAATTGAAATCAATTAATAAAATGTAAAAGTCACCTGCTCCTTTGCACTGGTCACATTTCAAGTGCTCAACAGCCACATGGCCAGTGGCTACTGCCTTGGACAGTGCAGATGGCTGGATTGGACAATGCTGAGCTAGTGTATGAAGTCGGGCTTGGAGACGCCTGCTCGATTCATTGATAACATGGAACAGATATTTCCCTGCCCTCACCAACCGAGACATCACCAAATATCAAAATCCCAGGCACAGAAATGTGGGAACCCAGCTCCACCCTACCCGACCTCTGCCCGCCTTCCTGTGGATACCCCTGTGTGGCTCTTGTCTGCAAACCCTGAAGACTCAGTGCACGGACCCTGGTCCCTCGGGGGCTGCAGCCTCACCTTCGTGAGCTCTGACCCCCCCACAGAGCCACGACCACAGGAGTTGTGTCCCTTCCCCCCCTGGCCACACTGAGCCCACTGCTCCTTTTTGCTCCTCACACACAATCTGGCCGTGGTCTTGTGGCATCACTTCTTTGGGCACTGCTGCTGCTGTTAGCTCCCTTCCTTTGTGCCCTGAAAAGGGCGTGACCACCTTGGAGAGCCTAAAGGGCTCCTTTTTCCTGACCCTGCTGGCACCAGCACCCCAGGAACATTTGAAAGCAGCCTCAGGCCAGAACTTTCTCTCACATCAGGGCCCTGCCTGCCCCCTGCTCCAGGCAGAGCCCCTGGGTGCACAAGGAAGGGACTGCACCTCCTGCCTTCCTCTTTCTCTTTCCCTTTCATCTCTTCGTCTCTCTGCTGAGCCCATCAGCAGATTCAGCAGACGCCCTTTCTTTATCCTTCAGGGGTTAGTTGCACAAGACAGAGTGTAAGAATGACAGCAGTTCGGGCACAGCAGCTCTAGCCTGTAATCCCAGCACTTTGGGAGGTTGGGGCAAGCAGATCACTTGAGGTCAGGAGTTCAAGACCAGCCTGGCCAACATGGTGAAACCCCATCTCTAGTAAAAATGCAAAAGTTAGCTGGATGTGGTTGCAGGCCTGTAATCCCAGCTACTCGGGAGACTGAGGCTTGAGAATCTGTTGAACCCGGGAGGCAGAGGTTGCAGTGAGCCGAGTTTGGGCCACTGCACTCCAGCCTGGGCCACAGAGCGAGATTCCAACTCTATAAAAACAAACAACGACACAGAATGACAGTAAATGGCCAAACCAAGTGGCCCTGGGAGCTCAGAGAAAATGATTCCACCAAACGGACTAGGGGAGGCTTCTGGATTAGAGAGAGCACTCAGTGCGGTCCTCAAAGAACAGGTAGAATTTCCAAAGGTGCAGGAAGGTGGGGGAAGGAGCAGCTGCAGTGGGCCAGGAGGTGGGAACAGCAACAGCATGTTTGAAAACAGGGAACAGCCAGAGTGAGGGAAAATGAGGCAAAAAGGGTGAAGGGCACCAGGAGGATGTCTTTATTTTGGGCTTTGGCACATGCCTGTGTCCTGGCTGTAAGAACATTACCAGCCGGGTGTGGTGGCTCGTGCCTGTAATCTCAGCACTTTGGGAGGCCAAGCTGGGCAGATCACCTGAGGTCAGGAGTTCGAGGCCAGCCTGACCAACATGGAGAAACACCCTCTCTACTAAAAATACAAAATTAGCTGGGCGTGGTGGCGCATGCCTGCAATCCCAGCTACTTGGGAGGCTGAGGCAGGAGAAACGCTTGAACCCAGGAGGCAGAGGTTGTGGTGAGCCAAGATCACGCCATTGCACTCCAGCCTGGGCAACAAGAGCGAAACTCCATCTCAAAAAAAGGAACAACACTACCCACTTAGGGTGACATCACTCAGTCTGCTCCTGGCCTTGGGTCCATTACCTGCTCCTAATACTGTCTTCTGCCTCAGGATTCTGAACAGATAAGGAACCTGCAGCTAGGAGCAGCCTGGGCCTGGCCTCTAACCTTGACCTTCTGACTCTTGGAATAGTACTTGCTCCTGATTTTAAGACCGCTGATCACCATCCAGTTAATCTCAATATCTTAGAAATGACCAAATTACAGCTGAATTCTGTTGAAGAAATTAAAATCATCACTCTCATCTTAAGAGTGATTATCCTAAGTATCCGGTGACCGACTTGCGTGTACACTTTAAGAGGCAGTTAATATCACCAATGCAAATAGATCTCAAGGGCCTAGCAAATTATTTCTGGCAGAGTTCTTTTTTGAAAAGTTTCCAGTCTTTGCCCCAAGACTGCTCACTGTCTAATTGCACTTCCTTCCGGTGAGTCCAACAGAAAATCCAATTGGAAATTTATCTTCAGGTGAAAATGCTGCCTTCCTGCTTTTAACTGAACTGCCTGTGATATCATGAGCTCAGGCTGCAGAGACTCAGCCGAACAAAGAGAGGAAAGCTGGTCACTTCTGATTGGGAGGACATTATTAATTCCCCACACTTTCCCTGTTCCAAACTCATGACTCCATGGATTGAGTCCTTTTAAGAAAAGAAAATAGAGCCTGTCATTTCCTATTGTTTCAGACACGAAATCCAGCCTGGGAAAGATTAAGGGAAGAGGACGGGACTCGTGTTCAGATGACTAAGCACCAATCTGACCTGGAAAAGGCTCTATTAGTTTTTGAGGAAGGGAGGGAGCTCCAATTAGAGGCATGTGTAAAATAATGACCTTACCTCACTAAAAGAGAAGAAGGAAAACATTCCCAACTCACTAACAATGAACTAGCAAGAAAGTCTGTTGCAATCTAGGAAGAATTTGCAAACCCAGTAAGTTGCCTCCCCACTCTGAGCTCCCAAACTTCCTTCCTTAGAACTTGACCTCTGATTATAAAACCCTGGGCTCTGGGAGAGAGGGGCCTGTGCTGGTCAGCAGAGGGGGAATCACAGGGACAGCCAAGCCCAGCTCTGCTCCGCCCGGGTTTCTGGTAAATGAGCCTGTGTTACTCAGTTCATACACATGGATACTTCTTTTTTTTTTAAGGCAGAGTCTCGCTCAATCTCCAGGCTGGAGTACAGTGGCACAATCTCAGCTCACTGCAACCTCTACCTCCAGGGTTCAAGTGATTCTCCTGCCTCAGCCTCCCGAGTAGCTTGTAGTAGGTGGCATGAGCCACCGTGCCTGGCCAATATAGGTAACCTTTGAGTGTTTACTACGGCCAGGGACTGTGGTCATCCTTACACAATTGTCCCTTGGTATCTGTGGGGATTGGTGTCAGGACCCCCCAGGGATACCAAAATCTGCAGATGCTGAAGTCTCAGATTAAATGATGCAGTATTTTCATATAACCTATGTATATCCTCATATACTTTAAATTGTGTCCAAATTATTTAAAATATCTAATACAGGGCTGGGCGCGGTGGCTCACGCCTATAATCCTAGCACTTTGGGAGGCCGAGGCGGGTGGATCACGAGGTCAAGAGATCGAGACCGTCCTGGTCAACATGGTGAAACCCCGTCTCTACTAAAAATACAAAAATTAGCTGGACATGGTGGTGCTTGCCCGTAATCCCAGCTACTCAGGAGGCTGAGGCAGGAGAATTGCCTGATCCCAGGAGGCGGAGGTTGCGGTGAGCCGAGATCGCGCCATTGCACTCCAGCCTGGGAAACAAGAGCGAAACTCCGTCTCAAAAAAAAAAAAAAAATTAAAAAATATCTAATACAATGTGACTGTTATGTGCACATCAGCATAATTTTAAACTGTATTTGTTTTTTATTAGTATAATTATTTTTATTTTTTAAAAATATTTTTGACCCAGCAATCCCACCACTGGGTATCTACCCCAAGGAAAAGAAGTCATCATATGAAAAAGATACTTGCACACACGTGTTTATAGCAGCACAATCCACAATTGCAAAGACGTGGAGCCCACCTAAGTGCCCATCAACCAATGAGTGGATAAAGTAGGCCGGGCACAGTGGCTCACGCCTGTAGTCCCAACGCTTCAGGAGACTGAGGCACGTAGATCACCCGAGGTCAGAAGTTTGAGAGCAGCCTGGCCAATATGGGAAAACCCCATTACTACTAAAAATACCAAAACACAAAACAAAACAAAAATTAGGTGGGCATGATAGCGCACACCTGTAATCTCAGCTACTCAGATGCCGAGGCAGGAGAATCGCCTAAACCTGGGAGGTGGAGCCTGCAGTGAGCTGAGATCCCACCGCTGCACTCCAGCTTGGGCAACAAAGGGAGACTCTGCCTCAAAAAAGAAAAAGAAAAATGTGGTATATATACACCATGGAATACTACTCAGCCATAAAAAAGGAATAAAATAATGCATTTTGCAGCAACGTGGATGGAGCTGAAAGCCGTTATTGTAAATGAAGTAACTCAGGAATGAAACCAAATATCGTACGTTCTCACTCATAAGTGGGAGCTCGGCCCGACACAGTAGCTCACACCTGTAATCCCAGCACGTTGGGAGGCCAAGGTAGGTGGATCACTTGTGTTCAGGAGTTCAAGACTAGCCTGGGCAACCTGGCAAAACTTTGTCTCCACTAAAAATACAAAAATTAGCCAGGCATGGTGGCATGCACCTGCAGTCCCAGCTACTTTGGGGGCCGAGGCGGAAGGATCACTTGAGTGCAGGAGGCAGAGGTTGCAGTGAGCTGAGATCACACCACTGGACTCCAGCCTGGGTAACAGAGCAAGATCCTGTCTTAAAAAAAAAAAGTGGGAGCTAAGCTACGAGGACACAGGCATGAGTGATATAATGGACTTTGGGGACTTGTGGGGAAAGGTTGGGAGGCAGGTGAGGGATAAAAGGCTGCAGAGGATACCTTGTACACTGCTTGGGGACAGGTACTCTAAAATCTCAGAAATGGCCACTGCAGAACTTATGCGTTTAACAAAAAGCATCTGTACCCCCAAAACTGTTGAAGTAAAAAAGAAGAAAAAGAAAAAGAAATCAATAAAAACTGAACTTAAAAATATTTGTTTGCTCCGTGGATCTCACTTATGAGTGAGAACATACGCTGTTTGGTTTCATTCCTGAGTTACTTCACTTATAATAATGGCTTCCAACTCCATCTAAGTTGCTGCAAAAGACATTATTTCATTTAACGGCTGAGTGGTATTCCATGGTGTGTATGTATCACATTTTTCTTTTTCTTTTTTGAGACAGAGTCTCCCTTTGTTGCCCAGAGAGGTTGAATTCCTGGATGCAAAACCCACAGATACTGAGGACCGAGTGAGTGTTCATTGCTATCACCAATAGAGCCAGGCCTGGGCTTTTGTTTCTGGAAGTGTTTAAGTCACAAATCCAATCCCTTTGCTTGTTATAGATCTATTCGGATTTCCTGTTTGTTTTTCAGTCAGCTTCAATAGCTTGTGTCTTTTATGAATTTCTTCATTTCATCTGAGTTATCTAATTTGTTAGCATATGATTGTTCATTGTATTCCTTTATAGTCCTTTCTATTTCTATAAGTTAGTAGCGATGTCTCCTCTTTCATTCTTGATTCCAGTAATTTGAGTCTTCTCTCTTTCTTTCCTGGTTCATATACCTATTAATTTGTCAATTTTGTTGATCTTTTCAAACAATCGACTTCTGATTTCATTCATTTATTTTCTCTATTGCTTTTCTAGTCTCTATTTCATTTATTTCCACGTTAATCTTCATTATTTCCCTTTTTCTGATGACTCTGCACTAGTTTACTCTTCTCCTCATAGATTCCCAAGGTGGGAGCTTAGTTTATTTGAGGTCTTTCATTTTAATATATGTATAAATTTTCCTCAAAGCACTGCTTTAGCTGCATCCCATATGTTTTAGTGTGCTGGTTTTGTTTTTATTCATCTGAAAGTATTTTCTAATTTCTCTTGTGCTTTCTTCTTTGACCCATTTTTTATTGGAGTACATTTAACTTCCACATATTTGTGAATTTCCCAAAATTCTTTTTGTTGTTGATTTTTAATCAAGTTCCACTGTGGTCAGAGAACATAAATTGAATAATTTCAATCCTTTTAATTTTTTTTTTTTTTTTTTTTTTGAGACAGAGTTTCACTTTTGTTGCCCAGGCTGGAGTGCAATGGCGGGATCTCGACTCACTGCAACCTCTGTCTCCCAGGTTCAGGCAATTCTCCTGCCTCAGCCTCCTGAGTAGCTGGTATTACAGGCATGTGCCACCATGTCTAGCTAAATGTTTTGTATTTTTAGTAAAAAGGCAGGATCCCCCTGCCTTTCTGCTGGGTTCAGCCAGTGGGGAGCCTGCCAGAAGATGGCCATCAGCTGTGAAGATGCTCTCCTTTCCTGACTTCTTACCCTGGGGCTCCTGAACTTTTTTGTTTTGTTTTGTTTGTTTTTTTGCTTACTGCCACCTCCAGGTCCTGGGTTCAAGCGATTCTCCTGCCTCAGCCTCCCGAGTAGCTGGGACTAAGGCACACAACACCACACCCAGCTAATTTTTGTGCTTTTAGTAAAGACTGGGTTTCACCACGTTGGCCGGGATGGTCTTGATCTCTTGACCTCACGATCTGCCCACCTCGGCCTCCCAAAGTGCTGGGATTACAAGCGTGAGCCACTGCACCCAGTCAGTGACTATGCCCAGCTACATCAGCTTCCAACTGTGAGCTCTCAGTTGATGCAGAGATTCCTGGAGATGGCACCAAAAAAGCCAGGAGCAGGTGGGCACAGTTCACATACAATGCACATATAGACACACACACACACACCTGCACATGCAGACACACACACATGCACAAACACACTCCTGTTATGGTTTGGCTATGTCCACATCCTAATCTCATCTTGAATTCCCAAGTGTTGTGGGAGGGTCCGGGTGGGAGAAAACTGAATCTTGGGAGGTCTTTCCTGGCTGTCCTCCTGATAGTGAATAAGTCTCACGAGATCTGATGGCTTCATAAGGGGAAGTTTCTCTGCACAAGCTCTTTGCCTGCAAGTCACGTAAGATGTGACTTGCTCCTCCTTGTCTTCTGCCATGATTGTGAGGCCTCCCCAGCCACGTGGAACTGTAAGTCCAATAAACCTCTTTCTTTTGTAAATTACCCAGTCTCAGCTGTGTCTTTATCAGCAGGGTGAAAACAGACTAATACAGCTCCTTTTCGCATTTTTGCCATGACAGTTCCCTTCAATACAACAGCTACTTTTTTCTTAATATGCTTTAAGTTCTGGGATACATGTGCAGAATGTGCAGGTTTGTTACATATGTACACACGTGCCATGGTGGTTTGCTACACCCATCAACCATCATCTATATTAGGTATTTCTCCTAATATTATCCCTCCCCAGCTCCCCCCCCCGCTATCCTTCCCCTAGGCCCCCACCCCTTGTTCCCCTCCCTGTGTCCATGTGTTCTCATTATTCAGTTCCCACTTATGAGTGAGAACATGTGATGTTTGGTTTCCTTGTGTTAGTTTGCTGAGAATGACGGGTTCCAGCTTCATCCATGTTCCTGTAAAGGACATGAACTCATCCTTTTTTTTATGGCTGGATATGTGCCACGTTTTTTTCATCCAGTCTATCATTGATGGGCATTTGGGTTCGTTCCAAGTCTTTGCTATTGTGATTAGTGCCACAATAAACATACATGTGCACATGTCTTTATAGTAGGATGATTTATACCAGTAATGGGATTTACAGCAGCTACTGGAGTGCTTTCTGTCAGGGACCAGGCCAGGCACTAGAAATATTCACACGAAGAAGGGAAAGCCCAGGCCTTTCCATCAGCTGGTGAGGCCTGTGATTGGCCACAGCTGCCTGTGTCTCGTTCTGCGGCTGATCTAAGGAAGCCTTTCGTTGCCATCTTCTCAGCATTGGTCTCCATTGTCAGCCCTCTTCATCCTGAAGGTGAGAGGTGGTTCCCTTTAGAGCTAGAGGATGGGAAACAGTGTTATTTCTGGAGCCCTCACAAATACCTGCATTTGACGTCGCACACCGTTCACGATGTGGATGCAGCATGAAGTCAGGTGAAAATTGGTAGGCTGGGCATGTCAGCTCACACCTGTAAATCCAGCACTTTGGGAGGCCAAGGCAAACAGATCGGTTGAACTCAGGAGTTTGAGACCAGCCTGGGCAACATGGTGAAACCCTGTCTCAACCAAAATCACAAAAAATTAGCTGAGCGCTACCACCTGCTTGTGGTCCTAACTACTCAGAAGGCTGAGGTGGGAGGATTGCTTGAGCCTGGGAGGTGAATGTTGCAGTGATCCAAGGTTGCACCACTGCATTCCAGCCTGGGTGACAGAGTAAGACAGGAAGGAAGGAAGGAAGGAAGGAAGGAAGGAAGGAAGGAAGGAAGGAAGGAAGGAAGGAAGGAAGGAAGGAAGGGAGTGGGTATAGGGCAGAGGCGGGGAGGGGGAAGGAAAGGGGAGGGGAGAGGAGGAAGGAGGAAGAGAGGAAGGGAGGGAGGGAGGCAGGAGGGACAGAGGAAGGGAGGGGAGGGGAAGGGAAGAAGGAGGAAGGAGGAATTAGGAAGGAAGGAAGAAGGAAGGAAGGAAGGAAGGAAGGAAGGAAGGAAGGAAAGAAGGAAGGAAGGAAGGACTGGTCACCTGGACTGGGTTACGTGGGTTCCTGTGAGTACTTCTTATAGCTATAGTAATTTCAACCAGGGGCACCAATCATTCTGGTTTGTGAGAGATGATGGGATTAGTGCTACAACGAGGGCAGTGGTCTCTCTCAGGCCATATGGGATGGGCAGCCATCCTAATGCTCACCTCCCTTCTACCGCTCAAGTTTGAATACTGAGGTCTGCAAGGACGTTAAACTGTGACCTGCAAGGACATTTGTCTCACATTGCAATGAACAGCCACTGGGCTCTAAATCTCATTTTCCTTAAATCCGTTTCTCTAAGAAATATTATAACATTTACTCCTTTTCATTGTGTAAGACATGTTGAAAAATAGCCATTCATTTCTAAATCCTTCTTTTCAGTCACTTTTAATATTCTTTTAAAAAGAGAGAAAAGACTTCTTGGGACTGAAACTTCACATAGTTGGACAAAACCCAAAGGTGAATATTTATTTCAGCAAAATTCATTCCGCGTCTTGATAAAGTCAAGTGTGTGAATATAAAATACACCTTTTCAGCCTGGGATCGTGCCCTTTGCTGCGCTTGGACGGCTGAACTATGAAATGCCAGGTTGACATATTCAGTGCCTCCAGGAATGTGACCCAGAAGAAAGAAAGGAGAATGTGGCACTCCTAGAGGTGGCCAGGCCTGTCAGCCAACTTGGCTGGGCTCTGGAAGGGGTCAGCCCATGGGCTCCGTAAGGGTTCAGCCCATGGGCTCCCACCATATCCCAGGTGACTCTTCCTGCTCGCAGTCCAAGAAACCACAGATTCCCGCATCTTCATTACCGAAAGGTGGGTGAGGGGCATCTACATTTTCCTTCTCAAGCACAGCTGTCATTTGTTCCAATTTTGTCTCCCCATCCTGAAGCCAGCATGAGGAGGTGTCTGGATCTCACAGAGGATGCATTCACAGAGGCTGGGGTGGAAGGATCCATCAGCACCTTCAAATTCCAGCCCTCACCCGCCAAGACAGGGCGCCACCTTCTCGTGCTCACAAAGACGATCCTGCACCAGCGCTGCATGCACAGGGCTTTCACCTTTTCATTTGCTCACTCATTCCCACCCTGCAGGGAGGCCACCCTGGGAAAACCCAGGATACACACGAGCATCCATGGAAAACAGACCAAGTTAAATGAGGCATGTGGTGTTGTCTTACAGGGACGCAGCACACGGAAAGTGTGTGATAGGTAAAACCTCAAAAATAAAAGGACCCAGTTAAGGCCCTAAAAGAATTGAAGACACGAAAAAGGGTCCTAACTCATCAAATCCCATTCATTTGTTCATTCAATAAATACTTTTTTCATTTGCCATCTGTACAACTTCTTTGATGAGGTCAGATATTTTACTCATTTTTTAATTGGATTATTTGTTTTCTTACTGTTGGGGTTTTAAGCATTCTTTATATTTTTTAAATGCCAATCCTTTATCCAATATGGATTTAAAAAAAATTTGAGTAGGGTCCAGGAACAGTGGCTCAAGCCTGTAATCCCTACACTTTGGGAGGCTGAGTCAGGAGGATTGTTTGAGGCCAGGAATTCAGCCTGGGCAATATAGTGAGACTCCATCTCTGCACACACACACAAAAATTTAATTATCATGGCATGATGGCTTGCACCTGTAGTTCCAGCTAATTGAGAGGCTGAGACAGGAGGACTGCTTGAGCCCAGGAGGTTAGAACTATAGTGAGCTATAATTGCGCCACTGCACCCCAGCCTGGGCCACTGAACAAGACAGTGCCTCAAAAGGTAGAAAGAAAGGAAAGAAAGAAAGAAAGAGGAAGGAAGGGAGGAAGGAAGAAGGAAGGAAGGAAGGAAGGAAGGAAGGGAGGGAGGGAGGGAGGGAGGGTATGTCCATATCAAGTGCTGTCCTAGAAAGTGAACCAAACAGGAAAAGTCCTGCCCACATAGAGCACTTTTTTGTGGGGTGGGCGCTATTTTATCAAAATGGCCAGTGAAGGTCTCTTTAATGAGACAGTATTTGAGCAGAAACCAGAAGGAAGGGAAGGAGCAAGCCTCGAGAAGGGGAGGAAAGAGAGCTCCAGGAAGAGGAAGGTGCATGCCAAGGCCCTGGGAGGGAACGCACCCGGCATGTTTGCAGAAGAGCATGGGAGGAGACGGTTGGGGGTAGGGGTGGGTCCCCGTGAAGGACTTAGACTTGGGGCTCTGTGTTAGTTTCCTGTGACTGTTGTAACAAATTGCTACAAACTGGCCAGGTGAGGTGGCTCATGCTTGTAATCCCAGCACTTTGGGAGGCCTCAAGTGTTGCTGAGAACTCACGCAAATGAGGGACCACTGGATCCAACAGCTCGAAAGCCAGCAGTGACCTTGGTGAGAGCCACTTTTGTGAGGTGGTGTGGCCCAGAGCCAGCTGGGGGAGCGTCGAGAGAAGACGGGAGGGGAGAGCAGGTGTGGGCAACTGTCCTAGAGTCATCTATGAAAGTTATTCCTCTATGAAGAGGCACGGATAAGTGAGGCAGCATTGAGAGAAAGATGGGGGTGTCAGGAGAGAATGTTTTACTACACCGTTTTGTTTATTTATTTACTTGTTTTGCTCCTGTTGCCCAAGCTGGAGTGCAGTGACAGATCTTGGCTCACTGCAACCTCTGCCTCCTGGGTTCAAGCGATTCTCCTGCCTCAGCCTCCTGAGTAGTTGGGATGACAGGCATGCACCACCACACCCAGCTAATTTTTGTATTGTCAGTACAGACAGGGGTTTCACCATGTTGGCCAGGCTGGTCTTGAACTCCTGACCTCAATCCACCCACCTTGGCCTCCCACAGTGCTGGAATTACAGGTGTGAGCCACAGCGCCTGGCTTCTCTTCATTTTTTTTTTTTTTTTTTTTTGAGACGGAGTTTTGCTCTTGTCGCCCAGGCTGGAGTGCAATGGCGTGATCTTGGCTTGCTGCAACTTCCGCCTCCCGGGTTCAAGTGATTCTCCTGCCTCAGCTTCCTCAGTAGCTGGGATTACAGGCACCCACCACCACACCCAGCTACATTTTTGTAGTTTTAGTGGAGACGGGGTTTCTCCATGTAGGCCAAGCTGGTCTTGAGCTCCTGACCTCAAGTGATCTGCCCTCCTTGGCCTCCCAAAGTGCTGGGATTACAGGCGTGAGCCACCATGCCTGGCCTCTTCCTCTTTTTATAAGGACACCAGTTAATATGGTTTGTCTTGTCTCCATCCATATCTCACCTTGAACTGTAATAATCCCCACTTGTCATGGGTGGGGCCGGGTGGAGAGAACTGAATCATGGGGTGGTTTCCCCCATACTGTTCTTGTGATAGTGAGTGAGTTCTCATGAGAGCTGATGGTTTTATAAATATCTGGCATTTGCCCTGCTGGCACTTCTTCCTTTTTCCTGCTGCCATATAAGCTTCTGCCATGACTGTGAGGCTTCCCCAGCCATGTGGAATTGAGTCCATTAAATCTCTTTTTCTTTTTCAATTTGTAAATTGCTCAGTCTTGGGTATGGCTGTATCAGCAATGTGAAAACGGACGAATACACCAGTCATACTGAGTTAGAAGTCCGCCCTTATGATCTCATTTAATCTTAATTATCTCTTTAAAGGCCTTTTCTCCAAAGTCACATTCTGGCGTTAGGGCTTCAACATATGAATTTAGTGGGGACACACATCCGTCCATAAGAGTTTCAGAAAGGATCCTGAAATTCTCTCTCTCTCTTTCCAAACGAATTGTTCTTTTAAGCCAGGTAAGCTTTCCTTTCCACTTCCTCCATCTCAGCTTAGGGCGAATTTTGCAGTATACACAGCTGCAGTCAGACTTTGACAGGTGAAATCATATTTGCGAAGAGTCCATTTATGGCATTTATCAATCTAGACGTGTTCACCAATTTGTGAGTTCCTTTAGCACAAATCTGTGAAAATCCTCTATCTGATAACTGAAATCACATTTACTTCCTAAGGAAAAAATTCAAAGGCCATGCCACTCAAAAACTCCCTCTGCAGATGATCGCAAATTACCTCTAGAATTGCTAGCTGGGCCCTGGAAACCGTTGCAGGAAAAGTTGAACCTCTGTTCACCTGAGCCCAGCCAATGATGATGCTAAATGCCTATTGCTTTTGCACCATCATACAGCCAAAAAATTGTAAAAGAAACCATCCATATCTAAAAGCCAACCTGTTCAAAGTAATGATAGACCAGGGCGTAGCCCGTGGGACTCCATCCACTAACCCCTGAATCGGGCTAGAGTAACCCAGTATCCTAAGGTCAAAGCATCCCATGACCTGCTGCACTCGACCTGGAAGCGAGTGGGGGTCTCCTCCAGCGAGGATGCAACCTTTTATCATTTGGGGCAGTGATTTTCAGAGTTGGGCCAAGTGTCTGTTTTTGCTTCAGGAATCTCAAGGGTGGGCTCAGGTATTTATTTCCCTTACCGTGGCTGGTGAACAGCTGTGGACTGAATGTTTGTGTGTTTCAAAATTCAAACACTGAAACCTAACCCCAAGGTGACAGCATTAGGAGGTGGGCCACTGGGAGGTGATTAGGTCATGGGGGGTAAAGCCCTTATAACAGGGACATGAGAGATCCCTCAGCCCTTCTGCCATGTGAGGTAATAGTGAAAAGACAGCCGACCCTCACTCTTCTGCTGGTGCTTTGATCTTGGACTTCCCAGCCTCCAGAGCTGCGAGAAATAAATCTGTGTTATTTATAAGCCACCCAAGCCATGGTATTCTGTCATCCATTCTGTCAAATGGATTAAGACATGAACCGGGCTGGGCGTGGTGGCTCACGCCTGTCATTCCAGCACTTTGGGAGGCCGAGGCAGGCAGATCATGAGGTCAGGAGATCAAGACCATCCTAGCTAACACAGTGAAACCCAATCTCTACTAAAAATGCAAAAAATTAGCCAGGCATGGTGGCATGTGCCTGTAGTCCCAGGCACTCGGGAGGCTGAGGCAGGAGAATCTTTTGAACCCGGGAGGCGGAAGTTGCAGGGAGCCAAGATCGCTCCACTGCACTCCAGCCTGGGTGACAGAGTGAGTTTCTGTCTCAAAAAAAAAAAAAAAAAAAAGACATAAACCGAAGAGAACAAAGATCCACAGGCTCACCACCGTGGGGTTAGATGTTAAAATCATCGGAGGCTGTCACTGGTCCACACTAGAGAGGTCACTCGTTTGTGCCCATCAGTTGTGCCCTCATGGATGTTCACTCATCACTGTCCACCAGAGACTTAGTCTCTACATTAGGTACAAGCTGAAACTTACTGTGTATTAAGCAGGTTTATTTCCAGATGCTTCACCTGGGGCCATTTAATCTCTTTGGACTTTGGTTTCCTAACTCGCGAGATGACAATAGTAGTTTCTAATTTGGCTGTTAAGAGGTATAAATGAAAAAAAATGTATAGGCAAAGCATGGTGGGGAATGCAGGTGCCAAGCACACAGCACAACTGTCTGGGAAATAAGTCTCAATAGGTGCCAGCTGCCATTACCGTCATGTCTAGCATTAACTTCTAGGAATCAGCCACCTCTCTCCTTGAACCCTCTCTAGGGCCAGTGGGGCTTTCAGCAATGTAGAGGGGCAACTCCTATCTTGCAAGGATCGAGAGGTGGGGACAAGCTGCTGATCATCACTTCTCCAAGCGGGTGGTTGCTGAGGCTCTGGAAGGGAACTGGCAGAGCTCAGACCCCCTCAAGGCTACTGTGCTGCAACATGTGGGAATTCATTTCAAGCTTGATGCACATTCTTTGCTGAGCAGTTGCCAAGGAACGAAGTAATCTTGTGACAAATACTGCCTGATGCTGTCAGTTTGCTGGTTGACAGGGTTTTAGGTGGTGTCAAATTTTATTACTAGCATTCCTGGTCTCCGTGAAAGAATCATGTAAGAAGACAAGTTATGTCAAAGGACAAAACCACAGACCCAGATGGGCACCATGCATGTAACAGGCACGTGGTTTCCTTTTGATATTGACTCAAAGAGGGACTGGATTATAAAAAGAATAATAGCAAGACCACATGCTTAAGCTGATCAGTAGTCTAACACTGGCTAGATGACATGTGTTGATAAATTGATTTCTTGGGAAATCCTGGGCAAGCTCCTGGAGGTGACCCTGCGGTCCTACTGTCACTAGCTGTGACCTCAGATGAGTCAGTGAATGGAAGAAGCGAACACTCACAGCATGGTGACGGAGCAGGCACCAGGGACCACCTGCCTCCCCTGTCACAGATGGCTTACAAATGAGCTACTCACATACTTCCTAAGATCTGCTGTATCCAAACAGACCAAGCTCAGAGAGGCTTCTGAGGCAGACAGGGGCAGGGAGAGAGGACGGTTCTTCTCACTTGGGTATTTAAGGAGCGTAGTGTTGGGGGTGAGTGACTTTTGGGGTAAGTTCTGCTGATCATATGAAGCAATGGAATAACTACCACTGCCAAGAGAGTATTCATACTGCAGGTCAGTAAGAATTTCTAAGATACTGAAGTAGTAGTTCCCTAAAGAGCTACTATGATCACATGGCTCGGTTCAGTTTTTCTTACAAGTCTGAGCATGAATTTCACACACAAAGCCATACGTTGACAAAGCCAGAATGTTCCCGAAATAAAAATCACAGCATCTTATTGCACACACTACATCATCCAAGGTCAAAACTCTTTCATAGAGACATTTAAAACTGTAACTGAGTAAAAAGGGAAATAGATGCAATTTTGCTTTTACAAAATTTGAAAATAAAAGAGTAAGGTACAAGACGCAGTCAGCTACACGCGCTTTAGACAACAGGGCTTTGCTATCGGGTCTGGGACCCCACGCCCTGGGCAAGGCTGCCTGGCAGCAAGCGGACCCATTCTCATGCCCCCTCCACTCGCTCCCAGGGTTCGTCTTTACAGGATGGTGGGGAGCACAGGCACCAAGGCAGGAAGGGCTGGGCAGGGAGATGCCCCACGCCCTTCACTTTCCCCTCAGTGCGTTTTCCCTCTAACCAAGGGAACAGGACCCTAGGCACCAAAAGTCAAGCACGAGGAAACGTCTGGGCCACTTCTGGTTGTCACCGGCGGTCTGACAGGCGTCTTTGCGGATGCTAAAGTGCCAGAGTTTTCAGGCTACTTGGATGGTTTGCAGTCATGATGAGTTAAGAGTCTTGAAACTCAAAGGCATCCTAGACACCCAGGATGATGGCAACCCTGTTCATCCCACGGTTGGTCACTGAGCCGCCTATGAAGCTGAGCCCACAGTCATACCTGCATCCACGGGGAGACATCACCCTTCACAGAATCTAGATTTGTTTCCAGGATCTATTCTGATGAAGGAGACTTGAGAAGCTGGGAAACTGCAGACGAATTTAAGTTCCAAGGTCGGATGAGTTTGCTACTCAACTTCCATCACAGGTGTAGCTTTCCCTCCCAGAATACAAGGCCTGACAGGCATCAACTAGGAGGCAAACTTCACCTTCAAGACTGGGAGACGCCTGGCTAGTTAGACCCCGCCGCAGGGTGAGAGAAGTCTCTCTCTCCAGCAAGGCTGGGCGTCCGGCCTCCAATACATCTACGAAGAGGGCCCAGAGAAAAAGGCTCGCTGAGCGGCTGGCGGCCTCTAGTGGTCACTGCTGGTCATCAGCTTTCCTCCAATACAACCAGTTGTCACGAGAATACAAAACAATCAGGAGGAAAAAAAGTTTAGTATTTTATCAAAGAAAACCCTCACATACTAAATAGCTGTCCTGAAACAAATGATTTACACATTTTCTTCCGACTACGTATTTATTAAGTTCTAAAACCTTGAATAACTGCCGTTTTAAAAATTCACACTAAAGAAAACTAGATTTAACATCTTTTACAGAGAGTGCTAAGTGGCTTTTTAAATTGTAACTATTGTGTCCAGGAGAAAGGTGAGCTCATCTTTTCAGAAGTGTCATCAGCTGGTGAACTTCATTTTGGTCTCCACTTTATGTCTTTTACTCCATGAAAATGTCTTTTCAAAGCAGTGTTATCCGCCCATGGAGAGTTTAAACAGGCGTCGTCATCATTTTCTTCTAATCTCTGGAAATAAATATGTTTTACTCAGGCAGGCATTTCAGGAAAGTGTTTTGCACATAAAGAGACTGCAGAAAGAGTTTGCGACTGACCTCCCCTCTCCCTGCCTTCCAGAAGCAGGACACGTCCAAGTCTAATGCTGGGGGACACCTGGCAGAACCCTGACAACCCTGCAGACAGAAGCTCTAGAAAGACTCCTCCCGACACCCTGTAGAGCTCGCCGCTCCTCACCAGCTCCAGGTAAGGCATGCAGGCTATGCCTGGGCGCCAGCTCTGCGAAGAGCCCACCTGCCCCCGCTACCTTGAGCTCTTCTTGCCTCCTGTGATAGTACAGCATCAGCTGCTTCTGCTCCTCGCTGCTGATGATGGGCTCTCGGGCTGGAGCGCCATGTCCTCTCTGCAAAGAGCAGAGCAGAGCAAATTGTGGATTAAGGTGTTCTTACAGAGACAATCCTTAAAGTTACAACAAATGTTTTACAATTGCCTTTGCCAACTACTAAAAATAAACAGGTCCCCAGGTCTAGTCAGCTGAAGTGAATCATCAAGGGAAGGCTTGATCTGGAGCAGCCCTGAGCCCTGGACTCACTGTGTGGAGACCAAAGGCTGCACAAAGCTATCTCTGTCTCCGTCATTCCCAAGACAGACACTGCAGGCAGGTCCAGTGGGAAAGGGAGGACACTCAGAACCACAGACTCTGGATCTACAGAGGGTGGACAGCCCCATTTCCCCAAAATCACAGCCTGGTGACGTAGGAGGCACTGCAGGTAGACAGAGCTACATGATGTCCTTCAAAGGTCTCCAGCCTTTCCTCCTCCTCCCGTACAGAGCATCCGCAGTTTGAAAAAGCCTGGAATCAGTGTCGGGCTAAACTTTACATTTCAAGGAAAATATTTGTTTACTTGCAGCCCTATTTTTAAGGTTGAAATTAACATAGTATCTTTCCTCTCCCCCGCATATTAAAACAAACTCTAGATATTGCCAGTCAGTCCACATGTGCAGAAAGAGGATATTTTCAGTTTAAATTCGAGCCAATAGGATTAAAATATTTGTGCCAGTAGTTTAAATCTTTCAGATTCACTGCACATTTTTATCAGTTTGAAGGGAAATAACAAAAAATACTGACATGTTAAAGCGAAAGCACTTACTTGCTGAATCTTGGTGATAATTTTGGTTTTTTCATTTTTCCCCACGTAGTCTGAAAGCTTCTTTGTTCTTCTCAGCTCCTTGGCTGCCCACCACAGCTGAGCCTCTGACTCTTTAATGACGCTGAGCCCTGCCTGGGGCCAATCGTAAGAACTGGCTTTACTGTGTGTTCCCACCTGGGGGGCAGAGCCCCGCTGAGCCGTTTCAGCAGGGGGCAGGGGACAGATTTCTCCCTGTGCTCACCATGGAAGGGCCTGACAGCCCCACCTCACTCAAAGTCCTGGCTCATTTCAGTACCTTCCCTGTTAAATTTCCATTTATGCCCTGACTCAGTTAACTTCCTCCTCTGGGCAACAAGGAAACCCTATCTTTTTTGCACCTTGATCTGCACAGTTCGTCTTAGATCTGTAGGCCACTGCCAGGGAAGGACACTGGCATCATGCTGGGTGTTTAAATCGAGGTATAATGGGGCTGCCTGTGTACCTCTGCGTATTCCATTTATTTAAGATGGCTTAGACAAAGAATATTGTCCAACAGGAAAAGAAGTGAGAAAACCCAAGGAAAATGGAACATAGGGGTCAGAAAATAACATGAAGCAATAGGGAAGACTAGAAACACAAACTTCCATGCAAAGGGACGGATGCATTTGGGTAGAAATAGGAAGAAATTGGGTAGCTGGCTTCTTAGTGGCCAAAGACAGCAGAAACGTTTTCAGTTACTCCTGAAGGGCAGCCTCACCAACTGTGTCCACTGCCTCCTGTGTATGGGGAACCAAAGCTCTCACCCATGAGTACCACACTGTCAGGGGCCACTCCTGAATTCAGAACTCTGCTCTGAAGCGGGGCATAACAAACCTGAAAGCTGTGTAGGGAGCTACACACTACATCCAGAAGAGGGGCATCTAATCCGAAGGGCTTTTGGGGGGCTATGAACTCACCCTCCTGAGTGCCCACCCAAGAACTACATACCTGCGTTCCTGACAAATCTTCCTTATTTTCAAATTCCATCCGGATGGGATCATACGGTGGCAACCCCATGGGATAAACAATCATCACTGCGCCTCGCAGCTGGTCCAAGGCATCCTTCACCATCTCCATGGTAACACAGATACCGGCTTCCACTTGTTTCTGCAGAAAGTCATTGTTATCACAGTGTGGCTAGTAAATACAGTAAACTCAACCAAGATCTTGTACAAGACCCCTGCCAGAGACTTCCAGAGCAACAAAAAGAAATCAAACAGTTCTTGCTCCCAAAGTGACTACTATCTATTTTAGGGACTGAGCCAAGCACACCGCGGCCTACATTATAGAGCACAGATGGGAGCGAGGATCAAGAGCGGCAGAGGGAGCAGGCACTGCAGGTGGACCTCGACGTGCAGACGGATGGAAGGGGTGGAGACGGCAGCAGGGTGCTTCAGGACAAGCTGAAACAAAGAAAAGCAGGCGCCAGCCCCTCGGCTGGAGCAGGAAGGAGAGGAGAAGATGAGGCCAGCTCCAGCTGGCTGTGCTGGAGTTTGTTTTTGAATGGCCACAAAAGCCAGGCTGAGGAATTCACATTTCCTCTGTTAGGCAAGGGCAGTTGACTGCCTTTTCTGGGAAGGAGTGGTAATGCTGAGAGATTTATCTTGTAGTTGGTATAGAACAGACCTAGTTGGCCAAGTACGGTGGCTCATGCCTTACATAATCCCAGCATTTTGGGAGGCAGAGACGGGCGAATCACCTGAGGTCAGCAGTTTGAGACCAGCCTGGCCAACATGGTGAAACCCTGTCTCTACTAAAAATACCATTAGCTGGATGTGGTGGCAGGCACCTGTAATCCCAGCTACTCAGGAGGCTGAGGCAGGAGAACTGCTTGAACCCGGAAGGTGGAGGTTAGATGAACTAAAATCATGCCACTGGACTCCAGCCTGGGCAACAGAGCAAGACCCTGTCTCAAATTAAAAAAAAAAAAAGGAAGAGAAAAAAAAAAAAGAACATACCTAACTGGAGGGAGACCAGGTAGTAGGCTCTGAAGAATACAGAGAACCGTGTGATAAATAGCAAATATATCTGGTCTTTGTTACTCAGTTCCAGGCACAGAGCTCCAAAACTCTTGGAATTTCCTGAGTGACAGGAGTGTCTGGTTATTTATAACGAGCTCCTTCTCACTATACGCGAGTTTGTGCTAATATAGTAACTTGGTTTCAAGGAAGGGGCTGGCCATGCCAGGGAGACCAAGCACGTGATTAGAGGGTTGGAGCTTTCAGCCTCAGCCCCTTCCTCCACCTCCAGGGGCTACAGGTTGGCATCAAACACATGGCCAGTGGTTTAACCAATCATGCCTACTGAACAAAAACTCCACAAAAATCCTGGATGTTACGGCTCAGTGAAGCTTCCTGACTGGTGAAGACGCTGATGTGCTGGATGATGCACATCAATGGGGGTGTTATGGGAAGCTCCAATTTTGCAGTCAAGCTGGACACATGTATGGCAGCTTGGGGACCTCATCTGCAGCTGGAGTCTGAAATAAGGGGAGTCTTGCTGGTGATCTTGCTCTTTAACTTGTGGGGTCTGATGCTAACTCCAGGCAGTCAGTGTCAGAATTGAAGGACTGGCCCTTGACCTGTGGGGTCTGCACTATGTCTGAGTAGTTAGTGTCAGAATGGAATTGAATTGACTGTCAGGACCCTAGTGGGCATCCGAATGCAAAAGGCTACAGGGGAGCCTTAAAGAAAGCCAGAGCTGTGGAGATTTAAGAGGCATCATGGAAGCAGACAGTACAGGACCCCACTTCAAACCTAGGGTGACAGAATGAGGAAGTGTTGAAGATGACACTGAGGATTTGCCTATAAAACCAAGACACTGTAGTTCTCTCACTGGAAACAGAGAAGCTCGTAGGAGGTGCTGATTCTCAGGGACAAAACTCAGAGGGAGAGAAGGGAGGAAGCAAAGAGCTCATTTCTAGAAAACTGGACTTCAAAGTGCTGACCAGTGTTCAGATAGAACCATCTCGCAACCAGCTGGAAATTCAGGTTGCAAGTGAAGCAAGATGTCGGGGGAAAGGATGGAAGCTTCAGCTATCTGCAGAGGGTGGAATATGCATTTGGCAGAGTAGATAAGATGCCAAGGGAGGAAGAGGGCAAAGGATAAAGAGTACTTTGAGAAGTACACAGGCAAAGGGAAGAAGTGAAGTGACCCAGAGAGGAGTTCTACATACAAAGTATGTGCGGCAAAAGGTGCAGAACAATGGCAGACCACTGTTTCCTTGCCATGGCCTGAGATGTGCTCACATGCCCAGATGCCAACACCACGCAAACACTAGACTCAACCAAGGCTTTTCCTGTAAGGCTTCATAGAGCCTTTACTATACTAACAGGCACAGAGCTTCAGGGCAGCCTTTGCTGAGGCTCTTCAAAGATTAGTCAAGAGCTTGATGAGTTTGAGAAATATTGGTTTAAAAATAATAGTTCAGCTGGACACGGTGGCTCATGCCTATAATCCCAGCACTCTGGGAGGCTGAGGCAAGCAGATCACCTGAGGTCAGGAGTTCAAGACCAGCCTGACCAACATAGTGAAATCCCGTCTGTACTAAAAAATATACAAAATTAGTTGGGCGTGGTGGCACATGTCTGTAATCCCAGCTACTCAGGAGGCAGAGGCAGGAGAATTGCTTGAACCTGGGAGGCGGAGGTTGTGGTGAGCCAAGATCACGCCATTGCACTCCAGCCTGGGCAAGAAGAGTGAAATTCTGTCTCAAACAAATAAAATAACAGTTTTGCTGAGCAAGTCAGGAGAAGCAGAAGGAAAAGTGGTTATCAATTGAGAGACCTGCAGTTGAGGGTGGTAGCAACTAAAATCACCAACACACAAATAGAAGCAACAGATACAGATACCACTTCTTTTAATAGCCTTAAATTCTTTTCCTCCAGATACACATTATCAATGGTATAAATGTATGTTTCTCCCTCTATAAAATAGCCTTTATATAAATACTGAAGATGATTACAAAAACTGATTTGTATCAAATACACACTAAGTCAATCAAGCATCTGGAGAGCTACTCTATGGTCTGGACAGCTACTCTATGGTCTGGAGAGCTACTCTATGGTCTGGACAGCTACTCTATGGCCTCTACTTAGCTTTGTTAAGTTCTTCCGAAAGGTAAAAGAAATAAAATCAACATCTGTATTATACACATTTGTATTACATATGAACCTACATTTACACAAGCCAACAAAAATGTGTGTCTGCCTGTAGGAACTGAGAGGACTCTGGCCAACTGTCAGGATTATGAAAGGAAAAGCTGTGGCCTACCCCAAAGATGCTCGTTTCCTTTGCCTTAGGAAGACCAAAAGGGAAGCTGGCTGAGAGGTAACTCTGGGAGCCACAGTTGGAGTTTTATCTCAAAAGACAAGCTTTAGAGCATCATTTTAAAAAGCCAACCTTAGATATGATTGCTTTGGCTTCTTCTATAGTCTTCTTTAACACTTGCTTCATTTTCTCATTTGGAGCTATGAAAATAAAAAGGAGAGAGGGAGAGACAGAGCTGTCAAATACATAGCCTCTTTAAAACTCTTCTGAAATATCTCAGTCCCTTCTGCCTGAGTCAGGGGTAAGTGAACTGAGAGAGTGCAGTGTGGCATTTAGGGAAGAGAGGCAAAATACTTGGCTGTGGGAAATTAGGTGAAGATCTCTTCCCAAGAGCAGAGACCTGGAGTGTGCTTTCTGCAAAGTGGCAAAGGCTATAAAAAACCAGAAACGCATGTCGTTGGATGAACAGGGTCAGTGACCTTCTTCTGGAAAGGGGCAGATAGTAAAATATTCTAGGCTTTGCAGGCTACAGTCTTGTTGGGTGTAGTTACTCAGCTCTGCCTAGCAGCACAAAAGGAGACCGTACTTAAATGAATGGGGTGGCAGCATCCCCACACAATTTTATTTACAAGAAAAGGCAACTGGCTGAATTTGGCCTATAGCCCATAATTTGCTGACCCTTAGATCAGGAAGAAATAATAACTCGAAAGCTTAGAAACAAACAAACAAAAAAATGAAGATGAAATGCCCAAATATAGGGAAAATGGGGTAAGTTGAAAGCATATATTCCTAATAAACAATACAACTAATTAGACATTGAAAATATTAGAAACTCAAGATTGTATTAGAATAGAAGTGGTTAGGCCAGGCACAGTGGCTCATGCTTATCATCCCAGCAATTTGGGAAGCCAAAGCGGGTACATCACCTGAGGTCAGGAGTTCGAGACCAGCCTGGCCAACATGGTGAAACCCCATCTCTACTAAAAATACAAAAATTAGCCGGGCAATGTGGCAGGTGCCTGCAATCCCAGCTACTCTGGAGGCTGAGGCAAGAGAATTGCTTGAACCCGGGAGGCAGAGGTTGCAATGAGCTGAGACTATGTTACCGTACTCCAGCCTGGGCCACAGAGTGAGACTTCATCTCAAACAAAATAAAACAAAACAAAACAAAACAAAAACATATTGGTTTAAAGATGAATACTGAACTGGCTTTCATATTTTTTTTCTTCATTGATATCCTTCCTTCTGAAAATTAGACTCTCTCTAGATTGAGAATGAGTTTAGGTAAGAAAGATATGGAAGACAACCATTTTTCAGGTCAATATTCAAAGGAAATAATACTAGGAATTCCTACTATCCCTGATATTTTAAAAAATGTATTTTTAAGCTTGTAAAGGACTTCCAGGGACCCTGTCCTTCTGCTCCTAACAGTGTTTTAGGGCTGATCAATTACAGCTTTTTAAATGGAGCTTTGAATGCAGGTTAAAAAGAATAAGCTATCAAAAAGGATTATTATCAATTCCACATGATCAGCCAAATACTGAAAGGGGAAGAATTTCTTCAGTGTTTTGCCACGTACTAAAGTGCTCAGCCCCAGAGAGAGGCACGTCCTTGATGAGTGAAGTCCCCGTGCTGACATTCCTTCCCTTTCCTCTTTCCCACACTATCTCTAAAGATATCCTGACCTCTGCAAACAGTAACGAAACACAACTTTGAATACATTTCAGTAACAATTATTAGGTTGAACCATATGAAGTTGCCAATACTCAACCATTTTTGACCTACAGAAGGGAAAGGGTCATTTCATCTGGTTCATCGAATATATTTAAAAGTGAGCTGCAATTTATTAAGAGCAAGACAAACTTCCTTTATCTACCTAATTCATCCTAGATTAGAGTTTTGCCACAGGAGCTACAGAGTACAGTATTTTGTAAGTCTATGGAGAAGTGATGAGGTCGATTTTTGAAAGAAAAGAACGGCTTTCTCACACCTGTAATCCCAACACTTTGGGAGGCTGAGGCAGGCAGATCACTTGACGTCAGGAGTTTGAGACCAGCCTGGCCAACATGGGGAAACCTCGTCTCTACTAAAAATACAAAAATTAGCCAGGCGTGATGGTGCATACCTATAGTCCCAGATACTCAGGAGGCTAAGGCAGGAGAATTGCCTGAACCTGAAAGGAGGAGGTTGCAGTGAGCTGAGATCACACCACTGCACTCCAGCCTGGGCAATAGTGCAAGACTCTGTCTCAAAAAAAAAAAAAAGGAACTGTTTTCATACTTACGGATATATCAAGCATGCACATAGAAGAGAAATGCTCACTTACCTTGTCCATTCCTTCGTCCAATATCATCCTTTTTAAATATAGCACCACCGCTGGGTACACATTTTTCACCCCACTCATCCTTTAATTTCAATTCTTCAATCTGATCATCGGTCAGTCCTTGCATATTGGGAGGGAGAAATATGCCATGTTCTGCTAATTCTTCCATTTCTTAAAAATAAGCAAAAGACAGTATCACAGTCATCACCATAACATCTCATGCCCATTGGAATGTAGGCTGCCAAGGGCTGGGGGTCTTGCCCATCTGGCTCACTATTTTGTGGAACAAACATTTATATGTCACTTGCTAAGTGCCAGACCTGGCCTGGACCCTGGACAAAGAGTCACTGATCCACCCATCCTCAGCCAACAGGACAGGGAGCTCAGGAACTCGCCACCTGTCCCAGGCAGTCAGCCTGTAGATTCTGTGCTCCAAACATTTGTGCTATCTTGTGCTTCGTGGAACCCAGGAGGGGCAAAATTACTACTCATTGAACACCTGAATATATATTCACATGGGTTTTATAGTTTTCCAAGTGCGCTGGCAGGGGCTGCCTCCTTTAATTTCAGCTTGTACATTAGGCAAGGCAGTTATGAACATCCCCCACATTCCTTTTTTTTTTCTCATGAAGTTGTCATCTCCTATGATAACAATGCCTTTTTCTGGGATCCCTCCTGAAGGACCTGCCTGAGGTTGCTTTGCAATTAACCATTTTTTGTTTGTTTGTTTGTTTGTTTTGTTTTAGACAGAATCTTGCTCTGTCACCCAAGCTGGAGTGCAGTGGCACGATCTCTGCTCACTGCAACCTCTGCCTTCTGGGTTCAAGTGATTCTCCTGCTTGAACTGGAAGTTCATCCAGGCCTTGAACTCAGATTCCGAACAAGTAAACTTAATAAATATTTATAGAGCTCTCCACTTTAAATACACAAAATATATATTCTCTACTTTAAATATACAAAATATTGATCGGCCATTAATAATACCCATTATTAGAATAAAGCAATATTCCCGTTCTCTCTTTTTCTTCCTCTTTCTTCCTCCCCTTCACTCCTTTTTTTTCCTTTCTTTCCTTCTCTCCTTTCAAAAGAAAAAAAATTCCCTTTTCATAAATGAGACAGCAGTCTAGGCAAGTTGCTCTAGACTTGAAAGAAAGCCAGAAGCAATAGTTAAAAAAAAAAAAAAAAAAAAAAAAAGTTCGCCAGGCATGGTGGCGTGCACCTGTAGTCCCAGCTACTCAGGAGGCAGAGGCAGGAGAAGCACATTCCTTACTTTATGGTTGTATCATGTCAGGCTTGCTCAGATAACAAAGCTGCAGCTGATGTCTTTTTTTTTTTTTTTAAGACGGAGTCTCACTGTATAACCCAGATTGGAGTTCAGTGGCGCGATTTCAGCTCACTGCAACCTCCGCCTCCTGGGTTCAAGCAATTCTCTTGCCTCAGCCTCCTGAGTAGCTGGGATTACAGGTGTCCACCACCACGTCCAGCTAATTTCTGTATTTAGTAGACAGGGTTTTGCTATGTTGACCAGGCTGGTCTCAAACTCCTGGTCTCAAGTGATCCACCCACCTCAGCCTCCCAAAGTGCTGGGATTACAGGCATGAGCCACTGAACCTGGTCTGAGACCTTCTACAAAACTTCATGTCAAGACTTCATAAATAATTTATACAAATCAGTGGGGAAGTTTTAAAGCAGCTTACCTCCCTCAAAGGTAGCAGAGACGGGACAAGGGACCTGGGTTTCTAGTATCATGTTCACTATTCAAAAACATGGCTTTCTATTTTTCCTAATCCTTATATTTTCACCCCAAAACCAGTCCATATTTTAACCTTGCAAAATCACCTTCCTTGCTTTCTCCCTCTTTTCTTCCTTCCTTCCTGTGAAGGAGGCACCTGGATCTAGGTGTTCCCATAACACTGTGTGAGGACATCACCTGACCTGAAAGAACACATTATGAACAAATGGTATAACTGAATGGGATGTTTCTTGTCTCTCTCCCCATTGCAGTCTAAGCTACTTATTTCTTAAAAGTAAAGGGAGGTTAGACAACATCTATCACAGTCATCATTATAACACTCACACCCCATTGGAATGTAAGCTTCCGGGGGTCAGGGGTCTTGCCCATCCGGCTCACTATGTTATGGAACAAACATTTATATGCCACTTGCGATGTGCCTGGACCTCTGACATGGGAACATGGAACTGGTCTTATTCATCCTTGTCTTTTTTTTTCTCTGAGACGGGGCCTCACTCTGTCACCCAAGCAGGAGTGCAGTGGCGCAATATCAGCTCACTGCAGCCTCCGCCTCCTGGGTTCAAGCGATTCTCCTGCCTCAGCCTCCTGAGTAGCTGGGACCACAGGCATGTGCCAGCGTGCCAAGCTCTGTTTTATATTTTTAGTAGAAACAGGGTTTCACCATGTTGCCCAGGCTGATCTAGAACTCCTAAGCTCAAGGAATCTGCCTGCCTCAGTCTCTCAAAGTGTTAGAATTACCTGTGTGAGCCACGGTGCCTGGCCCCATCCTTATCTTCTGAAGGCTGAGCACTAGTGCCTGCCTGAGTCATAGCTGACACTGGTGACCGCAGAAAAAAATCAATGAATTCTAAGTTCACTAATGTGACTCTAAGCATTCAGCACATTTCCAATTTATAATGTTCTAGAAAAAGAAGACGAATTCCTTTTCTCCTCAAATACTTTAACTTAAAAATAACATTTAATATTGCGTTTGTGCTGGAAGCTCAGTTAAGAAACTACACATAAGTTTCATGAAAAGAACCATGACCCTCAAGAATTTCTCCACGGTGCAAAAATTACATATTCATGCAATGTAATAAATACATTTAATAATAAATCACATATTCATGTAATTTAATAAATCACATAAATAAATGTACTATTTACACATGTAATATAAACAGCTGTTTATATTTTCTATATGTACATAATGACAGTTGTATAAACACTTAGTAATATCGTAGACCACAACAGGAAGTATCATCCTGTCAAGTTCAAAAGCTATCCGTTTAATGCAGTAGCTACTCAATGCACTTGGTGATTTAAATTTATTTAAATTAATTAAAATGAGCCGGGCGCGGTGGCTCACATCTGTAATCCCAGCACTTTGTGGGTGAGGGGGAGGAGATCACCTGAGGTCAGGAGTTCGAGACTAACCTGGCCAACTCGGTAAAACTGTCTCTACTAAAGATAGAAAAACCAGCTGGGCGTGGTGGCAGGAGCCTGTAATCCCAGGTACTTGGGAGCTGAGGCAGGAGAAATGGCTTCAACCCGAAGGCCAAGGTTGCAGTGAGCTGAGATTGCCCCACTGCACTCCAGCCTGGGCGACAGAGTGAGACCCTGTCACTACACACACACACATACACACACACACATTTAATTACAACGAAATGTAAAATTCAGTACACACACACACACACACACACACTCTCTCTCTCTCTCTTAATTAAAACGAAATATAAAATTCAGTTGCCTGGCCGCAGTAGCCACATTCCAAATGCTCGATGGCCACACGTGGCCGGCGGCTGCCCAGTGGGATAGCACAGATGGAGGCCCTTCCACCGCGGAGAGGTTCTGCGGGACAGCGGTGCCCTGAACCTGCGCGGGAGGGAGACGGCAATGCGAGCAACAGGCCGTTTTTAGGGCGGGGAAAGATCACCAAGGCTTCTCCAACTGTAAGGGGCCGTCCCAAAGCCAGGTGGCTCGCCGCTTTACGTCGAACGACGCAAAATAGGAAATTCAGCTTTTAAAAGCCCACCCAGTTCTCATCTCACCTCTCACACTGGTTAATTGCACTAAATCTGCTCTTCGGCCTGTCCTTTCGGCTCCCTCCTCCCTCCCCAGCCAGTTTCCACTTATTAGCAGCACCCCAAATGCTGGCTCCAAGAGACACCTTGGCCTGCCTCCCCGCCGGGAATGCCAGACCGGCCGGACCTTATCCGGTTCACCCCGGCGTCCCGTTTCACCCCCGGCTGCTGCAAATCTCTTCGATAATCTTCACAAACCTCACCCCTCGCCCCAGCCTGCCCCTCTTTCTCCATCCCACGCTCGTCTCTCGGTCTGTCCCGGGCCGCACCTGAGCAGAGGCGCTGCACCTTGAGTCGCCCATTGTAGACCCGAGCCACCTGCACCGTGAGCTCCTCCAGTTCGGTGCTCCCAGGCGCCTGCAGCAGGAACTGGCTCTCGTCGCCCCGCTTCACGTGCAGCAGAACCATGGCAGTCCCGCCGAGGCGCTGAGGCTGTGAGAAGCCCCGAGCTACTTGGCCCGCGGGTCCTGCCGGCCGAGGGTCGCTGGATGGCGAGCTGCCACGACGCACTAACCGCCGCTCAGAGGCCGGAACCTCAGGCTCCCGCGTCCGCGGTGCGCGAGGGAAACCGCACTCACTCCCGGAAGTAGCTGTTGCTAGGAGCAACAGTGAAACAGAGCCAGGGGAGCCGCCAGTTCAAGCTCTGAACCCGAATGGGGAAGGCTGGGGTGCATGGAGGCCCAGCAGTCTACGCCCGTACGTAGCTACTGCCGGGGCAACTATCCACACAACCTGAGAGGGCAGCTGATTCTGGCCAACCGGCGGAACGGGATTAGCGGAGCGCCCTCCCGGAAGTGGCTGTTGTCGGGGCGACTTTCCAAACACAGATCAAGCCGCTGAAAGGGAGGGCGGACCGCCCAGTCGATTGGTCTGGGGCCCGAGATTCCACTCAGGGAGATACGTGGGCTGAGCCTGAGAGTTACTAGATGGGGAATGGGAAGGACAGCGGGTACCACAGGCTCGGAATTCCGCAGCTGCCTTGCCACACACAATCGCTCCACATCCCACTGTCCCTTTCTCCGCCCTCGGTCTCGACTTCCGGCAACGCCTCCACGCGGCTTCCGGCCTGGGAAAGTTAGGCGCGGTGACTTGGACCTCTGTGGCGTTGTTTTCTGCTGTTTGCATTAGTCTGCTTTTCAGGACGGAGGGGCCAGGGCGAGTGTCTGCACTTCTTCGTTCAGGCTGATTTGGATGGCGTAGCTAGGGTAGCTGCCGCGGCTCCTTCCAGAGCGACCCTCTCCAAAATAACCAGCTATCTTCTAGCGGTCTCTTGTTGAAGGCAATTGGCGTCAGTCGCTGTTTCTTCCGGGAGCCTCAGATCGAGTTTCTGCTCCCATGGAACTTATATTTTAGTGTGACAAAGAGAAAACAAAAATAAATGGACAGGCCGGCGCTGTGTCTCACGCCTGTAATCCCAACGCTTTGGAAAGCCGAGGCGAGCGGATCACCTGAGGTCAGGAGTTCGAAACCAGCCTGGCCAACATGGTGAAACCCCCGTCCCTACTAAAAATACAAAAATTAGCCGAACGTAGTGGCGTGTACCTGTAATTTCAGCTACTAGGGAGCCTGAGATAGGAGAATCGCTTGAACCCGGGAGGCGGAGGTTGCAATGAGCCGAGATCGTGCCACTACACTGGGCGACAGTGAGACTGTGTCTCAAAAATAATAAATAAGCAATTGCAATCCTGGGCATTTATCCCAGAGATATGAAAACTTATGTTCACAGCAGCTCTGTTTGTAATAGCCCACAAACTGGAAACAACCCCGGGGTCGTTCAGTGGACGAATGGTTAAATAAACAGTACATCCATACCATGGAATACTACTCGGCAATAAAAAGGAACAACAGACAGTACACGCAACCTAGATGAATCTGCAGAGAATTATGCTGAGTGAAAAAAGCCAACCCCAAAAGATTACATACCATAATTCAATTTACATAACATTATTGAAGTGAGAAGATTATAGATGTGGAGATCAGATTAGTGGTTGCCAGAGGATAAGGGCAGGGGAAAAGAAAATGGGATGAAAGGGCAGTGGGAAAAGGGCAACATGAGGGCTCCTTATGGTGATGGAAGCGGTCTGTATCATTAGTGTCTTGATCATACTCTGGTACTGTAGTTTTTGCAATACATGACTCCTGGGGGCAAGTGAGTAAAGGGGTACGTGGGATCTCTGCATTCTTAAAACTGTATTAACCTAGGAGTATCTTAAAATATTTTTAAGCCAAATCATTCTGTTCTTAATAAAAGTTAACACGAACTAAGAATTAAGGTAAGAATTTGAAATATCAATCAGGACTGAAAAAGGCAATACTAGCCTTGGCCTTTAAAAAAATTTTTTTTTGAGATAGGAGCTTGGTCCATCACCCAGGCTAGAGTGTGGTGGTGTGATCATAGCTCACTCATTGCAGCCTTCATCTCCTGGGCTCAAGTTATGCCCTCCCTCAGCATTCTGAGTAGCTGGGACTACAGGCATGCATCACCATGCCCAGGTAATTCATTTTTACCAGAGATAAGTCTTTGTTGCCCAAGCTGGTCTCGAACTCCTGGGCTCAAGCAGTCCTCCTGCCCGAGCCTCCTAAAATGTTGGGAGTACAGGCATGAGCCATTTCACCTTGCCTAGCCTTTCCTTTTAATTTGGGTCTTTTTAGGCAGTCCCTTTTTTGGTCTGGTTGTTTGTGTCCCAATTCCTCTTTGCCCCCCAGTTGTTTCATCTACTTTGAGTAAAAAATATCACCATTTATGTCATGTGTTATTTTCAAGTCAGCATGATTTTGAATGAGGGGCTCTCATCAAATAAGTGCATGAACTTTTTTTTTTTTTTAAATGGAGTCTTGCTGTGTCACCCAGGCTGGAGTGCAGTGGCACGATCTCAGCTCACAGCAACCTCCGCCTCCTGGGTTCAAGCGATTCTTCTGCCTTTGCCTCCTGAGTAGCTTTGATTACAGGCCTAAGTCACCGTGCTCGGCTAATTTTTTTTGTATTTTTAGTAGACACAGGGTTTCACCATGTTTAGGCAAGGGATGGAGTTTTAATAATGATTAGTAATCTCAGAAAATTTTTCTTCCTACTTTTAGAGGAAGCACTATCTTGAGAAATGAAAATAAGGTATTGAATTAAAATACCTGAGTTGGCAAGAAGGGTTAAGCTTATTTTCTTTTATTTATTTATTTTTATTTTCTTGGAATGCCACTAAACTTGTCTATGTGTAAAGTACAGGGAAAATGGCTGAGAAAAATTCTTCCCTTTTGAGCAAGAAGTCAGCATGGTAAAGACAGATATATTTATTTCATATGACAGCACATTTCACAGGATATGTACAGAATGTCTGTGTACCATTGACTTTAATACTGTATTTCTATAAAGTTTATAGTTATAAATATTGTATGCCACATAAGCAATAAAATTCTTACATATAAACAGCAATCTACTATAGAACAGAGTTCACAAAGAGATCCTTAGTGTCTAACTTCTGCTCTGCTTTAAACAGAACTAGTAAATATTTAATAATACTCAGAATAATGGCAAGTTATTTGCAGCATACCTTTAACTTTCATAACTTTGTGCATTTTCAGCAACTTGCCAAGTATAATTTTCCTGATAAAGGCTGGGCTGCTGATATGTATATTTTAGACAGTAGTTTATATTCAATAGGAAACATTGCTCACAGAACTGCAATTTGCACTAGTGAAGTTCACCTAACAATGAATTATTTTGCTAATGGAGAGCAAATACCATATGCACTAGTCACGTGGATGTTACAGCCACAGTTTCAACAATTCACATTTTGAAGCACACTGCTTATAGTAATACTGCTTTTTAAAAGACAACTACTGAAATGATTAGAACCTCCTAAAAGCACAATATAAAACTCACAAGAGTTATTTCTAACAGCAAATCCTGGCTGTTAGCAGAGAGGATTACTTCTATAAATATAGTATTTTGATAACATTTGAGCATTTAGAAAAATGCTTTTTTTCTAATAGATTTGCTTTAGGTTGTAAGTGCGGTGCAGTTTGCTGTGCTTTTAACATTTCACATATTCGTAGCCATGAATGTTACTTTTTTGATATTCCCTCAATGTACATCTTTAAAGGTGAAGTGTGGACACAGGAATTTAGGTGGACGTATACAACTCTATATAAAAGGAACGTTAATATAAGTAAGTCTTAATGGGTAAAGATGATTGTAACTTAAACTGACAAAGAAACAACTATTGCTCAGGAGTGTTCTGATTGGTTTACTTAATGATATCAAAATACTACATTCTGTAAAAATTCTGTATACTTCATAAAATTAACAAAAGCAGGATCAGTTGCATATTGGCAGTGCAGGAGATGAAATCCACAGCTAATTTGAGGTATAGCCTCTAAAAACTTAAAGCAGCATCATAGATGTTATGTAGCTTCTTAAGAGGGAGGGGGGATAACACACACTGGGTATAACCCCAATTCAAAGCACTCGGGATGGCTGCTTTCCCTGCTAAAAAGTTCCAGAGCAAAAGCAGCAAAAAGAAAATAATGGGAGGGATATGAGCAACATATACTTGAATGTAGGCAGAGAAGAGAGTACGGTTAGCTCTAGTATTTCTCACTGAACTTGGTGGTATGTATCTTCCCTCCATATAAGGCCATAGTGCTTTTTTGGGAGTGCTAGAATATTCATCTACTTGACAGTGACCACAAAATAGGCTGTTTCTGGCTGCAAGAACTTCCTCCTGGCGAAAAGCATATGAAGGTGCTGGAGTGAAAAGTAACATGGTTGTATGTATTTGAAAGGGTTGGGTGTGGAATAGTAGAAAATTCTGATTCTGTGGTTGAGATTATTCTAGTCTTGAAAAAAAAATAATGAAAGGTCCAAATTACATTTGCAGCCGTCTTTTTGATAATGTGATATTGAAAAGGGGACATTGTTGGAATTTTTAGGTATAATTTGGTACAAATTATATCCTAGAAATTAAACTATGAATTGTAAAAATATGTAAATGTATATAGAAGTACATGTGTTTCTATGTATTATGTATGTACACATATGTATACTTTTTTTTAAGCAATGCCTTTCAACACTCTGTTCACTGTAACCTCGGCAGCTCTTTGGTAAATAGATACCAATTGTCAACAAGTATGAGAGGGCTGGTGGAAATGTCAGCTGAAAATTGGGTGGGCTTTTTGAGATTCTTCTGAAGACTGACCAAAAAAATTTCTGAATAAGGATTGTTGTTTTCTAAAGTACTTTTAAGCACTTTTTATGGCTACTACTGTCTTCTATTTATCCAAAGAGAAATACATCAAAACTCCAGTTAACAATGAGAAGGGTTTTTTCCTTATTTCCAATATACACATATTCCAACTCTGTACACATCAAATAGTGGTGTATTGTGAAGATATCAGTGCACTTAACAATGACTTATTGCACATAATGAAATACTAATGCCCAATTCTCTTGGCTCTACCCTGCCAAAAGCAAATACCCACTGTCTTCCATCGTGTGGTGTTATCTTTCTGTAAAGTCCAGTGTGGGTGATGCCTTAGAGGCCAAGGTAGTGAAAGGATCTACGGGAGGGCTGGTGCTGGGTGGGAGCAGAGGGACAGGAGGTGGAGGAGGTCTTCTTGATGGCACCACACAAAAAGAGATGCTTGTACCTTTATTCCAGTCATCGTTCAATGTCAGGTTGGAGCCAGAAAATGAACCTGGCTGATTACCCAGTAAGTCTGAACAAGCTGACTTTGACTTCCCTTTCACACCAAAGTCCTCTTCTTCCTCGAAGGTTACCCATCCTTTTGGGTTGCTAATTTTTAATGTAGACTGGCCCTGTAGATCAAAACTGTCCATAAACCCATCAAGTGAAGATGAAGCCTTGCTTTTGTTATGACCAAGAGGCTGAAGAGAAGGGAAAGGACTGATAGTAACGGGCTCTTCTTTGGAGAACCATGGAGTTGCCTCTGATTCTTGAGACTCGGCTCTAAATGGGTTTCCAGGAGCAGCAGTACTGTCACTGAAAGGATTTGTCCTGATCAAGCCAGTAATAAATGGATTTGGAGAACTTCGCATATTTTCCTGGGATTGACTCCGAGCTGGAATTGGAGGCATTGTTGGCATGCAACTTACAGAACTCAAAGTATTAACATTACTTTGTGTTGCAGAAGGCAACTGAATCAACCTCTGTGGATCTGGGGTTGGAACAGGTGACATTTGAACAGATAGCTGAGCCTTTGATACAGCAAGCAGATTAAATGACAGATCTTCAAATGGGTCAATCTTTAATGGTGATTCTCGTGTGACACCAGAGATTCCATCTGTTTTTACCTGCAAAAGAAAAAAAGCACTGAAAAATCAGTTTATATTTACTTTTAGTACCCCCTATTCTTCCTGTCTCAGTTATTCTTCCCATTTTAGGGGCAAACAGTTAATTTAGAAACTAAAAAGTAGCTTTGTGTAGTTTGTTACTCCGGTGGTTTAAATAAGATGAAACTGCTAAAATCTTTAAAAACTTCTTTCTAAATAAATCCTTTCTAATTAAATCCCTCAAAATCAGATACAGCTTATTTCATTCATGCAAGGTTTGAAAATGGTAAGGAGAATTGTACAGAATTAACAAATTTGTTCATGCCCAGTTCTATCACATTTCAGCATGAATTTAAATCCATACTTAGAACTTACGCTAAATCTATAAACTTCCAACACCCATCTATGATGATGATGTGGTTTCATTGTTCTTTTAAGTATGTTTTTATTTCAAATTAATGTTACCATGGAAATTTAATTTTATAGATAAAATTAATTCTATTAGCATATTTTATTCATAAGATGAAGACTGCATCTTTCCCTCTTCTACTTGGCAAAATAAATTTTGAGAGTTCTTTGCCTTTTTTGTTTTGGAGACCGCATGTCACGCTGTCACCCAGGCCAGAGAGTAATGGCACAATTTTGGCTTACTACAACCTCCACCTCCTGGGTTCAAGTTATTCTTGTGCCTCAGCCTCCTGAGTGTCTGGCACTACAGGTGTGTGCCACCACACCCAGCTAATTTTTTGTATTTTAGTAGAGATGGGGTTTCACCATGTTGCCCAGGCTAGTCTCGAACTCCTGAGCTCAGGAATCTACCTGCCTCAGTCTCCCAAAGTGCTAGGATTTCAGGCGTGAGCCATTGTGTCCAGCACAGTTGACTTTTAATGTAAGCTCTCCTTTGTGGAATAAACTGAGTAATGTGATGCTGGGTACAGAGGCTCATGCCTGTAATCCCTGCACTTTGGGAGGCTGAGGTGAGTGGATCACCTGAGGTCAGGAGTTCGAGACCAGCCTGGCCAACATGATGAACGCTGTCTCTACTAAAAATACAAAAAATTAGCTGGGCATGGTGGCGTGTGCCCATCATCCAAGGCTGAGGCAGGAGAATCGCTTGAACCTGGGAGGCAGAGGTTACAGTGGGCTGAGATTATGCCACTGCACTCCAGCCTGGGCAAAAAGAGCAAAACTCTGTCTCAAAACAAAACAAAAAAACTGAGTAATGTGGCAACTTTCCATAAAAAAGTGACCCTCCTGTCTTGTAAAAATGTTCCAAAACAGATATCCTATTAGTGACCAAATACAACCATTGCTTAAAACCAGAGAGGAAAAAAAAATCCCATTTTCTTTCTTTCTTTTTTTTTACCTGTACATGTCTACAACCACAGTAAAGACGTGCCTAGAGTGGTGCCTGGTCCTTTCTGTGTGACAGAGTTGGCTGTGAACTGTTATCAGTAGGAAGAGTGCTTGGAATTCCTTCATGGCCACAAGTTTGCACTCTTGCCCTAAATTCCTTGGTCCCTAGTCCATAAAGAAGCTGGCTGGAGTGGAGCATAGCCACGGGACTGAACACAGCCAACTGATCAGATGAAGGGAAAGAACTATGATTCTGGTCTCATGAACAAATTAGCTCAGACAGTCATCATTAATTTTCAAAAAAATTATATAATTCTTAAAACTAGGGTTGAATGTCTATTAAGTATATAATAGGGTTAAGTGTTTTCAACTAGGGTTTTAAGAATTATACACTTAATGAACACTTATGCTAACTCAAGGAAACTTCAGGGTTGGATAGGACAGGGAAAATAAATTTCAGTTCAAGACTGGCAAAGTAATAAAATGAGCACTGCCCAGAAGGAATCTGGCTAGCTGTTAAAGCAAAATAACTATACTTTCATGAAATATATTGGAAGAAAAGAGCAGCAGTCCCAATACAATGTGGAACACTTAGTTACTGCTTACGAGTAGGAAGGCTGTTCACTTGTAGAAGGAAATGGTGTGGATGACTTCATCAGTGAGTCACTTTCAAGTATCTCTTTTATTGAACTCTCCTAGAAAATGCTTTACAATTGGTTGAGAAATATATTTTTCTTCAAATTTAATATGATGACTTTGTACAAAATTAAAGACAAAACATGTCCAGACTTTAAGCTGTATTCTAAATGTCCTAGGTAAGTAGACCTATATATGGAAATGTTCTTAAAAGGAAATTTATGTAGACATTATAAAATTAACTCTATATTACCAAAAATCTTTGGACTATTTATAGTTATTACAAAATGGAAATATTTGTGTCTGAGTCAAAATTCTCCTATGGTAGATAGAACTGTCCACAATACAGACATTATAGGAAAGGAGAATTTTGTACTCTGCCGGCTTAGAATGGAAGTCACCTGCTGCATAAATGCTATACATTTAAATATCTTTATTTTCATATATAAGAAAATTTTTATTCCAAAATAAGTTAATGTGACAGAATCAGGATCATTTTCCCCAATCAGACTTGAAATTACAATGACAGCCACATCGCCATTCATAACATTAGAATTAATTTGTAATCTAAGCAGGACGTGTGATGACAATATTAAAACTGGTGTTATTTTTACAGAGAAGGCTGTTGGAAGGACCTTTAAATACTCTTGTTATAGTGTTACTTTCATCTTTCTAAACCATCAATTCTTCCTTGCCAATAACAATCGCTACTAAAACTGTTTAAAAAAATATTTCCCCCAAATAGTTTTTCCTAAAAAAAAAAAAAAAATACTGAAATTTGTGCTTATGTAATTACATAAATGCCATTGTTAAAACCAAGAACCAATCTGGTTTTGCCAAGTGAGCTTTCATATACCTAAATCTTAACTTTCTTGGAGTTAACACTTTTTAGTTTTGTTAATTTTCATTAAAAAATGAAGCAAAAAGTGGTAAAGCATTAACAAGAAACAACTAAATGGCTCCTAAAATCCAAAATACTAAGAAAAAGAGAAAGCAGGTTTTATGGTATGATAAAATTTATTAACGGGGACTGGTGGTTTTAAAAATGGGTGAAACTTCAGATGTATGAAGGAGAGATTCATACATCTAATGTGTTGAGATGGATGAAAACACATGTAAGATTGATAAACAGTCAGATACCTGTTACCCTGATGGTTGCTCCTGCTTTGAGAAAGGAAAAAGACATCAAAGGAAAGAGTTAGGAGGACAATCTGAGATCAACCAGCAACCCTAACAATTCAGTCAACAAAATACTATCTGTTCTAAGTTACATATAGAATCCAAGAGCAGCAATATTTGCAGGTTATAACACAAGTTCAAAAAGACAATTCTAATTCCTTTTGTAATTTTTTTTGAATTAGGGTCCAGACTTTACTTTTGTCTGTGACTGATGACTAACCAGTTCAGTTTTGTTATTCCAAAAATAATACTCCAAATGAAAAATATTTTATGCAACCTGTTACGGACTGAATATTTGTGGTGCTCTCCCCTCCCAAATTCATATGTTGATTCTGTAAGCTCCAGTGCAACGGTTATTTGGAGGTGGGGCCACTGGGAGGTAATTAGAGTTAGATGAGGTCATGAAGGTGGGACACCATGATGGGATTAGTGTCCTTATGAGAAGAGATACCAGACAGCTTGTGCAAGGGTGTGTGCATGCTCTCATTCCAGGCACCACATGCACTAAGGCCGGGTGAACACACAGTGAGAAGGTGGCTGTCAGCAAGCCACAAAGAGTGCCCTCAACCAGAACTCAACCATGCTGGCACCCTGATCTCGGACTTCCAGCCCCGCAAAACTGTGAGAAAATAAATTTCTGTTATGTAAGTCACCCAGTCTATGGTATTTCATATGTCAACCCAAGCAGACTAAGATACAGCCTTAGGATAGCCTAGGGATATCACTATTAGAGAAAACGTACAAAATGGTACACAACTATTTTGCAAAAAGACTATCCCACTGAAAATTGTATTCATTTTAACAAAATGGTCAGGATCTAGCTTGTTTTATCTTACTCAAATTTTATGAAGGATGATGCTTTTATTATTATTAATTCACTTCATAACGTTTAGTTGGAAGGTACAAGAAACTTTTACCTCACAAGAAACTTGGAATTGACCTTTGCTTAAAAATGAAATCATAATCCCTCTATAATATTTTTTAAAATCTAGTGTTCTCAAACAGTTTTGAGGTAAATCTTCTCCAATACCTAAACTTACCTTATTATTAAATAGCAAAACTAATTTTGACAATTCAGAGAGACTGAAATATACTAAGTACTTTAGAATTTCCTGTCTAGTAAACATGAGACTCTTGTTTAACACTCAGAGTTTTGTGTGTCAGTTCTGGCAGTGGAAGGAGATCAGGAATAGGTTTATACTGAGATGTACAAGGTTGCTGTATCCTCCATTCTGGAATGCTGCGATTCCAGACCTGCGATTTGTCTACCAGGTCTCATAGTAACAGTACAGCAGTGACTTCGGTTCCTTTACTTGCAGCTACATTTCCTTATTTCTGGCTCTTAGCTGATAAAGATGACTAAGGTGCTGGAAGTCAGACAGATAAATGAGGATTTTTTATATTTTGTAAAGGATATATGACATGTTATATAATCACTTGAATTAAATGAGTCTCTTCTATATAAAATCAAAGAATATTCAAATAATAAAAAGTAAAATTGGGTCATATACATTTTTATGTTTTAAATAACTTGTAGATTTTGAACAGGATAAGTAAAGACTTGTAAAAATTACAAACGTTCAATTCTAAAACTATTCCATATCATTACAAAATATCAAATTTGTCATATTTAAAAATCTCACCTCAGGTATGAAAATCTTGCATATTTTTCAATTTAAAGCTATTTCACATAATTTTAAAAATTTTCTATTATTTTTAAAATAGGCATTATTTTATGGTTCAAAATTCAAAAGGTACAAAAAGGTAAAAGACTCCTCCTCAGCTCCCTCCTGACCACCCAGCACTAGGCGTTCCCTGGAGTTAACTGTAACTGCTTTGTGATCCCTCACAATGAGAGTCTGCATGTAAACAAGACCCTCACCCTCCAAGAAAGGAAAGTGGGTCTGTGTATCGAATGTTAAGGAGTTTGATGGGGCACATACAAAGCATGTGCTGTCAGCCACCACACTGCTATACTCCCTTCAAGGAAAAACAAATCAAAACAATCGTTTTCTCAGAAAATCATGTGTCTTAAGGTGATTATATAATGATAACTACAATCTCACCTGACAGTGTGCACTTCCCGAAGTTTTTCAGAGTACTTTATCTACTTTCATATTGTCTAAGGATACTACTTAAACCATCAGAGAGTTTCATTTATTATGGCACACATCTACAATGAGATGGATACCCTAAAACAGTCATAAAAGCTCAGAGTGGCTAGTTGAAAAAGTTTTTTGCCCTCCAATTACATTTTAATTATTATTATTATTTGAGATGGAGTCTCGTTCTGTTGCCAGGCTGAAGTGCAGTGGCATGATCTTGGCTCACTGCAACCTCCCCTTCCCGGGTTCAAGTGATTCTCCTGCCTCAGCCTCCTGAGTAGCTGGGATTACAGGAGCATGCCACCTCACCCGGCTAATTTTTGTATTTTTGGTAGAGATGGGGTGTCACCATTTTGATCAGGCTTGTTTCAAACTCCTGATCTTGTGATTCACCAGCCTTGGCCTCCCAAAGTGCTGGGATTACAAGCATGAACCACCACATCTGGCCCCAATTACATTTTTAAAAATACAATATTATATATACATTATAAGAAAATAAGAAAAATTCATGATTCACTGAAAATGGATTGGCAGAAAAAAATTCATTCTTTGAAGGAGTTCTACCATTATTATATATTTTCAGCATCCTCACTTTTTTTTTTTTTTTGAGATGGAGTCCCGCTGTGTCACCCAGGCTAGAGTGCAGCAGTGCAATCTCAGCTCACTAAAAATTCCACCTCCTGGGTTCAAGCAATTCTCCTGTCTTAGCCTCCTGAGTAGCTTGGACTACAGGGGCATGCCACCATGCCTGGCTAATTTTTGTATTTTTAGTAGAGACGGGGTTTCACCATATTGGTCAGGGTGGTCTTGAATTTCTGACCTCAGGTGATCCACCCACCTCGGTCTCTCAAAGTGCTGAGATTATAGGTGTGAGTCACCATGCCTGGCCTTCATCCTCAATTTTCTAAACTAAAAAAAAATGTAGAATGCTTTTTGGTATTAACCATTAAGAGAACATTTCCTTCAACTTTTACACACGTGACTTAAGAAATGCTAACTGCTAACATTATTCATATTGCAATGAGTCATATTTACTTAAATATCTGTTTTTACCCTGTAGACACTTAAGAAACTGTTTTCTCTGCCAACTAGCTGGACATACCCATATATCTGTAAAAATAAATGTAAACTATTACTTATAAATATGCTTAAGGGACATTGCCCATATGTATTATTTCTGTATTTCAGATATATTGAAAGTATAAAATAAGATTATTTATTTATTATTTTTGGAGGGACGGGGTCTCAGTGTGTCACCAGGCTGGAGTACACGGGATGATCATGGCTCACTGCAGCCTCGACCTCCTGGGTACAAGCAATCCTCCCACTTCAGCCTCTTAAGTAGCCATGGCATAGCACCTGGATAACTCTTTAAATTATTTGTAGAGACAAGGTCTCACTATGTTGCCCAGGCAGGTCTTAAACTCCCAGGCTCAAGTGATCTGTCCACCTCAGCCTCTGAAAGCATTAGGGTTAACAAGTGTGAGCCACCACATCTGGCCAAAAAGCAGACTTTTAAACCTTCACACACTTCTTTGGCCTTGATGGTCTTTTCAGGTTAAGATTTTATACACAGCCAGACAACAAAAAATATACTTATTAAGTATTAATTGCATTTTAACAATTTTACTGGTAATATTTAAAATAGATATGTTCAAATTATTTATTTATATAAATTAAATAATTTGAACATACCTGTTTTAAAATTAATTAAATAATTTAAATAGGTAATAATTAAAATAGGTTCAAAGACTAAACCATATGCATCAAAGATAATACTTTGTGTAACAATGCGACTTACCTGTGGTTGTGAGGAAGCTTCTGAGGGCAAGCTATGAGATGACCTGCTTCGAGGTGGTGGTTGTGGTGGGGTTTCCAAATTTGTCTGGGGGCCAGACTGAGGCATAGGTGCTGCCGTAGGGACAAGGGGCTCCTGCAACCTTTGAGCAGGTGAGGGCAAAGAAGACTGTGGAGGAAAAGCAGCCTGAGGCTTCAGTGGTTCAGGAAGGAAAGTTGAACCTAAAAAACCAGTGGTTGTCAGATGTTAGGTGAATTCACGAAAACTATGTTTTTTTTTCCTTCTTTAGTAAAATGTTAGGAAAACATTTTAATTATTTAGTTATTTCTTCCCCCCACAAGTAGCCTCATTTCTTGTGGTATAATGAAGGAAGGATATATCTATTTGAATATGTTGTAGAAGGTGGGAGATAACAGAAGGGAAAAGAAAAAAAATAAACAAAAAAACCAGTACAGTATTTCTAATACAGTATTTACCTTTCTTTTCTCTCAATTTTTAAAAATTTTTGATTTTTTGAGACAGGGTCTTGTTCTTTTGCCCAGGCTGGATTGCAGTGGCATGATCACGGCTCGCTGCAACCTCAACCTCCTGGGCTTAAGTGATCCTCCCACTTTAGCCGCCTGAGTAGTTGGGACCAAAGGCACGTGCCATCACACCTGGCTAATTTGAAAAGTTTTTTTTTAACAGATGGGGTCTCACTATGTTGCCCAGGCTGGTCTCAAATTCCTAAGCTCAAGCAATCCTCCTGCTTCAACCTCCCAAATAGTATCTACCTTTTGATGTTTCTGATGTTTTGCTTTGGCTTTCAGGAGTCAGTCTTCCAGCAGATGCCCGTGCCTGGCTCTGTGGGGCACTGATAACTCCAGCACGAGGAGGAATCGTCTGAAGATGGGAAACATAACACCTGAGATGTTTATTTACCTTCCACAGGTAGGATTCTGTGAAAACGTTTGCTTTCGCATATCATTTACTCTCGTCTAATGGTATTAATCCCTATCTTGTCATTTTAAGTGATCTCTACTTGAAGCCATAGAGTGATGAATTTTAAAATCTTCCTGTTCACTTTTGACTGTTTACCGTGTGCCAGACATTATGTTAATTAGCATGGTATAGGCATTTCCATTTCATCTTCAAAATACCCCTCAGAAGTAGGCATTATTTTATCATCCCTATTTTAAATTAAGATGAAGAAATTTATACAACTTGTCCAAAGCCACACAAAAAGCAGAGCCAGGATCCAAACTCAGGTCTGACTAGCTGCAGGGCTAGGGTTCTTAACCATGTGCAATGCTGTCTTCATGGAAAAAACTGGGACAGTTTTAAAGTACACAGGGAGAGAGAGAGATATATACCTGATCAACCAGGAGACTTTGGAAAAAAAAACAAACACCCTGAGATTTGTTTTTTAAGAGATGGGGTCTTGCTGTGTTGCTCCAGCTAGACTTGAACTCTTGGGCTCAAGCGTTCTTTCCACTGTAGTCCCCTGAGTAGCTGGGACTACAGGTACATGCCACTGCCAGCCAGCTAGGTTTTTTGTTTGTTTTTTAACATAGAAGTACAACAACTTTTGAATGGCTAATATTCAAAATTAAATACATTGAAAGACTCAACAGTGAAAAATATTTTTTCTATTTTCATGTCTGCTGAAGGACATAAACTAACAATATTTACTTTGAGCAAAATATGAACTTTTAAACTCACAAAAATCCTTTCTTTTCCTTATACTTATGGTATTCAACAGAATAAAAAAAGTTCTTGTGGCAAGTGTGGTAGTGGAATCAGTGAATGGCAAATTTTCCTGTTTTTGAAAAAAGGAGGATAAATATTTGAAAAGTAATATTACATATAAAAAAGAACCTTCAGATTGTTAAGTGGACAGCTACAACAGAAAAGACAAAAAACTTCTATCTACATAGGAAGTGGTTTCTTCAGTTCTCACAATCTTAATTTCTAGGTGTAGTAACAGCTCTGTTTCCTACTCTTCAGACATGGGCCTCGGTAGTCCCAGGTTCTACTGGACTAGCCTAAGTCACTGACTACTGGTTTCCATTTGCTCTTTCTCTCTGTTCTTGATTACCTGTTAAAGTCCAGAGAAAGTTTTCAAATAATTAAAAAAAAAAAAACTATGTATATAAGAGAACATATAAACATATAGAAAACACACATTCATCAGGTAGGAAAAAAAAAAAACACCATCTACACTCTTATTTCTAATACCTTTATTGAATATGTGAACCTGATCAAGTAAAAAGCCAAAAAGAGAAAACAAAACAAAACCTTTAGAACCAGTTTTACTATGCAGAATTTACCACTATTTTTTCTAAAATCTAATTAAAATCATTTTAATGAAGGATTACTTTATATCTTCATTAATTACTCAGGTAAAATGATAAAAAGCTGCCCAAATCCATCATCTTCTCATATTCTATGACTCTTAAGATATGTATTTAGTGACCATAATTGTTTTAAGTGTATCACTTTTATCCAAATAATGAAGTTTGTTATTTTTGAGGAGTATGTAAAAATAAAGTTAGAGTTGAAAGATCATCAAGTGCAATTCCTCACTTTAGAGTTGAGGAAATTGAGGCCTTGAAGGATCACATGATTTCTCCAAGGTAACAAAACGGACAAGTAGTAAACAGGACTTAGAACCGACACCCCCTTGGCTCCCAGGCAAGGTTTTACCTACCGGTCTGGCTGTACTGTATCCAGCAGGTCCTGGGCCTGCAAGTCCTGCTTGAGGTGAAGGCTGACTGCGTCCTGGAACAAAGACATCATATCATATATTTAAATTAAAAAGAAAAAAAAAAAGAAACCATGTACTTATATTCCAAATGTCTATTTCATAATCCAGTTTTAAGGGTAAACAGCTACATTCAAGTGTTTTTACCTATATCTTTCCGTGTTGTTCCAGGGCTTTTGGGTGCTTTGAAGCAGGAAGGGAAAAAAAATATTAGTTGTAAGTAAACAAGCAATATTGCATAACATCAGCTTGCTGTTCTGCTATATTACCAGCAGAAATGTGGGCGTGAGATGGTAACAAAACAAAGCACTATGCTTTGGATAATGATGAAAGGTATTATCAGTCCTGAATGAAATACTCCAAGAGAGAAAAATTATAATATTTAGAGAGACCTTTATGAGAGACAAGCGGTGACCTTAGTTTGATATCTCACACATGAGGCCACTTCTAGCGTGGCATTCCCCACAGAGCTCTCTCTTGTGAACCTTGAAAACATACAGTCAGCTGTGTGAATGGTCACAAGATGTGGCATTGATACCCCTTAAGAGTCTGGTAGACAAATGGCTCCTGAGCAACAGACAGGACCGCATTTGTCCAGTTACACAAGAAGCTCCTATAGCACTATTTTAGGGCTTCACGCTGTGGATGTCACTGTGGATAAGGTTATCTTATGACAAGGTCTTTCGGATTTCTATAAGAAAATCTTGTCATTAAGACAGAAGACAGGTATATGTTATTACCAAATATCTGCATTATGGAAGACAGTGTTAATAATATGTTCAAACTCATTAGAAAGGTAGCTGAAGGATAAAATGAAATAAATTACTCTTGGGCCAAAAGGAGTAGGAGTGACTGTGAAGAGCAGCCTGTTAGATTTACTCTCCTTTTTGAAAAGAAATTCAAGTACAATTGTTATAAGAAATACATCACTCTTTTAATAACTAAAGTTATAACAAATGGCCTCTAGTCTTCATACTCTTAACAAATCTGGCTTAGTACCAATCTACATAAACAGCTATGTTATCTGAAATCAACCACAAAATACTATATTCTTGGATCTGAATTAATAATGCTTAATTATAATCACTAATATTTAAAACTTTAGGTGAGTAAAGTACATTTCTAAATATTTTACTTATTCTGAAAAGAATTTAAGACATTCTTAAGCAGTAATTTCACAACCTAGGCATATATAAACTATGTATTAAACAGAGGACAAACAACACTAAGGATCTCAGGGAAATTAAATATATCCATTAGAAACTATAGGTGACATAGAATGAAGGGAGAAAAAATACAAGGTACATAAGGAGGGGAAAGAGAAGTTTACAGCTGAACCAAGAAAAGATTTAGTATGCCTTTAAACACTAGGGAGTGGGGAGGTGGGGTGCTGACACTGAGAAATAAAATGAGAGAACCATTTCTATAATGCAAGAGTCTTGTTACCTTCCATCTCTCTCCTAGCTACCCCAGGACTGGGAGGGGCTCCAATACCTTTTCAGAGAAAGAACAGAAGCTATATATTGTTCAGGGCCCACAGCACAGAACGAAAGGCAGGCACATAAGACAATTTCCACATTAAATTCCCTTTAGAAAAAAGGCTCTTTTATTGCTTTAAATTTCTTCAAAGATATCAATACAGACCAAAGTGACTTTAGAAGCCTGGCCCAAACCTGAATCCTCCCTTTACTCAAACAGAAGAGTAGAAACAGGCCAACAGTTTTCTTTTTATATATGCAATTATAAGCAGTAGGGAATTTTAAAATACGTTTAATGAAGGCCTTTGCTTTAAAAATCATCTTACTCATATCCAGAGCAAGTAAAAACTGATATTTGAGAGTCAAAAGGAAAGAAATCATAAATTTCTGAGACCACATAAGTCTTCTAAAGTTAGTTTTTAATGCATTATTTTAAAAAACTCTAAAGTATAATGAATGATGTAAAGGAATTATTGGTTATAGGATAAAAAAACATGTTGCTAACACTTCTTACAAAATAATTATGAAGGAGAGCAATTTTTAAAATTAAGAAAGATTTTGTTGTAATCTACTGGATTGCTAATATAACTCTTCACAGATTAATTTTAAATTTATTTTCTACGGGATATTTTCCTAATTGAAGAAGTAAAAATTATCATGAAAATTTAAATAAAAGCAGCAGCTTGAAAAGGGAAAACTTAAATGTAGGTCAATGGAAAAATGTTCAGTTAGCTGTATGCTGCAGAAACTGTAATGCTGAAATAATTTAGGTATCCTTATCACATGCAGTCATTAAGATCTACCCAGGCAAAAACCAGTCTGTAGTATAACCTGAATTACTCGGCCATGTCACTAGGCAAGCTACAACAGAAACAGACCAACTACACATGTACGGTGAGCCTTCGTCATAGTAACATTGGATTTGCAAAAGTTCTTCTGAGGAATTGTGAAAACTCCATCTTTTCTTGAGAATTAAATAAACTTGTCAAATGTATAACTCCAACTGAGCTCTGTGAGTTTTCATGTAAACCAAATAAACTATACTTCAAACAAAGAGTGACCCACTGTGAATAAAAATTTCCTTACTGAAGAAATGAAAAGAAAAATCATACGGTTCTTTGCTAATCCACAAGCTTTTCCACTAGAAAATAAATGTATCACTAATCAAATACTTGGGAAATGTTCTGTATTTACTGTACCTGAATGATTTTTAAAATTAATTGAACTGTTGGGAATTAAATCTTTGTAAATGAATTGACCACATTTATTAATGTGGTCAGTAATTGACCAAATTAGTCAATAATTGACAAAAAAAAATTATCATGCCTGACGAACAATCCCAATCTATCTGGGAAATGAAAGCCCATATTAGTTTTACTTGTGGATTTAGTTTTAGACTTGAATGTCATTCATTTTGACTTTTATCAAACAAACCTAAAATGTCTTTCAGTTGTAGGGAGCAAACTCCAAAACATTAATGAACCATCATTCACACATGCTAACAAATGTAAATGGTTACCTGCAAATTCTTTTCTAGCGGGTGCAGGACTTCTAGCCCCTTATAGTTCATAAGAAAATAGGCAGCAGAAAGGAAATTACATTAAATACAGAAGTGAAATGTCAGATTACTATAGTATCCGTGATGTCAAGTATCATGCAGGAATTACATATTAGTATCTAGGTACTACAAAAAAACTATTATTCAATGCATATGCTTGCAACTGAAGTACCAACACTACATTTAATTTAAAAGAACATTAAACAAATATATAACATTGTACATTAATACATAGGCTTTCCAGTTTTAATTATGTATTTTACAGAAATTAGTACATTTTAATGATTTTATTCTTATAAATCATCCAGAAATGAGGATTTTGAAAAAAATTAAACCTAATTTTACCTAAGAACAGTAGATATGCCTAACTACATCGAATTAGTAAAAACCAAACAAATCTCTCTGGTAGGCTGGTGAGAAAGCAGCTAAAGGCAGCTGTGAAAACACCTTAGAGGAGTCAACTCTGCAAACACTCTACCTGGTCTGCTGTGCCTACCATGTTCTTTAGAGAAAAGCTAAGAAGTAGCAATGATAGAAAAACAGCAGAATTCAGAAGTTAAGAGACTGGAAAACAAGCAAAACATTTTAAAATAGAGTGGAGAATTTTACATCTAGCAGAAATTGAAATAAAAGGTTGTCACCTGAAGGCGGAGGAGGTCTCTGTGGGGGAGCGGGGCGTGTGGGAGGAGCAACTGGGCGGGGCGGCGGTGGCCGCTTGGGCTCCAAGGGCTGGGCGGGGTCTTTCTGCGGCAGCGACGGCGTTGCTGGCTGTGCGTCAATAGGAGAACCTAAAAACCGCACAGGAGGGAAGAAGATCAGGTTCCAAGTAGCTGTTGTCAGAAGGGAACAATCGGTCCTTCATATATATGTTCTATGAAATGTATGTTCTATAATATGTGCACAATGGTGTAAATAAAGGGCATGTATTTTCAGTATGAATAAGAAAAGCAGTCTACCCTTAAACTGCCCTCTGGTACCATGGCAGCAATGATGCTACTTCTGTGCTGACTTATTACCTAGGCCTCAGGAGCTGAAAGCTAATTTAGTAAGTGGCCCTATTGATATGGCACAAATCTTGTTTGGGTTAAGTCATTTTGCAGTCTCGCCAGTAGAGAAGAAAAAGCCCAAATAGTTATGGGTTCATACCATAGAAAATCATCAGTTCTAAGACATAGACAAACCTAACCACAAAGAAAAAAGATTAAAAACTATTTTCATCTAGTGACAGTTGTAACAAGTTTCCTTTCCATTGCGAACTTATCATCTACAAGTTTTCCTCTCCTGTGCTGGAGAAAACAGGGCGCACTTTAGCACCTAGGTATAAAAGTAAAACAATCATGACTCTCCAACATCAAGTACGTTGGCTGCAGGAACCATACAAAACTTTCAAGTAAAATGCATACTCTGTGCACTTGGAGGCCCCGGAGTTCTTGACGGTGCTCGGCTTGGTCTTATGGGAAGGGAAGGTACAGGACCCTCTGATATTGTAGGTGACTGGCAGGGACTAGTCCGGGGTGAAGAGCTGGGGGAAGTGCCAAGACCGGAACTTGAAGATGGCTGGAGATGCTGGGGAAGAAGCTCCTCCACTTCAGCACTGTAGTCATCAACATCACCTAAGGAAAAGCAGGGCTGATCAGAGATACCTCCATTTTAACTTGCTCAGAGATGTTTTTTCACCTTAGGTTTCAAAGAGTTAAAATACACAAAACAAATGTGAACATTATAACATTGCAAACATACATATATTAAGCATGAAGGCATGTAGAAAACCAGAATTAGTAGAAATGTTCTTTCAGAGGATGTAAAGATATCTACTGACTCTGAGCAATAAGATGCCAGGTGACCAACCACTTGGAGCTGAGGTGACCCAACGGGCTTTCAGTATGCCCCAGAGTAGCTTCTCAGTGCAAGCCAACTCAAGTTTCCTGCTCTCCTTCCAAACCTATTCACTGTGCTCTATGGACCTGCCCCACTCCCTTGCCCAACCCAGGTCCGGCCTTAGAGTCAACTAGCTCTCAAGCAGCCACACACCCTTCCTCCAGAAGTCTCCTCCCTGCCACCCTCACCCCACAAAGACCCTCTTTACTTTAACTAAATACTGGTTCTCCCCCAGGGTATCCTCATCTCCACGTATCTCTGGGTAGGAAAGTGGGGCCAAGGTAACCCTTGCAACCTAACTGCCATTCCAGAACATTAATCTTCCAACTCTGAACAAAAGGTACTACTGCTTTGAGGCTAGGTCATCCAGAATTTATGTAACACCCTCTACCCCCACTTGCTACAGTCATCTCCAACTTCTATTCTTCCATTTCCTGAACCCACTCATTGAGGACTAAGCAGAGAGGAAGACAGTAATCAGATCCTGCACCATCTTTCTGTATAACATCAAAGTCCATGCGGATAACTCGTTCAATAATGAAATGCCTTGGTCCTATCCTTACTGATATTCACCTCCACTCCTAATTCACACCCCTCAGAACTGCACTCGTCTGAAATGACTCAAAAGCTTCATTCTGATTACAGCCTCCCAGCTTTTCAGTTCTCTCCCTTGGCTACTTTCTTTTTTTGATTTCTTCAGAAGCCCTAGCTTAATTCCTCTAATTTTTACCCCCATCTGATTCTGCTTTCTTCTGTACCTAGCTTCAGATTCTATGGTTCTTCATCTCAAACATTCCCCTACTTCACTCTTCTTCCATTGCACATGCCTGACAAAACCCTGTCGCTGCACTGACCCCTCTGTTTAATCTTTCCGTGGTAGCACTTGGACAGCTGACTGCCTCTGCTAAAGAAAACCACTCAGTCCTGATGACTGCAGTCACATTTGAAATTGTGCTTTTCAGTCTCTTCTGGGCTCCTAAAGTGCCTGGCAATTCTGGTTTGCTCTTCCCCTCACTTTGTTATTCAGGAGCTTTACTGCAAAACTCCTCAACCCTCCTGAAACTGTGGGCTGTCCCATCCCAGCAGATAACTTCAACACTTCACAGAGAAGTCTCATTACATGGTCGTCACTTGGGTACTTGAGGATGGAACAAATGGGCCCTACCCAGGCTAGTTTTCTCAGTGACACTGCTCTACTATTCTGCCTTGCCATTCCCCCAAACCATCAGCCCTTTCTCCTCTACTTTTCCATTAGCACTGTGCATTCTCAAGCCTCTCCCACCCAAAAAACACCACCATAGGACCTCTAATCTCCCTGGGGCCATTGCCTTCTTCTCTCTTTTCTCCCAAACTTCCTTAAAGAGTTGTCTACAAACACTTTCTCCACTTCTTCACCTACCATCCATACCAATTTATCACTATCTGACTTTGTCACTCCTGAGATTATTCTCATGAAATGTCACCAACAGCTTCCCTTCCTGTTATTAAATCAGGACAGGTTCCTATCCTCATTTCTTCTCATCTTTCTGTGGCACAAGATACCATTAATGACTCCCCTTCCACACTCCATTTTCTTTCCTTGATTTTTAAGCCAGGAATTTCTCTTGGCTCTTGACATTTCTCACTGTTTCTTCTCATGTTCTTTTCATGGGCAGCCTTCTTCTGTGTATATTTAAACTCTGTGTTTCCACATATTCAATCCAAGACTGTATTTCTCCATATTCGATTCATTCTCTCCTATCTCTATATAATCCTATTGCCCAAAGTTATAGTAATAAATGCTATGACTTTGGAGGCCATTAGAGCTGCCTTAAATCCAGAGCTCTTTCCTGAGCACCAGACTCATGTCTGATTGACTCCATGAACATCTCAAATTCAACATATCCAAAACAGAATTCATCTTCCATCCCACACCTACTTCTCCCTCTGCATTTCTCTTCACTACTCCCTCACTAAAATCCCTGCATAATCCATTGGGATCCTCTTCCTCCCCACTTAGGCTGTGCATGTGCCTTCTTGGATCTCTCTCCGGGAGTCTGTAGATTCTCAATTTAAATTTCAATTCCTCTGGGAAACCTTGCCAAACTTCCCAAATCCAGGTTAGGCAACTTTTCCATGAATGCTGCCACAGCACCATTCACTGTCACTTTATTATACACCAAAAATACCAATTTGGGTTTTTTTATCCAATAAGAATATAAATTAACATTTGTAAAGGCCTTAATACTTGAATGGAAGAATGGTAAACACATTTAAAGTATAAGCAAAATATACACAATATGATGCAAAATAAATTAATTAATCAATTAGTTTTTTGAGACAGTCTGGCTCTGTTGCCAGGCTGGAGTGCAGTGGTGCGATCTCGGCTCACTGCAACCTCCGCCTCCCAGGTTCAAGCAATTCTGCTTCAGCCTCCCAAGTGGCTGGGACTACAGGCATGCACCACCACACCCAGCTAATTTTTGTATTTTTAGTAGAGAAGGGGTTTCGCCATGTTGGCCAGGCTAGTCTTGAACTCCTGGCCTCAGGCAGTCTGTCCTCGGCCTCCCAAAGTGCTGTGATTACAGGCATGAGCCACCAGACCCGGCCAAAATAAATTCTAATTAACAGTGCTATGTATGTCCCAAGAAGAAGATAGACAGACGTGGAAACTAAGACTTTACAGATGGGAAGAAAACATATCTAGAATTACAAGAAGTAAAGAAGGTGTGTTTAAGAAACAAACCTTCCATATCAAAATCTGCGGCAACCTCTGCATCTTCACCAAGCAGGGTAGAGCTGGTTGATGATGGCAATGCAATGCTAATTTTCTCTAAACTCATTTCTTCTTCCAAATTTTTGATCCAGTCTGGACTTTTTAAAGCAATAGTTATAGTCCGATTCAATAACTAGTTGAGTAAAAGAGATATATAATAAAGATTAACATGAAAGTTAACTATTTTGGAATAAAGAGGCTGACGTCATTAAACTATCCAGTGGTATACACAGTTAATTTAGTTAGACAATTCAGCATAATTCTTTCATATATACTTTTAACTAGTTTAATGGTTGTTCCCAATTCTCCCTGTAAAAGCCTGTGGTGATAAATAAAGGTCTTTTCTAGGCTGCCCAGAGATGCAAGTGTCCATTGCTACAGCCAGTATGTTTTCCTGGCCAGATGTAAATTCACCAACAACTTTGCTACATAACTTCATACTTTATTTTGATTTACAGATGAAATAACTGTCCCCATGTGAAACAACTACAGAAAAGACGGTAGAAAATCTTTAAAATGCATTCCCTGTTCCTGTTTATTTGGTCTTTCCTAACTTGGCATATGGTCCTGAGAGCCGCTATATGTCAGCTGCTAAGTGCTAACCTATACTGTTTAACATTTCAAATGCCAGAAGATTATTAAGAGAAGCGAACACCATTTTAAATTTTCAACAGAAATTAACCATTCTAAAAACAGAATGACTTTTACCTGTGAAGCTGGCACTCTGCCATCTCTATAAATTTGAGTGTCTTTTAGACTAAAGTATAATCCAAGACAACGAAGACATTATAATTAAGTTATAACACATCCTGCCAATGTGTTTAAAAAAATTATTTCAAAAAAATTGCTGATAACAGCAAGACTCTTTGGTCAAGGATAAATCATGCATTAGAAAGGAATTCTCATTTAAAACTCATATCCCTGTAACAAACTTGCTTTCTAAATTAAATCTCTCTCCCACATAGTTTCAACTTCCTTTGTTTGAAGAGTTTCTTAATGTGAATAAGATGTGAACATTTTTGGTATTTGCAAATGAACTGTGTAGCTGTGATCAATATGCTGTTCTGAGAGTTGGCACCTTTGTGGGAAGAGCCAGGCACCTTCCCTGGCTCCCAGTGTTACAGATATTAGAATTCCTTGAAGGCATAATAATGCAGAGGTTGAAAGTTGCTGAGCTGAGTGACACAGCTGTGTTTATTAGTAATTTAGCATCCGCACTGAGCTTTAAAGTCAGAATCCTAAGAATTCATAATCCTTTACTTGCTAATTAGATATGAGTTCTAAAATCACTCCAATTTCAGAACTTAACATGCTATACAAGCCATACATTACTTTTTAAAGTCAACAAAATTCTTTTATATTCATCAAAAAATACTAACAAGCATTCTTAAATACCTGTCACCATAATGACCAGTTAAGATGTAATTCCTTAGGAATATCCCCTTGGTAGAGACCAGGGCCAAACAAAAAGGAAGAAATTTAGATGACCAAAAAATACTCAAAAAGATAGAGAAGTTCACTGGAATATTGGTTTTAATAATTAAAAAATGAAAAATAATCTAGATGTCTGTGAATAGGAGTTTGGTTTAATAAATGTATGTATTTATTCACATAATGAAATTAATGAAGCCATTAAAAATGACTTGTTTGTTTAAGATGTCCATGACACAGTCACAAGTAAAGAGGTGGTAAGAAAATAACTTTATAACATGATTTCAATTTGTGTTTGCATATATGCATATCCCATTTGTGTTAATGTGTTTGTGTGTATATAAAATCCCATTTGTATTTATATATGTATATGCTAATATGAACGTTAAGAGAAATTATTTCAGAATGATAGGATCATGAGTGGTCTTATTTTTAATTCTTTTTCGTATTTCCTGATAAATGATTTTACAAAGTATATTAGTATTACATTTAAGAAAACAAACAAAACTCTACAAAACCTATTTCAAAAGCGATACACACAAAGAATTTTTTTATTTAAAAAAATTTTTTAGACAGATTCTCTGTTGCCCCCGCTGGAGCACACTGGTGCGATCCTGGCTCACTGCAACCTCTTCCACCTGGGTTCAAGTAATTCTCCTGCCTCAGCCTCTCAAGCAGCTGGGATTACAGGTGCCCACCACCACGCCCATCTAATTTTTGCATTTTTAGTAGAGATGGGGTTTCACCATGTTGGCCAGGCTGGTCTCAAACTCCTGACCTCAAGTGATCTGCCTGCCTCAGCCTCCCAAAGTGCTGGGATTACAGGCATGAGCCACCACACCCAGTCTAATACACATAAACAATTTTTTTCTCCAAAGAAGTTGATCTGACAGAAGAGGAAGCTCAAGACAGTGCTCAAGGAGTTGCTCACTGCTGCAGGACTCAGGCCTAGAACGCAGTCAGTCCATCCTGTGCAGTGACCATATACTTAGACATTTAGGATTCGTCTAAAAGAGTTCAGAAAAAAAATGACGGGTTCAACACTTCAGAGGAGTAAAACTATTCCAGGCCAACAATGTAAGTTTCCCTCATCAGTGGCTTTTCACATCACAGGTTAGGAATATCTTCATTCATTAAAAATTTCTAAAATATTTCAATGGGATGGATTTGTTATCTCTGGCAATTAGTTACATTTGAAGAAGAAAACTAGGCAAACCAAGCCAATAAAACAAATTCGTAGGAATAATGAGCACCTCCTTTCCTTGTTTTCTGGTAAATAGAGCATTTTCTTCATTTGATAGAATATTTTTCTACTATAGAGATGAGCCAGACTATCTATCCCCAAATAAAATTTTGAAACGTTTTGCATCTTAAAATGTAATAAGATAAATCAAATTAGGTGCTAAACATATTTCCTTCTTAGTCTATATCAACAGTTAGTATCTCTGGGGAGGTACCAAAATAAGCTTAGGCTAGTTAGAAATCCAGTCTAAATAAAAAATATTAACTCCTCGAACATACCATAAAGTCTTTTCACCTCTCATTCAGATAATCTTGCTGCATGTCTATAAAAATATCGTATAATCTTCAGACACTTAATTGCAGAATGGTTTAGAATCAACAAATGCTACCTTACCTCTTTACCATTTAGGCTCAGAACATTCAAGGCAGAGCTTCCTTCCAAAAATGTAACCCACATTTTATCTTCTACAAATCTTTAAGAAAGAGAAAAACAATGAAAAACCATAATTAATACCATAGCCATAATAAGCTCAGTGACTACTCCCATGATTACTGGGCCTGCAGAGGCCAGGAAGTAACAAAGTAAAGGAGGGAACGCTGGTAGGGCTTGTGGTGACCTGGAGAGGGCACTCTTCCCCTAAAAGCACTTTAACCCCAATTTCTTTAGGATATTATGCTAATGGATAGCCAGAAGAAATGGGTCTGTGCACCTCCATTTGTGATCACTGCTAAGCCAATCTAACAATCCTCCATTTGATGGAGAAGGCAAAAAGGGCCAGAGGTTAAGTGGCTTGTTCAAAGTGATTCTATATGGAGAATAAGTTACAGGGCTGGGATCCAAGTCTCCAGATCCCACAACCCAGTACTATGTATTTTCAGTCTCAGTGACTTCCCTGAAGAAAATTTCCTATAACCAAAAAAGATGCAAGTTGTCAAAGAAACAAAACAAACCAGACTGGCCCCAAGAAGCCCTAGGTTGTGCTCCTTGTCATTGATAAAGATTTACTCTTTTGGCACTGCAGTGGTCTGTGATAGGATTCCAGGTTTCTACTTTTGAAATAAAAAACTCTCAAGAGGAAAAAATAAAAAGGACAGAACAAGTTCTGAAGAGGGTCATTGGATATAATGAAGTTATTATTCAAAAAAGAACAAATTAGGATGTTATCAATCTTATTACAGAAATAATTTGGCAAGCTGAACCACGAGTTCAGGAATCTTTACAGATATTTTCAAGATGAAAGTGGGGAAAACATGTACACACACACACACACACACACAATCACTCTCCCCTTAGCCCCCTACTTAAACTAGGATTCCAAAGAATGAATTCTGAATATTAAGAGGAAAAGGCCAAAAACAAAAGTGTGCACAAGTACTTCACCCTGGTAAAATCAAGGCCCTGGAGGACCTGAGACAGATTTCTATAATTCCACAGATATGACTGAGGTAACTGACTCAATTTCTTTGGCATAAAGCTAAGTTGCAGGATGCTACCCCTTGAAATATACAGGCACACCATTCTTACCTAACTACATGAAGGTATCTTTTTCAAATTGTTGGTGATCGAGAATATCCCTTCTCCTAAGGTTATGATCACCACTGTAAGGATACACTTACGCCACACCAGTCCCCTAAAGCCCCAAACATTATTTGTTCTTTGATAGATACCAACACGTTTGTGGTCCTGGGTAAGGGCTAATACCTTTGTCCTTACTGTGAATCAGCAATGTGCCCCTTACACATTTCTAACTTTAACAAGGGATTCTGGTTCTTATATCCATTAATTGATGTAAGTTTTTTTGGAAGCTGTATTTTCTTCCTGCTTTCACTCACTATAGCAAGAGCATCTAGACTTTTCCTTCAATTAAATAAGTAACTATATGTATTTAAATATATCCCATACACATTTCCAGGGAACGTCTTATTTAAAAATAAAGGGGTTTACAGGCTTTACTCACTCCTTAATGGCTGTCTTAATCTAGAATAAAAAGTAATAATCAGTTTCATCTCACTGCTTGTAGTGATCCCCTCCTTGTCGACTTTCAGTGTCTGCTTTTTCTTTTCCAACTTAGTCATCTTGGGGTTTAACAACCAGAATATCCAGGTTGGAGACAACCCATGGCTTTATAATGTTAGGTTAATGCCTCAGTTTCTTTTCTTTTTTTTTTGAGACAGAGTTTTGCTCTTGTTACCCAGGCTGGAGTGCAATGGCGCGATCTCAGCTCACCGCAACCCCCGCCTCCTGGGTTCAGGCAATTCTCCTGCCTCAGCCTCCTGAGTAGCTGGGATTACAGGCATGCACCACCATGCCCAGCTAATTTTTTGTATCTTTAGTAGAGATGGGGTTTCACCATGTTGACCTGGATGGTCTCGATCTCTTGACCTCGTGATCCACCCACCTCAGCCTCCCAAAGTGCTGGGATTACAGGCTTGAGCCACTGCGCCCGGCCATGCCTCAGTTTCTTACCAATACTTATTCCTAATGACAAACATTTGGGGGAAAGCTTTCAGCTTCAGTTAACAAGTTCTTTAGAGGTTGGGTTATAAAGACAGGTCCCTTTCCTGTATCAGAGTCTTTCATCCCTTATACAGTTTAGATTCTTTCTAGCTCAGTGCAGTATTTTACATTTGCTCAGGAAGATATTTATCTGTGACTCTGCTGCCCACTCACACAGTCCACATGCTTCTGGTGGTTTGGCATTTCTGTACTTGGCAAAGTATACTGTCATCTGTACACTTGGAGATTTCACTGTGTACTTTCTAGAACCTTAAGATTTTTGAAATTTTTTGTTTTGTTTAATTTGAAAGCTTTGGGATAGATCTTTGTCAAAAGATTTGAAGAAAGTCTAAACACAATTTCTTTTCCATTTGTTCATTTACTCTCTGAAAGGACTTGAGGTGTCTTAGGCATGATTTTCACTCTGTAGAAGCCATACCATCTTAATTCTGTGGACTACGACATTTAGGATCTGGGGGTGCCATCATACACATGCTGATCTTCCCTACTAGATTACAAGCAGAAGCTGTATCTTCAATTTCTCCTCTGCTCTTCTACAGAAACTAGTATAGAGATCTGCCCACCAAATAGCTATAAAACATACCTAACGAAGCAAATGAACAGTATTTAAAAGGATTTAATAGTACATCTTTCCCTATGGAATTCAAACACATGCACACATGCACGTTATTTAGTCTCTCAAAACTGCTGTATAGTTGGAAGAGAATATTTTTAAAATAAGAAAAGAGGCATCTGGTTCTGCAAAAGGCAGTTGGCTAAGTCAATGAGGGAAACCAAGACTGAAATGAACAACTCCGGACTATTCATCACATCTCTGTTAGAAGCTAAACATACTTAAAATGACCCAACTTTCTTTAACAGAGGTGGGAAGGAAGTCACTTTACTCTTATCTCTCCTTAAAAAAAAATACAACCACAGCTTTATTTTGCTATAGGGTTTTGTTATCTGTTCTACTGTATAGGAATCATGCATACCTGAACTTGCACCTATTTTCGTCTTCATTTGTTCACATTAAGTTTCACTATTTAGTTAGGTTTGGTGGCTCACATCTCTAATCCCAGCACTTTGTGGAGCTGAGCTGGGCATATCGCTTAAGGCCAGGAGTTTGAGAACAGCCTGGGCAACATGGTGAAACCTTGCCTCTACAAAAAATATATAAAACTTAGCCAGGCATGGCGGTATGCACCTGTAGACCCAGCTGTTTGGGAGGCTGAGGTGGAAGAATCACTTGAGCCCGAGAGGTTGAGGCTGCAATGAGCCATGAACACATGACTGTACTCCAGCCTGGGTGACTCAGTAAGACCCTGTCTTTAAAAAAAAAAAAAAAAGTTTCACTATTTATTTATGCTTTTTAAGTAGAGAATTCAGTTTTAAAACCTACAGAATAATATCCACAGTATGATTTTTCTTTAGTTTGGAAATAAAAATACTCATACACTAGTCAAACACTAAATAAGATGGTATCTTTTTTTTAATCTCCTTCCCCAAATAAGGTGATTTCTAATACAGAAATGATTATTTATAAATCATGAGTTACTTGTGCATAATAAACATATTACCTTATAAGTATAACTTCACCAAAACTTGCAAACTGCTGCAGAAGCTCATCAATCAAGGCATCATCGAAAAAATTATTTTCTGGTAAAGAACTTTTGATTGAGACCAATACCGTACCATCTGGTGGACCCTGAACTGCAATTACTTCTTTATAAATGTTTTGCCTCTCTTCAGCTTCAACTTCAAATATATCTATATCAATCAGGGCAACGACAGGCCTTAAGGCATAAAGGAAGATAAATGTATTAGAAATGTTTTAAAAAGGGTGTATTTCAAACAAATTTCAAGCACCATTAGAAAAACTGAGACTGCTTAAACCTATGGTCAGAGGTCTTCAGCTCAGCTCTTCCATAGTGCAACAAAGTGCCTGGAGTCCACGTGTAGAGGATTTTGCTGTCATCTTGAAAACTAGCATTTAGAAGATCTAGATCTTCAGCTGCAGTCAGAGGAAAAAAAAACACAAGAGAAGCTGTATGAGCAGACATATTGTGTGGAGCAAAGAGGCCTTCCCCTTTTCTTTCATGAGCTTTAGTGGTTTGAGGCTGGAATGCCAGAAATACTTGGTAATAGGTAGGCAGCCTAAATACCTTTACATTAGAAAGGTTTTTGGTAAAGTTATTGTTTTATTCTTTACTTAGTAAAAATTAAGATGTGGCTTTACTTCTGAGATTAAAGGACTGTGACCAAATGGTGTTTCATAAACAATTCAAGAGACAAGTGGCAGTTTAAAACATATGCAAATCACTAAAGTTACTTTAGTTAAAAACCTAAATTAGCTTCAATGAAAAATTTCACAAAAATGTTTCCTTCTCTTTACATAAAATTATATGAAAACAGGCTGAAAAATTAAATGTTATTATAAACAGATCTGAGAATATTTTTAAAAATCTGACACACTTAAATTTCATTTATTTTATTCTGGATAACGTTTGCTGAAAAACAATAGTTCTCCTCTTCTCATTTGATATTATGTCATTCCCTGCTTCCTCATAAGTTTACATTAGTTCATTTAAATAAAGAAGTCCATTTCCCAACCTGATCTATCAAAAGGCCATTTCCTTCTTCTCCAAAGGACACGGTCTGTCCACGCAGGGGTGCGGCACTTTTCACTGGTGTCATAGTCATCAGAAAACAAGTCATACTTATATGTTGGAGCAAAGGTCACCTTTCCCTCTAAAAATCCTCTAAAAATCTAAAATAGACATATACAAAATGAGTTATTCCCAAACAGCAATAAGGCAGCCATCCATTAAATGTCTATTACATACTGGATGCTCTCAGAAGAACTCCGTGTGCATCTAATGAACACTTCTAGCTGAATGGAACAAAGCTTAGTGGGTCCCCAGTGAGGGCCCCACCCTCAACCCAAGTGGTAACAGCCCCAAGTGAGAACTTATATTCCTGTTTTCCCTCCCGAATGTTGCCTTTACCAAAACCAAACATGGCCTGCCTTGCCTTGCCCCAATCCTGTGTTCATAAAAACCCCAGCTCAGCTAGCAGATAGAGAAGCAGCTGGATGTCAGAGAGAAGCAGCTTGACTTCAAAGGGACAGCTTGGCGGTGTGGTTATGGAAAGGAGTACAGCCATGGGATGGCTGGGTGGACTTCAGGGAAAGATTACCTTCTCGCTCTGTCCCCTTTTCCGCTCCCCTTCCTGCCAAGAGCCACTTTCATCAGCAATAGAACCCCCCACATTTACCATCTTCAATTCATTCATACAACCTCATTCCTCCTGAATGCCGGACAAGAACTCAGGTGCCATGAGTGTGGGCGCATAAGGCTGTCGTGCTGACCGTCAACTAAGCTGTCCCCTAGACACTGCCACAGGGCTGACAGAGTTAGCTCTTGCTGGTGCCCAAAAGCGTTCACCCCAGCTCCTGCACTCACTCACCAGTGCTCCCTCTCCCACAAAGGATGGAGCACAGTGGGCTGAGTGAGCAGAGTCCACCCCCACTAGCACCCACGTACACCTTCCCACCTGTGAAGCGGTCAAGACCACTTGTTTGACATTTGATTAAACTAACTACAAAAACATGAATAAGGGAATTCTGCCCAATCTTTGTGTTATAGGAGACATTTAGAACTGGAAATGGGATTTTGGAAACATCTAGCCTGATATCCTGTTCTCAAATAAGGAGCTGAGGCCTGAAAAGGTAACGTGGTGCCCAAAGTGTTAGAATTCAAGTCTGGTGGTCACCAGACACCATACTAGATGGCCACTGATCCTTTTACCTAAAAAAAAAAAAATTTAATGAATTCTTCCCAAATTTTGTGGTCGTAAGTTTTAAGAAGTGTTTCAAAAGTCAGATGACATAAGAAACAAAAGAAAAAAGAGTCAATGACTATAGGACTTAACCCAAAAAACAGCCCTAAAGACTAAGATTCTAAACTATTACCAAGGAAAAAAAAAGTTTATCCTTCTATTAGAAAATGAATCTTATAGATACATAATATATTTTTCTTTCTGGGAATTATTATGGGTTTTCTCTTTCCTATTTTTATTACTTTAAGGAAAGATAATTCTATTATCTATTTACCTGCAGATATATAAGTATAAAAAGACCCCAAGAAAATTTTAAAACATCTTGATTAAAAAAGTCATGTTTCATGACCCAAAATCTTCTTAATACAAGTATTTTCTCAAGTATGAATATACCTGTCCGGCATTTTTCTGATTGATAAGTTGATCTCCTGCTATAAGAGAATCCCAGTTTTGCTGTCTTATGAGCTCTTTAACTTCTTCGTTAGGCAGATCGATTCGATAGTTGAAATCACCACACCAAAATACATAGTCATGGGAAAACAGCATTCTTCCCTGAAAGCAATGAGACAGAATTTTAAATTCAAAACAATCAACGTTCAAAATGTTTTAGAACTATTTCTTTGCCTCAGATATGCCTGTTTCCTCCCATGTTCTGTTTCTTTAACCCAACAGTAATAATACACATGAAAGGAAAATAAACCTCAGGACCTCAAAATCACTAAGCCCAGAGAAAAATGAAGCTGGGAACTATGGCAGGCAAACCTGCCTCTCATTTTATTCACAGGTCCAAAGATAAGAAGCTACGTAATTCTGTCACAATTTGCCCAAAGAAATTCCCTGTGGACAAAGGATAGACAGAACTCAAAGACATCCCTCTCAGACTCACCTGAGACAAATGCACATCTGACTGCTTCCTCTAGCCTACTGTTTATGTAAAAACGCAGATTCACTGACCCAGACTAAATTGTGTATTCAGTGGAAGGCTGATCTAGGACTTCTAAATGTTTCTAGGAACTATCTTAAATTTTCAAAAACACTGATGTAGAATTTGGGGCAAATTAAAATACATTTCAAAGCTTTATCTTCAAGAACAAGCAGCAAAAGCTTACCATAGGAAAACTCAACTTTCGTGCTATTTCTACAAAATCTTCATTTCTTTCTTTGACTTGTGACTGCCCTGCAGCAAAGTGACTACAGACGAAGCAAAGGCTGGTTGTATGGAACAGCATTCGGATTGCAACTGCTCCCTTATTTCCAGTTGCACCTCCCATTCCAGTCTTCACAGTATCAACTGCAACATCCCTTTGAAATGAAGAATTCTAAATCACAGATTGAAATTTCAAGAATGCCACGTGCATAGGAAATCAGGAATATACATAATCATACAAGTAACACATAATATGCTACTGTGAGGGCAAGCCTATGAAAGAGTACAGTGAAGCTATTAGTGAGTCTTTAATCAAAACCCCCAAAACCATTTTAAAACAAGAACTATGGATAGTTTTTGTTTGAAGAACAGAAATAATAAATATTCTAGGCTTTTTTCTTGTTATTTAATGGTAGGAAGTAGCCTTAGGAGAGTGTTCTGTTTACTGACCTGATAAAAGGAGCATGCTGTGGTCTGATAAAAACAAACAAACAGACGCCCACCAACTGCTCAGAAGCCAGCAGCACATACTTGTTGTCTCTGGAGATTGTCTTCTGAAGTTCTACAGCCCAGAGCTTCTGATTTGTTGTGCTACAAGAAAATATTAAAAAGGGATTTTTAAAAAAGATAATGACAACAGCCTATTTTATGACAATTGTCAATCATACCTTTATCTACCCAAACTTCCTAAGACTCTGAAGGAAGCTTAGGCTGTTTTTGTTTCCTTTAAAAAAGAAAACTCACAATTTAGACAAAAGAAAACCACAATTCAAAATCTAATCTATTATTTCTTTATGAAGAAAATATAAAGACATTAAATGACTCCTCGCTGGGTGAGTAAACTCAAACTTATACATTTTACTTTTTCCTTAAGTATTCATTAAGATCACAGAGAAGTACAGTAGTATCTGTGGGGGGCTGGTTCCAGCTCCTGTGGATGCCAAAATCTAAGGATGCTCAAACCCCTTATATAAAATGGAGTAGTATTTGCAGATAATCCATGCACATCTCTCGTATATTTTAAATCATTTCTAGACTACCTGTAATACTTAATACAATGTAAATGCTAGGTAACTAGCTGTTATATTATATTGTTTAGGGATTAATGATACCAAAAAAAGGCTAAAAAAAAGACCAAAAAAAGCCTGCACATGTACAGACACAATTTTTAAACATATTTAATATTCTGATGAGTTGAACCCAAAGATGTGAAACCCATCGACATGGAGAGCCAACTATATGTGCTTCCAGATACATTTCCCTACTTTTATTTTTCTAAATTATAATGTCTTCTAAAAAAATTTTGCTATGGGAAATTAGAAAACATAATTATTAAATAAACCACCATATACCCATTTCAAAATTATCAATATTTTGCCAATCTATTTTCTTCCATCCCTCTTCACCTTTGTTTTTTTGGTAAACCTAGAATATTTTGGACCAAATCTAAGACTTATGCAATTTCACCTGCAAATACTTCTATATGTATCTCTAATGCAATGAGACATTTTTATTTTTACATATTCACAATACTATTATCACATTTAAACATTAATTCCTTAATATCATCTAGTAGTTTATAAGTAAAGTTCCCCATTTATCAAAAAAAATCTTCTAACGGTTGGTTTGTTTCTTTTAAAAGGGTCCAAACAAGGTCTACATATTGCATTTGCCTGTTATGTCTCCTAATCTCTTTTTTATTTTTTGAGATGGGATCTCACTCTGTCACCCAGGGCTGGAGTGCTGTGGCAGGATCTTGGTTCACTGCAACCTCTGCCTGGGTTCAAGCGATCCTCCCAACATCAGCCTCCCAAGTAGCTGAAATTCATTCCTTATCTTCTCAATGAACCTTATCCTGATTATTCATTTGAGACTGCCAACACTTCTCTGTGTCCCTAGAGTTGATCCTTTTCCTCTATTTTCCACTGCACTTTTCTAACCTGCTATATAGTTTACTTATTGTAGTTATCGTTCACTGTCTGTTTCTTCCCACTAGAATACGAAGTCCACGAAGATAGGGATTTTTGTCTGTTTTATTCATTGGAGGTACCTAGAGTGGTACTCAGTAGATACTGCTTAAATAAATAAAATGAATAAATATTCACTACTTTATTAAAGAAGAATATATATATTCCATACATATACATGGGGTGAGGAGCCTCGCTCTGCCACCCAGGCTGGAGTGTGCAGTGGCATGATCTCCACTCACTCCGTCTCCAGGGCTCAAGTGATTCTCCCTGCCTCAGCCTCCTGAGTAGCTGGGATTACAGGCATGTGCCACCACATCCAGCTAAATTTTGTAGTTTTAGTAGAGCCGGGGTTTCACTATGTTGGCCAGGCTGGTCTTGAACTCCTGGCCTCAAGTGATCCACATGCCTTGGCCTGCCAAAGTTTTAGGGTAACAGGTATGAGCCACCGTGCCTGGCCTAAAGAAGACTTTGATTAAACCTAGCCTAAAGAATAATTTAATCAAGTTCTATTTAGACAAACAACTGATCAATGCACTTGGTACTAGGAACCCTCAGAGTTATATTCTAGTTTAAGACCTGAATATGTTTTTCACAAAACATAATCAAACAACAAAATGAATGAAGTTAATTTCTTTCCAATGTTCCTGATGTGAACTGTTATTCATTTTGGCTAATAAAATATTTGTCATTTGCAAAATTGACTATTTCAACCCATAATTTCCTCCTGAAACATCTTTAAAAATGTCACAAAAGATGGGAAACTGCTGAAATTTAAAAGCAAGCATACTTTGTTAAAATAAAATACAAACTTTAAACTTCACAAATATAATTTGTATTTGTAACATGGGTTCGGAGCAGCAGTTCCAAAAGTGCAGTCTGGGGATATCTTTGAGGGTTCCCAAAGCTCATGGGGTCACAACTATTTTCATAATACTATTAAGGCAACGTTCACTGTGTTGACTGACAGTTGCACTGATGGCGCAAAAGCAACCATTGGTAAAAGTGCTGGTGCTTTCACTGGAATCCAGGTACCAAACTATACTAGTCATCATTATAATCCCCACTGCCATACACTTGCAGTAAAAAAAAAAAAAATGCCACTTCACCTAAGAATGTCCTTCATGAAGCACTCAACATTATTCATTTGATCAAACCTCATCCTAGGTCACATCTTTTTAATATTCTGTCTGATACACAGGAAATACACAAAAAGCACTTGTGTGGTATACTGACTTATGATATTTATCTCAAAAAAAGAAAATACTTTAAGTTGTGAGTCAAACTGCCACTTTCTTTGGAATACAGTTTTTCCTTAAAAGAACTAATGACAGATGATGGTTATTCAGACTTACATTATTTGGCATTTTTTTCAACTAAGTCTGTCTCTTCAAGAAAAACAACCAAGAGTATCTGTTTTCAATGGCAAAGCTTGAGTTTTCAGGCAAAAATTAGTATTCTGGAAAACTTGTATCTGCTACCATGATCCTTACAGCTTCCCAACACTTACCCTCTGACACAATTACCAGTGATGGTAATTAACCAGTATGATGCTTTGATATTATATAATGAAATGTGTTAAAATTTGGAAGAGCTACATAACTTAGGAAACTAGTATTACCCCAAGTGACTAATACACAATGTTACAAAATCATGCAAAGGTAAAAGATCGATAAATTTTAGACTAATAGAGCACAAAGTTTATCAATATGGTTTCAGATTCCATTTTGCAACTAACTTTTAAGATTACCATTTGGTGTGGTGTCTTATCTACACTATACCAAGATAACACTTCTCTGTTATCTACCCTACCAACAGAGGAGAAATTATCTGTTTTGGTATAGTATTAAAGAAGAAATTATCTGGAAAGGTTATAAAAATATTTTCTTTTGAAACTACATACTTATGTGACTTTTCTTCATATACTTCAAGCGAAACACTGCAGCAGACTGACACAGAAGCAGATGTAAGAATCTGGCTATCCAGGCTGGGCGCGGTGGCTCAAGCCTGTAATACCAGCACTTTGGGAGGCCAAGGCGGGTGGGTCATGAGGTCAAGAGATCGAGACCATCCTGGTCAACAAGGTGAAACCCCGTCTCTACTAAAAATACAAAAATTAGCTGGGCATGGTGGTGCGTGCCTGTAGTCCCAGCTACTCGGGAGGCTGAGGCAGGAGAATTGCTTGGACCCAGAAGGCAGAGGTTGTGGTGAGCCGAGATTGTGCCATTGCACTCCAGTCTAGGTAACAACAGCGAAACTCCGTCTCAAAAAAAAAAAAAAAGAATCTGGCTATCTTAAACTAGACATTAAAGAGATTTGCAAAACTATAAGACAGTGCCACCCTTCTCAGTAAATTTTTTGTTTTGAAATGTTATTTTTCAAAAAGATTATTTTATGTTAGCATGTAATAGGTTTATTATTGTTCTTAAGTGAATTAAATGCTTTAAAATTTTCATTTTTAATTTCTAATATAATAAATATCAAGAGATATAAACTTAACAAAAGTTCTTTTAACATTCTCAGTATTTTTAAGTGTGTAGAGAGATCCTCAGACCCAAAAGTTTGAAAAATGCTCTTTTACAGTTTTACAAGCACCTTTCCATTTATTATTTCAAGCTATCCTTATAACAATTACTTAATTATCTGTCCTCCATAGTTTCCCTCAACTGGCAAATTTTTCAGTGTATTATGTGGCTAGCTTACCTTGCATTCACAATGTTTCCTGCATTCAGTTCTACCATTTCTTCAAAACCAATTGCAAATATATCAGTTGGTTTACTTCTTTTATCTAAAATTAAGCATCCAAGAAATACTTTAAAACACAGCCTCAGGCAAATGGCAACCCCACCCAACACAACATAACACCGGATTTCATAAAAATTGATTTTTGTGTTTTGAGTTTAACCAAATTCATATTAAATGCAAAAACTCTTGAGTGGAATAAATTAAAATTTACTTTCTATTCAGGTGTCCTAAGTTTGCTTCTTTGTTTGTTATCCTTGAAGATTCTTAGGTCCTTTCAGAATTCACTTTGAAAAAACTCTTGCTAAAGTTTTTACCAGGGACGGCAGAGAAATAAAGCATTTCTCAAATCAAAATCTCACATAAAACTGGAGAGAGAAAGAAATTATTCAGAAAAGGCACAAGGAATAAAGCGACTGAGAAACTACCTCAAATTGCAGGTAATGGGAGGAATTTTTCACATTAAAATGTGAAAAACGTAAGCTTGATTTTTTCGCTATTTTCTGGGTGAAATAAGTCCAGAAAAACTAGGAGAGATCCAGAAACTGAGACACATTACTCTGTCTAGATACTAAGGACTAAAGGAGAACAGAGCTGCTTGAGAAAGCAGCCCAGAGAGACTTTGGGTGCCCCAAGTTTCTAGAAATGATGACAAATAGCTAGAAAGAGCCTATATGACCAGATGCGACAGCCCCTGCCTATAATGCCAAACACTTTGGAAGGTGGAGGTGAGAGGATCACTTGAAGTCAGGAGTTTGAGATCAGCCTGGGTAACGGAGTAAGACCCCCATCACTACAAAAAATAAAAATAAAAAAATTAGCTTAGCATGGTGGCATGCATGTAGTCATAGATACTCAGAAGGTTGAGGAGAGAGGATCTTTTGGGCCCAGCAGTTTGAGGTTGTTGTGACCTATGACATGGCCACTGTACCCCTGCCTGGGCAATAGAGAAAAAGACCCTGTCTCAAAAAAGGCAGGGGGGGCAGGCAGAAAGAGCCTATAAATAGTCTGAACTAACACTGAGAATTAAAAAAATGTACATTGACGGCTATTATGTGCGCGGCTCATGCATACATCACCTCATTTAATTTGCCACATAAACCCCTTATAAGAGAGATTATTTTTTGTCTTTTATTCACAGACAGGAGATTTGTGCAAGTTCACACATAAAATGTAGCCTGGCACACAGACTCTAAAGTCAAACTGAGTTCAAATCATGGCTTTGCCACTATTCCACAAACATGGGCAGGTTACTTCCCTTTCTATGTCTCAGTTTCCTCATGTGTAAAATTGGAATAATGGTGTCTATGTAATAATAGGTCTACTCTGAGTATTAAATGAACATATGTAAAGTACACAGAATTATAGTGTTAGCTTTTATTATTATTACTATTACAACTTTAAGTTCACTTAAAACCTAAAGGGCATTTTAGTCCAGTGGCTCACCTGAGGTCAGGAGTTTGAGACCAGCCTGGTCAACATGGTGAAACCCTGTCTCTACTAAAAATACAAAAAATTAGTCGGGCACGGTGGCAGACACCTGTAATCCCAGCTACTCGGGAGGCTGAGGCAGGAAAATTGTTTGAACTGTGGTGGTGGAGGCTGCAGTGAGCTGAGATCTTGCCACTGCATTCCAGCCTGGACAACAAGAGCTAAACTCCATCTCAAAAAAAAAAAAAAAAAGAGCATTTTAATAAAAAGTTTGGGGAAAATCCCAGGGTTTAAGATGGGACTGATGAAAAATAACTAAAAAAGAAAAATCTGTATCTCACACCATTTCCTATACACTCTCACTATAAAACTTGGTATTTATATACTATTTTAAAAAGGAATTAAAGCTAATTTTGGAAGAAAATCAAATTCATGATTCTAATCAAAATCTTTTTTTTTTGTTTCTAAGAGATGGAATTTCACTCTTGTTGCCCAGGCTGGAGTACAATGGCAGCACGATCTTGGCTCACTGCAACCTCCACCTCCCGGGTTAAAGTGATTTTCCTGCCTTAGCTTCCTGAGTAGCTGAGTAGTAGTGCCTGCCACCACATCCAGCTAATTTTTGCATTTTTAGTAGAGACGGGGTTTCACTATGTTGGCCAGGCTGGTCTGGAACTCCTGTCCTCAGGTGAGCCACCTGCCCTCTTCCATAGTGCTGGGATTACTGGTGTGAGCCACCATGCCCAGCCCAAAATCTTAATAAAAGTATCCTCTGCTCAATGTTTGGTTCTGGCTCTTAACAGTTTGGTGCAGAGTACCCAAACTGAATGCCAACAAAGTTTTTCAAGGATAAACCAGTACTCTTAAGTTATTATGTAAAGTACCAATAAATATCACAAGTTTTATAAGGTTGCTCAAGACCCACTCTGCTATTTCTTATCTTAGTAACTAGAGGATTAAGAATTGAAAAACAGGATATAGGTTTGAAAAATAAAACTCAAATGATCAATTATATTTTAATTATGTAATTTTAATTACAATTAATAAATGAACACTTTTAAAGGGACATAATCTTGGTTTATGTCCATTTAAAATAAAAACAGAACTAGATTTTATTATGTATGGCTGCCTTCAAAGAAATCTATTTATGTGTAAATTCCTACTTCTGAAAATCAACTATGAAAAAAATTTTGTTTTATCATTGTGTATTTTTATGAAGTAGAAACTAAAGGTCTAGAAATTTTAAAATGGTAAGATTTTAATAGATGTGATCTTTAAAGATGCTGGCTTTCAAATGTATAGCTCCAAGTTTTTTAAATAAATTAATGCATACTCTAAAGTGGTGTTATTTGTTTTCTAGATTAATATATCACAGTCAGGATTTATTAACTAAGTCCATATTATAAAAAGTCAACCTTGAAACTCCTGGATGCCAGCTAACTTGGGTGCATCAAGAAGCCAGTCAGTGAGTGTCTGATTCTTGAAAGCTATGCTGCGAAATTGTTTCCCACCATTCACGTTCCAGGTTCCAACACATACTCGAATTTTCTTCGGCTTTGAATATTTGTAGAAATTCTCACACATGCTCTTTAGTACTTTAGAAGATGCTAAACGAGACAAGACACAACAGAATTTTAGCTGCATTAAAGTATTTATAAAAATTGATTTTCATAACTGAAGTATGACTCTGGAAAGTACAATTATCACAAGCATGAACAAGCAAAAGATACATGCACAGGCACAAAAAAAGATCAGCCTTCAATGCAAAGCCTGGCATGAGGCAATTAACCAATACATCTTAAAAAAAAAAGTCAACATTAAATACTATAGCCAAAGTAAAAAAAAAAAACTATTACAGATACAGAATTACTGCAGCAATATAAAACATGCAGAACAAATAGTTCTGTTTCAGTGAAATGGTACATTATTTTATACTGCACAAATCCTAAAAAATATACACTTTTAGGAAGATAGCAATTTTCTACAACTTTCATTAAGAGTCTGATAAAAATATAAATCTGATTTTTCTCCAAACAAAAACATTTAAGAACATTTACATTTAAGATTCTAGCTATGAAAGGCAGCTTGAAGAATAATGTCTCCTTGACAAAAATACAAGATGATATTTCTGAAAATGAAATCACTACTAAATGTTTCCCATCTCACTCTCAGAGTGGAAGCCAAAGTGCTTAAACAATGATCCGAAAGGCCCTAAACAATTTGTCTTCTTTTTCCACCCTCATCCTCCACTCTCCCTAGTGAACTCATTGCTCAGATGCTGGCCTTCCTGCTGTTTCAAAAACATGCCAGGCCTGCTTCCACCATAGGTCTTCGCACTGGCTGTGCCCATAGCCTGCAATGTTCTTCCTGCATATCCTTCAAGTCTTTACTTTCCAATGAGGCCTTCTATGACCACTTTATTTAAACTGCACTCTGCCTAACTTTCCATTATCCTCTCTCTGCTTTATTTTTCTCTATAGCATTTATCACATTTATAAACTATTATTTTATTTACTTATCCTACTGTCTCCCCTCATGAGAATAAAGATCCAAGGGCAGACATGTTAGTCTGTTTTCTTGATGGCAATACTCCTAGTAACTAAAAAATTACCTAGTACACAGTAAGTGCTCAATAAATAATTGTTAAATGAATGAATGATCAATACATTTTGAATCCTCAGTCTCTCCTTTTTTTTTGGTCTACAACCTGTCTTGTCCCTCTCTAAATTATCAGCATACAACCTTAAAAGCACCTCGACCTAAAAAGAGAATCTGCATTTAATTGGCAGCTAACCGGTAACAGGAAAAGGACACCAAAACTATTTTCACCTTTTACTACATGCTCTTATGTTATGATATTACCTTATGATACCAAGATACAGCAGTCTTACGAGGAAATGAGAGTGAAAAAGGCAAATAACCTGTTAGTATTATTGCAAAACTAATATTGACCTGTGGAATGGCTGATTTAGGTAAGTATATCCCCAGTGTTTCCAGGGGCAGATATGCAGATGTCTCACCATCTTGCTGTTTGCTTTGATTGCTTGTATAGAGGTGTCTGGGTGGTAATGAAAACAGATTGTTTGGCCTGTTGATATGGTTAATTCAAAGCTGACTGTACCTAGATAAAAATAATTCTCTACTATTACAGTTTATCATTGGTCTTTAAAATTGAAGTCACTGTTGTTGTTACTAACACAAACATCGCTTCCACAATCCGTTCTATATCAACACCCAAGTTCTATAATAATTACACAGCTTAAAATATTCAGCAAGACAACGAACTGTGTGAACAAAAACGTACTGCCTCACATACTAAATAAACGAATAAAATCAAGTCAGTTTTTAAATGAAATAAAAAGGTAATAAAATATTCCTAGTTTACTCTTAACTGGTGGCACCTTAATGTGCTTAAAGAAACAATGAGTTGAAATAAAATAAAAAATTTAAAGAAAGAAACAATGAGTCTATGTTCAAACAACAGATGTCCATCCCTAAATACCATACCATTTCAGAGAATGGTGTTCATTATATAATTCAAAAATATATACAGGTGCTCCCTTCCTCTACCCTTCTCAAAAAAATAATCAACAGCTTCTCAAAATATTCAGAACAATAACTAAGCCAAGCAATTTTTAAGTTATAGCAAATTCTTTTCAACTAAGTATTTGGCAAGAGTTAAGCTTCATTTCTTTTGCCGCAGATTCACGTTTAAAGACAAGATCATAATCCTCGTCCAGAGAATGAAGCATGAGATTTCTAAAAATAGATAGGCAAGAAAAAAAATAATCTTTAGGTCTTACACACTTAACTATTATTGTTAGAAATCTTGGCACTTTTTAAAATTAAAAGACTTCAGATCATATTTTAGTGCAAGTCTGTAGTTTTTAAACTATTTCACTCACAATAAGGAAATAAGACATTATCTTTCTTAAATATTGAGTGTGAGAAATGCTGTTGCATAGTCATAAATATCACAGATGGCACTCAGAAATTAATCCAAAGTAGTTACATCTGGATTTTTTTCCATTAGCCTATTAAGAGTAAGGCGTAACACTGGCCAGGTTCGGTGGCTCACGCTTGTAATCCCAACACTTTGGGAGGCTGAGGTGGGCAGATCATGAAGTCAAGAGATCAACATCATCCTGGCCAACACAGTGAAACCCTGTCTCTACTAAAAATACAAAAATTAGCTGGGCGTGGGGGCACGAAGCCACTGCACTCCAGCCTGGCGATGGAGCAAGACTCCGTCTCAAAAAAAGAGTAAGGCATAACACTAATAATATTTGTTCAATGAAATGTAAGAGTGAAATTAAAACTAGCTGAATTATCTTTAACTGGGATTAAGCAATTGCGACAGGAAGACAAAGAGCACTGCACATTTTCTTCAGAATGAAGTATTTAATTTTCTCAAGCTTGAAATTCTTTTCTCAGATTAAAACAAGATATCAATTTATCCTGTTAGAATCTGATGGCAAAATAAGAAAGTTTCCAATTATACGGCTTAATTTGTTTACAGTATCAACTTCAGAAAAATTAAGAAAAAATTGTTTTTATTTATAGATTGATTTTCTATACTGTACCTGACTGTAATGTCTGTTCAGAAACTATGGATGCATCAAGAAGAAAACAAAGAATCATTAGTAAAAACAAGTTACAGTTAAAATGTATAGTGACAAACATTTTGAGATGACCTCACTTTTTTATTTTAAGTCAATCTGATAACTTATTTTTCTGATGGCTATAGAACACCAAAGGTTACAAATAAATGACAATGACTGATACAAACCTTCTGCATCTAAGAAAAATCCTACAGTGACTCAGCGATGTCCACCGTTACACCATCAGAAGCTCCTAGGCCTGCTCTTCTGGCTGCTCCTGCATGTATGTTATGCATGCATGTGCGCACGTGTGAGATTATGAATATGAATATGAAAATCTAAGAGGATGCTGAGGATATGGAAGATACTGCTCTAATATACATCTTTTAGTATTCTTTCTGGGACTTAGCAGTTGATAAGTACAATCAGTTAGCTATAACAAGACAAATGAATTCTAAAAACATCACTATGCTATGCAAATTGTGCAAATTCCCATAGCCACAGGGCTTATGGGAAAAAATAGGGTGGGGTACCACATTCAAAAACGTCAACAGTGACACACCAAAAAAGATAGGAACCTCATAAAAACAGTAGCATGACATTACACATGTTAAATGGTTATAAAATGAATGAATATAACCATTAATAATGCACTTCATCTTGAATAAAGTTGGCTTGCAGAAATGGGCATCAACATGGTGCAGCTTGTAATGTGAATAATGGAAAAAGGGATATCTGAAATTAGATGGAAAGTTGAAACAACAGATGTGGGTGGATATGGCTCATGACACACAGTGAACTGAGGCAGGGGGAAGATGTTTGAGGTAGGTGTGCATATGTGTATGTGGTTGTATATATTTCTAGCCATCTTAGTTCTGCTAGGTGCACTTTTCTGCATTTAACTAGTGTTGCTTGCCAACAAAATCACACATAAGCTCATGCAAAATTGGCCTTATGCTCAAATAGTTCCCTAATATATCAATTATATTGGAACAAATTCCCATTCTCAGAACAAGCATTGCAGCAGAACTGAAAGTACTTTTTAAAAAAGTATGATTTTACATATAGTAAAATGTGCAAGAAACTAAAAACACTGATGCTGAAGTGTGAGGATTACATGGGTCCCTTGCTTCTCCTCTTCTTTCCTTCAACCATTTACTTTCAACTGTTGCTTATCAATGCCTCCACATCCAAGTAGGCACAGGGGGAAAGAGGTGACAAAACACAAATGAGTCAAGTCTCTACTTTTGGAAGCCAGGAAAAAAGCCTGAAGTTGAAAGTAGTAGCTAAGATCAGATATGTTTTGGAGATTTAGTAGGTTGAAGTTCCTCAGCCCACTTACAGATCCCTGAGGAGCTGTCTATGATTAACTACCTTTAGATACCATGCAGAATTCTGAAAGAATCCATAACCTATTTGACCAAGTAATTACCCAAGAATACATTACTTGATGCAGAAACAATTTTCTCCCACTTGAACAGGGAACATTAAACAGTTTGGTTTAGGGCTAACAAAAATTTTTTTTTCAGAGTGCTAAAAAGTTAAAGTCGAAAAAAGTACAATTAAGAAAGTCTAATTTATTTTGTCAATTATACCTCAATACATTTTAGAGAAAGCATAAGCAAGTCTAATCTATTAAGTTCTCAATGAATGTTGAGTTTTCCCATTATACTGCTTTTATGTGCTCACTGACAGAAGCTTTCTTTTGATTTTAATAAAAGATACAATGGAAAGTGAAAACCCACGATGAAGGCCATATATTTATTTCTAATATTAAAACTGGTAATAGCAGTTAGTACCTAATAATTAGCACTACTTTAAATTATTAATATGATTTAATACTTATTCAAACAACAGCAATTAAAAGCTAAGACCAAATTACAGAAACTTTTGGGGTGGTGATTAAAAAAATAACCAATATAGGCATTACTTTTTCCAGTAAAGCATTTTTCCATATAATTAATTATTAAATGCTCTATTAAAAGTACTAGCTGAATATTCTATGAAATGTACAAAGTTAACAATGCTTAAATTATTTACCCCCTCAATTATAATCTATAGAAGAAACCATGCATGGGCCTCAATTTACAGCTTAGTAACACCACTGATTGTACAAACATTTTAAAACAGACAAACTTCCTTGGAGACTGTAATTTTCAAAAATTACCTTTATAGAAATCCCTTCGAAACTATTTTAACCAACTAAAAATTGTTTGTATAAATAAGTAGACTTTTAGGAATATAAATAACAAAGTAAATAAAATATAAAGTGCACATACCACGCAAACTTCCAGTAGTTAAAAGTGCTCGAGCTTTGTCAGCTAAATCACTATTCAGAGTATTTCCCAGTAGCAAAACATCAATGGCCTCTTGCTTAGAGCTGTCAAAGAAGTTATTCTGAATTGTTCTGGTAACAGAACGAGCACCATCTTTTAACTTTCCAGCCTGTTGAGAAAAAAAGGAGCATATATTTTGATTTTAAATATTACTGATTTTACTCAGTAGGTATTTTCAAATTTTAAATCAGTTTTATATGATTTTCGTATAAAAAGGACCTAATCGTTCTATTTTGAATATATAATCATGACAATTAAAATGCCTCCAACATGTCACTGCTTCCTTTCTTCTTTTGGATTAAAGCTCTGCGCAAAGAAGTGAAAAAGCTCAGTGCTACAACCACATCCAGTAATGAGATCTAGAGCAACAAATGTTTAAAATTGCTTATTACAAAGGAAATAAACTGAAGTGAACTTATTTAAAACAAGAAAATTCCTTCTTATAAGGTAATTTGTAAACTTAAGGAAAAAATTGGTAGGGAGAAATGGGAGATAAAAGAAGATACACTGAGCTTAAATGCCCCTAGAAAAACTTCAAAATACTTTGGTAGTAGAAAAAGAAAATGGAAATTGCTCCCAAATAGCTTACATTATTAAAATTAAAACTAAATCTAAGAATGAAATTAAATTCTACTTCTCAAAAGAAATTTACAAGTACAGTTCATAAACAAATATTACATGTAAACTACAGTTTGTGTATTTTGAGTCATTTTATTGCCTATGCAAAAATACATCATAAACTAATAAACTTATTCCTATAGTGAGAGCTGTTTATAACTTTTAATGAATATATATTTTACTTATGCATGTTAGGTACCATAAAATGATTTATTTTGATCTTACAGATTTTGATGATTGTCAAAACAAACAAAAAAACTTGCACCTTTTAGAAAGTAACTTTAGTTGGCAATATGTGATTTTTATTCTTTAAATAAATAACAGTAACTTGAGGCTTCTTTTAAGAATAAAGAGCCAATTTTCTTAAATTCCACTAAATGAAGAACAAGCTTTCTTGAATGCTGTTAAATGATGCCACTATATTTAATAAGCAATTAACGTTTGGCATTAAATATTATTTCTTTCTACATAATAACATATGCAAATAACATTATTTGAAAAGACACTCACCATTCACATTATCAGGCAATAATAAGGAACCCAGAGAAAGGAAAAGAAAGAGCAGTTCAGATGTTAGATTTTAGTTCAATTCAGACTAGCATATTTAACGTATAAAATTTTATATTATGTTAAAGATAAAAGACCACTGAAAATATATGTAACCTCTGTACATATATTGTAGTCACTGCAGAAATAATAAGGTAGAAGAATATAAAAGAATATTTTAAGCAATAGTTTGAGAATCAGCTTTTAATAGCAAGAATTATGTTCTTAATTTAAAAGCAATAAATCAAAGTTTAACAATTTCAGGTTTATAAAAATAGGGACCATTTAAGAAGTAAATATTTGTAAAAGTCAATACAAATTATTTCTATGAGTTGAACAAAAGAAACTTTGCAGGTAAGGCTAATGCCTCTGGGCAGAGGCATGGCATATTATGAGACACAGAAGAGGAAGATGTGGAAATTAAAAGAAGACTTAGAGATCATGAATGGTCTTTAAAGAATTTCAGTTGTTCTATGGAAGAAGCTGAATGAGAACTATAAAAGTGATAAATGTTCTCATTTCTATTCTGAAATAATCTGAGGAATTGTGGAGATTTAGAAAGTTGATAAATTCAAGTAAGGCCAGGATCCTTAAAAAGTTAAACAATATTTAAGTAGATAAAATAATGAAAACTATCTCAAGTATTGTTCCAAACTCCATCAATAAGGACCAAATATTCGAGAAGAAGGTAGTCTGTAGATAATATTAGGAAACAAAAAGTAATGATGAAATAGACAATTATAATTAAGTCCATTCTTTTTTTTTGAGACAGTCTCACTCTGTCACCCAGGCTGGAGTACAGCAGCATGATCTTGGTTCACTGCAACCTCTGTCTCCTGGGTTCAAGCAAGTCTCATGCCTCAAACTCTGGAATAGCTGGGATTTCAGGTGTGCACCACCACACCCAGCTAGTATTTTCAATTTTCAGTAGATGGAGTTTCACTATGTTGGCCAGGCTAGTCTAGAACTCCTGGGTGCAAGTGATCCACCTGCCTCAGCCTCCCACAGTGCTGAGATTACAGGCATGAGCCACCAAACCCAGCCCATATTTCGCACTTCTTTGACATATCTTGCTAGCCGCCTTCCCAAGGTAAGATAAGTAAAGATGAATTATGCCCTAACATTGGGATCATGGTAAGCACTGCATAAACTGTTGATTGACTTATCTGTCCAAGTGGCGTACGTCACACATCTATTAACAGTAGGCACTGTGTCAAGTGCAGGGAACAGAAAGCCAAGTAAGAGAGAACCCTTTATTAAGAGGTCTATGGTTTAAAAATCATATCTGCAATCCAACTACTTGGGAGGCTGTGGCAGGAGAATTGCTTGAACCTGGGAGGTGGAAATTTCAGTGAGCCGAGATCGCACCACTGCACTCCAGCTTGGATGACAAAGCAAGATCCTGTCTCAAAAAAAATCATATTTGTAATCAAAACAAACAATACGAAAAGTAAAACAGATATACAAGGGAAAAATCATGAAAAAAAGAGAAATATGGTGGATTATCACTAAATGACTAGACAAACTTAGGGAACTCTATCTTCCATTTATTCATTAGTATCCACTGTGAAAGGAAGTATCAAAGAAGGCATAAAAGCACATTAAACAGCATTCTAAAACACATCTATTAATTTAAACCGTCTACTAATTTTTAAAAGGCCTTTTAAAAGTTTGATGAAGAGAGGAAAAAGAGGATATTCTATAATGTTGTGATAGATATAGATCTACCTTCGCTTTCCCTTCAAGAGCTCCAGTTCCTGCATATATCTTACTGATTGAATCACCATTCACAGACCACATTGACCGAAAAACTTCTTGAAAGCGAGTCACCAACTGAGGCTTTTCAGCTAAACCAAGAGCTTCCAACTGTTTTGCTAGCATCTAAAACAGCAAAAGAGACATTTTTATAAGTACATTAATAAATTAATTGTAATATGGCTTTTAAGAACCACCAGAATCAAATGAAAATTTATCATTATAGCACTATTTGGGACTGGATTCTGAAAACACAACACTTTACTAGGTTGTGTTAGTTCCCATCATTTCAATTTTTAAAATAAATGCTATATCAATGAAAAGTACAAGTATTGATAAGGACTTCTTTCTGGTTGAATGATAAAAACTTATTAAAGTATCCCTATAAATCATAGTTGTTTATTTTGCCCTCCTAAAAGAATTCATCAATCAACAGCCTGCATTAGAATTGAGAAAAGTGTTTAGTTTACCTAAATATAAATAACTAGGTCTCTATAATTCTTGGACTGGTGTTATAAGTTTAAGTAATTAAGGCAAAAACATATGAAAAAAAGGAGTTGCTCTTCAACTGTCACAAAATAAAGAAAATAAGTAAAATCTCTGAATAACAGTCATGACAGTTTTTATGCATAAAATCTGTATCAGTAATATAGTAATTTATATAGTAATATAGTTCTTCCATATGGAACTAGGGGAAATAGCATGCAAGGAATTCAAGCACCTCTGGGCTTCTACAAGTCCTTATCACGTAAAACAATAAAAGTATTCCAAAAAATTATTGATCTTAATATGCATGAATTCCAGCGTTGAAATCTGACAGAGTCAAAGCAGTGTTCAATCTTTATCCAGTCTGTTTATTTGGAATCTAGTCATATGTGTTTTTATATATGTTTTATTTTATCTTATATAAATATGGTTATGATCCATATAGAAGAACCAAATATTAAAAAACCTTAAACTGGGTTCATATAATTACCTAGACACTTACATACACTACAGCTGTTCTTTGTCAGCATGGAGAATAAAACAAAATGAGCCCCAGGGCCTCCTGTATCATTTAAATCTTTCTCTCTTCAAGGAACTGGGCAAAGCTGATCTTACCCCTCTATACTAGTTTGGCTTTGCCTCTTAGTGGCAAACTTAGTAACCAGTCAACTCATTGCTATCCTAGGGAGTGTTCTAATTCCTATCAATAGTGGAGAATCAGCTAAGCCAGATCCTGAAAAATAAACTGTTACAATTTTGATGAAAAGGCCCAAGTATTTTAATAAGCTTATTATCAGAATCCATGTACATTTATTCAGCCACTTAAAACCAGAACCTGAAACAAATCCAAGTCATGTGATAAACTCTTATCTAAATGACCAATGTGCTTGCTTTCATTTTCTTGTTTCTGTCATATTTTCTAAATAAATTACAAGAAAACCTATATATTTCAAAAAATCCAAACAGTAAAGTAAATCCAAACAGAATGAAAAATACATTCTGTAGTAGAGAATTTTATACACTGTACTTTCATTTTTGAGACAGAAAGAACCTCTGCTGCAAAGCAACTAATTAATATTCAGGTCAAGCTTAAGATCATTAAATAGAGGAAATAAGAACATGTAACTTCCTATTGCTGTTTTTTGTTTTGTTTTTTAATAGCATTTGAGAACTATGTCGTTCTGATGGAACTAAATGAAGTTTAGCCACTGCCTCATAACCCTAACCTGCAGAATAGGGAAGACTTAGAAAGCTCAGCATCGCTATAGTTTGTCAAATAGTTGAGACTATGTTTATATTAGGCTGAATCTGAAGGATAAGTAGTAAAGAAAAAAAAAATCTTGTAAACAACGACCTTATCAGAGAAGTAGAATCACATTCATTTTCATTCTCACTAACTATGGCATTTTCATCTGACCCTGTTTTTTTATAGCTACTAATTTGAAAATACCAAACAAACTGGATTGGGTTACAAATTGTCAAAAATATAGTCCTATAGAATTGTATATGTAAAAATAGACTCTTATCCTAAAATAGATTTTTAAAAGACAACACAGAAAATAAAAGGCCAAATACACACATAAACCCCCCTTCTGCCCCACACGTATATATTTCCTCCAAAAGACAGGGAAAAAATTGTTGAAATAGTATAAATAGCAGATTTAAAAATGGGAGAATTAAGGAACAACAAGAATAGCTACACAGCTACCTAAAGAGAATATGAAGATCAGGTAAAGGAAATATTTAAATCAAAAGAAAATTTGGCCAAAAAAAAGAGACAGACTAGAAATAAAAAATGAAGCATAACATTATATATATATTCTGAAAAGTAATAAGAAACATATGTATTACAAAAGCACTTAAAGAGGTATATGATACAAGGCACAAACATTTTAATTTATTTTTTTACCTCTAAGCCAAGAAATGCCTGCACACTATTTGTTCTATCAAGACAATCCAAGCAGTTTGTTCGAACTGTACCACTCTGGCATCTGTAACCAATAAGGTCAAATATCTAGTTTGGAACAAAAATAAAGCTAAAAAAAATTGTGAATAATCAAGGTAATTAAAATGTAGCACCCACCTTCCCTCTCCAACTTTTATTACAGTTTTCAAATATCCAAATATACAAAAAAAATTAAGAAACAGATTGTGAACATCCATATGCCCACCATTTAAATTTAACGACCGTTAATATTTTGTCACATATTCTTCATTACATATCTATCACATACTTATTTTTAATTGGCCCAACAATTAGAAGCTAAATATACATTCAGATTTATGCTCTCAACTTCTTTGCACATAAAAGAAAAGTATTTATGGAACACATTTTTTTTTAAACCTAAGATCTGTTATCTCTAATGACTGTGTCTACAGCATTAATGCTAAATAAAATATAAATTGAAAAATTAAAAATTTGAGCTTTGTGCAATGACATTTCCCTTAACCTGTATTCTAAACTTACTTTTTTTTTTTGAGACGGAGTTTCGCTGTTGTTACCCAGACTGGAGTACAATGGCGTGATCTCGGCTCACTGCAACCTCCGCCTTCTGGGTTCAAGCAATTCTCCTGCCTCAGCCTCCTGAGTAGCTGGGACTACAGGCGCCCACCATCATGCCCAGCTAATTTTTGTATTTTTAGTAGAGACGGGGTTTCACCTCATTGACCAGGATGGTCTCGATCTCTTGACCTCGTGATCCACCCGCCTCGGCCTCCCAAAGTGCTGGGATTATAGGCGTGAGCCACCGCGCCTGGCCCAACTCTTTTTTTTTTTTAACTTAACTCTTTTAACATTTACTTTTCTCCTCTATTTCACATGCAAAAACTGAATATTTAAATTATACTAAAGCAGATAGTAAATAATGTCTTTTACTTCTGTTTGCATTTAATCGTTTTTACTGACATCAAGAAATATTAAAACATAAGTTTTAAAAGTGAAGCAAAACAGTTTCATATAGAACAGCATGAAGTATGGAGCCAGACGAATCCCAGTTCTAACACTTGTTAATTATGAGACTTGCAGCAGATATAAATGGGCATAATAAAAGAACCTATCCCTCTAATTGTTATTGATACATGTTAAGACTTAAGTACACTGCCTGCTCCATAAAATGTGTCACTAATGTAACCTCTCATTATTATTTGGTGAATTCTAAAGAAAGGAAGAAAAACAAGTTTAAAATCAAGTATAGGATGGGTGAGATATTTCCTGCCTGAAATCCTAGCAATTTAGGAGGCTGAGGCAGGTGGATCGCTGAAGCCCAAGAGTTTGAGACCAGCCTGGGCAATATAGGGAGATCCCCCCACCCTGTTTCTACCAAAAAAAAAAAAAGCCAGGTGTGGTGGTACACACCTGTAGTCCTAGCTACTCAGGAGGCTGAGGTGAGAGGATCTCCTGAAACCAGAAGGCAGAGGCTGCAGGGAGCTGACTGTGCCACTGCACACCTGCCTCAGCAACAAAGTGAGGCCCTATCTCAAAAAAAAAAAAAAAAAAAAAGAATTAAAAAATATTTTATTTAATTATAAATTTTAATTTTAAAAATAAAATTTAAGAGTTCAACATTAGGCCGGGCACGGTGGCTCAAGCCTGTAATCCCAGCACTTTGGGAGGCCAAGGTGGGTGGATCACGAGGTCAAGAGATCGAGACCATCCTGGTCAACATGGTGAAACCCTGTCTCTACTAAAAATAGAAAAAATTAGCTGGGCATACTGGCGCGTGCCTGTAATCCCAGCTACTCGGGAGGCTGAGGCAGGAGGATTGCCTGAACCCAGGAGGCGGAGGTTGCAGTGAGCTGAGATCGCACCATTGCACTCCAGCCTGGGTAATAAGAGTGAAACTCTGTCTCAAAAAAAAAAGAGTTCAACATTAAGAATAATTTTTAATTATAGCAATGTTCCAATTCAAAGAACTGAGAAACAGAGCAGTCAAACCTTTGAACTTCGCTTCCATTGAAATAAAAAAATCCATAATCTAGAAACTTCTGGACTTGAGGTTTAAGAACACTGTGTAATTTTTCTGCCTTTCCTCCTTTAACCATTTGATGATAGTCAAAATTCACCATCTGGATATCAGCAGCATGTTCAGAAGCTTTCAAATGACTCTGAAAGTAAAAAGGCAAATATTCATCTAAATGTTAACTAAATAAGATTTTAGCAATATGGCATTACAAATAAAACCTTACATTTAAAATTAAAACCCAACATGGTTCCTTGAGATTTCACTAATCCCACATTTCACTGACATTGGCAGTAAAATGGAAAATCACTTGAGGATATCTAATGACATCTTTTTCCTAAAGCCTCACATACTATCCCTGAGAGATTAGGTGACATAATTAACATCCGGGTACTTAAATAATATTTTCATCTGGTTTAGGAAATAAAAAATTATTTCCAACTGTCAGCATTTTATTTTTACAACACAAATTTAATAGCGTCTTATACTATTATAGAATCTCAAAGTTACCTAATTTAAGACAAAGCCTATCAAAGACTGAAAGTCATATTTTACAACTTCATTCAATACAGACAAGTATTTTTTAAGTTTACCATTTTACTCTGTAAAGTATAATCTGTTTATTAACAATAACTATTTCATAAGGTTAAAAAATAGCTATGTAATTAGCATACTTTTGGACTTAGGAGATTGAACTTTAGAAAATTTTTTCCAATGATCTTAAGGTTCTAATCTAGGTAACACCATAATATATATTAATTATTAATTCAGCAAGTTCTTATTAAAATATTTTTTCTTTACAAGTCAGGCAATTTTGGGGTTCTTTTTGACATGAAATTCTCAAGTTTTCTCTCATCGATACAAGAAGGTATAGTGTTGCATGTAAATAAATGTATTATTCACAATTTCATAAGTTAAAAACAATGACTACCATTCTAGGAAGCAGGCAAAGCAATGAACAGATAAAGAAGGAAACTGATATTTCTCTACTAGTGAGGAATAAACATTTTTGGCAAGGAGGGTATCTTTCTGTTTTTCTACAATATAAAAAAACAGATTAGAAAGCAGGTCATTTGCCTTGAAAGCTTTTTAGAATCTCAATTTCAGCAACATCAGCCTAAATTGTTTCCTAACAGACCCAAAGAGATAAAATTTCCAACAAGTACCCAATCTTTTTCTTGGAAATAATTTACTTCCTGGAAGAATTTGATTACTATATTATCTTATTTTTTAAATACCATTCTAGGTGTCCATGGGCCAGAATGAAATAAGAAATGACCATACTTACCTGGAAAGCCTTACTTAGCATATGTTCACCTTCCTTAGATCCGAGCAAATTTACTATTATTTGTTTACCATATAAGTTCTTAAGTGTTCTAAAATGCCTATTTAAAAAAGGAAATAAGCACATGTCAAATAAGAAGCCTATTTTTTTCAATAAACAAGAATCCATTATTAAATAGAACTTATATGGCAGTATTTTAAACACACAATTGGAAAACTGGGTGCAAATTCATTGTACATGGTCTCAAAGCTAAATTTACAAAAACTCATGAATGCAATTTCCTCTCTGAGCTATGGGTACAGAGTCCCACCCCTGCCAGAACTGTGGAGGCATCTAGCTTCTGCCCACTCTGTGAGGCTGGCACCAGAGAAGACAGGTACCAGCTATTGGCTTGGCTGGGAAGGTGGTTAGGTCAGATGGCAAAGGGCTGCAGCTCACATGTGAGGACATCACAAGCTCTGTGAGTATACAGAGGGACCTCCTCACTAGCCAGTCTTCAGAAAAATGGGACCCACATGTGAGTCTTTTTTCTTTCCAGCTTCTAACCATTCCAAAAGCTATGTGGAGTAATGCCACACAAAGGAAATATAACATAAACCACGCCTATAATGTTAAAATTTCAAGAAAGCACATTTATAAACATGAAATTAAATATATTTTAACTCAACATGTCTAAAATATCATTTCAACATGTAATCAATATAAAACAACTACAGTTAACCTTTGAACAACACAGGTTTGAACTCTGCAGGTCCACTTATATATGGATTTTTTTCAAACAAACAAGAATCAAAACTACAGTATTCCTGGCATGCAAAACCTATGAATATGGATGATGAGTTTTCATAAGCATGGGTTCCACAGGGCCGATTGTGGGACTTCAGTATGCACAGATTTTGGTGTGTGAGGGTAGAACCAATACTCTGAGTATACCTAACATGATTGTACTAATGAGATACCTTACATTCTTTGTTATTTTTTAAGGCAGTCTTTGAAGTCTAGTGTGCATTTTATACTTGCAGCACATCTCAACTGGGACCAGTCACATTTCAAGTGCTCAGCAGCTACATGTGGCTAGTGGTTGCTATACTGGACAATGCGCCCACAGAGGAAGTTTTAAGGCCAAGAGATCAAGACCCACACTTCCAGCACTGCCACCCAGAAGTCATAACACTAGGTGTCATTGTCTTCCAATTGAATTAGGAGTCAGAAGGAATTTGACTTAAAGGCAAAAAAGTCTGAAATAAATCAGTAAATATAAGTAGTCCCACTGCTTAGCAATAACAAAATTTAAAGCACTATGGAAAAACTGTCTTACCTGTCAAAAGCAGGTGCATTGGCTTCAAATCCCCTTGACATACGGACACGATGAGATCCCACCTTAAACAAGAAAAATATATTTTCAAACCAAAAACCAACATACAGACGAAAGAAATATCACTGCTTACACTATTTAACAATTTCTTTGCTAAACACACAGTTGTTAATCAAAAAAACTTTCATTCATGATATGCGTTTAACCCCCCTCTTTATTTTTTTTTAAAAAAACAACCTCATCAAAAAAAGAACTACAAGTTACATCATTATGAAATACTCCTAAACTAACAGGAATTTTTATTGATTTAAACTATTTTTAAAAGTGCTTTCATATATGTTACTTTCTTTTAAGCTCAAACTACATGCCCTGTGTAACAGATAGTATTACCATTTGGGGTAATTTAAAAAAACTGAAATACCAACAGGAAAAATAACTTGCCCTCTGAGATCAATATAACTAATTCTGAAAGAGATTCAGATGAAATTTTATGTCTCTAATCTAAATTCCTGTTCTTCCAAGCTACCTACCAGTATAAATGTATATGTGTTTTTTCTCTGCTATGCTGAATACTCTTCAACTCTCCCTCACCAGTTTCACCAAATTGAGAATATCATTCCTTCCTCGAAAAGCAGACTTTCCAAGTCAACCTTACTATAGTTGACTATAGTAACTGCACACTTTGCAGAATCAGGAATTTTGGGTTAAGCAAATTAAACAAGATAGAAAATATCCACCTATTGTATATTGCTATAATGTTTATTTTCTTACATAGAAGAGTAGCAGAGAGATGAGGCATAACTGACAAAGATGTAACATGCCAAGAAAAAAATATATGGGTGAGACCAGATTATTTCCCCAAACTTCAATTTAAACATTTCTCTCTGAGACTCTGGCATGAAGGTTGTCCAATCAGAACAAGGATCACTGAGGTGGGGCAAAAAAAAAAGTTGCCCAAAATTCATTCTTGCTAAACTGTGAACAAAGTGCTTTTAAAGAGGGTGGGGAAGGAGGGTTGTCAAATCAGTCATGCAGTTTGACAATTAAACCAGAAAATAAATATGATCATCCAATTCCAAAACTGAATTAACAGTACAGTATCAGTCATTAAGCATTATTATAACCCTCACTGCACTAAGTTAGATAATCTAATGACTGTTCTGATAACCAAGGGATTCTCTCTTTAATTTTTAAATAAGAAATCAATTAATCTAATTTCAAATCTGTATTCAATTTCATTTTGTAGTACTTAATAATCTTCATAAAAGTTTAAAATTTGAAACATATATGTCCCAGGACATTAAGCATTTCGAACTGCAGAAAACTCAGAAGTTGATACTTTTCCTTTGGAGTAATCCCAGATTAACTGCCTATAACTCTATACAAGTTCAAGACTTAGAATTTTGTTTATTGATTAACGCTTATCTTGTATAGTACTACAATTGTACATATGGTGAAAAACATATGCTTTTCATGTCTTCCAAGTAATACCTGTGGTTGTTTTCCACCACTCAGTTCCCTAACACATATATACATCCAGTTATGTATCACAGCTCTCACAGCAATATAATGGCTAGAATAGATTAGATTTCTGTTTTTATGTTTTTAGAGACAAGGTCTCACTCTGTCACTCAAGCTGGAGTGCAGTGATGCGATAATAGCTCACTGCAGTCTCAACCTCCTGGGATCAAGGGATCCTCCCACCTCAGCCTGCTGAGTAACTGAGACTACAGATACATGTCATCATGCCTGGATGATTTTTATTTTTTTTTTGTGGCTCAGGCCTGTAATCCTAGCATTTTGGGAGGCCAAGGCGGGAGGATTGTTTGCCCAGGAGTTCAAGACCATCCTGAGCAATATAATGGGACCCTGTAACTACAAAAAACAACTGTACACGCCTGTAGTCCCAGCTACGCGGCAGGCTGAGGAGGGAGGATCACCTGAGCCTGGGAGATGGAGGCTGCAGTGAGCCATGACTGCAGCAGTGCACTCAAGCCCGGGTGGCACAGTGAGACCCTGTCTTAAATAAATAAATAGAAATTAAATAATAAAATAACATGAAAACAGTGTAACATAGGGCTCATAAACTGGTTATTAGAAGCTCTAACACTAGCCTGCCCCTAAACAAAAGCATTCAACTTGCATCATATCAGGGTTTCAGCAATGTTCTAAAAGCAAATCCTCCAAACACCCACTGTTGATCATGAAAGCTTAGGGGAAATGGGGTTCTGCTGAGATTCTCTCCCAAGGGAGATTTAGGGAAAGATATATCTATTTAAGTTATCTCTACAAAGACAAGAAATCTAGTCTTGACAAGAATTCAAGAATTTTTGCAGAGCAGTACAAGTGTTAATCCTTGTTAACTCTTGGGCTCTCTTAAATAAAATGTTACTAAAACAGTTCAAGTGGTCTGTAATTTTTCTCCATAATAACCATTCTATGATATAAGAGTTCCAGCAGTCAAATAAAGGAAGCAGGATTTTTTTTTCGTTCCCTTTTCTCAGTACTATAGGCTGAGGCACCAAACTTACTAGACTATACATACCCAGAGGCCTAAAGTAAATATGACATGCTTTAAGGACTAATGAATTTTGAAAAAAAATCAAATGTCAATAATAGCTAACCCTTACATGGTGCTGACTGGGGGCTAGATGCTATTCTAAGCGCTTTTTATTTAATCCTTACAACAACCCTATGAAGTAGGTACTATTCATATTATTCCCATCATACAGATAAGGAAACTGAGACACAGAAGGGTTGAATTATTTGCCCAAGATCACACAGCTAGTAGTGATAGAGTAAGGATCCCAACTGAGAAGTCTGGTTTCCCAGGCTTTGTTTTATCTACTACACTTTTTGCCTAAATAGACTAACTGGTTACATACTAAGATAAGAAAATAATAAATATGAAATCACTTTGAAAATCAATGTGCTATAAAGGCCTGAAAATTTTTAATACTAAATACGCAGCTGAATTTCAATGACTATTTGAAAGAGCATTAAAAGAAAAAATATCTAAGATAATCCCAGAAACTTTGTACTCAGATCCTTATTTGTAAATATAGTTAACATTATTAGAGGAAATAATGGAACTATCAATGACTTAATAAACTATCCTGAAAGTTTAGAAAATATAAAAATTTTTCAAAAAATAAAAATAAAAACTAAATGTCAAACACATACTTGCAACCCTGGTTGCTCCCAGAACAATGGAACAGATCCTCGGATTTGTATGAAGGAAGAAACAGAGTCATCTAAGTACACAACCTACAAAAACAAAAAAACATAATGTATAAACTATTTCCATGTAAAGGTTGCTACATTTGTAGAAAAACAAATTTACTAAAATCTGTTGCATACTAGTTATAGTTTATGATCTAGCTCTCATATACAATTGTCCAAAACAGGCCACTAAACAAATGTGACTTTTTCTGTTAGTGATGTTAACCAAAAAAGAATTAGTAAAAATATAAACATAGGATTCACAACTTTTAAAAATGAATTCCTTTTAAATCTTAGTATTTTACACACATATCTTTATATTTCATCTTGTTTAGCTCCTTACAACCTAATTTGAAGATCCGAGTTGGGCTGGGTTCATGGCCTGAATTTATAATCATAGAGTTTCATAGCCAAAGTATCATAATTTCTGATTTTTAGACAGTATATATATTTGCCATTAAGAGCCAGGTTTAATTTAACTTCACAGAAATAAAAAGCAAGTTGTCTAGCTCTACAACTGAGGATTTTAAAATTCAATACCACATTGAATATGTCATTAGTGACATCTTGTTACCTATATGAAGAGTAATACCAAACTAAGGTTTAAGGAAGCCTTTTTTTTAAGGCCCATAGGTAACCAAGAACAATCATAAAACAACATTAATAGATATCAAAATAAGTTCTGAATCAAATAAAAATCTGTTATTCTAGTATTTTCTGCGCCTCTCCTATAATACATTAATTAAGAAATATAAAACACTATATATACCTGTTCTGTTTCTACAAAATTGGCAACATGACCATCATCATTTGTTCCCCGAACATTAAACCTGGTCCCAGCTCGTTCACAGCTTAATCTTGAAATGAGGCAAGCCTTTGCCTGTTTATGTGCAGCATAAATTGTTCTGATTTCTACACCTCCACACATAAGACGTAATAACCAGTCATCACAATTCACACCATAGTGTTTGAGATGCAAATGCAAAGACTGATTCCTAACAGGAAAAGAAATAAATCATTAGTTCATGGAATACTAAATAACAAAGTATGACTTTTAAAATTATCTCCTGGAACATTAATATTATTAAATTTAAAGGTATAAAAACCAAATCAATTCATTTACATTTACCATGCCAGGGATCAGAAGATGGGGCTATGCAATGAGATCCTTCAACATGTGATCTATGGTCCACAAAAAAGTAGTACTTTGGTGTTTTTAGTTTCTGTGGCCCATTTCTGTTATGTCTTTATATATAATGTGTTTATAACTTAACTTGTTCCAAAAAAGGATAACATATGCATGTCCCCACCCCAGTTTATGGAGCTCTACTTAATTTTAATTCATTTAAATTTAAATAGCAAGATGTAGCTAGTGGCTACCATATTAGATAGTGCAGGCATAGGGTTTAGCATCACTCCAAAAACTTTTAGCATTCTAGTTAACAGACGGGGCCTGGTGCTCAAACTTTTTTCAGAAAACAAGATTTTATTCAAACATGAGGAAGCCCAATGATTATGATACAGATAAAAGCAGGTATAAGGCCAGGTGCGGTGGCTCACGCCTGTAATCCCAGCACTTTGGGAGGCCGAGGCGGGTGGATCACGAGGTCAAGATATCGATGCCATCCTGGTCAACATGGTGAAACCCCGTCTCTACTGAAAATACAAAAATTAGCTGGGCATGGTGGTGCGTGCCTGTAGTCCCAGCTACTCAGGAGGCCGAGGCAGGAGAATTGCCTGAACCCAGGAGGCGGAGGGTGCGGTGAGCCGAGATTGCTCTATTGCACTCCAGCCTGGGAAACAAGAGTGAAACTTCAACTCAAAAAAAAAAAAAAAAGCAGCTATGGCTGAAGTGGAGATTGTGACTGAGGCTTGCTGAGTTGGCCTTCGCACCCTGATTACCCCTCAGGAGTCTCCTGGAACCTTAGACCTCCACAGACACATACAGAAGCTTCTAACAACATACCGCTAAGGAAATGTTAAGTGGAAAAACTATATCAATTCAAAAGTGAGTTTTCTATCCTATTGAAGCTTGGTTTTCCAGGTTTTAAGTGGAATTCTTCTTAAATGATCCATACTCTTTCTCTTCCTGTCTTAAACAAGGTAGCATTCTCTTGAAGACTCAGCAATAGCCCTCAACTCCCTGCCTACCCCTCAGATGACGACAGGTTGCAATAGAGATAAAATGCAGTTCTGGAAAACCAGCTATGATTCCGACCTCTCTTATGTATCCAGGAAAGCACATGGGAATATAAATGAAACTACTACAGGGATAATGTTAAATCTGATGACCATTACTTATTTTAAAAATACATCAGATTAGGCCGGGCGTGGTGGCTCACGCCTGTAATCCCAGCACTTTGGGAGGCTGAGACGGGTGGATCACGAAGGTCAAGAGATCGATGCCATCCTGGTCAACATGGTGAAACCCCGTCTCTACTAAAAATACAAAAAATTAGCTGGGCATGGTGGCGTGTGCCTGTAATCCCAGCTACTCAGGAGGCTGAGGCAGGAGAATTGCCTGAACCCAGGAGGCGGAGGTTGCGGTGAGCTGAGATCGCGCCACTGCACTCCAGCCCAGGTAACAAGAGCGAAACTCCGTCTCAAAAAAAAAAAAAAAAAAAAAAAAAATCAGATTAAACTTCCATACTTTAATATGACCCACGTTGGTCTGAGGCAAAGTTCAAATTGGTTGTGACCCAATATGTCCAAACACCATAGCTGAGACCTATGCCACAGCAAAGTTATAAGAAACTTACTTGTCCCCATTTAAACAGACCTTAAACCCTATGCATTCTGGGCAGGCAGAGTGTCTGTGCTGTCCATTTTCATTTTTCTTTGCTGTCAATGTGTCACTGTTTTAGCATTTAAATTTATACAAGATTTTTGACTGGCAGCAGCTTAGAATTTCTAGATGAGTAAAGCTATCTGGGTTTTGTGATAGGTATTTGCCACTCTTTGGCTACAAAAATTGCATAGTTGTATCCTGGAAAATATTTCTACTAAGTGTACAATGAATTCCAAAAGTTTCCATATTTCTATACAAAGTGAAGCTCAAGAATGCCAATCCTTAGCAAAACTGTAAAATGAGCAAAATTCACCTTTGATGATTTAACCATCCCTTTGTTCAACCTGTCTCCTGCTGGACAAACTTCAAGCTTTCTTTTATCTGACTTTGCCCCCATCTCCACTCTTAACTGAATTTAAAAAAAAAAAAAATGAGGCAGGCATGGTGACTCATGCCTATAATCCCAGCACTTTGGGAGGCTAAGGTGGAAGGATCACTTGAGGTCAGGAGTTGGAGATCAGCCTGGCCAACGTGGTAAAGTCCCATCTCTATCAAAAATACAAAGAAATTAGCCATTATGGTGGTGCACATCTGTGGTCCCAGCCACCCAGGAGGCTGAGGCAGAAGAAATGCTTGAACCCAAGAAGTGAAGGTTGCAGTGAGCCGAGACAGCACCACTGCACTCCAGTCTGGGCAACAGAGTGAGATTCTCTCAAAAAATAATAATAATCAATAAATAAATCATTTCCTATAGATTAAATTTAGGCAATATATCTGCATCTTCTTGGACTTATAATTGTATGAAAGCTTTTATCTCTTAATCTAAAACTTTGGGTAAAAAGGAGGGAAAAAATGTAAGGACAGCTGCCCTAAGCACAGCTGCAACACATTTACCTTTTCAAGGAACTTTAACCTCTTCCACTAGAAAAAGTGTAGTGTTGACATGGTTTTAATTCTTGGAAGCCTTCTTCTGAATGTTACACAAAAGTACATTCCATCATTACTAGCTCTTTGGGCAGACAGGAACTTATGTCCAGTCATCTGTCCTATTAGCCCCTGCATCCTCTCTCTCCTTCCCCCTCCTTCATGGTCTCTTCCTCTGCTAAACCCAAGTGTCTAACACATAATGGTCTAAATCCTGTTTTTATTCTGTCCACTCTTCTTCCTGATGCTACTACTCTGGGCCAAAACATGTCCATGTGAGCTACAATGTGACCAAGCTGTTGCTCTAAAGTAGTTGTTGTTGACTTTGAGTCTTCTGACAGCTAGGACAAATGGGTGACACTTGAATGTGCTACTCAAGGACTATATAAGTGACAATGAAAGTGAGAGAAAAAGTACACAAGAGGGAACACTGTGAATCTAAACTGTTAAGAGAGGCCAAGAGCACAGAGACCTGAACTTTGGCCTTACAACATGTATCAATAGAATAAAATATAATTTGCATATGATATCAGGGAAAAAGTCAACATCAATGCTGGCTGTAAACAACAGAACCACTATACTAGAAATCTAGTCTGCTGCAATACAGCACTACTAATTATAGTTTCAAGTGTTCTGCTCATCATTTGTGCCTACTTAGAATACAACATAGTTATGCATAATCATGAAATATATCACACTTACCTACATAAGTCCTATCTTATTATAGTACTAGACTTTCTCCCAGTATACTACTTCTTCACAGTCTGTTGCTCTTGAATCAAGACCACCTACTTATAACCTTAAAATTTAGAAAAATGAGGGAATGCTGGCTTAGAAAGGGAATACTGCCAGAGACAAGATCTCAAAACCAAGAATAGAAAATATGAGTAACACAGTTTTGTTACAATTAAATTCATTTCTAAATTTACACAACTATTTTAAATATATTTTGGAATGTATTTGGAAATGAAAGTTCAGTCTAGATCAGGGGAACACAGGGGTTTTATGCTCTGCTGAGGACTCCAGAGAAGGAAAGAGGGGCACACTCAATTAGCAATGTCTATCCCTTGTTATCTCTAGACATAACAACTGCTGAACATATTATGTCCCAAATCACCAAAAGGGAAAAAATGAACTCACCAGAAAAATCTATTATCAGTTGTCTGTTCTTGCATGCTACGATGCGCATTAAGACTCAAATCTAAACTGATGCCAGATGCAGACCATGCAAAATAAAAGTTTCCTGAATTCAAAACTTTCCGCACTTCTGAAATGCGATCCTCATCTGAAGAATCAATTCTCAGTGATATAAACTCAGTGGAAGTAACTCGGAAAACTTCGGACTCTTGAATTTTTCCAACAGACATACATCCAGTGACTAGGACCAGATAATGTAACATAGTATCACCTGGAAAACCCAAAGATACATTTCAAGCTATTCCATTTCTTTTGACTTTCTTCATGCACCTCTATTTTTTAAACCTGACATTGTGATTATTTTAAACTTATCATGGATGTGTTTACATTTACTAGATGTTTTTGTTGAAAAAATCCTTTAAAAATATATTAACTATAATAAAGCATTTAAACATTAACAGGCTAATCTCACAGGAAACTGTTCCTGAACTTACTCTGAGCTACAAAAACTTTATCAGATAAAAAAAGTATGTGTTACTTTCTCTACTTTTGTTTAATGATTGTCAGAAAATTCAGATAAGAATGAATTCACACTCATTTTTACCAGTTCCTTGCAAATAGTAAAGCTGAAAAAATGGCATATTATTGTGAGATAAGGATGTTGATGATATATGGGCAAAAGTCTCTGGTAACACTGATTTATAAAAACTTTCATAGAGATTTTTTCACGTAATTGTGATAAAAAGCCTATGAAATTAGTATAAAGCTGAAATTCAGCAACAGTATACTGTGAGCGTGGGCTCTGACACAGGTAGAAGCAGCCTTGAATCTTGGCTCCTTTACTTCTTACCAGGATCAATTTCAGTATGTAGCATAAGCAACCTGAGATATCATCTCTTACAAAACAAGATTAAAACAAATACCTCATAACACTGTGAGGCTTACCCAGGACTAATAGGTAAAGCACCTAAGTGCAGTGCTTTATATGTGATAGATTCATAACAAATGACGAATCTCCATTTTATAGGCCAGTGCTACTCAAAGTATGGCCCATGAACTGTTACCAGCTCAAAATGAGAAAGAATGCTTACGCCAGAATAGAGATCAACTATATCACTAAGTTAACCCTTTAGATTAGTTGACTTTTTTTTCTAGTAAGACTTTATCAATGAAAGAAGCTATGTGTTGATTTGTATCATGGTGCAGCTCCTTGTCTTATCAAAGATTAGTAACGAAGTAATTTATGGACCAGTACCAATCTAGAAGCAATACTTTGAGCCACACAATTATAGATAAACTAGTAACTGCAAAGATTACTCAGCAGCTCATGGTGAAAGTGGCAAAAAAAGGCTCAAGCAGAGAGCTTCTCAATTCAAAACAGATGTCTTTTACACTATAAACCAAGAAAAATCAGTGTGGTTCTCATGAAGACATTTTTTCCTATATGCACTGAAGCAATGAAAGGGAAAATGTTCTGATTTTCTCTTTTGACAACTGACACTTACCTCTTCAAGTTGTCAAACCAGAGCTGTCTCTGAACTTAGACTTACATGAGTTTGAGCATGTAGCATGCCTTTCGGGAACAAACATTATCACATCAGCTAAATTATTATTTAAAAGATGTTAGTACATGTGTAGTTTAAATATGGAGTCTACAATAATTCATAGGTAGTCCCTCTCAAATCCTTAGGATTACAAAAATAGAAATGAAAATATTGATGAAGTCTACTGAATGATAAACTTACCAAGATTTAACCGCAAAACACCTAAGAGTCCATATGCATCCAGTACTTTGGAGTATGTACCCTTGATTGCCTCTTTTTCTGCAGATGCTACAAAAAAAGTTTTAGTTTAAGAAAAATGACCAGAAACATCAGATTCTACTTAGCTAAATATAAATCCAGAGTTTCAACCAAAAGTTTCTGAATCTAAAATTCTTAAAATAAATGTACTGCATAAAGTATTTTTTCAACTAGTAACATAAGTATTCTTCCCAAAGAGTTAATAAATTATTCCAGGATCATCTATTAATTAATCCATTCTCTCCACTGATCTGAACTCTAAGAAGAGTTTTATTCTTGACACAATAGTGCTTGACACTTAGAAAACTGACAAAACATTTAAATGATAAAATCTGCCTGGCTCACGCCTATAATCCCAGCACTTCCGGAGGTTGAGGTGGGTGGATCACGAGGTCAAGACATAGAGAACATCCTGGTCAACAAGGTGAAACCCCGTCTCTACTAAAAATACAAAAATTAGCTGGGCATGGTGGTGCACACCTGTAGTCCCAGCTACTCAGGAGGCTGAGGCAGGAGAATTCCTTGAACCCAGGAGGCGGAGGTTGCGGTGAGCCAAGATCACGCCACTGCACTCCAGCCTGGGTAACAAGAGCGAATGAAACTCCGCTCAAAAATAAAAAAATAAAAGAATGGAGAAACCTGATTCTGAAAGGACAAAAGCCTGGTCTTTGCCTTGACTTATCTCTTCTGCTATAAAGTTATCGTTATCTTGCTAATGTATATAAACCACAGAATAATTTTCTTAGGACTGGCTATTATTCTATCGAGAAGAAAAAAAAAACAAAAATCAAATCCTGAAACTTTAAAGGAAAACCCTTTCTAGCTCTTGGCAAATACACATTAAAAATTTGACAAAGAACCAAAGAAATGTTAACAATCAGTATTTCTTTTTTTTTTTTTTTTTTGAGACAGAGTTTTGCTCTTGTTACCCAGACCGGAGTGCAATGGCACGATCTCGGCTCACCGCAACCTCCGCCTCCTGGGTTCAGGCAATTCTCCTGCCTCAGCCGCCTGAGTAGCTGGGATTACAGTTGTGAGCCACCATGCCCAGCTAATTTTTTTGTATTTTTAGTAGAGACGGGGTTTCACCATGTTGACCAGGATGGTCTCGACCTCTTGACCTCGTGATCCACCCGCCTCGGCCTCCCAACGTGCTGGGATTACAGGCTTGAGCCACCGTGCCTGGCCCAACAATCAGTATTTCAATGGACAAATACAAATAATACATCCCACAGTCTACAGTTGATCCTTGAGAAAGATACCTTTCTTTCCTTCCAGGTTTCTTTCCTCCTTTACTGCTCTCCCTTTTCCACTCTCCATCCCACCCTCAACTCACCTCCTGGCTGACTGATTCGTGGTATTTATTTCTTATCTCTTACACTTATCCTCTTTCCTTTACCTTATTTATCTATGATACCTGATGTTTAGCAATATTGATGTGTTCCACATTAGAAAATCACATAAGCAGATCCTTATGACTCTCTCATTTCCTGTCCATCTTTATTGCCAGCAAAAGGGCTCTTCTCAGCCTACTGCTTTGCCTAATACTCCTTTGTACTTTGCAATAGAGATCTTTTGCTTTGCCTGGAATCTCTTCTCCAGAGTTCTATAGAACATCACACCTTCCCTTTCTGCTTTGCCTCTTTTCAGACCATGCAGGCTTAAGCCTTCTTCCTAGGAAGATCTGGCTTCTGGCTTCTGATGAGTTTTGCTCTGCTAGTTGCAGCACAGGCTAAGACTAAATGACTCATCACTCAATTAGCTGATACTTTCGCAATTCTCTAACATGTTTATTATTAAATGTGGGCCTTTATCAAACCACCCAGTATGAAATTAGGGAGCGGAGAAGATTTCACCAACCCATTAAAGTGACGGGGATTTATTATTTCATTCTGCATTCCTTGAGTTTGCATTATTATTACATCTTATGTTTATACAATAGTTAATCATGACAAGCAACCCAAAGATAAAACATTATAATATCAACTTTATATTTTATAAATCAAAATAGAATTGCCTTCTAAATACTGCCTCATTAAGAGTACCACATGTACAGCAAACATTAGAGAGACTTGTTATAGCTCTCAGGACAGAAGGCATGACTTCCAGGATAAATATTACAGAGTTTTACAAGTTATATGCTATATACATTTAAAATATCATCACTAATACAGTAATATAGAAAATACTAGATATATGCATTTCAGGAACAATCATCATTTGGGTTCAAATGCCAAGAGTCAGTAAGAAAGTTAAGGAGAAAATATAGTTTTATTTTTGGGTTTTTTTTTTTGAGACAGAGGCTGGAGTGCAGTGGCACAATCACTTTACTGCAGCCTTGACCTCCTGGGCTCAAGTAATCCTCCCACCTCAGGCTCCCAAGGAGCTGAGACTATAGGCATGTGCCACCATGTCCAGTTAATTTTTTTTAATTTTATTTTATACAGATACAGTTTCTCTATGTTGCCCAGGCTGTTGGGAACCGCTGGGCTCAAGCAATTCTCCTGCCTGAGCCTCTCCAAAGTGCTGGGATTATAGGTATGAGCCACTATGCCTGGCAAAAAATAAATTATTAACATTAAGTCACCACCTTCCTTTAGAAAACAGAAAAAAAAAAAAACCCAGAAAAAGTCATTCTATAACTTAAATTACCACAAAACAAAATGTTCTCTCTTCTAATAATGCATAATAATCTTCTCATTAATTATACTCCAAATACACGAACATATGTCTCTCAGGCCCAACGAAGGCCCATCTTTTAGACTATTGTCTAATTCAAACATGAAAACAAATGCTTTGCAGTTTAGTTATTTACATGTTTGTATTCTATTCTGAGACTCAGGAAACAGGATACACAAACACACACTTGAAAGTGCATATTCTTAGAGCCACATGTACTTTTAACTTCAGCCATTTCCAATTTCAGAAGAGAAAATATTACCTTCTTCCTAAATATATTTTTATCTGAAGGACAATAGATGTTTCCCTATTTTATGATATATGCTTCCAAGGTCTGGGGTAGAGTGGAGGGAGGCCCAGTACGGGCCACTAGGAGGATGGCCTGGGCATGAAGCTGAAGCTAGAGGCAGGGGGAAAAGGGGCATCCCTTTGTGGGAGGGGCAGCCTGGCATGAGTTCCTGAAGTCTGACTAGGTTGAGGAGAGGACTGTCCGCCCAGGGATGTTAGGGGCATCCTGGCATGGTAAGTTGGAGCTTGAGGAATGGGGAAGGCAGGGTTTTGGAATGCCAGTGGAGTAAAGAGGGAACCTAAGTGGTGGAGGAGGATACATTGATAACAGAAGAGTGGTTATCTATGGGGAATGATTAAGGATAATGAGAGCCAGGTTTCTCACTGTTAGAGAAGGTACAAATGGAAAGAGAGAAACTAGAAAGAACAGTGTTGATTGGAATTAGAGTTACCAGTGTTTTCTAGATAAACTGAAAAAGACAAAAAGATATAGAAACATAGGTATAAGTATACATGTCACATACCCACATAGTTACATATACTCCTTAGCTCTATCGATTGAGTGGACCTGGGATCTACAATACTCTGACAGCAATGCACATACCTAGCATACTTTGTTTTCTACATACCACTCTCCACTAAAAGGAACTAGGATTCCTTGGAGAAATGGCTGATTCCAGGGCAAAGGCAGGGACGAAATGAGCCTGAAACGTAGTATTGTGCCAGAAAGTAAAGAAGTGTTCAATGGATAACGGAGATATGTCACAAACATGCAGAAGGCAGCTTGAAGGGGCTTCTACTGGTGAAATCCAGGACAATTTGAACATCAAAATAAATAATAAGAGTAATATAGATTATAAGGCTATGAACTGAAAGTCCCATGAGGAATCGGCAAAACAAGTATAAGGGGAAAAAACATCTGCCTGACATGCCTAGCAGACCATCACCTTAATCAAGCAATCAAAGTGAACACCACCAGGGGCTGGGCATAGTAGCTAACGCCTACAATCCCAGCACTTCAGGAAGCTGGGGCAGGAGGACTGCTTGAGCCCAGGAGTTCAAGACCAGCCTGGGCAATATGATGAGGCCCAATCTCTAAAAAAAAAAAAAAATACAAAAGTTATCCAGGTGTGGTGGCATGCACCTGGGGTCCCAGCTACATGGGAGGCTGAGGTGGGAGGACTGACTGAGCCTGGGAAGTCGAGGCTGCAGTGAACTGAGATCATGCCACTACACTCCAGCCTGGGCGACAGAGTGAAACCCTGTCTAAACAACAACAAACAAAGTGAACACCAACAGTAAGAGGACAAGTCAAAACTGAGCCATCTGTCAAGACACAGTGAAAAGAAAACAGCACCACTGTTGCAATACTCCTGGCCAGAGGTGAATAACCTGAATCTACCCATGAGGAGCCATCAGACAGACCTAAAGTGATGGACAGTCTACAAAGTAACTGGCTTTCACCTTCAACATGTTTAAGGCCATAAATGTCAAAGATTGAGAAGCTTTTCCATTTAAGGAGACTAAAGAGACATGACAACAAAATAAAATGTATACATCTGAACTGGACCCTTTTGCTATAAAAAACATTGTTGGGGCAATTGGTAAAAATTGTAGAAAGGATAAGGATTAGATAGTAGTAACACATCACTGTTAATTTTATGACAGTTATACGAGAATGTCTTTCTAGGAAATGCATAGCAAAGCATTTGTGGTTGATAGGCATCATGTCAACGTATTCTAAAAAAGTACAGAGAATCTGCTCAGTTCTGGGGCAAAAAAAAAAGTCCAGAGGAAAAAAGTTATTTGTACCATACTTCAACATTTCTGTATGTTTTAAATTGCTTCAAAATTAAAATTTTTTTCAACGTAACCAACAGAAATAAATTTTAAAAGTATATATACTTATTCCTAAAGAAGCTTTTATCTCTGATATTAATAAGGTAAACTCTTATAAATACCTTGTTATTCCCTCCCTGTACATTTTTTAATGGGGGAAAAAGATTTCCTTATTTTATGAGACTCCATAAAATTCACAAGAATACCTGATGGAAAGGGGATGAACCTAATTTAAATTACTGCCCCACTTCTCTGTTAAATTTAATTCTAGAAAATAATTTTAGAAAATCTTCTGCAACAAAGAGATTATTTAAAATAAGAAAGGCTAAACAACATTACATAAGATAATGTGTATAATCTTGAGATCAAATACAGCACTTAGAAATACTTTACAATCATCGTCATCATTTTTTCCCTTGATAATCTCCCCTTGATTCCCATGCTTCGGCCAAAATGACTAGTTTTGTTGCCCACATGTTCCACATTCTCTTCCCTCTCTCCCTTTGTTCGTAGTGTTGTTTCATCTGCACCAACCTTTAGTCACCTTTGTATTTCCAAATATTACCCATCCTTCAGTCCCAAACTAAAATGCCACTTCCCTTCCCAAAGACTTTTTCTCATTGCTCTAATTGGAAGTAAATCTTTCTCCCATTTTATATTACAATTACATGTAACCTAGTAACAACAGAAACTAAGTCTTATTTCTTTTTCCTTTTTTGGTGGGGGTGGGGGTGGGGTGGGGGATGGGAGGCCAGGATCTTACTCTGTCACTATATTCCAGTATTAGGCTGGAATATAGTGGCACAATCACGACTCACTATAATCTTAAATTCCTGGGCTCAGGTGATCCTCCTGCCTCAGCCTCCTTCCTGAGTAGCTTGGACTACAGGCACGTGCCACCATCCCCAATTAATTTTTATTTTTTGTAGAGACAAGGTCTTGCTATGTTGCCGAGGCTGGTCTCAAACTTGTGGCTTCAAGTGATCCTCCTGCCTTGGCCTCCCAAAGTACTGGGATTATAGGCATGAGGTACTGCACCTAGCCTCACTTCCTTATATCTCAACACAATACCTACCTAACAGAGACTCTGAATGAACACTGCAGCTGCTGACTAAATATTCATCTAATAAACAAAAACAAATTGAGAAGTTGTGCCTTAAAGAAAATGTTTTGTTAATTTCAAAGTAATGTATGAAAAGATACAACATTTTACTTGATCATTGAAAGTATCCGAATGCCTAATTTTTTTTAATTTTTCTTTTTTTTTTGAGATGGGGTCTTACTGTTGCCCAGGCTGGAGTGCAGTGGCACAATTTTGGCTCACCACAATCTCCACCTCCTGGGTTCAAGCAATTCTTGTGCTTCACCTCATCTCCTGAGTAGCTGGGACTACAGGCGCATGCCCACCACACCCAGCTAATTTCTTACATTTTCAGTAGAGATGGAGTTTCTCCACGTTGGCCAGGCTAGTCTCAAACCGCTAACCTCAGGTGATCCGCCCGCCTGGCCTCCCAAAGTGCTGGGATTACAGGCAGAGCCACCACACCTGGCTTGAATGCCCTCATTACTGAGATTCACATTCAACAACTCCTCAGTTATGTCTGGAAACTTTCAATGTGTATGTCTGTGGGAGGCAGTAGCAAGGTAAGGGTGGGAAATACAGGCACTGTTAAATGACTGCTAATCAGGGTTTAAATACTGAAGTTTCCGAAGTGGCAGGGTGTGTGGGGAGCTCAGAGGAAACAATCTGAAAGAATGAGTGGAAATACATTTGAGAGATACAGTGTTAGGGAAGTCCAGGTCACTTTCCTGCTAGTGCAGTCTTTCAAGGTATCCACTGCCTTTCAATGAATGGAATAAACTGCCTTTTGTGAAGAGGTATTTTTCCCCTCCTATTCATGGTAGTTATTAAATAAACAAGATGCTAGGCAAAACAAACCTTTCTTTGTAAGTTACTGACTTCTAACCATAAGTAGGTGGGAATGTCCCAGAAGAGAATTGCTTTAGGAGTGATTCTGAGCCCATCAAGATGTACAGCAGTTCAGCTAAGGTAAGGTGGCCTCATTAGTTCACATACTGAACACATGAGCTAAAGCATATCCCAACTTCTAAAGTTACTGCTATAACACCTCAGGAATAAATAGTACCTAACTCCCTCTATAGCTTATTTTAAAGGAAAAGACTCTTTTTCCTATGTCATACTCAACGTCTTTCATTCATACCTTTTTCTTAGGTACCTTTTTTTTTTTCAATTTGATACCAACTCTTTATTAGGAAAGAAAATGTAATAAACTTTCTTTGTGCCAAAAAAGAATAGTTTTGCTGGGTGCAATGGCTCATGCCTATAATCTTAACACTTTAGGAGGCCGAGGCAAGTGGATTGCTTGATCCCAGGAGTTCAACACCAGCCTGGGCAAGATAGCAAGACCCCATCTCTAAAAAATAAAAAAGTTTAAATTTGGCCAGGCGCGGTGGCTCACGCCTGTAATCCCAGCACTTTGGGAGGCCAAGGCAGGTGGATCACTAGGTCAAGAGATCGAGACCATCCTGGTCAACATGGTGAAACCCCGTCTCTACTAAAAATACAAAAAAATTAGCTGGGCATGGTGGCACGTGCCTGTAATCCCAGCTACTCAGGAGCCTGAGGCAGGAGAATTGCCTGAACCCAGGAGGCAGAGGTTGCAGTGAGCCGAGATCGCGCCATTGCACTCCAGCCTGGGTAACAAGAGCGAAACTCCGTCTCAAAAACAAAAAAAGTTTAAATTTAAAAAAGATTCGTTTCTCCATGAAAAATAAAAGTGGAATAATATGTAATGAGTAAGGGATAACCAAAACTTGCCACATATAGACAACAAGAAAATTTTAACAATTAACAACATTCATTTTTCAGTGGCCCATTAATCACAGAAAAATTTAAAAGCTACATAAAAAGCAATCTAACTTATGTATTAGAAATATATTTCAATTCACTCATGGATCCGACATGCTTTTAGACAGAGTAAAATTTGTATTAACTGACCTAAGAAAAAAACACTGCCGGCTGGGTGCAGTGGCTCACGCCTGTAATCCCAGCATTTTAGGAGGCCCAAGGCTCATGGATCAGTGAGGTCAGGGATTCGAGACAAGCATGACAAAACCCTGTCTCTACTAAAAATCCAAAAATTAGCCAGGCTTGGTGGCACATTCCTGTAGACCCAGCTAGTTGGGAAGCTAAGGCAGGAGAATCACTTGAACCTGAAAAGCAGGGGTTGTAGTGAGCCAAAATCACACCACTGTATTCCAGGCTGGGTGACAGAGTGAGACTCCATCTCAAAAAAAGAAAAAAACGCTGCCCTCACCCTTTTTTTTTTTTTTTTTTTGAGACAGAGTCTCATTCTTGTCACCTAGGCTGGAGTGTAGAGACGTGATCGTGGCTCACTGCAACCTCTGCCTCTTGGGTTCAGGTGATTCTCCTGCCTCAGCCTCCCAAATAGCTGGGATTACAGGCACCTACCCACCACACTTGGCTAATTTTTATAATTTTAGTAGAGACACAGTTTCACCATTTTGGCCAGGCTTGTCTTGAACTTCTGACCTCTGGTAAGTCTCCCTCCTCGGCCTCCCAAAGTGTTGGAATTACAGGCGTGAGCCATGGTCTCCAGCCAAAAACACTGCCTATAAAACTCATGTACTTATGTATGTTTAAAGAATTCTCACTGCCATGTTTTCATGGGAAAGAAGTGGAAATCAGGTGGAGCGTGGTGGCTCACCCTGTAATCCCAGCACATTGGGAGGCTGAGGCAGGAGGATCACTTGAGGTCAGGAGTTGGAGACCAGCCTGGCCAACATGGTGAAACCCCATCTCTAATTTAAAAAATACAAAAATTAGCCAGGTGCGGTGGCTCACGCCTATAATCCCAGCACTTTGGGAGGCCGAGGCGGGTGGATCACGAGGTCAAGAGATCGAGACCATCCTGGTCAACAAGGTGAAACCCGTCTCTACTAAAAATACAAAAATTAGCTGGGCATGGTAGTGCGCACCTGTAGTCCCAGCTACTTGGGAGGCTGAGACAGGAGAATTGCTTGAACCCAGAAGGCGGAGGTTGCGGTGAGCCGAGATCGTGCCATTGTACTCCAGTTTGGGTGACAACAGTGAAACTTCGCCTCAAAATAAATAAATAAAAATAAAAAATAAAAAATATGAAAATTAGCTGGGCATGGTTATGGGTACCTGTAATCCCAGCTAATTGGAAGGCTAAAGGCATAAGAGGTTGAACTCAGGAGGCTGAGGTTGCAGTGAGCCAAGACTGCATCACTGTACTCCAGCCTGGGTGACAGAGCAAGATGCCTTAAATGAATGAATGAATGAGAGGGAGAGATAGTAGGCAGAAATACAGAGAAACAAAAGTGTCCATGAGTTGTTGATTGTGGAGGCTAGGTGACATATTTCTCCAAATAAAATGTTAAAAAAAATTATTCTCACTACATTATTTGAAATACTGGATAAATTCAGAAAGGAGAGATGATAACTCTGGCCAATTATCTTGAGAGAGCCAGAAGCTACTGGATCCCTAAGGGATCAGAGAAGTACTTTTCTCTAATTACCCTAGACCAGAAGTGCATTAGCCAAAAGTTCAATAAGCATTTGAACTTTTTTTTTTCCCAGACAGGATTTCTCACTCTCACCCAAGCCTGAGTGCAGTGGCATGATCAGAGCTCACTGTAACCTGAAACTCCTGGGCTCAAGTGATTCTCCCTCATCGGCCTCCCAAAGTGCTGGGATTACAAGTGTGAGCCATGGTACTTGATCAATTTGGGCTTTTATAAAAACTTCAAAGGGAGTAATAAGTCCTACAACCTTTAGAATGGCCCCATAGCCCACTCTTCCCAAGGCTCTCAAACACTCATCAAATAATAAATATATAATAAATTAAGAAAAGAGATTAATTCCAAAATGAAGGCCTCAGGAAGGGTAAATATTGTTATACCCTGCCATCAATGTTTTCCTTACATTCATCCTAAATAATTTAGTTTTAATATTCTACCCTGTTGAAACTGCAACTATTCTTGGAAAGTAATAACTTTGCTCTTGCTCATTATCACAAAATTAGTTAGGAAATATTTAAACCTACATAAAGCCAGGAGGTAGTAATATCCTACAACTTTATTCAGATAACTTAACTCCTTCATTATTTTAGCTCTATGCATGTTTTCAAACTTCTTTTACCTGACAAATTCACGCATGATTGAAGAGAGGCCCAACCTATAACTTTTCCTCTTTAAGCTACTGGAAGGTAACAAAAATAGAAACTGTAGAGGTGGCCTATTTATAGACTATAAAAAACACTCAGTATAAATGTATCAGTTATTCTCTATCCAAATTTAACATATCAATTGTGCTCTATCACATTATTTGACATCTTTCACCTTTTTTTCCGGAGTGACTTACTTTTATAATATTATGTCATGTGAAATAACTGGCATTATTCAGGATTGTTGTATTACAACCTCATTTCTCAAATTAGAATTTAAGGCAAATAATAAAGTATTAGGATCAAGCTATAAAAATTCAGATGAAGACATAAACATTTATTTCTTAATTTTCATAAATTGTGGCTCTAAAAGAGAAGCTTGTTAAATATAGAATAGTTATCACATGATAGTCACACCTGTTTTGCTAACTCCACATCTGAACAGGAAAGAAACAACATTAACTTCTTATCCAACACCAACAGGTAACTTAAATGTCACTTTCATTTAACATTAAAAGTATTTTGAGGATTAAATTTAAATGTAACTTTCTCTAACTTCTGATGAATTATAATAATTTAAGCTAAATAATAAAGTCATCCAAATGAAAGGCCTACTATCCAACGTCAACATTCTGCTGTGGCTCAAACCTTCCAGACTAAGAATACACTGTTCTTCCCCAGTTGATACATAAGAGTAAGCTAAAGAAAGTCAATAAGAATGTAAAAATAAGACTGCAAATTAAAATGATCTTTCTAGAACCACAATTTGCCTGTGGTTACATGCACTGCACTTTGTGGTGAGTTTATTTGCATGTAGGCAGCACTTTGGTAAAGAACCAGAGAACCTCCCATGTAAGGATCCTAGAGATCGTGTAATCCAAGCTTCTCATTTTCAGAAGAAAGAGAGTAGAGGTTAGATGATTCACCCAGGATCACATAACTAGCTGGCAGTAAAGCCTCTTTCCATTTCATCATACATAAAGAGAAAAGTTATTTTAAAAGGAAAAGGTTCCCCTTATAAAAGTATTTAAAATTCCAGCTCAAAGACATTAAACTATCCAAATTAATGTCCTATTTAAATGGCACATTCCAATCTTGGTGACATTTAAGGAAAAAAAAAAAAAACCCTTTCATTTATTTGAGCAAGTATTTACTGAATGCCTACCACACACCAGGCCCCTGACAAAGTTCTAGGAATATAAACAGTCAGAACTATGACACCTTCTTAGGAATCAGATTAGGAAGACAGGTATTATATAACCATACAAATGCAAAATTATAAATTATAGTGAGTACTATGATGGAGTTCCAATAGATTACAATAGGAGAACCTAATTTAAAATTGTTTGCTGGAGGAGGACAGTGATTAGAATAAGCCCCACTGAGGAAGTTACCTTTATGGTGAAACAGGAAGCCTAGCCAAATAAAGAGTGGAGGTAAAAATGTTTCAGGCAACATACATATATACTGTGATCCAGCAAATCCATTCCCACGAATATATCCAACAGAAATGTGTATGTATATGTACCAAAAAACATGTACAAGGATGTTCATACTTGTGTCATTTATAATGTATGATAGCAAAAACTGGAAATAAAGCAAATGTCAACAAAACAGCTAAATATTTTAATATTCATGAAATGGACACTGCAACAAAAATGAATAAATACTGCCACTTGCTACATCGATGATTTCCCAGATATCAACATGGATGATTTCATTGAGTGAAAGAAGCTGGATACCAAAGAATACACAGAGAATGATTCCATTTATGTTAAGTTGAAAAACATTCAAAACTATTCTATGATGTAAGAAGTCAGAACAGTGATTATCTTTGCAGATCATGATAAAGATAATTGGGAAGGAGCATGAGGGGATTACTCTCTGGTATGCTAGCAATAATGTTCTTTTTCTCAACTCAGTCGTGGTACTAAGGGTATGGTCATTCTATAATAATATATGAAGCTGTATGTTTAAGATTTATATGCTTTTCTACATGCTATAATTTTAAAGGCTTATTATTTTAAAAAATATATATACATTTGAGCAGAAACAGCATATGTAAAGACCCTGATACCTGAAAGAATTTGGTACATTCAGAACTGAAAGAAGGCCAATGAGGCTAGAACACAGAAACCAAGAGGTTAAAGTAGTAACAGGCTGAAGACAATAGCAGAAACTTGAATTTATCATAGGTCATCTTAGAGTACAGATTTTAACTTCAGTGGCCAATCATGGAAAGGTATTAGGCAAGGGAATAATAAGATCTAAATTGTGGTTTTTAAAAGACTGGGAGGTAGATAGGTTAAGTAGAAGCAGAGGGACCAGTTAAGGAGGCAATTATAATGATCCATGCAAGAGACAACAGCATTTTGATTGAAACAGAACCAGCTAAAATGGTGAGAATTGCATGGAATCACAAGGAAATTAAGAGGAGGAGTTGACTAGATTTGGTAATAGAATGTGTGAAACGTGAGGGGAAGAGGTGTTGAGGATGACTGTTGTTTGAAACAGCTGGGTAGACGGAGTGCAATCTATTGAGATAAGGGAGACTGAAGGAATATCAGATTTGAGAGTATGCAGTGGTTGATAAGACCAACAACACAGTATCTATTCCAACTCTTCCTTATTTGGTAGCTACCAGTTTGTGATACTATGGAAACCTAGCCAATCACAGAACCTTCTACCTTCTTCTACCAATGATCTACCTCATCCAAACAGCACATGATATCCCTATAGTCATTTTTGGTTCAGGAATAAACAATCCAGTGTAAGGGGAAGTGCATTTTCATTTTGTAAGTTCTAATCCATTATCTTAGTTTCAAAAAGCTGGATCTCAATTGTGTCATCCAATATAATTATTCAACTTAGCTCTGCATCAATCCCACATCACTTTGCTACAACTACAAATCTGAAAACTCTACTTTCTACCCCATTCTACAAGAGAACTGATAAAACTGTGAAACAAGATAGGCCAAGATACATTCCCGATGCTAACCTAGGACAGACAACTAATGAGGACAACCAACTAGAAATTTAATTATAAGATTTGCAAATTTAAAAGTAAAAACAAAAAGAGGCTGGGCGCAGTGGCTCATGCCTATAATCCCAGCACTTTGGGGGGCCAAGGTAGGTGAATCACTTGAGGTCAGAGGTTCAAGACCAGCCTGGCCAATATGATGAAATCCTGTCTCTATTAAAAAGATACAAAGATTAGCTGTGCGTGGTGGTGTGTGCCTGTAATCTCAGCTACTCAAGAAGTTGAGGCAGGAGAATCACTTGAACACAGGAGGTTGAAGTTGTAGCGAGCCAAGATGGTGCCACTACACTCCAGCCTGGGCAACAACATAAAATAAAATAAATAAAAGAAGATTCATTCTACCTATACTTCACACATGGTCCACAGGATATTAAATGACTTTGTTTATCTATATTTCAGCAACCCATTCAACAGACTACAGCAATCCTATGGTCTTCTAGTGAACAGAGTGTAACACGACTCATAATATTTACTGCTAAGAGCTAGTTATATAAGTAAACACATGTTTATATATGAAAAGTTATATAAGACTATAATGAAATAGAAACAAAATTTTAATAACATTTAACATATTAAAATATTTAATGTTTTGAGACAACAAAGGTTTTTTTAATTTTTTTTTCTTTTCACTGACTCAGTTCACCCAAAATTATCCAGGAATTTCAAGGGTCTAAAATTTTTTCAATCTGAACTGACAAAGTAATGAGTATCCAACCAAGAAGAATTTATATGTCTCTCCCAGTACCACATTTATTCTACGTGCCGAATTAGTCAGTAATTTCACTGGTTCAGTAGCTATGAAATGCAACCCAATGTGAATGCATATGCTCACATATGTAACACTACAGATCAGCAATGGCTTATACTTATAAAATCTATTTAAGCTGGAAAAAGATAAAATACAGATTCTTATTAACAACCATTAAAACACTCAAGCAAATTTAAATTGTCACCAGTAAAAATACAATATGCATTTTTTAAAACTATACTTCCTTTTGATACTCTTAATTACAAGGCTAACCAATTGCACTAGTTCATTCCACTCTTTATTGCTTCTTTCACTTCGTATGCTTCTTTCAAAATTCCACTGATTCAGACTTTATGATCTCAAAAGTTTTGAAAATATTGGTGCTGGATGCTAAGAAAGGTAATGCTATAATATTAAAAGGCTAGCCATTATAATTAGCTTTTATTTTTTCAACCTTTGAATGTCTGAAAAAGTCTTTACATCTTCATTTGCGGTTGGGCACAAAACTCTAGGTGGATAGTTTGGTTTGGTTTCTTCCTTCCAATACTTTAAAGACGTTCCCAATGTCCTCTGGCTTGGACTGCTTGTAAAGAAAAGTCTACTATCATTCTTACCTTCACTCTTCTGTATGTGTGTCTTTTTCATCCTTGGGCTATTTTTAAGATCTTCTCTGTATCACTGGTAAATGGTAATCTGATCATGTATTTGGGTATAGAGTTCTGCTTTGTATTCATTTAGCTTCTTGGATATGTGGATTCATAGTTTTCATCAAATTTGTAAAACTGCCAGCTACTGTTTCTTCAAGTATTTTTCTTCCCTACCACCTTCTTTCTGGGATCCACATATTCATGTATACTGGGCCACTGGAAGTTACCCTGGAGTTCACTGATGCTCTTAGTATTTATTTATTTTAGCTTTTTTTCTCTCTGTATTTTATTTTGGACAGTTTCTATTACTATGTCTTAAAGTTTGTCAATCATTTCTTCTGCAAAGTCTAATACAGTAATCCCTATCAGTGTAATTTTTTCATAATATTGTTATTTTCATGTCTAGAAGTCTAATTTGGGTCTTTCACTTTTTTTTTTTCTTGGAGACAGAGTCTTGCTCTGTTACCCAGGCTGTAGTGCAGTGGCATGATCTCAGCTCACTGCAACCTCTGTCTTCTGGGTTCAAGTAATTCTCCCTGCCTCAGCCTCCCAAGCAGCTGGGATTACAGATGCCCACCACCACACCTGGCTAATTTTGTATTTTTAGTAGACATGAGTTTCACTATGCTGGCCAGACTGATCTTGAACTCCTGACCTCAGACAATCTGCCCACCTCCCAAAGTGCTGGGATTAACGGTGTAAGCCACCACACCTGGCCTCTTTCACATTTTTTGTATCTCTTCTTAACAAGTTCATTTTTAACTCTACTTGTTGAACATATGGAGTGTATTTATAATAGCTGTTTTAATGCCCTTGTCTATTAAATTTAGCATCTGTTTCTACATTTGACTTTTCTCCTTATGAGGTGTATTTTCCTATATTCCAATAAATATCCTTAAACTTCGTTCTGGGATACAGTTCTTTGGAAATTAGGTTACTTGGAAACAGTGCTTGCTTTTAAGCTTTGTTACAGAAGACTGGAGTAGAATTTAGTCTAGGACTACTTTGCCCTTATTGAAGCAGTATACTCTTTTCATTACTCAACCCAATTCTCCATCAAGACTTCTTGTTCAACATGAACTATTCCCAGCCCTGTGCTAGCTCCAGAAATTTTTCTGCTTATTCCCTTTTTGGTGATTCTTTCCCTGCCTCAAATGGTTTCCTTACACACTGGCACTGATCAGTACTCAGCTGAAGTCTCAAGCGGAGCCCTCTACAGATCTCTTTGTGCAGCTGTCTTGTCTCTAGTACATAATCCTGCGATTCTGGCTGCTTTGGCCTCCCCATATTCCCTACTCAGGAAGCCTATCAAGCTTTGTTTGGGTGACTCTTCAGCTACTAAGGCCTGGAAGCTCTCCAGGCAATAAGATGGAGCATTGATAAGGCCCACCTCATTAGTTTCCCTTCTCTTGGGGGTCAACATCTTGTCTGAAAATCATTCCAATTATTTTGTTTATTTTGTTGTTGTTAATTAAGGTAGGAGGGTAAATCTAGTCCCTGTTACTCCACTATGGTCAGAAGCTCCTGTTATAGTCCTGAGCTACTTATGCTTTATAGGACAAATTAGAGCATCTGATAGACCTGAGATGATGTATATAGTCACAAAGTTTTACTACCCAGCGAGAGTGGAAGTTCTGCCTTTCCTTTTTATTTCCTCATAGAAAAGTTAAGTGGGGAAGAAATGAAAGCACTTAAGAACTACTGGTTTGGCTCTAGGTTAACCCAGAATTTAAAAGTTCAGTTGATTTTCTTTTTAAAGAGTTGACATTTAAGTTACTTTCTATTAAATATGTACATTTCTCAGAACACAGGGGCATGTAAGAAAAAAAATAAGTATGCACCTTCCAAACGTATTTATAAAAAGAAAATGAATTTTTGCAACCCTAACATAAAATGATATATAACAAGTCTAGATTTCATGAATTCTCTCCTGAAAAAGTCAACTATAAAAAGTCACTTCTTTCCTCAACTTGCAAATTTTTCTTAAAAAGAGACAGGACACTGCAACTTAACTAAAGGGCAATCATGCTGAGAGCATTTGGCAATTAAAAAAACAACAACAACAAACTATATGCACTGGCATTTCCACCTACTACATTTATCCAAAATTTGAGAACCTGACATTTAACTTGGCCCAGCAAAGAAACTTTGTTTTTAATGACTTAACTGTAAATTAAACCATATCTCCTCTAATATATTAATATGTAAGGAAAAACACAAGTGTATAGTTCCCCCATTAGAAAATGCTACCAGTTATACCCTTAACCTTAATGCCTTTCCTTCTTTTCACTCTTCATTCCCCACCCCTGAAAATAATAGCCACGAATTATACAGTAATACAATAATAGCCTCACAACAGCACAAACAATAATTACAGTAAAAAAAAAAAAAATCAAATGGTAGGACTACGTCACTGGAGTAGTTATGTTTCCAATCCTCAGTTTCCAAATCTCTGAAACGTGGATAAAAGCAAAATCTGAACTCAATGAAATAAAGTGTGTCAAATGCCACCGCTCTTGAACTGTGTGCTGAGATGCCCCATGGCACTACAGAAAACTCCCAGGGAAGCTGCATATTTTAAATAGAAGGAAACACTGAGATTCTCAACATATGTTGGAAACCAGCCAAACTATTAACCTGAGGTGCTTCAGAGTTGTCATATTAGATGGCAGTGCATTCCTTGGATGATATATATTAGTGAAACTGGGTTTTTGCTGGTTGCTGTGATAAATAAAAGCAAGTGTCACTTGAAAATCAGTGTGGAACAGGAAATGAGGAGGGCAGTATTCAATCTGTTCCAAGGTTTGAAAAGCTATTCAGGCCAGGCACAGTGGTTCATGCCTGTAATCCCAGCAGTTTGGGAGGCCAAGGTGGGCAGATCACCTGAGGCCAGGAGTTCAAGAGGAGCCTGGGCAACACAGTGAAACCCTATCTCTACTAAAAATACAAAAATTAGCCAGGCGTGGTGGCAGGCGCCTGTAATCCCAGCTACTCAGGAGACTGAGGCAGAAGAATTGCCTGAACCTAGGAGGCAGAGGTTGCAGTGAGCCGAGATCACACCATTGCACTCCAGCCTGGGTGACAAGAATGAAACTCCATCTCAGAAAACAAAAAAAAGAAAAGCTATTCAGTGCTCAACAGGCACACACATCTCATTAGTAAACTGTGGTTATTTATGAAGAAAATAAACTTCCTATTTTTTCTGTATTATTTTTTTCCAAACAGCTGCAAAAGTTGTTGGGACACAAAAATTATTGGACCTAACTATTTAATAAACAGAACTAAGAGGTATTGTTTGTGGCCTAGGGGTGTTGTGAAAAACTTAATGAGATAATAAGGCCGCCATGAAACAATGAACTTTAAAAACCTCTGGTTTAATGTTGTGACTGGCAGAGTAAACTTCCAGTAAATGGTAACCATTATTACTTCACTATGATTAGTCCTTTAAACTGTGCAGTTTATAGAAAAGAGAGTATATTTCATTTTCTGATAAAGATCTCAGAATGTTGTCTTATGACATAAATTCAGTATTATATATAGTATTATGACTTATGTTGTAAGAAAAAATTAGGTGGACAAAAAATCTCATATGGACAACCTGGAGGAAAACCAGGTCCAGTGATATGGCCTTGCTATTTATAAAATGCATGATTTGAATCCTAATCTGACTCAAATTATGCTACTTGAAAAGCCTGAAAATAATCTTACTACTAGACAGATAAAAGCAATTCATCCTTACTCCCATGCTAGCATGTAATACAGAAAAAAGCAAAAGCATTAACCTTAAGAGTTAGGAATCTATAGCACCACCTTACATCCCCATGTATTACATAGAGATTCGTAACTTGTTTTTAGAATTATCCTCCATTTCCCATATGCTGACCTTCTCTTTACTCCATTTTCTATTTAGGATATAACTAGAAAATGAATCATTCACTTTACTGAAGCCTGAGATGGGCTGTAAAATAATGACAGTGTGAACTGAATGCATGTATGTCAGAGTGATGCCTCGTCCTTCCCCTGCGAGTCTTTGTGTACATGTGTATAAACTGTAGAAAGACTAAGAACAATGAATTGTACACAAAGCTGATCTTTTATCTCTTAATAAATTGCTTCCAGGAAGAAAGTATGTACTGTTTATAACTTGCTAACCATCACACTAGCTGCTTAAACTGGTGAAGATGCAGCAAACTAGTCACAGAGCTCACTTGCTACACTGAACCACTGCTCCAGAGACATCAAATTGCAATTTAATCAAACATTTGCTGTACAAGTAATTTTCAAAACTGAGTAATGCTAAAAATGGGTACACTACTAGAAAACATATTAACTGTTATCTAAGGGTAAGAACTATTTAGAAGGTGTTTTAAATAAATTAATGCAACAGAATAAATCAATAATAAAAGTATTTTCTATTTAAAAAAAGTAATTTTGAAGCAAATTAATAGTACTTATAGAAGTCTTAAATGACATTTATCATACACATTTCAAATTGGCATTTCAGAAGAATCTTAACAATGTAGGTAACAGTTATTGGCATCCAGACACAGAAACCTAAGCACAATTCCTTATGATATGAAAGGACTGTACTCAAAGTGCCACGAGAGTATCAGCACTTGGTTCAGCCTGAGAGTTTCAAGAAAACTACTTAGTAGCCCCATAAAAGACAGCATCATTAAAATTCCGAAAACATGGTTAATTTGGGTAAAATCTGCAAGCCAAAAAAAAAAAAAGCAATCCCCTAACCTATCATAGAAAGGCCTATATAAACTTTGCTCAGTAATGAGCATCACAATCTAATTATATCAGAATATCCAGGGGACTGGAGCTCAGACATCAGTATTTATTTGTAAAAGCTGCCCAGGTGACTATAACACTCATGATGTCAGCACCATGACTGATTCAAGCTTAGAATCCTATCGACTTAAAGACAGTCTTGAGGCTGCATTAGTGAACACTTGGGTCCCTAAGGGGATCCATGGTCTGAGACTGCTTTCACTTGTAACCTTTTGGTATGTGCTAATAACATGAAAGATAAAATTTCATTTCTGGTATCTCATGGCACTTTGGCATAAGCCAAGAAAATTAAGTGACTGCTAATCCTCAACACCGTATGCTGACTAAAATGTTTAAATTGTTTAAACTTTATGCTTTAAAGTAAAGCCAGGATAACTAGAGACCTGAAATCAGGAACTTTCAGTACATAAAGACCAAATCCGGGCCGGGTGCGGTGGCTCAAGCCTGTAATCCCAGCACTTTGGGAGGCCAAGGCAGGTGGATCATGAGGTTAAGAGATCGAGACCATCCTGGACAACATGGTGAAACCCCGTCTCTACTAAAAATACAAAAAATTAGCTGTGCATGGTGGCGCGTGCCTGTAATCCCAGCTACTCGGGAGGCTGAGGCAGGAGAATTGCCTGAACCCAGGAGGCGGAGGTTGCGGTGAGCCGAGATCGAGCCATTGCAGTCCAACCTGGGTAACAAGAGCGAAACTCCGTCTCAAAAAAAAAAAAGACCAAATCCTGCTAGGGTCACTTTCACCACCTATTTTCAAGAAAAACACCTACATATGAGCATTTAGACAACAAAGCCAGCACCTAAGAAGTATGCATCTTGGCTGTGAGCAATGGCTCATGCCTGTAATCCCAACACTTTGGGAGGCTGAGGCAGGTGGATACCTTGAACCCAGGAGTTTGAGATCAGTAGGGCAACATGGGGGAACCCTGTATTTACAAAAAACACCAAAAAAATTTATTTGGGCATAGTGGTGTGTGCCTGTAGTCCCAGCTACTTGGGAGGCTGAGGCAGGAGGATCAACTAAGCCTGGGAGTTTCAAGGAGTTCAATTACAGTGAGCCGTGATCATGCCACTGAGCCTGTTAGTCCCGCTCAGGTCCTACTTAGGCCTTCTTTCTTCATGAGACTCTGCCCCACCCACTCCTGGTCACCTTTGTCTCTACCTTCTCTTCATTTCTCCAGAACTTACTTTGTATCTCAAGGTGCATACTTCCTTTTTGCTTTTATTTTTTGAGATGGGCTTAGATTAGAAAGGCAACACTCCAATCTTGGAGGAAGAAACCTTGGTATCACTGCAAACTGAAGGCCAAATTAATTTAAAATGTCAAATGGCTTAAGAAAGTTTCTTAGCTTTTAAATATTAAGTATTACTATAAAGTTTATAGTAGGAAAGATAATGACATTCCAAGAGATTAGACAATCATTTATATTAGCTTTATGGAAAGAGGCAATATTCCAACTACTTTTTTTTCTTTTTTGAGATGGAGTCTCGCTCTGTTGTCCAGGCTGAGTGCAGTGGAGGGATCTCAGCAAACTGCAACCTCTGCCTTCCAGGTTCAAGCGATTCTCCTGCCTCAGCCTCCTGAGTAGCTGGGACTACAGGTGCGTGCCACCATGCCCAGCTAATTTTTTTGTATTTTAAGTAGAGATAAGGTTTTACCATGTCAGCTAGGATGGTCTCGATCTCCTGACCTCATGATTCCCCTAACTTTAGCCTCCCAAAGTGCTGGGATTACAGGCGTAAGCTATCATGCCCAGCCCTGATATATTTTTTTTTTCTGAATTATCCACAGTCTAAATCTAAAGAAAATAGAATACTTAAGACAATATTTTAATATTCTTTCTCCTCAGAATGCATATTAATGCCAAAATGAACGTTTTATGGCCTTTTGGTAAAAACAAACTCATTATTTGGCATAAAAGATGGCTGCTGGAGGTTTTGGAAATATGGTTATTCTTAGGTTTCCTAACCTTGAAGTAAAGTACAGCAATAATCCTAAAAACTACAGGTAATACATAGTTTGTAGCTGAAAATTTGACTTGCTATTATGAGTAAATACAATTAAAGAAACATTTATAATTTATACAAGATTTACAAGTCAGGTAATGTCACCAAAAAACACAAGCAGCTGAAAAATGCTTCCCATATGAAAGCAAACGTTCGCCCCATCCACTCCCCAATATTTTAATAAGAATTCATCAATATAAGAATTACGCTTATAGTATAAAAATATGTGCAATGGAAATTAATACTGTACCAAGGTATAGTTTGGTTTAAATATTAAAAAAAAGCAATTAAGTTTGTACTGATTGAGGATAGCCAATATTATTTACACTTATTTCTTAGAAGACCTAGAGCCCCTTCTCCTTCATTCAAAAAATATGTGTACCAAATATATATATTTCTTATACACTGTTCTTTGCTTAAGACTTTTCACTATGTCACTATCTTTTTCCCCATCAAGATGCAATTATACTATTTTAGTCAAGTTAACACTTTAACTGATATTAATATTCTAAATGTAAAGAGTGTGGTCTTACGTGCTTCATTTACTGAGGCTGGAGAAAGCTTACTAGTTTAAGGTATTTAAGGGCTTATATTTGTAAGTATGTCTTTCAAATACTATTTTTAATTTATAAAGATATAATCAGTAAACTAATCCTAACACAGCAAAACCATAATAAAGAACAAGTAATTAACACTTGCAAGCCTCTAAAAAATATTATCACATCTGAAATAACCCCAAACTGGGATTATCTGCCTAAGTCATACATATATATATTTTATATATAAATATATATAAAATCATATATAATTATATAAATATATATAAAATCATATACATATTTTTTTCTTTTTAATTTTTGAAATGGGGTCTCACTATGTTGCCCAAGCTGGAGTGCAGTGGTGAGATCAAGGCTCACTGCAGTCTTGACCTTCCAGGCTCAGTGAATCCGCCTACCTCAGCCTCCTGAGTGGCCGGGACTAAAGGTGCGCACCACGAGGCCAGACTACTTTTTGTACAGAAAGGGCTTCACCATGCTGCCTATACTGGTCTTGAACTCCCCGGCTTAAGCAATCTGCCCACCTGGGTCTCCCAAAGTGCTGGGACTACAAGCATGAGCCCCCACACCTGGCGAATCTTACATAAAGAAACATAGTATTCAAATTAATTTTAATTTCATCCATCTGCCCACAAGGTAACTCAATCTCACTAACCTACCTTTTTTGTGTGTGGTAGTCTTTTTCTTTAAATTAAGACTATCAAAATACTTTTAAAAATAATATGAAATCAATCATGTATCTCACATGAAATCCCAGAGGTTGTTTACAATTCCCTTAATGAAAACATAACAGCCATAACATACATACCCCAACAATACTGGATAATATTAGATCATATCTACTACTATAACTAACCTACATGTCAAGCAAGATCTTGTATGGGTTTATGTGATATGATACAAACTGCAACAATATTTCTTTGAAAAAAACATTTACTTTTAGAAGTAGCAGCAGAACCCAAGAAAGCAAAATCCTGCAACCAAAACCTGCATCTCCCTGCATCCCCTCAACAAAAACCTGTTAACAAAAAGTTTGCAGGAAAATAAGGTTGATTAAAAGGAAATATAAGCATAATCTGCTAGAGGAAATACAGTGAAAAAGTTGTCAGGCTCTTTTCTAAAAAATGGTTGAATCTGAATTATTTGAAATCAAATCAGAGACCATGACAAGTTGAGTTCTAACAGATGACTTACAGAGCACAGCAACAGCCCCAGACTCGAACATGAGACATTCTTCCTTATGCCTAGTTTCCACTATGAGGCTGAAAGGTGGGGGGTCCAGTTTGTGATAGATCCGGAATCCTTTACTGAACGCCATTCTCCTTTCTTCGGAGGCAGCCCTGTGAAAATCAAGCAAAGCAAAGCAAATGAAGCTGATGTTTCCTTCTGCAGCAAGCACTGCAAAGCATCCAGAAGTCCCTCCCTGCCAGGTTTTGATGGGGGGTTGGGGTGGGGAAAAACAGCTCAGGGAGAAAATGGCTTATTCCAAAAGATAAGTCGTCACTTAATTTTACCAAAAAGCAAGAGGAAAAGCTACCAATTATCACACCAAGGCAAGACAAGGTTTTAGCACTGTAAGTCCATCAACGGTTTGGTTAAGATGAATTTCCTGTTTAATTTATGCTTACTGAAAGGAAAAATTTTGAGCGTATTTCGTTCGGAGTTGTTTAATCAGCTTCCTGCTTCAAGATCTGTCATTACGTTGAAAGGGAACCGATTCGGAAACTTCAAGCAGTTCCTTAGAGGGGAAAGGAGCGGCGGTGGGTAAGAAGGGTGACAAGGCTGGTTCAAAGCTCCTTAGGGGGCAGGAGGAGGTAAAGGATTATCCTACGCGACAGGCTCTCCTGGGGGTGGCGAGGAAGGGCAAGGGAAACCGCACAGGTTACCGCCGCCTCCCCTGCCCCGGGCTACCGCCGGCTGGGGGGACGGCAGGCGGGGCTGAAAAATACGAATGGCCACCCGGGAAGAGTCACGACTCGGGGCACCGACCCTACTCGGGCTCCTCAGGGGTCCCGGGCAGTCGACCGCCCAGGAAAACCGCTCTTTCTCAGACAGACGGAGGACCGGAGCAGCCCAGCCCCTCCATTTATGCGCCAGAAAAGCTACCCCGGCTCCCAGGCGGATTCGGTTCGTTCCCGCGGGCAGGCTGACAGCCGCTGTCACCAAAGCTCCCTGCCCGACTCGGCACTCGGCGCCCGGCACACCCGAGGTCTCCTCACAACCCCGCCCGCCCTCCTGCACCCCGGCCTCTCGAGGTCGCCCCTCACCGCTCCCGCTGAAGGTGCGGCTGCGGCGGCTGATCTCCGAGACGTCCGCCCGCCCGCCCGGCTGCCAGTGAGTCTGGCCGCGACCGCTCCCCGCCCCCCGCCGGCTTGCTCACCTCTTCCTACGGCTCCTCCTCCTCCTTCTCCCACAGCCGCCGGAAGCGTCACTTCCGCTCCAGCAGGCCCATCTCTTCCGCATTGCGCCGCGGGCGGGGACGGAAGATCCGCCCCTCTCGGGGGAAGGGGCGGGGCGTCAGGATGGAGGACACGCCCACTCTGGGCCGACCTGCCGGGCCGAGCACTAGCGGGCTGCCGCAACCTTCGCCTCCAGCGACCTTCGCCTCCAGCTGCCGCCCCCTAGGCCGCAGCTGCGGATCCCACCGCCGGGGATGCAGGGAGAGGGAAGATCCGGCCTCCTTGGTCCCCTCGCGTGGGCTCTTCAGAGCGTGAGCGCCGGGGAGGGACTCCGGGGAAGAGCCTGGGGGGCTGCGTATTGCTGCTGCCCAAGCTGGGCGTCAGGACCACCCCCTGCCGCCCCCACGGGCCTGACGGGCAAGGAGGGGAGGGCTCGGGACGGTCGGCTCGCGGAGCCAACCAGGTGGCGCTTGAAGAGCTGTCCATGGTGTCGCCCAGCAAAAGGCACCGAGTTCCTAGTCTCAGCCTCTGGGTAGGTAGCAGAAGAAAAACTAATGCTTGCTCTGGAACAGTTCTGTTCGGTGCCTTTTCTTGTGTGTTCTGGAGCTCACAGGGTTCTACGGAAGAGTGCTTAGGTGTACTCGATGGAGAGTGGGAAGTCACAAACCACGATTTCAAGGCTGAGTCCAACAAAACATGGCTGTAGGGAGGCCACAATAGCGACAGCTGTGGTTGCCACTTTTGAATAGCTTTTGCCTACCATTGAATTTGGTAACTAAAGGTACTTGTTTTATCTCGTCCTTATTTTTCAACAGATCGTGCTTCCTGGCTAATATCAGCGTGTCCCACAGATTTCTTATTTGTTTCCATTGAGTAGACCTAATAAGAATGAGGTCAAAGTCCACAGGGCAGAAAGCAATTGAAAACCTGAAGAACCCCCCACTCAAACTGTTTCCACTTGCGTTTGCTTTTTCTTTACCTCTTCCCCTTCTGATTTTCAACAGCCAAAGCAGAATTTAAATTTGGTCATGTTGCAAAAATCATTTCCCCCTTCAGGCCCTGTCATGTGACTTGATTTTTTCATCCATTTTAGAGAAGCTGCACCCACCCTGGTTTCAGGACACTGAACTAGTTATAATTTATTAGAAAAGAAGCCACTTCAATCATGAGGGAGAAATACAAAGATTCTTGGATTTAGTTCTAAGAACTGGAGGGGATTTCTATCTCAGTACTGTCTCAGAAAAGCTGTTGTTATCAAATGCATTGCTTGGGAGGTAGCTTTTATGACAACTGAAATCACTCAGTTTCAAGAGGAACGGGGGCCTGAAACCAGACATGCTTACTCCAAAACCCAAAATCCTTTCCATCATGCCTGTGTGTCTGTAAGGCTACTAGAAACGCTTCCTTTCTTATAGTGGGAAGCATGGGTACTAAGCTACTAAGCTCTCTTAGGAACAAGTGTTCTGCATATTCCTGATCCCTTTTCATTTTGGACTAAGGAGATTTAGGTCAAAATTTCTGGGTTCTGGTTTGGAATTCCTGCTTTTTTCTTCAAATTAAACTGGGGAGAGGGGGGTGGGTAGCAAGACTCTTATTCCTAGACTTCTTAGAAGGCCACAGCCTTTCCACATCTCATTTTAGTCATGAAAAAAGCACATGCCCAGAGTTTGAAAAACATAAGGCTATTTTACTAGAGGCTTTTTCATCTTGTCCCTCTTTCCTATTTATACTTCTACGTCTGTTACAGCATTTGACAATAGCTGGAGAAAATTCTCACTGACCTTGAAATGTCTTTGGGGTAGGCTGACTTAAAAATATAGGTTAAGTGGCATACACAAACTTCTTAGTGAGATCCTAAGTGCCTGCAGAGACAGGCTGACACCAACTCGACCCTTGAAACTGAGCAGTGAAGAGCCTGTGGGAAGCTAAAAAAAAAAAATGCTACTTCTTCAAAAAAGATATCCTTACATTAATCTCTTGAACTTGAATGTTAATTTAGGCTAATTTGCAGATTTGATTAAGGGGTCTTGAGATTATTTTGGATTATCCAGATGGGCCCTAAGCAATCACAAGTGTCCCTATAACCGGCACGCAGAGTAAAATTAAACACACACACACACTAGAGAGAGACAGAGACAGAGAGAGAGGTGATGTGAAGACAGCAGCGGAGATTGGAGTAATGTGGCTATAGCCAAGCTATGTCAGCAGCTGTCAGAAGTCGGAAGAGGCAAGGAAGCATTTGAGCCTAGAGCCTTTGGAAGGAGCATGGCCCTGCTGAGTCTGGCCTCCAGAACAGCGAGAAAATACTTTTTGTTGTTTAGACCACCCAGTTCATGGCAATTTGTTACACCAGCTACAAGAAATTAACACAAGGCTGATGTAACTTTCTATCAGGAGAGAGACAGCCTCAGGTAGGTGTTTCAGATATCGCATCTTATAGAACAAATTGAAGACAAACACCCGCAATTTTAGTTGCTGATTTGTGACCAAGTTATTTCTCCTATGAGCAACTCTACTTGAAATATGCAATTGATTATGTGGAAACATGGAATTGTTATTTTCATAGGAAAAACACTCACATAGTGGCAATATATAGCCCAACCTAATAGTATGTCTCAGGCAGAGTATATAAGAATTTACTTATTTATAGATGACTAGTGATTATCCCAAACAATGACATTGAAAAACTATATCAGGTACATGGCTACAAATTTTGACAGGTGTTTATTATGTGAATTAGTAGCAGCACCTGCTTTTCTCTTGGCTTTTTCTTTTTGTTAAAAATGCTAGATAACATGGAAAATCAGGGAAATATTAGTAGTCTGATTCAGTAACCTTTAACAGCTTTTCAGGTTACACAGGCTTTTATATCAAGATCAGGATCTGGAAAGCAATAGTGCTCTGCAGATCCTGATCCTGATATAGTATAGTATAGCAGGATCTGCAGACCCTGGTTGTAGCTGGCTATGTTCCCCACTAATGACTGTGAAAGGAATGGCTCACTGTTAAAGAGAAAATAGGCCAGGTGCGGTGGCTCGCGCTTGTAATCCCAGCACTTTGGGAGGCTGGGGTGGGTGGATCACAAGGTCAGGAGTTCAAGTCCAGCTTGGCCAAGATGGTGAAACCTCATCTCTACTAAAACTACAAAAATTAGCTGGGAGCGGTAGCAGGCGCCTGTAATCCCAGCTACTCCGGAGGCTGAGGCAGGAGAATTGCTTGAACCCGGGTGGCAGAGATTGCAGTGAGCCGAGATCTCACCACTGTACTCCAGTCTGGATGACAGAGACTCTGTCTCAAAAAAAGAAAAAAAAAAAAAAAAAAAAAGAGAGAAAACTGGTCTTGAAAGGCAACACAACAGCAGGTTACAAATAGCATTGGCTTTTTCTTTAAGAAATTCATTGTAACCAGTGAAGGATAAGATTTTAAATTAGAAAAATGGAAATCCTATGAATAAAAATCTAGTAAGCTTGAGAGCAGAATCCCTGTGGAAAAAAGAAAAAAAACAGACTGAAAAATAACTTGCAGGTACCATAGGCAGGAAATTGCCACTAGAGCAAACAGGGAACTTGTGATAAATAAAAATGAAGTGTTTTAATTTGGAACAAGAGACCAACTGAAGAGAGATCAAATGTAGGGGGTTTATTTTAATGACCCACAAGGATTCTCGTAGAAATCAAAGTGCCAGAGCCAGAAACAGGGCTTAACCTTCAAGATTAGAGCTGGGGGATGTTCACTGTTCCAGTTGGCTCTGGGTCCGTAAGCAACAGCAGTTTCACTAAGGTTACCCACAGAAGGTAAGCTTTCATGATCAAAATGATTTCTGCAGTATTCTGTCAAAACTTTTCTCGTACATTTTCCTAAAGATATTTAACAAGAGCCTAAGAGTCATGCGCTAGGGATTCTCATTGTAATGAATCACTGTATCCTTTAAGCCTCTGCTGGAGTTAGGACTGACAGGAAGCCAGCACAAATTACTAGGGGCTGAAGTCCAGCAGCAGGCCAGGTGCACATCGATTCTAATCCCATATAACAAAATTCAGCCTGTGTTTGGGCGATCTGACGCAGCTCTTAGCAGCGGTGAACCCGGTATCCACAGTTTCAGTTCTGGAGGGCAGTCTTCAAAACGTTTATGGAAAATACAAGACCTCCCAAACATTCAGATATATTTAATTGTTCTTCCTACATGTCGTGCTGTTTTTCTCATTTTCATTTACTTGAAACAGATCAAATGTTTTGTCATAATCAGTGAATGGCAAGGCTCCCTTTATTTCACAGGTATTACCATGTTAGAGATGAGAAGAGCTCTTGTAACCATAAACAACCGCTACAATATAGTAACTTACGGTTTTCTATTGTATACTGCAGCTCTGTAACATTTAACCATTTTTATAAGGGTTTCATGATTTCCAGAATGATCACTAGCATTTCCAATATTTTGGCCAAGTATGGGTGCTGGTTAATGTTACCACTGCAGGCAACTGTGGCTCTACTCAACTGAAGACCTCTTGTAGGCAGTGTGGACCGTAACTGTTGTAGCTGGCCCTGCTGAAACGTTAGAACTGTCCCAGTGTCTAAGATCATCCTTCCCTCCTTCCTTCACACAGGTCAGGCCTGCCTGCCTTGTTGTCTGACAGCTTTCCCAGCCGCCTGCAGGCTCCTCTCCATTTTTTCTTATATGCATTCCCCCGCAATAAACTTCTTGGACATTTAATGCCATCTCTGTGTCTGCTCCCAGGAGGTCCCTGACTGACACACTGGATCATTTAACCTCCAATTCCTTTCCTCCCTTGGCTGAGGTCTGTTCCAAGAAATAGCTCAAGGACACTCCAGCCTGTTGCACCCGCCAAGGAAAACCCCTCGGGCAGAGGAGCAGGTGCTTGCAAGAGGACACCAGTGGCAAAAACAGGGACATGGCGAGACATTGACATCATTGGCTACAGTAGTACTAATCACTCTTTTGACTGCGGTTTATGTTGTTTCAATAAAGTTGCCTTCCTTTTCAAAAACGTTTGTCACTTGTTTTGCAGTTAATCTCAGAGGATTGGTCCGGAAGAAAGAAACTGAAAAGCAAAACCAACTTTATTAAAATGTAACCCTCTGGATTTGTCTTTTCAGAATTCCTTTCATAAGAAATATCCTTAAGCTATTTCAGAAATAAAAATGTTCTGACTGAGATAGAAAAACCATCAGTTTTATGTAGCCTACATCAAATTCCTACTGTGATGTTCAAACCCATTCCTAAAACCAATACAGCCTGACAGATTTCATAGGATAAAAAGTCTGAGTTTAAGAGTTCTTAAAAGCAGAGCAATGAGTGTAATGAGTTTGGTATTAACATGCAGTTTAAGGCCCAACTGATCTGCATGTGATACATATACATGTTTATATGTTTTATTCTATTTAAGATGAGAATAGGTGTTCTGACTTTAATTCTACTTAGTAGTCCAGTAAGGTGTAACAAAAAAATTCATCTGGAATGAATAACTGATTTGGTTTGGCTCTGTGTCCCCACCCAAATCTCACCTCGGATTGTTAATAATCCCCACATGTCAAGGGTGGGACCAGGTAGAGATAAATGAATGGGGTGGGGGTGGTTTCCACCATGGTGTTCTCCTGATAGTGACTCCTCACTACATCTCATGGTTTTATAAGGGGCTTCCTGCTTCCCTCAGCACTCATTCTGTCTCCTGCTAACCTGTCAAGAGGTGCCTTCCGTCATGACTGTAAGTTTCCTGAGGCCTCCCCACCCATGCAGAACTGAGTCAATTAAACCTCTTTATAAATTACCTAGTCTCAGGTATGTCCTTTTAACAGTTTCTCATCCTTACACATTATAAATTACCTAGCCTCGGGTATGTCCTTCTCATGCTGTTATAAGGACATACCCGAGGCTAGGTAATTTATAATGTGTAAGGATGAGATAAAATCGACAGAACAAACAGAGGGCATGACACTGTTCTACATATTATGTCCTGATCAAGGGTACATATAGACTGGCTCATAGCCCCACTTGATTAGAATCATTTGAAATGCTGCAAAATTAATCATTAGGAAAATACAACAAAGGATATATTTAAAAATTTAATGCTTGGCTAAAGCTTAATTACATATTATAATTATCAAACGATAGTCCTTAATTTCCAAAAAATTCCTCTTTTGAAAATCACACAATGAGAAAGCATAAACTTTAAAACAAGTTCTCTGAATATTTACAATGTGGTATAAACATTGTAGAAGACCATGGATATTAAATTGCCTGGGTGTGGCTAATCAGCAAGGCGTATTCTTTATTGCATATTTAACTCACATATGTGGGATTTTAAATATGACAGACTACTAAAATTCAAATGCATGTATCTGCAAGCTGGGCAGGGAGTAAAATCATGAATGAGACAGGATGGTCAGCCCATAACCATGCATTAGGTTGTGGGTTTATTATTTTCAAAAGTGAAATTTCTATGTTCCATTTGAAACTATGTTGCAGATATCATTTAGCGTTCATATTAAACCCACATTTGACTCTAACGCTGATTCAAGGAAGAAAGTTCAACATTCACTCAATGACTAAGTCCACAACTCAACTCTCAATGTTAAGGCAGCACAGCTACAGTGACAGCAACGCTAACCAAAAGGTAATGAACATTTAGCCACTTGCCAGCCCTTTCTTTTGTTACAACAGTGTAGTCATTTCCCTAAGACAATTTGCTACCGGATAATTTTCTGCTGTTAAAAGACTTCCTCTATAGAAAAACACCACAAATTTCCAGTGTTAAAGTAAGTCCATGGTGGTATAAATATGTATATGCATAATTACACAATTTACACTGCACACATCGTTTACAGAGGACAATTAACTGGGAGGGTTAATTTGAATGACCATACAAAATACTTCTGTAAACAAAGTATGATGGGCAGTAAAGAAAACATTCATAGACGCCTAGAAATAATTTGAATTCCTTTCATTCTGAAGAAATCTCATTTAAGGACACAGTACTGAATATAATGTGTTTTGTATTAAAACAAGAATCGCTATTTTACAGTTTAAAAACTTTACATATATACAAAATTTACACATTGGGAATGGTAATCAAGCAAGCAGGCTTTTCAGTCTCACAGATCTATTTTCCTTCAATCAAAGACTTAAATTCTTTCACATTGTGGTCACTTGCAACAGACATAGCATGATCCAAAGCTCGAACACTTGCAAGGAGTTTTACTATCTGTTTTATGTTTTCCCTAAAAGAAAAAAAAATGTAGCAGCATTTCATTAATTAGTACATCCAAGAGAAAATTTGCTACTGATTTAATGGCATATTACACCTTCTGCAATCAATTTTTTTAAAGCACACATTTGCAAGAAGGGAAACATACGTAAGCTACAGCATGTAAAAAAATTCTAGATTTATCCATATAAAACAAAACTTACATATGTTTAAATGACTAACCAAGAGACAGGGGACTCATTTTAAAAAATAAAACAGAGAATTCATTCAAATCAATGTGTTTCATTAATATCGAGAAAGAAAAGAAAGCAATCTGTTTTCAAACTACTTGAGAGGCCTGTCTCATTCCTTCCAAACTGGAGTCCTGGCTCTTTTAGAGTATACCTGGAACACAAATGATATTTGTGTCGCTTGGCTGGGTGCGGGGGCTCACACCTGTAATCCCAGCACTTTGGGAGGCCGAAGCAGGTGAATCATGAGGTCAGGCGTTCAAGACAAGCCTGTCCAAAATGGTGAAACCCTGTCTCTACTAAAAATGCAAAAGTAGCCAGGCACGGTGGCAGAAGCCTGTAATCCCAGCTACTCAGGAGGCTGAGGTAGGAGAATCTCTTGAACCAGGGTGACAGAGGTTGCAGTGAGCTGAGATCAAGTCACTGCACTCCAACCTGGGTGACAGAGTGGGACTCCATCTTTAAATACCATCAAGATCCAGCATAATTTCCACTCTGCCAAAATTCACTAAAGCATAATCTGACTCCTTATCACCCCAGTTAGAAGTCATTCTGCTTTCTTATTATGAAGTAATCCTCAAATTACCTAGAGAATTGCTGAAACACAGATCACCCCTGACCTCATCCCAAGAGTTCTATTCAGTAGGCCCAGAGTGGAGCCTCTGAGAACTTGCAAGTCTATCGAACTCCCAGGCCATGCTGATACTGCTGGTTCAGGGACCGTTTAAGAATGACTGTTTTAACATTAAGCTTGAACCCCTCATGAGAAACAAGACATAATATGACATTAGTAACTGTCTTATCTACAGAATTGTAGTAAGCACCTATTAGGGAAGATTAGAATTTGCAAAATTTTGCAGCACGTGTGAAACCTGCTTTGTGCACTGCACAAACCAAGTGCTTACATAGCTGATAAAGTACTTTTCTGTAGAAAATTAAATACTGAGGCCGGGCACGGTGGCTCACGCCTATAATCCCAGCACGTTGGGAGGCCGAGGTGGGTGGATCTCGAGGTCAAGAGATCGAGACCATCCTGGTCAACATGGTGAAACCCCGTCTCTACCAAAAATACAAAAATTAGCTGGGCATGGTGGCACGTGCCTGTAATCCCAGCTACTCGGGAGGCTGAGGCAGGAGAACTGCCTGAACCCAGGAGGCAGAGGTTGCAGTGAGCCGAGATCACGCCATTGTACTCCAGCCTGGGTAACAAGAGCGAAACTCCATCACAAAAAAAAAAAAAAAAAAAAGAAAAAAAGAAAATTAAACACTATTTGTTGATATTTAACTCCCACAGAAACACTGTTAAATATATGTAAATCAAAGTTTAAAATTTGGTAATATTTATCTAGTACAAAACAACACACTAAGAAAAAAATTAGTACTAACAAATAAGAAAATGGCACACCCTAAGAACAAAATTAAATAAACCAAAATCACCTTCCAAAGAATTTCACCATTAAAATCTTTAATATCTACTTTAATTTTATTGTGAAAAAATATCCAATTTTCTCACAGGAAAATAAGGTCCTTTTTCAAGAATGGGGAATGAGGGAACAGAGAGAGGTTTTGTTATGGGGTAGGACTAACGGTGTGAGCTAAACAAAAATGAAACTTTGACATTACGAAGACACATGAAATTAAAATTTTAAAAAGAAAATCCCTTCAAACTGCCCTAGTGTTATTATTTACTTTTTATGCTAGAGATTTATCCCCAAATTACCTGACCATCTACAAATTAATGTCCACAGAAAGGCTAATGGTTCATTCACTTGTTTCTTGCAACCTTTGCTGAAAATTAGAAATAAGTTGCTCCCAAAAAACCATGAGTGATAACCTCTAGCCCATAATATGGATAAAAAAAAAAAACCTCCCCAAACTGGGAAAAAAAACCTTGAATTTACCCCCAAGAGTCTGAGACCTCTCTAGTTCTTCAAGGAGGGAAGATACAGAAAACCACCATTTATTTGCTCCCCTGAGGGCTGGTGCTTACTAGAAATCTTCCCTTAGTATCTTCATAGACAACATACTGAAAAAAGATAAAGTAAAAACCACAAAAATAAAAGATTATGTGCATTTTTGGTAGGTTTATAATACTAAGTGAGCATATAATTTAAAATATAAACATCTCTACTTAAAGCATTTTAATGCTAAATCTGGCAACTAATTAAAATAACTCTAGATTACCATTTCATTAATTACAAAATTACCTTGCATTTCTTTTTTCCACATCAGAGCACCCGATACTGTTTCTATAAATTGTATCTGCTAAGTGTACAAGGTATCGACAAAAGTTTTCTAACTGAGAAATAGTCCTTTCTCCTTTCAGATTCATGAACCATTGTTTGGGGAAACAATTGATTACCTGCAGAGAAGAAAGGTGTAAAATAAAATAGTTAAGACAGAATAAATGAAAAGCAGTCTAGATAATGGGTATAAATGTATTTTACCAGAAAACTTGCTATTGAGCTACAGCAATTACTCTGAAGTAATATTCTCTTAAATCTGACTTCCTACATTAACTAAACCAATATACCCGAATTTTTGCCCCAACCAATAGCTTAGGCACTCAAAGCAAAAGATAAATTATCTGTCCAATATTTAAGTAAATTAGTAACATAAAACTGACAACCAACTGCTTCATTTTCTAGTCTTCTAGGATGGCCTAAATAAACGGAGTTTCTGGCCAGGCATGGTGGCTCACACCTGTAATCCCACCACTCTGGGAGGTGAGGCAGATGGATCACCTGAGGTCAGCAGGAGTTCAAGACCAGCCTGGCCAACATGGCAAAACCCCGTCTCTACTAAAAATACAAAAATTAACCGGGCATGGTGGCTCATGCCTGTAATCTCAGCTACTAGGGAGGCTGAGGCAGGAGGATCACTTGAATCTGGGAGGCAGAGGTTGCAGTGAGCCACGATCGTGCCAGTGCACTCCAGCCTGGGCAACAGAGTGAGACTCCATCTCAAATAAATAAATAAATAAAATAAGCTGAGTTTCCTTTATCAGCAGCTTTTGATGTAAAACTATGAGTCACATAAAAATGAAATTACAGCACCCTCTACCCCCAATAATTCCATGAATAGGCACTGGTGCATGTTGATGATGAGAGTCGAGTTGGCCCAGACTGGGGTTAAGATAAGGCTATTATTATCCTGAAGTTAAAACTTTTATTAATACCTACAAAATATTAAAATTTTACTCATTATCTATAAAAATATGGATATAAATAGATGAAGAGATACATATGATAGTATACATTTTTTTTTTTTTGAGACAGAGTCTCACTCCATCACCAGGTGCCAGGCTGGAGTGTAGTGGGGTGACCTCGGCTCACTGCAATCTCCACCTCCCAGGTTCAAGCAATTCTCCTGCCTCAGCCTCCCAAGTAGCTGGGACTATGGGTGCACGCCACCACGCCCAGCTAATTTTTTTTGTATTTTTAGTAGAGATGGGTTTCACCATGTTGGCCAGGATGTTCTTGATCTCTTGACCTCGTGATCCCTCCGCCTTGGCGTCCCAAAGTGCTGGGATTATAGGCGTGAGCCACCCTGCCCGGCCAATAGTATACATTGTTATGTTAAAACGCTGCAGGGGTTTGGAGCTACTTAGGCAGTCACACTGTCAACCTTACCTGCAAGTCCAATAATCACAGGGGTTTCATAAAATTCTCAAATCCCTCTTCAAACAAACAAAAACAACCAATTCATTTTAACGTATGTGCTTTAAAAACTATACTGTATCATTTAACTCACATTTTGGGCTTTTTTGATGCTGTCATCTCCATATTCTGAATTCTGAAAAGCCATGAGAATATATCTATTTAATAAACCGTCTATTGATAACTCTTGTAGAGTTTTATTTGAGAAAATGCCATACCACTGAAGAAAATTCCCTAATAGCTGGAAAGAAGAAAAAAAATTAAGTAATGTGAAACAGATTAGGTACAAAGTAAGTAAGTTACATAGTAAAACACCATATAAAATACAGCAGACCAAAACTACTAAGTATTAATACTTTCAAAGGTACAAACATTTCCTAGAATGGTTAGATTTAAATATTAAATTTTAATTAGTCAAAATTGAAACAGCCACATGTAGCTAGTGGCCACAGCACAGGTCAGCATAGATACAGAACATGTTCCATCATCGTATGACAGTAGTACGTGACAGGGAGTACTGATTCTTAGATAAGTGTCCTCCCTTCAAAGCTACACTCGAGCTGGTTCTATGCATCCCCCGCCTCCCGCAAAAGATGGAAGAATCTGACTACAACCCTGCCTGGCTACCACAAATCATGAACTAGGACCAAGTTATATCACTTGTGCATCTCAAGCTACCCAAGCTCAATACACAGAAAATGAAAGCTATCATCATAAAATGAAAGCCCCATCCCATCCCACCGTAAAAATTTCTAGTTCCCCAGTTGTTTCTCAACTTAGTAAATGGTAACACCATTCAAGCAGCTGCCCAAGTCCCATGTCTGGATGTCATTCTTGACCTCTCTCTAAAGTTGTGTGACTCCACCACCATCCAGTCTGTCCATTTCCCTCAGTTCCTGCTGCCATCCCCCGAATCTGACCCACCTTAATCTCTTCGGAAGCCTGCAGTTACTCAAGTGATTGAGCAACAGCATGGAGTAGCCTTTCTCAAGCAGGGCTCTGCAAGAATTCTAAACCTATAGAAAATGATTTTGTGGCTCTTTACTAAGTTTTCCCAAGAATGATACATAGCTAATACCATTACAGACGCATAGGAAAGAAAGAATTCATTATAGATCATAGAGGCCTTAAGGCATTAGGTATTAGGTCTCCCACAGAAGCCAGTTGAGAAGAGCTGCTCAAGAGTCAGACTGGCCTGAGCTGGATTCCCATCTCTACCATTACCGATGGAATGACCTTGGGCAGGTTATTCTGTGCCTCACTGCCCCATCAGTAAAGTGAAAAATTATGTATACCTCACTGAGCCATTCTGAGGATTCAACAAGATAATCTATATAAAAGGTGTGGCATACTGCTTGGTACACAGTCAACACACAGTAAGTACTAGTTCCCCTAAAATACACAATAAATATCAGTTCCCATTTTCATTATTACTATCCATACCTACTTCAATCTATTATCTCCACATAGCAGACAGAGTAATATTAAAACTGGCAATTTATGGCTGGGTACAGTGGCTCACACCTGTAATCCCAGTGCTTTGAGGGGCCAAGGAAGGAGGACCACTTGAGCTCAGGAGTTTGAGACCAAGCTTGGGCAACACAGCAAGACCTCCTCTCTTAAAAAAAAAAAAGGCAATTTGTTTACTTACCTTCCCGCTAAAAACCCTTCCATGATCCACACATCTATAGTTAACTGGTTTTCAACAAAGGTACAAAAGCAATTCAATGGACTGTGAAAGGAAACTACCTTGGGCTTCTTCAAGCTGGGAACCACTCAGGGCAAATCTGCCTCCCATTCTATTCAAAGTTATCTCTCTGCTCACAGGGATAGATTGCCTCTTCTGGAAAGACTTATCAGAAACTCCCAAGAATGCAACCATTTCTCTCTCTCACCTCAGTGTGACCTGAAAGTCTCCCGGTGTGGGAGAGGCCTTGCTTTGAGCTGTCTCGGCCTTTCTGGATGGAACTAATGTACTTCTTACATATTGACTGATATCCTGTCTCCCTAAAATGTATAAAACCAAGCTGTGCCCCGACCACCTTGGACATATGACAGTAGCACTTCCTGAGGCAGTGTCACAGGCACATCCTCAACCTTGGCAAAATTAACTTTCTAAATTAACTGAGACCTGTCTCAAATTTTCAGGGTTCAAAGGACAAAGGATAGCCTTTTCAACAAAGCGCTGGAACAAATAAATTTTAATCCAGGCCTCACACCCTATAATAAAAATTAACTTGAAAAAAGAGTCACAGACCTAAATGTAAAACCTAAAACTATGAAACTTCTAGAAGAAAGGATAGGAGAAAACCTTTGTGGCTTCATGTTAGGCAAAAATTTCTTAGATATCACATCTAAAGCATAATCCGTAACAGAAAAAAAAGATAAACTGGGCTTCATCAAAATTAAGAACTTCTGCACATGGAAGACCATCAGAATAGAAAAACAAGCTACAAACTGAAAAAAAAATCTGCAAATTATTGACATGATAAAGGACTTCTCTCCAGAATACAGAACTCAATGCTTAGTAAGAAGAAAGCCTAATTTAAAATGTAAGCAAAAGATCTGAAGACACTTCACCAAAAGACATAAACAAATGGCAAATAAGCACATGAAAACATGCTCAACCCCGTCATTAAGGAAATAGAAATGAAAACCACAATGAGATACCACTCTACCCCACAGAATGACTTAAAAAGTAAAACACTGACAATAGCAAGCATGGTGGGAGTAGGGAATAATTAGGACACGAACAGGCTACTGGTAAGAACGCAAAATGATACAGCCACTTCAGAAGACAGATTCCTGGTTGTTTCACCCAAGTGAAATGAAACTTACATATTCAGAATACCCTTATAGAAGTTTTGTTCATAATTACCCCAAATTGGAAATGTCGGGGCCAAGGGAAAGCTTCCCCTTTGCCCTATGAAGTTTTGCTGAAAATTACTGACAAGAGGCAAATTAACAGGAGAAAAGGCATATACATTTATTTGATCACAGTTTTATGTGACACGGGAGCCTTCAGAGTAAAGACCCAAAGATAGAGGAGAAATTGTAATTTCTCCCAATTTCTCCTCTATGTTTAACAAAAGATGTACGGCTGTACAGAAGCATGACTGGACAAAAAGGTATGATCAGACTGAGAGGACACAGCAAGGCCTGTCTGTCCAGATTCTTCTTGGCCTCTGAGCAGCATTCTTTCTTTCTGGGTAAGGACCCTCTCTGGAATGGGGGTTTTATGACCTATAGTCAAACAAGGTAGGTCAGATGCTTCATAATGGCCAGTTTTCACACAGAAAGGCAGAGGCAAAATTAAGAGTAATATATTTAGGTTTTATGGTTGGCTTTGGGGAAAAGGGGTTCTGGTTTCTATGACCCACCTAGGCAACAGGAATTCTAGTTTCTATGGCAACCCTCAGGAGAGACTGGGACTGAAAGGAGGGCAGGAGAAGGTCAAAGAAAAAGTTCTTCTGAGGCTGTTTCTGAGGCCTTCATTTTCTGGTATTGTTTTCTGAGTCCCAAGAGAAACTACCCAAATGTCCTTAATTAGAAAATAAATAAAAACCAAAACCTAACTCTGGTGCACCTATACAGAAAGGCCAAACCTCAAATGTGTTCAGTGAAAGCAGTTGGTCTCAAAAGTCTGCCTATCATGTAATTTCCTTCCCTTCAAAGGACATAGACCAGGAGGTGGCCCAGGGGCTTGTGATGACCTTGACTACAAAAGGGAATGGGGAATTTTTCAGGACAATAAAAGTTTTACATATCTTGACTTTGGCAGTGATAACGAGGCTGTATCTGCTCATTACTGTATGTAAATTATACCTTCTTTTTTTTTTTTTAATGGAAGCTGAAGAATCTTTCTATGACTTCCTACAACTTTTGGGATAAGGACCCAAGTATTTCACATGACCCACTAGATTCTCCATCATCTGGACTACGGACTTCCTCGCTGACTCCAGCAGTCCTAGGCTTTCTTCAGCTCCTCCAGTATAGCCTGCTCTCTTTCACCTCAGGGCTAACTCCTATTTATTCTCCAAGTATAATGATCTAAATATCACTTCCTGAGGGTGGAAGGAAATCTTCTGGGACTGGCAAATCAAGTCTCTGTGTCCCTTATCACATGTTCCACAATATTTCCCCTTTGATAACTCATCACACCTGCGATTACCTATTTGCTGTCAACTGTGCTGGACTGTGAACTCCACAAAGATTCTAATTCTAGCTTACTTAGTGCTATGTCCCCAAACCTCAGAAGAGTAGCTGCTACAGCAGTCCTCCTTATCTATGGTTTCAGTCAGCTATGGTAAATATAATAAAGGTATTTTGAGAAAGAAAGAGAAACCACACCCATATAACCTTTAACACAATATATTGTTAATAATTGTTCTATTATTCATTATCGTTAATCTCTTACTGTGCCTAATTTATAAATTAAACTTTATCACAGATGTGTATGTAGAGGAAAAAACAGCATATATAGGGTTCGGTACTATCTGTGGTTTCAGGTATCTACTGGGCATCTTAGAACGTATACCCCATGGATAACGGGAGGACTACTGTAGTCTATTTGCTGAAAAAATACATTGTGGCTTAGTCAGGCATTTTTTTGAGTACCATGGACCTTACTTTGGAACTCAGAATTCATTTTCTTTTTGCCCACCTGCAACTGTCTTGATCAAGTTAGAAGAATTCATTTTTTCCTCTGAAAATATCAAACTGGAATGAACTTCTGGAATAAAATTAGTTTCTAAAATAGAGATTTCGGGTATATATAAATAGATCTAAGCCTGTGCAGTCAATAAAAAACAAAACACTTTGCAAAATATAATATATGAAGTCAAACAAAATCTGAGTCATTTAAATAGTCTATGGACACGCACCTTAACTGAAGACCAAAACTGTCGTTGAAAAAACAAGTAAGGCCCAGAATTTTTATTTTCCAAGACACTAAGTAAAAAAAGGAGAAACATATCATGATCAGAGATTTTATACGTAGGTGCCCTATGATTCCTAGACAAAATATTTTTCTACTACACAGGCAAACAAAATAATTAATTTTTAAATTTTTCTTTTCTTTTTTGAGACAGAGTTTCACTCTTATTGCCTGGGCTGGAGTGCAATGTTGCGATCTCGGGTTACCGCAACCCCCACCTCGTGGGTTCAAGCAAGGCAGGAGTGTCTCAGCCTCCCGAGTAGGTGGGATTACAGGTGTGCGCCACCACGCCCTTTTTTGTACTTTTAGTAGAGATGGGATTTCTCCATGTTGGTCAGGCTGGTCTCAAATTCCCGACCTCAGGTGATCTGCCCACCTCGGCCTCCCAAAGTGCTGGAATTACAGGCGTGAGCCACTGTGCCTGGCCTAATTTTTTAATTTTTCAAATAATTGCATTCTGGAAGATAATTTGTTTAAAAGGCAATAGAAGTTTATTCTGACACACTCAGGGAGAACATAAGAGTATTAATTGCTTTGTTCTGCTTAAGGGAACATTCTCCCCACTAATCTAGTCTCTCTGTAAAACACTACATGGGTGAAGTTTGTATTTCAAGCTAGTTTTCCAGAATTTTATAAGCCTTCTCTGAAAGATAATGAAGATTATCTTTAATGGTTTTCAGAGTTACTTACTTTTTGGGATATAAGGGCATAAATACATCATCATCTAGAGTTCTTCTCATTCTCAGTAAAAGTGCCTTTAGGTATACCTAAAGAGTTAAAAGTACATCACACATTTTAATAAGGACTATGACAAGAAAACTAAGCCATATTCTAAGTCGTGTAACTGAATATTGAACTGAGTGAACCATTTTCTCAAATTTGTAATTTTCCTCATTGAAGACCCTAAAGTAATTAATACTAAATAATGTATTAGTTCATTCCTCAATAACTGTCGAGCAATAAAGCTTTAAAAATCTTTCAATCCCTTAGTCTCCATGAAGATTTAAGACCAGACACATAATCTAGTTCTCAAAGTAAAAATTCAACAATGACAAAGAGCACCCACCTTCTATATATTTAAATAGCTCCTATGAATGGCCCCTGAAGAGCATTAACTTTAGTTTGGAAACTAGTTATAATATAGTATCTGGTTGTTTTATACACTGTATACATGCTTTGGGGTGTCCAATCTTTTTGCTTCCCTGGGCCACACTGGAAGAACTGTCTTGGGCCACATATAAAATACACTGACATTAAAGATAGCTGATGAGATTAAAAAAAAAAAAAAAAGGTGGGGGGAGGGAGGGCTGTGCATAAATTTCATAATGTTTTAAGAGTTTACAAATTTGTGTTGGGCTACATTCAAAACAGGCCTGGGCCACATGTGGCCCATAAACCATGGGTGGGACAAGCTTAGTTAATTGTCAGTTGTTAACATTTTAGTTTCCCGTTTCCTCCCCTTTCAAAAAATTCAGTTCTTAAAAGGACATTTGATTAGTTGGATTGGGACGGGGGTGTGGGAGTAAGAAATCATAATGATGAAAGGCTGTTTAAACTGATGACATCTTCTTTCCATATCAATTTTTTTTAAACTGAAAACTAGCATCTCTCTGCAGGACTAGGTATTAAAAAAAAGAAAAAACCTAACATCTCAAATTTGTGTATTTCAGGCTTTAATGGCCCTGACGGCCCATGTAGGAGAACCAGATTTCTGACTGGCTTAGGATAACCACTCATTCTCTCAATACTTGCTCATATTCAATAAAAGGAAAAAATAAAGTCTTCAAAAGATACTAAATTACCTGTGTATTTTTATTTTCTGCATTCACTACTGAAGGATATCCACTGATTAATTTTAGTGTAATTCCCACCATTCTTGAAGTCTGTGTGGTAGAAAAAGGGTCCCACATATTTTCAGCTATCACTATGAAGAAAAACAGAGGACTGAGCCATAGAAGTCAATTGCAGCTTTCTTACACTTTATATCAAGCAGACCTCTCTCTATTAATGCCAATCCTAATTTATTTTTCCTCTTTCTCTACAATATAAGCTTCTATCTTCTTTGTCCTATTAACTGTGGGAATTTGGAGGGATAGGGATGTGGAGAGAGGATAGATTCCTATTTCTGATACTCCGGGAAAATAAAGATTAGGAAAAAAGAGGATTTCTGTAGAAATCAGTGATTCCTAATTTCTCCCCACATAAATGCATATCTTCCCTCAAACTACGTACAGTTTTGCTTCAGTCAGTCTTTGCATTTCTAAGCCTCACCTATGAAGCAAGCAATTACTGCACTCAACTACAGGCCCACCCTCAGGTGGTCTTCAAGTACCAGGATAAGAACCCCTCTGCCCTCTAGCCATCTCTAGGCCAGGTGGTAACTATAAGGAAATGTGCTCTGAATTAAAAACTCATAAAAATAGATTTGAGAAAACCAGCATGTCTGAATGCTTAATTCAGAAAATAGGAGATTTACCTGTTAGTTTAGGAAGAATCACCTTTTCCACAATGGTAGGTAGTAGAGCAACATCTACATCATCTTTCTCTTGCTCTCGTTCTTCACAACCATAAAACAGCAAAGATTCAAACCACAGCATATTCTCAAAGTCACGACATTTTGCCTAAAAGAATATTTAAAAGGTTACCTAAATATTTTAAATAGTGGCTATTTCTGCTTCCAGCTATAAGAGAAACAAGAACCAAATTTAACCTTTGCTTGTAAACAACTAGAAACTGGACAGCTGGAGACATCAGGCTACCAGACTCCAAACTATACTACAAGGCTACAGTAACCAAAACAGCATGGTACTGATATGAAAACAGACATATAGACCAATGGAACAGAATAGAGAACTCGGGAATAAGACTGCACACCTACAACCACTGATCTTCAAGAAACCTGACAGAAATAAGCAATGGGGAAAAGATTCCCTATTTAATAAATGGTGCTGGGAGACCTGGCTAGCCATAGGCAGAAAATTGAAACTGGCCCCCTTCCTTAAACAATATACAAAAATTAACTCAAGGTGGATTAAAGACTTAAATGTAAGACCCAAAACTATAAAAACCCTAGAAGAAAATCTAGGTAATAACATTCAGGACATAGGAATGGGCAAAGATTTCATGACAAAAAGCCAAAAGCAACTGCAATGACAGCAAAAATTGACAAATGGGATCTAATTCAACTAAAGAGCTTCTATACAGCAAAAGAAACTATCATGAGAGTAAGCAGGCAACCTACAGAATGGGAGAAAATTTTTACAATCTATCCATCTGACAAAGGTCTAATATACAGAGTTTATAGGAAACTTACATAAACTTATAAGAAAAAAACAACCCCATTAAAAAGTGTGCAAAGGACATGAATAGACACTTCTCAAAAGAAGACATTCACGTGGCCAACAAACATGAAAAAAGCTCTACATCACTGATCATTAGAGAAATGCAAACCAAAACCACAATGAGATACCATCTCACACTAGTCAGAATGAGAATTATTTAAAAGTCTAGGAACAACAGATGCTGGTGAGGTTTTGGAGAAAAAGGAGTACTTTTACACTATTGATGGGAGCATAAATTAATTCAAACATTGTGGAAGACAGTGTGGCAATTCCTCAAAGATCTAGAGGCAGAAATATCATTTGACCTAGCAATCCCAATCCTGGGTATATACCCACAGAATATAAATCATTCTTTTATAAAGATACACACATATGTATGTTCACTGCAGCACTATTCAAATAGCAAAGACACCAAATGCCCATCAATAACAGACTGGACAGAGAAAATGTGGTATATATACACCATGGAATGCTACGCAGCCATAAAAAGGAACAAGGTCATGTCCCCTGCAGGAACATAGATGGAGCTGGAAGCCATTATCCTCAGCAAACTTACACAGGAACAGAAACCCAAACACCACATGTTCTCGCAAGTGGGAGCTGAACAACGAGAACATTTGGGCACATAGTGGGGAACAACACACACTGAGGCCTGTTGAGGGGTGGAGGTGGGTGTGGGGACTTGGGGGAGCGAAAGCATCAAGAGCTAATTGATGCTAGGCTTAATACCAAGGTGATGCATTGATCTGTGCTATAAACTACCAGGGCACATGTTTACCTATGCTACAAACTTGCCTTTGTACCTCAGAACTTAAAAGTTGAAGAAAAAAAAAAAGAACTGGACAAAAAACAATGGACCACAGGGAGCACAAGACTATGACCCCTGAAAGAAAGGAATCAAATGAGGTGAGGTGCTAGTTCAGGACAGCAAAGCAGTTTTGCTGAGTGGAGGAGACAGGGGGTGGAGTTCAGGAAGGCCAAGACAGCTGGAAGCTGTGGGGCAGAAGAGTGGGCAACACAGAAAAACAACTCCAAAATACAGTGTTGGGCCTTTGCTGTGTACAAAGACACTTACGCACATAGCGAAACTTCAGAAGTTCTAGCAAAGAGCACACGGGAACTAGAAGCTATGAGCTGAATGCTTCTCAGAGCTCATATTTTTTTCAGTTGTGTTTCTAGGGCGTCAACCTCAGCCTCTTTTCCTTATAGTTCACAAATACAACCTAGCCAATCTCAACAATGTCTACAGCTTCACCCATATGTTGGTAACTTCCAAAACCACAATGTAAACATCACGACTAGACCTCCATAGTCAATTCTAACCCCCTCCCTTTTATGCCAGACCAATAGGTCCTCTTGATTTCTCCTCCTCAATTTACCTTTTTCCTCTTGTGACAAATCTTATTCTATCACCCAGACTGGAGTGCAGTGGTACAATCATAGCTCATTATAGCCTCCATCTCTTGGACTCAAGCAATCCTGCCTCAGCCCCCCAAGTAGCTGGGACTACAGGCACATGCCATCACACCAGCTAATTTTTCTTTTTTAAGTAGAGACAAGGTCTTGATATGTTGCCCAGGCTGGTCTTCAACTCCTGAGCTCAAGCAATCCTCCTGCCTTTGCACCCCAAACTGTACAGGCATGAGCCACCATACCTGGCCTATCAATTTTCCTCACCATGACCACTGACTTGGTTCATGTCCTCATTTCACACCTGCCTCATTGTGCTTTCCCATCTGGTTCTGAGTTCCTCTAGGATCAAAGGACCAAGTTCTTACTATTCACGTTCATATCCCAGTGTTACTACATATAATTTTAGCTGGCTGAAAAAAAAATTATATGTAAACTGAAAAAAAAAACAAAAAAAAACACACATGGCTCTTTTGGGAAGGGATGAAACTTAAAAGATCATAGATCATAACCAGATACAATTTGTATCAATTACATCCTATGCCCCATTGCCCCTGCAAAATATCTTGCTTAAGCTTGTATCTCTAGCTTTGAGATTAAAATTACCCAGATATCAAATTGTAACACTTTCTAATAGTGACAGAAGCCACTCACCTCAAGAGGAGTCCAAGTGAGGAGCTGAAGTCGTATCAGGGGGTTGAATAATTTTGGCAAACAAAGGCCAATGTAAGCATCCTTGTAGGATGTGTAGTATTTTGAACGCCATGCTTCAAATTGTGATTTAATACAGTCAATTGAATAGAAACTTTCAAGGACATCTTCAAAAACTTTGCTGGATTCTTTCGAAATGCGATCTAAAAACAACAAAACCCCACAGAGAACCATACTTTAGTATGAAGGAGGAAAAAAAAGCCCAATATTTTCAGTGTTTTCTTTGTAGCTTCAGTATCAGAATAAGATAGGCTCGTTAACAAAGGGCCAATTGTTAGTCACAATTTAAAGATAAATTTGTTTCAATCTGTCTTATTATGTAAACTAAGGTGCAGCCAGTCCTCATTTTGCGGTTCTAATGTGTAAAATTTTTCTACCAGTTTCGCTAAATAACACCTGCTGAATCAAGACGGTTCAAGTTCCAGTTGCCACGGTATATTAGCCATGAGTAATCGTGCTGCTAGCATTTTGGTCCACAGACCAATGCACAGATTAACAGCTGTGCATCATAATCAGTCATTAATCAGACTGCTTCATTCAAACTCTGTTGGTGATTATAACTGACATAGTCAACTACCAGCTGAATGGATGCTAGGAACCTTAAGGGAAAAGTTATTTGAGAGTAAGATTTTTCCTTTTTTTTTTTTTTGAGACAGAGTCTCACTCTGTCACCCAGGCTGGAGTGCAGTGGCACTATCGCAGCTCACTGTAACCTCTGCCTCCCAGGTTCAAGTGATTCTCCTGCCTCAGCCTCCCAAGTAGCTGGGATTATGGGTATGTGCCAACATGCCCAGCTAATTTTTGCATTTCTAGTAGAGATGGGGTTTCACCATGTTGCCAGGCTGGTCTCGAACTCCTGACCTCAAGTGGTCGGCCTTCCTCGGCCTCCCAAAGTGCTGGGATTACAGGCATGAGCCACTGTGCCTGACCAAGAATAAGATACTTTTACGATGTCTCAGATTACTTGGGAAAAAAGAAATGTTTATGATGGAGAGATCAAGTTCTGAGACCCTTCACTGCAAGATGAATCTTAACATTGCTAATAGTGAGACAGTCTAACATTTGTCATGAGCTTTCAGGCAGTATGAAACAGCATCCTGTATAAATTATTCTTGGGGGGGGGAAAAAAGTTTAATTTAAATCTAATTAAGCCTTCAGATCTATATTCTAGTTTACAAGAAACAGATCAAAGAACAAGTTAAACAATGCTATGAGGAAACATACAGACCAGTCTAGAATATAGGATATTCTATAAGAGAAGTGGCCTGGTCTCTTTGAAAAGTTAATGTCTTAAACAAATAATAGGAGTGGGTGTGTGAATGTGTAGAGTACTTGGGGATACTCAAGTACTCTGGGTTAAAAAAATGTAACAACCAAGCAGAGCATAAAACTTAGGTGAATCCTGGTTTCAAAAACTACAAAATAACCCATAAAAGCAGTTCCTAGAAAGGTACTTTTTGAGAATGCCATTGAGGAAAATTAAATATGGACATGATATTAAGAAATGCGTTAACATTCTTATGTATAATAATAGTACTGTGTGCTAAAAAAAAAAAAAAAGAAATAATCAGAATAGGCATCTAAAAAAAGAAAATAGACAACGGTACTGTGATTATGCAGAAAAATATACCCATTTTTAGGAAACACACACTGAAATTTAAGGGAGTGAAGAGTAACGAAGTCTGTAAGTTACTCTCAAATGGTTCCAGAAACATGCACATCTCCACGTATAAAGAGATCAGGCAGACTTGGTGAAATCGTAAGCACTGTGCAGTCTGAGTGACAGGGATGTGGGTGATTGATCACTGTGCTAGTCTTTCAAATTTTCTATTTTTTTTTTTTTTTTGGTCTTTCAAATTTTCTGTTTAGAAATGTTCACCGTAAAAAAAAAAAGTGAGAGAAAGAAGCTTCTCCAACTAAATTCCAAATGGTGTGCAGCTGATATAATTCCAATTATAGCCGATGGTGGAAATGAAGACTTTTATTTGGGATCCTTCTGAAAATGCCTGACACATAACAATACTAACCATTCCTCTAGGGTGTGATTACTCATGACTCCCCAAATCAAGAGTTTCTTTCAGTAAACTCTTGAGTGCTCTACCGCCAAGCTTTACCTTTCTGGACCAGACAGGCTGCAATGAGAGCTGCCCTCAGGACCTGACACATTTCTAGTCACTTAAAATTCTACCATTTGGAAGAGTAACAACATTTATTATGCAAGTACTAAGTACACCCTATGAGAAGGTGTTACCCCTATTTTTGAGAATTCATCATGATATTCACTAATAAAAAGGCATGCAAATTTTTGCAATTAAAAAAAGTGTCTGGTTCTAATGCAGAGGCCATGAAGATTCAAACCATTTCATGGTAAAAACCATACCCAAATAGAAACTAAATTGATGATGACTCTTATTTCCAATAAATGTCTAACCTTTTTCCAGATTGAAATTAGTAATATCTGTAGAAGTCTCTTCATCATCACTGGAAAGGCCTTCAAGGTGATCTGCCATCTTACCGGTTTGCTCTCTGGCTTGTCTACGACGAGTCCTAAATAATAAACATCAAGTTCCCAAACTAGATAAAAGAGACTCCTCCCTTCCCAAACAAGCCAATAGCAAGGGTTTTGAGAATTACCTCCTGGCCTCCCGCTCTGCAATGCGACGTTTTGCATGCTCCTGATACAGTGCCCGATCACGTCCAAAGGAATCAAGATTTGGTGCCATCAGAGCTTTGTCTGCAAAACAATAACAGTTAAAATTAAAAGCCATCTTTCAACAATCTTGAGGAAAGAGTTTGCACAGAATAAGCCATTACGACAGACTGCTTGCTAATCTCAATGGCAAGATTCTGCAATAACTGCTGAACCAGGTAGGTTTTTAGTTCAGAACCAACTTCAGTATTATTCTGCGTTCCCATTCTAAAAAGTAGAAAAATTAAAGAAGTGATTTCTTTTTAAGAGTTCAACAACTCTACAGATATGTAATTGGGCTTACTCACTATTTTTATGTCTAAGTAACAGGACAGCTATCAGGACTAGCTATCATGATGACCAAATAAGTTAAAACTCTAAATTACCTGTGCAAAGGGAAAAATAACATTACGTTTTTAAGGAGGAAGAACTTAAGCATCACATTGAATATGACAGCAAGAAAACACAGATAGAAAGACATAAGAAAACAGCTTTGTTGCAAGAGTTCAATAAACGATTTTGATTTTGCTTTGTAGAAATTTGTTTTCTATCACTATTTTTAGAAAAAGGCAACACTATAGACTGAAAACCGTATCTGAGCAGAACCAACTTGCACCCTCTTAAACGCTCATCTTTCTCTTTCACAGCATAATTTCCTTCTTTCTTTCTTTTTTTGCCTTCCTAGTTTCCATTTCTCAAAAAAGTTCTAGGGTAATCTCCTAGCTTTAATTTCCAACCCTTCTATTTAAATTTATATTTCAGTTACCATGCTTTTAGTTTTCAAGAGACGGTTCTTGTCCTTACAATAGTCCTCTTCTATAGCATTCTATACTCGTGTTGAGTAGGATATCTCCTATTATCTCCCTGGGACTCCCAACTGTTTGAAAGTATCCTGTTCACAGAAAACTTGTATACTTGCACCAGCACTTCTGTTTCCTCAGTCCCTTTGGTTCTACTGCTCAGGCTGGTCCTTATGATCATCACTAACTGCCTGTTGGAAGCGCCGTGTGTGTGTGTGTGTGTGTGTGTGTGTGTGTGTGTGTGTGTGTGTGTGTGTGTGTGTGTAGGCAGGAGCTAACAAGTGTCTCCATCAGATCACTAGGTACAGAGCCAGTTTTTTGGGTGTGTGTGTGTGTGTGTGTGTGTGGGCAGGAGCTAACAAGTGTCTCCATCAGATCACTAGGTACAGAGCCAGTTTTATTGATGGGGACCCCCAGATTTTAGTGTCTCAGGGTCTTTATTTTGGAACTATTCTCTTTAATCAGAAAAGACTCCTCTAATCTCTTGCCTGGGTGGGGGAAACATCTGTCCACTATACTTCCCTCATTTCTACATTTTAGTTCCACGCTATGAAGATATTCTGGAAAATACAGGATAGTAAGGGGAGGCAAGCAACCCAAGGGATTGGGTGAGAGGGGAGGGAGGTGAGCACACGCAAGACAAAAAACATCCAGTTAAGACTTGCATATTTTTTTACTTGATATCAGAGATGTGTCACCAAAATCAGCAACAGAAAAAACAAAAGCAAAAATAAGCTCTTACTGCAGAGTATCCTAACTATCCCAGATTCTACTATTTTTAAAAGTTGACTTTTTTACTGAGTTTTTCATTCATACTTCAAAATAGCTCTGAAATTAGAAAGGAGGTACATTCCCAAGTACACCAATTACAATGAAAAATTACTAAATCAGAAAGATGTCCCAGTCCTAGCTGTGAGTTCACTACATACCCTAGATGAATTAGCTACAATATCCTAGACAATAAAAATAATTCCTGACTCAAGAGTTTTCTTTCGTTCAAGAAATATTATTAAAAATATTATTATACTTAAAACATTGCTGCATGCACGGGTTTTGTAAAATGTGCACTGAGGGAGACAGGTGTGTGTAACATGACTCAAGTGACAGCCTCCTCCATTTCTGTAAGAATTATACACAGTAATTGCAGATAAATGCTTATAAATCTACTAAACAGATGAATTTAGCACTATTTCTTTGCCTTTTTAAAAAACAGATCAGAAAACGAATTGATTCTCCAGTGTCCCATGTAATTTTCCTCAAATCTTTGGCAATTAATGTATACCCGTCTAGGACTGTATTTTTCACTTTCCCAGTATCTTTTCATTTCTTTCCACTTTCAATCAAATTAATATATACAACTCAACTCTTCCTTCAAATTCCCTCTAAGTAAAATAGCTCTGTATTCTCAAGAATGAATTACAGGTGGGAAAAGGCATTTGATGAAATGTACAGCTCACAAAAACCATCTAACTTAAAAGAAAATTACCTCCCTTTGTAGTATAATGGTTACCTGTAATCTGCCCCAGAAATCTGGTTCTGTCTGGATCAAAAGTGATCTGGGAGGGATGCATTAGTTATGTAGGTGGCTAATGTCAATAACCCAATTTAAACTTCAGTGGCAAAAACAGAAGGTCACAGCCATTTATAGGGCTCATAGCTGAGTCTGTCTGAGCTATGAGGGCTGTATTACCATCTGTTTATGTCTCTCCAAAACCCATCTGACATATAAGAGGATGCTTTTTCAGGGATCCACTGTCTCTCTGACTTAGAGGAGATCCTGTATAGCAAAGCATTGCTTTCTGAAAGAATAACATTAGAGCTCTTTGCATTTGATCACCTGAAGTGGTTGTTTAACATGCAAATTTCTGGATGCTGAAGACCTAGTAAGAATCACTGGGGATAGGACCAGAAAACCTGTATGTTAAATGAGTATTAGGTAATTGTAATGCACACTTCCATTTGAGAAATGCTGACAAAGGGAACAGAGAGATGACAAAAGAAACCACAAAGAATTTTCCACTAGGAAAATTCCAATTAGTGCACTCAAATATACAGAGGGCAGGACGGGTGTGGTGGCTCATACCTGTAACCCTAGCACTTTGGGAAGCCGAGGTGGGTGGATCACGAGGTCAGGAGTTCCAGATCAGCCTGGCCAATATGGTGAAACCCCGTCTCTACTAAAAATACAAAAATTAGCTGGGCGTGGTGGTGCATGCCTGTAATCCCAGCGACTCAGGAAGCTGAGGCAGGAGAATCGCTTGAATCTGGGGGGTGGAGTTCGCAGTGAGCCGAGATCATGCCACCGCACTCCAGCCTAGGCAACAGAGCAAAACTCTGCCCCCCCTAAAAAAAAAGAAAAGAAAAGAAAGCAACGGGAAAAAAGGAACTAAAAGTTTTAAAACATCTAGTTAAAGGACCTCCACTAAACTATTTAACAAGAGGTTTCCAATTACTCTGGTTTTCCAAAGTGTACATCATAATGATGGAAGTATAAATTCAATTTCTACATTTTTATACAAAATTTCAAGAATTCTATGCACCAATTGACTTACTAAAAAAAAAACAAAAAAAAAACCCAGTATATAAGGCAAACTAGAGAAAACATTTAAAACGAAAATACAAAAATTTTGCTTTATCCAAAGGATGAATCTCAAAACTCTCCTAATCCTGGAGTTGTGTCATTTGTTAAGTTACAGCTTCCCTCCCCCTACCCACAAAATGTCCACTCAAAGTCTTTCACTGTAACCAACAAAAGCATTTGTATTGGTGTTTTGAATGAAAATGGGGGAAATAACCAATTAGCGCCAAACAGATAGTGGTTTTAACATAAAATACTGATAATGTCTTTTTTATACTCTAAAGGAGAATGAAAAAATATGCCCAAGGAAGAATAAGACTGACAGAATATTAGCATGTTTTTGAGCTCCTCTGTGAAGCTCTATTTTCTTAAACACAATTCAAATACATGCTGTTACAATTTTTAGATCTACCTGACACAAGAGCACTTGTTTCTTTAAAAAAAAAAAAAAATGCTCCAAGATCGCTAATTTTCAATTAGGCTGCACTAAGTAAACAAGGTTGTTTAATGAATAATAAAAACCTTCAAGATGGACTGACTTGAATGGCTTGAAAACTCCGAAGATTCATCTTTAATATCATCTTGTCGTCTTTGGACAAGGCGGGAAGCTCGCTGTTTGTACAGCTGATGTATTGCTGATTCAAGTTCATTAATCAGTGGCACCTGTAAAAATACAACACACTCCGTAACACCAAACTCCTCAGCTGCTTACTTATTTGAGGGTTCCATACTATTTCCGGATTTCTGAAAAAGTACCCTCTCTATGGACAGAATAATCTTGAATCCCCAAGAGTACACAAGTAGCAAATTGAGTTTTACATTTGGGAAACAAACTTCTTCTTTTAATCCATGCACAGAGCTATAATGTCCAGTGCCTAGTTATTGGAGCAAATGTTAGTTAAGAAATGTAACACTTCAGTATTCATAGAACAATAAAGAAATGTCAACAATTTTAGAGCTTTTCCTTCAGAGAATATTTCAGTACTTAGAAGTCTTTTAAATGTGTGTTTTTAATTTTCCAGCAGCATTACCTGCATTGCAAGTTTTGTAGTTCAAAGTAAAATGTGATCACAGTGCAATACCAAAAACAGTGCAATGGCTCTATGAGTAGGTGAGAACAAGAGTCTGCCGACTCCAATTTCGTACATCTAAACTGCTCTGCCGCTCACATGTACCAAGTACTTTATGGTAATCGATTAAACTATCCTGCAGCTTTATAACACATTTTTAATGTAAACAAAATAACTACTAGGGCGAATTAAAATTTCCAGCTACCTGGAAATCAATATATCTCAAATTTAGAAAGCTGTTCTGTCAAATGTTTACATTCTTCTATATTTTATAAAAAATTCTTTACATGAGTCATGAACTTACAAAGTCAATAAACTTTTCCCGATGTATATCCCTAGTCAAAGCATTTACTTGATTCATATAGAATACAAAAGAACATGACAGCTAACTTAAAACCAAAAACTTTCTCTTTATAAATACCTTATGTTAAAAGCAAATGCTAAGAAACTTTCACATAACACTAATGACCACTACACATACCTGAGGAAACCAGAAATTCTAGTTTCCTGATGGTTAGTGCAAATGGAAAACACATTATTTAGAGTTTGGGAACACTGGCACCAAGTGTTATAGCAGCTTCCTGAACTCAACAGACTGCAAATGGAAAATAAAAAAAGGTAGGTGGAATACAAAGATGTCTGTAATAAAAGCAATTTTACATACTTGCATAATTCCATTGCAAAAGTAGCAAATGTTCACAGAAAGGTCAAACTAACGGAGTCACTTTGTTCTTTAATATGCCACACCATGGGCAACAATGTCCCCAAATCTGCAGTGATTATCCTTGATAGCTAAGACCAGAGACTCTATCATTAAAATTTACTATAATCTGATTTTTTAAAGCAATTACTGCCATATCGTTGCCATTTACACTTTCCCACATCCTCATTTTATAAAAAACCATGAAGTACTGAAGATAAATAAACCTAAGAGACATTCTTTTATCGTTTAGTCCTAGAGATTGTTAATCTTCCTGTACTCTAAGAACTATCCACCTAAGCTGGCATCATACAGAATACAATTCTGCAATGTATAGTTAAGATTCTGACAATGTAGCTTTTCTCTTTAGGTTAACTGGAATGCCTTTTACTGGAGGTACAGGGAAAAACTCTACTGAGAATAAAAGCCCTAAACAGACTGCCAGCTTTCATTCAAGTTTCTTACAATACTGATTTATCTCCAGAGTCTACACCATGTCAATTTCTTTATCCTAGCCAAACTCAAAACTCTTGCGGATTATTACTATTTTAGAACCAAAGTTAAGGCAAAGAACATGAGAAAGATAATTACAAGGAAACAAAAACAATGGCAAGTTAAAATGATTTACAAATATTTAAAACTTAAGTTTAAAAACCACTTAAACCTTTACAAGCAAAGAGGAAAAAAACAAAGGGATCGTTTTATGGTTTACTCTGAAATATAATCTTACAGTAAAATTAAATACTCAAACTATTCAATTATTTCTAAGTATTTCCAATGTAACAATTTATATTATCAACTCAGCAGTAGTCTTTTGTTTGTTTTATTTTCTTTCTTTCTTTTTTGTTTTTTTGAGATGGAGTCTCGCTCTGTCGCCCAGGCTAGAATGCAGTGGCGTAATCTTGGCTCACTGCAACCTCCGCCTCCTGGGTTCAAGCGATTCTCCTGCCTCAGCCTCCCAAGTAGCTGGGACTACAGGTGCATGCCACTACACCCAGCTAATTTTGTATTTTTTTTTCGTAGACACAGGGATTCACCGTGTTAGCCAGGATGGTCTTGATCTCCTGACCTAGTGATCCGCCCACCATGGCCTCCCAAAGTGCTGGGATTGCAGGCGTGAGCCACTGTGTCTGGGCTGTTTTTTCCTTATTTTTAAGGTTATCTTCTAAAGACCTCAGCTGAGCAGTACTCTTAATAAAATGAAATACATATGAAGATGTTAGAATAAAATATAATACTAAGTTTTAAAAGAAGGTATATCTACTTCTCTTTTAATTAAAATGTAGTCACTCTATAAGGTTTAAGATTTGCTCCAAAAAAATCTAAGTGACTCTGTATAATCACATAAGCATAATCTGAAGAAGACTTCTCTAGGAACGGGGTAATCAAGAAGAGCTGAAGTACACTAATAATTCAACAATTAAGAACTACAAACTTAAGTAAAAAGGAAAAAAAAGTAGGTTGTCCTACTTTTTAATTCAAGAAGGGTATGAGCTAGCTAATCATATTACTGTCAACTTTTGTAGAGTTGTGTTTGCAATTATGAACATCTTAATTTACTCAAGTTAAGTTCTGAAGCTAACGCAAAGATACTTCAAGCAGCAGCCCTCCAGGGACAAACTCACAAAGTATATAAGAAAAAGATCCTTTCTCTAGTCACAAAGGTTATGAAACCAGCTTCCACCGTGCCCACTGGGCTCAGAAGAATTTTGCCTGAGGACACAACTGTCAATTCTGACATTCTGACACTTAGGTCCCAATTCCAATCTTGACTTCAGCTCCCAGCACAGAGGAATACAGTCAAGCCTGTCAAGCCTATGTTGCTTCCTCACCCTAAGCAACTGATACACCACAAGTGGTATCATCACTCACTCTGCAGTTGCTTCTCCAGAAACCAGGTGAATACAAAACATGGCAAACCCTACAGAAAGGACATGGTGAATCTCATCCTGAATCTGGCCACAGACTAACTGGAACCATTAAGACCCATAAGGAAGAAGTAGACCCATCAGGAAGACATAGTCTGGCAATGTTCTTTTGTCAGCCCTTGATTCTAGGGTATTCAAGTAATCAAGAGACAATATTAAACCACACTATATGATTACAGATTCTATGCTAATCTACACAGCCAATAAAGGAAATGTGCCTTCCAATCCAAAGTTCAGACAGGACATTGAAGAACCACAGTTTCAATTTTTTTTTTGAAAGATAAGGCTGCAAAGTCCACAAATGCTTATAAACCAGTGCCTCAAACAATTATTTTATTTTAAAGAAAAAAGTCAGTTATGAGGTCATTTAAGAAATTAGCTGTGTACACCTAATTTTAAATGTAAACAATAAATGGTATAAGAGAATGCAAAAAATCTTGGCAACTGACTATCCCATTGAAAAAAATAAACTTGGGAGAAATGAAACCTTAGAAAAAATGACATCCAATGAATGGTTTCTGAAATGAATCAAGCATAGGCTTATTTAGATAAAAACTATTAGCAACAATGGTGATCATCCAGGGTAAAAAAAAAAACTTAAAAATTCGCAACTTTATGCATATTTAGAATTACTTGTAGAAATAGTTTAAAAGTAAGTTTAAACCTGAACTACAAAAAAAAATTTCATCAGATGAGTCCCTTATATTCTAAGAATTCAGCACAGGCCAATAATAATCTACCACCATATTGAGATAAGACTTGCCAAAGTCTTACTTAAATGTGCTTTATTTTCTTTTTTTCTGTTTTTAATAAAGGTACTATACTGTCCCTAAGAGATAATGTCACTAATGAAGTGAAGAAAAATGAAGCATGACTTTTCATCACTTCTAATATTGAGTTTAGTGGGTACTTTCTGAGAATTACAGAATGTTCTACACAAGGCCATCTAGACCTCCCTAATTTTGCCTTATTCAAAGAGATTAATATTTTTGCATTCTTACCTTTTCACTGAAACACTCAAGCAAGTCTTGGACATACCCTCGCATTTCTTGCAAAAATTTATACCGTTCACCAATACCCCCAGAAGACCCTTCTAATCTTTCAATAGCCCTGGTAGAGTCCACTCGGCTTTGCAGATGTTTCTCATGCTGCTGTCGATTTGTTTTGTGCAATTCTTTCATGGAGTCCAACCTTAGGAACACAAAAGGATAAATATGACACATTTACATCCAAAGGTCTATGCTGTCAGGACTCTTGCAATATTATAATATGCATTTAGTTCCACTATTAGAACATAAAAATATTTGGAATGGAATCTTTTCATCTGTACTGCTTTTTTTCTCAAAAAACAAAAAAATGGCAGTTTACAGATTTCGTAGTTATTTTGTGGGCTAACCAAAATCTCACTGTTTTGCTTTTCCCCCCACAGCGTGACTACACTTTTTCAGAGTCCAAGAGGTACAAACTCAGAAATGTCTTCAACAAGATCATGGAGTGGCATTTTTTATAACTTTTCGAGGCTTCCACAGAAGTAATCCAAGAAGGTAGCAGAACAAAGTATGAAGTCATCTTCTGTTTAGCTTTTGAAGCTGGACCAGTGAATCTTCTTTGCTGATATTCTGCATCTGCTACCCCAGACTACATGTTGCCTGAGGGAACAGAAAGCTAGCGGACAGGTCTTTAAGAAGTTGATCTGCCCTACCTGTCTTTAAGCTGTTTCTTTACCAAATCAATAGTAACGGGAGTCATCTCATTACTGGGAGTTTTGAAAGGGACTGTATTATCTGTTTTTTGAGATTTGGCATCTGATGATCCATAGGCCGTATAACTATAAGGAATGCCATAGGATGAGCCGTAAGGCATTGTCTGGTAAGTGTTCTGGTAGTACATATTCACTTCTGCGGGCTGACTGGCTTGAACCTAGAAAAGAAATGGGATTTAGATGAAAACTAGTTGTTAAAACTTTGAAAACAGTAATAAGCCTTTAGGGTTAAAAAAAAAAAAAAAAAACCAGCAAAAATTATACCCATTTGCCAAACATTATGGAATAATTGCAGAATTCTTCAAAATTAGATAAAAGCAGGTTTGGATGAATGTCCTAACTCTTGGTGGAATCACTGAATTTATTTCTAATAATTTTCAGAAAAACAGATTATCAGAAAAGTTCAGAGCTGGAAGAGGCATCAAAAATCATTTAAGGCTACCTTTGATCAACAAAAGAGGATAAATGCCTTGCCCATGGTCACAGAATCAATGGGCAACCAGGGATTAGAATCTAAGACTCCTGACATCCAGGCCAAGACTTTCTCTATTGTGCCATTTTCTTAACTTCACCCAAATGTATACCAATTCTGCCTAAAAACACCATTAACAAAAATAGGTTTACATTTATGCAATTCTTCTCACTGTATTACTTACTTTTATAAAACAAATTGTTATAACTATTTGGTAAGGTATTTTTTCATCGATCTCAAGTTTTTGCATTATTGAGAAATCCATTTTCTTCAAAATAATTTTTAAAGTCCAAAAAATAAGCTACACAAACAAAAAAGCTCTATTTAAAGAAATGGTTCTCAAACTTTAGCGTGCATCAGAATCACCAGGAGGGCTTGTTAAACAGAGATTGCTGGCCCCACTACCCCAAGTCTCTGACTCTGTAGGGTCTCAGGGGGCTGATAAGTTGTTTCTGATGAGGTCCCAGGTGATGCTGCTAATTAAAGCACCACTTTGAGAAAAACTGATCTAAGAAACTGGAAATCCTTCCATCATTCTGACTGTGAAAAGCCAAACATGACACAGTTTCTTCTAAAAGCCTATGTGTATATACATAACCTCATGGGATTTCATGTCACTTGAATGACAAAGATTCAATGTAGAATGTTTTTACTTTAACAAAATAAACAAAAAAGGCTTTTTAATCTTTTAACTTTTGGTTTAATTCTTTAGTCTTACCTGAGGGATATTAATTCCTTTCCTTATCTGCTCCTGTTCCCATCGGCTGAGTTCTTCATCCTGCTCTCCGGTTACTAAAGCATCATCATCACTCCCCTCAATTCCTACAGCCATAAGCAACAAAGAAAATTAAGTAACACCCAGAGAGCAAAGAGGTAAGAGATGCTATCCTGACATTTCACAAGAACTGAGCAAAACTATTAACTCAATCTTACTAAAATGTCTAGTATGATCTCCTCTCTAATTTGGTAGTCCTGACTTTGCCTGTTTTAAACACAGTATCCCTTGAAACTAAAGGCAGTATTAATGTAATAGTTAAAATCTTAGATACATTTCTTAATCTCTGTGAACTTCACATCAACAAAGGGAACAAAACCTAATGCCTCCTAAGAATATTGAATTACATGAATTTATGCATGTAAACTGCTAAGCACAATACCAGCCACACAATATATGTTCAATAAACATTAGTTATCACAATGATGCTACAGTTTTTAAAAATTCTATTAAGACACTTGTACCCAAGGAAGAACAGTCCTCTAACATAAAATTTAATAAGTGCAAATGCTTTTTACTTGACTATAATATCAAATCACATTTAATAGCATTGGAGGCCAGGCATAGTGGCTCACACCTGTAATCCCAGCACTTTGGGAGGCCAAGGCAGGAGGATCTCTTGAAGGCAGGAGTTAAGAGAAACATAGCAAGACCCAAAAGTAGAGAAAAATTAAAAATTAAAAATTTAGCCAGGTGTGGTGACACACACCTGTAATCCTAGCTACTCAAGAGGCTGAGACAGGAGGACTGTTTGAGTCCATGAGCCAAGACACTGCAGTGAGCTATGATTATACAGCTGCACTCTAGCCTAAGTGATGAAATGAGACCCTGCCTTAAAAATTAAAAAAAAGGCAATGCAATAGACTTCCTATTCAATTAAATCAAGTTACCTATTTCCTCAGCAATTTTTTGTCTTTGTGACTTTTCTTTCACAGAAAAAACTATCCGGCGTTTCTCATCATCATCTTCGTCATCACTGGCATCATTCTCATCTTCCCTAACAAGGCGGCCTTTACCAGGCTCATTATCATGAGGAGTGAAATCTCCCAATTCTCGGGCCATTTGGCGCTTTTTCCTTGCAGCATGTATAAAAGCTGCATCTGGAATTTCTCCTAGAAACAAATGGTAAGAATATGGCAGTATGAGAGGCGCAAAGTTTCTATTTTCTTGAAAATATGAAGGGTAAAATAATCCAAGATAGCCTAATCACAGTGATGTTTCAGCTGCTGGCACCTCCTTCCCAAACTGTGTCTACAAACTGAAAGATTGTTAATTGAGTTTAAACAGAATCTAAAAGTCACTGAGGAAACTAAAAAGAACATATCGTAATACATATGGGAAAGAGTGGGATGGGGTAAAAAGGAAAAATTCACCAAAGCAGTTTTATTTTAACTGTAATTTTTTTTTTTTTCATTTTTAAGAAATAGAAGTGGCCGGGCATGATGGCTCACACCTGTAATCCCAGCACTTTGGGAGCCTGAGGCAGGTGGATCACTTGAGGTCAGGAGTTCAAGATCAACCTGCCCAAATTGGTGAAACCCCATCTCTACTAAAAATGCAAAAAATTAGCCAGGCATGGTGGCGGGCACCTGTAATCTCAGCTACTCAGGAGGCTGAGGCAGGAGAATCACTTGAACCCAGGAAGTGGAGGTTGCAGTGAGCCGAGATCACACCACTGCTCTCCACTCCCTGCCCCTTTCTCACGCCCTCCAGCAAGAAAAGTGATGAAACTGAATTACTATGCTAGAAAACATAAAATAACATAATCTCATGACCCTAAAAAGCACTATTTCATATATAGTACATTGCTCTTGTAGATAGTTTTTAGTTCACCTGTAATCATACTGAATATTTAATTTTGTACCTATTTCTCACATTAATCATACACTTTTTTCCATGTTATTGTTCTCCTAAACATAATTTTTAATGGCTTAACACTTTCTGAATGGATAAGGCATAATCTGCCACACAAATTAACCTTTTGACTACAATAAAAATTAATGCCTCACTACTTGCCTGTCATTTTAACAGCTACATAATATCCTAGCAAGTACATGTACTGTAATTTACTAATAAGCCTTCCCCCTCCTGCTAGACATTTTTTCCTAAATGTTGCTCTTTGCAAGTGTTACAGTAAAAACATGATTTCCTTGGGATACATTTCTAGATATGAAATTACCTTGTCAAGAGTAAGAATATTTTGAAATCTATTGATTCATATTGCCATAATGACTGAACCAATTAGACCACCACTAGGGATGTATGTAGAGAATTTACCAACTTTTCTCAGCCCAGAGTAGCATTTTTTAAGAAAATTGTATAAACATTAACAGGAGTTAAATGGTAACTCTTCACAATTTAAATCTGGCTACTAAGCACTTATTTTATTCAAAAACTGATTAGCCAGTGGATAGAGCTGCAAACTATTTTTTGCAGAAAAGTAAAAAGGAGTGTGAACATAAAACTAACAGAAATTAGTTTTGCATTTATCAGCAGTTTAGAAGGAGGTTAAGTCAGTCTTAATCTGGGACTATGGGACCGTCTTCCATTTACTTGAAGACTCATTTGCAAAATAAAATTACCTGTCTGTGAATAAACTTGAAAAAGTGGGAAGCTTCTGGTTCTCCTATTTTCTGTATTTGCAAATGGAAAAACTCCCTCTTCAAACAGCAATGTCATAGTAAACACCACTTAGCTAATTCCTTCCTAATAATCATCTTTAAAGATGGCCCCATTCTTGAGGGATTTAGTTTAGTTCTGAGAAATTCTTTTGAGTACACACCTGGACGGAGAACATTCAATGAAGATAAAGCATTTGAAAAAGCTCCGCCAGTCTTTGGCTTTTCTTCTTCTTTTTCACTTTCCATATCCATTTCATCTTCACCATGTTCACTGATGATGACTCCATCTTCTTGATTTGTATCCTTAACATGTCCTGTTTTGTCCAAAGGTTGTTCACCTAAATTTTTTGAAGAATTAAAATATGAGTAAAATAAATTTCATAAATTAAGAAAAAGTATATTTCCATGGTATTGACATCATTAAAGATTTAATTTTTTTAAAAAAGAGGTACTTTTCATTCTCAATTATGGGATCAAACCAGTAAAGCTTGAATTGTTTTTAATTATTTACTAAAAACTAAAAACTCTTGAGTGCATGACTATGAAATAGCATAACAGACAAAATTAGGTAAAAATAATACAGAGGATTCAAGGATGCATTTGAGGCCCTGCTCCATCCCAGCTTCAGTAAATTTTATCAAAATTCCAGCAATTTACCAAAATTAACCGTTTTTTCCTCTAAACTCTTACAAGGAACTGCTTGGACTTCTTTGAAGCATTACTTCACTTTATGTCAGTATTTCATTAACCCCTAAGCCCATTCAAGGCAACTCTGTTACGAACAAAGCACATTTACAGTCCAGCTAAGTCTCTTAGTAATGGACACTCACATGGAATACCTTCTCAGCTCAAAAACCACTTGTCAGCTATCACCTGAAGAGGTAAGACCCCAGCAGTCACATTTACACTGTGCAAGCCCGACCCCACTGCCATGACCAAATGTTTAAGTGTGGACTTCTGAATGAAGCGGAAATAACCTGATTGTCTTTCCAGGAACCTGGAATCAGGTCTGAGCCTAAAGGCTATGATATGTAAACTAGGAAGGGAGCTGAGGAATGGCCGCATTCTGCCAGCTGGACAGAAAAGAGAGTTCCCTAATTCTCGGTTATAATCCACTCCTGAGGCCCACTTCAAGATTGCTTTCCTTCCATTGGTGTCCAGGAGGCACCACTACATCTTTATGATAAACTACCCTGGTTTATATTGCTTATAAATAAATAGCTCTACTACAGCCTCTGTCCCAGGCAAAAATCAAAGTGTTTCCCTTGAAGCACTGAACCTAGTAATGCTCACAACAGGCACAAGAAATATACTGAAAGAATAAAGCAAAAGTTTATGATAAATATCAAAGATATTTTTGTCATTCCCTAGAATGTTTCTGCCCCCAAAACTGCTTCACACTTCTTCCTTCTTCTCAAACCATATTGTACTCCCTTAAATAACGGTCCCAGAGATAACATCTCTCCCCTTTTTAACTTTACCAAGAAGATTTTAAGTCACCTGTTTTAGGTTCTTTTATTTATTCTTTTTTAATTTACTATTTTCTCATTAGCCAGACTTCCTTTTTAAGTCGATTCTGAAGCTATGAGATTTTAAAGCTCACTTTATCACATTATTAGATGGAGTAAAAAATTACCTGTTTCCTTTTGTTCTAAACCCATCTCCTAGCCCAGGCAAAGTGGCTCACGCCTGTAATCCCAGCACTCTGGGAGGCCAAGGCAGGTGGATTACCTGAGATCATGAGTTCAAGACCAGCCTGGCCAACATAGTGAGACCCTGTCTCTACTACAAATACAAAAATTAGCCAGGCGTGGTGGCATACACCTGTAGTCCCAGCTACTCAGGAGGCTGAAGCAGAATTGCTTGAACCCGGGAGGCAGAGGTTGCAGTGAGCTGAGATTGCACCACTGCACTCCAGCCTGAGCAACAGAATGAGAGTGCGTCTCAAAAACAAAACAAAACAAACCCATGCTAAACCAATGGCTTTTAACAAACTAAAAACAAAAGTGCAAAAGGCCTACCACATCAGATATGCTCAGATAATGAATGATTCCTACAAACTTTAGGTTCAAAGTTACATCAAATTCACAAGTATTTGCTTATGATTGAGCAAATGCAAGTGATATATATGCAAATGTTAGTAGTCGCATGTTATCCTTTCAGATGTCTCTATACAGGTGCTAAATAATCTTTTTCAAAGCTCCACTCATGTCTTCAATTTCATTTACTACTACTTCAAGAAATTTGTTCTCACAATTATTATCTGCTTCACCTTAAACCTGGTCAAGCTCTCCCTCTCCTCTTCTACAAAGACACACGGGCTTCTGTTTATCAAAAGAGCTTTCCTACTTGACTCCATTGGTCCCTCTAGTATCTACTTCTCTCTCTGCCAGACTTCCCAAGGAAGCAGTGTGGACCTGTTGCCTTCTACTTCCTCATCAACTTTCGGCGCCTTGACCCTACAAACGGCCTTTGATTTCACCCCACCTGAGCTCAGCAGCTAATCCAATGGCTGCAGCTAATCCATGAATGACAGCATCACTGACCAATTTAGCAAAAGGTATTCCTTCTTCCAAACAGCTCTGAGGGCACTGCATCTGGCTGATGGGCCACTCCCATCTGGTCAGAAGCCCTCTTCAAGTTAAAAGCTTGGCAATCCTGCCAACAGTCCCTCCTTGGTCCTCAATTCTCCTGACTTTTCTTGTACTAGTTCGCCCAAGTGACCATCATCTTCCTGAAACTTTCCCTTTTCCTCTGGCCTTTCTGATTCTTTTCTCTTTGGTAAATCTCCTCTACATGTAGGCTTACTACAGAGTAGAAGTCTTGGTCTTCAGTAACTTTTCCTTTATATGTGGCTCCCTCATCAATTGCATTCCCCTTTAATTATCAATAAGCACTACCCCCAAATCTACATTTCTAACTATTCACTAGCTACTTCCACTAAAATTCAGGTTAAAAAGTGAACTCATTACTTTGAAGTTAATTGTCTCTGCCTACTGAAGAGGGTTGAAGATGGGAAGAGTTCTAGCTTGTCAACTGATTAACGACAGACCTTTATTTCAGTGTTTACAGTGACAATCTATAATACATTCAGACTCCGCCTTCAGGGAGGACATTAACTGGAGTTATCTGGTGAGTGGAGTATCAGAATTATGTGAGGATAGAAGGAAGAAAAAGGTCACAGAGATGGCTTCATAAACTTCACACGTGTTTCAATTTCTAAACCCAACAGTAAATGGCAACTGATATGATTTGACTGTGTCCCCATTCAAATCTCAACTTGAATTGTATCTCCAAGAATTCCAGGGGAGGTTACTAAATCATGGGGGCTGGTCTTTCCCGCGCTATTCTCATGATAGTTAATAAGTTTCACGAGATCTGATGGCTTTATCAGGGGTTTCTGCTTTTGCTTTCTCTTCCTTTTCTCTTTCTGTGCCATGTAAGAAGTGCCTTTTGCCTCCTGCCATGACCTCCACAGCCACGTGGAGCTGTAAGTTCAATTACACTTCTTCATCTTCCCAGTCCCGGGTACCTCTTTATCAGCAGCGTGAAAACAAACTAGTACAGCAACCATGACAACAGGCCTTTCTCAGTTTCTCTCTTATCCTGACCTTTCTTTTACTATCTCATCATACATAGTTGGTCTCAAGAATTCTGAGGAAAATAAGGCAGTTTCCTAGACTCCAAAATAATTAGTTCTCCTAAAAACATTCTTCCTTCCACTTGCCTTCCCTATTCTTGTATATAATTATCCATGACCAAGACACCCTCTGGTTTCAGTCTCCCCCTCCCCAAAACTCAAGTTGAAATTTCACTGCCATTGCAACACTATTAACAGGTGGGGCCTTTAAATGGCAGTTACAACCTGAGGAGATTAAATGCCATTATCCCAGGAGTCGATTCCTGATCAAAGGATGAGTTTGGCAGGATATTCTCTGTCTCGAGGCTCACCTGCCCTTCTCCCATGTTATGACACAACATAAAGGCCCTTAGCAGACACCTGTGCCATGCTCTTGGCTCTCCCAGCCTCCAGAACTGTAAACCAAATAAACATCTATTGTTTTTAAATTACCCAGTCTGTAGTATTCTGTTACAGGAACAGAAGATGGATTAAGACACTTCAGGACAAAAGCTCAAATTTGACTGTTTCTTTTAAATCCACTATGGCAAAGTGTACATCAAGCCTATCAACTGTTCCCTTGGAATGGTTCTAAAATCATTTTTTCTTTCCACTTCTCCCCCTACAACAACAGAAAACATTTTTAACTCATCCATAATTTCCTACTAAGTCAGTAGAAGCCTTTACTCTTGCTCAACTGTGAGACCTTTTAAAACCCACTATTAATGGATCAAAGCTGGCCCTGGAGTTTAAACTGCTGTAGGCCTTCAATCTCTCCTCATGCCACATGTTAATCCCAGGGTAAAGTTTCAAACAGCATTTACATTTATCATGTCACCATCTTGGCAAGCCACTTTGGCAATTCTAAACCCTTACTGGACACTGAACATCCTTTACAATCTGTCAACGTGTCTTTCACATGAAACCTCTAACTACTTCCTTCACAAATCATCTACTCTGACTGGTCAGGTGTACTTAGTCTTTTCCAAAATGGCTTTAGTAGTTTTAATCCTTGATCATACCCCCATACCTTTCCTTTTGGAATTTTAATTACTAAAGATCCACCTTTAAGTCCCACTTTTTCCATAAAGCAGTCCTCCCTCCTCTGAAAAAAGAAAGTGTAGCCAGCCATCCTTTGGACCACTGACTAAGCATTTTGCCAAATGCTGAGTCCTCTCACACATTTATAAGATACTGTCTCCACAACTAGATTGTAAATTTGAGATACAATGTCATACTTTTTCACATTAAGCCTGTAAGCGAGAATCTGGAAAATCATGATTCTCCCTTTAATTCTGTAAAATAAAATAGAATTTGCATGAGAATAACTCAGACCATGGAATAGTATACTGGATCCACTTTCCTAAAAACAAAATAACTGCTTAACATTTTTTAAACTGGCCGGAGATGGTGGCTCATGTGGATCACAAGGTCAAGAGATCAAGACCACCCTGGCCAACATGGCGAAACCTCATCTCTACTAAAAATACAAAAATTAACTGAGCGTGGTTGCAGGTGCCTATAGTCCTAGCTACCAGGGAAGCCAAGGCAGGAGAATCACTTGAACCCAGGAGGCGGAGGTTGCAGTGGGCCAAGACCATGCCACTGCACTCCAGCCTAGGCCACAGAGTGAGATTCCGTCTCAGGAGGAAAAAAAAAAAAAAAAAAAAAAGCAGGTTTTGAGAGATACTGGAGATATCTGTACAATACACCTGTTTCATTATTCTAAGGAGTCTTCATCTAGTATCAGATAAGGCTGCTGAGTGGGAGTCATACCAATATTACCAATATTAAACTTAGGGCATTCCTAAAAGTTCTCTAAGAATAAAATCCACTGTGGAAATACAACCAGAGATATCGAAAATCTGCCTCTGTAAAGTAAGTACAGGAATTTGCACAACACTGCTTCAAACAGAAATTAAACCTGTGTCTTACGGTGAAATGAGAAACTTCCGTTCTCTGTTCAACAGCAGTCTGCACACAAACAGAAAAGATGTGAGAGAATCCAGTCATTGCAACAGAAATGCTGCAGTGGTAACAATTATGTCTTTTTTAAAAAATAAATTTACAAAGCAGCCGTGTTACAATTAAATAACAGAATAGTATTGCTACTCAGTGAGGGCCCTTGACAACCACAGGGTCCACTGAATGAGTTCATAAGATATACAGCAAATCACTGTGAGAAAGAGCTTTCATTTTGTCATTTCAAAAGAATTCAATCAGTATGGCACTTACTTTCTGCTGATGAGTTGAGTTCTGTCTTAATCTTCGATTTCTCAAGATCTTCTTTATATTCTTTCTTGAGCAATTTTACTATCTTTTTGCTATAACTTGATTTCTTCACTTTGAAAACTTCTTCATTTTCTTAAAAAAGAAATTAAATGAAGTCTGTAGCAACTATTTTCTGAAAATATTTTCCCTTTTTCACAAGATCTTATGAGCTGTTCAAATTCTCCCAAATATATACGCATATGCCAAAATCATTATATAATTAAGTCATTTCAAGTCTGTCACAGACTCTCAAAAACAGGTCAACTTCATAAATTAATCGAAGTAATGAGATTTTGAGACTTTTTAAAGGAATAGCACATGTAATTTCACAAAATTTTCCTATTATTGTCTTCCTTAAATCATCTAGTTGAAGAAGGGGGAAAAAAACATTCGAAATAGTTTTGAAAAAGCACATCAAGTCATTAAGGAACCCGAAACGAAATATCTAAAATCAAAAGGCGCTGTCAATTCTGAGTAACTACATCCACCACAAGCTGACATAGTTCTTTGAAGACTAAGGTAAGAGCAAATCATTTTTCTTTGATTTGAATTTTTTTTTTTTTTTTTTTTTTTTTGAGACGGAGTTTCGCTCTTGTTACCCAGACTGAAGTGCAATGGCACCATCTCGGCTCACCGCAACCTCCGCCTCCTGGGTTCAAGCAATTCTCCTGCCTCAGCCTCCCGAGTAGCTGGGATTACAGGCACGCACCACCATGCCCAGCTAATTTTTGTATTTTTAGTATAGACGGGGTTTCGTCTTGTTGACCAGGATGGTCTCGATCTCTTGACCTCGTGATCCACCCGCCTCTGCCTCCCAAAGTGCTGGGATTATAGGCGTGAGCCACCGCGCCCAGCCCGATTTGAAATTTTAAAAGTACTCAACACTTTACAAAATAGCTCATGTATCTCAAAAACAAAAATCTTTCTGTACTCCTCTCAAACCAAACAAAAAGCAACAGCAACGCCAAAGATAAACTGGCTACCTCACAGGAAACCTGAAAGCCTCTCGAATAAAAATGCAAGTAAGATTTCCAAAACTTTTAATTTCTTTTTCGTAACATGGAATTTATTGGGTTATCCATATTCAAATGGTCAGGAAGTAAAAAGATTAAAGGTTCATTTAAGATCAGAAATTCAAATCCACGGCAGCCTGGCCTCCCACCGGGAATTGGAGAAACTACCTTGCTTTTAGTATTACACCGTCTCGCCTCACTGTTCCCAAAGCCAGTGCGAAAAAGGCTGGGTATCTGCTACCCCTATTTATTTTTATGGGTAAACCGAGGCTCAGCGACTGCAAGGGACTGGCCCAAAGTCACTGAGAACCAGAGCTGCATGCAACTGTAGGCTTCTGTTCCCTCTCCCAGTATTCCTTTTTACAAACCCGGCCTTTTCGGTCGAGGACGCCTGGACAGAGCATCCAAGAAGTGTGGGCGCAGAGACCTCGGAGAGCATGCCAAGAGCAGTCAGGAGACCCACATCAAGTTGGCCCTGAAACATGCCAGGCAGAAAAGAGGCAGGACGGGGAACACCGAATTTCCCCTGAAACACTAGGAATGCCTGATCTGAGCTATGGCCCCGTGGAGTAGCAAATGCACAGGAAGACGGTGCAGAGGGGGCGGTTGTAAAGAACAGGCTGGTGGCAGCGCGGGAACGCGTCCCTTGCCCGAGCAGAAGGCCGGAGGCGGGGGAAGATTCGCAGCCGGTCGGGTGACCGGGGGCTCCGTTTCAGGGTTCAGAGACTGAGCGTCCAGAAAATACGGGGTCGGGGGCTGGGACCTGCGCCGGGAATGCGGCAGTCTAAGGCCGCCCGAAGCACGCAGTTTACCTTCCTCCTCGTCCTGGAAGCTGAGCAGGCTGGCCCGGGGCACCTCTTTGTTCTCGCGAGGCCTCTTGCGCGGCTTCAGCCCGTTGCCGGGCTCCGCGCCGCCGGGGAAGCCGCCCCCGGCCTCAGCCCCGAGGCCCGGGGTCAGCGCGGAAGGCGGCTGCGGCCCGGTGCCCAGCAGCGACTCCCCCCCGGGGGCCCTGTCGCTGCCGCCGGGGCCCGCCTCTTCTCCTGTACCCGGCGGCGGCAACAACGGCGGCGGCTCCTGCTCTTCATCGCGTTCCCGTTCTTCCTCCTCGGAGTCGTTCCGCTTGCGCACGTTCACCCGCCGAGCCTTTCGGAACATCCCGGCGGCTCGCACGGCGGTCGCACACCCGCTCCCACACCGCGGCCCCAGCTGCGCCTAGCTCGTGACAGCGCACGCGCGCTCTCCCCAGCTCCAGCCCGGTCGAGTCCTCCCTGATGCTACCGCGCACCTTAGGAGCGCGCATGCGCCTGTGCTCCCACGCGCTCTCTATACTTGGAGAAAGAAAGGAAGAGAGAGCGAGCGAGCCCCACGCTTATCACGAGAGCGCCAGCTCTTTGTATCGCCCTCTGTCCTTGTGGAGGACTATTAGCATGGAATTCCGGTGTTGTTTGAGAGGTCACAAAGAGGATCATAGAGATGAGAAGAAAGAGTAGGCCCTGTTGTCCCTCAGACCGTGTTGCTGCAGTGCGTCTTCTGCACTTCCGCGGAGCGGTCGTGCGTGGAAACCTCCCGCCACGCGGATGAAGGAGGGGGAGAAAGGGAGGGGCCAGCGAGAGAAGCTGGCTTTGGGGAAGGAAAGTGTGGTCTAGGAGGTGGAATAGTCCTCTCCAGACTTTGACCTGAGGTGTGACTCTGGTAATTACTAGCTGCTCTTGAGTAGTAATATTTGTATTTCGACAGCCTTATGGCTCCAGCGCTCTTTCAAAGATCGAATTTTCTTTATGAAACAATGGTACTTCAAAGACATTAAATTTTATGATACAATGTTACTTCAAAGACGTTGAATTTCATTTGTGATACAATGTTACCTGGCTTGATGTCCCCTGTTCCCCAGTCTCTCCTCAGTTACAAGGAAAGCAAAAGTGTTTTCGTAAGAATGTCAGGTTTGCAAGTTTGCTAGCAATTCTATGGCTAAATACTTTCAGAAGCATACTGAATTTCAGAAACAAACGGAAGAAAAGTTGAGCCAGGAGTTGGGAAAGTTATGACATTTCTCAGACTTGCGTTACAAAGCCTTGGCTGGCAATACTTTTAAGGGTGATTGCGCCTGAGGTTGCACTCACAGGCTTTCCCTATCTCATCACCGAACTTGAAGTTTTTCCTTCTGGCGAGCGCCTGTATATGCGAAATCATTTCGATTGTTTAGAAATTAAAAGGGTATTCGGTATAGTGAAAAAAATCCACCCATGTCCTGAAGGCTGTTCACTTTCTCAGTGGCAATGTTAACAGTTTATTATGAGCCTCAAAAGATGTTCTGTGAACATAAAAGCAAATAAATATGCATATTTTAATGTGTTTCCTTCTTTTACACAGATGGTATGTAAACAGTGCATTTTTAGCCTACCATAAATTGGAGATCGGCCCATATCTGTATATGAAGGGTTGTCTCATTCTTTTTTTTAAACCCAGCTGCATAGGGATTCATTGTTGGGATATACCATAATTTATTTAACCAGTCCCATAAGCTTTTATATTTAGATTATTTCTAGTCTTAGTAATAGTCAGTGCTGTAATGAAAAGCGTTGAAAAACTGTCACATTTGTAGGATGAATTGGAATTGCTGGATCTCAATATATGCATTTATGATTCTGCTAATTCTAAATTTCTCTTTAGAAGGTATGCAGTTTGTACTTACACCAGTGAACATTAGGATGCCTGTTTACCCACACCATCCTGTCAAAATGTCAGTAAGATTTAAATTCCAGATTGAAGCAGAAGATCCCAAGCACTCCAAGCAGTTGTTTGTTTGTTTATTTATTTTTTGAGAGGGAGCATTTCTCTATGGCCCAGACTGGAATGCAGTGGCATGATCTTTACTCACTGCAACCTCTGCCTCCCCGGTTAAAGTGATTCTCATGTCGCAGCCTCCCAAGTAGCTGGGGTTACAGGCATACGTGGCTGATTTTTGTGTTTTTAGTAGAGATGGGGTTTTGTCATTTTGGCCAGGCTGATCTTGAACTCCTGACCTCACGTGATTCACCCACCTTGGCCTCCCAAAGTGCTGGGATTACAGGCGTGAGCCACTGCACCTGCCCCCTCCATGCATTTCCATTGGCACACACATTCCCTCTTTTCTCTGATTTTCTTTAATTGGATTTGACATTTACACAACTAGGACTCAGTTTTGGAGCTAAGAGCATCCTCTGTAACATTAATGTTTTCTTCTAGTTAATAGGAAGGGTTAATAACGTTTGGCTTCCATTCTACTCATATTACTTTCAGTTCTTATATTCTGGCTGTTCAGCATTGGTGTAAGTTCTGATTCCAACAGAATGTTTCACTACTGAAATTGAACTCCCTTTTCTAATCATAGAAAATTCAAATTGTGCCTGGTCAGCCTCCAGACACCTGAGAAAGATTTTCAGTAAAGTGATTAGGGTAGCCATAGCAAAGATAAGGTCCAGAAGCAGAATATGTTATTATGTTGGCCTGAAATTTCAAAATTTCTCTCACTGTAAAAGTGATAATTGGATGTGGATAGGGGAAGAACACCTGTCATTTTAAAGTCAGCCGCAGTACAAGCATGTGTCACTGGATGGGATACATTGAGAAATATGCCGTTAGGCAATTTCATCATTGTGTGAGCATCATACACATACTTACACAAACCTAGTAGCATAGCCTGCTACATACCTGTATGGCACAGCTTACTGCTCCTAGGCTACAAACCTAGGCAGCATGTCACTGTACTGAATGCTGGAGCAATTGTAACACAGTAAGTATCTGTGTATATAAACATAGAAAAGATACAGTAAAAATATGGCATAAAAGCTTTAAAAATGGTGCACCTAGAAAATCAACAAGAAGTTGGGAGAAAAAAAAAAATGGTGCACCTGTATGGGGCACTTACCAGAAATGGAGCTCACAGGACTGGAGGTTGCTCGGTGTGAGTCGTGAGTGAATGTGAAGGCCTCGGATATTCCCATCCTCTACTGTAGATTTTATAAACAACTGTACACTTAGACCACACTAAACGTTTAAACACATTTGTTTCTTCAGTAATAAATAGCTTACTATACCTTTTTTGGCTTTATAGCTTTCTTAGTTTTTCAAACTTCTTTGTTGTTGTTGTTGTCGTCGTCGTTGTTTTTTGAGATGGAGTCTCACTCTGCCACCCAGGCTGGAGTGCAGTGGCACAATCTCGGCTCACTGCAACCTCTGCCTCCCGAGTTCAAGCAATCCCATCTCAGCCTGCCACATAGCTGAGATTACAAGGGTGCACCACCATACCCAGCTAACTTTTGTATTTTTAGTAGAGATGAGGTTTCACTATGTTGGCCAGGCTGGTCTTGAACTCCTGACCTCAAATGATCTGCCCACCTGAGCCTCCCAGAGTTTTGGGATTACAGGCATGAGCCACCATGCCCAGCAGTTTTTTTAAACTTCTTGACTTTTGTAATAACACTTTGCTTAAAATACACATTTACAGCTGCACAAAAATATCTTCTATTTTTACCATTTTTATTATTTTGTTTTACTTTTTAAAGCTAAGACACAGACACACACACATCAGCCTAGGCCTACACAAGGTCAGGATCATCAGTTCCTACTGTTTTCCACTTCAACATCTTGTCCCAATGGAAGGTCTTCAGGAAAAATAACAAATATGGAACTGTCATGTTCTATGAAAACAATACCTTTTTCTTACACAGTTACCCCACCCACCCACGCACATAAAAAGAGTACACTCTAATATAACAATAAAAAGTATAATATAGTACAGGCATCTCCAGCCACCTCCTACCTATGCAGGAGATGAGTGGTCAAAAGTAGACATTGTTTCTCACTTTTTCAAAGTTTATTTTTAAAATGTTAGAAGCCACAAAACCAATAAATATGTAAAAAATATTTTATATACATTAACTGATGTCTTAGTCCATTTGGGCTGCTACAACAAAATATCATTAATTGGGTGACTTATAAACAACGCATTTATTTCTCACAGCTCTGGAGGCTGGGAAGTCCAAGATCAAGGCACTGGCAGATCTGTTTTCTGGTGAGGGTCTGCTTCCTGGTTCATAGATGGCACCTTCTAGCTGAGCCCTCACGTGGTGCAAGGGAAACAACTGTGGTTTTTTCAGCTTCTTACAAGGGCACGAATCCCATTCATAAGGGCTCCACCCTTGTGACCTAATTACATTCCAACATCCCCTCTGCTATCACAATGGGGATTAGTGTTTCAATATATAAATTTGGGGGGAAGATAAATATCTGGGCCTTAACAACTGATGAGGCCTCACTAACTATGGGAGAAATAAGATAAAATAGGAGTCCCCAGCTTCCAGGTCACAGACTGGTACCAGTCAGTGGCCTGTTAGGAACCGGGATGCACAAGAGGAAGTGAGTGTCAGGTGAGTGAACAAATCTTCATCTGTATTTACAGCCACTCTGCATTACTCGCATTACCACCAGAGCTCCGTCTCCTGTCAGATCTGCAGCAGCATTGGATCCTCCTAGGAACACGAGCCCTATTATGAACTCTGCACACAAGGGATCCAGCTTGTGCGCTCCTTATGAGAATCTAATGCCTGATGATCTGTCAGTGTCTCCCATCACCCCCAGATGGGACCATCTGGTTGCAGAAAAACAAGCACAGGGCTCCCAGTGGTTCTACATTATGGTGAATTGTATAGTTATTTCATTATATATCACAATGTAATGATAATAGAAATCAAGTATGCAATAAATGTAATGCACTTGAATCATCTCCAAACTATCTCACACCCCCCGGTTCATGGAAATATTGTCTTCTATGAAACCAGTCCTTGGTGTCAAAAAGGTTGGGGACCGATAATATAGTATATACATAAACCAGTAACATAGTCATTAATGATCATTATCGAGTTTATGTACTATATGTAATTGTACGTGCTATACTTTTGTACCACTGAAACAGGTTTGTTTGCATCAGCTTCACCACACAGGTGAGTAACATGATATGCTACAGTATTAGGGTTGCTATGTTGTCACTAGGTGATCAGAATTTTTCAGCTCCATTTTTTAATCCTTTTTTTTTCTTTTCTTTTCTTTCTTTCTTTTTTTTTTTGAGACATAGTCTAGTTCTGTTACCCAAGCTGGAGTGCAGTGGTACAATCTCAGCACACTGCAACCTCTGCCTCCCAGGTTCAAGTGATTCTCCTGCCTCAGACTCCTGAGGAACTGGGATTACAGGCACATGCCACCACACATGACTATTTTTTTGTATTTTTAGTAGAGACAAGGTTTCACCTCTTTGGCCAGGCTGGTCTCGAACTCCTGATCTCAGGTGATCCACCTACCTTGACCTCCCAAAGTGCTGAGATTACAGGCATCAGCCACGGGGCCCGGCAGCATTGCAATCTTATAGGATGGTCACTATGTATGTGGTCCATCATTGATCAGAACATGACTATGCAGTGTATGGTTATATTCAGATACAATGAATTTATTTATAACTTTGCCAGTCTACTTATGTAATTAAAGGGCAAAGTGAAATATTTAAAAGTTATCTTGCTGCCCAAGCAAGCAAAAGTTTCTTTTATCAGAAATTATGGCAATTGTGGGAATTAAATTCCTGATATTGAATACCTGCCTTAATTGCCTGTCAGCTGGTATACTATCAGAAACTAATTATTTGATAACGTATGTCTGTGCTTTGAGCATCAGACATACTAATTTGTTTGTTCATATAGTAAGTCATCACCAGTTAATATTGCAATGCCTTTAGTATCCTGGGAAGACAAAGAACTATATTACATCAATGATTTTGTTTCAATCAATAAATTGTTCCTTTAAAAAAAAAGTCATCTTTCCAAGCAAGAATTCTGGTTAGTATTTTCCCCATGAAATTGTGACTTTACATGGATTAATTGGCCCATAGATTCAGAAAAATTAGGCAATAACCAGTTTCGTTTGTCAACTCAGTCTTAAACTATGTAGTCTAGAACAATGACTACCAAATTCAGGTCTGTGAACTTGTGAAAAGTTTTCCCTATTCAGCTGCCAAAAGAAAATAAGAAGGATAGCCTGTGTGTATAGAGTAGCCAGATGTCCTCTCTTGGAAGAAATAGTCCTTTATTTTGAGATTATGTGCCTTTTCTTCTCTCTTTCATGATAAGAAGAGAAAAATGTCTTTATTTCTATATATAATGATGATAATATATGGTAATCTCTGAGTTTGTCTTCATGCCCTTATTTGGCAAACTAAAAAGTAGTAAAAGCTATAAGCCCTCCTCAGTTTTTTATTTTATCTCTAAAAATTTTATTTGGCAGGGGAAATATAATAGCCTAGGAATTCCTGATCTAGGATTTTCCTTTTTAAAAAATCTATAACTCTGGACATCTCGATAATTTTATTCTGGAAAAAGGCTGAAGAAATAATTTAATTATTTATAAGATTGATTTAGTCCTTCCTTTGGTGAAAGCAGTTCTGCAGTAACTTAAAGTTGAATGTCAACTCATGGGTGCCATGGTTTGAATGTATCCCCCAAAGCTCATATGTTGGAAACTTAATTCCCGATGCAACAATATTGAGAGGTGAGACATTTAGGAGGCGTTAGGTCATGAGAGCTCTGTCCTTGTGAATGGATTCCTGGTGTTGTCACTGGATTAGTGGGTTAGTAATCTTGGGATTGACTTCCTCATAAAAGGCATGAGTCCAGCCCCTTTTCTTGCTCTCTTGTACTCTCTTCCCCTGTCACAAACCGCCATGGTATGTGGTGTAGCAAGGACTTCACCAGATGTGGCCCCTTAACCCTGAACTTTCCAGTCTCTAAGACAATAAATAATTTTCTGTTATTTATAAGTTAATTAAGCTATGGTATTCTGTTACAGCAACCCAAAAGGTACTAACACAATAGGGGAAGAGATTTTTATGTTTTGTTCAGTGCTGTTTTCACAGTACCTTGAATAGCTCTTGGCACACAATAGACAATATTTGTTGACTGAATGGTATTAGACATTATCTGTTTAATTAGTGATAAATGTTTTACCTTATGTTGATGTAAATGGACATTTTCTACAGGTAACAACAATTTATTTATTTTTAATTTAATTTTTTTTTTTGAGAGAGAGAGAGAGTCTCGCTCTGTCATGCAGGCTGAAGTGCAATAGCGGATCTCAGCTCACTTCAACCTGTCTCCCAGGTTCGAGCGATTTTCCCACCTCAGCCTCCTGAGTAGAGTAGATGGGATTACAGGCACACACCACCTGGCGATTAGTTCTTAAAGTAGTAATTGGGAGGCTGAGGCAGGAGAATTGCTTGAGGTGGAGGTTGCAGTGAGCCAAGATCACGCCATTGCACTCCTGGGCAACAAGAGTGAAACTCCGTCTCACAAAAAAAAAAAAAAAAAAAAAATCGTAATAGACATCTCCCCTCCACCTTTGGGAAACTGCCTTTTCTAGGGAAAAGGGTACCCTGGCAAGTTAGGAAGCCAGGTGATAGGGTTTGAGTATTTTTTTTTCTTTGAGTCTCACATGGAAATGTGATCTCCTGTGTTGGAGGTGGGACCTGGTGACAGGTGTTTGCATCATGGGGGCAGATGCAAAGCTGAATAGCTTGGTGTTATCTCATAATGAATGTATTCTTGCCCTATTCGTTCCCACGAGAACTTACTGTTTGAAAGTCTGGTACTTCCTCTTCTCTTTCACTCCTCTCTCATTCATCATGTGACACTCTGGCTTTCCTTCACCTTCTGCCATGAGTAGAAGGTTCCTGGGGCCCTTACCAGAAAAAAATGCTGGTGCCATGTTTCTTGTACAGCCTGCAGAACCATGAGCCAAATACACCTTTTGTTGTTTTTTTTTTAAATACAGTACCCAGCCTCAGGTATTTATTTATAGCAATAAATAAAGGACTAAGATACCACGTTACATTGTACTAGCTGATGCAAAGTGGGTTGATCAGCATCTTCCAAGAATTTGCCCTTGAAACAGAGACAGTGAGTCCCTGCTCATGGCTGGAATTGCAATGAACTCAAAAGCTACAGGAAAGCCTTAAATTACATGTCAACTCAGGAGCCAGAAAACTAGTCAATGTAGCAGGAGAGAAGAATGCAGACAGAGAGGATACTCGGCGGGCTTCCAGTACCTTTCCAGGTCCTTGACTTTTCCAGAAGCTGGACTGCACTCCCAGTGTGAGTTCCCTTGATCTCCCTGGAATCCTTATAATAAATTTCCTTGTTGGTGTTGGTATTGACAATGTTTTATTTGTGTTGTGTATATTTGCTTAAAGAGTTATTTTCATTTTATAGTAGGGTAAATTTTGTGTGTGTACATTATACAATTGTTTTTAAAAGTTCACCTGCTTAATAACTCTTCACTTATAGCTTTTGTTCAACAGAGTTCTTTTTCTCATTTCTTTCTTTTTAAAAACTATACACACAGATGTCCCCACAAGCAGGCATTTAAGCAGAAGGTGAAAGTGAGGAATGCGCTCTCCTGCAGGTACAGAGTAACTGCAAGTAACTTGCTAATAGAGATAAGTACCTCCATTTAGAGCATGTAAATGGTCCTAGTTTAAATTGTTAGTAAAATTATACTTTGTATCAAACTCTATTAAAATGTAACCATTGGTTCTATTTGAGTGAAATCATCGTTTCTACCAAAGCTTTGACTCATTCCAGGTTTAAGAGATCCCGAGATTGTTTCTTGTTTGTTTTTTAAATAAAGTTGTTACTTTAAAAATTATTGAGCACATGAGTATCCCCAGTGGAGATTCAACTCTTATAAATGTATTCTGCTATTATAAATGTTTTGGCAATTCAGCTATAATGGTCATTTCTTCATTTTCTAAAATGACACTTTCTTCAACCAAAAGGAAATTAGTGAAATTTCTCTATCCAAACTAAGGCCTTCACCAGAGGTGACCCCTCAACCTTGGAACAAAAGTAAATGTTTTAATGAAGGTTACCTTGTTCATCCTAGTTTATTTTTAAAATGCATCTTCTATTTAGACCAGGTATTTCTTTTATCCATTCATTCAACAACATTTATTGAACATTTTTGATGTTCTGGCATTGTGCTGGACAGTAGGGATACAGTAGTGAACAAGACACATGTGTTCTTTGTCCTAGAACTGTAGTCAGCAGCTAGTGATGTAAAAAGTAAATAAACAAAAATTAATTGCTAATCGTGATTATAGTTGTGAATGAAATCAATAGGGTACTACATCTTAAGAACTGATACAAAATGATAGAAATTTCAACTTGAGTTTATATTTTCTGTGTGCTGTAGGGGACAAGAAACACTCTCTTGACTTTCTGAAGGACTAAAGCAAATTGACAGTAGACAGAGTAACACGAAAAAAGGCACACAAATTTGTGATATGCACAGGGCATCATGGGAAAAAGTGAGTACCCAATAATTGAATGAAATTTAGAAGCTTGTATACCTTCTTAAAAGGGGAGAGAGAAGGAAGGATGTAGGCAACTTAAGGTTGAGAAAATAATTTAAGGGAAAGATGAATAGCTGATCGAGCCTGTGCCAAGTCTGTCTGGTCATGGTCTTGACCTTCAATCTCTTCGGTGGTGCTGTCAATCTTCCTTGGTTGATGAGATTCCTGGGGAGGAGACTCATGACAATTGAATTTCTTTTGGGGGAATCTATCCTTTATGCAGACATATGAAGTTCAGAGAACCTCTCCCTGTGCTTTGGGAGAGAAAGAGGGGCCAAAGACAGGAGGGCAGGAGCAGGTCAGAGAGATTCTGGTTCTGAGGCTCCTTCTGTGGTTTTCCAATCTTCTTTAGTTCCAAGTACTCAGCATGCTAAAGTGGCATGCTTTGGGGTATCGTGAGACCTAACAGTGCCAATGGCCATTTAAGTGTCTTTCTCATTAGAAAATGTGTAAGGACTTTGAGGGCAGAGGCAGAACGTTTTCCTGCAAGATAATTACAATTAACAGCTCCAAGGTGTCTTCTGCAGTAAATTTTTCTTCAAACATTTCATGTAAAATGAACAGTTAAAATCGTTTTATCCAGTTCAGTATTTTGTATCTTCTAGTGTTACTATGTGAAAGAGTATTATTCAGAACCATAGGAGAACAAGACACTCATGTTACGTTCACAATGGACACTTTATATTATACATCTGAGGACAGTGTAACCAACGAAAAGGCAAAAATGGCAATCAATGCACCCTTTCTGAAAGAACCCACTTACCACCTGTTGGGTCAGTATCACTCATACATTATTGTCCCTGTTGAAAAAAATGTGAAGCAGATACATTATAGAAGACAACAGTTACGTGCCCTCTGGATATAAAAGATAGAATAATTGATGTTTCTTTTTTTCTGTATTGTTTAGTGTTACTAGAGGGCAGCAAAGTCATACAATAAACTTAGGTAAGATTAGACTATAATTACATGACAAATAATCATGCTGCTTTGAATTCGTTAAAAACTACAAATGGACTTTAAAAAGTAACTTTTTCCTAATTATAAAAGTACTGCTTGCACATTTTAGAAATTTAGGAAATACAGAACAATACAAAGAGGAAAATAAGAATCACTTATAAACTAATTGTAAGAATTAAATCTTAAAAGGGACTAAATGTTAGTTTTGGTGCATTCCCTTCCAGAATTGCTTCAGGAATTCACTCCTTCCTTCTGAGTGGCTTTAGCATTCAGGTGGGTTATCTTCTTTCACCCCTAGTTCTCTAGCCTTACCTTTAATAATCATATCTCCACTCGACCTCAGCCACCTACCATAATGATTCTCCAAGTTACCAGAGAGTTACAGTCTTCTCCATAACTATATCACTCCTGTTTTGCAGTCTGCTTATTCTACCTCCAGTTCAGTGAGCCCGTCACTTTTCCTGTCCACCCTCTTCTTCCTTCTTTAGTTTCCTGCCTTATCTCTTTTAGATCTCATAGGGCAAGATTATAATTACTCCCTTGAGACATCAACTCTGTTGCCACTTCTTCTTGTACTCCCCTAGCAAAACCCCAGCCAGGGCTGAGCCAGAAAATGGCCTCCTCCATATTTGTCCCTGATGAATGAACATTCTCTGTTTTAAATTTGTAACTACAAACTTCAAAGGGACATTAAATATTATTGGCATATTTTTTTCTTCACAGTGGGATATTTTAATAGGCTTCTCTCTGAATTGGTCAAAATATGTAAAGTTATATGAGATCTTAATAATATAATCCATAAGCTCAAATGCATGTAGGTAATTAGATACATAGAGATTGATAAATACGAAGAGACAATTTTGTACTTTCCAAACAGACACTGCTTTATCCATGAAATGTTTATGAATATAAGTTGTCTACCTGGTACACATCTTTTTAAAAACTGCCACATTTTCCTTTTTTTTTTTTTCTGTAACACTGACACATTTTTCAAAGTAACATTTTGTAGGCACATTATCCCACCTGAGGAAAAGTTAAATGAGAAACCAAATCCAAAACATTGAGCAACCTTTCCTAATTAAAATCAGCCAAAAAGGCTTAATTATATGGGAATTAATGATTAAATCTCTGAGTCGAAGAGGAAATAAAATATATACATTATTTTAAAACTCTAGAAATTGATGGAAAATTAATATTTTATATAAAATGTGATATATAACTAAATAGAGAATATATATTCATAATATATTTAGCTGTATATTCTGAGAATAGATTATACACTTAGAGAATAATGTATAGTTTCAAGCTAATAATAACATAACAATGTAATCAATCTCACAGATGATTAAAAACAGCAAAGTGGCTAGGTGTGGTGGCTCACACCTGTAATCCCAGCACTTTGGGAGGCTGAGGTGCATGGATCACGAGGTCAGAAGATCAAGACTGAAATAAGTAAATTGTAAAATAATTAAATAAAAACCAAAACACAGGAATTTAAAAGAGAATCTTAGCCTAAGAAAGGAACAACACAACACACATGCATACTCCCACAACTTTAGGTTTAACTAGACATAAGAGGCCAAATTATGAGAGAACATAATGTACAATCCAATGACAATACATCGGAAATTCTACAGAAAATGTATTTTTTTTTTAGCACAATTCAAATCACACAAAACTGACTCAAGAATTGCTAATGGTTCTTAACGGACCATTTGGAAGAATAAGAAGCAGGAAAGATTTTTAAGTAAGAGGTAAATACACTTCGGGTTAAAAATGTGGTAATGGGCTGGGCACGGTGGCTCACCCCTATAATCCCGAGACAGGTGGATCACGGGGTCAAGAGATCGAGACCATCCTGGTCAACATGGTGAAACCCCGTCTCTACTAAAAATACAAAAATTAGCTGGGCATGGTGGCGCGTGCCTGTAATCCCAGCTACTCAGGGGGCTGAGGCAGGAGAATTGCTTGAACCCAGGAGGCAGAGGTTGTGGTGAGCCGAGATCACACCATTGCACTCCAGCCTGGGTAACAAGAGTGAAACTTTGTCTCAAAAAAAAAAAAAAAAATGTGGGAATGACCACTTTTAATAAAATCAATTCTTCCTGTCATCACCCCAACAAAACAATGGTAAAGGCTTTACAGTGTCTAAGTATTTGGCAATTAAGAGATCACACACACGAACTATTTAAACAAATGTATCCAGTTTCTTGGTAAGTTTACTTCCCATATCATAAAATGATTACTATATAACCTCCTCTCTTCTCAAAACCCTTCATGCTGAAGTTCCTCCTATAATATTTCCATGTATAGAGGAAAATTTCAATGGAAGACTCTTGCAATCCAACCAAGGTGGGACTGCTAAAAGCTTACACCTCTCAGGAATCAGGTTTTGGTTTATCTCAGCAGGTAAAGAGTCTTGGTCAGCTGACTCACTGGCTGAAGGCTACAGGAGACCAGGGAGAGGGCAGCAGCAGCAGGAAGCATGAGGTATCCAAGAGAAGTTGTGGCAATCGAGGATGCTTGGCTAACAGTCAGTGTCTCGTCCCTAGCTTTCTGAGGGTAAGGAGGAAGTGTTGGTGACAGCAGTGGCTGCCATGTCAACAGAGGCAGCTTCCTGATCTCTGGTGAGCAGAGTATCATGAGGGCAACTTACTGCAGTGGCTGCCCCCAATTTCTGCTCCTTCAGCCGTTCTCAAGATTTTGCAGACAAATTGATTGCTTATGTTTATTCATTCTCTGCTCAAAACACCTAGACTGTTTTCTGTTTTCTGCACTGATACAGCATCTATTTATCTATAGTAATGTTCTGTGGATTATTTTAACTAAATGATATCATGCTCTATGTGTTATTTTATAACTTGCTTTTTCCTTTCAGCTTGGGATTTGCAGTTCTTTCCTTTTAAGTATGTATAAATATATCTCATTTGTTTTCCCAATTTTTTATTTTGGCAAAATTCAAATGTTCAAAACAAGCAAGAGGATGGCATGGTGGCTCATGTCTGTAATCCCAGCACTTTGGGAGACCCAGGCAGGAAGATTTCTTGAGGCCAGGAGTTCAAGACTAACCTAGGTAACATAGCTAGACCCCATCACTATATATAAAAAATAAACAACTAAAAATTAGCTTGATGTGGTGACACATGTAGTCACAGCTACTCACGAATCACTTGAGTCCAGGAATTAGATGTTACAGTGAGCTAAGTGAATTTTTACTAATTGACATGTGTGTATCTGTGTGTGTGGGGTGCTTCTCTATGTAGATATATGAAAATATAATTGTTGTTTTCTAGCTTGTGCAAATTTAAAGACACATTCCTAAATTGTACTTCAAACTGACTGTCCAGTTTATTCTTTTAAATAAAGAATATCTACTTGCCTACAGGCATGACAAAATGGAATATCAAATAACTTGATTTTTTGCCGATCTAATGGATGAAATATTAGTTTCCTATTGCATTCCTCTTGGTAGAGGTAATTATTTTGTTGTTCAGTTATTGGCTACTTTATCTTAAAGTGAGTTGCGTGATTATTTCATTGTTTTTCTATTAGATTGTTAGTCTCTTTGTTTTTCACTTTAGCACTATCTAAGTAACATTATGATATTCATCCTGGGGTAAGACTGTACCTTTAAGCAGTTAGCACTTGTTTCAGCATCATTTATTTATTTATGTAAAAATGGACTGGGCACGGTGGTTCATGCACTTTGTAATCTCAGCACTTTGGGAGGCTGGGGCACATGGATCCCTTGAGTCCAGAAGTTTAAGACCAGCCTGGCAACAGGGCAAGACTCAGTCTCTCCAAAATTAGCCAGACATAGTGGTGTGCACCTGTAGTCCCAGCTACTCAAGAGGCCTAGGTGGAAGGACGGCTTGAGCCAGGGAGGCAGAGGTTGCAGTGAACCAAGAATGCAGCACTGCACTTGGGCCTAGGTGACAGAGTGAGACCCTGTCCCCAAAAAATAAAAATAAAAGATTTATGTAAAAATACTCTTATTGGGTTTTGTCTATTATGAAAGTGATTGTTTTAAATTTTATTTGTATAAACTTATGGGGTACAAGTATAATTGTATTTCATGGATATATTACATAATGGAGAAGTCAGGGTTTTTAGTGTGCTCATCACCAGAATAATGTATCTCGTATCCATTAAGTAATTTTTCATCATCTACCCCCTGCCCATTTCAAGTCTTGATTATGTGCTTATTCAAAAAACAAATAGTTCTCCCAGTAAGTAAATATTCCTCCCAAATACTCAGGAAGAAAATAAAAACTGCCCCCAATACCATTACCACATACAATACTGTTTTTAGTGTGCATCCTAGTCTGTTTTTAATTTTTTTTAGTATTTTTATTTTTGAGACAGAGTCTCACTCTGTTGCTAGGCTGGAGTGTGGTGGTGTGATCTCAGTTCACTGTAATCTCTGCCTCCCAGGCTCAAGTGATTCTTCTGCCTCAGCCTCCCGAGTAGCTGGGACTACAGGCACACACCACCATGCCCAGCTAATTTTTCTGTTTTTGGTAGAGACAGGGTTTCACCATGTTTGCCAGGATGATCCTTATCTCTTGACCTCGTGATCCACCCACCTCAGCCTCCCAAAGTGCCAGGATTACAGGCATGAGCCACCACCATGCCCAGCCTTTTTATTTTTATTTTTTATTTTGTGTGTGTGTGTGTGTGTGTGCTTCTAACACCTTTTTTTGACTTAATTTTCCTTTCCTTTTCTATTTTTCCATGATTTTACTATTAGCATGTACTAATTTTTTTTAAGTTTGGGATTCGTCTTTGAGCCATCCTTGCTACTGTATTTGCCTATCTATGGTGCCGTTTATATTGTCCTATGATTGGCTTTATGAGAAGCATACTCTTTGTAGAGCCAGCTCCCCCTAATTGCTTCTCTAGAGTCTGGGTAGGATAAACACAATCTTGTGCATCATTCTGAGTTGTGACTCTGTGTTAGTCTGTTCTCACACTGCTAATAGAGACACACCTGAGACTGGGTAATGTGTAAAGGAAGGAGGTTTAATTGACTCACAGTTCCGCATGGCTGAGGAGGCATCACAGTCATGGCTGAAGGTGAATGATGAAAGTCATGCCTTACATGGCGGTAGGCAAGAGAGTGTGCAGGGGAACTCCACTTTATAAAACCATCAGATCTTATAAGAACTCACTATCATGACAACAGCATGGGAAAGACCTGCCCCACTGATTCAATTACCTTCCACTGAGTTCCTCCCACCACATGTGGGAATTAATTATGGGAGCTACAATTCAAGATAAGATTTGGGTGGGGACATAGCCAAACCATATCAGACTCTGTTAAATGTAAAATGCATAAAACAAGAAGGCCTCTGCACGTCATTATTCCTGTAACAAGTCTCATCCATCAAGTGTTCTCCTGTAAATTCTAGAGGAACAAAGGTCTTAAAGTGACTGGTGAGCAAGTCTGGGAAATGGAAATGGATGTTCCAATTCCTATTTTTACTAATTTAATGTGTATAAAATGTTATCCATATATTTTCTTCGTTTCTTTGTTCCTGCCTTCCTTTTGGGGATTTTCATAGGTTCATTCAAGAGTTTTAACCCCTAACTTATTTTTCTCATAAGGCCTTAAATTCCACAAGCTTACCATTGACCACCTTTGGGGCTTTCAGAATCGCAACTCTCAATGTTGAAGAGCGGGCTACTGCATGGAAGGTGGGTGCAAACCGCTAACATTTCCACCTCTGGTTCTGGAAAGTGGAAAACTGGGCATTTCAATGCTGCAAGGCATCTTCCATACTCTAACCTCACTGTCTTTACTCAGTTCCTCCAGCATTTTTTTTCTCCCGGTCAGCGGGGTAGTGCATAGATTTGTACTGGCTCGTCAGAGCTGATTGTGTGTCATGTCCATAGCCCTTACATAGTCCCCACACTTGAGAAAATACTCCTCCAGTATTTGAAAACAATTATTTGATTCAGCAAAGAAGTTCCTTTCGTCATTGACTAACAAGTGACATTCTAACATATATCTTTGTTATTTAACTGTCCTGTTACTCCTAACTTAAATGAAAATATCAACCAATACTTATACCAAGACTATACATGCTCATCAGTTGCGACCCTAGGTCGGCTTTGTATACAAGAGTTTGTCAAAAATCAATGAAAGCATTCATTGAGAACTAATGACATACAAAGAGTAAAGAATAGTCTATGGTTTATTACCACCTGTAATCATTTATTGTCATTTGTAAATTGTGCACTACACATCATTTACATTAGGAAAATTGAGACAAACTTTGTACATACCCATCTACATACTTTTTAGAGAGTAAAGTAAAAGCAACTTGAGTAAGAAAGTAAAGGAATAATGGCTACTCCATGGGCAGGGCAGTGCTGAGGGCTGCTGGTTGCTTATTTTTCCAGTTATTTCTTGGTTACATGCTAAACAAGGGATGGGTTATTCATGAGTTTTCCAAGAAAGGGATGGGGGCGGGCAACTCCCAGAGCTGAGGGTTTCTCTCCCTTTTAGACCATGTAATGTAACTTCCTGATGTTGCTGTGACATCAGGAACTAACATGGTGCTGGTTGGAGTTGTAGCAGTGAGGATGACCAGAGATCACTCTCACCTCCGTCTTGGTTTTGGCTAGCTTCTTTACTGCAACCTATTTTTGTCAGCAAGGTCTTTATGACCTGCATTTTGTGCTGACCTCCTATCTTATCCTGTAATTAAGAATACCTGACCTGCTGGGAATGCAGCCCAGTAGGTCTTAGCCTTAGTTTACCTATCCTCTATACAAGATGGAGTCACGCTGGTTTAAATGCTCTGACATTTCCACTCTCCTTTTTATAAGAGAACCCTTAATCCTAAGGGTTGTAGAGAAATGAAGGTCCATCTTTATAGCTTCTGCAGGCTGAATGGGGCAATGATATTCCTGCCTAACCCAAGGGTCTCATATCCAGAATAGAGACGAGTTCAGTCAGAGAAGGTGTCAGTATGGAGAGGGCCATTCCAAGCTCTGACTAAAGGTGATATAACTAGTTTCCACACTTTGGTGAAATTAGGTAGAGAGAAACAAACATGCTTCAAATTTTGTTCATAGGAGCATCATTTACTCAATTGTTGAAAGCTGTCAATAGCTCAAAAGAAACATTTATTAGACTCCAGAGTGAACCCATCAGTGTTGGTCTATTTCCTTTGGGTCAGGGGTCTCCTCAGTATCATCCCTTCACAGTTGCCATAAAGATGTTACCAGAAAGGGGTCCTAATCCAGCCCCCAAGAGAGGGTTCTTGGATCTCACATAAGAAAGAATTCAAGGTGAGTCCATAGAGTAAAGTGAAAACAAGTTTATTAAGAAAGTAAAGGAATAAAAGATGGCTGCTCTGCAGGCAGCTCAGCCCACCCCACCCAGCTTAGCTTTGGAGAGCTGGTGGTTAAATTAATATCAGCCCACCACTGGCCAGAGGCAACAAGCTACTAGCCCCAGGCCAGATGGGTACCATTGGCATAGTTTGTTCGACCCACATTAAATTATTTAAAACAAACAAAAATGCTGAATGGCATGCTGACATTTACAAATTGTGAGAATTCACAAAGCAACCTGGAATTCCTCATTCTCTTGAAGGAGGAGAAACGGCCCCATCAAATTTCCCCATGGCAGCACTGGGTTGGAGCTGAGCCACTGTAGAGCTTCAGGTGGGAGTACACCCTTACTTACCCACCGTCCCACCACTCCCTGTTGTCCCCAAAACCCTGCAGCTAAGTGCCAAATGCCATTTATGCCCATGCCTGTGCCGGGAATGTTCTCTGCCCACTCTTGATCATGTAGCAGCACAAACAGAACCATGTGTTTAGTCCAGAAATCTGAAACCTCAGGCTTGATTTATAACTAGATTAGCTTTCCTTTTCTATTGGTTCAAGTTCCATTAACTCAGTTATTTCTCAAAAGACTCACTTAAAACATATGTGAAAAGGATTTGAAACTATTAAAAGCTACCAAATGGAAGATATTTATAGGATACATATACTTTCTAACATCATTTAATTTTATGCTTTATTAATAAAAATTCATTCAAATTCAATTTGTTATATTTTCAGTAACTAATGACAGTGAATATATTACTAATCTTCTCACTTGTCATTTCTTGCTTTCCTTTCTCCTCCTTTTTCCCCCTTTCCTTATCCTTTTCTATCACTTTAACATTATCTCTGAAGAACAATGTCAGGAATGAGGTCACACTTTTCTATTAAAATTCATACTTTCATCTATGTTTTGGCCTAATTTCAACACTGACATGGACTCATGCTAATTAGCCTGAATGGCTAAATCCCCCACCAATTAAGCTAATGTAGAAATTGCAGGTTATTTCAGTTACTCTACGTTAAGAGAAAAAAAAAAACATGATGTATGTGATCTAAAGTCATCAACCTCAGGACATCCTGTTAAGATATGGACTATTTCGTATCATCATGGTATCACGAATGCTATAAACTTTCAACGTCATTGCACTCCAGGTTTAGACATTTGTATCACAATTGCCATGGATTCTTTTTTTTTTTTTGAGACAGAGTTTTGCTCTCGTTGCCCAGGCTGGAGAGAAATGGCACGATCTCGGCTCACTGCAACCTCCACCTCCTGGGTTCAGGAGATTCTCCTGCCGCAGCCTCTCGAGCTGGGATTACAGGAATGTGTCACCACGCTGGGCTAATTTTGTATTTTTAGTAGGGATTAGGTTTCTCCATGTTGATTAGGCTGGTCTCAAACTCTCAACCTCAGGTGATCCACCCATCTCAGCCTCCCAAAGTGCTGGGATTACAGACATGAGCCACTGCGCCCATCCTGCCATGGATACTTTTTTGTTTGTTTGTTTGTTTGTTTGTTTTTTGAGACGGAGTTTCGCTGTTGTTACCCAGACTGGAGTGCAATGGCACGATCTTGGCTCACCACAACCTCCGCCTTCTGGGTTCAAGCAATTCTCCTGCCTCAGCCTCCCGAGTAGCTGGGACTACAGGCGCGCCCCACCATGCCCAGCTAATTTTTGTATTTTTAGTAGAGACGGGGTTTCACCTTGTTGACCAGGATGGTCTCGATCTCATGACCTCGTGATCCACCCGCCTTGGCCTCCCAAAGTGCTGGGATTATAGGCATGAGCCACCGCGCCTGGCCTCATGGATTCTTTATAGTCCACTTTTATGTCAAGTTGGGTCTTTATGAGTGAAAATTTTCTTGGTACAATAATGAGTCCATTTAATTTTTTAAAACAGTATGTTGCTTTGGTTCCTTATATGAGCACACATAAAAACATTTTGTGTTAACCATGTCATGTAAAATGTCTTCACTTTGCAATCTTAAACAAATAGAACTGAGACTTAAAAGTTTTTTTGTTAATTATCTGTTAATAATTTGAGCACTTTTACCAATAGAAATAATGTTGTAAGTGGTTAGTAGATTCCCAGGCTAGCCCCTAATGTGGTTAATGGTATTCATCTAAGTTCTGATTTTTGGAGCAAGAGGAAAAGGAGAAGGAGAAGGAGAAAGAAGATGAAAATGAGAAAAGAAATAGGGAAAGTGGTATAGCAGGGGCAAAGACAGAAGATGCAAAGAAAGGTAAGGAACGTGAAAGGCTGGAAGTGAAGAACTTTCCTCTCGGTTGAGCCATGCTCTAAGCCAAATTTTGAGATAGATGCAAATGCATTTTGTGTCCTCCACTGTTCACTTCTGCATCCCTCTTCCTGGAACCCTGGTCCCTCATTGGGTCCTAAGGTCCCACCCTATCCATGCCTGTGTTACCTCCACCCCAACAAATGCAGTCTCTGAACTCTTATTTCTCAATGCATCTGTTCTTAGCAACGTATTTGGAAAAGATCAGTTTCACAGAACCTAATCATTTTATAAAACTCATAGTCCCCAAACCTCTGAAATTGATTATTCTCTACTTAAGGGCATTCCAAGCAATGTCACAAAATGAAACAGAAAAAAATTTAAGGTAGTATTTTGAAAGAAGATATGTTTCTTGGGGGTCCCCTCCTAGGTGGAGCTCCACTAAGCAGTCTCTAGGGTATATTGCTTTCTCCATTTCTGGTGGGACATTTCCCTGCAGGCTCCTGGTTGTGGAGATGTAGCTTAGCTGGCTTGCAAGACCTGTCCCTGGACAGAATCACGTTGGTGTTTTGGTTTCTTTTTCTTTTGTTTTGCATGGAGCCAGTGGAGAGAGGTGCAGCTGTGGGTAGGGATACCTATCTCATGGCCTTATTTCCAGATTCCTTCTGCAGATTATCCATTGTTTGCCAAAGTTAGAGGCGGCTGAACAGTTACTATATTAGTAAATAAATGTGACAACATAGCTTTTGTTGCTTGGCATTGGGAAGGTTTTAAGGTAAGAAAAATCAGGAAAGTTGTTGGCAATGCTGGTAACATTTTCAATACTATACGATTTTAGGGACGAGTCCCTGTTGAAAAGAGCCATATCTAAGAATGAAATGTACATACACGGCTGCCAGCCTTTGTGTAACCACATGGGCTTCTCTCTGGAGTCACTGTCCCCACCGCTATGGATGAATAAGCTCTGCTCTGGGAAGCGATGCTTGGCCTCCATGTTGATGCGCAGCCTCTTCAGACCACAAATAGCCAGGTATTCAGTGGGGAGAGTGTTGGTACTGCACAAGGAAAGCTTCAGGTCTTGGACCAGTGTGAAATTCAACAGGCGGCCCAGCACTGACGTGTCCGTGAACCAGATGGTCAGACGGCCATTGTAGCTGGTTCGCTCCACAGTGAGGGGCAGGACAGTTTTACAGCTGCACATCAGGTTGGCCAAACTGTAGTCACAATCCCGGATGTCTACAGAGCAGCTGCAGTTCCGAATGGTGTTTTCCTTTGTGAAGATGAGCGTGCTGTTCTTCTGACCTTTGGTGAAGCTGTCAAGTGCAAAGACGCCCAGAGCGCTGATGAGAAGGAGACAGGGCCTGGGAGGTGGGGCCATTCTTGCCCAGTGTGAGCCAGCGTGTCCGTACCCCACCTTTGTGAGCCAATTTGTTGGAACTTACCTGAAAGAAAACAGGCAGCTTTATTACAACCTTTCATTTGAAATACACGACTTATGGAAAAGGAACCCCAGAAGAAACAAATAGTAAACATTTCTTTCTCGCAGTTCTAGTAACTGTTGCTTGCAGCTCCAGCACTGGGAAAGCTCTTTTCTCAGCACCTCGTCCAGAGACAGCAGCCAAACCTCTGAGCTCTGCTCATCCAAGGTATAAAACTCCCCACGATGTTGGCTCACAGTGAGACCAACGTGCCAACAATGCAGCTAGAGCGATGCCAAAGCAGATGCCAGATGGGAGACCTACCACATCCTATCTACAGGCAGGGATTTGGAGTGGAGAGAGCACATTCTCTAAACATCCAATTACCAGTATCTAGCACCCAAAAACCCCTAAACATACCCATGTTCTCCTCCCCCCCAATATCTGGCTTCCTGGAATGCAGGAGACAAACACTTCTCTGTTGGATTCATCTATCCAAGTGCTACCTATTACACAGCATAGCATGAATACCAATGAAGCAGTTAGTTAATGGTAAATTCTCATTTCTAAGTAGATAAACATGCCTCCTGTCCCCATCACATTAATGTTCATGGGTCCATTCATCCTTTTCAGCCCCTCCTACAAATGTACCTAGGTAACTGTGATAATAGACAACACAAATACTAATCAACCGCCATTTAATCACAGTTATTTTGATTTCACTACTCTGCCAGAAAAATTTATGAATACGTGGCTGAAATGTGGTACGCTCTGCCATAATGCTCATCTCATCTCATTCCAAGCACACCACTATTGCAGGGCTCCAAAACAAAACCATGTATAAGAACTTCTAAAAAATCTGAATAAGGTAGGGATGCATGTGTCATTTAAAGAGCAACAATGTCCAGTTTGCGGGGAAATGCCCTGCAGCATCTGGCATATGATAGATGCACGGTCCTCCTTTGCGGTGTGACTGCAACGAAGTGAGTTGAATGTTAGGGCAGAGTGCACCACATTTCTGTTTGGGACAAGTAATCATATTCCCCCAGTGACTGAAGAGAGAAACCAAACAATAGAATTCAGTCCCTCTCCATGTACTGAGCTCCGTGGGTGTGGTGGGATGCTTGGCATGAGACGTCTGAGTGGGAGGGCCCAGAGCTTCCGGCAGGGCCACTACAGTAAGGGTCAGGGAGCAACAGAGGGAAGGTCATTCATAGGAGCTGGACGCGTCCAAAGAGTATGGTGACAGCAGGAAAGAGGCTAGGCAGACAAGCAGCAATTAGGGTGTAAGATGAGGTCACAAGGCAATTAGAAATCCAAAGGAACCAAAGTTGAGAATGCCAGGGATCAGGTACACAGGCAGGAGACACAGGCCACAACCCTGTGGCTGAAGTGCCAGGAGGACAGAAGTCAGCTCTGCCACGTAAACCTGAAGAGGTTGAGACATTGATTCACAGCAATTGTGACTACATTCCTGCATTCATCCCTTCATCCCTCCCTTCATCCTTCCCTCCCTCCTTCCTTCCTTCTTTCCCTCTCTTCATCCCTCCCTCTCTCCTTCCCTCTTTCCCTCCCTCCCTCCCTTCCTTCTTTTCCTCCTCCCTTCCTTCCCTCCTTCCTTCCTTCCTTCAACTAATGCTTATTGAAACATGGCAGGCCTTCTGCTAGCCATGGGGGTACAACTCAGAACAAGACAACGCAGGGCCCACCCCTCATAGAACTTGTGTCCCAATGAAATTGATTCTGCTTCCAATGGGCTGGGGCATCAGAGCCCAAGGCCAGGCCAGTCCTGCATGTGAGGGCAGAGAGGCTGCAGCAGTGGGGAGGAGGCAGAAGGAGGGCAAAACGCAGGCGTTGGGCAGGGCCCAGCCTGGGCCGTGTGCCAGGCCCTGGCTTAGGCCAAGCAGAAGAAACAAAGATACAAAAGACCTGGAGCTCAATCCTCCAGGACTTATCCTCAAAGAAAAAAGGCAAATAAGGCTGAACTGAGAAGAGCTGTGCTGAACATAGAGACAGTTATGAGAACACAGCAGAGAGAGTGATTTGATTCTACATAGGGGACTGGATAAGGCTGTTTATGGTGCTTTGTGTCTATTTTAAAGTTGGCACAGGATTTTCTTAAAGGCTTTATTAATAGGTACATTTTGTCATGGAAGAAAGAGCTTTGAGAAACATGGAGAACAAGAGTCTACCCCCCTTAGGAACAGTGAATAATTTGTTAATTACAAGATAATTTTAGACAATCAGCTGTCCCAGATTCCACTGGAGGCCTCTGGGACTTCATGTCCCAGTAACCTTGTCATCCCAGAACCAGGAATACCGTCAACAGCGTTGCCCCACTCTGACCCCAGCCTTAAAAGGAAAGGGAGAGAAGAGGTCTATTCATCAGCCCGGAACCTGGTGAGAAAAGTGTCTGCCTCCCTCTTTCAGGTGCTGATGCTGTTCAGAGGCAGCCATGGAAGAGGAGAGAGATCAGAAGAGAAAAGGATATTGGTTTGCTGGAATGTGTGGGACGAGAATTTCCCAAAAGGATTTGTGAGCAACTTTCCAACAGTCAAGGCCCTGGCTGGACCTCAGGATGGTCCCTGGCTCCTGGACATCAGGAAGCCCCAAGGACAGAACAAGGACATGCACCCAGTGGGGGAAGTCTCACTAAGAGGGCAAAGAGTGGGGCAAATACCCCTGGCAACCCATTTATAGGGACTGCCACAGAGATGCCAGTTGGACATTTTCCTCCTTCAGTCTACCATGATTTTTTTTTTTGAGTTGGAGCCTCGATCTGTTGCCCAGTCTGGAGTGCAGTGGCACAATCTCAGCTCACTGCAAGCTCTGTCTCCCAGATTCAAGCGATTCTCTTGTCTCAGCCTCCCAAGTAGCTGAGATTACTGGCACACACCACCATGCCTGGTTAATTTTTGTATTTTTAGTAAAAATGGGGTTTCACCATGTTAGCCAGACTGGTCTTGAACTCCTCACCTCAGGGTGATCCACCCATCTCGGCCTCCCAAAGTACTGGGATTACAGGTTTGAGCCACCACAGCCAGCTATACTGTGATGATTAGTTCAAGGTTTTTGTTCACTGGGGTAAACACCTTGACAGAGCAGTTTCTTGGCTACATAGTCCCAATTTCCTGCACAGTGCCTAGCATGTAGCAAGGACTCAACACATTTCATTGAATGAATGAAAAAACATAGTTTACCAAATGTCAGTGTACTCAAACTCTTTTAACTGCTAGCTATAAAAATCCAATTAAGACTGACTTGAGGAAAAAAAATCTGCTTACTTATTTGAAAAATTAAGGAAGGATTTCAGGCATGGCTTGATCCAGCTACTCAAAAAGAAGTTGTCAGAAATGTCTCTCTGTTTTTCAGTTTTTCTTTCTCATTTGTGGGCTTTATTCCCAGACAAGATCACTCCTTCTGGGGCCAAGATGGTCACTAGTAGATCCAGGTTTACTTTCTATCAGCTGAGCAACCTCTCAAGAAGAGAAAAAAAAAAATCTCTTTAAATAGGACCAGGCTGCTGGATGTGGTGTCTTATACCTATAATACCAGCATTTTGGAAGGCCAAGGTAGGAGGATTGTGGAAAACCAGGAGTTTAAGACCAGCTTGGCCAACACTGTGAGACCTAATCTCTACAAACAGAATAAATTGGTTGGACGTGATGACACGCACCTATAGTCCCAGCTACTTGGGAGGCTAAGGCGGAAGGATCACTTGAGTCTGGTAATTGAAGGCTGTGGTGAGCTATGATTGTATCACTGTCCTCCAGCCCAGATGACAGAACAAGACTCCATCTCTAATAAATAAATAATTATGGCTGGTGCAGTGGCTCAGGCCTGTAATCCCAGAACTTTGGGAGGGCAAGACAGGCAGTTCTTGAGCTCAGGAGTTCAAGACCGGCCTGGCCAACATGGTGAAACTCTGTCTCTACCAAAAATACAAAAATTAGCTGGGCATGGTGGCATGTACCTGTAATCCCAGCTACAGGGAGGCTGAGGCAGGAAAATCACTTGAACCTGGGAGGCAGAGGTTACAGTGAGCTGAGATTGTGTCACTGCACTCCAGCCTGAGTGACAGAACAAGACCTTGCCACCAATAAATAAATAAATATATAAACAAACAAATAAGTAAAGAAATAAATAAATATTAGAAGGCAAAAATACATTGGTCTCCTGAGTCACATGCTCAGCTCCGGAGCCAATGAATGGGATCAGCCACATTGCAAACAACGGACTGAGGGTAAGAAGGACGGTTCTGCAAAGGGCAATTGGGAGGGACTATTAGAAAAGGGCCAGGTAGACAACCAGAAAAGTGGGTGTCCACAAGACCCACGGGGTGAGCATGCGTGAGCAGAGCAACTCTGCTCCTCTCAGTCTCAGCAAATGCCAAAGCACCACATTTTTTTTTTGAGACGGAGTTTCGCTCTTGTTACCCAGGCTGGAGTGCAATGGCGCGATCTCGGCTCACCGCAACCTCCGGCTCCTGGGTTCAGGCAATTCTCCTGCCTCAGCCTCCCGAGTAGCTGGGACTACAGACACGCGCCACCATGCCCAGCTAATTTTTTTTTTTTTTTTTTTGTATCTTTAGTAGAGACAGGGTTTCACCATTTTGACCAGGATGGTCTCGATCTCTTGACCTCATGATCCACCCGCCTCGGCCTCCCAAAGTGCTGGGATTACGGGCTTGAGCCTTCGTGCCCGGCCGCCAAAGCACCACTTTGATAAAACGCACTCTAGGAGTGCAGGTGTCTGTCTGACTTTGTGGGATATACTCAGAATTTCAAATTGTCTCCTTTGCTGGAAGGCCCCTGGTTTTTACCTTCTAAGAATCTTCAAGGACTTTTGCAGGGAGAGCCTTTGGGGAGTGCATTTATGGGAGATAAACTTGCTTATCTCTCCACGTCCTGGCTTCACATTGTGTTCCTTGGGGTGCCCGGGGCCTGGCTTTCTTCCACCTTTAACCCCAGAGCCATAACTCAGATTTCTACTTGAGACTGCTTCTTGCCAAGGCATCTCATCAGCTTCTGACTCTTGAGCCTTTCACACTTTCTTGTCTTGAGTCTTTGCCCTAATTGCATTTCCACTTTAAAAATGAAAATCACAGCCAGGCCTATGATCCCAGCACTTTGGTAGGCTGAGGGAGGCAGATCATTCGAGGTCAGGAGTTCAAGAACTGCCTCGCCAACATGGTAAAACCCTGTCTCTACTAAAAAAACAAAAATTAGCAGGGTGTGGTGGTGCACACCTGTAGTCCCAGCTACTCAAGGGAAGCTGAGGCACGAGAATCCCTTGAACTCAGGAGGCAGAGGTTGTAGTGAGCCAAGCTTGTACTACAGCCTGGGCGACAGAGTGAGACTCTGTCTCAAAAATAAAATGAAAACCACTTTTGATTTCAAATTGAACTGACTTCCAAATTAAAATTTCAAATTGCTTTTGATTTTTAAATGCTGTAAGGATTTAGAGAGCGTCACCTGATTTTTCCGCAATTAGAGTTATTCGTCTTTTGTGTTAGGACTATAGAGTTTAGAACGTTATTATTTATGACATTACAAATTTGTTTTGGGCAAATGCTTCAAATGCTGCCCTCCCACGGACGCAATATCTCCTTCCTAGTAATATCTTCTTACAAGCAGAACTAGTCTGGTTTGAAACATTCCTTTTGAAGCCAGGTATAAACGTTATCTTAACATTAGCTGTAATCCTAGATTGAGAAGGAATCTGTGGAATTTGTTTTGAAGTAACTGATGGCTGATCTCCTCGATTCAGAACACTCTGCTTTTATGTAGCTATTTGCTAGTATTGTTCTTAAGATTTCTTCAGCTGCAGTAGAAAAACAATATTCAAACTGATTCTGAATAGTAGTTCCGGTTTTTAAACATGTTCAGTGATTTAAAGGCTCAAAGCTTTAATAGCCATACACAGTTTTTAGCATCTTGACTGAAAAATTTGGATGCATACACATGCCCTGAGTTTTATCATGGTTGCATCAAGCTACTTACTGTGTCTTACAATCGAGGTGTATCAGAGACTTCTAGTGCCCATGAATGCCATGTTCTCCTCTCCTTCCTTGGCACACTGTTGGACTTTATTTCTGAGCTTCTGGCAGTGAAGTGGTGCCATGTGCTTGAATTCTGGCCAATGGAATGTGGTGGAAGATTCCACGAAGGAACTGATGGTCCTAGAAGATGGCAGAACTGTAGGCAAAAGGTTGACTCCCCGAATGATTGTATGGAGCAGAGCACACCCCTCTTACCACTTAACGGCATTAGTCTGTGATGTCAGGGAGGAACAGATCTCAATTACTCTAAGCCACTGATATCTTGAAGTTTGTCAACACAGCCAGCCTACCCTGCTAGCTGGGTACAATACAGCAGGTGCTAATATTACTTTGCAACTTATGATTTTTACATCCACTTTTCTCAAAAGAAAATGAGAAATCAACATTTAGAGGACATTTATTGGATGCTAGGCAAATGGCCTCAGTCATGGGGAAGCAAAAATGAAGAAGATATCATCCACAGCCTCAAGGGACTTGAACGTTGCTGGGAAAACTTGGAAGGTACTCTGGGAACAAACAACTGAAATTAGAAGACAATGTGATTGGTAGTTCTTAAAGATGCAGATGGAGGCTGGGCACGGTGGCTCACACCTGTAATTCCAGCACTTTAGGAGGCCAAGGCGGGTGGATCACCTGAGGTTAGGAGTTTGAGACCAGACTAGCCAACATGGTGAAATCCCATCTCTACTAAAAATACAAAATCTTAGCTGGGTGTGCTTGTGTGCACCTATAATCCCAGCTACTCAGGAGGCTAAGACAGGAGAATCACTTGAACCTGGGAGGTGGAGGTTGCAGTGAGCCGAGATCACACCACTGCACTCTAGCCTGGCGCCTGGCAACAGAACGAGACTGTCTCAAAAAAAAAAAAAAAAAAAAAAATTGCACATGGAGTGGTGGGAAGGAAGAAATGGAAAGACTCCCAAAGGTGTGCTCTTTGAGCCAGGCAGAGAAGGGGTTCAGGTTAGGAAAGGAGAGGCAGTCATTGACACAGAGGTCAGAATGACTAAAGTCCTCCATATGTTTAGGGCAAGTATAAAACGTCTTGAGGTCCATGAGGGGGATGTAGGCAGGAGGACAGGGTTAGACAGGGCCTTGCTGGTCAAGCTAAGGGGTTTGGATTTTCTGCTGGCGGTGACTTGGTCTCCAAACTCTTCTGACCATCACCCCATCTACAAATAAGTAAAAAACCCTCCCCAATAGATGTCTCTGTTAATTTATAAAGGCCATTCATGTACTACCATAATTACATATCAACTGTATTATCTACAATGCACAAACAGTAGAATTTCTAAAAATTTGAGATGAAAAAGAAATAAAAATGAAAGTTTGAATATTTTCAGCTCTACCCCACTAGCTTGGCTTGCAAACCTCCTGCGATGTAGACTCCCTCTTTGGAGGGAGAGTCTCCTGCAAGAGACAACAAATGAGGCAGTAAAGGTCTGCAGCAGGAGACATGTGCTTAGATCTTGTTTAAGGAAGGTAACCTAGGCTGCCAGGGAGAGACTGAATTGGAGGAGAAGATACTAGAGTCAGGACAATGAGTTCTAAGGAGGGAACACTTTTCTTTTGTATTTTCTCTAACGATTTCCACCTCTCCATTTGTTGACTCCTTCTAACTCCAGGCTCTTTGGGTAAATCTGTTTCAACATCTGGAATCCTTGAGAAGGCTGGGATGAGGATGAGGCTCTCTTCCTCCTATAAGCATGCAGTTGGGACACCTGCTAGGACCTCTGGGAGGGAACCAGTAAGACAGGGAGGAGGAGAGCCCAGTGGACAGCACAGGAAAGCATTTGTCTCACTCTGTCGCCCAGGCTGGAGTGCAGTGGTGCAATCTCGGCTCAGTGCAACCTGCCCCTCCTGGGTTCAAGCAGTTCTCCTGCCTCAGCCTCCCATCATTGTCTCATTCTTAGCATCCCAACGCTGTCTGGCTGGGAACACTACTCCTTGAGACATCCACTGTGAGCCCTGATAGCCATGAGAAAAACATAGCTCATTTTCTCAGAGTTAGGAGCTTCTGGGTGGCTTCATCAGCCTGGCAGCAAGCCCAGCTGCTAGTGTGGGCTAGTTATGGCAGGCTATGAGTCGGTAGAGCGTCTCTCCAATCCCCAGTTCCCCTGGAGGTGCCTTTCTCTTAATTCCTGGTCATCCATTCTTTCCAGGAGCCAGTGCTGAAAACCTGCTCACAGATTGGGGTCTGATACCAGTTGGTTAAGCCTTAATCAGAATTTCAAACAACACATTCTTGCCCAAGGGTATTTGCATGGTAAGCCTTACAGCTACCTTGTTCCTCATTAGAGAGACTGCAAGGATTAAATAGAAAGTATGGGAGGAGTGTGGGGCAGAGACTCCACACTAGGGCTCCAGAAACGAGTGGTCACCTGTTCTCAGGTCCAGCGCCTGCTTATCCAGGGCTGTGCAAACCCTCCTCCCATGTAGGTCAAGGAGGGGTGTTGGCTACTCTGCTATGTGGATGAGATGCCCACACAGGCACTGTGTGAGGGCTTTAGGTGTAGGACCTTGAAATGCTCTTGAAAAAAGGGATTTTTATTTTTAGCATTTTTCTTTTCTTTGGCTTTGTCTCACGAATGCACTGCAGGAGGTAGTTTAGAGATAAACACTACGTAAGATGATATTTGATATCTTCCTTGTTTAATATTTTGAAGCTTATGAAGTTGAAAGCTAATTTGGGTCCCTCCCCAAGGTTTTCTTACTGTGATACGTGTTGCCTTTTATTTCTTATTTGCATTCCACAACAGCACATCTTCATCCTTGGTATGAGCCACTGAATTTTCACAGGCCCTTACAAGGATCTAATGCTGAGGTCACCATTCTGTGCAGCCTCTGTGGGTGAAGATCACTTCTCTTTCATTGCGGTTTACACAGTTCATTGTGAGGGGCAGGAAATGAGTTCCTGATAATTCTGATGTGTTCAGAATCTCGTTTGATTTATATGGTAGGATCTAAACTATATGCTATCAGCTGATATATTTGCTCATCTAGAAAAAAAGGAAGTAAAACTCATGTCTCCATAAGTTGGAATTATTCTGGCAAAATTAGCTTCAAGGATACAATTTGGGTTTTAAGAGGACACACTTTAAAATACTTTTGTGGCCGGGTGCGGTGGCTCACGCCTGTAATCCAAGCACTTTGGGAGGCTGAGGTGGATCACCTGAGGTCGGGAGTTTGAGACCAGCCTGACCAACATGGAGAAACCCCATCTCTACTAAAAATACAAAAAAATTAGCCAGGCGTGGTGGTGCATGCCTGTAATCCCAGCTACATGGGAGGCTGAGGCAGGAGAATTGTTTGAACCTGGGAGGTGGAGGTTGTAGTGAGCCAAGATTGCACCATTACACTCCAGCCTGGGCAACAAGATAAAAACTCCGTCTCAAAAAAAAAATTTGTGACTGTTCATGTTGAACTCACTAGTATATAGTCGGATCAGTCAGAGAGCCTGTCTGAGTCTTATTTCTCTTGACATGGCATAGGATGATAATCCAACTACACAGGTTACAAGAGCAAAGTAGATGCATGTGATTATATATGTATATGTGTGTGTGTGTGTATAAATAGTAGTATATTATTTATTTTGTTTAGAGACAAGGTCTCACTATGTTGTCCAGGCTGGTCTTAAACTCCTGGGCTCAAGTGATTCTCCTGTCTTGGCCTCCCAAAGTGCTAGGATTATAGGTGTGAGCCACCACAGCCAGCCTGAATAGTTCTATATCATTATGTATATTGTAGTTCTCATAAGTACTCATAGATATACTACAATATACATAGTACTATTCACCGACAATGATATTTTGTAATATCGGAGTGATAGTGAAAACAAATATATTAGCATAACCCAGAATTTCATATCCAGCCAAACTAAGCTTCACAACTGAAGGAAAAATAAATTTTTTTATGAACAAGCAAGTACTCAGAGATTTTATTACCACCAGGCCTGCTTTACAAGAGCTTCTGAAAGAAGCATTACACATAGAAAGGAACAACCAGTATTAGCCTTTCCAAAAATATACCAAAAGTAAAGAGCATCAACATAATGAAGAATTTACATTAACGAAAGGACAAAACAGCCAGCCAACATCCAGTGGCAGTAATTCTAAATTTAAATAGACTAAATCCCTTAATCAAAAGATGCAGCCAAAACCCAACGGTATGCTGTATCCAGACCCATTTCACATGCAAGGATACACAAAGACTCAAAACAAAGGGATGGAGAAAGATTTACCAACCAAATGGAGAGCAAAAATAAATAAACAAATAAAAAACAGGAGTTGCAATTCTCGCCTCTGATAAAATAGATTTTAAAGCAATAAAGATATAATGGTAAAAGTATCAATGCAACAAGAAGAGCTAATGATCCTAAATATATACGCACCCAATACAGAAACACCCAGATACATAAGACCTATAAAGAGACTTAGACTCCCTAGACTCCCACACAATAATAGTGGGAGACTTCAACATCAACATTAGATAGATCAATGAAACAGAAAATTAATAAGGATATCCAGGACTTGAACTCAGATCCAGAACAAGTAAACTTAATAAACATTTATAGAACTCTCCACTTTAAATACACAAAATATACATTCTTATCAGTACCACATCACACCTACTCATAGGTTTAAATGAAATATTGATCAGCCATTATTAAGCACAATTGTTGGCATAAAAGAGGTTTTTAATACCCATTTTTAGAATAAAACAACATTCCTGTTCTCTCTCCCTCTTTTTCTTCCTCTGTCTTCCTCTCCTTCGTTCCTTTTTTTTCTTTCTTTCAAATATATATATATATATATTATATATATATAATATATATATATATATATTAGCATGTTCTGTGAGGGCATCCCAAAAGTCACCCCAAAGAAATCTGAAGTAACTGGTACATTTAATGCATTACTTGTATCAAGCATTTGATTAGAGAGAAAACAGGTGCAGCATAAAACAAAAAGGCCTCTTTGTGTGATTTTTCCTGTAACAAATCAAATCAGATTTATCATTATATAAATTAGAACTAGCCCTCACCAGCAGCTAGGCTTGCTGCCAGGTTGATGAAGCCACCCAGAGGCTCCTAACTGAGAAAATGAGCTATGTTTTTCTCATGGCTGTCAGAGCTCACAGTGGATGTCACAGGAGTGGCGTTCCCAGGTAAGCTGTCCCCCTGTGAATTCTGAGGATTGTGAGGTCCTGAAATTACTAGTGAGCTGATCTGGAAAATACAAATTAATTGATTCAATTTCTACTAATTTAAATGTGCGTAAAATGTTTAAAGGAATGGCAGGAATATGGGATGTGATCAAACACTTTATTTCTGATCTCCTACTGTGCCTAATGGATATTAAGATAGGTCAAATATTGATCCCTAAAGGTGCCTGTATCCTAATCCCTGGGCCCTGTGAATACATTATCTTGCATGGCCACAAGGCCTCTGCAGACATGATTAAATTATGAAATTTGAAATGAGGAGATGACCCTGGATTATCTGGGTGGACCCAATGTAATCAACAGGGTTCTTTTTTTTTTTTTTTTTTTTTTTTTTTTGAGACGGAGTTTCGCTCTTGTTACCCAGGCTGGAGTGCAATGGTGCGATCTCGGCTCACCGCAACCTCCGCCTCCTGGGTTCAAGCAATTCTCCTGCCTCAGCCTCCCAAGTAGCTGGGACTACAGGCGTGCGCCACCACGCCCAGCTAATTTTTTTGTATTTTTAGTAGAGACGGGGTTTCATCATGTTGACCAGGATGGTCTTGATCTCTTGACCTCGTGATAACAGGGTTCTTATAAGACAGACACAGTAAAAGATAGAGAAGAAGGCAATGTGACAACCGAAGCAGAGATTGGAGTGATGTGGCTACAAGCCAAGGAATGCCAGCAGCCTCTAGGAGCTGGAAGGGGCAAGGAATGGATTTTTCCCTTGGAGTTTCCAGAAGGAACCAGCCCTACTGACATCCTCACAGTAGCCTGGTCAGACTGGTTTTGAACTTCTGACCTCCAGAAGTGTAAAAGAATATTGATGTGTTGTTTAAAGCCACTAAATTTGTAGACTTTTTTTTTTTTTCTGAGACGGAGTCTTGCTCTGTCACCAGGGTGGAGTGCAATGGTGTGATCTCAGCTCACTGCAACCTCCACCTCCCAGGTTCATACAATTCTCCTGCCTCAGCCTCCTCAGGGTCCTGTAGCTGAGACTACATATGCATGTCACCACGCATGGCTAATTTTTGTATTTTCAGTAGAGATGGAGTTTCACCATGTTGGCCAGCATGGTCTTGATCTCATGATTTGCCCGCCTCTGACTTTTTGTTTTTTTGAGATGGAGTCTTGCTCTGTCACCCAGGCTGGAGGGTGGAGTGCAGTGTCATGATCTTGGCTCACTGCAACCTCCACATCCTGGGTTCAAGCGATTCTCCTGCCTCAGCCTCCTGTATAGCTGGCATTACAGGTGTGTACCACCACACCCAGCTAAATTTTGTATTTTTAGTAGAGATGGGGTTTTACCATGTTGGCTAGGCTGCTTTCAAACTCCTGACCTTAAATGATCTGCCTGCCTTGGCCTCCCAAAGTGCTGGGATTATAAGAGTGAGCCACTGCGCCTGGCCAGTGTGTAGAAATTTTTGATAGCAGCAATAGGGAATGATTACAGAGATGATGAGGAAATTAAACCACAACATCCCACCCCTCTGAACCAAACCAGCCCTTCTGTATTCACAGCCCTGCAGTGTTTGCTAATTACATGACGTGGTTTATTCCTCTCATTAGCCTGGATCATAAGCTCTCATTGTAAAGCTCAATACTCCTGTGGAATAGTCACACTATATTGGACCCATCCAAGCCCAAACGGATACATCTGGATACATCTTATGAGTTGAGGGGGTGGCTGTCCTCAGGTGGTTAATTGCATAAGTGGAATTGTTGAAGAAGAAAGAAAAGCAAAGATGATATGTGAGGTCCCGGGGCAGGGATGAGCAGAGACATGGGACCGTGGCATTTGTGTCTTTCCAGCCCAAACCTATGCCCTGTCAGGTAGCAAGCAGAAGCTGCAAGAAGTGCTTTTAAGAATTCTGAGATGTTGGCTGGGCACAGTGGCTAACTCCTGTAATCTCAGCACTTTGGGAGGCTGAGGCAGGTGGATCATGAGGTCAGGAGTTTGAGACCAGCCCGGCCAACATAGTGAAACCCTGTGTCTACTAAAAATACAAAAAACTAGCTGAGCATGGGGGCGGGCACCTGTAATCCCAGCTACTCGGGAGGCGGAAGCAGGAGAATTGCTTGAATCTGGGAGGCAAAGGTTGCAGTGAACTGAGATCGCACCATTGCACTCCAGCCTGGGGAACAGTATGAGACTCCGTCTCAAAAAAACAAAAAAAAAATTCTGATATATGAGGCACAAGTGGCCCCTTGCCCGGGCAAGAAAGGGTGACACTGAGTGGTGAACAGAGGCATTTTCCCCACTTCTGTATTGAGTACAGCTCAGCTCTAGCACAGTGAGGAATGACAGACCAGTGGCACCATTTGACCCTTTCTCAAGAGCAGACTGGGGCCGCCCCTGGACATCATCAAGCAACAGGGAGCCCCATGGCCAAGGCAAGGGATAGTCAGCATCCAGTGGGGGCAGGGGACAGGAGAAGACAAAAGGATTGTTGCACAGGTAAGACACCCCTGGGGACTCTAAGAAACAGCTGGAGGAGACTATTTTGTAGACATAGTGGTGCAAGGGGGCAAGGACCTGCATCAGGTAGGTGGGAGTGCAAGCCAGCAGAATACAAGCTATTCGTGTTCATTTAACCTCATCTGTGCCTGCTGGCTGGTGAAGCCAGAAGCTCTTCAGGTATCACCTGGATTACTGGTTTGAGATTAAATTGATTGAATCATAGAAACAGACTAAAGTGATCAGGAGCTTAGAAGAACCGACTGACTGAAAAGCGGATATTTTATTTGGAAAGCCCTGAGCTCACCTGGGTGTTAATTTCACCCACTAATTTGCTGCCTGGGTGCCGGGCTTCCTTGCTCTTGGTTTACTGTGGGGGTGTATGAGTTGGTTTTCATGCTGCTGATAAAGACATACCCAAGCCTGGGCAATTTACAAAAGAAAGAAGTTTAATGGACTCACAGTCCCACATGGCTGGGGAGGCATCACAATCATGGTGGAATGTGAAAGGCACGTCTCACGTGGTGGCAAACAAGAGAAGAGTGAGAGCCAAGCAAAAGGGATATTTTTCAAACCATCAGCTCTCGTGAGACTTACTCACTACCTCGAGAACAGTATGGGGGAAACCGCCCCCATGATTCAATAATCTCCCACTGGGTCCCTCCCGCAATACGAGGGAATTAGGAGAGCTACAATTCAAGATGAGATTTGGGTGGGGATACAGCCAAACCTTATCAGGGGTGTCAGATTTCTGATGCCTTCTTGCTGATGGCAGTTTCCCTCGTCCTTAGCACAGGGCCTGGCACGTAGCAGCACTCCACGACTATTTATATTTTCCAATGAGTCCCTGCATTGGCTAAGTCAGTGAGGCATGTAATTGATCGTTGACTCTCTCTTTTGCCTTTTACCTCCTATGATTGTCAAGTATTACCAAATTAGCAAGCAAAATTCATCCATTTCTTCAGCGACTTTCATTGAATGGCCCAGCCACGGCAGAGAAACCAGAATGAGTTTCTGTGTGTGGGTGACAGGGTGGGAATTTGAGCTTTCTCTCCTTTGGCCTAGCTGTGCATCATCTTTGAAAGCCATTGAATGACATCCGGCCAAATCCCAGGAGTCACCTCTCACCTCCTGTGACTTTACCAAAGGCCTGGTGTAGGTTCCTGGTTGCTTTACAAGTTCCCTGTGAATCTAATGAGGATGAGGGTGAAATACACTTGCCTAGAGTGGAGACTGTGAGCCCCAAGTCAGGCCTCTAATCACTGCCCTTCCATCTTATGCCACACACCCTCCAAGGAGCTAAGGAAAACATGAAGAGAGTTAGTATATTTTGGTCTCACAGATATTTGTGAGCATCACAAAGCCCTTCCCCTAATCGCTCTTGGTTGAGAGATTACAACAGCTCCTGCTGAAAAACTCCCCCACAACCTAACCCTTCAGAGTCCAATCTTGCAAAGCTAACTCAGGAAGAACTTCGCTCAAATTACTGGGCCAGTGTGATGTGAGTGTGAAGTTGCCAAGGAAAATGAGTCAGACACTAATCCCTTTGCTAGGAGATGAGAAACCAAAAAAAAAAAAAAAAAAAAAAAAAAAAGCAAAAAAGCTGGCAGACCTTTACTATTTTAATTACCTGCTTCCAGAACAAGAACAGTAAAAGGGAATTCAGATCTTCCACGTAGAGTTGTTCCTTCCTACATTCCAGCAAAGGACCTTGAACTATTTCCTTAAGATATAAGCCTTAGGCTTTTTTCCTTTCAACTGTGTTCAAGCTATAGTTCTGACCATCCATGTTGGGAAAAAAATAAGAATTAAATTTTTCTTTGCTGGTTTTAGTTACAAATATTGAAACCAATGGACATTTAAACCTTGTTTCTTTCTTGGAAGATTTTTCAGAGTTTTAAAATGCCTCCCAGAAATGATGACTAAAGGTAATGTGGGAACCTGGGACAAAAAAAAGGGGACAATAGGTAAAATCTAAGGAAATGTGAATAATGTTTGGACTTTATTTTATTTTATTTTATTTTGAGACGGAGTTTCACTCTTTTTACCCAGGCTGGAGTGCAATGGCGTGATCTCAGCTCACCGCAACCTCCGCCTGCTGGGTTCAGGCAATTCTCCTGCCTCAGCCTCCTGAGTAGCTGGGATTACAGGCATGCGCCGCCATGCCCAGCTAATTTTTTGTATTTTTAGTAGAGACGGTGTTTCACCATGTTGACCAGGATAGTCTCGATCTCTGGACCTCGTGACCCACCTGCCTCGGCCTCCCAAAGTGCTGGGATTACAGGCTTGAGCCACTGTGCCCAGCCCTGGACTTTATTTTATAATAATAATGTGTCAGTAAATGTACCACACTAATGTAAGATGTTAACTCTATATGAGAACTCTCTGTACTATCTTCATGATTTTTCTGTAAACCTAAAACTATTGCAAAATAAGAATTTTATTTAAAAAGAGTGAGTCCTGATCTCACTGATGACTCTTCGAAGATTAGTTTTGCGACAGCAGCAGAGCTCCAGTAGATAATCTGGCATCACAATTTGGGCTAAACCGAGTGCCCATGAAATAGTGTCTAGGCACAATTCCAAATGAATTCTTCAGACCTCCTGGCCACAGAGAAGATTCTTTTTAATGACCCAGAGACCAGGCATTTTAGAGATGCAAATTTGAAGTAATCCTTTTATGGGAAATGGATCAAAACTGGAAAAGGAGAGGCACCAAGGCATGTTGTGGGGATAAGCCTTGAGGAGAGAGAGAGAGAGAGAGAGAGAAAGTATGTGTATGTGTGATATCTCACTGGGTTTTCTTTCTTTCTTTCTTTCTTTCTTTCTTTCTTTCTTTCTTTCTTTCTTTCTTTCTTTCTTTCTTTCTTTCTTTCTCTTCTCTTTCTCCCCTCCCTCCTTCCTTCCTCTCTTTCTTTCCATCTTTCTTTTTCTTTCTTTCCCTTCCTTTCTCTTTCTTCTCTCTCTCTTTCCTTTTTTGAGACAAGGTCTTGCTCTGTCACCCAGGCTAAGTGCAGTAGCTCACTGTCATCTTGACCTACTGGGCTCAAGCAATCCTCCCGCCTCAGCCTCCTGAGTAGCTAGGACTATAGGTGCGTACCACTGGCTAATGTTTTAAATTTTTGTAGAGACGTGGTCTCACTGTAGTCCCAGGCTGACCTACAACTTCTGGCCTCAAGAGATCTTCCCACTTCCCAAAGTGTGGGGACGACAGGTGTGAGCCATTGCGCATGGCCCCATTGTGTTTTCTCGTTCTGCAATCTGGGCCCCATTCCCCTCATCTGCTTATGTTTCCCTCTGTATGTGGGGATGATTTCTGTTTTCTATCCACTGAGAAACCATCTTTATCTCTTACACTGTCTTCCAATCTCTCCTCTTTCATGACATTTTATTAGGTTGGGGGAATACGTGACAGTTCTTAATTGACTCAACCCTATTTTTCTTAGAGTGCTGTATCAGTCTATTACAAAATAAATTTTAAAAAGAGCTTTTGTAAGCCAGTCTGTTATCACATAGAGCCTAATACCTAGTTGTGTTAGATTTTTAAGCCACTTCAAAAAACCAGACTTTTGCTGGGATCATTCTATTGTAACCATTCTCATCAGGTTCCCACTGAATCCCACCACCCCCCGCCACCCCGTACCAAATCCAGTGATTAATTTCCTGGTCTCATTTCGTTTGACTTCCCACCAGCATCTGACTTAGTTGCCTCCTCCCTTCCTTTCTGTTCTTCCATGATGTCATGTTCTCCTGGTTTTCTGGCTACTTCAAAGGCCACTCCCTCTCAGTCTTTTGGCTGGCATCCGATCTTCTTACCTGTCATTATTGCATGTCCCCAGCTCAGTGCATGGCTGTCTTCTGTATGTGCGTCCACTCTCTTGGTGCCTGCCTGTTGTCCTGTGACATTAAATACCAGCTAGATGCTGACGGGGAGCTGAGATAGGTCTCTAGATCCTGACCGCGTCATGCTCACATGCCTCACATTGTTTCTGATAGCTCTTTCTCAGTGTCTAGCAGACATCTCCAACTTAACGCGTCAAATACATAGCTCCTGATTTCCAAGAAAGTTCAGACTCCTATGAGAAATATTATGGCATCAATAATTCACTGTTCTTCAGCCCTGTGTTCCCAAGGCTAAGCTAGCTAAACATAGCAAATGGTCACCGATAAAGTGGCAACATACTTGAAAATAGAAAACGTGACACATGTATGTTGTGTATTGAAAACTGAATGAAATCAGGAACTATCCATATTTTTATTCATGAATTGATTTAATGAGTGCTTCCTTTGTGCCAGGCACTGTTAAGTGTTTCCCATGTTTTATGTTATTTTAAATCCTTTCTGTAATACTTCAGGTAGATATTAGGGCCCCATTCTTTTTTTTTTTTTTTTTTTTGAGACAGAGCCTTGCTCTGTCATCCAGGCTGGCACTACCTCAGCAGCTCACTGCAACCTCCACATCCCAGGTTCAAGAGATTCTCCTGCCTCAACCTCCCAAGTAGCTGGGATTACAGGTGGTATACCACCATGCTCAGCTGATTTTTGTATTTTTAGTAGAGACCAGGTTTTGCTATGTTGGCCAGGCTGGTCTTGAACTCCTGACCTCAAGTGATCCACCCACCTCAGCCTCTCAAAGTGCTGGGGTTGCAAGCATGAGCCACCACATATGGTTTCATTTTCATATCAGGAAATGAAGACACAGGGAGATTAAATAACTTGTCCAGGGTCACGGAACCAGTTAATAATGGCTAAAATTTGAACCCAGACAGTCAACTATACTCTGAAGAGTCATGGTGGAAATTACAGTGCTATTTCCTACTCCAGGGTCTTGGGTCTATTCAAGTGAAAATCCATGCATTGTATTCTATTACTAGATGCTGTGGCCTTTAACCTAAATGTGTATAGAACCCTCATGCTAACTGCGATGGTTCGAATGTGTTCCCTAAAGTTCACATGTTGGAACTGAATCCCCAGTGCAACAGTGTCGAGAGGTGGGAGGTTTAAGAGATACCTGCAAGAGGGCAGTGCCCTCATGAACGGATTAATGCTGTTATTGAGGAGTGCGTTGGTCATCTTCACAGTAGGTTTCAAATAAAAGGATGAGTTTGACCCCTTCTTCTCTGTCTGTCTGTCTCTCTCTCTCTCTCTTACGTGCATGTACATGCTCTCTTGCCTTTCCACCTTCCACCGTGGGGTGAAACAGCAAGAAGGCCCTTGCTGGCCACAGGCTCCTTGACCTTGGAATTCCCAGTCTCCAGAACCATAAGAAATAAATCTCTCTTCTTAAGTTCATAATCAGAATAGAGGACAATATGAGCAGAGTGCTGCTTCTGCTAACATAGGTATGGAATGTGGGACAAGGAATTCTCAGAAGTCCTAACCAAGGAGTCCTAACTAAAATATATGGCAACTGTACCTTTCTGCTTGACACAGGTCGTTGAGAGAGTGAATTAGGCAATGAATGCAAATCTCCGAGTTTTTACTTTGAGTGACTTGGTAGACACCCAGTTAATTGCATCACCGGGGTTCACATCCGCAGCTTTGCACAGCTGCCCTTGGTCCCACGCCCACAGAACCGTGAGGTCTGCCTGTTCTTCCCACTGGGGCTTATTGACCTGCTAGCTCCCACAGACTCAGACACAAGCCACTGGGCACTGAATTTTAAAAGCTGATAATGAATTTTAAAAGCAGTTAAGCAGTGAAAAATATTAGTGTGGAAAAGAAAGCCGAGAAATCCGAGTCAGCTCTTGAAAAGCACCCATTTCCATAAATACTTTATTGAAACTTATTTTCAGAAAATGCTAATTTCCGTCAGAAAAAAGTAATGAAAAGTCTTTTTTTTCTTCCAAACATAGTGCATTCTTTAGCCTAAAAAAAAAAAAAAAAAGCGAAAAGCTTCTCAGGGATGGCTCTTCTCAGTAAAAAAATTTTTCAAGCAAATGAGGTCTTTTTTTTGGGTATTTTTTAAGGATGGGTTTTTTAAATAAATATCATGTACAATGTTTTTGAAATATTTCCTGTCCTCAATATACTCCAACATACTTTTGCTAAAAACTTTCCAAAAATCTGCGTATTAAACAAAGAAATATATGCAGGACTGCGTATGGTCTACAAATTTTGAATTAAAGCATTCCCCTCCTCGTCTTGCCTTTTGCTACATTATTTATCATGCTTTTTCACTTTTGAATAAAAGACCAATTTTTTAAAAAATGAGAACTATCCAATCCAAATGTTAATGATCATCCAAACTTACTTTCTTCTCTTTCTTTGTTTTCTAATCAGCAAACTCTATAAAGCCTGGTGTGTAAATAGGCAGTAAATATAATACTATTAAAAGACAAAACAGAGCAAAGAAACAATATCAAGCCAATGTTTTGGGAGTTCCCACTTTTCTTTGTGATCACAATAAGGAAAAGAGCTACGTGTCATATCTCTTTTCCTTGTTATTTACCATTGAAGACTAACAGAAAAGTCTAGTTAGATATTTTAACATAGAGACAAGATTTCAAGGAGATATCTGTTGGATTAGCCTTGAGTTTGTCTTTTTAGGGTGTAAATGAGAAGACCATTTCATTCTTTGCTTAATGCACTGAAAATCTTTCTTTTTTAAAGGCAGGATCTCTGTAAAGAGGAATCTATATGCTTGGAAGCCTAAAACGTGTTTCACAGTGGAAGCCACTCATACATGTATGTTATGGGTTCAGGAAATGCAAATGCAACTAGAAGGTGACCCTGCCAATGGCTCTTCCAAACGTCACAGTTCCTGCCATGCAGCAGAAATTCTGAAGCTCTTAAAAACTGTCTGTTAGACTAGACATGCTTTTTAAAAAAGAACAGAGAAAGTACTTACATCTCAGAGTTCCACCGTGAGGCCTCGCCTCTCCACTCCACAGACCTCTGCCTGGCCGCGGATCCTTCACCCTGGCTTGACAGCTGGGTTAATCTGCAAGCCAGGGTGGAATGCGTGGTCTTCCACGTGCTGTTCTTTTCCGTCTTCAGAAGGCCAGCGGCCTGGTCATTTCCATGGCAACCAGGAGGAAGCGGCTGGCCTACCAGTCTCATTAGCTGCACACAGGAGAGAACCTGACTTGGTGACTGCTGGCCACTCTTTTTCGGGGTTCTAAACTGGGAAGTTTCTAAAAGAAACTGAGGAGACTGTTTCTGTAGGCTGATCCCAAAGGATTGACACACACGGAAGAAATTCTACTTTAGCAGGAAATTGAATGGATTAAATGTAGGGCGTGGAGACTCCTTGATACTTTTACTTTCATTGTTTATTCCACCTTTTTTGGCCTGATTAATTACCTATGGTAAATGCCTGCACTGGTGTCAAAAGTGTCCTCTTGTGGTTGTTCCAAAGAAAAAATGAACTCATTTCAACTCCAAAGATAGACATTATTCTCTCTATCTCTTTTTAAGTTCATTTAAAAAATGTTAGAAGCCACAAAACCAATAAATATGTAAAAAATATTTTATATACATTAACTGATGTCTTAGTCCATTTGGGCTGCTACAACAAAATGCCATTATTTGGGTGACTTATAAACAACACATTTGTTTCTCACAGTTCTGGAGGCTGAGAAGTCCAAGATCAAGGCACTGGCAGATCTGTTTTCTGGTGAGGATCTGCTTCCTGGTTCATAGGTGGCACCTTCTAGCTGAGCCCTCACATGGTGGAAGGGAGACAACTGTGGTTTCTTTGGCTTCTTACAAGGGCACTAATCCCATTCATAAGGGCTCCACCCTTGTGACCTAATCACATTTTAACATCTCCACCTCCTATGCTATCACATTGAGGATTAGGTTTCTGTATTTGTGTTTTAAGGGAAGATAAATACCTGGGATTTAACAACTGATGAGGTCTCACTAAATATGGGAGAAAAAGATAAAACAGGGGTTCCCAACCTCCAGACCAGGGACTGGTATCAGTCCATGCTACAGCAGGAGGTGAGCAGTGGGTGTGCAAGAGAAGCTTCATATGTATTTACAGCTGCTCCCTATCACTCTCATTACCGCCTGAGCTCTGCCTCCTGTCAGATTAGCAGTGGCATTAGATTCTTATGGGAGCACATTGAGAATGGTATTCTATGGTGAACTACTGTGAACTGTGCATGCAAGGGATCTAAGTCGCATGCTCCTTATGAGAATCTAATGCCAGGTTATCTGTCACTGTCTCCCATCACCCCCAGATGGGACTGTCTAGTTGCAAGAAAACAAGCTCATTCTACATTAGGGTGAGTGGTATAAGGATTTTATTATCTATTACAATGCAATATAATAAAAATAAAGTGCACAATAAATACAATGCACTTGAATCATCCCAAAACCGTCTCCTAAACCTGCCTGTCTGTGGAAAAATTATCTTCCATGAAACTGGTTTCTGGTGCCAAGAAGGTTGTGAACTGCTGAGAAAAAGGAAAATCTTGCTAATTAAAAGCACTGGGAGACTGGAGAAATTGATTTGTAATTGCACCTCAGTAGGTAAATTCATTCATTCATTTATTATTCATCTCGTGAATCCTTACCACATACATGCACTGTGCCAGGATATATAGGGGCACAGAGGTCAATGTCATGGTTCTTGTCTTTAAGGAAGTTATACTATAGAAGGGGTTGAACTTATTATATAAGTTGTATCTGGGAAATGTTTGAAGGGAGGTGCAGACATAATGCAGGGGAGTCTCAGTGAAGGTCGGCCTTTTCCAGGGAGATTGGTGAAGTCCTTGTGGAGAGGTAGTTTTGGATTTCTACACAAAGTAAAGGATGGCTGTGATCTGGGTGGTCAGATGTGGGGAAAGGACAATGATCTGTCATGGACTGATTCTTTGATCAATTGCTGATGCAAGCTGATGGATAAATTCTTCCTCCTTTCTGAGCCAAAGCAGTCTGACACACATGGCTTCTCAGGTGGCCCACAGGATAAAGAAACTCAGTAATTAAGAAAATTGCTGGAGCAAAGGTTTGGAGGTGGAGGAGTCCCAGGCCTACTGAGCCATTTGGAAAGCCAGTGAATCACAGCCAGGATAAAGGGAATTGAGAATAGAGAGAAGCTGCTATTGTTGGGTGATCAGTTTCAGCAAAGCACATGTAGAAATTCTACCATGTGAGAATAGCAAAGTGGATCTTGGTTCAGACCTTGGGTCTATTACCTTCTTGCACATTATTTAAACTTTATGAGACTCAGTTTCCTTATCTATAAAGTGGGGATAATAATACTTTGTTGAAAGGTGGAGCTGAGGAAAAAATGAGGTAATATATGTGGACTGGATGCCTGAAAATGAGGGAGGGAAAGGCTGGCCAACGATACACTGGGTGCCCCAAATTTCTGGAGCAACTGTGGCTAATCCAGTGGTTTAGCATACTCAACCTCTGTTTCAACATCTTTCTCTCTTGCCTGCCTCTAGTGTAGAGACTGGAGAGTTCTGTCATTCAACACACCAGAGTCTCTTGAAGCTGAGATTTCAGATGGGATTTAAGTTTTATTATTTATACTTGATTCAGAATGAAGTCACGTGGAGAGATGACCCTGAGACTTTGTTTGGGAATTGAGTTAGGTGAGGAGAGAGAGGAGAGTACTGGGAATCTCTTGCTGGACAGGGTCTCAGCAGATGTGGCATGGTCTGCTGTGGGGGTGGCCTTCTGACTGAGTTGTTGACTGGCTGTGGCTGATGTGACATGGCTCAGGAGCTGAGGACTGTGGCACTAACTTCCTGTTGGAGAATATAGCCTCTTAATTCAGCAACTTCCTGATTGTGGAAGAGGCAGTAGCTCCCGTGATGGCCCAATTCTATGGTGACTTTCAGAGTTCAGCCTAGAATCCATTTCTTCAGTCCTTCCAATGACTCAAGGAACTATCTGTTTATCTTAAGAAATTCCTGGTTGGTTAAACCAGCTAGCGTAGACTCTGCTGCCTATAACCAAGAACTCTGACTTATACACTAGTGCCTTAATTCTGGCCAATGCGAGGTGACATAGTTTGGATCTGTGTCCCTGCCCAAATCTCATGTTGAATTGTAATCCCCAGTGTTGGAGGTGGGGCCTGGCAGGAGGTGATTGGACCACGCAGGTGATTTCTCATGAATGCTTGATGCTGTCTTTGATACTGTCTCTACGATAGTGAGTTCTCAAAAGATCTGGTTGTTTAAAAGTGTGTGGCACTTCCCCACACCTACTCCTGCTTTTCCCATGGGTCATGCCTGCTCCCCATTCACCTTCTCCATGATTGTAAGTTTCCTGAGGCCTCTTCAGAAGCCAAGCAGTTGCTGCTATGCTTCCTGTATGGCTCACAGAACCATGAGACAATTAAACTTCTTTTCTTTAGAAATTACTCGGTCTCAGGTATTTCTTTTTTTTTTTTATTGCATTTTAGGTTTCGGGGTACATGTGAAGAACATGCAAGATAGTTGCATAGGTACACACATGGCAGTGTGATTTGCTGCCTTCCTCCCCTTCACCTATATCTGGCATTTATCCCCATGCTATCTCTCCCCAACTCCCCACCCCTCGCTGTCCCTCCCCTATTCCCCCTAACAGACCCCAGTGTGTAGTGCTCCCCTCCCTGTGTCCATGTGTTCTCATTGTTCAACGCCTGTCTATAAGTGAGAACATGCGGTATTTCATTTTTTGTTCTTGTGTCAGTTTGCTGAGAATGATGGTCTCCAGGTTCATCCATGTCCCTACAGAGAACATGAACTCATCATTTTTGATGGCTGCATAATATTCCATGGTGTATATGTGTCACATTTTCCCTGTCCAGTCTTTCTTTATAGCAAGGCGAGAATGGCCTAAAACACAAGGTAAGCAGGAGTTTACTAATATTGTTTTCTACTCCTTTATTTTAACAACTAACTGAGATAAACAGCACAAGGTATTTAGTGTGAACTGAGCACAGAGAAGGCATCGGTAATGGTAGCTATTACATTGATTACCTTTTGTCACTTTCTCTATTTATGACCCAATGCCTTCCAGGACCTCTTGCTTAGTGGGATTCCTGTCTGAAGGAAATAGTGTGAAGAGCCAGGTACTTCCCTGGAAACTTGAAGGCCAAACATGCAGCTGCTGATGGAATGTGGCTGGATCTCTGCGTATGGCGTGTTAAACATTTACCCAAGGTTTTATATCTCCCTGTTTTTTTAAAGCATTTACTTCCACTGGCTCTTTGTGTTAACTGGGTCACATAGTTTAAGTTGATTTAGCAGCAATGAGTACTGGGAAGGTTAATAAAGCCACACCTCAGACTGCCTGTTTTGTTCAGCTGTGGAGCCAACGGGTGGTGGACAAGTGTTTGTTCATGATGCGATTGAATTCTAGCTTTGTCCTTGACCAATTTTGTTTTCTTTCTTCCTTTTATTTTCATCATAAAACCAATGCAGGTTTCTGATAGCACGTTCAGATAATATCCAGGGTATTAAGGTGAAAATCTACACCCCCGCTCCCTTGAAACTGATTTGCAGAAATACCGTCTGGTGAAGTCTGCCATGAAGCAAATCTTTCTTTGTTTTCAAACTTAGCAATTGCTTTGATTGTTCATTAACAGGTGTTCTTTAAAATCTTTTGCCTTGAGCTAGGCATGGTAGCTCACATCTGTAATTCCAGCACTTTGGGAGGCTGAGGTGGGAGGAGAACTTGAAGGTAGGAGTTTGAGACCAGCCTGGGTCTCATAATGAGACCCTGTTTCTGCAAAAAATAAAAAATTAGTGAGGTGTAGAGGTGCCCACTTATAGTCCCAGCTACTCAGGAGGCTGAGGCTAGAGGATCTCTTGAGCCCAGGAGGTCAAGGCTGCAGTGAGCCAAGATTGCACAGCACACTCCAGCCTGGGTGACAGAGTAAGACCCTGTCTCTGAAAAAGGGAAAAAATCTTTTACCACAAGGCCTCAGATTCCACTGTTTCTGACCCCCTCTCTTCATGCATTTTCCTCTGGACTCTCTACCATCCCCTACTTAACTGCCTCCAAATCACTATCAGCGTCTTCCATTACTGTTTCTTCCATCCTGGACAGCTTCAGGAGTCATGTCAGGGTCTCTCTGTCCTTCCCAACTTCCATTCCCCTTCCTTCTTCGGCAACTTCAACATCTGTATTCTCAGCTGGCTGCAGGATATCAGCGCTCATGTCCTCACCTCATGGCCTCGCTGTGCTCCAGACCTTGCACAGGGCTCTGCGTGTGTTCCTTCTCCCTGCTCCATCCTCACAGAGCCTCTGGCTTTACCTCTTCCATCCACCCTCTGCTCCCTGCCCTGCTGCATCCTGACCCCTACTGAGGTGGCCCCTACCTATGACCTTTGCCCTCCTCTCCACGCCAGTCCACTCGGGGTCCTCCCATGGTCGGCTTTCTCAGCATCCACTCTAGGTTGCAGGCACTCATGGAGAAAATGCAGAGAGTTAAGAATTCCTGATATTCGGCTTCCTGAGAACTCGGATGTGATCGTGGAAGTCCTCCCGCCGTTTCCGGCCGAGTGGCTGTGATACTTCTCCACTCGTATCAGATACTCACTCCTGTCACAGCATCCCCAGTTTCGTGAGAAGGCCTTGCATCTAAGAGGAGCCAGGAACCAGACCCATCCTGCTCACACCCATATACTTCTTAAACCACCAACATCTTGGATCAGACACCTTGTAAGCACCGCCTCAGCTCCTTTCAGCCACACCCGTTTGATTCCAGCCGCCACTGTAGTGGCATTTCTGCCATGAGTCGACCAGCTGCATGTAGAACCAACTTTAAAGCACCTCTCACCTCCCATCCGAAGCCTTCTCTGTCATCTCTGCAGCCTGAGACAGACACTGCAAACACTCCTTAGTAGTCTCATGGGTGCAACTTGAAGTTTCGGGGAGTTAATGCCTCCATGGAGTGATCCTTTGACCAATGGGGGATTCAGGCTGATGGATAAATGCCCCCTCCTTTCTCACCCCAGACAGGCAGTCCTGAGACGTGCGCTATGTGACTTCTCAGGTGGTTCATGGAATCAAGCAATAACCTACCTTGTACTGCCTCTTGCTGCTTCCCTTTCCCTCACTCTTACTTTATAGGGATGGCAGTTCCCAGTAAAGCGCTTGCATATATGTATGTTCTACTCTCTGGGGAAATCAGGCTAAGCCACATTCTTTATTCTCTCCAGATTCGAAAATAAATTTTTCTACCTGTGAGCTAAGAACAGCCCTTCCCAACTCCTGCGTTTCTTCTCTAGAGATGGCCTCACCTCTTCCAACAAGCAGAATCTTGATTTTGATAGTTTTAAGAAACATATCCTTAGAGCTTTGAAAATTCGGCTTTTCAGAGTACCCCTCCTATGGAGTTACCTCCATAAAATAATAGGAAGAATACCTGAAGCATCAAAGTGATATCTTCAGTCCCTTAGATGGTTTTTAAAGGACTACACTCGTCATCATACATCATCTTAGTGGAGACGTTACCCATGCACTGAATCTGAATCTAAAAAGCAGGGGGTCCCTATCACTTCATGATAGTTACAGAATGTACGGAGATTAGCAGAGAATAACAAAGACATGATATGACACAGATGTTGGGCAGCCAGCTAGGCATGCTCTCCAAATAAGTGACTCACTTTTGTGCAGCCGTTTCTCAGCAGATGTGATTCCTGTGTGTGCCTTGGCAAAATGTAAACATTACAGCATGGTTTGGATCGTAGAGGTCGACGACAAATGGTAAGAACCATAGATATTAAATGTCAGGAATCTCCTGGACTTTCTCTTAATCCCTGCTGTCTGCTCTTTGGACTCAGATGTGCATGACTTCCTCATTCTGAAACGCATAAACCATCACTTGACCCTCTAGTGCCACTTAGCTATCATTTTATTGTTGCCTAGATCTACGGGAACTTCATTCTCCAAGTCCTCTAATGACTTGCTTGGCCTTACTGTACTTCCCTTCTCTGTGGTACCTGCCTATTAGCCAACCATCCACTGGTCCCTCATTGTCACCCATGATTCTGTAACTTTTTCCTGGTGCTTATATTATTTTACTGGTCACAGCCCTCCCCTCTTTCTCTCTCTCTCCTTCCCTCTCTCCTTTGGGCTGTTGTTTCTCCTTTATCTTTTTTAATAGATGGAGTCTCCTTCTGTCGCTTAGTGCAGTGGTGCCATCTCAGTTCACTGCAACCTCCACTTCCCGGGTTCAAGTGATTCTCCTGCCTCAGCCTCCTGAGCAGCTGGGATTACAGGCAAACACCACCAGCTAATTTTTGTATTTTTAGGAGAGATGGGTTTCACCATGTTGGCCAGGCTTGCCTTGAACTCCTGACTTCAAGTGATCCACCTGCCTTGGCTTCCCAAAGTGCTGGGATTACAGGTGAGAGCCACTGTACCCGGCCTATTTCTCCTTTCTTTCTTTCTAAAGTGTTGTCCTTAACCCTGCTCTTCTTTGTGAGTTCTAGTCACTTCTTTCAGTTATATGAAAGTCACCGCTGCTTGGAGAATAAACTCAACACACACTATTAGAAATAAGATGGCTGTCTTATTGTCACTTACAGGTCATCTATCCTCAGTTTGAATGCAGCCAGAGGTGAAAGGCTTGCTCCCTCACGTGGCAGCTATTCTCATTTTTGGAGAGCTCTAGTATGTAAAATAATTTCTTATGGATGGCTGAATCTCCTGGAAATTTTAAGACATTGGCTGTCTTCCCTCCCTGAAGAGCAATGCTGCAAAATCTTCTGTCTTCTTTCCGATAACCCTTAGCAACACTCTTTTGGCTCCTATGAAGCTTTCTTAGCCCCAAAGTCTCTTAGACCCAAAGCCTCAGAAATGTTTTGATTATTCCTTCTTTAACCCATGAAGTGAACAAATAATCAAGTACTGCAAACTGTAGTTTGAAATTTCTCCTGCAGATACAGCAAGGCGTAATAATTACATGTAGAAATAATAACTTTTTTTTTTTTGAGACAGGGTCTCACTCTGTCACCCAGGCTGGAGTACAGTGGTGCTATCTCAGCTCACTGTAGCCTCTACCTCCTCGGCTCAAGCAATTCTCCCATTTTAGCCTCCCAAGTATCTGGGACCACAGGTGTGTACAACCGTGCCCGGCTGATTTTTGTATATTTTTTTTGTAGAGACAGAGTTTTGCTATTTCGCCCATAGTCGTCTCAGACTCCTGGGCTCAAGCAATCTGCCTGCCTCAGCCTCCCAAAGTGCTGGGATTATAGGTATGAGCCACTGCACTCAGCCAGAAATAACAACTTCTCTCACATTAATTTAAAGAGCTAATTCAATAGGGATTTTAGAAATTCAATGGAAATTGATACAAGCATAGAAGGAGTTGAAGCAAGTTCTGAAGTTCAATGAGATAATAAAGAAAACATCCAAAAAATGAAGAATGATAAAGGGGATTAGTCGTTTGACTTAATTAAACAAAATAATAATTTGGGAGGCTGAGGTGGGTGGATCACTTGAGGCCAGGAGTTCGAGACCAGCCTGGCTAACATGGCCAAACCCCTTCTTTACTAAAAATACACAAATTGGCTCGGCCTGGTGGCACACACCTGTTATCCCAGCTACTCGGGAGGCTGAAGCACTGAAATCTGGTTACACTGAGCTGAGATCCACCACTTTTCTCCAGTCTGGGCGACAGAGCAAGGCTCTGTATGAAAAAAACCCAAAAACCCCAAAACAAAACAAAAAAAACCCCTAAAATGCAAAAACCAAAGTGACAGTCATTAAAATTGTGTGGTACTGACACAAACGCAGACAGACTGGAATGCAGGCAGTGGTGCACACCTGCAGCCTCAGCTATTTGGGAAATCACTGGAGCCCAAGAGCTTGAGGCTGGCCTGGGCAACACGGTGAGACCTTGTGTCTAAAAAATTTTGTTTTCAATTGATACATAAGAGAAGGAAATACGCATTACTGAGGAGTTAAGGATTACTCAGCAATAATCTGGAATCACTGGCTATGAATTTGGAGGAAAATCCAAATATAGATTGTCACTATATGTTGAATTAAGTCTATACGGGATTAATAAATTAAAAAATATAAAACCAGGCCAGACGTGGTGGCTCACGCCTGTAATCCCAGCACTTTGGGAGGCTGAGGTGGGAGGATCATGAGGTCAAGAAATTGAGACCATCCTGGCCAACATGGTGAAACCCCATCTCTACTAAAAATACAAAAATTAGCTGGGCGTGATGATGTGCACCTGTAGTTCCAGCTACTCAGGAAGCTGAGGCAGAAGAATTGCTTGAACCCAGGCGGTGGAGGTTGCAGTGAGCCAAGATTGCACCACTGCACTCTAGCCTGGGTGATACAGCGAGACTCTGGCTCAAAAAAAAAAAAATATATATGTATATATATATGTGTATATATATACGCATATATATGTATATATATAAAGGATAATTTTCTTACACTTATTCACACATGAGTACTGACCAGTAGAAAACATGGCATGCCATCAATACAGTGAAAACGTAATGCGTTCAGGGCAACCAAGCTGCTCAGTAGCGTTCCTGGACTAGCCGCATCCAGCAGCAACAAACAACAGCAGGTTTCCTGTCTCCACCTACGATGCTATGTTTTGATTAAAAGGTTATTGTGCACTGTATTTTATTTTTGTAGGTGAGAAGAAACTTCAGAAGCAATTGAGAGACCAGGAAGTGGGCATTCTGGGGCTTGGGAGGCATTCTGCTGCCCATGGCTTTTAAAGATGTTTCCTCCAGAATCATCTGCCTCATTAAAGCATAAATGTCAAGCATAAATTGTCCTTGTCTAGAAGTCTCTCTTTGACTTAGAAACCTGACATGATTTCTTGTTCTGTTATGAATGCTCTAGTCGTTCAATGAGTCCATCATACATTTTCATCTTGTTGTCTAGAGGCTATTTTTCTGCATTAACAATGGTATCCTCATCATTGTGCACCTGCATTTTGACTGTGACCCGTTGTAGGAACAGATGCTCTGTGCTGCAAAGAAAAATTAGCAATGAAGCAAAGGATCTCTTAGCAAAGCCATTTTTACTTCCTGGACTGCAGAAGGGTACCCTGGCTTGCCATCTTGCCAGGAGAGTATAATGAGCAAGAAAACGCGCACCTATTTATCCCTTAGGCATTTGGGTTGTCCTTACTGCTGTGTCTGATTTCCATTGGCTGGAGCCAGACCTCACAATCTAAACTCAAACCCGATTGGCTAACAACTTAAAACTTTTCTAAAGAGGTGAGGAGCATAGGCTGCGAGCTGGGACATGCCTGTAAGCACATCCAGCTTAGATATCTTGGTTAAAGTACAAGGATACCGAATATGCTACTTGCCTGTAAGCATGGTATGTTTAACAGCTACATAAGATAGGGCTTAACAAAGAGTTATTAGCAAATTTATTCTTTAACAAGAAAGGAAGCTTTAAAGAGGAACTGTTTTTACTTCCCACACCCATTGCATGAGGTCAGATGAGAAATCATCCATTTGTGACATCATGTTGGTTCTTAAAAAGTTTCAGATTTTGGGGTATTTTAGATGTTAAAATTTAAGATTAGGGATGTTCAACCTGTAATAGATGATGCAACCACTTTGGAAAACAGTCTGACAGTTCCTCGAAAGGTAGAAGACAGAGTTACCATATGACTGGGCAATTCCACTGTGAGGTATATATCCAAGAGAAGGGAAATGCATGTTCACACAAAAACTTGTACATGAATGTTCATAGCAATGTAATTCATCATAACCCAACAGTGGTGACAACCCATGTCCATCAACTGATGAATGGATAAATAAAATGTGATATATCCACACAATGGAATATTATTCAGCACTGACAAAGAATGATGTATCGATACATACTGCAACATGGACAAACCTCGAAACAGTGTCTAAGCACAAAAATCCAGTCCGAAAACACCACATATTGTACAATTCCATTTATATAAAATATCCAGAATAGGAAAATCCATAGAGACAGAAAGTAGATTGGTGGTTGCCTAGGGCTGGAGGCGGGATGAAATGGGGAATGACTGCTAATGGGCAAGAGGTTTATTTTTGGGGCGATGAAAAGTTTCTAAAATTGATTGTGGTGATGGTTACACAATTCTCTGAATATACCAAAACCAATGAAGTTTGCACTTTATATGGGTGAATTGGGTAGCATTTGAATTATGCCTCATTAAAGCTGTTAGAGGAGAAGTAATTGAAGTCAGAAAGGAAATGTATTAGAGAAACAGACCGATAGGCTATGTATAGATGTACAGAATTAGCTCACATACTTAGGGAGACTGAGAAATCCCTCCGTCTGCCATTTGCACATTGAAGGTCCAGGAAAGCCAATGGTATAGTTTCAGTTCAAGCCCAAAAGTCTAAGACCCAGAGGAACCAATGATGTGATTCTAGGTCTGAGCCCAAAGGCCCGAGAAGCTGGAGAGCTGATGTCCAAGAGCAGAAGAAGATGGATGTCCCGGCTGAAGCAGAGGGAGACGATTCACCCTTCCTCCCCAGATTTGCTTGTTAACCCTGACTGAGCAAAGAGCTCAGTGTGTAAAATATATGTCTAAGAGGGAGAGGACTCTCAGGAGACCTGGGAGACGAACTGGCCCTGGTATTGAAACAACCGCTGTAATAGGTTGTTACGTATCCGGGTGGAGAGACAGTGATGCGGGAACTTGCTGGGCTTAGATCCTGAATCTACCAAACCTGTGTCTTCCGCTAAGCTGGGGATCTGCTAGCTGCCTACGAAAGGACCGGTGGCTGCAATCCACTGACAGTTTCACATATGGCGTGTTCTGGGGCATCAGCCATCTAGCTGGGGAGAGAGCCCTGGCTCGGAAGACGACAAGGGTGCACAGGAATAACTGGGACTCCATCAGCCAAGGGAGGGTGCCTGTAGGACTCAGTTCGAGGGACAGTTTCAACCTCCTGGTGCCATCTTTCACTTATGTCCCACACCTCCAGTTAGCGTTGCGCCTCATCTAAATACCCACACCCTGACATTTGCCAAACTATCCGGACCATGAACATGGCCGCAGATTCTGCTTCAAACCATAGCTGAGCAGGCAGCTCCATACAGGCCCCAAGGCCTGTGCATTTCTGATCAAGTCCTCCACCTGCTGGTGGTGCTGGATTCTCACGTCCCTAGGGTTTACCAGTAACACTTGTGTTGTTAGACTTTCCTGACTGTCACTGTCTTGGAGTGAATGCTTACACTCCATCCCATTACCACTAGAAATTTCAGACTATTAACACCACCACCAACAAAAAGCTAATGCCTGTTAGAGGCGCAATCCATGAAGCAGCAACAGGAGACTGACTGCTTTTGTTATGAGCCAGAGTTTGATGTGATGAAAACAGAAACAAAAACCAGCCTCTTGTCTTGGTGAGAAGGGGGCTCGCTAGGCAAAAGGATGGCGAGAAAGGTCACCTGCATTCCTCATTCAACCTCTTCCTTATTCCTTGATTTCTCCCAACAAGCCATCAAATCTGAGATTTGGTGTTATAAACCTCTTCAAGAATACTGGAGACGAGACTGGGCTTGGTGGTTCACACCTGTAATCCCAGCACTTTTGAAGGTGGAGGACGGCAGATCATGAAGTCAGGAGTTCAAGGCCAGCCTGGCCAACATGGTGAAACTCTGTTTCTGCTAAAAAGACAAAAATTAGCCAGGCGTGGTGGTGGGCGCCTGTAATCCCATCTACTTGAAAGGCTGGGGCAGGAGAATCTCTTGAACCCTGGAGGCAAAGTTTGCAGTGAGCCAAGATTGTGTCACTGTACTTCAGCCTGGGCAACACAGTGAGACTCTGTCTCAGAAGAAAAAAAAAATTATTGGGTGAAAAATAGCAAACTCTGGAACTTTCAGATAATTAAACTACCCCTTGTGTGACTTGCCCAAAATAATGTTTTTACAAACTCATGGAACTTTACTGGCTGTAGGTGATAAAACAGTTGGAGTAATGTTGTGATTTGATTATTCAGAAATGAAATTTATGGCTTAAATGTCACCCAGGATTTATAGGATTAAAAAAAGTTATTCTTCAGTATTTGAAATACCACTTTGCAAAAGCAGAAAGGCTGTAAATGTGTTAAACTGGCTAAGAAAATTAAGATGGCCATAATATATTTTCCAATAAAAATCATAGCATAATAGCAAAATTACTGCAGAAAACCAGTTATTGTGGCAAAGACATAAATGTTACAGCTGCAATAATATGCTGTTTGTTTTGGCAGGAGAAGAGTCCTGTACAGTGCAGTTTTTTAATGGGGGAAAGACATAAAAGGAAAATACTGTAAAATTAAAGGACTATTTTTAAAAAACCAAGAAGTACATGAATGCTTTTAAATTTTGAGCCTGTGTATATTTTGAATAGATGGGATCTTGCTATGTTGCCCAGGCTTGTCTTGAACTCCTGGGCTCAAGTGATCCTTCCACCTTGAGTGGAAGTGCTGGGATTATAGGCATGAGCCATGAGTCACTGTACCTGGCCCCATTCTATTGATGGGCATGTAGGTTGTATCTAGTTTTTTTTTTTTTTTTTTTTTTTTTTTTTAACGATTACAAATAGGGAACCCATGAACATTCTCATAAATATGTTTCGGTGAACATGTACATACATTCTGTTGAGTATACATCCAAGATTGAAATTGCTGAAAATGTACATATGTCTCTGCTTGAGTAGATATTGCTTAACAGTTTTCTAAGGTGGGTGGACCATTTTACACTCCCGCCAGTAGTATGTGAGGGTCCCAGTTGTTCGTGAGGGTCCCAGTTGTTCCTCACTCTTGCTGACACTTGATAGTGTCTTCTTCATTTTAGTCATTCTTGTGTACACAATTGTGGTCCTTGGTGACATTTTCTTAATAACAATTTGAAGGCTATCTTCTTCGTGTAGTGACACAATTGCTCATAATTCTGCCCATTTTTTTCCTTTGGGTTGTCTGACATTTAATATAAATCATTTTGTAGGGCTTCCCTATATAATCTGAATGAGTCCTTTGTTGAATATACGTATTTTATATGTATTCTCCCACTCTGTGGTTTAACTTTTCACTCTTAACACTGTCTTTTGATGAACAAAAGTTTTTCATCTTAACGTATTCTAATTTACTTATTTTTTTTCTCTATGATTATCACATTTTATCTGTTGATTAAACAAACCTTTGGCTACTTCAATTTCATGAAAATATTTTTCCATGCTCTATTACAAAAGTTTTACTGTTTTATTAAATTAAACTATATGAAATTACTAATAGTCAACTTTAAAAATAGCAATTTCATGTGGTTTAACCCAACACATTTAACCTAAGATCTGTCTGGAATTGATTGTCATGTTTGGTGAGAGTTAGAGGTCAATATTTTAAACAAATTTAATTGTCTGATTATCAGTTTCTTACAAATTGGCTGACTGTATCTACGTGATCTGTTTCTTGACTCACAATTCTGTTCTATTGGTTTGTCCATTCTGGCACCAATACCTTACTGTCTTGACCACTATAGTTTTATGATAGGTTTTTTTTGTTTTGTTTCCTTTTGTTTTGTTTTTGAGGTGGAGTTTCTCTCTTGTTGCTCAGGCTAGAGTGCAATGGTGCGATCTCTGCTCACTGCCACCTCCTCCTCCTGTGTTCAAGTGAGGCAAGAGTGCCTTAGCCTCCCGAGTAGCTGGGATTACAAGTATATGCCACCATGCCTGGATAATTTTTTTTTTTTTTTGTATTTTTAGTAGAGATGGGGTTTCACTATGTTGGCCCGGCTTGTCTTGAACTCTAGTGATCAATCCACCTCTGCCTCCCAAAGTGCTGGGATTACAGGCGTAAGTCACCACGCCTGGCAGGGTCTTTTAACCATTTTAATAGTACCGGAAGTGTTCTTCAAGATTGCCTTAGTTACTCTTAGCCACTGTTTCCATTTAATTTTAAAATCTCTTGGTTTTAGAATTATTGCTATATGTATTTAAATTTACATGTGATAATCGTACATATTTATGAGGCACATAGTGATATTTCGATGCATATAATGTATAGTGATCAGAGTCTCTACTAAAAATACAAAATTTAGCTGGTTGTGGTGGTGGGCACCTGTAATCCCAGCTACTCAGGAGGCTGAGGAAGGAGAATCACTTGAACACGGGAGGCAAAAGTTACAGTGAGCCAAGATGGCATCACTGCCCTCCAGCCTGGGCGACAGAGCCAGACTCCACCTCAAAAACAAACAAACAAACAAACAAACAAACAAACAAACAAACAAACAAACAAAAACAACAGCAACAAAAACGTTCCTGGGAAAGTTTAAATGTGATCAGCCCAATAGTGAGATGGCTCTGTAAACATTCAATCCATGGTTACACACCATTAGCTTAAATGAGAGCGTCGCTTTCTCTTCCACTAGATGGCAGTGTTTCTCTGCACACCGACCAGATGTGCAGGCTCTCCAGCAAGGCAGCCAATGTCCCCCAGGGGGCGCCCGGAGCTCGCAGCACCTGCTCCTGACCCAAGGAGCCACCTAAGACGTGGTACCAGCTTCTACTTACCTGGTGAAAGGAGAGGTGCTGAGGGTCCCCTGAGCCTTGTGGCTAAGAACTAGGGAAGCGAGCGGATGAAATAGGAGGAAGGTGTTCCCAGCACGCAAGCACTTCAGTGAAAACACACCCGAAGCGGATGCCTTTCCTAAGGAGTATCTTGAAACCTAATTTAGAATTTGAAATGGAGCTTTCTTTCCTTCTTCCTTTATCCACTCGCCTTGGAAAGCATGTGACTAGTAGGCGGTGCTGCTCTAGGTCTCTTCAGTTTACAAGATGCTCCCTTTATGTCATTGCACCATTACAAGTAATTGCAAAACCACAGTAACTTTTGCACCAAATGAATAATTAAAAAACAAACATCCCTCCACCCCCCAGCTTCCCAGAAGACCTCTTTTAGTATTGACTCTTTTTATGGGTAGATATGCATGGAGACAAATGTTCAAAAAATCATTCTAGCCTCTCAGTAGGTACAGAGAAGTACTTGGTGGGTAGGGAAGAAGCACGGATTGCTGTATAATCATAGCGGATCATAAAACATGACACTGCCAACCCCTTTTTGTATAAAGGGGTTGTACTTTTAAATTTTTGGATCTCAAAATACATTTTCTAATTAAAATGTTTTACATGGCAGTTAGCTTTCTGAGTTATCCCATAATATTACTTCCTATTTTATCATACTCCTTTATCATTTGAGTCATCTATGGTTATCATAAAAAATATAGATCAGGCACAATGGCTCACATCTGTAATCCCAGCACTTTGGGGGGTTGAAGTGGGAGGATCGCTTGAGGCCAGGAGTTTGAAACCAGCCTCGGCAACATAGTGAAGCTGGGTCTCTACAGAAAAAAATTGAAAAGCTGGCCTGGCATTGTGGTATGGGCCTGTAGTCCTAGCTATTCAGGAGGCTGAGGTGGAACAATCTCCTGAGCCCAGGAGTTCAAGGCTGCAGTGAGCTATGATCATGCCACTGTATTCCAGCCCAGGTGACAGAGTAAGACTCTATCTCTATAAATAAATAAATAATATACGTAGAGAGAAAGATATTATAATCCCCCCAACTTCCATTCCCAGGTACAATTGTCAACATTTCTATACCAATATTTTTCTCTATGCATGACCAAAAAGTTGTCACAATTTTAAATTCTTCACAGCAACTGGGTACTAAAGACTTTAGGTGACCTGACTTTAGGTGACTCCTCTTGTCTGTTCTGCTGCCCTGATCCAAGGCAGAGCAATTTTTTTTTCTTTTTGAGACAGAGTCTCACTCTGTTGCCCAGGCTGGAGTGCAGTGGTGCAATTTTGGCTCACAGAAACCTCTGCCTCCTGGGTTCAAGTGATTCTTGTGCCTCAGCCTCCCAAGTCACTGGGACTACAGGTGCATGCTACCACACCTGGCTAATTTTTTATATTTTTAGTAGAGACATGCTTCCCCCTGTTGACCAGGCTGGTCTTGAACTCCTGACCTCAGGTGATCCACCGTCCTCGGCTTCCCAAAGTGCTGGGATTATAAGTGTAAACCACTGCGCCTGGCCGGCAGAGCAATTTATTATCTGTTCTCTGAAGACTTTCCATCTCACTCCAGGCAACATGATTTCTTCATTTCCTGACTGCCGGGTTGCTGGGAGGCACCAGCACCAGGTTCTCGAGTATGTTCCGTGTTCTATGATGGTTTCCTGTTGTTAACCCTTTTGTCTTAGTATTTCTTTGAGAATAGAAGCCATGCTTTAGTAAGTGCTTAATTACACCTAATACATATTTGTTGACTAGTCTGTTAGTTGAAGTCTAGCCCCCTAAGCCTCCGTGTTTCAGTGGTAAAATGTCAATCCCCAGCTCTGTAACTTGCCTTCACAAGCTAATTAATATCCACACTACAGAAAAGAATCGAAGAGGCAGGATTGGGCCCCAGATCTTGCCAGATATGTTTCAGGACAAAAGATGGAAGTTGGGTTCTTGGTTTTGGAGCGCTCGCTGACTACAGAGTTGCGCAAACACTTTGGTACTTAAGTGTCATTTTAAAGTGGTGCCTGGAATAAGTATATAAAGGTCAAGTTGTTTCTCCACATGTTATGGTCTTCTTCTCCATACCTTGGGAAATTAGTGTTATTTTAAAATGGTCTTAAAACCTGTTCAGACTTCACCGATAGTTAAACAATGCAAATGGCCACAACTTACATAATTAGCCAACATATTTTAAAATGAAATTTCGCTACGCTGGTGAGGTCTCAGCAAAGTGCAACATCCATATGTAGCCAGTTACAATGTAAGTTGGTTCAGCTCTTTGGAAAGCAGGTAGTACTTCTGATCCGAGAACCATAAAAATGTTTTTTTTTTTTTTTGATCAAATAGTCCTGTGTTTTGGAATCTATCCTAAGCCAAGCTTCTAAAGGAAGTTGAATGCTCTGTGTTTGAAAATGTTCACTATAATCTTTATTTTTAGCATTGAAAACTTGGAAACAAGATGGTAATAACTACCACTTGTCTAGCTCTGCCGTTCAGAAGGAGCTGTCACGTGTATCCTTTCCTTGGATTTTACGGTGGCCCTGGGAGGTAGGTGCGGTTGTGATCATCGCTTCATAGATGAAGAAATGTGTTCGGCGTGGTTAAGGTACCCAGCTCATGCTGTTGGAATAGAAGCAGAACAGAGCTGAGGTTTTCTGATTCCAGGGCTGATCCTGCGGTATGACATTCCTTTCTATTTGTGTCCAGCAACAGGGTAAATGTGAATAAAGGAACAAGAATATAAGTATCTAGCATTGACATAATTATTTTGAAAGCAACATAGCAATATCAAAAACAGTACTTGGCTGAAAAAAAGTACCAAAAAATTCACCTTTGCTTTGATTATTGTGTAAAATTAGATAGCCATAATACTTAAGGACTGGAAGAGAAGGAAAAAACCAAAGTCATTGATAGGTTTCCTTTCATCTCAGTACCTCAGCAATATCATTTCATATTGCTGTGCGTGATGTGGTGCTCTTTGGTTCTTGAATGGAATCATAATTTTCTTAGAAAAATTCTGTATATAGAAACACATTCCACCAGGTTGCACTTGCTTTGAGAACACTAAATATAAAAGTTCTTGAAATTATAGATTCAGAGAGTCACAAAGGCCTATGAGGGAAGGGCCAGTGCTGGTGGCAGAGAGAGGCTGAGCCCAGCAGTGCCAAGCCCATGTTCTGACCGTTTCATCCATGACACTTGGAAAGTGAACCTTGTGTGGAGCATGGAGGGGTGGGACCTCCTTGGGAGGCTGACAAAAGAGGGCTGGGCTTGCCAAATGAAATCAGCCCTTGGGAGGCTGGAGGAGCCTCTGCTGTCCTCAGCGCCAGTGATTGAATGCAGGATTATAGAGGAAACATTCCTTCCACCCTCCTCAGCCCCCAACCTCAGCTCATCAGGCCCATTCACAAAACTCCTTCCCCAAAATATTGACAGGGTGCCTTCTTTTTATCACCTTCACACCTGACACTACAACTCACACGAAGGGGCTTCAGGAGGCTAATGAAAACCAGGCAACAGGAGAAACCAAAGGCTAACCCCTGAAGAATGCCACAGGGGGTCTAGGGCAAAGGAAAAGACATAGAGTGTGAAAAGCACCTCCCAGACGCTGCCCCTTTCTCACACTCTACCTATAGTTGGCACTCGATGATTTTCTTGTGCCTTCTGCTAGCCAGGCACTATGTCTTGCTGTACATCTTAGTCTAGCTAGTTTTCCTTCTTTTCCAGACATGGCATGTCATGTTGGGTAGCGTCATTTCAACAGCTTGGTCATCCAACTGACATGGATGCTTCATTCTCCTTTGTTACTAAGTCTTTGCCTTTCCAGGAGCATCCACACAGAATCTGCCAGGATGCCATCAGACTAGGCTAGTGTCTTGGGCTCAGCTTAATGTTCCCTCAGCCTGACATATTGGATCACAGCATGTTGGACAGAAATGTTGAAAGGTTGAGGAGAGAGCTGTAAGGGAATAGTGCCTGGAATAAATATATACAAACATTTTAGAACTACCACAGAGACCTAGATATTCATCAAAGCTTTTTAAAAGGAAAATATTGTGAAGAATCTTCAAAATACGAGGAGGTGAGTAAATACATGTTGCAGGTGCAATAAACGAGTGACTTAGGAAATCAGAACACAGACTGTCATGCCAGATTGCCTGGACTTTGTGACTTATACTACCTATGTGACCTTGAACAACCTCAGTTTCCCTGTCTGAAAAGTGCAGATAATGATGATGATAATAATGATAGTACTTGCCTCACAGGGTTGTTCTGAGGATTGAAAGCATTATGCAACAGGCTCTTAGATCATCATCTTTTTTTTTTTTTGAGACGGAGTTTCGCTCTTGTTACCCAGGCTGGAGTGCAATGGCGCGATCTCGGCTCACCGCAACCTCCGCCTCCTGGGTTCAGGCAATTCTCCTGCCTCAGCCTCCCTAGCAGCTGGGATTACAGGCACGCACCGCCGTGCCCAGCTAATTTTTTGTAATTTTAGTAGAGACGGGGTCTCGATCTCTTGACCTCGTGATCCACCCGCCTCAGCCTTCCAAAGTGCTGGGATTGCAGGCTTGAGCCACCGCGCCCGGCCAGATCATCATCTTTTATCCAATACATGCTATAAGAAGTGTGAGCTATTATTATTATTACTTGTTTACAGCAATAAACCCGAGAGGTGTATTAGCATCAGCAACTTTCCTACAGAGCCAAAGAATATAGAAATGCCAGTACAGACAGGGAGAATTCTGATTATTTTATTTTATTTTTGAGACAGAATCTTACTCTGTCGCCCAGTCTGGAGTGCAGTGGTGTGATCTTGGCTCTCTGCAACCTGTGCCTCCTGGGTTCAAGCAATTCTCCTGCCTCAGCTTCCCAAGTAGCTGGGACTACAGGTGCATGCCACCACGCTGGGCTAATTCTTTGTATTTTAGTAGAGATGGGGTTTCACCATGTTGCCCAGGCTGGTCTCAAACTTGAGCTCAGTCAATCTGCCTGCCTTGGCCTCCCAAAGTGCTGGGATTACAGGTGTGAGCCACTGCACCTGGCCCTGATTATTTCTTTATACTGTATGTCCTTAAGTACAGTTCTAAAAGAAAATACTAGCACATAGAATTTAGAAGTTTATTAAAATGCAAAAATCATAGGAATGCAAGGATGGCTTGCTATTATGAAATATATTATTATAATTTACTATATTAATAGATAATGGAAGAAAAACCCCATAATTACATTTTTGTGACCCAAAGAGCTTTTTTGTCAAAAATTTACAATTATTTCTTCATTTTAAAAGTTTCAACTAGCAATAGATTCTGGACACAATAAATTAACACATAAACATGTATGCACATATTAATTGAAAAACCATCATGATGCTAAATGTCCAAATGCTAAAACCATTTTTTTCCATTATTAAAGATATAACTGATCACCAGGGAAACTATTTTTCAATACTGTTGTAGGATACTAGCCAATGCAATCAGATAGGAGGAAAAAAAGCCATAAATATGGGGAGAAAATTATTTGCATATTGTATAATTATCTACCTATAAAATCCATAAAAATCAATTGAAAAGCTGTTGGAAACAATATGACTAAGTAAAGTACCCAGTTACAAAGTTACTTATACAAAAATTAACAGGCTTTTTCCATACACAAGTATAATGGGATGAAATTGGTCAATTTCAAGTCTGATTGGCTGGGGGATTTTTTTATCTTCTGCAAACCAGACCTCCTCTGCCTCTGAGCAGTGGTCTGTAACAGGATGAATTTCTGTTGGATCAACTGAAGTGGTGGCTTGGGCAGCGAGGCAATTCTTTATCAAGACATACCTTTTTGTGGCTTCTAATTACCTGCTGGCAGGAACTAAAAGTGTGTCTGTTGTATGCATGCCATGTGTGTCAAATTAGAGTCTTTGAAGCTGTTCAAATAAAGAGGATTAGTCATAGTTCTAGGGAGATATAAAGACTAAGCCAAAAGAAGCAGAGTTTATCTGGCTTCACGCTTCACCCATCTGTTAACCCGGCTGAGACACATTTTCTGTAGCATTAGTATTTTGTGCACTGTTTTTCTTGATATAGTCACAGATTTAATTGATTCTTTATGGTAATAGACCTCTTGTATCCATAAAAGGAACATATTCCATCATTATCTTAGTATCACATCCAATACAGAGTGGCAGTGCAATTGGAAAGTTATTTCTCAGACCACTAAATTTGTACATAAACATTAAACACCATATATTCCTTTTAAGCTTACTTTTGATCTGCTGTCAACCCTAAGAAGTTGCTTTATTACGATTAACTCTGTATAACAGTTAATTTTTTCCTCTAAAATGTGTTTTAAAGTCCGAAGCTGTATTTGACATTATTTTTGAAGCTATGTGATTTATTCTTTTTTATTGTCCACTGTCAAATATACATATTTGAAGATATGTATGATAGTACCATTTTCAAGTGCTAGCTAGTTTAAGGACCACAGAGCATCTAAGTGATATAAAGCTTCACCCATAAACCCCAAGCCCCTAGGACTGTAGGCCCTCATATATTATCCTTAATATCAGAGGAATTCTGTTTATAACATATATGCTGAGTTCAAGACCAGCCTGAGCAACATGACAAAACCCCACCTCTATGAAAAAATACAAAAATCAGCAGGGTGTGGTGGCGCACCTGTAGTCCCAGCTACTTGGGGGCCTGAGATGGGAGGATAACCTGAGCCCTGGGAGGTCACGGCTACAGTGAGCCATGATTGTGCCACTGCACTCCACTCCAGCCTGGGTAACAGAGTGAGACCCTGCCTCAGAAAAAAAGAAAAAAAAAGGAGAAAAGCAGTCAGTTTTATTCCTGATTTATACAGAAGACATTGAGCGCTGTGCCGCGTTGCCTCTTTGACCTCCCTGGGCCAAAAATGAAGACATTGGATGAGGGTCCAGGGTCTCTTTCAACCATGCACTTCTGTGACTCTAGGCAGGGTGCCAACCATCTTGATTTGCCTGGGACTTGGCAAATCCAGTTTCTTGGACAAGGACTTTCAGTACTAAAACCGGGAGAGTCAGAGAAAACTAGGATGGTTGCTCACCCTAACTCCAGAATCCTTCTGTCTTTATACTGTCAGCTTCCCTGATATGCCTCTGAATACCTAAGATTGGACATAATCCTGCAAAAGAATTCAAACATCAAGTTAGCAAACACAGCTGCTGCGGTGTGGCCCCTCCACTTCCTCATTCATTCCTTCTTCTGCCTTTGCAGTTTCCTACCTGAGGGCTGTTTTGCGAAACTGTTTTTCATCATCCATTGCTGGGGTTTTAGTTTTGGTAGCTAGCCAGAGAGCAGCCAGTCAGCCATCTCAGCAGACTATGGAACACTCACAGAGATGTTCTTCTCTGCAAGGGTTGATGTCTCTGTTTACCTTGGGAAGAAAGCAGAATGTCTGCAATCTCACCACCTCTAGTCTCTCTAGTGAATGTAAAGGCAAGTTCCTTCTCCCACTCCTCCTCTCCTCTTCAGTTTTTAGTCTCCTTCTCATTATTATCATTAATACCAAAAGGCAGTCACCTCTAGGGGAACGACAACCAAGTGAGAAGCTCTCAGAGCATGATGTTTTGATGCTGAGCGGAGGCTGCACACCTTGCGACTGCTCCCTGGTGGGAAGATGGGCTCTGCCAGCCCCAGCTGAGATATCACTTAACAGTGTGGGCTCTTCAGGGGCAGGGCCTGCTCAACATGTTTACAAGATGGGTAGCTATTAGCAACATCTTACAGCTCAGCTAATTAACCGGGAGAGTGCCTGATGAAGCCCAGCTCTAAAGAGGACCAAATCACATCAGTGTTTGGGCTTTAAATTGATATCAAAAAATAACTCACCACAGGTGTGTGTTTTGAGTCTCACCTTCCCGCAGCAGGTTGGTTGGTTGGTATGCTTCAGCTACAGCAGATCGCAAGGTGGCCCAAACAGCAGGGTTATGAGTTTATTAAGGTCATTTACATTGGTTACATGTAGCCATTATTTTAGCTCAGTGGTTAAGATCGTACACGATCACTGATATGGTTTGAAGCTGTGTCTGCACCCAATCTCATGTCAAATTGTAATCCCCACTGCTGGAGGTGTGGCCTGGTGGGACGTGACTGGATCATGGGTGCTCATGAATTCTCATAAATGGTTTAGCACCAGCCCCAGGATGCTGTCCTCAGGATAGTGAGTTCTAGTGGGATCCACTTGTTTAAACGTGTGCAGCACCTCCCCTCTCTCTCGTTCCTACTCCAGTGTGTAATCCACCTGCTTTCCACCACCCACCATCATTAGAAGTTTTCTGAGGCCTCTGCAGAAACTGACAGATGCCAGCATCATGTTTCCTGTGAGCCAGTCAAAACTTTTTTCTTTGTAAATTATCCAGTCTCTGGTGTTTTTTTTTTTTTTTAATAGGAAGTAGGATTTACTGGTGAGTATTAAGAGGGGGCAGCACTGTGGAAGCCCTCATGAGTGTAGGGCCCGCCACTTGTCCAGAGGGCCACACCTGGGGATGTACTTGACCCCACAGCCATCTGGGATGAGCCACTTCTCAGCCACCGTGTCTTCAAAGTCATCAGCATTGAACTCGGTGAAGCCCCACTTCTTTGAGATGTGAATCTTCTGGTGGCCAGGGAACTTGAACTTGGCCCTGCACAGGGGCTCAATCACGTGCTCCTTGTTCTGCAGCTTGGTGCAGAGGGACATAATATCTATGGTGCCATGTGAACACTGGCCACAGTGCCCTGGGGCCTTCCAGAGGCACCTCGCACACCTATTTGGAGCCTACACTGGGGCAGGTGCGAGGTCAGAGACATGAACATACATCTGAAAGGCTGGTCACCAAGGTCCCTTAGAGCAACCCATAAAAGAAACAGGCTGCGTACACTACCAAGGAAGCTGCTGTTTGCAGCCACTGCACACTGGGCCCCCATGAGGAAAGAAACTTGGTCAGCTTAACTGGCTGCAGATCAGGTATTTCTTCATAGCAATGTGAGCACAGACTAATTACGTGGCCAACCCCCGTGAGTCCTGTACCAGAAGCCACCTGGTCCTGCCACTGCTAAGGACATGATCTAAGTGTTGCCTTGGATGAACTCGCTCTCCACTCTGTGGCACACGTGTTTTCCATTAAAATGGCCCTGTTATTCAGGCAGGAATGAAATACTTCTCTCACTTCTCTGGTGAAGTCTTTCCATGGTGAATTTTCTTAATCAGACCAGTAGATGAGTTCCATTTCTTATAAAATCTTCCTTTTACCAATAATCTCTTCAGCAGATAATGACCTTAGTGATTGTTGACACAACTTCCTCTATTTGAAGTTTTAAAGTTTTCCTTTGGTTAAGAAAAATAACTTGAAATTTTGAGGTCACTTCTATTGCTACTCGTGGGTTGAATTGTCCTGGCTACCTAGTGATGTATTGCTTTTTGCACACTGCTAGGAAGGAGGTTCCCAATGTTGAAGGTGTGGCCTGGTGGGAGGTGATTGGCTCATGAATTCTCATCAGTGGTTTAACACCACCCCTTCAATGCTGTCCTCAGGATAGTGAGTTCTGGTGAGATCTGGTTGTTTAAAAGTGCATAGCACTGGCCGGGCATGGTGGCTCACTCCTGTAATCCCAGTAGTTTGGGGTGCCGAGGCAGGTGGATCACTTGAGGTCAGGAGTTTGAATCCAGCCTGGCCAACATGGTGAGAACCCATCTCTGTTAAAAATACAAAAAAAAGTTAGCTGAGTGAGGTGGTAAGCGCTTATAATCCCAGCTATTTGGGAGGCTGAGGCAGGAGAATCACTTGAACCTGGGAGGTGGAGGTTGCAGTGAGCCAAGATCACACCGTTGCACTCCAGCCTGGTATACAAGAGCGAAACTCTGACTCAAAAAAACAAAAAACAAAAGATGTGTACAGCACCTTCCTCCTCTCTCTCCTGTTCCTACTCCAGCCATGTAACGTGCCTGCCTTCCACCATCATCACTGGAAGTTTTCTGAGGCTTCTACGTGGTAGAACTCATGTCTATTTTATGAAGGGTAAAATAGCACCCCTACGATACTGTATTATCCTACCAGAGTTTAATGAATTAGGGTGAAAACCAGTATCTCCCAACTCTCAAGGTAAAAGGCTGTGTTATTTCTGAAGTATTATCACTAGTATGATTTTTACAAAGGCATTTTGGTTCATTCTCAGTGCTGGTTGTTTGTTTTGAGACGGAGTCTTGCTCTGTCATCAGGCTGGAGTGTAGTGGCTCCACCTCGGCTCACCACAACCTCTGCCTTCCAGGTTCAAGTGATTCTCCTGCCTCAGTCTCCCAAGTAGCTGGGACTACAGGTGTGCACCACCACATCCAACTAATTTTTGTATTTTTAGTAGAGATGGGGCTTCACTATGTTGGCCAGGGTGGTCTCAATCTCTTGACCTTATGATCTACCCACCTTGGCCTCCCAAAATGGTGTGAGCCACTGAGCCCAGCCGTTATCAGTGCTGCTGAGGAGATTCCTGTATCCACTGGGAAGCTGACCAGGCACCATCTAAGACCCCTTTCAGGGTAGAAAACGTGTCAGCACCAGTGGCTACTCTTGGAGAGAAGGGAAAGGTTGGTAATGGGATCAGCTGACAAGACTTTCACTTTTATTTTTATCCCCTTCAGTAGATTTTGAAAAATGAAAGTCACATCTTGCTGTTGTATAACGATAGTAATATCTTTTATGTAATTTTACTTTTTGAGACAGAGTCTTGCTCTGTTGCCCAGGCTGGATTGCAGCGGTGCCAACTCAGCTCACTGCAACCTCTGCCTCCTGGGTTCAAGCAATTCTTGTGCCTCAGCCTCTCATGTATCTGGGATTACAAGCACCTGCCACCATGCCCAGCTAATTTTTAAAATTTTATTTTAGTAGAGGCTGGGTTTCACCACGTTGCCCAGGGTGATCTTGAACTCCTGAGCTCAAGTGATCCTTCTGCCTTGGCCTCCCAAAGTGCTGGGATTACAGGCATGAGCCACTGCACCCAGCCAATAATAATATCTTTATTCAGGCTGTAATTCAAATGTCCCCTTAGCTCTCTTAATTGTGTTTACCTCTGAGCAGAGATAGAAGTGGGCTAGGGACTTAGGGGTGCTCCCTAGGAGTGGCAGCACAGTGTGGTCAGAAGTGACAAAGGGTCACATACAAACCAGAGGGTGGGAGGTGACTTGTGGCAATCTTCACTCCTGCACCATGGCTGGTCAAGTCCTCTTATTTTGGGGGCACTTTGAGGGCAGGGTGGAACAACCTGTTGGAGTTGGAAGACGGGAATATGGTTCAGGTGACCTGCTACCTGTGACCTTATTCCTTCCATGCTGAGCTCACAGGGGTGCTGGGAGGTTTGCTATCACGTGGGCTAATCCATCACATTCATGGAGGAAAGGTCAGCCACATACATACAAAATAGCAACCAGACATCACTCCTAATATTTCCTAATGACTTTCTCTTGAAAGTCAGACTTGGGCTGGCCTCACCTTCCAGTGTCATCTAACTGAAGCATCATAAATGATGAGGGTCCTACTGGAGCCACCAGAGGCTGACGCAGCTGCCCTTCACTGGCTCCTCTATGAAGCTCTGTCCTCCACCTCTCCTGAGAACATCCTCTCCCCTTCAGCAGGTCTTCTAGCCACATGTCATTATTCTTGCCTTGATTCTAAAACTGTCCCCATTCTGCTTTTGCCTGATAGAGAGGGAGAAAAGTCTATTCCTTTCTTTTCTTTTCTCCCTCGCCTTTTTTTGAGTCAGGGTCTTGCTTTGTCACCCAGGCTGAAGTAGTGCAATCTTGAACTCCTGAACTCAGCCTCTCATGTCAGCCTTCCAAGCAGCTAGGACTACAGGTACATGTCTGTATACCCAGCAAACTTTTTATTAAAATTATTTTTATAGAGACAGGGCCTCGCTATGTTGCCCAGGCTAGTCTTAAGCTCATTGCAGCCTCAAACTCCTGGCCTCCAGCAATTCTTCCACCTCCGCCTCCCAAAATTCTGGGACTATAGGACTCTGTATACACCAGAAAGTCAATTTCTAAGCGCTCAGCATCCATCCAGGTGGGAGGCGTCTCTCCTCTGTGGTCACTGCCTCTGGGATGGGAGAACAGGAAAAGATGGCAGTTAATTTCCTTCCTCTCATCATGAGTCCATCTACTTTCCTTCCCATCCCACATCCTGGCCTTGCTTCCGACTACAACGGCAGCAAGCCTGCAATTAAAAGCAACCACTTTTATGAGTCATTGTTCTGCAAAAGCAAATACCCTCAATATGTTGATTTAGAAGTTTTCAGGGGAGCCACCATGAGGCCACTTGTGCAATGCCAGGCTAACTACTTTTGAAAGAGGACCGTATGCTGCCTTTACAACATCCCTTTGGTGTTTAATTTGATGAAACAATGTGCCACAATCAGCTGTGAGGACAGCAGCCGTGATTGATGGAGAGGGACTCACGTGGTCTGACTCTGATTTCAATATCACGGCGCTAATCCCATTATTCGCTTGAGTTGGCTTGTTTTGGGCTACCTTAAAAAAAGTTATTTCTTTAATGGTCAAATTGCCGTGAGGTCTGGAAGATTTAATGTATCATAAAACTCATTAAATAACCAGCCTGGCAGCCCACACTACTGAGTAGTGTGTTAGCATATGGGAGATCCTAGCTGAAGACTTCAGCATTCATTTCAGTGCCACCCAGCCAAAGCTTCCAGGGACAGGTCTGGAGCGTGTGTTCTAAGTCAGCATTCCTCCAACTTTCATGGGGGCACGAATCATCGGAGTGCTGTACGGACGTGCAGATTCTGATTCAGCAGTTCTGGGACGAGGTCCGAGAGTCTGTATTGCTGACAAGTTGATGTCCTTTCTTCTGGTCCAAAGCCCACACTTTGAACACTCGGGAACATTCGCTAGAGGATCTTGTGAATATCCAGTGACAGCAGCTAACACTTATGAACCGCACTGACTGTGCTGTAAGTACTGCATGCGTGTGTTATATGTGTTTGCTTATTGAATTTTTACTCTCAGCCTCATGAGGGAGATGTTATTATTACCTCCATCTTCTAGATGGAGAATTAAATAAATCAATAAGTCAGTAAACTAAACAACTGAGCTGAGTTCATACAGCTTATAAGTAGCTAAAATGAAATCCAAAACCATGTCCCCTGACTGCACAGCCTCTTTTCTTTTTGGTCCAACCTCTACATTACATTCCTTTTCACATAGTTCTTAGAGCACCCATTTTTAGTTAGAGAATGGCGGCTCTTTGTATAGATCTGCCACGGGCTTGTACTGGGTAAAATGATGAAATTCATCTTGGAGGCTTTAGACTTCTCTTTCTGGATCCCTTCCTCTAAAAGATCATCTTTATCACACCGGGGTGCCACAAATGCTGAATAAAGCAATATGTAGCCAAGATGTGAGCGGCCACTGTCCTACCCTGAGCGCTGCCTGGTAGTGGCAGCCTTCTTGGCCTCTCTGGTGCTTTATGTCGAACGGGTGCTCTGGGTGAAGGGATTCTGGCAGCCTTCCTAGAAGGGAAAGAAAACAAATATCTTCTAGAGGTTTCTGGGGGGGCCTTAGGGAATCCTGGAAAACCTGTGTAAGTTAAGGCAAGTATGCTTCTCCTCCCATCTGCTGTAATTGGCATTTCTGCTCGCCATTCATTTCACCCTGGGGCCATGGTTTAAGTACAATTTTCTCAAATCAATAGATCTTTTAATGTGAAAAACGTATTGTTTTTTTTGAGACAGAGTCTCGCTCTGTTGCCCAGGCTGGAGTGTGGTGGTATGATCTCAGCTCACTGCAACCTCCTGGGTTCAAGCAGTTTTCTGCCTCAGCCTCCCAAGTAGCTGGGATTACAGGTGCACACCAACACCTGTAATTAGCCTGGCTAATTTTTTGTATATTTAGTTGAGATTGGGTTTCACCATCTTGGCCAGGATGGTCTTGAATTCCTGACCTCATGATCCACCTGCCTTGGCCTCCCAAAGTACTGGGATTACAGGTGTGAGCCGCTGCACCCAGCTGAAAGATGTATTTTTGATGTTATATTTTAAAAGATGATATAAAATAACAAATAGGTTTTTTTTTCTGCTTATTTGACTTCATAAGTAACAAAACAACAGTAACTACTACCTGGGGATTTAACTGGAAGAAAGGTAGACTTGGTAATCAATTTCTAAAATAGATCTTAATACATAGATTCATAAACATGCCTACAAGGCAAAAAGTACTTCCTTAATGTCAGTTCAGAAAACTCACTGAACCCACACAAATGCCCCATTTCATACAAATGAAACAAGAATATGTGTCAAAGATAAGCCAGTTTACAGCATTACAGCATTTCCTTTAAAATGAATGTGCTGAAGGGGAAGAACATTACTTAACTGGTGATCTGGCTGCCTGAGTTTTAACCCCACGTTATGTTAATTTGGACCTCAGCTTCCTCATCTGTAAGATAAGGGAGATTGACATCCAGACCTGATCTTAGGTGAATTAAGCGGCAGTGGGGAATGCAACATCAGCCTGAGGTTTACTGATCGGGTAGCTCATTCAGCCACAACCGTTACCCTCAGTTTTCAACTGGGCTTTTTAGATGCGTCATAGAACACTATGTTTTTCTGCTTCAGCCAGTTGCAATTGCTTAGAAACCTCATAAGAATGTATATATGTGCGCGCTCACACACACACACACACACATATTCCTTTTTTATTTTTTTGAGACAGGATCGCGAAGGCTGGAGTGTCGTGGGACAATCAGGGCTTACTGCAGTCTCAACTTCCCCGGGCTCAGCTGATCCTCCCACTTCAGCCTCCCAAGTGGCTTGGACTACAGACACTTATCACCATGACTGGTTACTCTTTCTATTTTTTTGTGGAGAAGGGCTTTTACCATGTTGCCCAGAGTGGTCTCAAACTCCTTGGCTCAAGGGATTGCCTGCCTCAGTCTCCCATAGTTCTGAGATTACAGGCATGAGCCAACGTGCTTGGCCTCTACTTATTTGTATATTTTTTAGTAAGGAAAATATTTACATATATTTGATTGCTGGACTAGGCATTGTGTGACACATAAATTATCCATTACAGTATTAGCCTGAGATACTGTTCTCCCCATTTTACAGATGGGGTGGGGAAGCTCAAAGTGGTTAAGAGACCTGCCCATAGTCACGGGGAGGCTGAGGCTTTACCAGCATGAAAATCTATGCATGTAGGTCAACAGCATTTCCTTCCACAGAGACCTGTGCGCCACGCCCATCCCTTCCCACTAATGATGCAGCTTGCTAGCTTGCTTTAGCCTCAGCTCTTTTCTAGAGCTGGAAAGCTTTGTATTTTAGCCTATAGCATGCTATTAAACAATGCTTTCCATCAGCAGCCTTTTTTTTCTCATAAGGAGTGAGACAATAAAGAGCCCAAAGTATTGATTCATTTCTCGTCAACTCTTGCATGGAACTTGGGTCGGCTTTAGTCTCACTCCCCTCTGCGTTCTTTATAATCTTGTGGATTGTATGGAGAAGTCTGCCCCAAACAGATGACCTGATTATTGAAACCCCTGCATTTTCTATGGCTTTCCCTTGTAAGGGAATCACTGCACTGTATAATCCATAGGAAAATGCCACTTCTCGAAGCATATTTCTCCAAAAAGATCTCACCAAACACATACATTTTCTTAAGCTGAAGTTTTTCATCATTCCTGGCCTCTGTCTTTGACATGCCCAAAATATGATGATGTAGCAAAAAAAAAAAAAAAAAAAATTTAGGTTTGATGGGAAAGGAATGAATTTTAGAGGAAGATGTTTGCAAAGTTCTGGGAGTGGTAAGGAGAAATGGAAAATGGAGAGAGACCACTTGGATCTGTTCTGTGGGCAGCCGCGGTGTTGTTTGCTATGGAGTTGTTTGTAACTTTCTCTCCCATTCCCATCCTCAGATTTAAATGACCAATTTTGGCATAAGGACTCACAGGTGCAGAACATTCTATAGGCTTGGACGACGTCATAAAAAAACGATTCAATCATATCTGGGACGAAGGCTGTCCCACTTATTCTCTCTCGTAGTCTAACGCTCTTGCTTTATTCAGATTTCCAATAGCCGACTGTCATTGACTTTGTACGCTTATGCATTAAGATTATGCTTATTGTTTGGAACACTTAATGCTGCAAATTACCCCTGCAAGACTTAAACACTGATAGGAGAAAAGGTTTTAAGGAATGTTGGAATTCACTCATAACTGCTACTTGCAAAGTTTCCAAAAGGTCTGATTTTAAAAAATTGTTGTTAGCGTGCGTAGAAAGACATGATCACGAACTCACTGAAATAGGAGAGCAACTCCTAGTTTGTCAAGGAGTTTGGTTACCCTGGGAATGTACTTTATGAAGAAGAAAAGAGCTCTTAATTCAAAGACTTTGGGTCATGCTTGAGGTTGAAAAAATTATTGTCTATTGCCTTTTTCATTTGTTCTCTAGAAATCAATAAAAATATATGCTGTCACTCTTGTCCCTGTCTACCGCTGTGCCTCAGTTATAATACAGCAAAGAGTTATTTAACCTAACCCAGACTAAATATTATCACATCGAGAAATCGCATGGTGGAAGTATTATCCTTCCTTCCTACAGAGCATTCTCTCTCAGTGATTTTTGTATTAGTTTACTTTAGTAATACAAATGACAAACCAACAAGAAAAAATAAAATGGTTTTTATCTAATTTACACATAACTGCCGACGAAACTTTCAGAAATCTCAGTGACCCATTGTAAACGACCAACGACCGGTACCGTCAAAAGGACACGAGTTATTGTAACCTGTTTTAAGCAACAGGTACTAAGATGAATAGAAATCAATGTTTCTGATCTCTCCCCTTTCCCCTCTCCTCCCTGTTTTTGAAAATCACACATCTGAAATTAATTCCATTAGATTTTCAGCTGCTTTTTGAGAAGCAGGGTGTCCGAGCAGAACAGAATGTTTCCTGCCAAACAATGGTTCTGCCTAATTTGATGCCTTAAGTAAAAACCCAGCAATATTCCATGAGACCATTACACACTATTTTATCCTTTTCTTTCTTCCTTTTTTTAATGTTTCACTTGCAGGAGTGGGGAGGGGAGGGAAAAAGGCTAAAACAAACTAATTTTTGGTCATTTTATTCCTTTTGCAAACAGTTTGAAGACTAACCAATTTGTACTTACAAATCTGGGGCATTAGCAGACGGGGACCCTAAATCCTCATGCATGCAAGCAGTAACTGTTTGTATGCCAAGCTGTTTGTAAGCCTGATTTGACAGGAGAGAGCTATTCATTCCTTTGTCAACTGTCAGTCTAAAAACGTGAACCTGCCTGGGTCCCGGGGTATGGGAGCGCTAAATCCTCTGTCCTACCACTGTATAATGAACAGACTGTTTCATTAGTGGGACAATTCACTCGACAAATCCAGCCCAAACAACTTATTTCACAATTTGTGAGCAGAATTAAATTTCGGGGGAGTCGCAAAAGGGGGGCGGGAGGGGAGGAGGGGGAGTAGGTGAGCGGCACACAATATACTGAGGGATCAATGTGTTGGGATAAGTGTTCCAGGCAATTTTGCCGGCAGTTGTGGGCTGAGGCGTGTGAGGCCACCGCATGCAGATCAGCGGATTAGGGGGACCGCAGCATTAGGTCAAGTGTCTCGAGGGGAGCTGATAAACACCCCAAACCTGACAACAGATTTTCCTTTCTTCCTACACCACTTGTTAAGTGTCAGAGCAAATCTTTTGAATGGCAGCGGAGTTTACTTAGAGGCCCTTTCTCCAAGAAGACACTCTATCCATTTTCTGACGCCCATTCCAGGCTGCCTCAGGAATAAATTTGCCCCACATCCCACACACACAAAAAAACGTCTTTTCCTCCACATCTTGACTATGAGCCTTTGTCTCAAGGTGTGTGAACCAGAACAAAAATCCACATCGAGAGCCCCTCAGGTTTCAGAGCCTCTGGATTTAGCTTTAATACAAACTAAACACTTTGAAGATTACACAAATACTCTTTTTATTCTGGTCACAGAAAAGTCTCATTTTAAACATGACCAGTGTATGGATTCTGTTAAATGGAAAAATTTTAAGCAGCAAATGGTCATAGAATGACTTGATCTTAACAACATTCTATATGTACATTGCTGTTAATTCAAACAGAGTAAACAGCCAGCGTGCTGTATTTCTTACGATTTAAGAATCCCAAACAGGAGAAGCCAGCCATGCTTATTGTCTTAAGTTGTATCTCTGTGTTAACTCAAAGTGCATGAGAGAAAATCTGTGCCGTAACATCAAAAATTCGCTTACTAGATTTGAGCAGAGAAGTTTGTTTTCACTTTGAGATGTTCTAAAATGTTTAAACAGCCTCACATGTTTGAGGGCTCTTTGCTGCAGCGTGGTTTTGCACAATGGTTTTGATTTTTATTTCTTTTGGCTGTTTAATTTTTGATTTGGTACAGTGTACAAATCTAGTGTGAAGTTTTCAAGTGACCACCGTTAAAATGATCAAGTAGGAAAGTCCGTCCTCTGAATGTTCGCATGTCATTTTCCCAGACATGTGAACTCCAGCCATTTTGGGCAATCAGTTTGAAGACATTTTCCTTTTAATAAGTATTTCTATCAAGCAGAGTCTTATGGAAAAGAAAATAAGTGTTTTGGCTATATTTTTATAATCCTTTTTTTGGATTTAGGTAATGCAAAATATGTTATTCAAGTACTGAGCAATATTTCTCTGCTGGACCAACACTATAAAAATTCTTTGAATATTATTGATTTCTGTTGCTAGCTCCCCCTACTCTATAGAGAATTTTAACCAGGCAAACTAAAACTTAGGCCAAAAATGCTTCTTATTCTCCCTCTTTTGCCAGAAACTTTTGCAGGATTAGAGCTTCTATACGTTCTGGTAGTTATATCTTTGGTATATGAGGATCTCAACACTGAATGGAACCATTGCAGGACATTCTACACTCACTCTATACTGCTAGATTCCTGTTATGTGAAGAGACTCATTACCCTTTACCTCTTTTGCACCATTTTGTAGGAAAGAAAAACGTACTGTATTTCACTGTGTTGAATGCAACTGCCAATCAAGATAGTCTGCAGCCTATGTGTGGACCTTGATGATTTATTTCACATGTTCTGTGGAACAATTTCTCCCCCACCTCCAATGACTATGGTATTCCTTGAGAAAGTTAGCTTGGTATTTGCTTTTCCCCAACAGATCCCAGCTGACCAAAACAAAAACAAAAACAAACACACACACCCCAAAACAGAACAAAAACCACAAACCAGTTAGCCAGGCTTTTCCAACAGACCACTGAGTTCCATGATGGCAAGAATTTCATGAATAATAATGGGACACGCAATCCCGTGCAGCCTCAGGGAGGACTCAGCTTAATCACCTGGAAACTCTGCTTCGTCACAGTCCTTTCTCTTGCTGTAAAACTGCTTGGGCTCTCTCTTTGCTTCCACATCATTTAAGCATTTCTGCCCGCCCTCCAGTCAGCCCATCCCTGGGACCTCTGCTGGTCGCAATGCTGGGGCTCCCCAGGACTTCTCAAGTTCTGTCAGCTTCATCCTAGAGGCCTCTTCACAGCACCAGATGAAGTCCGCAGCTCCTCTTGTAGGATGTTCAAGCAACACTGGCTAGAGCAAGGATCAAAGTCAAAGTCATCCTAAATTCACCACTGAGCAATACCATTGCCGGTAAGCAGGAGACTGCTTTTCCGGATGTCTCTGCATTTGTACATCTTGTCCAGAAACAATGGTACCGTATCATGCATACCATTTTATTGTATTTGTGTGAATTACGGGGTGCAAGTGGAATTTTGTTGTATAGGTAGACTGTGTAGTGGTGAAATCGAGGCTTTTAGTGTATAAGCAATAATGTACCCATTAATTAATTTCTCATCATCCACCCTCTGCCACCTATGCATACCATTTTATAAATCGCTTATTTTAACCAACAATCTGTCATGAAGGGTTCTTCTCATTTTATTGACTCTATATCTTCCTCTCTCTCTCTTTCTCCCCCTCTTTTTTTTTTGAGATGAAGTTTTGCCCTTATGCCTAGGCTGAAGTGCAGTTGCACAATCTCAGCTCACTACAACCTGTGCCTCCTGGGTTCGAGTAATTCTCCTGCCTCAGCCTCCTGAGTAGCTGGGATAATAGGCACTTGCCATCATGTCCAGCTAATTTTTTATATTTTTAGCAGAGACAGGATTTCATCATGTTGGCCAGGCTGGTCTCAAATTCCTGACCTCAGATGATCCACCCGCCTCAGCCTCCCCAAGTGCAGGGATTGCAGGCATGAACCACCACACCTGGCCCATGTTCCTTTTTAAAGATCACATCAGAGTTCATCATATAGATAATTCCCTTGGTGGGCCATTTGGTGGGGGGTGCCCATTTTTTCTTGTTAGAAAGGAAGGTGAAATCAGTGTCTTGTACAAATACCTTTGGTGTACTTCTCTGGTTAGCTGTTTAAGATAAAAGACTTAAAAGAGGAATTGTTAGGTCAAAGGATATATATGTTTTCACATATGAAGTTAAACTGTCCTCTGGAAACCTATCATATAATGCTAATCCTGTCAGCTGCTTTTCAGGGGCAGGAATGCAGTGGGGCAGGGAGGCCATATTTACTTGTGATGCAGGATTTTTCTTGGCCACTTTGCCAACTAGGGACTTCCCTGGCCAGCCATGCCCCCCTATGCAGGACTCACTTAACCCTGGGCCTGACCACTTGGCCTGCCTGTGTGGTAAAGCTTGTACCTGAGTTTGGTGGTTTCTAAGCGCTTGTCTCACATTCAAGAAGAATAAGGATATACTGACAATTGAAGGGTGAGGATGGGTGAAGATGAATTTTACTGAGTGATGGAACAGCTTTCAGTAGAGAGGTAACATAGTGGGTGGTCCCTCACCCCTGCAGTTGGGTGATTTCTCTCTCCCAGTGTGGCTGAGGCTGGGACTTTTATGGGCTCAGAATAGGGGAGTGTGTGCTGATTGGTTTGTGAGTATGCAAAGAAAGGCTAAAGCAAAGGCACCATGCAAAGGTGGACACAGCAATGTAGAAAACCAATTAGGAAAAGGTAAGTATATGTAAAATAGTGAAGGGTGGGGACCAATCAGAGGAAAGTGTACCAAATGGCAAGACAGGTTCTCAATCCAGTCTGTGGGTTTGACTTGTAGGTTAGCTTTCAGGCTTTAAACTTTCACTTGAAGGTTGGGTTTCACTGTAGACCCATCCATATCTGCCTAGACATTTGTCCCCCTCTGAAGAGGTACATCTAACTGCCAATAGGATAAGAATGGTGACTGATCTTAACTGCTTCATGCTGACAGTGGGTGCTATTTTGGGAAAATGCTTTATCTGTCTGCAGAAAAAGTCTGAGGACAAGAAGCCTAGGGAAAAAAGAAGTGATGGGTCATAGATTTGCACTCACTTGCCCTTCTAACAAATCCCTGGGGAGCCCCCAGATATGACACAGGATTTTTCTGGGCCACTTTGCCAACCAAGGACCTCCATGGCCAGCAATGCCCTGCAACCCAGGCCTCACTTGGCCCCAAGCCTCTGCTTACATTATAGCTTGCCTGCATTGGGCAGTTTCTGAATTCTTGTCCTGTGTCCAAGAAGAATGAGGATACACTGACAATTGAAGGGTGAAGATGGGTGGAGAATAATTTTATTGATTATATGATTGATGGAATCAGCAGAGATGGACACAGGGGATGGTCCCCCACCCCAGCAGTCAGGTGGTTTCTCTCTCCTAGTGTGGCTGAGTCCAGGGCTTTTATGGTCTCAGAATAGGGGAGTGTGTGCTGATTTGTTTGTGAGTAGGCAAAGAAAGACTAACGCAAAAGCACCACTCAAAGGCAAGCACAGCAGTGCAGAAAGCCAATTAGGAAAGGATACATATGTAAAATAGTTGAAAGGTAGGGATCGATCAGAGAAAAGCATGCCAAACAGGAAGACAGGTTCTCAATCCAGTCTGTGGATTTGACTTGTAGCTTGGCTTTTAGGCTTTAAACTGTCTTCAGCTTGGAGGTGGGATTTAACCAGGGACCTGCCCCTATCTGCATAGGCATTTGGCTTCCTCCTGTCACTATCACTTGTACTAATTCAGCTTCTTGTAGCCTGTAGCTCTCATGCCTTGAAACTAGAGTATGTCCTGTTGGTTCTCATCAGAGCAATTTACAATATATCTTCCAATTTCTCCCTTTCTTTTTTTTTTTAACCTAAGAAACGCATGCTATTTTAGGGACCAATTTCCTAATGCTTACAAAAGTCTCTTGAATTATTTGAATAAAGTGGTGATGTAAGAGAAGCATGTTTATTCTTGCATTTCATGTGTTGGTTAACTCAGTTGCCCTCTGCATCATCTTTCCATGCCTTCTTTAGTTTCGGTGCCTTTCTGTGTCACTATATCTGAAAGGACCAAATCCAGGGACATGCCTCTCACCTCTAGGCATAGTACAGGTTCCCTCTATATTATTTTTAGTAATTGTTGGTTGAAATTATTAAACTAACATGGTCAAATTCCACCAAATTTGTAAAATTCAAAAATAAAACACATCACAAATAATTTATCTAAGTTATGACTTCATCTTCATAACCATCATTAATAAGGCCACACAAGGGTTGGCCCCATTCATGAATGTGTCTCTCTTTTATGGCTGGAATGTGGTGTTTTTACTTAAAGCAAGAAATAAAGGGATTTATGAAGTGTCAGAACATTGGCTTCTCAAAAGTATACAATGCTTTTTCTTTATAAACAAGATTGTTTTGCTTTTCAAAATTAACTATTTTTACTTGTACATTAAATATGAGATTTGATTAAAAGAAAAAAAGACAAAGCAAAAAGGGAGCCCTGTCTATGTTTTTATGACTTCATTACTGAGTAAACTGAGGCACCATGCGAAAATGGAGCAGCTGAAGCAGGCTTTGTGTGCTATTAAAATGCATTTCTGAATGATGGAGATAAGTTTCCCATATGATGGTATAGGAGGCTGATAAACACAGCCCAGAGCTGCGGCTGTGGCTTGGTCTTCTGCATGATCCAGACCTCCCTTTCCTGCCTCTTCTCCAGTGCTCCAGTGATCCATCCTAGTCTGACTTCAACCCTGGAGTTTCCCTGGAGCTTTGCTTCTTTGATGCCCGTGCATGAATTCTTACATTTGCGTATTTTGATATTCTTCATTTCCAACAGCTGTGGGCTAAATACTTACAGTCAGGGAGTGGTTTTGTTTTGCAAGCTGCTAGGATGTTTGCCAAGAGTTTAATGTTTTCTTATCCTGTATGTAAAGCCTGTAAAAATGCTTTTGGTTTGTCTTTTGTCTTACTTCTGAGTCTTGCCCTCTGTTTCAGGAGCGGTGGCTGACGAATCTGGATGTTATGTTGGGACATTACTTTTTCATGAGGTTTAATTTCTCTCTCTCTTTAAAAATTGAATGGACACTGCTTCCATTTCCCTTTGTGATCGAAAGAGTGGACTCATATTTGTAATTTCCATACTCATCAAGTGATGTCAGTAGGACATAATTTCTCGATGGCCACTTAATCCTGTAAGTGATTTGCTCAACGCTTTTGATTTTAATTAAGTGGTTCCTGAGAATTGTTAAAACAGCAACCTCTGAATGGAAAAGAGATTCAGGAATTTAAATCACACTGAATCCCTGGTCATGGGCTCCACGAGGGTAGAGAATTTTGTCTGTTTTGTACACTGCCATCTCAGCAATAGCTGTCACTTTCTAGGCACGGAGTAAATACTTGTGGAATAAATGAATGAGAGAATCTAATAAGAAAGAATGACAACAGCTGATATACTTGGATGCAGAAAAAAAGAATAGAATAACTTTGAATAATGTCAAAGTGGGTCCCTTTTCTCACTTCTGTGAGTTTGCTAAGTGTCTTAAATTAATTATCTGAATTGCAGCTTCCTTAACCAAAAAATAAACACTTGCTAAACCCTAAAATCCCTTCAAACCCTAAACTTTCGTGGTATGTGATACACAGGTAAGGGATGGCCTAATCTGTGCGCCTGCTACAAGGTAGAACAACTATGGAAAAGGCAGTTCCAAGTGGAAACTTCCCCAAAACATGTAAGTAACGGGGGCACTGAAGACTAAATGTTTAATTTCGAGGAAGCGCTGCTGAAGGATCCTGCTAATTTAGAAGCACAGCTTCCCTCTCTCTTTGTTGCTCCTTCTCTTCCTTCCCTTCTTCCTTCCTTTCATCAGTTTCATTGCCACATCAGGTGGCAATGGGCCCCAGGAGTGAAATGATTTTGAAAGCTTGTCAAACAAAAAAAGACACAGGACATTCACTAGTTGTTCCAGATTTAAAGCGACTTGTGCTTTCCAATTTCGGGAAACTTGAATATACGGCCTCAGTGGTATAGCTAGAATGTTGTTGGTCAATATCATCTTAGTTAGAATTACCAATGTAATGCTCTACAAAATAAATTTTAAGACAATTTGCTGATGAGAATCACATTTACTGAGTAGTTAGACATGTTCCAAAATGAATTGATGTTGTCTCTTTCAAAATGGCTTAAAGAGCTAGAATTTCTGTTGCTTCCCCAGATTATATTTTGGTGATTCTCACCTTTAATGGTTTTCTGGTTGCTTGGGTATTTTTAAGCCATCATAGTTTTCTCACTAGCTGTCTCTTAATTTATTCAAAAGAAAGTGTTTGAGCTATAACTCTCTTGACCTCATGCTGATTTCTTGACAGACACTTAATCCTAGAAGTGAGAAATTCACCAATTTGCCTTGTGGATTTTCTAAAAGTTATATGCTCAATTCTAGCATAGTAGCTTGGTTGGTGTTACTGCACTGAAAGGTAGAGGTGATTGTGAAGGCTCATGCACATGATATCGACGGATACATCTTAGTGAAGAGGAAGAGAATGAGTGAAGAGAGAGCCCCGTGGCTCTCTATCCAACAATGATAAAAGTATCGTCTTGGCCCAGCACATATTTTACCTTAAAATTTAAGGATAATTTAATTTTTAATTGCCAGTTTTATTTCATCATTTACTCTTGTTTTATGGAAATTCAAAAAGGAATAGCCAGACGCAGTGGTCACACCTCTAAGTTGGGCACAGTGGCTTATGCGTGTAATCCTAGCACTTTGGGAAGCTGAGGAGGATGGATCACCTGAGGTCAGGAGTTCAAGACTAGCCTGGCTAACATGGCAAAACCCTGTCTCTACTAAATACAAAAATTAGCTGGGTGTGGTGGTGCACACCTGTAATCCCAGCAACTCAGGAGGCTGAGGTAGGAGAATTACTGGAACCCAGGAGGTGGAGGCCGCAGTCAGCTGAGATTGTACCACTGCACTCCAGGCTGGGCAACAAAGGGAGACTCTGTCTCAAAAAAACAAAACAAAACAAACAAATGAACAAACAAAGGCCAGGCGTGGTGGCTCACACCTGTAATCCCCGAGCACTTTGGGAGGCGAAGGCCAGCAGATCACAAGGTCAGGAGATGGAGACCATCTTGGCCAACATGGTGAAATCCATTTTCTACTGAAAATACAAAAATTAGCTGGGCATGGTGGCACACACCTAGTCCCAGCTACTCGGGAGGCTGAGGCAGCAGAATCGATTTGACCCAGGAGGCGGAGGCTGCAGTGAGCCAAGATTGCACCACTGCACTCCAGCCTGGTGACAAAGTGAGACTCTGTCTCAAAAATAAATAAATAAAATAAACAAAAACAAAAAAAGAATAAAGAAATAGGAAGAAAGGTATAGAAAGAAAGAAGAATGAAGCAAAGAGACAAGCTAGCTATTGTTCCATCAGCGACTCTTGCTTGTTGGAGTGGGGAATAATGCCTGGCGACTCCTACGAGCCTTGCAGTACCTTCCTTCCTTCCGATGCTCTCCCAGTTTCACCTCCCTTCCTTCCCTCCAATACTTTCTTTTCCTTTCAACGTTGCTTCCCCCATTCCCCAACAATTTCCCTGCTATTTGCTACAATGTGCCTGTCACTCAGGATACAGTGGTGACAATGAGGCAGGAGATCACACACCTGCAGCTGATCCTCGCCTTGGGAAGGACAGAGACAAAGCACATAACCACACAGACCAATGAAGTGAAAAATTCTGATAAATGCTATGACAAAGATGGCGAGGAGAGGGTCTAATGGGGGACTAATTTAGACTGATGGTCAGCGAAGACCTCTCTGAAGAAATAAAACATTAAAATGAGACTTGAAGGATAAGTAGAAGTTATCGAGAACCAAGGAGTGTGTGGTATGTACGTGTGTGCCTGTGCGTGGATGCATGCGTGTGCACATGTGTGTATATGTGTGCACGTGCATGCATGTGTGCATTGTCTATATTCGTGTGTGCGCATATGTGCATGTGCGTGTATGTGTGCGTGCATGTGCGTGCATATGTGTGCGTGTGTGCACGTGTGCGTGTGTGCATGTGTGCGTATATGTGTGTATGTGTGTGTGCGTGTGTGGTGTGTGTGTTGGAGCAGGTGGAGAAGCGCATGCAAAGGCTCTGGGATGGAAAAAGCAGAACGTCTTAGAAGAGCTGAGAGAAGGTCAGTAGGAGCTGGGCAGGGCTGGAAATGACAGGGGCTGTGTATATAATCACTTTGATATCATCGAGAACATCCATTGGAATCCACTGAAGGGCATTGAGTAGCAGGTTAACGTGATTTAAGTCTTAAGGAGGTTGTAATGGTTTTAAGAAGACTTTTCTATATAGAATGCTGCAGTGCACCTCACCAGAGCATAGCTGCAGAGTATAATGGTGGGAGCTGACTGCTCAGGTTCCAGTCCCAGCCTTGGGTGTTATTATCTATGTGGCCTTGGACAAGCAATTTCAACTGTTTGTGCCTCTATTTCTTTATTTGTAAAGGGAGAATGAAGGTAGTATCACCCAAGGGCTGTCATGAGGATTAACTGAGCATAAGAGCGTGAGTAAGTGCTCAGGAAGCTCCAGCCGCTGTTACCGCCTATTCCCGAATCTTGCTCTTAGAAGACACAGGTTTGTAAAAAGGTAAAACTAAATAAAAATTTGTAAACGGAAAAGCATTTTAAATGTTTTCTGGGAAAAGTAGCCCTTAGAAAATCCTTTTAAAAATCCAGCAAGCAAACAAAATCCCCCAAACACCGTTACCTTTCTCCTTGGAAATACCGTTTCCTGTGTGATGTTGTTTAGCATGGGGACAGTTGTCACACTGCCTGCTGAGTCTCTGGGCACCGTGAACCAGCCCCATCTTCCTACTCAAAGTCAATCTGGCAAATTTCAGAAGATCTTCTACCTGGAAAATACAGGTAGAAGATTAAGGTGGTTTTAATCTTAATCTTTTAAGATTAAGGTTTCAGTTAAGGTGGTTTTGGCTGTAAGAAACAGAAATTTCCTCCTCAACCAGCTGGCGTGTTGAGGTCACTTTATATTTCACATGGCGGGACATCTAAAGTGAGGGTGGCCTAGGTCTGGCTCTGCCTCTGTAGGTCCTTTGACTCTGTCTTTCTCCGGTACTGGCTTAATCCTCAGGCTGGTGCCAACATGAATGAGTGGAGAAGGAGACTCACCGAGCAAATCTAGGACTGTGTCAAGAAAAAGGAGAGAAGACGGCCTGAGGTAAGACAGCTGACAGCAGACTGCAGCTCTGCAAGACATGGAGCCACTGTCCTCAAAACCTCATGCTGTAGGGAGGGACGTGGAGACAGTCACATGGAATCCGAACATCAACTAGAATGTTATAATGAGCAGAACAGAGTTTCTTTTTAAAACCTTTTTTTATTTGAGACAGAATCTTGCTTTGTTATGCAGGCTGGAGTGCAATGGTGTCATCTCAGCTCACTGCAACCTCCACCTCCCAGTTCAAGCGATGCTTGGGCCTCAGCCTACTGAGTAGTTGGGAGCCCTAGTGTGTACCAACCCAATCAATTTCTCAATTATTTGTAGAAACAGGGTATCCCTATGTTGTCCAAGCTGGTCTTGAACTCCTGGCCTCAAGTGATCCACCTGCCTTGGGCTCCCGAAGTGCTAGGATCACAGGTGTGAGCCACCATGCCCAGCCTGGCATGGAGTTTCCATAAAAAGATGTGAGACTATGAAGAGACATGGATTAATTATTTCCTGACTACTGCCAGAGCTGGTGATATCTGACCAGCTCCTTGAAGAATTGAGAAGAATTGGATAACATATAGCTTTCTTTGCAGAAAAAAAATGTTTTTTTACAACGTCCCTAAAACCAATTTTTGTCTAATTTATTTTATAAATGTTGAGAAAAATGGTGGCAAAATACAGGAACGTAACATAAAATTTCCCGTCCTAACCATTTTAAAATGTACCATTCAGTAGTGCCAAGTACGTTTACATTGTTGTGTAACCCATCTCCTGAACTTTTTCATCTTGCAAGAGTGAAACTCTATATCCATTAAACAACTCCCCAGTTCCCCTTCTACCCAGCCCCTGGCTTCTGTCTCTATGAACTTAATTACTCCAGGGATCTCCTATAAGTGGATTCATACAGTATTTATCCTTCTGTGATCGGCAAATTTCACTCAACATAATATTTCTAAGTCCCATCCATGTTATAGCATGTCTCAGAATTTCCTTCCTTCGCCCAGCTGAGTAATATTCCATTGTATGGATGTCTACCCCCATTTCGTTTTTCCACCCACCCATCACTGGATAATAACTTGGATTGCTTCCGTTTCTTGGCTCTTGTGAATAATGCTGCTATGAACATGTTGCATAAATATCTCTTCAAGGCTCTGAGTTCAGTTCTTTGGGATTAATGCTCAGAAGTGAAATTGTCAAGCTTGATTTTTAAATCTCTTAGTGGAAAAGTGTGTTTTTATTGTAAAAATAATAGTTGAAGGTAGATGTATGATAGGTGTTTTATTTTGTTTTACTTTTTCTTGTTTCCAGCGGAGCTGGATGATGCACACTTTAGAGTTGGACTGCCCAGTGTGGTACCCAGGCTGGCAGCCACATTGCCGCCAAATTCTCAGCACCTGAGAGATGGTTAGACACATAGCAGCTCAGTCAGTGCACGACGGGCACTAAATCAGTGTGTACGAGTCATAGGATCCCCAGGTGATTGAGGTGCACGCTCAGGGTTGAGAAGCTCTGCTCTGCATTCACACTGCTTTCCTTCCAGGAGTTTACCATCACGAGTACCTTGCCCTCTTTAGTTTTACTTTCATTAAAAATTTTTGTCTTCTCTCCTTTCTAAGCTACATACAAATCATTTGTTTTCAACGACTGGGTTAGAAGTCAATATTTAACACTGCAGCTGCAGAGATCGTTTTTTTCTTTCTTTTTCCTATTTGCTGTTTCATCTGCTTCTAAAAGAGTGAGGAATTAGATCAGCAGGAATTAGAAAAGAAGGCCCACGTTGAGGTGACTGCTAATTAAGTCCCATCTGAAGATGATTAGTTTAATACAGCAACGAAAAAACAAGCAAAAAGGGGGTATATTTTAGTTTTGGTTGGGAAGAGCAGGACAGAGGAAAACAGAAGTATGTGAGAAGAATTGCTAAGTAACTGATAAATAGGCTTAAGTTATTTAAACTGGCACAGAGCGTAACTTAAACAGTATGTTTTGCATCATCTAAATTTCTAAATACCTGGAGTATATTTGTAAACATGGCAATCTAACATGTTACTGAACAGCACATTCATATTCAAATGAGCATAAATGAGGATTTAACAGCTGATTGCACAGTGTGAATGATAGTAACTAATTGTCAAGTCGGAAAGTTGCACAGATGATAGTATTAATGCGATCGGCACACAGCAATATGACTTACAGTAGCAAATTCACAAATTTTAAGCTTGCTGCCCAAGTCCTGTACAGAAAAGAGGATTCTGGATGAAGGCAATGTGGCCAAAATGGGCAATCAGAAGGGAAAAGAGGAGAGAGAAGGAAGAATTGGAGCTAGGTTTGAGGGGCCGTGTTAAACTTTTCTTTCGCTCCCTGCAAGCCTTCACCTCTTTTATAACAGTCATCAATGGGGCTCCCTGGCCATTCAGTGCTGTCCCTCTCATAGGAAGCAATTGTTCAGAGGTGTGGCTCATTTCAGGCATTAATCTCCGCTGAATGGCGGCTGTGCCTGGAGCCTGCAGGCAGCTGGTCAGTGGAAAGTAACAATGACCACAGGAGGAGAATGGGCAAATGCCTCACTGCAGATGCTGCGTCCCCAACATTGACCTTGGTCATTTCCCTCCCAGGGTGGCTTGGCCCCTCGCAGCAGGAGCCTGGCTTTCCGAACAACTGCCATTGTGGGTGAGGTGGCAGCTACCTGCGGGATTTGTCCTCTCCTAATAACATTTAGACCCAACAGGTGGTCACGATGAGGGGTGGAAACTGAGGCCAATTTGGACAAGACTGCCGGAGGCAATACACAGAAACAAAACCCCTAATTTTCAGGGAGGAACTTTGCTGCAGAGATTAGTGACAATGTGCTCAGCAGGTCCCGTCAGGGGATCTGAAGCCTGGGTGTTGAGCAGCCATCAGGAGGAGTAGCTGTTCTTTCAGCCCAGGGCTTGTCTCCTGCGTGTCCTTCATCCAATGACCACCAGCCTGCAAAGTTAGCCAGGATCACTAGAGACACTTTGGCCCAAGGTATTTGCAGAACAGTGGGAGGAGGAGAAATGTGACATATAATTCTGGTCTCTGCCCACTCCTAGTGCCTCCTACACCTCTAATCCCTCTACACCCCACCTGGAAATATATATCCCTATCTTTATCCCTTCTCCCCATTCCCATCTCCATCCCCATTCCCATTTCCACCTCTCTGTACCTTCACCTCTACCTCACTCAATCTAATCTCTCTCTCTCTCTCTCTATCCATCCATCCATCATATCTATCTCTATCATTGCTACATCTATCTCCCTATCTATCTATCTATCTATCTATCTATCTATCTATCTATCTAATCTATCTGATATACTTGGGCCATGGGTTCCTACCCAAATCTCATCTCAAATTGTAATCCCTATAATCCCCAATGTCGAGGGAGGGACCTGGTGGGAGACAACTGGATCTCGAGGGCAGTTTCCCCCATGCTGTTCTCATGACAGTGAGTGAGTTTCAGTGTTTGCAGTTCCTCCTGCTCTCTCTTTCCTGCCTCCTTGTGAAGAAGGTTGCCTGCTTCTCCTCCTTCACCATGATTGTAAGTTTCCTGAGGTCTCCCCAGTTATGCAGAAGTGTGAGTCAATTAAATATTTTTCCTTGATAAATTATCCAGTCTCGGGTATTTCTTTGTAGCAGTGTGGAAATGGAAGGATACACATCACTCTCTATCATCTATCTCTATTTATCATGCTTATCTACCTATCGTCTCTATCTATCTGCCTATCTGTATCTACTATCTATCTATAACTTATCTACTCTGCCATCTCTGCCTATCTGTCTATCATCTATCTATCTCTACTGTCTACCGTCTATCTATCTCTACTGTCTACCGTCTATCTATGTCTACTGTCTACCGTCTATCTATCTCTACTGTCTACCGTCTATCTATCTCTACTGTCTACCGTCTATCTCTACTGTCTACCATCTATCTATCTCTACTGTCTACCGTCTATCTATCTCTACTGTCTACCGTCTATCTATCTCTACTGTCTACCGTCTATCTATCTCTACTGTGTACCGTCTATCTAGCCCTACTGTCTACCGTCTATCTATCCCTACTGTCTACCGTCTGTCTATCTCTACTGTCTACCGTCTATCTATCTCTACTGTCTACCGTCTATCTATCTCTACTGTCTACCGTCTATCTATCCCTACTGTCTACCGTCTATCTATCTCTACTGTCTACCGTCTATCTATCTCTACTGTCTACCGTCTGTCTATCTCTACTGTCTACCGTCTGTCTATCTCTACTGTCTACCGTCTATCTATCTCTACTGTCTACCGTCTATCTATCCCTACTGTCTACCGTCTATCTATCTCTACTGTCTACCGTCTATCTATCTCTACTGTGTACCGTCTATCTAGCCCTACTGTCTACCGTCTATCTATCCCTACTGTCTACCGTCTGTCTATCTCTACTGTCTACCGTCTATCTATCTCTACTGTCTACCATCTATCTATCTGTGTAACACAGAAACAGATTGTCATGTACCACTTATCACTTCCCTGATTAAACCATTAATGACTTCGCATTGACAACAAAAATCTGAACTTCTAACGAGGATTGAAAGTCTCACAATCTGTCTTCACCTTGGCCTTTTAGCCTCCTCCTTCCCTCTCCACTCCCCACAACAGGTGACAGATACTGTGCTAGGTACAGTGTGTCCTGTACTTCCTCCCACCCCCTCTCCACTAACCAGCCTCACCTCCCCTATCACTACCCCTGATTTCCATCCCTCCAGGGCCTGGTCTCAGAGCCACTCAGGGCCACGAGAGTCTTGTGTCCCTGCCCCGGCTCTGGCCTCCATCCTTGTGGTTTCCTCTTGAGACCGCTTTTCTCTTTGGGCCCACATCTTGCTGCGTGAGTGGTTCCTTCTTCAGAGCTCCTGCCTGTCGAGAGCCAAACGTGGCTGCATCTCTGCTGGTCTGAGGGTTCCTTTCTTACTGTACCCCAGGGCCCAGGAGCATTTCCAGCAGAACAATGTGTGTGTGTGTTAAGGGCTGGATGCGGGATGAGTGTAGACGGTTACACCTGCCTGCATGGAGGCCAAGGCCTCAGGCTCTAGAGCCAGGCAGCTGCTGGTCCTACCCTCACCACTTACCAGCTGTGTCCTGTGGCCTTGTCTCTCAGAACCTCTTTTGCCAACAATACAGTGGAGCCCATACCAGAGCCTGCCTCACAGGGTTCCTCTGAGGAGTGAAGGAATGAATTCAAGTGCAGTGTTTAGAAGAGTGCTTAGCATGCAATAGGTGCGCAGTTAATAGAATGGATGTGGCCAAGCGTGGTGGCTCACACCTGTAATCCCAGCACTTTGGGAGGCCGAGGCAGGCAGTTCACCTGAGGTTGGGAGTTCAAGACCAGCCTGACCAACATGGAGAAACTGTATCTCTATTAAAAATACAAAATTAGCTGGGCGTGGTGGCACATGCCTCTAATCCCAGCTACTTGGCAGGCTGAGGCAGGAGAATTGCTTGAACCCAGGAGGCAGAGGTTGCAGTGAGCCAAGATCACACCATTGCACTCCAGCCTGGGCAACAAGAGTGAAACTCTGTCTTAAAAAAAAACAATAGAATGGATATGAACTCCTCGAGGGCAGGCACCTTGACTGACTCACTTACAGGCACTCAGCTTCTAAAACAAGGCCTGGAATGACAAGGAATGACAGTGATTACCACATGTGAGGATTGGAGTTGGCAGTTTCCACGGGAATTTCATCCATTTGGGGCTGAAACAAGCCTTAGGTGACCCGCAAGCCTCTCTCCTCTGCCTTTGGAAACACTGTACCTGAGTCATTGCTCTTTTGTTACTGATGCTCCAACTCATCGGGAACCACATACTGTGCCATATTCTTATTCTTGGCCAGACCTGCGGACCCACACCCTCCAGCCTCACTGCATGGCTTGAAACCGTCTTCAAGAGCATCCTCTACCAGCTTTCCACGCTGAAGGTGATTCCGTTTTCTCCGCTCCTGCACAGTTGGTGGGTCACCTGGTTGTGAAGTCTTGACCTGTCCCATGTTTGGCTTGGTGCGTTCTCCTCCATGGCTTTCCTGTACCCTGTTTCATGCAGGGAACTTACAGCACTTTGTTTCCCTCACTTTTATACACGGTGACTTCCCCTGACCTAGCCAAGCCTCTTTTGGATGCAAATGCCAAATACAAACTCAAGAAACTGTGAGAAAGACAAAGGGAGTGTGAGTGGAAAGTAAGGGTGGTTTATCCAAGGACTCAGGGATTGCTCTTAGGAAAGGCTGGAGACGGGCACAGAGGCTACCACCTCCACCCCACAGAGCCTAGAACCAGTGTTGCCGGAGGGTAAATGTGGAGGAATGGCTTTAGATGCAGGTTGTCTGGGAGCAGGTTCCACCCCAGGTCAGTCCAGAGGAGAAGTTTGGCCTTGGACAGTCCTTGCTCTTATGAGCAGTTTTGGGAGACTTCATTTCCTAAGGTAGGTTACTTTGGGGCTGAGTGAGATGAGAACTTCACCCAATTTTCCAAGCATTTCTGGGGGACATGTCAGGAAATGGCTTCTCAGGGAATGGCTACTGGGGTCTTGTATGACTGGAATTCCCTGATGTGGGGGAGGGGACTCTACTTTTGCACAGGAAGATGGTCTGAGCTAAGTCTACTCTTGCACACAATCATTGGCTTAACTTGAAGACCAAACGATGTGGGTGGGCTGGACCTGGGGTGGGAATTGGGGGTGGCATCAGGAGACAATTTCTGAGGATTTTTGAGAGATTCTGGGGATTCATCCTCTCTCAAAATCAAGTCACATATTTTATAGACAATTTTCATTCCCAAGTTATAAAAGGATGATTCTTAATCCCAGGATAAAATTGGTCATTGTGGGATTTGCACATTGCTAAAGACAAGTGTCGTTACAGGGAACAACAGCCAGGTTTCTCAGCATCACTCAGTTAGTGACAGTAGGATCTGGTTTGGTCTGACTTTGCTAATTCAAATAGACTTTGTTTTTGTTGTAGTTTTTAGACAATCCTTATTTCACAGAAAATGTCTACAGTCATACGTTTTTATTTGTGCCGTGGCAAATTCGATTCAGTTTTACTTTTTTAAAAAAGTTTTTCACAAGGAAGAGTAAAAATGAGAGGTTAAAAAAATCCATATTTCATGAAAGGCTTGTATGGCAACAATGAAGCTATTGAATTTGGATGTGAAGACCTTCCTTTTGACACAATGAGAACAGTTCGTTGTTCACATTAGACTAGTTCCTGAAATTTACCAAAACCCTAGACAAAATATTGGCAAATAGAGTACAGCAATGTATAAAAAGAAGAATGTATCTTGGCAAAGTGGGTTTATAACAGGTATGGAATATTGGTCGAACATTCAAAAAACAATAATATCTTAAGGAAGAAAAATGTACCATCTCAATAAATGCAAGGGAATCCCTCAGTGAAATTCAACATCCATCCAGGATTTTTAAAAAGCAAACAAAAAGCAATCCAAAACAATGACAAAAAGCTCTCAGCAAACTAGAAATACAAGGAAATTTCCTCTCTAATAAGGGCTATCTACCAAACACAGAACTGAAATAATATTTAATGGTTAAATATTGAATGCTTTTCCCCTACAGTGAAGGCAAGAATGCCCTTGCTCATCACTTCTACTCAACAATGTAATAGAGGGCAAAGCCAGTGCAATAAGGCAAGAAGAAGAAATTAAAGGCCTAAAAATCTGAAAGGAGGGAGTGAAACTCTCTTTATTCACAAATGACATCATTGTGTACATGAACCGTCCAAAGGAAACTACAAACAAACTACTAGAATTTTAAAAATAAATTCAGCAAGGTTGGGGAATAAAAGGTCAATGTACAAAGATTGAAATGTATTTCTATATACAGGTAACAAACAGTGAGAGAACAAAATTAAAATGTACTACTTAAAATAGTATAAGTATCATATATTCAGAATACATTTAAATTGAGTGAGAGAGATGCAAGGTAACTACATGAGAATTTATAAAATATTGTTGGAAAAAATTAAAGAAGTTTTCAATAAATGGAGAGATATGCCATGTTCATGCATTGGACAACTTAGAATGTTAAGATGTCAGCTTTCCTCATATTTATCTGTAGATTCAATGTAATCCCAATCCAACTGTAGAAATAGACATGCTGATTCTAGAATATATATACAAAGGATCTAAAATAGCCACAACAACTATGGAAAAAGAAGAGCAAAGTTATACTAGCTGATTTGAAGAGTTACTGTTCTAGTTTGTTTTCACACTGCTGATAAAGACATACCTGAGACTGAGAAGAAAAAGAGGTTTAATTGGACTTACAGTTCCACACAGCTGGGGGGCTCAGAATCGTGGTAGGAGGCAAAAGGCACTTCTTACATGGTGGCAGCAAGAGAAAATGAGGAAGTAGCAAAAGCAAAATCCTCTGATAAACCCATTAGATCTCATGAGATTTATTCACTATCACGAGAATAGCACGGGAAAGACCAGCTCCCATGATTCGATTACTTACCCCTGGGTCCCTCCCACAACACACAGGAATTCTGGGAGATACAATTCAAGTTCAGATTTGGGTGGGGACATAGTCAAACCATATCATTCTGACCCTGGCCCCTCCAAATCTCATGTCCTCACATTTCAAAACCAATCGTGCCTTCCCAACGGTCCCCCAAAGCCTTAACTCATTTCAGCATTAACCTAAAAGTTCATAGTCCAAAGTCTCATCTGAGACAAGGCAAGTCGCTTCTGCTTATGAGCCTGTAAAATCAAAAGCAAGTTAGTTATTTCCTAGATACAATAAGGATACAGGTATTGGGTAAATATAGCTGTTCCAAATGGAAGAAATTGGCCAAAACAAAGGGATTACAGGGCCCGTGCAAGTCCAAAATCCAGAGGGGCAGTCAAATCTTAAAGCTCCAAAATGATCTCCTTTGATTCCAGGTCTCATATCCAGGTCACGCTGATGCATGAGGTGGGTTGCCATGGTCTTGGGCAGTTCCACCCCTGTGGCTTTGCAGGGTACAGCCTCCCTCCTGGCTGCTTTTATGGGCTGGCATTGTTTGTGGCTTTTCCAGGTGCGTGGTGCAAGCTGTTGGTGGATCTACCATTTGGGGTTCTGGAGGACGGCAACCCTCTTCTCACAGCTTCACTAGGCAGTGCCCCAGTAGGGACTCTGTGTGGGGGCTCCCATCCCACATTTCCCTTCCACACTGCCTTAGCAGAGGTTCTCCATGAGAGCCCCGCCCCTGCAGAAAACTTTTGCCTGGGCATCCAGGCATTTCCATATGTCCTCTGAAATGTAGGTGGAGGTTCTCAAACCTCAGTTCTTGACTTCTGTGTACCCACAGGCTCAAGACCACGTGGAAGCTGCCAAGGCATGGGGCTTCCACCCTCTGAAGCCACAGCCTGAGATGATACATTGGCCCCTTTCATCCATGGCTGGAGAGGCTGGGACACAAGGCACCAAGTCCCTAGGCTGCACACAGCATTGGGACCTTGGGCTGGGCAACAAAACCACTTTTTCCTTCTGAATCTCCAGGCCTATCATGGGAGGTGCTGCCATGAAGATCTCTGACATGGCCTGGAGACATTTTCCCCATGGTCTTGGGGATTAACATTAGGCTCCTTGCTACTTAATGCAAATTTCTGCAGCCAGCTTGAATTTCTCCCCAGAAAATGGGGTTTTCTTTTCTGTTGCATAGTCAGGCTGCACATTTTCAGAACTTTTATGCTCTGCTTCCCTCATAAAACGTACTGCCTTTAACAGCACCCAAGTCACCTCTTGAATGCTTTGCTGCTTAGATGTTTCTTCTTGCAGATGCCCTAAATCATTTCTCTCAAGTTCAAAGTTCCACAAATCTCTAGGGCAGGGGCAGAAGGCCACCAATCTCTGCTGAAACATAACAAGAGTCACCCTTGCTCCAGTTCCCAATAAGTTTCTCATCTCCATTTGAGACTGCCTCAGCCTGGCTTTTGTCATCCATATTGCCATCAGCATTTTGTGCAAAGCCATTCAACAAGTCTCTAGGAAGTTCCAAACTTTCCTACATTTTCCTGTTTTCTTCCAAGCCCTCCAAACTTCCAATTTCTTCCTGTCACCGAGTTCCAAAGTCACTTCCACATTTTTGGGTATCTTTTCAGCAATGCCCCCACTCTAAAGGTACCAATTTACTGTATTAGTCCATTTTTATGCTGCTGATAAGGACAGATCCAAGACTGGGAAGAAAAAGAGGTTTAATTGGACTTATAGTTCCATGTGGCTGGGGAGGCCTCAGAATCATGGTGGGAGGTGAAAGACACTTCTTACATGGTGGCAGCAAGAGAAAATGAGGACGAAGCAAAAGTGGAAACCCCTGATAAACCTATCAGAATTCATGAGATTTATCCACTATCATAACACGGGAAGGACTGGCTCCCATGATTCAATTACCTTCCCTGGGTCCCTCTCACAAAACATGGGAATTCTGGGAGACACAATTCAAGTTGAGATTTGGGTGGGGACACAGCCAAACCATATCACTTATTAAAAAGCTATAGGAATCAAGACAGAGTGGTATTGGTATGTTGACCAATATAGTCATAATGTTGTATACATTTAAAATGGAGAACTTTATTCCTGAAAGGTGTCACAACCTGCAGGCAGGGAACAGAGACTCTGGCAGATGCTGGAAAAACAGCGCTTCAAGGGAGGAGTGAAAGGAACAGGAATTTATGCTGAGTGAGGTGGCTGAATATACATATTTACTAAGCTGCACGGGGAGTGCTGAATATGCACAAAAGAAACACGCACATGTACAACTGAGTTGTGTGCCTCTCTGTGTGTCACATGTACAGAAAGAATGGCACCATTAGCATGATTTAAGGGTCAAGTTTTCAGCCCCATGACATCAAAAGGTGAAGCAGAGGACAGAAACGCTGTCACTGTGCATCCTCTGTCAACTGCCCGGAACCAGCATGGCTGGTGGCTTCTTATCAGGAAAGGAGGTGCTGCGAACCTGGTGACTGTCAATGTCACAACTGAAAAGGGGGTGTGTGATGGGGGTGGTGGTGTGGGGGGAGTCTGACTGCAGCCTCAGATGACTGGCCAAAGGTGATAAAGGAATGAGATGTCCATTTCTTGTTTTTCACGGCTGGTTTCTGCTAACTCCTCGGGAAAGAATTCTGGTTAAAGGTTAATAAGGACGGGGTATATTGAGGCATAACTTGCTCCCATTCTGCCCTAGCCAGCAACTCAATGAACTTTTTCTTAGCTTTCAGGATGTCTTAAGCCAAGGGGTGCACTTAATCCATGAGGGGGGTCAGGATTATTTCCCAAGTATAAGGATAAAAACAATAAACCAGTGAGTCTCGAAATAGACCCACAGGACAACATGTAGCCCCATGGCGAATTTATTTTTGACAAAAATGCCATAGAAATTTAACGTGAGAACAAAAACAAATCACATGTCAGCAAACGGCAGGGAGAAATGGTAGAAAAATGAGATATTGACATAAAAAATTAACCTTAGGTTCTACATCATACCACAAATATAAATTAACAAAATTAAAATTAAAGACAGGCTGAGTGTGGTGGCTCATGCCTGTAATCCCAGCACTTTGGGAGGCTGAGGTGGGTGGATCACTTGAGGTCAGGAGTTTGAGACCAGCCTGGCCAACATGGTGAAACCCCATCTCTACTAAAAACACAAAAATTAGTTGGGCGTGGTGGTGGGTGTCTGTGATTCCAGCTACTTGGGAGGCTGAGGGAGGAGAATCATTGGAACCCAGGAAGTGGAGGTTGCAGTGAGCTGAGATCGTGCCATTGCACTCTAGCCTGGACAACAGAGCAAGACACAGTCTCAAAAAAAAAAAAAAAATTAAAGACAAGAGAGAATATCTTCACTATTGGGGACAGGCAAAAATTTCTTAGAAAATCAAAAAGAAGTGTTAACAATTAAAAGAAACTGTTTTCATATTGGGCCTCATCAAAATTAGATACTTTTCATCAAAAGAAACATTGTTAAGAAACTGAAAAGCCAAGCCACAGACTGGGAGAAAATATTCAACACACACACACACACACACACACACACACACACACACACACGGACTTCACCTAGAATATATTTGAACATTTCTATATATGAGTAATAAAAAACAATTCATTAAAAATGGACAAAAAATTTGAGTAACCACTTTTCAAAGAAAGATACTTGAGCAGCTAAGAAACATGAAAAGACGGTCAACATCATTCGGCAAGAAGTAAACGCAAATTAAAACTGCAATAAGCTACGGCAATGCACTCACCAGAATGTCTAAAACTGAAGAAAGACTGATAATACCAAGTGTTGGCATAGTAGGGATTTTTGCCCAGTGCATAGCAAGCCCATATCTGAGGCGCTGGGCAGAGTCCATATACTGAGACACTGCAGATGAGAGTTCGGTAATTGCAGGGCAGCCAAAGGAGGAGACAAGAGGACATGTCAAATCTGCCGCCTTGAGGAACTTGGAGATAGGGATTTTAAGAGGTTTGGAGTAGTCTGAGGCGTGGGGGCTGTTGATTGGTTGAAGAAAGCAGGGTGAAGTCGTGGTAATGAGAGATGAAGAGACAGTATTCCCATGCTAATTCGCTTCCTCTTTGTGGGTCTTCAAACTGGTTGGCATCAGCAATTTTGCTGGCAATCAGAATCTGAAAAACCTCTGAAGCAATTTTTAAACAAAAGCTATATGATTGTAAGGTCAGAAATCCCATCTGTGGGAATGATACAGCATGGGCAAGTGGTTACATCTAGTGCGACATGACTTTTGGTTAGAAAGCAGCTACAAGGAAGTGGCCAGTGGACACCCTTATTGATGCTTAATTATGACTACAGTTCTGTCAGGAGCCCGGCATGTAATTTTTGTGAGCCTAGCATGTAATTCTTTGTGAGGATGGTTTCAATGACAACTGTACCATGTTCGCAGGAGTATAAACTAGCATAATCTTAGTTGAATGTGTGCCCATGTTATGACCCAGAAAATCCACTCCTAGGTATATAGCAAAGAAAAATGCCCACAAAAAAGATGTGTCCAAAAATGTACATGATAGCTTTATTCATAGTAACCCCACACTAAAAACACAAGAGAATCAATAAGCTAATTGGCATATTTTTGCAATGGATTACTACTCACCAATCAAAAGCAACATATTACTAATACAAGCAACATCATGAATTAATTTGAAAAACATTATATTGAGCACAAGAAGCTAAGTACAAAAGAATTTGTTTTTTAAATTCTATTAATACAAAATTCTGGTAAAATGAATACAATAACAGGCAATACTAACATTGGTGAAATAAATAGGTACAATCTATGGTAATTACAATAGTGCTGATTGATTGGAATTGGGGCCTGAGGGAATTTTCTGGAAAATAGGGAAATTTTCTCATATCTTGCCCTGGGTTCACATTTGTCATTAAGTGACAAAGCAGTAGACTTAAGATGTGGATATTTTACATCATGAAGAAGTATTGGCAGCATAGAAGAGAGAAAGAGAGAGCACTGTATTGCAGGAGGATGAGCTCCTGCATTAACAAACGAATGGAAAATGTAAATAGCTGTTTTCCCCCTCAGATTATCAGCACAAAAAGCAAAATTCTAAGGTTTTATCCTGACTGTTGGTTCCTAGATGGCATTAACTTTCTTTTAAAAGGTAAACTAGGGAATGATGATGATCATAGTGGTAAAAACCAGTCAAAAGCAATACTAAATTCAAGTCAATGCAAGAGTTTCCAATCTTCGGGACCACCTCCCCTATGCAGAGTCCCCGGAGCACCTCGAAAAACTTGCTGGTTCTGCGAAGGAGACACTCACCACCATCAGCTTCCTTAACTTGACAGCCCAAATGGCTGGAAACAAATTATGTCTGCACCCCTGCTTGGCTGCCCACCTCTGATGGGTTTCTTCTCTGTTTCAGCTATACCACAAGCGGCATTTAGCTAGGTCCTTTCAAGCAAGGAATAAAATCACAAACGTGGGGGAAGATAAATACCTTTTCTCACCTACTGCTAGGTTCATAGCTGGGACCGCTATGAAAAGAAAAAAAAGACAGACCCACAAAACAAAAGCATACAGATTTATTTAATATAAGTTTACATAGGAGCATTCATAAGGAAATGACCCAAAGAAATGGGTAAACCTTTTTTTTTTTTTTTTTTTTGAGATGGAGTGTTGTTCTGTTACCCAGGCTGGAGTGCAATGGTGCACAATCTCGGCTCACTGCAACCTCCACCTTTCCAGGTTCAAGCAATTCTTCTGCCTCAGCCTACCGAGTAGCTGGGATTACAGGCATGTGCCACCATGCCCAGCTAATTTTAGTATTTTTATTAGAGATGGGGTTTCACTATATTGGTGAGGTTGGTCTTGAACTCCTGACCTCAGGTGATCCACCCACCTCGGCTTCCCAAAGTGCTGGGATTACAGGCACGAGCCACCATGCCCAGTCAAACCTGTGTTGTTTTATGCCAAGTTTGATGAAGAATTGGATAGTCATGGAGAAGTATGATTGGACTGAAAATTATGACCTACTGGTAATAAACTTGAGGAACTTAATAAGCCCTATTCAGAATCATCTCTGTGTTCCTGTGTCTTCAGAGATATGAATGTTCTTTTCCTGCAGATATAGAGGAGGCACCCCTTGAATGAGGGTCCTGTGATTGGCTCTAGGAAAGGGTCAGAAAATCCTTCCTAAGTTTTATGACTCTTCTTCATGGGAGAAGGGCAGGGGCTTGGGAGGAAGGTGGGAGAGATCTTCCTGCTTCTGCTGTTTTCCCAAATGTCGAGGTGCCATATTCTGGGTAATGTGTCCTGAACTCCATTACAAGCATATTGGATATATCCTTCTGTTGTGTTTTGTTTTTGAAGAAGGACTGCTTGTGGCTGACCTCTATGATAACCATGATTATTGTGTAGTGGTTGTGCTGCGATTGCTACAAGGGGAAACCAATGGTTTGGGTAACGCATTCAGAAAATTTGGCATCAGATTTGGGTAAAAATGTTAGGTGATTCTAGGTAATGCATTGCTTAACAGTTCTTATTATTAATTCTGGAAGCCTGGTATTTATTAACATTTCTTTAAAAAGAAATGAGAATGAAAATGTCCAATTCTGAGCATCTCTTTGTGCTCACCAAGGTAGAGGCAAACTTTATATATTAATTCGTGTAAACAAAAGTGTTGCTGCCAAAAAATTCGAGGGTTGGGGAGCGGCACACACACCTGAAGGTCAGACTTCCTGCGACTTAAGGATGAAGGCCACATGCTAATGATGGGCATCAGGGTAACAGGAAGAGCCTGCCTCCCTGATGACCTTGTCAGTCAGCCTGCCTCTGGCCTTCTTGTTTCATGAGAAAAATTAACATTTTCCTGAGTTAAGATGTAGTCCAGATTTCTGTCATTGCCAAACACATTCCTTATTAAAAAGATTCTTTCAGAGGCCAGGCACGGTGGCTCAAGCCTGTAATCCCAGCACTTTGGGAGGCCTAGGTGGGTGGATCACAAGGTCAAGAGATCCAGACCATCCTGGTCAACATGGTGAAACCCCATCTCTACTAAAAATACAAAACATTAGCTGGGCATGGTGGTGCGTGCCTGTAATCCCAGCTACTCAGGAGGCTCAGGCAGGAGAATTGCCTGAACCCAGGAGGTGGAGGTTGTGGTGAGCCGAGATGGCACCATTGCACTCTAGCACAAGAGCGAAACTCCGTCTAAAAAAAAAAAAGATTCTTTCATAAATAAAAGAGGCAGGCATTAAATTATTTGTTTTTAAAACGGCCTTGACAGCAATCTCATTTCAGATTCCTTACCCCCTTGTGTCTGTGCCCTTTGCTATGCTGCTTGGCCATTCCTTGCACTTACGGCAGCAGCAAATATTTTCCTGACTTATTGATGCAAGGTGTGGCCATGTGACTTGCTCTGGCTAATGGAATGCTTGGGCATATAATGAAGCAGAAGCTTTAAACGTAGTTGTGAATGAGAAAAAGGGAATAGACCCTAACCCAATCTGCAGCGTAGAGGCCAGCCCAACTACCTCCAGCTTGAAGAAGAGGCACCCAACTGAGCCCAGCCTGAATCAGTGGAACTGCGGGCAATCTGCATACCATGAGCGCGAGAGTTTGTGGGAAGCCACTGAGTCTTGGGATGTTTTGTTTTGCAGTAATATCACAGCTGATCGAACACATTAAAGTTACAGTTTTGTAGCCTAATCTAGTTAGCAATATGTCACAGACAAATATGATCCTGCAGCTTGAGTTTTAAAGGCCACATAGCATTCCATAGAATGGAATATCCTTTCTTTATCAATTCTGTATAATGGGACAGTTGGACATTTCCAGTGCTTTGCTAATGCAAATAAAGTTCTATGAACATCCTTATATAAGTTTCTATATATGATTTTAATGGTTTCCTTAGAATAAATCTTCAAAAAATAAATTCCTAGAAGTGTAACTGCTAGCCATAGAATGGAATACCCTTTCTTTATCAATTCTCTATAATGGGACAGTCGGACATTTCCAGTGCTTTGCTAATGCAAATAAAGTTCTAGGAACATCCTTACATAAGTTTCTATATATGTTTTTAATGGTTTCCTTAGAATAAATCTTCAAAAAATAAATTCCTAGAAGTGTAACTGCTAGGTCTACACATACACACATTTTATAGCTTTTGATATATATTAGCAAATGGCCCTTCAGAAAGGAAATATGAACAATTCATATTTCTACCAGCAAGGAATGAAAGTACTCACTTCCCCAAATCTTTCCAGGAATAGATAATACCGTGCTTATTATTATTTTTTTTGCCAAGTCTTGATAGTTGGAAGATAATCTATTTTTTGGTGTTCTCTGTGTTTTTTCTTATCATAAGCGAAATGTGGGTTTAGTATGGAAATACGGTTGACTCTTGGACAACACGTGTTTGAACTACACTGAATGCAGCGTTTCCAGCCGGCCTAGTGGTTGGGTGTGACTACGTTCTAGATCGTGGGACACAGCTGCTGTGGTGTGGCAACTTCTGGGAGCTGTCCTTAAAGAGTACTTAAAGGGGAAACATGCCCCTCTTCTGCCCTCTTCCCTTTCCTCATGGCTGGACTGTAATCGTGTTGGTTGGAGTTCTGGCACTGTCCTGGAACAAAGAGATAACTTTGGAGCTGTTCAGTGTGGAGCAGTGAGGAAGAGAGTTCTTGACCCTGCGGAGTAGCATTTCCCCAGACTGCCTACTTATGACCTCTCTAGTACAGTCTTGTTTCATCTCTTGTTTTATGTCTTTTTCTTTTTTTTTTTTGCAGCTCAACTTAATTCTCATTAGTGCAGTGCACCATTGCACCCACTTTCTGTACTCTGAAATGTTCTGTTTGCTGGGATCTGCCATGCCATGTTGGGTTGGGGCTACACTCCTGAAGGGGCTGAATTGGAAAGGAGTAGAGCAGGCCAGGGAAGCACATGGGAAAGAAGAAAAATAAAGTAAAAATGGGCTAAGAAACAGAAGGGGGCTGAACACAGCTTTCATCTTTTTTGGCAGGGGTTGTCCTGGAGCAGGACCAGTTTCTATAGCCAGGCTTTTCACATTTTGTACAGCGCCAGTCTGTCTGCAACCATATCTTAGGATCCCTTGCAGCTAAGGTATAACAACACCTGACCAGACTCGGCAGCCTTGATTGGCATGCAACAGGAGCTAATAGAAGATTCAGCCATGGGTCTTGTTAATGGTTAATGTCCTGGGTGAAGAGCTCAGACAATCTTGTGCTGCTAGGCATGTTTAATTGTGAGAATCTGTAATTAGCCACTAGTTCAAACATGGATAAATCCTGTGGTCCTAAACCTCAGCAAACTGTTAGATAAGGAGAGCTTATCCTTTTTCTTTTTCTCTTCTTTTTTTTGAGATGGAGTCTCATTCTGTTGCTCAGGCTAGAGTGCAGTGGTGCCATCTTGGCTCACTGCAACATCTGCCTCCAGGGTTCAAGTGATTCCCCTGCCTCAGCCTCCCAATTTGCTAGGATTACAGGCATGTGCCACCACACCCAGCTAATTTTTGTATTTTTAGCTGGTGTCTAACTCCTGATCTCAAATGATCCACCTGCCTTGGCCTCCCAAAGTGCTAGGATTACAGGCATGAGCCACTGCACCCAGCCAGAAGAGCTTATCTTTAACACCTTCTTGACCTCTGGTGTTGGCTCTGCCCCCAACTCCTTGAAGTCTTAGTGCCCTCAAGTGAGTCTTGGATTTCCTACAGCCCTGGTGGCAGCACTCCCCTCTGATATGCTCTTTGCTATCACCAACTCCTCTCTGCATCTTACCAGCCTTCCCTCTCGACACATTTCTCAGTCCTTTAAAATTCTTTCTTTGCTAGATGATAACAGTTAAGGCACCAATAATTTGTTGAAATGTCAGTGTATTAGTTTCCTAGGACTATGTAACAAAGCATCACAGATGGAGCGGCTTAAACAATGGAAATTGACTCTCTCACAGTTCTGGAGGCCAGAAGTCTAAAATCAAGGTGTTGGCATGGTAGGTTCCTCCCGAGGCTGTGAGGGCAGATCTGTCCCAGGCCTCGCTCCCAGCTTCTGGGGGTTGCTGGCCATCTTTGATGTTCCTTGTCTTAAAGATGTGTCACTCCATCCTAGGTCTTCATATAGTTTCTCTGTGTGCCTTCACATCACCTTCCCTCTGTGAATGTCTGCCTCTGTGTTCAAATTGTCCTTTGTTATAAGGACACCAGTCATATAGGGTTAGGACCCACACTAATGAGCCCATTTTAACTTGATGAGGTCTACAGAGACCCTGTTCAAAAACAAGATCACATTCTGAGGTCCCAGGGGTGAAGATTCCAGTGTATTTGGCGGCGGGGGTGTGGGGGCACAGGGGACACACAGTTCAACCAAATGGCACAGTTACATTTTAACACAGCCTCCTGGATAGGCACTGATGTCCACTGCATCTCTGGTAGAAGATTCTGGGGTGTCTGATTGTGGGGGTAGACCATCCTCCCCTCCTCCTTCCCAGGCCTAAGATGTGTGGCCCACAGTCAGCTCTCTTGGGAAGCTGTTTTCTCTGTGTATCGCAGGGCAAACCCAGACCTCAAAACTTCATTGAGATTCAGCAATACATACTCCCCTATCTCTATAGAAACCTCATGAAAATGGTGTTGAATAATTGGTTTTAAAGAAGTATCATCTTGAAGCAGGTCTAGTATGTCTAGAGAGAAGGCTGTGGACCTGAAACCAGTGGGCAGTCACATTTTTTCAACTAAAGAAAACGTTGGTGATAAATATGAACAAGATAGAAAATGTTCCAGAAACCAGGCCAGCAAAACCTAAGCAGGAATGTCATGGACAGCTTCGTATAAATGCTTCGTGTTGTTGTTAATCCCAGTTTTAATTTCTAGCCTTATTAAAGACTTAAGGCTTTATTTCCATTTCTTTCCCCTGGAAAACCAGATGCACATAATGATCTTTATTTTTGTCATTTTCTCAGTGGCCATAGTGTCTATGCTGCTTACTCTTTTTTATTTCCACATGGATTATGTGGCTCTGTCTTTGTCCCCTGATGAGTCCCAGGGACAAGCCTCTGTGGGATTCAACATTACTTCCTGGAGCAAGATTTTCACTGTGTAGATAAATGCCGCAGTGGAGGTGGATAAGTACCGGCGGCCAGCTTTGCTGAAACAGGCCAGGACAGAATCCAGCACGACCTGTGTGATGCTCCCTCCTGACAATTGCATTTATGCCCCAGCCAGAGAACTTGTCTGGAAGGCTTTTGCAAGTACAAGTCCCCACAGACAGCAGAGACAGAAGAGGAATCACAGAAGCAGAGTCTGAGAACCAGAAATGACTGTGGAGATCATTTAGGCCAGCCTGCCTTAAAGCAAACCAAACCAAACAAAATGGAACAAACAGGCTATGTGCTTTCCTAAAGAATACCCACAGTAATACATAACACCATGAATTAATGGAAGAGAAGATCTGGTCTCAACAATGCCCCACTGACTGTAGCCTGATGACCTAATTGCACCCAAGGGTGAATATTTGTTTGTCACCTGCTTTAAAAACCTGTGCAAAGTTAGGGGATTAAAATTTCAGATACCTCCCACAGATATGTTCTTGTACTGCAAAGGGCTTCAGCAACCTTGATGCCCAGTAGGTCTCAGCCTCATTTTACCCAGCCCCTGTTTAAGATGGAGCCAATCTGGTTCAAACACCTCTGACAATTATAGATTTTACTGGTTGGCTATTTGCCTGCCTAGGGGATTGCAAAAGGATTTCTAACAAATAGGAAAAGTGTTTGGTCCAATGAGTGTTTGGTCCACAACTGCTCAGTTCTGCCACTGTATCACAAAAGCAACCACAGCAATATATAAACAAATAGGGGATCAGGGGCATCTTTCCTCTACCTCTAGCAGGTATAAAATTAGGCGTACCCCATAAATTGCTATGGAGGAGCCCTAGTCTTTTGTTCTCTTTACCTACCTAAGAGAATTCTATTCCAGGCTGCCTTTTCTCTAGGTGCAAGATGCACTTACACTGCAGTCCACGCTTGGGAACTATTTAGGACCTTAACATCACACTCTTCCAATGGACACCCAGGCCATTGTAACTTCTTAAGTTAAATTGTGACTCAAAGCTATCAGTGGAAGTCAGCAGACAACATCTAGAAGAAGGGGCAGTGATGGTCTTCCTCTCCTTTGTGTAGATCAGAGTGTGACATCCAGTGCTAAGGGATGCATCTGAAGGGGGATGTGAAAGGAAAGGAATACGTTCGGAGAAGAGGAGCTGGAATGCTCAGGGGAATAAGACCCTGTGTTACAAGAGACACAGCTGTAAGGACTGGGATGAAAAATTGAGACAACAAACATATGACAGACAGTATTTCATATGACAGTGTCTCTTAATATTTGAAAGACTGTCACGAGGAAGGTAGATTTGATATTGATGACCTCAAGAGAAGCAAACAGAGTCACTAGGTACAAGTTCTAAGGAGAGAGATTTGGGGTTTATTATAAAGAAGTGTCCGATCCCAGCTACTCGGGAGGCTGAGGCAGGAGAATTGCCTGAACCCAGGAGGCGGAGGTTGCGGTGAGCCGAGATCACGCCATTGCACTCCAGCCTGGGTAACAAGACCGAAACTTCGTCTCAAAAAAAAAAAAAGAAGTGTCCGAAGATGGAATCAGTTTCTTCACAAGGCTGTAGAGTGAGTTTCCTGTTCCTGGAACGATATAAGTCTTGACTACATAGTTTCTGGACTGCATTGAGAGGGAGGGGAGGCAGGCCTTGGTCTTCCCTCATTTTACACATACAGATAGCTGAGGATCTTCTGTGTGTATAAAGGCTGGAGGTGGCTTCTATGTGTTCCCTTCTTCTTTTCTTTTCCTAAAGGATAATGGAGTTAGAACCTCTTCCCAAATACACAAGTGCTAGAGATCTCGCAGCAATGAGTGACATTTCAAAGAGCTGATGTCATTTTATGGCTTCTTGAAAGGCCCTTCATTGTTGCTGACTTTAGGATCAGTCTCTTGTTTCTATAAAGAGCCAGTTCGATTTCTGTAAAGAGTCAAATATTTTATGCTTTTCTAGCATTTTTAGGGTCTCTGGCACAACTACTCCATTCTACCATTGTAACACAAAAGCGACCACAGCAATATATAAACAAATCAGCATGACTCTGTTCCAATCAAACTTTATTTGAATATCACATAATTTTTACACGTCACAAAACATTTTACTCTTTTGATTTTTTTCTTCTTTTTGAGATGGAGTTTTGCTCTTGTTACCCAGGCTGGAGTGCAATGGCGCAATATCGGCTCACCACAACCTCTGCCTCCTTGGTTCAGGCAATTCTCCTGCCTCAGCCTCCTGAGTAGCTGGGATTACAGGCACGCACCACCATACCCAGATAATTTTTTGTATTTTTAGTAGAGACGGGGTTTCACCTTGTTGACCAAAATGGTCTCGATCTGTTGACCTCGTGATCCACCCGCCTCGGCCTCCCAAAGTGCTGGGATTACAGGCTTGAGCCACCGCGCCCGGCCTTGATTTTTTTCAACCATTAAAAAATGTGAATGCTTTGCTTGCAGGCCATACAGAAAAATAGATAGAAACCTGGAAAATCTCATCAAATCTAAGGAACTGTTGCCCAATCAAGGTGCAGGAGGGGACAGAGCTTGGCCTCAGGAGCACCTGCATCCAGGGTCTCCAAAGCTATCAAGAACCTCTCTCTGCCTCTTGTCTCCACGTGTTGCTTCTGTCTAGCTGTAAGCCATTGTCTACCTCATGTAGATAACAGCATCTATGCTGTTGTCACACCTCGTAGCTATGGCTGTTGAGACTTATGAGCCAACTCTTTATGTCCCAGGTCTGTACATCTTGGGACCGGGAGGCACAGGTCCAGGTGGGTCAGGAGCCAACCCTGGGAGAAGCATCTGAGGCTGACAGGTCTGGGAAGGTAAGAACATGGCAGATCCCATGGGTACCCCAGGAATTTGGAGGGCAGTTCCAAGACAAGTGGGAGTTTGGGTGGATCAAGCAATGCTTGTCTCCCTTCAATAGCTCACAAAGGAGGGTGTGTTTTTGTCCACACGTGGGTGTGTGTGTATTGGGTGATACAAAACGTCTACACATTATTGCAAATTCCCACGATGTGTTCTAATAAGATCTTTAGAACATGTGCTGGCTCAAAACCTGCATGTTTCTTTTTAAGGGTGTGGAGGACCAATTAATCCACCACAGAAAAAAGACATCTGAGGTGGGGGGAGGATGTGGTCACACTAATTACATTGCATTTGCAAATCTTAGCATCCTTCCTTGTTTTGACCCAGGATTTGATAAGCATCTTTCATTGAAAAACTTTTTCCATTACTTCCTGGTTTCCATTTCTAGACGCAACAATTGCTCCCATTTCTGAGGGAAAATGTGAATGATTCTCCTGCTTTTCTCACAGAGAAGTTGTTGCTCTTTTAGCAGAGGTTTAACTAATAGCTTCTCAACATGGTCAGAGCCCAGAGGTCACTATGATACCCAAAGGTCTCGCTCTGAGATATCACCACAGGGAGGCTGGCTTGGGGACAGCTGGCTGGCTGTGCACCTGTTTCAGTCTGTCTGTTAGTTCCTGGAAAAGTGTGGGGTTTCATAACCTGATCAGATGAGCAAACCCATGTATACCAAACTCTCTTCCACCGAAATGCTGACAGTGAACTGTGGTGTTGGTGAGCTGCCACCAAAATGCCGATGATTTGTTTCCAAATCTGCGATTGTCTTCTTCATCATTAACAGTAGAAGTGGAATGCCGCCTTCATTCCTGGACTGCACAGAATGCAGGAAAAGAATGCCAGGGGCTCATGGGGCTCAGCACAGTGGGTCCCTGTCTACAAGAGTTATCTGCTAGGTGTTTTGGTAAAGGGGAAAAGCTAACACATTAACCAGACCAACCCATGTCAAAGCTATCAGGCGCAAGAGGAGGAGACTGGAGATGGACGAGAGGGAGCAAGTTGCATTTATGGCTGTGTAGTACCCAGGAAGGAGAAACCCACATCTGTGAGGTTGTGGTTGGTGGGTGGGTTCAGGCTCTTGACTTCACTGCACAAAAGAATTTGAGAGCGAGTCCAAAGTGACAGTAGGTAAGGGAGTTTGCTGCAAAGCGAAAGTACACTTCGATAGCTGGGTTGGAGCAGGCTGACAGCACCCACTGACGCTGGGGGAGCTCCCTTTATAGGAGACTTACATGATTACTCAGGAAGGGTGGGAATGGGCATTGTTGTTAAGATGCTGTGGGGGTGCCCTTGCACTACTGCTGTACACACCAGCACATACGTCCCATGTCTCATTAGCATCTTAAGTCTCTATCCAGGGGTGTGTTTTTTAGCATTAAAATGAGCACGGTTCAGCTTAAGGACATTGATCGTGGACTTGTGCAGGCTTGGGGATTTTCTCTTTGCCCCTGCTCCTCTCTGCTCCAGGATGTCCTAACCACGAGCCCCAGATGCAGTTCGTGCACTGTCGGGTGGTTCGTTTTTGCCATCAGTTTGACAACTTTCCTGTTTCCTTTCAAGGGAGACTGTGATCACTCTCTCTAACCTGTCTCAAGGTGAGCACCATCTGCCTTCTGTAAATTCTTCAAAAAGAATTTACAAAGCTGTACAACTCCAGTGTCAGTTAGCTCGGTGGACTCACACTGTGGCTCTCTTTTCTGTCTAATGGGCATTTCCTTCTGAGACATCAGTTCTGCTTCCCACGTGTTGCTGCTACTGGATGCTTGACGGCTGCAAGTCTCAGGCCTGGGGGACTGAGGGCTTTGGTGTGTGTCTGAGTGAGCACAAATCACCTGAATACTAATGTGGTAGGTGTCTCCTGTAAAGAACAGTCTTCAGTCGACTTAATGTTATCTCACTTGGATAAAAATTTCAAAATTTTACACTATTTGTATTTTCTTTCCTCCCTTCCTTTCCTTCCTCCCTTCTTCTTTGTATTTTCTTTCTTTTCCTCTCTTCTTTCTTCCTTCCCTTTATCTTTCCTTTCTTCTTTCTCTCTCTTTCCTTCCCTTCCTCCCTCCCTCCCTTCCTTCCTTCTTTTTTCTCTTTTCTTTTTTCCTTCCTCCTTCTTTCTTTTTTCTTCTTCCTTCCTTCTTCCTTCTTTTTATCTTTCCTTTCTTCTTTCTTTCTCTTTCTCTCTTTCTTCCTTTCTCTCATCCCTCCCTCCTTCCCTCCCTCCCTCCCTCCCTTCTTTCCTTCCTTCCTTCCTTCCTTCCTTCCTTCCTTCCTTCCTTCCTTCCTTCCTTCTCTCTCTCTTTTTTTCTTTCTTCTTTTCTTTCTTTCATGGATCTTGTGCTGCCACCCGGACTACCGTGCAGTGGTGCAATCCTGGCTCACTGCAGCTTCAAACTCCTGGGGCCCAAATGATCCTCTCACCTCAGCCTCCTGAGTAGCTGGAACTACAGGTATACACTACCACACCTGACTAATTTTAAAATTTTTTGTAGAGGTGGGATCTTGCTATGTTGTCTAGGCTAGTCCTGAACTCTTGGCCTCGAGCAGTCCTCCTCCCTCAGTTTCTCAAAGTGCTGGGATTACAGCCACCCTGCCTGGCCCATTTTTTTCTTTAGGGAGCTAGGGGTGAGTGTTTTGCATTTTCCTTTTCTCTCCTCCTCCACTGTCAGCCTGGCTTCTGTTAGCCCTGCTGTGTCTGGTGGACCAGGAAATCTCAGCCTAGAAGATATCTAGATGCTCCTTTCTGGCCAGAAAGAAGTACTAAGAACAGCATAGCAAAGGTCTCCTGTTCTGATGGTGAGCAGAACCAGCCTTGGACCTAACTTCCTTCTCTTCCTCTAGGACATCCTTGAGGCCTTTAGGAAAAGGTGACTCTGGAGCACAGCCCTGGAGCCCTGATGGCAGGTGGGTGAATCTGCTCCCCACCTGGATGCTGCTAGTCATTTCTCCAGGCTCCATGGCTGAAAATGTGCTTTACTTGGCAAAAGCTATTTCTGCTCAGAACTCTAGAAATCGGATCTTGGCCCACCCCCTTCAGGTAAGAATCTTCTTAAAATTAATGCTTGACCCAACTAAATTTGAATTTCACCCTATCCCTCTTGGCCTTGTGAAATTAAATATACACATGGACAGGAAGTCTCACTCTGTTGCCCAGGCTGGAGTGCAGTGGCAGGATCTAGGCTTACTGCAACCCCACCTCTGAGGTTCAAGTGATTCTCCTGCCTCAGCCTCCCAAGTAGCTGGGACTTACAGGCATACACCATCATGCCTGGCTAATTTTTGTGTTTTTAGTACAGATGGGGTTTCACCATGTTACCCAGACTGCTCTCGAACTCCTGAGTTAAGTGACCTGCCTGCCTCAGCCTCCCAAAGTGCTGGGATTCTAAGTGTGAGGCACCATGCCTGGCCCATATATAATTACTATAGAGTTCAAACCCCGGTTCTTGCATTTCCAGGCTGTATGATCTTGTTCAAGTTACTCAACAGCTATGTGCCTCCTTTTCCTCATCTGTAAACTTGCCTCTTCTTGGTGTCAGCATGAGGATTAAATGAGCAAATGAAGTCTAAAGTTAGTATCATTGGAACGAGATCAATCAGGCTCCCATGCTCATGGCTTACTAAGTCTTAGCTGGAGGGAAGGAGGTTAAGTCATTGCATGGTCAAGAATTTTTTTGATGGGTCAATAATCAGTGGATAAGTTCATCTTCTTCTGGTTGGAAACAGTGTTGGTGATGGTGGGAGGGGTCATTTGCAGGATGCGATATCTAGTTGTGTGGCTTATCACTCACTGTTCTATAGCATCTCCACAGAGGAGGCAAAGCCTTTAGGCTAGAACTGTGAAAGGAGTTAGGATGGAAAATTGGAAAACGATTACGGGAGCAGCCTAGGATAGATACAGATTTTCAAAAATTGAGATTTAAATATGTCAGCAACATTGCTCATTAATTAACTTGTTCAACAAACATTGAGTGTCAGTCATATCCTACCTTCTGGTGACAGCAAAAGCAGCAAAACTCAGCCCTCATCCTCAACTGGCACCTATGTCAGGCCAGCTTGGTCATTTTTTAATGGTACTTGATAATGCATTGGACTTTGCTAAATTTTAGAGAATACTTACAGATTTAATGCATTCATGTCTAATCATGTAAAATGAGGGACATGTCAGAATAAACAGGTATATTAGTTCATTCTCATGTGGCTATAAAGAACTGCTTGAGACTGGGTAATTTATAAAGGAAAGAGGTTTAACTCACAGTTCTGCATGGCTGGGGAGGAACCTTACAATCATGGCGGAAGGGGAAGCAAACATATCCTTCTTCACATGGTCACAGGAAGGAGAAGTGCTGAGCAAAAGGGGGAAGAGCCCCTTATAAAACCATCAGATCCTGTGAGAACTCATTCACGATCATAAGAATAGCAGCATGGGGGTAACCGCTGCCCTGATTCAGTTATCTTCCACTGGGTCACTCCCATGACCTGTGGGTATTATGGGAACTACAATTCATGATGAGATTTGGGTGGGGACACAGCCAAACCATATCACTGGGAGTGAATAGAATTTGTTGAGCCAAACTGAAGAGTAACTCGTTTTGTTAAGGTGAGTGCAACTCATTGGTGTTATACTGTGTTCTGGGATCCAGGAGTCCAGTTTTTAGAACCTCCTCCAACCAAGATCACTTTACTATTCTAGCAGACTCACTGACCCTTTCTCATGTACAGTTTTCACTAATTTTCCAGACCCCTTGTGTTTAGACGGGGCAATAAAACTAGTTTAGCCAAAGAAATATGCACCCTGACCAAACTTAGACAATTGAATGTCTGCTTTCCACAGGCGTTCTGTTTCACAGCAGGTGTGTAGGCCACGTGTTAAAATTGGTGCAATTACAAGATGAAAGGAGTCTGGGATCCTGAGTTACTGCTTGGGAGGGAACGTCTCGATCCGAAATGGATTGTGGCACAAGTAGAAACAAACTGGTAATGTGTTAAGCAACAGAGGTTTGGGAGATATTTGCTACTGCAGGTTGGGTAATTTACCCTGACAAATATCCTCTGTTACCATCCTTGCCAGGTCGTATCTGGTCTTTCTATCCCTCATGCTACCTCTGGGTTTCAGTAGGAAAGAGGTCTCACAAAAAGGGATTCTGTATATGAACATTGCCATTCTTCTTCTTCCTATCTATAGCTGAACACTGGCGAGATTTATGTTTGTTTAGAAAAGTTTTCACAAATCCTTTGTCACGAAGATTTCAGGGAAAGGTGACCATGAACTGTGTTAAGGTGATTTTTTATACACCAATTAAATAACCTGATTCAATGGTTGCAGGGCATGAAGAGAAACGACAACAACCTTGGGATTCTGATATCAGCAGCTCATCAGTGACTAATAGCTCCTTTGCTGCATATAGATACAAATGACAAATTTTACGCTTTCTTTTTTTCTTTTACCCTCTCAAGCTAGATTTTCTTTCCTCAAGAAAATGTGAAAATGTCGCTGGTCACAACCTCTAAGCCCTATAAGTTTATGTCTCTATTTTATGTTCTGGAAAGGAAAAAAATTCACAGTCAGAGAGAAAAGTAGTTTTTCTGTTGCTAATAAGCTACGTATGTGCAAAGGTTAGTTTTGGAATTTCTTTCAAAGATCCTGGGACTCAAAGTAAAATACTGGGTAAACTATAATGAGGTAATTGTGAGAAATGAAACACTAAAGTGGGTTTGGAGTCTTTTATATATTTCAAGTTTAAAAACAATTTGGTGTCTCCATCATTAAAACTAAACTTTCACCTGCTACAAATTTCCTTCTTTGCTCCAAAGACTATTGTTTTGTTTGAACAGAGTGGAAAGGAGGCTGTCAGAGGCCTTTTACACAGTGCAAATGAGAGCAGAAATCGGTGGGGCCACAAGTGTTAATGAGAGAATGGCTGCTGATCAGAGCGTGGACTTGGCCACGGAAACTTTATCTTGAATTTTAAAAGTTTTTCATTTGACTATTAGTGGTTGCTATAAAATAAATTACTTCGGAAATATAAATATTGAGTGAGTCATAATGTCTTAAATGATTATGACCACACTTTGCAGACCTTGTGTTGTGACTTAAACTTGACATTTAAGCAATCACCCTGCATTTAGAATTTCTAGATCTTTGTATATATTATTGCACACATATTTTGAAAAATATATAGATGAATGTATAGCATTTATACCAATACATATAAACACAGGTTTCTTTTAAAAGTAGGCAAATACTGTCATTTCTTCACCAGCTCATGGAAGTCATGCTTATTGATCAAGTTTTTGTGGATCTAACATTTTATGCATCCATCACACAGCTTTTCCATGGGATAATAACTCATTTTATCTTCAGGACAACTCTGCACATCAGGGGTTATTATCCTCATTTTCTAAATGAGGAAACTGAGGCTCAGGGAATGACATTATTACTGAGACAAATGTTTGAGCCGGGGAGGTGCAAGGGAAGACTATGAGCCTCTGAGGAGGGCAAATAAGTTAAAATGAAGGGTGAGTCATTGTGAATATATGAACTACTCTAAACAAACGGGCAGTGTCACTGTCCCACTCAAAGTGGGGACCTGGATCAGTATAGGACCCTGAAATGTAGAAAGACATTCGATATAGGGAATAATGCTTATAAGAGGGTTTAAAGAGCTGGAGCGGAAAGCAGAGGGAATCCCCTAAAACCATTAGCCACTAACTCCCCATTCTTCCTCTTCCAAGCCACTGGTAGCCTCTAACCTACTTTATCTGTCTAGAAACATACCTATTCTACATATGTCATACAAGTGGAATAATACAATCATACAACATTTGTCCTTTTGTGCCTGGCTTATTTCACTTTGTATAATATTTTCAACATGTTACATGTTGTAGCAGGCCCAGAACTTTCTTTCCATGGCTAAATAATATTCCATTGTATGGATATGCCACATTTTCTGTATGAATTCATCTGTTGATGGATGCTTGGGTTGTTTTCATGGGATTGTCTTTTGACATGAAACATACTATCCTCAGCTCGACCTCCCTCCCTTCCTCTTCCCCAAAGCTGCTCAAACAGAGGCTTGAGTAAGAGTTGGCCACACCCAACTTATCTACGTCTGTCCTGGCCTCCATTCAGATGGGAGTCCACCCTTCAAGACGGCCATATAGAAAATAAAACTATTTTCCTGAGAGACCATCTTTCTTGCTATTTTGTACCCACTGTAAATCCACATGGGCTATATCCTTTTGAGGGGCACTGTCATTTTAAATTTTAAGGTGTGCTATTTATTGTTGTTTTTCAGCTCCAGACTCGCCCTTCTAAATTCTGCTCTGTGTTATTGGATTGGAGCAGTGATTTTACGAACCACATATCCACTTTCCCTGCAGGCTCTGTGTTAGGTTCTGCTAAGAGGGTGCACTGAAGAGAAGCTAAAATGTTGGAGTAGAAAAAAAGAACCTGCTCCTTCTTGTTTGCTTCCTGTCCCGCTGTGCATCACCCAGGCAAGCTTCTTCGCCCCAGCAGGAGTAGTTCCTTCACATGGCAGGAGCTGCATCCAGTGAGCGGATTTTCCAACTGTTACAGATCCTACCTCATTGTTCCACTCCCCCACCTTGAGAACCAGCACAAGCTGGCAGAAGCATCTTCCTCACAGAACTGAATTTCAGCCCCACGAGGTCCGTCTTTTATTTATTTGTTTGTTTGTTTTTGAGACTGAGTCTCTCTCTGTTGCCTGGCTGGAGTGCAGTGGCGCGATCTCAGCTCATTGAAACCTCTGCCTTTTGGGTTCAAATAATTCTCCTGTCTCAGCCACCTGGGTAGCTGGGACTACAGGCATGTGCCACCACCATGCCCATCTAAGTTTTTTTTTTTTTTTTTTTTTTTAATTAGAGACGGGGTTTCACAAGGTTGTCCAGGATGGTCTCAATCTCTTGAACTTGTGATCCACCCACCATGGCTTCCCAAAGTGATGGGAATACACATGTGAGCCACCACACATGGCCAAAGTCCCTCTTGCTAGCCCAGAAATATCAGCAGTTGGGCAGTGCCCCTTCCTCTGAGGTCTGAGTTTCTTCTCCTCAGTCGTTAAATTATACATTTCAGAAATGCCTCTGCCCTTTGCTTCTGCCAGCCCTAAGAGTGGTGCTGCTTCTTGTAGTGCTACTTCCATCTGTCTGTGACCTTCCAGTTAACTTTTAAACAAATTTGTGACTAGTTAACAGCTATTTGTGTTAAATTCTCACTTTAAGTCCTTGGTTATAAGGTGGCTTCTCCCCATTTTCTCCCAGCCCGTACACAATACATGGACATCGCACACATACTGCATGTGCATATGGGGCAGGAACATTCCCAGTCAAGATAGTCAATATACTGTGGAGGGCTTTAGAGTGAGGCTGGACCCCATGGATCTGGGGACCTTCCTTAAAAGGACTGAAGCCCACTGTTGTCATTGAAGAACAGTGGAAAGCTCTGCTGGGACTGAAGTTCCTCCAGATCAGGGACCTTTTCTTTCTCTCTAGAATGTCATATTGAAGAGTCTAGAGAGGGTGGTCCAAGTCAGGCAGTCCCAGGTGACGGGAGAAAGGTGGCTTCTGATGAATTGTATCAGACACTCATCTTTCCTTTCTTCTGTGATGCCCGTTAACAAAGATTGGATTAATCCCACCAACTTAGTTCTCCTAGAGCAGATGAGGGGGTGGGTCCTGTATCCATACATGAATCAAATGTTAAACGGGAGCAGTGATTTCCTCCCCCAGGGGCAAGTGGCAGAAGAACTTTTCACTGGGGAAGGTGAATTGCTCCAAGACTGACGTGGCAATAAGGCTTGGGGATGAAGACAAGAATCACTGATGGATGTGAAAACTAGTGGATGAGAGTTTGAAGATGAACAAGGTGTTAAATTCTCTGAAAGTATTTCTCCACAGATTATTTATTAATTACAAAGGGAATTATGGTCATCGGGTGAAGACACTTGGCAGACACCATCCCACACAAGTGATCAAAGTCGACACCACTCAAAATGGGACAAACTGACATCATGTGGCTCCTGCTATGATGCACTGAGAAGGACACAACTTTGCTTATGTAATACACCCACCAAATGCACAATTAAGCAGCTCGAATCCACATCGTGGAGTAGTCTGCAAACCCACTGGCCTGCACGCTTTAAGAACGTTATGTCATGAAAGACAGAGAAAGGCTAATAACTTTTCCAGATTAACAGACACTAAAGAGACAGGGCAACAAGCTGCAAAACATGATAAGGGTTGGAGTCTGGATCAGGGAACAAATGTCATAAAGGATATTTTTAGGATGATTGGCAAGAATTAAATATGGGCTATATATTAGATACTAGCATCATATTAACATTACATTTTTCTGTGTTTGGTTAATTGTACTATGATTATGTCGGAGAATCTCCATGCCGTGTTCTTGGGAAACATACACTAAACTGTTTGGGGGTAAAGAAAGGGATTGAGAATAGCCAAAGCAGGCCTAAGCAAAAAAAAAAAAAAAAAAAAAAAAAGGCTAGAGGCATTATACTGCTAACTTCAAGCTATACTAAAGCCTTGCTTTGTCACCCAGTGCAGTGGCATGAACATGGCCCACTGCAGCTTCAACCTCTCAGGCTCAAGCGATCCTCCCACCTCAGCCTCCCAGGTAGCTGGGACAACAGGTGCAAGTCACCCCAGCTGGCTAATTTCCTTTTTTAAAGAAAGGCTTGCACGGTGTTGCCCAGGCTGGTTTTGAACTCCTGGGATCAAGTGATCCTCCTGCCTTGGCCTCCCAACGTATTGGGATTGCAGGCATGAGCCACTGCACCCGGCTACCTTGTATTTTTTTTCTTCTTGGTCTAACAATTTAGAATCAAGTTCTATACCTATTCCTCAGACTCGTGCTGATTATAATGGATGAAATACTATGAATTTTTCATTAGCTAGGTTCTTCCCAGTGCTATGTTGGAATCTAGTTCTTTTTTCTTTTTTTTTTTTTTTAATTTTTTATTGGATTATAGGTTTTGGGGTACATGAGCAGAGCATGCAAAACAGTTGCGTAGGTACACACATGGCAGTGTGCTTTGCTTTTCTTCTCCCCTTCACCCACATTTGGCATTTCTCCCCAGGCTATCCCTCCCCACCTCCCCCTCCCACTGGCCCTCCCCTTTTCCCCCCAATAGACCCCAGTGTTTAGTACTCCCCTTTCTGTGTCCATGTGTTCTCATTTTTCATCACCCACCTATGAGTGAGAATATGCGGTGTTTCATTTTCTGTTCTTGTGTCAGTTTGCTGAGGATGATGTTCTCCAGATTCATCCATGTCCCTACAAACGACACGAACTCATCATTTCTGATTGCTGCATAATATTCCATGGTGTATATGTGCCACATTTTTCCAATCCAGTCTATTATCAATGGGCATTTGGGTTGATTCCAGGTCTTTGCTATTGTAAACAGTGCTGCAATGACATTCGTGTACATGTGTCCTTATAGTAGAACGATTTATAGTCTTTTGGATATATACCCAGTAATGGGATTGCTGGGTCAAATGGAATTTCTATTTCTAAGGCCTTGAGGAATCGCCACACTGTCTTCCACAATGGTTGAACTAATTTACACTCCCACCAACAGTGTAAAAGTGTTCCTTTTTCTCCACATCCTCTCCAGCATCTGTTGTCTCCAGATTTTTTAATGATCGCCATTCTAACTGGCGTGAGATGGTTCTTTTTTGGCCATGGAAGCAATGAAGGGTCAGGGGTGTGTGTGTGTGAATACTGCAGAGAACTAGCATTAGCCCTTGTGATAACTGCGCCCAAGTGAAGGCATTGAAAGGCTTCGAAGAGAGGAAGCTGTCCTGTAGATGGGTTGGTGTGATAAGGCAGAACTGCTCTTACAGGCAAAGGGAGCGATTCAGGAGAACTGGGGGTTCCAGAGTTTTAAGCCTGATGTCCCCGTCTCATGTCTCAGGGGTCTGCTCTTTCCCCACCAGTGTGTCTTTTCCTTAGCAATGAGACCCGATGGGGCTGTTCACTTAATTGGTGAGGCAGCCCTGCAACCCTTACAATCAGCTATTCCTGCCCTGTGATTACACGTGGTAAAGCACATATTCCAAACTGCCATCAATGGCTTCTGATTTCCCACTCACATTCTCAATTGGCCATTCCCCGAAGTATGTGCCCCAGGACCATCAGAAGCCAGCTGGCTCCCAAATGTTTAGAATCACCATAGGATCGAAGTCTCTCTACACTTTGCCCTCAACTTGCACTTTATCTCATACCAGCACTGTTCATAATTTGAGTAATAACACATCACAGTGTGCCACAGATGACCTGTGTGCCATCTCCCCTTGGCAAGATAGGTGTCACTGGGCAATGCAAATAGATGAGCAACTACTGGCTTGCTAGGAAGTGTTAAACAACTGATTCTTAAAAAGAAAGGGGGAAGATAAAGAAGGAAAGAAGGGAGAAAGAGAGGGAGGGGGGAAACAAAGAAAAACAAAACAAGAGAAAAGAAAAAAGCCCTAATTGGTAGAATTTGCAAATCTCTGTGGCATATGACTGATTTCAATCTAAACGTAATTTCACTGAACATGTAGTTGGAAAGAGATGTGTAGGATCAGCTCTTGTGAGCCAGCGCTGGCTGACTCCAGCACACCACGTGACTACCTCAACCTTCAAATTGCCTTCTGAGGGCCTGGTTCCCCGGGGCTACTCCCAGAACTCATGATTGTGTCAGTCAGGGACCTAGCAAAAAATAGGTCTCCCACTAATAGGGAGTAATTTGAGAAAATTTTAATGAAGTAATTATTTACGAATAGTATAATTATTTATTATTTAATTTAATAATTATTAATTATAATGCATAATATATGCAATGTATAACATATATATTATATAATATATATTATTTACATTTATTATAATTAATTATATAAATATATATTGTGTTGTATAAAATATGTAAGTTGCATATTTTATGAAATTTATATCATAGTTAATTATACATAAATTATATTTATAATTTATAAGTATTTATGCATTCATATAAATTAATTATAACTTATATACTGAATTATCTTATTAATTATATAAGTACCCTGCTAATTATAAAATTATACTTATATAAATTATATAATTATACAATTAGTTATATAATTATACTTATATAAATAACATATATTATTTATATCACTTATATAAATACTTAATTATTTATGTTATTTATGTAAGTATAATTATATAAAATTATATATGTTATATAACTATGCTATATTTACTAATATATATTTATAATTATATAACATTATATTAGATATATTATAATATATTATAAATATATCTAATATATATGATATATAATATATATAGAATATATTATATTTCATCTATATATGAAAGTATATATTATATATAAATATTATAACATATAAACAATATAATTATTATAATAAAATTTATAAAATATAAATAATAATTGATTTAATAATTAATTACAAGTTAAGAGTGGGTAGGGTCTAGAGGAATCACTAAGGACAGTGAAGCTTTCTGGATCTAGAAAGAGCAGAGCTTTGTTATAATCCTTGGGCCTGAAGTGCAGAGGGAAAGAGCAGTTACTGGAACATGGAGACAGAGCGAAAGCCACCTGACAGGTCCTGGGTGCTCTGGTTAAGGGATGAAGCCAGCCTACATCAGGGAGCGAGCTCTAAGTTCTTTTCTTCCTGCCCTCCAAGCTACAATTGTTCCTTGTTGGTAGGGTGACCAATCATCTCAGATTGCTTGGGATTATCCTGGTTTTAGCACTGAAAGTCCTAAATCCTGGAAAATCAATTTGGTGATATGCACTGAAGCTTGGAGGAAATGTGCAGAAACCATATGGTGGCCCAAAAAATCGGGGCTGAATGCAATACTGTTTTGGCTGTAGATGGGTACAGCACAGCTGAGTCACCTTCCATAATCCCTGCTGCTGTTTCTCCCTTGACTGCTCAGGCTGGGAACCACAACTTGTCGTTCAGAATAGTGTGTCATCCACTGATGTGTCGTTCCCAGAGCTGCATCTAAGTGTGTGTTGTAGGTGCATTCCTGTCACAGGCGCTAAGGTCTGTCTTTGACTTTACCTGTGAATGAACTGTTGTCCTTTGTATGAAGATAGTGCTCATTTAATTTTTAGCAGTTGTAAATATTGTGGCCATGTTTTCTAAGAGTTCAGATGACTTAAAAATATAGTGATTACAGTATCAATGTTGGCATAACCCCCAGCATCACCGGAAAAGTAGGCTAACCAACTGTGTTATCTTAATGACATATGGAAGGACATGTACAACTGGATTAGAGAGTAAGTAACCAAAACAGAGCACACTGCTCAATACGCAGAAAAGAGTTTTGAATTGGGGACGGTGGAGAAGGGGGTGCGACAGTGCATGTTGAGAGTACATCTCATTCTAAGATAAGACCCATATATCTCAGTCTACTCAGAAACAGCAGCTTCTGCATTAGCTCGGTCATACCACACAAATGAACACATTTTATCAAATCACTCTTTCGATCATTTTAGAAGATTCAGTGAGGCTATATTTCCTGATTCAGAGGTTACAACTGAAATGCCTTGCAAGTGAACAAAAGGGAAACACTGAGAGATGTGTTGGCCCTTATGTGGTAGAACTGATATTTTCCTATTTTCCCCACGATCATGCTTTCTGCAGCACTGGATCACGGTAACAACAAGAAAACCATTCTCCCTTGCTCTCAGGTACTCTGAGTGGAGAAATGGAGTTTGAAATTGTCTTGATTTCTATAAAGAGTTTATAAACTCTTACAAACTCAGAAAATATAAATCAAAAGATCACTGACACCTTATCCAAATAAAAACTAGACATTCTCACCTCTAACCCCAGTGCCTTGGGAAGCTGAGGTGAGAACATTGCTTGAGGCCAGGAGTTTGAGGCCAGCCTGGGCAACTTAGTGAGGCCCCTGTATTAGTCTGTTTTCACGCTGCTAATAAAGGCATACCTGAGACTGGGCAATTTACAAAAGAAAGAGGTTTAATGGACTTACAATTCCATATTGCTGGGGAGGCCTCACAATCATGGCAGAAGGTGAAAGGCATGCCTTACATGGTGGCAGACAAAAGAGCTTGTGCAGGGGAACTCTTCTTTATAAAACCATCAGATCTCATGAGACTTTTTCACTATCACGAGAACAGCACGGGAAAGAACTGTCCCCATGTTTCAATTACCTCCTACTCAGTCCCTCCCACAACACATGGGAATTCAGGATGAGAGTTGAGTGAGGACACAGCCAAACTGTATCACCCCCCATCTCTACAAATATATATATATTTGTATATATATACGTATATATATATGAACACATAAAAAAAATATATGTGTATATATATATATATATATGAACACATAAAAAGAATAAAAATAAAAACTAGACATTGTTAATCTACCTACACATATAACTGAAAATGCAAAGGTAAATTCTGGCAAATTCTTTTCAGTTTATAAACTTCTTATTGATGAAAATGGAAAACTCTTATCTGATAATTGTTATGTATTTAGGGGGTGTGATATGTTTATCTGGGATATTGATGATTTAATAATGAAAGTTTTTGTTCAACTTCCATTTCTTTCAAAATGTGTAGAAACAATGAAACTTTTTCTTTTTTTGAGATGGAGTCTTGCTCTGTCACCAGGCTGGAGTGCAGTGGCATGATCTCGACTCACTGCAACTTCTGCCTCCTGGGTTCAAGTGATTCTCCTGCCTCAGCCTCCCAAGTAGCTGGGACTACAGGCACATGCCACCACACCCAGCTAATTTTTGTATTTTTAGTAGAGACAAGGTTTCACCATGTTGGTCAGGATGGTCTCGATCTCTTGACCTTGTGATCCGCCCGCTTCCAAAGTGCTGGGATTACAGGCGTGAACCACCATGCTTGGCCACAAGAAAACTTTTGACTTTGTAGAAATGGTAGGAGGTAGTCTCCTTAGACACATGCCTACAAGGTGGCTATTATCATTGCCTGCCATAGAGAAAAAGTTAAATTATTGGTCTATTGAGAAGTCATGTTTTCAAACTTGGGGATAAGAAGAATGTCCCTGTCTAATTTGGAAATACACTGAGGCTGATAATGGAGACAAGGATTACAGTGAAACAGAATTTATGTGCTTTTTCTACAGAACTGCTTGGTGGTCTTTGAAGACCCCATAAGGAGCATAGAAAAGGATGGGCAGACTAGACCTCGGTTGTTTGATGTTATGTGGACATTGTGAAAAAACTCATTAAAAAAAGGACTTAACAGATGGGCTTAGATTCATTCCAGAAACGTGTTATTTAAAAAGTAATAAGAGTAAAGCAGGTTTAAAACTATAAAAAACAAACAAACAGAAAGTGGCAACAGAGCTTTCTCAATTTCTCTTCTAAACTGGTAGTTTATTTGTAATCCAATTTAAGATTTTAAAATTTAAAATTATCTCTGTGCTTTAAAACAGTTTTCTATGTGAAACAAAGGTTTAGCTTATAATGCCATCCAATATACTTCAGACTATGTAGAATGATAGCCATTTTGGACATAACTAGCTCATGTAACTAATTTATTGATACAGAGGATCTCACTGAGAAACATCTGGTTTACCAAAAGAAGTCTTTAGATGCAAAGTGGGTGGGCACTCGGAGAGCTGCAAACTACCTCTCGCACATCTAAAAGCTTGCTCTTGCTAGTGTATTACATGGCAAAATTTTAAACGGGTTTCATAGAATGTATGTATTTACTATATATTATTACCTTTTCTCCAGAGAATCAGTACCAATAAAAGATCTATCTATCTATCCATCCAATTTTCTATCTATCCATCCGTCCATCTGTGTATCTACCTACCTATCTATCCATCCTTCTATTTAATCCATCCATCCGTCTATTATCTATCTATCCATCCTTCTATTTAATCCATCCATCCATCTATTATCTATCTATCCATCCTTCTATCTATCTATATTTCTATTATCTATCCATCTGTCATCCATCTATTGAGAAAATTATTTGAAGGAATTTGTCCACACGATTGGGGCTGCAAGGCTGAGATCTGCAGAGCAGGTGTCAGGCTAGAGACTCAGGACAGATTCAGTGTTGCAAACCCAAGCCCAAAATCTGCTGGAAACTCAGGCAGGGTTTCTATATTGCAGTCTGGAGACAGAACTCCTTACCTGGGAAAGCTCAGCCTTTGCTCTGAAGGCCTTTAACTGTTTGGAAGAGGCCCATTCATGTTAAGGAAGGTTGTCTACTTTACTCAGAGTCTACTGATTTATGTGTTAATCACATCTAACACACACCTTCACAGCAACATCTAGAGAGTGGCCAGACAACAGGGCACCGTAACCAGGCCACGTTGACACATAACATTAGCCACTAATTCCAGTAAGGACTCCACATTAAAATACCTTCATTGAGAACATTGTTAGCTCAGTGTCATCAACTTGGGCTGACACCAGGATCAGTGTAATGTGGGCTTGACTGACAAGAGGACACCTGTGGCCAGGCACGGTGGCTCATGCCTGTAATCCCAGCACTTTGGGAGGCTGAGGCAGGCAGATCACTTAAGCTCAGGGTTTGAGAGCAGCCTGGCCAACATGGTGAAAGCCTGTCTCTACTAAAAATACAAAACTTAGCTGGGCATGGTGGCAGACCCCTGTAATCCCAGCTACTCAGGAGGCTGAGGCGGGAGAATTGCTTGAATCTAGGAGGTAGAAGTTGTAGTGGGCTGAGGTCACATCACTGCACTCCAACCTGGGCAACAGAGCAAGACTCCATCTCAAAAAAAAAAAAAAAAAAAAAAAAAGACAGCTTTAAAACAAAGTGAATTTTAGAGTTTTTCTATTACACATGAGAGAAATAAGGATATCCTAAAGGCTCTAGGCAGTTCAGAGAAGTATTAGTAGAAAAGGGAACAGAAAGAGTTAAAAACCTCCTACCATATCATTGACTAGAAAGAAACATATCATTGCTATTTTTTATTAAATTTAGATAATAGCTACTTAATTAGTCCTGTTGTATTTATGTTTTTTAAAAAGGCTTACATTTAAGTGTCTTACAAATATACAACAATGTAGCTTACACAATTTAAGAATCCAATAAACAATTAAATAAATGTCTGTACCAGAGGACAGAAACATTCTAAAAATATTGTTTTCTCATATATTATTTGTTAACCCTGCTATGAGTTACTCTTGATCGCTACTATTACCTAGTACTACTATTTTGTTTAAATAACAGTATTTATGTAACATAAAATCTCAAACAACATACAAATTTTAAACAAATACCTATTTTTCATATTTTCATGTTAAAGTAATAACACATGTGTATATAAGTATTTATTATATATTATGTTACTGTGGGTGGTGGTAGCTGTTTTTTAGTCTTTTAAAAAATATTTTATTTTATTTTATTTTCTTCAACTTTTATTTTAAGTTCTGGGGTATATGCATAGGATGTTCAGGTGTTACATAGGGAAACACATGCATGGTGGTTTGCTGTACAGATCAACCCGTCACCTAGGTATTAAGCCCAGCATCCACTAGTACTTCTTCTTGATGCTTTCCCTCCCTCTTACCCCACCTCCCCTAATTTTTAGTCCTTTCTTTTGAGATGGGGTCTCGCTCTATTGCCCAGGCTGGAGTGCAGAAGCGTGATCTTGGCTCACCGCAATCTCTGCCTCCTGGGTTCAGGCAATTCTCCTGCCTCAGCCTCCTGAGCAGCTGGGATTACAGGCATGTGCTACCATACCTGGCTAATTTTTTGTAGTTTTAGTAGAGACAAGATTTCACCATTTTGGCCAGACTGGTCTGGAACTCCTGACCTCGAGTGATCCTCCCACCTCAGCCTCCCAAAGTGCTAGGATTACAAGCATGAGCCACTGCATCCAGCCTGTTTTTTAGTCTTATATGGGTCTGTCCCAGGTTGATTCTCTAAATAGTTGGTTATTTTGCCACTGGCCAGATATAGCCAGGAGCTGGAGGGAGGGGAGTCTGTGGCTATAACCCATAGAGATAAAGGTCACAGAGCAGAGCAGAGGTGGGTGAAGAATGGGGTTGGAGAAGCAGACAGCAGCCCTCTGAGTCGCTGGCTTGTTGTTGGTATTAATAAGATCTCAGTGGTCCAAGACCACCAACAGCACAGCTCCATTGACAGTTCAGCAGGGAAATGGAGAGTTCCAATTTCCACAAAGGTACCAGGGTTTCCCAGGGCTGCTTCCTAATCTCCTTTCAAGAAATGGCGCACTTCTCACGTCCCCGAGAGCGTCAAGTGAGTGCAACTTTTCATTCTTGTGCCTATGTTCAAAAGCGTGCAATAATCTTGTGCTTCAATTTTCTCTTCATCCTGTGGCTCAATTTTCTCTTCATCTGTAAAATGAAAAAAAAAAGAGTACAGATTTGTTGAGGGATTTAGGATAAAAAATATGAAGGTACTTTGAAAAATATAAGAATTGAATGATTTATTGGCATTTCTCTTTTCTGCCATTCAGGCCTCTGGAGCACTTTTCAAAAAATAATAACATTCTAAAGTTGGATATTTGGTTCTAAATAAGAAGTAAGAATCATCATAATGATGTCAGACATTTATTGAGGGCTGACCGTGTTCCAAGAGAGTCTGTGGGACGTGTTTTCCATGGTTTATCTGCCTTAATCCTCAGAACAACTGCAGGAAGTTATACTATTGATGTATGTTGCAGACTAAGAAAATAAGGCTTAAAGCATTAAATAACTTGGCCCAAGTTTCCATAACAAGTAAGTAAGAGATCTAGGATTTGAACCCAGGCAGCCTTTAGGCCACTAAGCACTCTGACTTTCTAATCATAGCACTTTGTAAAGCCAAGGTAACAACTAGGTGACTATTTCCTGTAGGGAGATTTTTTTTGATAAAATATTGCAGAATGGTGATGATGTACACAGTGGGGAAAGTTAAACCCCATCAAGATTTGTGATTCAAGCACCCCATCTGTATCAATGTAGAGTAATGATAGAGGTTTTTTTTTTTTTCAATTATCATGCAAAAAAAAAAAGAGAAAGTCTGTGGGCTAGAAACTCAAAATTGAAATCAGTTACTGAAGCTGGCAGCCCACTGGGTTGTGAATCTAGAAACAGTCAAAGGAAGCAGAGAGTTCGTTTTCTGCAGAGTGGTGGGAAGGCCAGAACGGAGCCAGGGAGGAATGTGGCTCCCTCTTATAAGAGAATATAAAATGCTTCCATCAACCCCTGCGTAACTGAAAATACAAGATGAGAGAAGGCAAATACAGCCTTGTATCCAGCATCTGGCCATTTTACTAAGTGGCTCAGTGACTAGAACTAAAATATCCCCAGTTATCTCTGTAGGACCAACACCTGAAAGCCCATGGTAAGATGTGGTTCTCAACCGGAGATCCTAAGAGGGCACGTAGAGAAAGAAACCACTAGAAAGGGAATGGTGAGTACAGGGTCACTGCAACAAAATGAAACGAAACAAAAATAAACCAATACCTGTTAAAAAAAATAAAAAATCAAGAGATGAAATCACTTAAGAGAAAGTGAAATCAATGATGTAATCTGAAAATGATTTAAAAAGTCACTATGCTGAATATCTTCTAAGAGTTAAAGGAAAGATGAATCAAATTTAAAAAAAAAAAAAGATGAATCAAATTTTTTTTAAAAGGACAAGAAATTAAGAACTTGAACCAAGAAGAAAAAAAAAAGAACAGACAGATTTGAAAAAGAACCATTTAGAAATTTTGTATTAAAAGGATAAAGCAGCTAATTACTGCAATTTACAAAGCCCAATCGATGGGATAAACTCTAGATTAGATGGCTAAAGAGAACATTGATGAACTGGAAGGTCATTATGAAGGAACTCATCTGGAATATAGCACAGGGTGATAAAATATCCAAATGGCCAACAATACAAGAACATGCTTGACATCAGCCTCAGGTTTTGAAGAAACATACATATTGGTTATAAGTCAGTCCTAAAACAAAATGAAACAGAAATGCTGAAAACAGAGGGATATAAGAAGCTGCCATATGTAAAACTGAACAAATGCTATATTAGTCAGGGTTCTCCAGATAAACAGAACTAATACAATGTAGGCATAGATAGAGATTTCTTATAAGGAATTGGTTCACATGATTATGGAGGCTAAGTCCCAAAACCCACAGGGTGAGTTGGCAAGCTGGAGACTCAGCAGAGCCCCAGCAGCCTCCAGACCCAGGAAGAGCCGATGTTTCAATTTGCATCTGAAGAGAGGAAAATGCTGATGTCCTGGTTTGCAGGCAGGTAGGAGGAATTGTTTCTTACTTGGGGGAGGGTTTGCCTTTCGGTTCTAGTCAGGCCTCTTGGTGGATTAGATGAAGCCAACCTACATGGGAAAAATTATCTGCTCTTATCGGTCTACTGATTTAAATATCAATTCATTCAAAAGACCCACATGTAAAAACCCAGAATAATGTTAATCAAATATCTTGTCACCCTGTGTCCCAGTCAAGTTGACACATAAAGCTAACCATTGCAACTCGCCTTGGGAAACTTAACAGACATAGCACCCTGGTCAGCCAGGGAAACAGAGGGAGGAAGTGCTCTTTCTTGGCAAGAAAGGAGAATAGATCCTAAGCATGGAGGTCTGTAGGTACAGACGGCTGGAGTTCTGGGTACTGTATTAGAAAACACTTGTGCTTTGAAGCCAGAGTTGCCTGAGTGAGATTCTCTCCTATCAGCTATATGACTTTGGATATGTTACTTAATTTCAGTTTTCTCATCTCTTAAAAGAGACTAATAATAGTACCTATCTCAAAGGAATGTTGAGAGGATTTTAAAAGATGATATATAAAATCCTCAGCAAAAATCTGACCTATAATAGATCTCTAATGGTCAGCACTGGAGTGTGGACAGTTCATCCATCACTGGTGACAACATGACTGGGGAGGACTGTGCAGAATGAGAACCAGCGGACAGCAGGTCTAAATCCTGCTCTGCCTCCTACTAGCTGTGAAGCTTCCATTCCTCTTTCACACGGTGTTTGCCTCTCATCTACAAAGTGAGCGTGGTACACCTACCTCCAGACCCGTGTTTCTGCACTGAGGGACACTCCCCCTGCCCAATGTCCAGTGACATTTGGCTATGTCCAGAGGCAGTTTTGGTTGTCACTGCTGGGTTGGGGGTGCTAATGGCATCTAGTAGGTAGAGGCTAGGGATGCGGCTGAACATCCCACGTTGCCCAGGACAGTCCCCTACAACAAAGAATTATTCGGGCTGATGTGTCAGTTGTGCTGAAATTGAAAAACCCTGGGATGAAAAACTTAAATGAGATCATGTTTATAAAAGGCTCGGCTTAAGAGATAAAAATGAAGGCTATGATCCTCCTCTTCCTCCTCCTCCCATGAAAGTGATTAGGCCAGGCACAGTGGTGTGCACCTGTAGTCCCAGCTACTTGGGAGACTGAGGATGGAGGAGTGCTTGAGCCCAGGAGTTGGAAACTGCAGTGAGCTATGATCGTGCCACTGCACTCTAGCCTGGGAGACAGCATGAGACTGAGTCTCTAAAAAAAAGATGGAGGGGGGAAAGAAAGAGTGATCAGATAGACAGTGGGTAGGTTCCTGCTCTTCTTTCCCATGCCCTCTTCCTGCCATGGCTGGGGACTAGCAAGGAGAGGGACATGTGACTGTCCCACTGCAGCATTGCCCCTGCCCAGAGCCCAGGAGGAAGGGGATCCACTTGTGGCTTTGCATAAAGAGAATCTGCCAGCTGTGAGCCAAGTTCTGGAACTCAGCTTCCGGGCAGCGGCCTCTGGAATGCTTTCTGGCTCTCTCTGCAGACCCAGCCTCCTGCAGCTCCTTGGCTAACCTGGCAGGAACCTCAGACCAGGCCCAGGAGGCTGCAGCCAACTGCAGCCCCCTGATGGGCTGCCACCCCACCTCCGCAGCTGCTGGTGGGATTTGGCTCAGACCTTAGTCATGACCTGTCCATGGACTGACTTCTTTAAAATTCAATAAACCTTTTCTTTACAATTATGTCTATGCTCATCCTGGGTGCAGGCACTGGAGGAGGAGGAGACACTAGGAATGAAAGCTTAAGGGACAGAAAAGAAACACCCAGTTCCTCTGCATAAGCTGTCTCGCTGTGTTGTCCTTGGCCTTGAGTCTTCCTGTGGCCTGTGACTAATGATCACACCCCTGAAATTTCCCAGGACAGAAAAGACCCAATCATATGATCCCAGAAGCAAAACAGCAACACAACCGGTGTTCTCCACCAACGTGCGTGTGATAGCTCGAGCCAGTTCTCCAAGCCATTCCCATCAGCCCGGGGTTCACAAGACAGTCCTCGGCCGGATTTCAAAGGTGGGGGCAGGCTGGGTTCATGCCTGTAATCCCTACACTTTGGGAAGCCAAGGTGGAAGGATCATTTGAGGTCAGGGGTTTCAGACCAGACTGGGAAACATAGCAAGACACTGTCTCTATGAAAAAAAAAAAAAATACAAAAATTAGCCAAGCTTGGTGTTACATGTCTATAGTCCTAGCTACTCACTTGAGGACAGAAGGATCACTTGAGGTCAGGAGTTCCAGACAAGCCTGGGCAACTTAGTGAGACCCTGTTTCTAAAAATAATAATAATAATACAAAAATTAGCCAAACTTGATGTTATGTGTCTATAATCCCAGCTAGTCGCTTGAGGATGGGAGGATGACTTGAGCCCAGGAGTTCAGGGCTGCTGTGAGCTGTGATCGTGCCACTCCAGCCTAGGTCACAGAGAAAGACCCTGTCTCAAAAAACAAAAGGCGGGAGGCGGGGCCAACAGACCACACTCAAATCCCTCAAAAGGAGAATTGCTACTTTTCATTTGTTTAGCTACAGTAGAAAAAAGTCTAATCACATAACTTTCCCCGGGACTGCAGAAGATTTTTCCTTTGAAGCAGTTCTCCACAATAACCCTGTAATCGAAACAAAGGCTGTGCTTCTCACACGGAGCATATTTTCTCTCGGAGAATCACAACTGGGTGTGCAAGGCCAGAGCCAGGCTTCCTTCCCACAACAGGCTTTCCTTGCCTGCCTGGGGTTGAAACTTTTTTTTTTTTCCACAAGAGAGTCATAAACACATAGATACCAAAGAGTTAATTTGCGTTTTTTAAACCTCCTTCCCAAAGCCTGCTCTCATTCCTGCATAAAATCCCCATGTCCAGACATCAAATCAGTAAACCCTGTTGCCTGTCAGAGAATACAATGTCAGGCCATTAGTATGTTAATAAGTCCGGAGGGCGACAGGTGGCCTACTAGACAGCTCAATTAAGCTGCTCATTAAACACACGCTAACGAACAGCCGAGGCAGGGCCTGAACAGCACCATTCTGTAATGACATGATGTCAGAGTGAACAAATGAGGAAAAATAACAAAAACATTACAGCAGGGACAGACGCCACTAATAAGGACCCCTCGCACTACAGCAGCCCGCAAATCAATGAGTCACCGGGATCAAAAAACTCGACCCAACATTCTCAGGAGACTGAGTGCAGCAAGATTTTTTCGGTCACTACTAAAAAAAAAAAAAATAATAAGCCCAACCCCAACCCTAAAATTATCACAAAATATCACAAATTAACCGCTTTAAAAAAATTAAAAAGAGCCAAGTTTCTTTGACACGGAGCTAATCACGAAGTCTGAGAAATTTGTATTGCTGGGTTTAAATGAAAATCATAATTTAATGGGATCATCATTTACATTTGATTGGCAGCCTCTTTTTATAAGCCCACAGGTTGGAACCATTTCTCTGCTCCGGTACCCAGGAAGTAGAAGGGTGCGGTGGAACGGAAAGAGACTGTAGTCAAATTCTTAGGTGAAGATTCTGCTTGTCATTATTTTATGAGAAGGGACTTCCAGCAGCTGCTAGAGGTTTCTTCATTTTCAAGTAAGGCACTTCCTGAATAATAAAAAATCAAACCTCCATCAGGCATGGCTCTGACATTGGAGATATATGTTGCTAAACTAATAGGCTGGCTGGCCATTAGGAGAGCATGACCTTGGCTCTTATCTTTCGTCAAGTTAACAGCTGACACCTCCTCTGCATGTGGACTTTCTTCCAGGCCTAAGGTAGGTGCTGCTCGTCTAACTGGGCTGAGCTGAAGGCAGGCAGGAAGCCAGTGCAGCTGGGCTGAAGGAGCTGAAGCAGAGTCCCTTGGAAGGATGGTTCTTCTCATGTTGGTTGAACTTTCTCTGTACACATCTATGGTTCAAATCTATGAGTGAGGCAGGTAAGGCTCTCACCTTAGACCCTGAGCAGGTCACCTTTATCCCTGGCTCTTTTCCTTATTCATATATATTTTATTTTTAGACAGAGTCTCTCTCTGTTGCCTAGGCAGGAGTGCTGTGGTGTGATCATGACTCGAGGTAACTTCAAATTCCTGGGCTCAAGTGATCCTTTGGCCTCAGCCACTGGAGTAGCTGAAACCACAGGCATGTGCTGCCATGCCTGGTTAATTTTTAGAAATTTTTTTTAAGGGATGGGGTCTTCCTATGTTGCCCAGGCTAGTCTCAAACTTTTGGGTTCATACGATCCTCCTATGTCTGCTTCCCAAAGTGCTGGGATTACAGGTGTGAGCCCTTGGACTCAGCTCCTTATTCATAAAATGTGATTGGACTGGGTATTCTACTTGCCTTTTCCATTCTAGAAAGGACTTCAGCACAAAATACATAAAATCCTCATAGAATTTGCCATTTGCTTGAAAAGAAAAACTAGTGGCTGAAAACGGTCCAAAGAATTCAAGAACACAGTGTAGCGTGTTACCTAGAAATACAAGAAGAATTGAAAAGCAGGAGACATCAGGGGTTTGTAAGGGCTCCAGGCCAATTCCTGAAATCAGCTGGGCCTGAGTGGGTGGAGCAGACGCAGGGAGAGGGCAGAGTTTCTGCCGACCTTGCAGCGTGAGTAGGATGGAAGGGCAGGAGGGATATGTCCAAGCGACACAGGGAGGCATGAGCATGGGGTGTGCGTGCCTCTGGGTGTGTGGGGACAGTGGGATGGGGGTAAACTGCGATCAGACTTGCTACGCGGAGGCAAGTTTTGGGGTGGGGGACAAAGCCAGAGGAGACAGATGTGCAGGGGCAGAGGCGAGAGGCATTTGGCGAGTCCAGAGGCCACTGCAATTTTGTCTCAGCAGCTCTAAGGTCCATCTTCAGACTGGTGGATGTGAGAGCATGCCGTCAACCAATAGACATTTACTGAGGTCCCCTCTTTGCTTAAGGAACTGTGGGGAATACAAAAAATGAGAATATTCTGGACCTGGCCTCAGGGAGTTTATAATCAAGTCATTCCTCCAACTAATATTTTTTCAGGGACTTCTTTTTGCCAGGCTCTGCCCTAGTTGCTGAGAATAATGGCAAATAATGGCTTCTTGGTCCCCAGCTCTCATGAGTTTATAGTCGAGTGGAAGAGATGGGTATATTATTTGACTAACTCCATTTCAAGTCAAACTGTGATAAATGTTGTGTCTGAAGTGGGAACAGAGACTTGTAGGAACACAGATAAGGGTGTGGTTAAGTCCATCTGTGAGAATCACAGAAACTTCCAGACACCTTCAAGGGCTCCAGAGCAGGACTGTCCAGTAGAAATGTTCTTTATCTGCATCATCCAATGTGGTAACCACGTTTGGCTATTGAGCTCTTGAGATGTGGCTGGAGTGACTGAGAAGCCAGATTCCTCATTTTAATCCATTGGAATTCAAATAGTCACGTGGGGCTAGTGGCCACCATATTGGATAGCACAGCTGTGAAAGGGTTAGTGTGGATGACATGGCCGGTGGTGCGTTTGATGTGGAATGAAGTCTTCTTCCTTACAAAGGGTGCTTTCCCTCTATGCAAGGGTAGCGACATCCTAGAAGCCAGGGAAATAGCTGTTCCTTCAGTAATGCTACATCCCGTTGGCCAACATCGCACTGACTATCTTCACAGGCCACACACGGCGGGTGTATTGATCGATGCTGGCATAGACACACTGATTGGTAAAAAATGAAAAAGAATTTAAAATCTGGAACATCTTCTCTTCTCTTCTAGTCTGAGTTCAAGTCTCCCCTCTTCTGGTAATGTTTGGTTTTCCCTGGACCATCTTGGAGAGCCAAGAACCTTAAAAGCAGCACAAGCCTGCCCACCAGGGGGCAGCACATGGCCAGGAGGTCGCTCACTGGGCTCATCAAGCTCCATCTGGCTAGGGTGGTTTTCTGAGAAATGGGAAGAATCGCTTCAGTCCTCCTTTAGAATTAGTTCTTAAGTTTTCTTTCCTTCGTTGCTCCCGTTATATGCTCCACAGCAAGTGAAGAAATGAGGAAACAGATTTCTCCTCCCATATTAAAGCAAAGCTAATGAAATGGCCCTGGACACTGGAAAAGTCTTTGGCTTTGGATTTGCTTATGCGATCATTTTTATGATGAGGATAGAAAAGGAAGAGTCCCAAGCCCAAGGCCGTAGAGAGGAGGTGAGTGGGGATTTCTACTCAAGGATGGAGAGTTGATGCAGGGGCCGGCCTCCAGTCGCTCCTGAAACCCCACTAAAGCCACAACAGGGAGATGCTTTGGAAGACATATAAACCTATGGAATGAAGAGAACAGAGGCAACGATAGTAGCAATACAATCTAGAAGTTTGGAAAGTCAATGTAAGTTTGGTAACTTGATGTTGAATATTAGGTGTCCACTTGATGGGACTGAGGGATGCCTTGGTGGCTGGTAAGGTATTGTTTCTGGGTGTGTCTGTGAGGGTGTTGCCAGAGGAGATTGGCATTGACGTTGGTGGGCTGGGAGAGGAAAACCCACCCTCTCTGTGGGTGAGCACCATCCAATCAGCTGCCAGCGAGGCTAGAGCAGAGCAGGTGCAGAAGGGGAAGGTGGGATGAGCTGGCTTGCTGAGGCTTCCGGCCCACCTTCTTCCCGCGCCAGACGGTTGCTTCCGCTCCTCCTACTCTTGGACGTCACATTCCAGGCTCTCTGGCCTTTGGACTCTGGGACTTGCATCAGCAGATTCCCTGAGGGTTCTCAGGCCTTTGGCCACAGACTAAAGTTTGCAATGTTGGCGACCCTGGTTTTGAGGCTTTTGGACTTGGACTGAGCCACTACCAGCTTCTCTTCCCCAGCTTGCAGATGGCCTATTGTGGGACTTCACCTTGTAATCATGTGAGCCAGTTCTCCCTAATAACGTCCCTTTTACATACACATACATCCTATTGGTTCTGTCTTCTGGAGAACCTGGACTAATGCAGTAACTGAGGCAACAGAGCTGAGAAAGCAGAACCATAAGCACCCAGTGGGGCAAGCTAGAGCCAACCCAGTTGACTGGTGCCCAGAAATTGGCGGCACCAGAGACCTATGGAAGTGGGAATCAAGGTGGAGCTACAAGCAGACGGACACATTAAAAGTCCTTTAAGTCCTTTTCAGAAGTAGTCAGATCCCCAGCCTTCCTCTCTTAGCCTTCGATGTCAGGAAGGAGAAATGTTCACATTCCACATGTTGAGATCTCTGGCTACTTTCCCAATCTTGTTTCCAGAATAATGATAATAAGGACTATAGGTTCCATGGGAGAGTTTGTAAAGCCTTCACTGCAGCTCTTCCAATAGCATGAGAGAAAAGACTCATAGATCCTGCCATCCAGGATTCCCCAGGGAAATGGCCCAGGCATGCCACTGTTCTCAAGGCCAAAGTTGACAAGCCCCATGTAAATGCACAGAGCTTGCCATCAGCCCCAGTCTTCAATACGGGGGACAGTTAAGGATCATTTGGTACTTGAGAACAGCCTCTAAGGCAGAACCAGAGAAAGGCGGAAAATAACTCGGAGCTAATGTAAGTTATAGAAGCTATGAAGGAAGAAGAAAGGTTTAAAAATTATTAATCATTACTATTCTCAGAGAATAAGGAGAAGCTACTGCCTTCTTGAAATAAGGATAAGATACTAATTTTATTTTTAATTGACAGATAATTGTATTTATTTTATGGGCTGCAGTGTGATGTTTCAGTACATGTATACATCATGGAATGATCAATTCAGTCTAATTAACATATTCATCACCTCGAATAGTTATCATTTATTTGTGGTAAGAACATTTAAATCTACTCTATCTATTCTTAAATATAATGTATTATTAACTATCGTCACCATGCTGTATGACAGATCACCAAAACCTATTTCTCCTGTCTTTGTGCCCTTTGACCAACATCTCCCCTCTCTCCATTCTTTTTTCCTCTCCTGCCTCAGCATCTGACAACCGCCATTCTTCTATTTCTATGAATTGGACTTTTTAAGATTCAACATATAAATAAGATCATGTGGGGCCAGGCGCGGAGGCTCACACCTGTAATCCCAGCACTTTGGGAGGCCAAGACGGGTGGATCACCTGAGGTCAGGAGTTTAAGACCAGGCTGATCAACATGGAGCAACCCCTCTCTACTAAAAAATAGCCAGGCATGGCAGCACATGTCTGTAATCCCAGTTACTTGGGAGGCTGAGGCAGGAGAATCACTTGGACCCAGGAGGCAGACGCTGCGGTGAGCCAAGATTGCACCATTGCACTCCAGCCTGGGCAGTAAGAGCAAAACTCTGTTTCAAAAAAATAAAAAAAATCACATTATGTTTCCGCTCCAAACCAGGAGTTCTCTTGGACTTAGCCAAATGTCCACCAGGTTCATTTATGTTGTAGTAAATGACAGAAGTCCCCTTCTTTTTTTAAGGCTGGGTAGTATCGCATTGTGTGTGTGTGTGTGTGTGTGTGTGTGTGTGATTTTTCATATGCATTCATCAGTAGATGGTCACTTTGGTTGTTCCATATCTTGGCTATTGTGAAGAATGCTGCAGTGAACACGGAAGTGCAGACTTCTCTTTAACATACTGACTTCAGTTCCTTTGGATATATACCCAGAAGCGGGGTTGCTGGATCAATAATTCTATTTTTAGTTTTTTCAGGAACCTCCATACTGTTTTCCATAATAGCTATACTAATTTACATTCCTACCAGCAATATACAGGGGTTCCTTTTCTCTGTATCCTCGCCCATGCTTACCTTTCAACTTTTCCTAATAGCCAGTTGAACATGTAGGAGGTAATATCTCATTGTGGTTTTAATTTTCATTTCTCTAGTGATTAGAGATGTTGAGCATTTTTCATTCATCTTTTGCTCATTGTATGTTTCTTTCGAGAAATGTCTATTTAGGTCTTTGGCTGATTTTAAGGGGGTTATCTGTTTCCTTGTTTTTCAGTAGTTTGAGTTCTTTGTATATTTTGAATATTAACCCCTTATGCAATGCATATAATTTGCAGATGTTTTCTCCCAATCTGTAGGTTGCCTCTTCACTCTACTAATTGTTTCCTTTGCTTTGCGGAAGTTTTTTAGTTTTATGCGATCCATTTGTCTATTTTTGCTTTTGTTGCTTTTGTAAGATGCTAATTTTAAACAAACATTCAGAGAACAAAGAAAAATGCTTATAGAAACAGAAGTGAAAAAGTTAAGAAAATCTCTCAGCATATGGAGCAAAAACACAGAAAATAGGAGGGAAGAAATAATGAACTTATAGAACCACACCAGAATGTCTAACATGCAAATGTGGAAAGCAGATTTAGAGAATGGAAGGCAAGTGTTCGTAGAAGTAATTCGTGAAAACTTCCCAGGTATCAAGTTCCTGACTCAAGTTCCCAAGGTATCAAGTTCGCAGGTATCAAGTTTCACAGTTGTACCTAGCACAATGGATGGCTGAAAACGGATTCACTGAGACACATCATTGTGAAATTTCATCATGATTGGAATAAAGAGACGATCCTACATGTTCCCAGACAGAAAAAAGATAACATGCTTTATATAAAGGATCAAGAATCAGAATGGCATTGGACTTCTCCAAAGCAATATGGTAGAAGATAATGGAGAAATATTTCACAATTTGAAGAAAAAATATTTCTAAAGGCAGAATTCTATACCCAGCAATACTATTAATCAAATATAAGTATAAAAAACAGGTTTTCAGACATTCCAGGCCTTATAATAAAGCTATTGGAGGGTTTTTTAAAAAATAAAAAAGAGTAAATTTTTAAAAGAGGAAGATGTGTGCTCCAGGAAACAGACACTCCATCATAGAAGAAAGGTTAAGGAAATCTGTACCAATACAATAACTGCATAGCAGACTTACAGGGCAAAAATCTAGAATGTTCTGGAAGAGACTACTTCAAAAAGATGGAATTATTGTGCCTGAACACATTGAGGAAAGGGGAGAGTTTAGGGACAAATTATTAAAACAGACAAAAAAGTTGCCTTTGCTTATAAAAAACAAAGTGTCTACCTATATGGATTACAGAAAGTAAGTCAGGTATGAAACAAAGGTAGAGGTGTCTATCTTATGGATTAGAGAAATTAAGTCAGGTAAAAAACAAAGGCAATTGTTAACCTCAGGAAAAGCATAAGTTGTTCAGAAATGGGAAAATAAACATAGTATTTATGGCTCAGCTATTCACAGCATTTACATAATTATAACAATGTAAACATTGTTAAAAAGTAAATTGAAGCTGGGTGCTCCAGCTTACACCTGTAACTTCAGTAGTTTGGGAAGCCAAGGTGGAAGGATCACTTGAGGCCAGGAAGGAGTTTGAGACCAGCCTGGGCAACATAGTGAAACCTGACTACACAAAAACTTTTTTTTTTAATTAGCCCGGAGTTGTGGTACATACCTGTAGTCCAGCTACTTCGGAGGGTGAGGCAGGAGGATCCCTTGAGCCCAGGACATTGAGAATTCAGTGATGCATAATCATGCCACTGTACTCTAGCCTGGGTGACAGAGTGAGACCCTGTCTTTAATAAGAAAAAATAAGTAAATTGAAGCACAATTTTAAAGAATACATTTGAGAGAACCATGATTCATTAACCAGGCAGCTCCAAACAAGGAGTGTTCAAAAGCTCACCAACAGAACACAAACCGGGAGGCTTTTATAGCACAGAATCAGAAGTAAAGCAAAGAAAATTAATTGGATATGGTCATACAGTTGCCTTATTTGGTTTATGCCTGTGTTACTCCATTCTTGCATTGCTACAAAGGCATACCTGAAGCTGGGTAATTTATAAAGAATAGAGGTTTAATTGGTTCATGGTTCTACAGGCTATACAGGAAATATGGTACTGACATCTACTTCTGGTGAGGCCTCAGGAAGCTTCCATTCATGGAAGAAAGTGAAGAGGAAGTCAGTGATTCACATGACAAGAGCGGGCATGGCAATGGGGGAGGAGGGGAGGTGCACACACTTTTAAACAACCAGAGTTCATGTGAACTTAGAGTGAGAAGGCACTCATCACCAAGGAGATGGCTATTTTTTTTTTTTTTTGAGACAGAGTCTTGCCCTGGTGCTCAGGCTGGATTGCAGTGGCACAATCTTGGCTCACGGCAACCTCCGCCTCCCAGGTTCAAGCGATTCTCCTGTGTCAGTCACCCAAGTAGCTGGGATTACAGGCTCACGCCACCACATCCGGCTATTTTTTTGTATCTTTAGTAGATGGGGTTTTAACCATGTTGGCCAGGCTGGTCTCAAACTCCTGACCTTGTGATCCACCTGCCTTGGCCTCCCAAAGTGCTGGGATTATAGGGGTAAGCCACTACACCTGGCCAGGGATGGCTGTTTGTGAGGGATCCACCCCCATGCTCCAATACCTCCCTCCCACCTCCAGCACTGGGGATTACTTTTCAACATGAGATTTGGGTGGGGACAAACATCCAAACCATATCAGTCTCACTGGAAAATCTCTAATTAAATAATTACAAGTTTTTTGCTATTTCTGATTGGTTGAGCTTAAATTCTGTTTTTCTTTAATATAAGCATTTACAAGAAATAGCTAAAGTTAAGTTTTGCTGATGTTTGCAAGTGAAGCAAGGTTTAGGTCACTTATGAGGCCTAACTTGTTTTGTCTGCTCAGAGATTCTTCAGGCCTGGTCTTCATTTTAATCTGCTTGAACAGCATTGAATATTAATTTGCAGAATTTCAATGAAACTGTAGAGGAGGAATGGAGGTAAGGTGTGTGTGTGAGTGTGTGTGTGTGTGCACGTGCGCACTTGCGCATACTCTTGTGTGTATATGTTGTGTGTTGTGTGAATGAGTATAATCCTTTTTTATCTGTAGAGGAAGTCAATATTTAATGTATCAGATGAAAACACCAAGAAATGGTAATGAATTCATGTTATTATTGCTATATGCGTGTAAATAGCAGAAGAATCCTTTAAAACGTAAGTGATTGCCTCAGGATTAGGAAATGGCAGAGGGAAGATGGGGAGCTGAGGAACTGCTCTCTCTTATAAGCTTTGAAATCTATCTGCCTGGGCACTGGGACTCTTGCCTATAATCCCAACATTTTAGGAGGCTGAAGCAGGAGGATTGCTGAGACAGGAGTTTGAGACTGGCCTTGGCAACATAGTGAGCCCCCATCCCTACAAAAAAATTAAAAAAAAACCAGCAGGGCAGGGTGGTGCATGCCTGTAGTCCCAGCTACTTGGGAGGCTGGGATGGGAGGATTGCTTGAGCCTGGGACAGTGAGGCTGCAGTGAACCAGGACATGTTACTGCACTTTTCTCTTGTACCATCTCCCCACCACTCTGACACACAATAAATCTAATTAGGGTGTTATGAAGATTTCAATACAAGTTTGACAAATAGATGAATAAGAGATTAATACAACCTCAAACTGCCCCATGTGTCCCATCTTCATGGAAATTGGTTTGTGAAGTCAAATTAGTTGGCTTTTTGGTTTTCTTTCTTTCTTTCTCTTTCTTTCTTTCCTTCCTTCCTTCCTCCCTCCCTCCCTCCCTCCCTCCCTCCCTCCCTCCCTCCCTCCTTCCTTCCTTCCTTCCTTCCTTCCTTCCTTCCTTCCTTCCTTCCTTCCTTCCTTCCTTCCTTCCTTCCTCCCTTCTTCCTTTCTTCCTTTCCTTCTTTCTTCTCTCTCTCTCTCTCTCTCGGGGTCCAGGTTGGAGTGCAGTGGTGCAATCACAACTCACTGTAGCCTTGACCTCCTGGCCTCAAGCGATCCTCTCACCTCAGTCTTTCATGTAGCTGGGACCACAGGTGTTGTGCCACTGTGCCCAGCTAATTTTTGTCTTTTTTGTAGAAATGGAGTTTCACCATGTTGCCCAGGCTGGTCTCAAACTCCTGAACTCAAGGGATCTGCCAGCCTCAGCCTCCCAGTGAGCAGGCTTTTCTCTTTGTTCTCACTTCATCCCTTTCTCCCTCCTGCATACCCCAAAGTTTAAGCCCCAGGTTATGCTACATCTCACTGATGAAGTCTTTCTGATCAAGGTTAGGCTTCCCAAATATAACTTCCTTGTGCTCTGTCATCCTCTTACTGCAAGGCACCAACAGCTCTTCTTAGCAATGTACTGAGTGCCTGGCACTTAGTACTATTTATTTTATTGGTCCAAGTTCCAGCTGGGGGCAGGTGCCCGGACTAAGACATCATTAGTACTCCTTGCATCTAGGAAAGACTCAGTTGGAACTTGTAGATTTGGCTCCTGAAACCACACAAAATAAAATGAAATCCTGAACATGTCTAAATAAATATGCACAAAAACATTTGGTTCCACTGAATGGTTATTTGATGAAATTGAAATGATTTTTCATTCTTCAGGCATGACAATCATTTTGTTTAAATAAAGACTTCTTAACTTTTGGAGGCATGTACTAAATGTGTACATATGAAATGGTATAATGTTTTGGATTTGCTTCAAGATAACCTGGTACCTGAAGAGAAATAGGTGACAGTGTAAGTAAAATCAGAGGACCAGGAATTTATGCTTTTTGTGACCCAATGATGATGGGTAAATAGAGATAATTTGTGCTATTTCCTCTATTTATAATTTGTTTGAAATTTTTATAATAAAATGTTAAATACATATTATATATTTATATATAAGATATAATTATAATATGTACTAAAATTATATGTAAGTACATATATATGCTTTCAATTATAGAATAAAGAGTGTTTGGCCTGGCTAGGCATGGTGGCTCACACCTGTAATTCCAGCACTTTGGGAGGCCAAAGCAGGCAGATCAGAGGTCAGGAGTTCTAGACCAGCCCGGCCAACATAGTGAAATCCCGTTTCTACTAAAATTACAAAAAATTAGCCAGGTGTAGTGGCAGGTGCCTGTAATTCCAGCTGCTTCAGAGGCTGAGGCAGGAGAATCTCTTGAACCTAAGAGGTGGAGGTTGTAGTAAGCCACGATTGCACCACTGCACTCCAGCCTGGGTGACAAGAGTGAAATTCCAACTAAAAAAAAAAAATGTTTGGCCTTAACTAGTTTCCTTTCTGGCTTAACCTCTTTCTCTTTACAGAGAAGATGTAAGAAAGTGAAATTACTTGCCCAAGGCCACAAAATGGCAGCCTGTGGCAATGCTGGGTGTGGACCTCAGGTCTAATCATTCGAAGTGTAGTGGACTCTGATTGCTGAGACAGAGGAGCTGGAGGGGGAGAAGTGCTAACTGCTTGATTCACTCATCTGAAAGCTTCAAGTCTGTTAAAAGTAGAGCCTGCCTAGTCAAAGTAATAGTCTCAGCGATTGTTATTCAATTATACCTTGGTGTGAATGAGTGTGATGTCCTTTTCTGAGAAATAACCCACCAAAGAACTACAGCAGAGAAAGTAGTAGAAGGTGGAGAAAGTTCAAGACTTGGAAGACAAGGGATTTAACCATAAATTTTATCTACTCAAAATGTAGAGCAGATGGGCCAGAAAATATTGACAGTGGCTATCTCTAGGTGTTAGGATAACAATTACTTTTGTTTTGTTTTTGATATTTTTTATATTTTCCCAGTTTTCTGCTTAACACACTTATTAATTTTATCGTTCATTTTTTGTTATCTAACACAGCTGTCCCCGACTTTTTGGCACCAGGGACCAGTTTCATGGAAGACAATTTTTCCACGGACGGGGTTGGGGGGATGGTTTCAGAATAATTCAAGTGCATTCCATTTATTGTGCACTTATTTCTATTATTATTACATCATGATATACAATGAAATAATTTTACAACTCACCATACTGTAGAATCAGTGGGACCTGAGCTTGTTTTCCTGCAACTAGACGGTCCCATGTAGGGGTGAGGAGAGACAGTGACAGATCATCAGGCATTAGATTCTCATAACAAGTGGCACTCTAGATCCCTCGCATGCATAGTTCACGATAGGGTTCATGCTCCCGTGAGAATCTAATGCTACTGCTGATTGGATGGGTGGAGCTCAGGCAGTAATGCCAGTGGCAGAGTGGCTGTGAACACAGAGGAAGCTTGGCTCGCTTGCCTGCTGCCCACATCCTGCTGTGCGGCCTGGTTCCTACGGAGCAATCGGAAACCTGGAGGAGACTTTGGTTTCATCAGGCAACGCTTGCCACCAGGAAGGCGTTGAGTGCCAGTTCCACACCCCATTCCCCCAGGTAGGGGAAGTCCTGGGCCTTGGGGTTTGCAGTCTAGCTTCCTGATAGTGTCTGTCAGGGGGTTGAAGAGCAAGCCTTGCCTTTATGCTACACTTTGCCCATTTTGATATTTCTTTTCTTGAGAGGCAAAGAGAGCTTCTGCAATGTTTGAGACCAAAATTCAGAACAGAGTAAGGCCCAGGAATCCCATCAAGCAAGGTCCATTGCCCGTTCTGCTAAGATTCAGATCATCGTCGAGAATATAAATGGCTTCCTGGGCCACGGTCTTAATCTTTCTATACCTTTGTGAGGTTTCTGTTAATGGTAGAATCTAGATGAAGGATCGTTTGGGCCACTTCATAAATGTGGGTAGTGATTTTATTCAGAGTAAGAGATGATTTTGTTCAGATTAGGAGGCCAAAAGTCTAGAACAGGGCAAGAGCAGAAAGTCTGGTTAGGCAAGAGGAAAATGGTTTAAAATAGAGAACTTCATCATTTGGCAAGCTTTTAAATTTCTTGGAGTATGCAAAATACAGATGCCTGGACTTTACCCAAGACCTACAGAATATAAACCAACAGGACAGTTTCCATGTATCTGCGCCCAGCTATTCCCCCAAGAGAAATCAGGGGACGTTAGGGGTGGCCATAATTCCAGGCAGGATAGTGGGTCTCTGATCTTGGTTTGCTGAGATACCATATTGCTTTCTTTTCTCTGTCTCTCTCTCTCTCTCTCTTTCTCTCTCTCTCCCTCCCTTTTCAAAAGTAGATGTTACCTTTCTGATTCAATGCTTGATTGCTAACTGGGCTGAACCAGAACTGTCACTCTAGTTAGTCTAGGTGTGGATGGAATTCGGTAATCATGGCCATTAGAGCTAGAATATAAGAGGTAATTGATGTAACTGCATGAGGAACCAGAGACCCAGCGGTGAAAAGTTCCTTGCCCAGATCTCCAAACTCACATCCAGGTTTCTCCCTGCCTACCCTCATCTCTTACAACCCAGCATTATTTTACAGCAGACTGTGGGCCCCAAAGCACAGCTGTGGACAAGAGGGTGCTGTGCATTGACTCTGAGGTCTCAAGGCCACCCCGGGCTTGGTCAGGGTTTGTGGTTGTGGGACATTGCATTTACCTGCTTTTTTTTTTTTTTGACAGAGTCTCACTCTCTCACCAGGCTGGGATACAATGGCACAATTTCGGCTCACTGTAACCTCCGCCTCCTGGATTCAAGTGATTCTCCTGCCTCAGCCTCCCGAGTAGCTGGGACATGCCACCACACCCAGCTAATTTTTGTACTTTTAGTAGAGATGAGGTTTCACCTTGTTGGCCAGGATGGTCTCGATCTTGTGACTTTGTGATCTGCCCACCTCGGCCCCCACAAAGTGCTGGGATTACAGGCGTGAACCACTGCACCTGGTGGCATTTGCCTGCTTTGAGGGCTCCCAAAAACCCACTTCCTGGCCGGGCACAGTGGCTCACGCCTGTAAACCCAGCACTTGGGGAGGCCGAGGTGGACAGATCACTTGAGTTCAGGAGTTTGAGATCAGCCTGGCCAACATGGTGAAACCCCATCTCTACTAAAAATACAAAAATTAGCTGGGTGTGGTTGTGGGTGCCTGTAATCTGAGCTACTCAGGTGACTGAGGCAGGAGAATAGCCTGATCCCAGGAGGTGGAGGTTGCAGTGAGCCGAGATCGCACCACTGCACTCCAGCCTGGACAAGAGTGAAACTGTCTTAAACAACAAACAAACAAAACAACACCAACAACAACAAAAAAAACACAAAAAACCCACTTCCTTTCACCTTAGCACCTAATGAGTAACAAGGAAGTGTGGGGATGAGTTCCGTTGCCCCAGCCTCTGGAGTGCTGGGCTACCTCATGGTAGAGAGGGGACATCATCTTGCAGTGGACTTTCAGAGCAGACCACACCTGAGAAGCAAAAATCCAGTCCACATGGGGTGCACCCTCAGGCTCCACAGCCCACGGTTCCCTGTTCTTTGCACCATCAGATGGTACTGTGTGGGGGTCGTTGGCCTTGTTTCTGGTACCTTGCAGTGAGATCAGGCCAAGTGTGAAAATCCACCAGGGCCCTTTGCAAGCCCTAAGTGAGGATTTTGTGGCTGCATTAAAATGTCTTTCCCCTTCTTCTGAAAAAGGATTAGATGCAACAAAGTGCTTGATCCTTCAGCGCCTGTGAAAAGAAGCCCAGTCTCAAGTGTTAAGCTCCGATTCCACGCAGCCTCCTGCAAAGGCCTCCTCAGGAAACCGGCCTGTGTGGCTGCAGCTGCTCCCATTCCAACACCAGCGTTGATTTGCAGCAGTTTGGCGGTGAGGTGGGGGGGCGGGGGGGGGGGATGCGGACCAGATGTTTTAAGGGGATTATTGCCTGAAAGAAAAGCCAGTTTTCCTGTGCACCACCCACTTCTTGAAGGCGACTTTTTTTTTTTTTTTTTTTTTTTTTTTTTTTAACATAGTGCCACCAAAATTGGTAGGCGTGGAAACAGGAGTTCACATCTTCTGAGAGCATTCAGCAGCCTCGGTTTCAGGTGTCTTGTCTTACTTAATCATGACCATATTACCTCTGTTCTGGGCTGAATCATACCCCCAAAATTCACATGTTGAAGCCCTAATTCTCACTCCCCAAGATTGTAACTATATCAGGAGACAGGGCCTTTAAGGAGGTAATAAGTTAAAATGAGGTCGTATGAAGGGACCCCAATCCAACGTGACTGGTGTCATTATGACAAAAGGAAATTAGGACAGAGGCAGACACAGAGGGAGCTCATGTGACAAGATAAGAAGGTGGCTGTGTACACCTAAGCTTAGAGGCCCTGGAAGGAACCGACACCTTCTAGCCTCCGGAATTGTTAGAAATAAAATCTGTTCTTTAAGCCACTTAGTCCATGGTATTTTGCTATGGCAGCCTTAATGAAATCATCCAACTTCCGTTTTACAGATGGGTAAACTAAGGCTTAGCCAAGTGAGGTAACTGACCCAGTGGTTTATAGCTCCTGAGTATCTTGGGTCCAGGTCTCATTTGTCTGATTCCAGAACCCTTATGTTTAATCCCCTCATTAACCCCTGAGGAAGGGAGCCAAGGGGCAGAATTCTGACACTCCTTGGGCAAGACCTAACACCTAGGCTTGATGGTGCTCTTAGTAAGGGGGTGTTAGACCAGTACCTCCACCATACTGTTGCCATTTGGGCAGGACAGTCTGGGGGCTTTCACGCACAGTGTTTGACTAGGGACTTGAAATGGATCTGTCAAATACATTGACTGACAAATGGTTCTCAAACCTGTTGGTAAATTAAAATCATGGGAGCAGCTAGAAAACAAGAGCCAACTTTCTGGGTCTAGCCAAGAGCTGCTCGGGATGGGCTCCTGAAATCTGCGTTTTCAGTAGATTCTCCAGGTGAGTCTAATGCATTGTCAAGTGTGAGAACCAATTTACGAGAGAAAGCATTCAAAGGGTATAGCTTCCTCATGAGGATAATTTTCGTATGGGAAGGACCATTCATTTAAAAGACAAATTTGCAGCCAGCTCCTTAGTATTTCTGTCCCGTAGGTGATTGGCATGACCTGTAGTATGCAGAGGGACATCAAGAGCCCAAGGCAACCTCTGCTGGCCTTTAACGGAACTTGCCTGCAGCTTTGGGTGCCCCCCATTCAGCCCCAGTTGTCTTCTGTGCGTCACTGGAACTGCCTTCTGTGATTGCTGAAATTAATGGTTGGGATTAACAGGCCATCAGGAAAGTGCAGTAGCAGCAGCCTACTTACTGAGAGCTTCCCGTGTCCCAGGTATGGTGCTAAACCCCGGCTTGTGTCGTCCACGCAGCAGCAATTATCACCATTTTACAGATTAGCAGATGTAGGTGCAAAAGGCTAAGCCTTTGTGCAGGTCACAGACAATTGCTGGTGCTGGAAACAAGGCCTCCTGTGCTACTCACATCCGTGCATTTACCTGCCAGTCCCTCTCCCCAGGGCTCTGCTTCTGCAACTCGCAGTTGGCAGATGGAGACCCTCCCTAAATGATTGATAGCCAGGTTTCCTTTGAAAGCCTCCTGATAAGGTTTGGCTGTGTCCCCACCCAAATCTCATCTTGAACTGTAGTTTCCATAATCCCCACCTGTCATGGGATGGACCAGGTGGGAGGTAATTGAATCATGGGGGCCCGTAGTCCTCAAGCTGTTCTGGTGATAGTGAGTTCTCGAGCGATCTGATGGTTTTATAAGAGGAGTTTCCTGCTTTGCTCGGCACTTCTCCTTGCTGCTGCCATGTGAAGAAGGATGTGTTTGCTTCTCCTTCCACCCTGATTGTAAATTCCTGAGGCCGCCCCAGCCGTGCGCAACTGTGAGTCAATTTAACTTCTTTCCTTTATAAGTCACCCAGTCTCAGGTATTTCTTCTTAGCAGCATGAGGTCGGACTAATACACTTCCCTTTCCGTACTTGCTGTGGTTCCTCAAAATATCATATAATTGTTTTTATCTGTGTTGATTTTGCAACGTTTCTCCCAAGCGGTTACATTGTGTTATTAGGTGATTGGTTGAAAACCCAGTTGGGGGTCAAAATAATTTTATTTCCCTGCTTGATAAATGCTATGTTGTTGTACTAAATAATAATGGTAGTGATTGGTAGGAATCAGGAACAGCAGCAACAAAAGCAAAAAAAAATTATAGGAAAGTCGACTTCATTTCATTAAAAATGCTTACAATGGACAGAAGTAATTTTACCATAACAGTAGTGTATTCGTTGGCTAGGGCTGCCACACAGCCATCTCTTGGTTTCTGTGAAGGATTGGTTTCTGGACCCTCACAGGACACCAGAATCGAGGGGGCTCAAGTCCCTAATATAAAATGGCATAGTATTTGCAAATAACGTACATTTGCAAATATACCCTCCCATATATTTTAAATCATCTCTAGGTTACTTATAATACCGAATACAATGTAAGTGCTATGCAAATGGTTGTTATACCCTATTGTTTTTATTTGTATTTTTTAATGGTTGTATTGTTGTTTTTAATTTTCTTTCAAATATATTCTACCTGTGGCTGGTCGAATGCACAGTTTATATTCCTTTGGGTGTATACCCAGTAATGGGATTGCTGGGTCAAAGGGTCCTGGAAATGAGGACTTGAACATGTCTTTTGGTGGGACACAATTCAAGGAACCTGCAGATACTGTGCTACAAATTGGGTGACCTAGAACACAACATTTCTTGTCTTAAAACTCTGGAGGCTAGACATCTGAAATCAAGGTGTTGGCAGGCCTTGCTTTGTTTGAAGTCTCTGTGGGAGGATGCTTGCTTTCTTTTCCTTTTTAGATTATTATTATTAGTATTATTATTATTTATACTGTAGGTTCTGGGGTACATGTGCAGATCATGCAGGGTTGTTGCATAGGTACTTACATGGTAAGGTGCTTTGCTGCCTCCATCATCAATATCTGGTATTTCTCCCCATGTTATCCCTCCCCACCCTCCCCATCCCCTGCTGTCCCTCCCCTATCCCCCCCAAACAGTCCCCAGTGTGTGATGCTCCCCTCCCTGTGTCCATGTGTTCTCATTGTTCAACACCTGCCTATGAGTGAGAACATGCGGTGTTTGATTTTCTGTTCTTGTGTCAGTTTGCTAAGAATGATGGTTTCCAGATTCATCCATGTCCCTGCAAAGGACATGAACTCATCGTTTTTTATGGCTGCATAGTAGTCCATGGTGTATATGTGCCACATTTTCTTTGTCCAGTCTATCATTGATGGGCATTTGGGTTGGTTCCAGGCTTTTGCTATTGTAAACAGTGCAGCTAGGAATGTACGTGTGCATGTGTCTTTATAATAGAATGATTCATATTCCTTTGGGTGTATACCCAGTAATGGGATTGCTGGGTCAAAGGGAATTTCTATTTCTAGATCCTTGAGGAATCGCCACACTGTCTTCCACATGGTTGAACTAATTTACATTCCCATCAGCAGTGTAAAAGTGTTCCTATTTCTCCAAGTGGGAGCACGCTTTCTTATCTCTCCCAGTTTCTGGTGGCCTTGGGCCTGCTGTGACTTGTAGCTGCATCACTTCAATCTCTGCCTCTATCATCATCACATGGCCTTCTCCTTGTGTCTCTGTCTTCTCATGGCTGTCTCCTCATAGGGGCACCAGACATGTTGGATTAGGGGCCACCCTAGTCCAGTGTGACCTCATCCTAATTACAGCTGTAGCGACTCTATTTCCAAATAAGGTCATATTTGTCTGAGGTCCTGGAAATGAGGACTTGAACATGTCTTTTGGTGGGACATAATTCAAGTCATGGCAGGTGGTATTAGGGCTTACCCTTAAATCTCAGATTATGATTGGGACTCATGCGGCATCTGGCATTGCTTCGGGATAATTTCTAGGAGTTGGGATACATGGGAGACTTTGGCCTGATCTCATAAACATTCAAGAATGAAACCAGAAGAAATGAATGGAAATATCCTTTACTTTCTATTCCTCTGCGGGCAGAAGAAGCAGGTTTGGTTGGTGAGAAATCTGGCATAAATCTTATGAGCAAATGTGCATGAGAAGGAGTCCTGTGGACATTTTCTTGTGGACATGCACCTGGAGGTTTGATGAGCTAGGGAATAGCTCATTTTTCTGGATGATTTTCTGATAACTAGATATAAGACAGATACGCTGTGTCTCCTCTGCAATGTTTAGTTGCTCCTGTCAAAGACACAAAGTGACAGCGACACTCCTGGATTCTAGAGAGAGATAAACAGGACTCAGTCACAAATGGAAATTCAAAATGGAGGAAGTCTCTTCCCAGCTGGGCAAGGACCCACCCCACAGCACAGCCTCTGGTGGTCACTGCAGCTACCCCTGCCAATGGCCGCTTTGTTGTCTGCACTGCCTAATGGCAAACACTTGATCCTGCTTATCTCAGCAGTGTGATAGCCAGCCTCTTAGATGACCCAGCCTCCAAGATGGCCACAGCCTCCAACATGGCCTCAGCCTCCGACATGCTCCAGCCTCCAAGATGGCTCACTTCCTGGCATTCACACCCTGTATACTCCCTGCCTATATACATAGAGCTGACCTGTGTAACCAATAGGATATTTAAGGAGTGATAGTATGTGACTTCAGAGGCTAGCTCATACAAGTACTTCTGATGCCCAGGCATGGTGGCTCATGCCTATAATCCCAGCATTTTGGGAGCACGATGGGTGGATTGCTTAAGTTCAGGAGTTTGAGACCAGCCTAGGCAACATGGTGAAACCCCTTCTCTACTAAAACTACAAATATTAGCAGGGCATAGTGGCATGCACCTGTGGTCCTAGCTACTTGGGAGGCTGAGGCTTCGGTCCAGGCGGCAGAGGTTGCAGTGAGCCGAGATTGTGCCACTGCACTTTAGCCTGGGAAACAGAGTGAGACCCTGTCTCTCTCTCTCTCTCTCTCTCTCTCTCTCTCTCTCTCACACACACACACACACGCACACACACTTGTAAATGATACCCAAAAATCAAAAAAGATTTAATGAGTGGTAGTTTTATTTTCACTGAGGGGAAAGTGTTTTAAAATACGTATACCGAGAGTGAGCACAGTCGATGGTGTGATTTTTACCTCCTAGGGAACACAAGGGTACACTTGGCCCTATCTGGAAACATCTTCAGCTATGACAAGGTGAGGGATGCTGCTGGCCTCTGGTGGGTGGATGCCGGGAATGCTGTTGAACACTGCAGTGCACGTGGCAGCCCCCACAACAGAGTGGTCAGGCCCCAAATGTCAGTGGTGCCAAGGTCGAGAAACTCTGCTTTAGAGACTAGCCTGGCTTCTCAATGTGCCCAGGAAAGTGGAGTCAGAGTCTTTTTTCTTTTTCTCAGAACTGGTGTATGTGAGGTGTGGGCCAGGTCAGTGGAACAGGGAAAAAGCGTAAAAGACACCGATAGTGAAATTTGAGGTCAGAAGGAATGCTGGAAACAGTGATCAAGCAAACTAAAATTTGAGCTCAGAATTGCTACTTCTGTTGTCCTTGGAGTTACCCAAAAGAATTCCTCCAGCTTTCCAAATAAAGGAATTGTGCCTTTGCTCAGGCACCTTTCCAACCTTAATGAGCTACTGCTGTGTTATTTGAGAACACCAGAGGGCGCTCAAGAGAGGAGGAGGCGACTGGTGACCATCAAGGTATTCTTGTGTTTGTCTTCACACTACGCTGGAGCAGGCGTGGTGGGGGTTAGTGGGGGTGGGTGGGTGTCAGAAGAAAGAAGACAGATTCAACTGTTTCTCTTTCATCTCAGCCCCTCATTAACCAACCTTGGTTCCTCTCCCATGCTACTCAGGGAGCCTCAGCAAAACTTCCCGATACTGAAGCTAAATAAACCTTTGCCACCGGGAGACCTGGTGGCGGAAAGGGCTGAATTTGGGTGTCTTTGTATTCTCAGCCCCTTTGTATGCTCGAGAAGGAGATTTTGATTTGAAAACAAGACCCAGAGAGGGATGCCACAGTATAGCTCAAGGCCAGGTCTAAACTCACTAGGAAGACCTATTGCCTTTGCTAGTGAGTTTAGCGAATCAACAATGGAAAGTTGGTTGGACCCCAAATCAGGCTCTAAGAAGTCTCAGTTTTGCTGTAACTACTATTAATAGGACTCAGATGCTCATCTGGAGGCTTAGGTGGATTGCATGCTAACTTAATTTCCTAGGCTATTGCAATGAAACTTTGCAAACTGAGTGGCTTCAGCAACAAAAATTGTTTGTCTCAGTTCTAGAGGCTAGAAATCTAAGATCAAGGTGTCTGCACAATTGGTTCCATCTGAGGTCTCTGGGGTAGAATCTGTTTCATTCCCTGTTCCCAACTTCTGGTGGTTTGCTTTGCCATTTCTTCACTTATAGATGCAACGTCACAACCTCTGCCTTTATCTTCATGTGGCATTCTCCCTGTGTGCGTATGTCTCTCTGTTCAAATTTCCCCTTTTTATAAGGACATCAGCCGTACTGGATGTGTGCCAGAGCTGATGACCTCATCTTAAGATCCTATTTCCAAATAAGGTCACATTCACAGGTACTAAGGGTTAAAACTTCTACGTTTTTTGCAGGAACACAATTCAACCCATAACAAATGGCTTCTAAGGTCTCTCCTGGTTTTTTGACATTACAGCTATGGAGTTTTGAGAACAAGACTCCCTCCACACGGTGGTGCATCCAGTGTACACCTCCCCGGAGGAAGGGGTAGTGGTTTCAGCTGGAGAAAACTGATTCCATCCTGGGGACTGAAGGTTCACATTGATTGGTGACAGTTCTTTCCAAGACGCTGCTATCACTGCTTATTGCCACCCTTGGTGGTTTGGAATCACTTTGTTGCTGGCTGGAGTAAATGGAAAACGTGCTTAACTTAAAAAGTGAAACATACAATGCTATCATATTGCACAAGTCAACGTGCAGAGGAGCGGGGGGCAACTACTGTTTCAAGATGATTTAAGAATGTGATCAAATGTCTGGCTGCACAACTGCGTGTTTTGAAAGGCGCCTCACAGCTGGGTTTTATCATTGAGAAATGCATTTGTTCTCTGCTGGTGTGTTTAAATAACGTGATTCAAGTTTAGAGTTGACTCTGTATGCGTTTGGAAAGACATAGTGCACGTCCATGAGAAAATATGTCAAAGAGTTTGCAGACACTGAAGAAGAAAATTAATAACCACAAATCAGCATCTGTGAAGCCTTGCCTCGTGTTTAGAAAAGATAGGCTGGGCACAGTGGCTCACACCTGTAATCCCAGCACTTTGGGTGGCTGAGGTGTGTGGATCAGTTGAGGCCAGGAGTTTGAGACCAGCCTGTCCAACATGGGGAAACCCCATCTCTACTAAAAATACTAAAAATTAGCTAGGCTGGTGGCGCGTGCCTGTAGTCCCAGATACTTAGGTGACTGAGGCACGAGACTCACTTGAAACTGGGAAGCAGAGGCCGCAGTGAGCCAAGATTGCACCACTGCACTCCAGCCTGGGTGACAGAGTGAGACTTTGTCTCAAAAATACAGAAACAATGCAAAAAAAACAGCATCAGAGAATTAAAGTCATGGCATATTTTTAGAGCGAAGTACCTCACAGAAACTGAGAACTCACAGGGCTTAATAGGGCGAGGCATTTCAATGTTCTGAGAATACCAGAGAGCAAACTTCTCCAGTAACTATTCCTTCCTTATGGACTATTTCTGGAGTCCATAGTACCTGAAAAGCTTGATAGAATATTCAGGATCTCTAGCCACCAGTGAAATTGAACAACTTACTTTAAAAAGGACGAAATTGAGTGTTTCCAAGTGTCATGTGATTAGAGCTTCCCAGCATTCCCTGGAAAGCGGGACATTTCCTAAAGTCCACTCGCTCTGATCCTATCCTTTTGGATGGCTTTGGACACCAGGACATCATGTGACTTTTCAACACTCCAGGATTCCTGACTTTGGGGATAGAGAACTAAACGAAATCCTGGCCAATGTTTTCTTTCTTTTCCTCTTTTTTTTTTTTTTTTGCTCAGTCTGGAGTGCGGTGGTGTGACCTTGGCTCATTGCAGCCTTGACCTTCTGGGTTCAAGTGATTCTCTCACCTCAGCCTCTCGAGTAGCTGGGATAGTGCTACTGTGTCCGATCCATTTTTGTATTTTTGTACCTTTTGTAGAGATAGGGTTTCACTATATTGCTAAGGCTGATCTCAAACTACTGGACTCAAACTACTGATCCACCTGCCTCGGCTTCCCAAAGTGCTGGGATTACAGGTATGAGCCACAGCACCTGCTCTGGATGTTTTCTTTCTTGAAAGACCTAGATACAAAAAGGTGCTGATACAAAAAGGTACTGAGGGTTTTCCTGGGATGGGGAACGCATGGGTTCTGGTTTTCATATACCTTTGTGTGGTCTGAACAGGTTCCTTCAATCATAATATGCAAATATATCTGATCCTAATGGGCTCTGCCCAAACCCTTTCCAGCTCCAAGACACAGAACTTGATTACCACTTGGTTACTGACTCACAGGAGGATACACAGAAAACCGAATGGACCTTGCTGACTCATGATCTGCAGTGGAGGCTCTTGAACTCGGAGGAGCCCTAGGAGTCACCTGGAGAGCTCATTAACACACAGATTGCGGGGCGGGGGCCCACTCCAGAGTTCCCGATTCAGATTCAGCAGGCCTGGGATGGGTCCTAGAATCTGCTTTGTTAACAAGATCCAGGAGATACTGATACTGAACCACAATTAGAAACCCCCCCTCCCCACCAGGGCTCCAGCAGTGACAAGGAGCATGAAAAGAGAGTGGAGAATGCTCACTAGGCACCTACCACCAAGTCTCACCAGAGTCACCAAGACACACTAAGACTGACTGACCCTAGCTTTCCTGCCCCTAAAAGCAAGGCTGGTGTGCAAGGAATACAGAGAAAGGCCACTGTATCTGGATAACTGAATAATAGGCACCATCACCGCTGGTCAATCTCAAGCCAGCTCAACATCTGTTTAGGGGAGCTTAGGAGACTTTAGCAGAGTCAGAGCTCCCAGGAGGGGCCGTGACTCATGCGTCAGACATCATCAGGAGGCCGGGCACCACCATGGCTCACACCCATAATCTCAACACTTCGGGAGACCGAGATGGGCAGATTGGTTGAGTTCAGGAGTTCGAGACTAGCCAGGGCAACATGGCAAGACCCTGTCTCTACAAAAAAATACAAAAATTAGCCAGGCATTGTGGTATGTGCCTGTAGTCTCAGCTACTCAGGGGCCAAAGTGGGAAAATCACTTGAGCCCCAGAGGTCAAGGTTTCAGTGAGCTGTGATTGCGCCACTGAACTCCACCCTGGGCAACACAACAAGACCCTGTCTTAAAATACAACAAAACAAAACAACCCACATCATCAGGGAGCAGGACAGGGGTCTCAAGGGTGGTGGGAGGTCCAGAATATCACAGGCCCCTTCAGCACATCTTCTGCAGGCTGAGCAATGGGAACATGAAGACTTTGGTTCTCTAAGCTCCCTTGAAAAGGGGGTTTTCAAATATTATTTGAGCGGCAGACATTCAAAGATATGAAAAACATTGAGTCAGAACTTCTCTGGTTGAAGTGGGAAGAGGGTGGGCAAGGGGTGGGACAAGATGGGGAGAAGGATACCTCTGGTGTTCCCCTTGCATGGCCTTTCTCTTGATTCCCCTGGTGCACCTGCAGGACCTCCGTGGAACCCCAGGATTCCTCAGAACACAGAATAGTGTCCGTTTAATGAGCACGTATTATGTGCTCTGGGCCATGCTCAGTACTTTACATAGGTTCTGTCCCAGACTGTTTCCCAGCAGCCCCAGAGACAAAGTTCATGTGCAAGTCATTTATAAACGATCAACTCCCCAAGGAAAGCGGTGAGTGAGTGAAGAAGCAGGGCACGGAGAGGGAGGAAACTGAGCAAATGTGTGATCTCAGGCAAAGTCGCTCTGAGGTAGCTGCCACCTGGTCCTGCATGGGACAGTGGAGTGTAAATTACACCTAGAGTCATGCCCAGTAGAAGCAAGGAAGCTGGGCTGTTTTTACTCACATGCCATCAGCTAGAGGATCAGGTCCACCTTGGAGAAATATAAATTCCCAGGCACATCCAGCTCCGTGTCTTAGAGCAAAGTGGGGCTCCAGTAGCCCAAGGGAAGCCACAGGTTCTGGCTGCAGGCATGGAAAACAAAACAAATCTCAGGGGGAAGTGTGAAAAAAAAATGAGAAAAAGGGGTCCGGGGAGATCTCAAAGGAGAAGGAGTAAAAAAGTCCAGTCCTTCCGCACACGTGTGACTTGGCTCCCGGAGACAAGATCTAGAAGTCATGATCTTGACCTCCATCAACTATCATCAGCAAACAGCAGGGGAGGCCATATGGCCCATGGTTGTGGGTCATCCCTCGAGTAGGACTCAAATCCTCCTGTTCCATTCACCGGCTTTGTGAACTTGGTGATCTCTTTGACCTCATTTTCTATGTCTGTAAAATTGAGACAACAGAACTTGTATAAAAGTGAGTTGTTCTAGGTAGGTGTGGTGGCACACACTTATAGTCCCAGGTACTCAGGAGGCTGAGGTGGGAGGATGGCTTGAGCCCAGGAGTTCAAGGTTGCAGTGAGCCATGATCATGCTACTGCACTCCAGCCTGGGCAACAGAGCAGGACCCTGTGTCTAAACAAAAGGGAGAGTTGTTCTGAGAATTAAGTGAGTCACAACACGTAAAGCTCTTGGAGCATCGGCTGACACATAGTAGTACTCAGCAAATGACAACCGTCACTGAGTGGATGCAGTGTGGTGACACCAGGAATAAGCACAGTGAGACAGGTATTGGTCAGGACACAGAGGGTGCAGGAGCTAGGTAAGCGGAAAGGGGTTGGTGGAGTGTGTGGGTCTGGGTAGGAAACAGATTAGAGTCCAGGGAAGCCCAGTCAAGGCAGGAAGGCCTGGGCATCAACCAGAGACGGAGGCAGGCAGGCGGAGAGCAGACCCTGGAGACCAGGCAGTTAATAAGAGGCTTTGAGAGCAGGGCTGAAAACCCCAGATCATGGGTAGAGGTTCTTTGCTTTGGGGCTTATTTTATTTTGGCTGGTGGGTCAATTGTTTCCCTTAAAAATAAATCTTTATTGAGACATAACTTGTATGCCATAAAATCTACTCACTTAAAATATGCAATTCAACGTGGTTAGTATATTCAAAGAGTTGTGCAGCTATCCCCACAGTCTAAGTTTAGAATATTTTCATCAGCCCGCAAAAACTCCATATCCATTAGCAATCACTCCCCACTTCTCCTTCCCACCAGCACCTGGAAACCACTCATCTATTTTCTGTCTCTATTTGGATTTGCCTGTTCTGGACATCTCAGATCAGTGGAATTGTGTATGTGGTCTTTTGTGACTGACTTCTTACGCGTAGCATAATGTGTTCACGGCTTATCCATGTCATAGCGTGCATCGGTTCTACATTCCTCTTCCTGGCTGAATAATATTTCACTGTATGGGTATACCCCTTTTATTTATCCATTTAGCAGGTGATGGACATTTGGGTTCCTTCCATTTTTTAGCATGAATAATACTGCCATGAACATCTGTGTACTAGTTTTAGTTTGGACATGTGTTTTTATTCTTCTTGACTATGTACTAGGAGTGTGATTACAGGGTCTTAAGGAACCTTTATTTTTAAGCTTTTGAGGAGCTGCCAAACCGTTTTCTGAAGGAGCTATCCCATTTTACATTTCCACCAGGATCCTATGAGGGTTTCTATTTCGCTTCATCCTTGCCAACACTTGTAATTATCTGTGGGTTTTATTCTAGCCCATCCTGGAAAGTGTGAGGTGGTGTCTCATCTTGTAATTTTGATTTGCTTTTCCCTAAGGGCTAATAATATTGAACATTTTCTCATGCGTTTATTGGCTATGTGTATATCTTCTTTGGAGAATGTCTACTCAAATGCTTTATCCATTTCTAACTGATTTGTCTTTTTCTTATTGAGTGGTAAGAGTTCTTCGTATATTCTAGATACCTGTTCTTTCTCAGATACATGATTTGCCAATATTTTCTCCTATTCTCTGAGTCATCTTTTCATCTTCTTGATGGTGCAGCACACAAATCTAAGTTGATGTAGTCCACTTTGTCTATTTTGTCCTTGGTTTGTGCTTTTGATGTCATGTCTAAGAAATCATTGCCTAATCCAAGGTTAAGGGTTCTTAAGGCTTTTATAGTCTTAGCTCATATATTTAGCAGTCTAGTCCTTTTTGAATTAAATTTTGCATACGGTGTGATGGAGGTGTCCAATTTCATTCTTTTGCATGTGAATATCCTTTGTCCCAACACCATTTGTTAATGTCTGTGTCAGAGGCATGTGGACCAGAGCCACTCCATCTTAAATGAAAGCTGGGTAAAATGACGCTGAGACCTACTGGGCAGCATTCCCAGCTGCTTAATGCGTTCTAAGTCACAGGATGAGATAAGAGGGCAGCACAAGACACTGGTCACAAAGATCTTGCTGATAAAACAGGTTGTAGTAAAGAGGCCAGCCCAAACCCACCAAAACCAAGATGGCGACAGAAGTGACCTCTGGTCATCCTCACGGCTACAGTCCCACCAGGGCCATGACAGTTTATAAATGCTAAAGCAATGTCAGGAAGTTACCCAATATGGTCTAAAAAGGGGAGGCATGAATAATCCACCCCTTGTTTAGCATATCATCTAGAAATAACCACACAAATTGGCAACCAGCAGCCCTCGGCGCTGCTCTATGGAGTAGCCAGTCTTTTATTCCTCTACTTTCTTAATGAAGTTGCTTTCACTTCATGGATTTGCCCTGAATTCTTTCTTACATGAGATCCAAGAACCTTCTTTTGGGGTCTGGATCAGAACTCCTTTTGGGTAACGTCTGGATGACCTCACAGTGGGTGGCATCAGTGTGTTCCCTGCCACCTCTGCTGGACACCAACAACTAGGACTTAGACTTGAAGCTCTCATTTATCCAACAGCTTCTACATGTTCTCCATACCAATCCAGGCCTTGCTTTAATTGCATTAGAAAACATAAAATTGAAAGCCAAACTCCCAAATTTTCATTTTGCAAAAGAAAATTAATTAAGCTCAAATAAATGGCATTTAGTCTTGGGAGCCTCCAGCCTTGTTATTATTTATTTATTTTTGTCCAGGTGCAGTTGAAATAACTCTCTTTCTATCTCTGGGGCCTGTTTAACCAGGTGAAGAGTCCACACCAAACTACAAAAATCAGTTGAAAATTAAAAAAACATTAGTAGAGAATCAGTTTTCCTTGTGTATATGACAAATGTCCCTAGGCTTGTTTGAATGGCTTTGCATCAGACAGCAATTAGCATGAAAGGACAACGTTACTGGGTGGTTTGGCTTCCTGCAGAGGCAGCTTTGCTCACAAGAGCTTAATGATCCTTGTCACCACCCTCCTCTGGGGCAGGGCCAGACCAGCTTGTCACCTGGGACTGGTGACATCTTCTCACTTGGCTTTTCAGTGGAGTCTCTAGAAATGAACATTTGAGAACTTTCATCTGGACTAGGCAGGATTAAGTGAGAATCTCTTCAGCATCTGCATTTGTTAGAATGGGCTCATCTGTCTGAAAGCAAGGCCTCAAATAAAAGTGGCTTGAAAATGAGCCAAGTTGATTTTTCTCTCATGTGGCCAGGGCTGCTGGGATGGCTTTGCTCCGTAGGTCCTGAAGGGCCGCTCTACCTCCTTAGCACAACTTCTTACGGCGCCAGAGGTCCAGCCATTGCATCTGCATTCCAGTCAGCAGGAAGGAAGGAGAGCAAAGAAGAGAATGCCCCTCCCTTACAGTATGTTCTCTGGAAGTTGTACACCACTTCAGTCTTTGGCTAGGACTTAGTTTCAAGGCCACGCTTAGCTGGAAGCAATACTGCAAAATGCAGTGTTGTTATTCCAGGTGGACATGTGCCTGGGTGTAAACTGGAACCTCTATTCAAAAAGAAGCAGAACAGAATTGATATTGGGTGGGGTGTGCAGACGGGAGGGTAATGTCGAGACTCTGCCAGAGTCCAAGGACATTCTGCCCCAAGAATCAAGGGACCTTTCCCAATTTCAATTCTGCAAATGATTTGTCAGTCCAGTTGGGGAGCAGGCTGGGAAAGCATGCGCAGATACCGCCTTGTTCAACTTAGGCCTTCTTCATTTGTGCATTTTCATTTAACACACTTGGATTTGGCAGAGAGGAGAACTGAGTTCTAGACACTGAAGGAAGTGAAACCCCCACATGGCTCAGAGTGTGGGGATTTTGCTACTTGAAATGGGGTTGTACCCTCTCCACTTTCAAATGAAGATGCTGACATTGTTTCCCAGAACAATTGCACCGTCCAGACTCAGGGACCCACAAAAGTGTCAATTCACCCACCGCATGTTGGCTTTTTTTTTTTTTAACTAATTGTAACAAGTGGTTGCTGTGAAAACGCAGGCTTCCGAAGGTTGCCCTTCCAGTGACCCATACCCTGACCTGGACGGACCACCTTCTGTCCGAGAGAGGAAAAGTTTTGTTCTTAGATCAGATGAAACCCTGGCTTACCCCTAGTGACCAGTGGGATTAATCAGACACCAGTAAAACAGCTGACAGAAACACTGAACCAGCTCACAATAATCAACAGACACATCAGGCAGCATTCCTCTGCGGGGTCTTACCTCATCCCTTTCTTTTTGCCCTGAGATACAATCCCGGCTTCCTGAGGCCTGGTTCTCTGAGCTTCTTAAAGGGAGCCACTTACAAGCTAAGAAGCTGCGCGTTTTTAGGATCAATATGGTATTCCCCCCAATTGGTTAGAAAACACAATGCCAGGGACAGAATTTGCAGCAGGGGCTTGTAGAGGATTAAAGCTGCTTCGCCCGGATTTATCGCCCCATGCACAACCCAATCTGCGACTCCCGTGGCAGTCCCGGTGGTTTAAAATGAGCCAGCAGGCATTGCCTTCAGTTTTAGGCCTTTGAAAAAAGTAAAATCTTCCCAACGTGCAAAAAGTAACCACTAAAAATGAACCATATTCAGATGCAGAGAAAGAATGAAAGATCGTGAAAGGAAAAAAAGAATTCTGAAACTGTATTTGGGAGGTTCCTGCAGGAGGGGTTCTTCTGGAATTATGCAGCAAGCTTCACAGCTGGCCCAACAGTCATGTAAGTTTCAGAATGTACCTTTCCAAGGCAAGTTCTTCTTCACTTTAGTACCTGCAGAGAGCCACCTGCTTCACTGAATCGTGGTTTGAGTTCTGTTTTATTTGTACTGTATTCCATTTTCTGGGGCAAAAAGCAGGAAGCAAATAAAACCACACTCTGGCTACTAACAATATGAAATCTATTTTACTTCAGAATGATTTCCCTCTACTTTTAAAGAATTTGAGAAGAAAGGCAAGCTTAGAGGATCTCTGGTCCTAAATACAGTGATTCCAAAGATTTTTATCAAAACCCTGAAGGGCAGCATAAAACAATGGGATGACCTTGAAATATAAGATGGCTAAGAAGTGGGAGCAAAATATCACTTACTAGTGACAATTTGTTACTAGAGTTATGTCAGGGAAGGGAGAAAACAGTGAGCCTGCAATATTTGAGACAGAAAGAGATGACATGAGAAAAGTATCTAGAGTGAGGAAAGGATTTAGTGACTTTAAATCAGATACCAAAGGAATCTTTACTGGGGGAGAAAAATATCAAATCAATTTTTCTGTGCTGCAGAGGAAGCATTTCAAAGTAAGACAGCTTTTATTTCCAAATGCCTCCTGGAGGCCCACCCCCGAGGACACAGCACCAACACGATTAATCTTGACTTAGTGAATGAACGTATTATACGGATTTCAAGCCAGACCTTCAAGTCTGAAAGAGTTCTGAAGAGCCAGATAAAGCAACCCATTTTTACTTTGGTGATTCCACAGGGGTAACTTGCTTTAATTCCCCTTTCATCTCTACAGGAGGACTTGGAACTTTAAAAGCAAACAGGTTTCCTATACTAATTCCCGGAGAGAAGGCTTCTGTTGCTTTCTTGCTGCTGCGAGACTGAAGGTGGGTGACCGTCTTCATTCGTTCCCTTGGAAGACGTGGAGAACCAGAAGTAAGTCTGAAATAATAGGTCAACGGTAGATGTCTCCTATCTTCAAGGAAAGTTATTGCCCTTCCAAATGCCAGTTTGTTTTTTGATTTGCCACAGTCCAGCCCTGTATTTAGCACGGGAAGACACTTTAGAAGCCAGAACACTGGAAATAACCCCAAATATACACAAAGACAAAGCGGAGGGCATGCCAGTTTTGTCCTGGCAGACAAATTATGATCTAAGTTTTCTGCCAACACCATCTTTTTTCCTCTGATTGTTTATGGCGACACCAGCCTATTTATTGAGATTTTAAAATGCAATTAAGTTTTCTGGGATTAAAAAAGAATAAGAGAGTTAGAATAAGAGGGAGAGAAAGAGTGAGGCTTATGATGTAGAAGTAAATGTTTCACATGGAAACACAACTCCCACTGTGAAAAAGAGAAAATGATGCCACATTATCTAAGCTAAAGGAAAGATTTTATGCCTCACTGTGCCACTTGCGGGGGGCAGGAGAGGAAAGAAAACACTAGAAACGGCATGGCAACAAAGGACTAAGTCAGGATGCAGAGATGGCGGCCTCGCTAGGTTCAGTCCCACTCGTACAGGAATGGTAACAACTTAAGCAGCAATTTACCAAAATGCTCCGTTCCTCAGGGATTATATTAATAAAACAGCCAGGGAGCAAAACGGCTCCAGTTCACGGCATTTTGACATGAAATCCAAAGATGGGCACAGGTCAGCACTTTTCATCCTTAGGGGTTATCGAAAGACATCAACTTACATAAAAACCACTGTGAAAACCGAGTGATGTTTTAATTGATGTGTCATATGTTTTGTTCTTTCACGTGTCCAGATCCCAGAATAGGCTGAGAAAAATAGAACCTGGACCCTAAAAAGAAAAAAAGAAACACGTAGTGGATATAGGAACGTTTTGCGGCTCTCACAGTCATCACTCAGGGTGAGAAAACTGTAGGAATGGAGAAAATATTAGAATAACCTTGCATTTCGAGTTATGGAAAAGAAACTTTTAAGCTTTTAATATTTCTATGAGAATAATATGAACCTGACAGCTAGATCACAGAAATATTGATCACATTGTGGATAAAAATTCAAACAAATTCATTTCAATTGAAAGAGGAAAAGTATCCACACTACTGCCCGTTGGTATGGTGATATGTACTCCAATAAAATAATTTGTCAAATTTTTGGACCACAATTATGCAAGAGAATATTTAAATGTATAGAATCTGCAACAACACAAAGATGTAGCTTTTGTCTGATTTTGTTAATCTCTGAAAGGCTTATTTTTGATGTGGATTAATTGGATAGTCTAATATGCTCCCTTTCTGCCCACCAAAAAAATCTGTGAATTAAATTATGTAAACTGTTTCCTTAAAAGCAAAATGTCACTAACTCCCTCCCCCACCCTCCCGAATTAAATAGCTCCATATGAGTTGACAGAAGGAGTTGGCCGTGTGACCTTCGCAATGAGAGGGGAACATAGCCTCCTCAGGGCGGAATCTGAGAACTGCTCCTTCCCAAAGCCCTTATGAGATGATGTACCAGAAACCAGCACATCTGACCAAGAGGTCTCTGAAGTTGCAGCCCTTTGTATTTACACTTTTGAAATATCTTCATTGTGATGCAAATCTTGATTTTCAATCAAAATTGGCTAGAAAAAAAAAATCTTTCTCTGGAAACTGTTGCAGGAAGTAAGTAAGCATAAATCTAAATTTTCTCTGTCCTGACTTCCTATTAAGTCATAAAACAAATGTTATCAACCACGTACGCCTTTTGCAAATGCTGGCTGAAAACTCGACCATGTCAACTAGCATTTTAACTATAGTTCAGTCCTAAAGGGTGCTGAGTTTATGTATTATAAATGAGCACCCCTTTTTTTTTCTTTCTAATTTGGGTGCTCACATCAAAACCATCTAAAAGCGTTGTAACTTTTGCCAACTGTCCCAAATCAAGTTTGTTTACAGAGTCCTTCCTTCTTAGCTTGGATCTTTTATGTAAATCCATATGAATAAAATAAATGAAATACAAAAGAAAGGCATCATCAGTGGCTTGAAGGCGTCCCACTTTTATTTGCTTGTATTTTAAGAGCTGAAGTTGGAAATATGGAATCCTCTGAAGCCCCTCAGAAAGTCTGAAGACGTTGAGGCCAGGGACCCAGGCTTAAGGAAGTCTTTGGGCAGCGAGGGCTGAAGGTTTGTGGGCGTCTGTGTGTGCGTGCGTCTGTCTTTTACCGCACCCTTCAAGATCGAGTTCTGAAGGAGCATTTCTCCTGCCAAAGTACACACACAGCCTGGGATTAAAAGGGCTGAAACCTACCAGCAAGTTCTTAACGCCCTCCCACAATCATTAGACCAAATCCACCATCATTCCAGATTCATTTTTCCCTTATTCATCTGTCCAACTAATTCCTGCCACATTCACCAGGCTTATATCTTAATCTTTTCTGTTACATAGAGAATACATAATGAAAAGCTGCATTTTCTGGGTACATGCACACATTTGGAGCGGATGAACCATATGTGAAGCGACATACAATGCTGAATGCCGGCTGAATGGCGTCCAGCGCTAAAAACACCGCAAGCGCAGGAACAAAAAGCCGGCGAACAAGAGCCAGTGCCAGGCTCGCCTCTGCTGGAACACCAGGGGCTTCGCCGCAAAAACATGGGTATAATTTCACTGTTTTCACTCACACAAGCTGTGGGAAAGGAGTCACCATCTGATGTTTGATTGTGTGGGATATGTTTTTGGCAGTGGGCTTGTATTCCGCATTGACAAAAAAAGAAAAAGAAAAAGAAAGAAAGAAACAAGAAAAAAGGGGGTGAGATGGAGGGGGGAGGAAAGTGAAAAAGAATAGAGCTACATTTGCTGTTTTCAATTTGCGGTCTGGGGGACAGGCACAGCTGACAGTTCTGACCAGTGGCCACCTGAAAATGAGGGCCAGGGCCTGGGGACTGTCCCCTCTGCCTCCATCCCCTGGGCCTCCTTTTATGTCGAGGGACCGGGAGGGGACTTTTATCCATCCTCCCCCGTCGGCTGGTTAACTTACGACTGAGCGGTGGGGCTGACGTTTGCCTGATTTAATAAAGCCTTTTATCCGAGGTAGCGGCTGGGAAGGAAGGGTCCTGACAGCCAGAGAGGGAAAGGGCCCACGGCTCACAAGCAGGCATTTTCCAGAGCTGGTGAGGAAAAGAGGGAAGCTTCAAGAAAACTCCCTGGCAATGCATCTTGGGCTGAAGCCTGGATCCCAGGTGGTTTCTCCCACGGTTTCTGGGCTGGAGACTTGCAGGGGTGTTAGGTTTACACCCTCAGTCTCTGCCCCAACCGAAGGTTCTAGAAAGAGATGTGCAGCTCCTTGTTTCTGTCACCATCTTTTCCTCACTCCGGAATGCCAGATTTAGCAAATCCACATACAGGATGCGCAGCTACATTTGGGTTTCAGAACGGCAGGTACTGAAAACAGCCGTGATGTACTGCTTCAATCAGTAAAAGCCAATTTTCACTGAATGTCTTGCATGTTACCTGACAATCCTACTCCCACACCACCAGGCTTCCTGGTCCAGCCGCCACCCACCTCCCCTCACCTGTGGCAGAAGCGGGAGGTGGTCAACAGCCTCCCCTGCCTGCATCTCAGGGTGTTAAGAGGATAATGAGAAAATAGATGGGTAGCTGCTTTCCAGACAGGTCGTTAATTAGCCTTGCTGGTTAACCTGTGGTTCCCATGCCCCAGCTGTGCTACAGACCCTTCTCTTAACTTTCAGTTCAAACTTGGAGACGTGACCAGTGATACTAGAGAGAGTTTGATGTCATTACCTCCTGGGGCCCAGAGCCCCTTCTCTGATGGGTTTCACATAATTTTGTTTGGACCCTCTTTTAGAATCAAATCAGGCTGGGCACGGTGACTCACCCCTATAATCCCAGCACTTTGGGAGGCCAAGACAGAGGCCAAGACTTTAGGACCAGCCTGGGCAACGTAGTGAAACCCCATCTCTACTAAAAGTTTAAAAATGATCTGGGTGTGGTGGTGCATGCCTGTAATCCCAGCTATTTGGGAGGCTGAAGTGGGAGGACTGCTTGAGTCCAAAAGTTCAAGGATATAGTGAGCCGTCAAGGATATAGTGAGCCGTCATTGCGTGACTGTACCTCTCTAGTATGGGTGACAGAGTGAGACTCCTGTCTCTAAAATAATAATAATAAATTGAAATAAAACTCCCCAGTTCAGCACCCCTTGCTTTTACTAGAGGCAAGTATAATGTTTAATGGAAGATTTGGGGAGAAAGCCACATCCTTGCTAATCAAGGGCTCCTATTCACGGGAATATTGGATTGCTACTTTTGATTGCTAAGAAGCTGGTAACAGCTGGTTGGGCTCCAGGATTTGTCTTGAGGTGGGCACCTTGCCTTGACCTCCCCATTTGTGGGCCTATGAAGCATATCCGATTAAAGGTACAGAGAAAGAAAGGTTTCCCTTTGTGAATGACAGGCAGGTGACCAGGACAAATCAAATTGGCAGCCAGAGCCAGGGTCCATGCCGTCATTTATCCTCCAGGTGGGGAAGGGGGATCAAGCGAGGGCTTTAAAAGCAGGTGGTGCTCTGCATTGACTGGGCCCAAGCCCTGAAGAGGAGATTTCCAAGGAGCACTGCACTTTTGAATATTCCCTTTACTGGAAGATAGTTGTGGCTGCATGTGCTGGTCGGGACCGGAAGTGTGGTTTCCCCCGTGTGGCGGAATTGCTCTCATTTTCAAACATGGGCCAGGGGCATAATGGCCGCTTAAAATGATCATTAGCATCATGGAGCAATATATCTACAATAAATTAAGACTGCTTTGCAATTAGTACCGATGATCACAGCTGCGGAGACAAATGGCATATGTCCTAATTAAATAATTTGTCACTTCACTGTTAAACAAACAATTCGGCCTCTTTATATTACAAACTGCCATCTCCAGAACACCGCCATGGGCCATTAACCCCGCGGAAGGAACAGCTTGCAGTGCCCACAATTGCTGGGGAGCGTGTCTGGATGACAGGATAAAGGTGATGGGGACAATTCACTTGGATGACAAGTCTCCACAGACTTTGAAAGTTTTCTTGGAACATGAGTTCAGGAGGACAAAACGAACTCTGCTACTCCACTCAGAAAACGTTTGGGAGCTAGCTCTCTCCAGGGTTAAGATTTCTGAGCTCTGTTCAATATGCCCTTATTGAAGTGAACCATCAAATTGGTTACAATCAGCAAAAACTGCATCACATCAAATCGCGACTTCATCTTGTGACTTCAGCCAAAGCCCCTCCTCCCCATTTGCAATACCTCTGTACAGTTTTCCTTTTCTTTCTTTCTTTCTTTTTAAGTTTTAGTATTTCTACCCCAAATGCTAATCCATAAAGCTGAATTGTGAAATAGGATTTAATGGGGGCAGCTGTTCCTAGCCCATACAATGGCTTCCTGTGAACTAAGAGGACTCAATCCTATGCAGGGCACCAGTCTTGATAAGCAAGGTGCAGGCTGGATGTGCGTCCCTGCTCACTGCCTTGGTCTAGGGCCCTCGTGCAGTGAACAACCTGTCCAACCACACAGGGAGTCCTGACTCACTTGCCTCTGAAACCAAGGGAGGCTCGGGTAATTTAAAGCCACAAAGAACTTGCAAGCCAGCTGTCATTATTATCCTTTATTCCTTGCCCTTTTATCAGAGTTGTTAACTAATGGAACTTGATTTCTCCTTCTTATTTCCTGCCTTCGATCACATACAAGAGGGAGAATGGTCAGACAGAGAGACAGAAAGGCCAGGCAGTGAGGACTTTGTGTCGTTGGCCCTTCAGCAAATCCCTCATCAGGCACCACCTATGTAAGGAGCGTGCAACATGGGTGGTGTTGAGTAGAAGGCATTTGCAATGTAACAGTGTGGGGCAAAATACTCAGGCAGTGTTAAGTTCCACCAAAGTCATTCTACTGCAGTAAATTTCTACCAGGCAGGAAATGAGCCAGAAACAAGCCTGAGTGCTCAGTCTTCCTGCAGGAGGGTGATCCCCTTGATAATTTCACATTAGGCTTTAGGAGCTCCTTTCCCGTGGCATTGTGGGAGTGGAAAGAGAAGCCAGTGTTTTATCTTCATGGAAATCTGGCTGTGTAGATACAAACGTCTGTAATAGAGGCAAGTTCCTCAGCCACTTGGTGTGTTACTCACTAAAAAGCCGTTCTGACTCTTTTATAAAGTGAAATATGAGTTTGACCCAGAATGACTGGGGCACAGAGCAGCTTAGCTCGCATCACTTAGGATAAAGGTGGGCACATTCTAAGTGTTCAGAAAGAATTAGCTCCTGTTATTGTTGTTATTGCTATTATTATTATTGTTGTCAATATTTTTGGAGACAGAGTCTCATTCTGTCACCCAGGCTGCAGTGCAGGGGTGCAATAATGACTCACTGCAGCCTCGAACTCCTGGGCTCAAGTGATTTTCCCACCTCAGCCTCTGGAGAAGCTGGGACCACAGACATGCACCACCATACCCAGCTAATTTTTCATTTTTTGATAGAGACAAGGTCTTACTATGTTGCCCAAGCTGGTCTGAAATTCCTGGGCTCAAGCAATCCTCCCACCTCCGCCTCCCAAAGTACTGAGATTACAGGCTTGAGCCACTGTGCCCAGCCTTTCTACTATTATCATCACTGAATTTTGTAGCGTGGAGTGTCTTTGCCAGCACTTGTTAACATCATCTAACACGTTAGGTGTGTGCAGAGTGGGGAAAGAGACTGCCATGAATTAATGTTTCTAAAAGGACTTTTCTGACACGTGAGGAAATGCAGACAGTGCAGGGTAGGTTTAGAGGCTTTGAAAGCATTGCCAGAACATATCCTCTGGCCTCTTTTGGAAAGGACAGGCTGTTTCCTAGGCCGCCTCCTGCCTCCTGCAACGTCGGGGAGTAGATTTCCACGTGCCCAAAGGCTGAGATGTGAGTCTCAGACCAGCCAATTGTCCTGCCAGTTGGTGTAGAATCCTAGGCTGCAAGACAACCGAGACGCCAATTCATCCAAGCCTCTTATTTCACCAGAGAGGAGGAATGGGAGTAGAGATGGACAGCAATGACCCTAAATCATTCTGTTCTTTTCCTTCTCTGTGTGTGTTGAGGGGGCGGGGGGGGGGGGGGCGGCTCCTCCCACCTTCCCTCTATTTTCTGATCCAAGCTGAAGAAATCCAAATGGTATTCTTTTATCCCAATATTAACTGGGACTCAGAGACTCCCCAGGCCACTTGCTTAATTTGTGGTGTAAAATATTTTTGCTGTAGAATCGTTCTGCCTCTGAAAGGAGGTCTGTGGGGAAAGACCCGGCCGGACAGACTTTTACATAGCCCTAGTAAGAGCAATGCAGGAATTTGAAAAGGTCATTAGGAAAATAAAAACTTCAAGTCCTGAAAAGCTTTCTGACAATTGTCCAAGGGCATGCAATCCTGGGGACACAGCAGATACCAGCTACCCCTCACCCATGACCCACGGGCCAACTCAATTAGACCACATCTTGTCTTTCAGGAAAATGCACTGAATTTTGTGCCACGCCCCCAAGAGTCTGGATCAAATTAAGAATTTTAATATTCAAAGTCACTTATTTATATTTATATTGTATATTGAAGCATATACAATAAATGTACGCAACACTCAGGGTGTATTAAAATGTTTTGCCGTACATTTCTAAAATCTTAGCGAATACTGTCAACACTTTTCAAAATGCAACTTTTATTTTGATCAAAATGCATTCTATCATTTGAAAATCAAATAGTAAGTGGATGGATTCTAACAAATAAACACAGTTCTCTGCTCAGCTTCTTCTGGAATCTTACTTTCACACCCTTGAAATAACACATTTCAACTATTTAATTTAAATTTTTTTCCTAGAATTTACTTCCACATTTCTAGATGATATGTTTCTAGATTTCCTGAATTGTATTTTCCAACACCATGATTGAAAAGGTTTTTTAAAATTAAGTTATTCTATTTTAATTTTCGAGAATTTTTTTCTCTGACTGATCCATTTTGATATCCTCCTGTTCTTGTTTCATGGACTTACCTCTGCTATTTTTGAAAAGGCTATAGTTTTAAAAAAAATGTGTTTACTTGTTGAAACGTTTGCTGAGTTGTCTCTGTTTCTTCTGGGTTCATTTTTGTTTGGTTTTGTCTTTATCTTTCTTCTTAGAGCTTGCTTCAGATAGATGTTGGCAGTCAGTTCATGAGAGGGAAATAGGGGGCAGCTAATTGTGTCTGGGCATGGGGCTTCCCTCTAGAGTGATCAGTGGGAAAGCAGCAGTGAGAGCTCAGCAGCACAGTATCACCGCCTGCTACAGCTACATAATTATTACTTTACCGTGTGTCTCCTCCTGGTCTTGTATGTGTACATTCCATTAATGCAAAGGTCTGTTCATTTTGTTCACTGCTCCAGTCTCAGTGCCTAGGACAGTGTCTGGCACATAATAAATGCTCAAAACACACTTAAATGAGCAAAGAACTGTGGGAGAAAAATGCTAGACAGTGCACAAAGTGAGTGGGAGACTAGGAGAAAGAGAAATTCATTTTGCCTTGGAGCAATGGGGAAGCCTTTTTTTCACTGCACTGGCTAGGAGCATTCCTAGAATGCCAAGACACCGCTGCGGAGTTTTCCATGCATCTTTCATTCATGCAGCCAACAGCATCCATTGAGCACCGGCGATGTGCTCTGAAGCGGTGTAGCACAGCGGTGAGGGACATGGGAATCAATTAAGGAACCTGAAGTCTAGCCCTGGCTGTGTGTCTTTGAGCAAGTTATTTACCTCTCTGAGCCTCAGTTCCCTTAATTCTGTATGGAGAATGATCAAAGTGTCTGCTTATAGGGTTGCCTTAAGGATCAGATGAGTTGCTGTATGTAAAGAGTTCAAATATTAGTTTCTTGTTTTGTTATTATTGTTTGTTCCAGACCCTGTGCTAGGCTATGGAGACACAGAGATAGCTAGAAATGATCCTTCCCACCCCCAACAAGAAGACTTCATAGTCTAGGAGGCTGCCTTTCTCTTGCTCGCATACTATCTCCTGAAATTTTTTCTAAAAAATACATAAAGTGCATCAGGTGTGGTGGCTCACATCTGTAATCCCAGCACTTTGGGAGGCTGAGACAGGTGGATCACCTGAGGTCAGGAGTTCAAGACCAGCCTGAGTAGCTGGATGCAAAATTTTAAAAATGCAAAAATTAGCTTGGCATGATGGTGGACTCCTGTAATCCCAGCTACTCTGGAGGCTGAGGTAGGAGAATTGCTTGAACCCAGGAGACAGAGGCTACAGTGAGCTGAAATCGCACTACTGCACTCCAGCCTGGGCAACAGAGTGAGACTCCGTTTCAAAACAAAAAAGAAATACAGAAAGTTCAAGGTATGCCCATAGGCAATCAAAATGATACTCGAATTTGGGGGAGGGGGACAGGGTCAAAGTCTGTTGTCAAACGGGATGTCTATCACCTTGAGAGGGGCAGGACTGGCAGAGTTAAAGGAAAATAACAAGTCAACAGCCTCTTCCCCAGGGGCTCAGGGATGTTCCCAGCCTCTGGCTCTGGTGTGCTCTGTGCAAAGGGCTAAAAATAGCAGAGGCATACTCAGGATTAAGAGGGCCTTTCAATCACAAGTCAGGGAAGTAGTGATTTTCCTTAGACAAACTCTACTGCTACTGGTGGTGGTGGGGATGACAGTCAGGAGACATGTGACTTTCTCATACATTTGATTAGAACTTTGGCAAAGTTAAGAATCTATGAAGATAGTCTCTAAATCTCCATTTGCACCCACCCTGAGCTTTCCTGAGTATTGTTTCATTGCTTTTTAAGGCTATCTTTGAAGATAGAATTCCTGAATGACTAAAATGTAGCAAAGAGTCCACTCCTTTGATTACCTGTTTGTGTATTAACACATCCTCTTAAAAAATGAAGCCCATTTTAATTTACAACCACATGTCGTCTCACAATCTATGACACCATAAATGCATTCATCAAAGAAGGCAGCATAGAAACTAGTAAGCATGGAGAATGGTGAAGTGTCCGTTGGAATTAATAGCTTTGGAAAGAAAAGGTATAATATTGTGTCTCATTTACAAGTTTTGAATTTAATTTCACAACTTACCATTTGAAATTAATTAATGCCAGAATTGACCTGTCGTGAAGTCTGTAAATAAATGGGCCGAGTTAGTCAGGATTGGTGAATGCATCTCAGTTCCAGCTACTCTGCTCAGGAGGCTGAAGAGGGAGGATGGCTTGAAGCCAGGACTTGGAGGCAGTAGTGAGCTATGATCATGCCACAGCACTCCAGCCTGGGTGACAGTGGGAGACCCTGTCTCTATAAATAAATAAATAAAATTAGCTCAACTATTCATGTCAGCGTTGTAAATACAGAAACCAAACCCTTAAAAGGCCTGAGAGGTGGAGGTTGGGTGGGAAGGAATATCTTCCCCAAACTCAAAAATCAAATGCATGCCCTGAGAGCTCCATTGCGTTTCCAAGTTCCATTCAGGCTCCTGGTTTCGTCTCAACAATGTGCGTGCTCAAAGGCCTCCTACCTCGGAAGGCACCAGGCATCTTTTTAAAGAAGTCCAAGGATTTTAGATGAGATCAGGAGCTGGGAATGAGAGCAAGGTGAAGGGTCAAAAAAGTTAAGCTTCTCTGGTGTAAACCACCACAAACTCCCTGTTCTTGCTTTTATTCTTTCCCTAAAACTTTCTCACTTTGGGAGAAGAAAATTTTAACAAATCATTATTATTAGTAAAAAGCTGTAAGGTGAGCTGGGCATGGGGGTTCATGCCTGTAATCCTAACAGTTTGGGAGGCTGAGGCGGGAGGATCACTTGAGCCCATTAGTTTGAGACCAACCTGGGCAACATAGTGAGACCTCATCTCTCCAAAACAGCAAACAAAATTACCCAGGCACCCTGGCTCGTGTCCTTAGTCCCAGCTACTCCAGAGGTTGAGGCAGGAGGATTGCTTGATCCCAGCAGGTCAAGGCTGCAGTGAGCTGTGATCACACCACTTCACTACAGCCTGGGCAACAGAGGAAGACCCTGTCTCTCAAAAAAAAAAAAAAGGTCTGGAAAATGGCAGGATGGGGAGCCGGGAAATCATCTATAATGTCAGAGGCATGTGAACCAGAGCAACTTCATCTTGAATAGGAGCTGGGTAAAATGAGGCTGAAACCTACTGTGCTGCATTTCCAGAAAGTTAGGAAATCAGTTACAGGATGACATAGGAGGCCAGCACAAGATACAGTCATGAAGACCTTGCTCATAAAACATGTTGCAGTAAAGAAGCTGACTAAAAGCCGCCAAAACCAAGATGGTGACAAGAGTGGCCTCTGGTTGTCCTCACTGCTACACTCTCACTGGGGCCATGACAGTTTACAAATGCCATGGCAGCATCAGGAAGTTACCCTGTATGGTCTAAAAAGGGGAGGCTCTGAAGTTTAATTAGATCCCATTTGTCTATTTTGGCTTTTGTTGCCATTGCTTTTGGTGTTTTAGTCATGAAGTCCTTGCCTATGCCTGTGTCCTGCATGGTTTTGCCTACGTTTTCTTCTAGGGTTTTTATGGTCTTAGGTCTTATGTTTAAATCTTTAATCCATCTGGAGTTAATTTTAGTGTCAGGTGACAGGAAGGGGTCCAGTTCCTGCTTTCTGCACATGGCTAGCCAGTTTTCCTGACACCATTTACTAAATAGGGAATCCTTTCGCCATTGCTTGTTTTTGTCAGGTTTGTCAAAGATCAGATGTTTGTAGATGTGTGGCATTTCCTCCGAGGCCTCTGTTCTGTTCCATTGGTCTGTGTCTTGTTTTGGTACCAGTACCATGCTGTTTTGGTTACTGTAGCCTTGAGGAGGATGGGGAGGGATAACGTGGGGAGAAATGCCAGATACAGATGAAAGGGGGATGGAGGCAGCAAACCACCTTGTTATGTATGTACCTATGCAACAAGCCTGTATAATCTGCACATGTACCCCAGAACCTAAAGTACAATTAAAAAAAAGAAAAAAAAGGGGAGGCATGAATAATCTACCCCTTATTTAACATATCATCAAGATATAACCATGAAACGGGCAGCCAGCGGCCCTCGGGATGCTCCATCTATGGAGTGGCCATTCTTTCGTACCTTTACTTTGCTGATAAACTTGCTTGCACTTTACTGTGTGGATTCACCCTGAATTCTTTGTTGTGAGGCCTCTCTTGGGGTCTGGATCGGGATCACTTTCCTGTAACAATAATGGCAGAACCCAAATACAATCGCTTCAGTGTTTTTGTCTTCTCTTTCCATGATTTCTCTATCCGCATTTATATTTACAGTTATAATGCGCATAAAAGTTTGTGACCTACTTTTCTTCTAAACATTGCCACAGGTTATTATAGAGTCTTTCAAGTAATTATTTAAATGGGGGCATACAAAATTATTACAAAAATAATAATTACATTGAGTGGGTGGGTCATCATTTAACCGTTTTCCTATTGATGGACACTGAGATTACTTCCACTTTTTTCCTTATAAATAAATAGGCTGATCATCTTCAGTATCTTCCATATCTGCAGTTTGGTATCTTTGTTCAACTTTCTCCCTTATAAATAAAAGTTGAACAAAGGTTTCACGTCGCAGATACCACAATCAGCTGATGCTTAAGTCTCTTATATAAAATGACATAGTACTTGGATTTAACCTATACACATCCTCCTGTATACTTTACATCATGTCTAGATTACTTATAATACCTAATACAATGCCTGCAATTCACTTTATTCACGTACATACATTCACATTTACACACACACACACACACAGTGCTAATGCATGTGCCCCACCCCCCGAATTTTCTCCTTATGACTGGTTGTGGCACAACTTTAAACCCAGCAGAACACAGGAGGAAGCTGGAGTTTGTATTTTCAGTTTTGTTCAACTCTGTGAATTAGGAGTCCCGTTTTCCCATCCTAGTCACGAAGCAGTCCTGAATTGTCCTTGAGTAGAACGGAGAGATTTATGGACTGAATCCTGGTCCAAGTCAGAGGGAAAAGTATTCTTTAGAAAGACATCGTCTGATGATTATTTTGAGAGACTTTCTGGTAATCCCTAGCAAATCTGCATGTTAATAGGAATCATTTACTCAAAGCAGGGGCCCAGGAAAATAGCTTTACATAATAACAGTAGCTTGATTTGATTACTTCAATTTGGTCGTAGCTATTGAATTAAAGGTAAAGCCAAGCTTTTGGAAGTTTTACAGAATGACAAACAAAATGGGAATAGTAAGTGAAGACTGACTGGTTTCAACCTGTACGTCTTTATTGCTTCTAATGAGCAGGGAGATGTAAACAGGATCGAGGAGTAAAAACCATTGATAATCTTCTTAGCATTCTGGATAATTTATTGGTTTCCTTCTCACATTGAGAGCTCTAAGCCTGACTAATATTTGTTAAGACTTCTTGGCAACTCTTCCCTAAGAGAAGCAATTTCTTTTCTTACAGCGCGGTGTAGTTTTGCTCACTTGCTCCCCAAAATACTGATAGACATTTTCAGTTGCACTCGGCTATTTTGAGTCACAGTGGCAGTTTTTAAAATTCTAGTAATTTTATACTTACGGAAGAGTCGCAACAGGAGTACAGAGCATCCTTGGATACCCCTGAACGACCCTTCTCTCTCTGTTAACATCTTGTATACCATACATCAAAATTCAGAAATTAACCTTAGCATGAGACTGTCAGCTAAAGTGCAGAACTTATTCAGTCACCACTTTCGCCACTAATGTCCTTTTTCTATTCCAAGACCCAATCCAGGATTCCACATTGCATTTAGTTCTCACATCTTCTTAGCCTCCTCCGATCTGTGACAGCTCCTCATTCTCAGGCCTCCCGAAGTGTTGGGATTACAGGCATGAGCCACCATCCCCAGCCGATCAGCAGCTTTTTGATAAGATCTCAGGAGCTGGGCAAATGTGCTCAAGCATGAACACTGAGAGGCAAAATGGTGGAGTTTAACTGGTATATGACCCTCCTCCAGGAACGCTCAAATGGTAAGGGTAAAACACCTCAAATGAGCATGCGCACAACTTCAGAGAACACACTGGACGTGGGGCCCCTCCCTAGTGCTGGCAGCCCACCGTGCATGCAGATGAAGTGGCATTGTTCATCCGAGGTAATACCTGAGGTTCATTGTCTCACGCCAGGGAAATCAAGGACGAGAACACATAAGAAGTGAAGTTAAGAGCAGAGGTTTAATAGGTGAAAGAAAGAGAAGACAGAGGGGTCCCAAATGGGTTTTCTGCTTTTGTGGTGAAATGCAGTGGGTTTTATAGATGAGCTTGAGGAGGTGGTGTCTGATTTACATAGGGCATGAAAGATTGGTCAGAGCAGTTGTGCCATTTGCATAAGGCATGAAAAACTGGTTAGGGCTGGGTGTGCCATTTGCATAGGATGCAAAAAGCTGGCCACCCCCACCCTAATCTTCTGTTATTCAGATGGGTTCTCTACCTGGCCTGTGCCATGTTGCCTGTTTCTTTACTGTACATGTGGTAACAATGGAAAGGGAAGATGGAGCCTCCTTGTTGAATATACTTGGCCCCCAGGTAGCCCTTTTCTATTGGCACAGCTGCCAGCATTCACCCGTGCAAGCTTCCAGCTTGCTTATCTATGTCTGCAACTTGACTTTTCAGGCTGTTCTTTGTTAGAAAGGAAATTATTTTGGGGCTGCTGTTTGTTCAAAGGGAAATTCTGCCGAGGACTCTGTTGCCCTTACTATCTGCCCAAATAATTTCTTTCTACCACCTGTGTTAGCCTGCTCCAAGGAAGAATCAGGGGAGAAGAAACACAAATCTCAGAATCATGCCAATGCATGAAACACCAAGTCAAGGGTTGCACAAAGCACTTGGGTCTTTTAAGTTGCCCACATGGCCCTCTTCCAAGTGTATTTTGCTTCCTTTGGTTCCTGCTCTAAAACTTTTTAATAAATTTTCACTCCTGCTCTAAAACCTGCCTTGATCTCTTACTCTGCCTTATGTTGCTTGGCTGAATTCTCCCCTCTGAGAAGGCAAGAATCAAGTTGCTGCAGACCCAGAAGGATTCACTGCTTTTAGCAATACCAGAGGTGGAGGATTCTGGCTAAAATGACTTAGCAGGATTGTTGCTAAGGTTGGACAATGCAAAGATGAACACAGAACCCCAAAAGTCAGGACTCAGTTGAGAAGAGAGTTCAAGGGAGCCTGACTAGAATTTGGTCAAGGAGATAGTTTGTCTGTTCAGAAGACTATGAGAGTCTGCTGTTCTCAGGCCATCACAGACATTACTTACAGATGCTCTTTACAGCACTGAGTCTGTTTCCAGAGAATTGATGTAAAATCGAACTGACACTCAGAAAAATCATGGTTGGAGATGTTCACCACCAAAATTTTCTCCCTTTTTTGTTGTTCTTTAAAAAAATTAATGTATTTTCAGTTCATTAGAATTGAAACGAAGGATGAGGAAAATTAAACCGAATGTGAAAAATGGGGGACTCAGTCCCCAAGTGGATTCCAGCAGGTGGCCAGTCCTGGGAAGCTCCTTGTTATATGTAAAATTTTCAGTGCTGCAAAAGAAGTAGCACTCGAATATAAATTTCCTTGGCAAGGCAATTTACTTCTATATAAGGGTGCAGCTCACAGATGGGACAATGGCAAGTGCACACCTGGGTAAGGGAGGGAAGGGGTCCTTATTCCTGACCCAGGTAGCCCCTACTGCTGTCATTCTCCTATTGGCTAGGGTTAGACGGCACAGTCTAGTCTGATTATGACTGGCTATTTTAAAGGGAGCAGAGGTACGAGCCAGAGTGGTGGGGTAGGTTTGGCAGGAAGGACAGTTATAGGCAGGTCAGAGCAGGTAACCAGGGGTCAAAGCAGGTGACTGGAGCAGGTGACCGGAATGAGTCAGGACAGAACACGGGACCGGGGGAACAGATGTGACTAGTGATTAGAACTGGTGGAAAAAGTTGTTTACTGAAACTACAAGGAAGTTAAACTTTAAAATGGAGAATTAAAGAATAAGAGAGCTGAACACACTGACACACTGATTCTTCGACAAGAAACCTGGGGTTCACTCTATCTAACATCCTTGCATCTGAGATCCATATAAAGAGAGAAGGAAATAAGGCCAAATGACTCCCCTCTACCCAACTTTATTATTTTTTTTATTTTGTGAACAATAAATAAAATGAGCTTTCTCAGGATTCTACAAAAGGAGAATAAAGTATCTCTGTTTAATCTCAGAAGTGATTCCCACAAGTCTGTTTACACGAACATAGCCTTATTTATTAGGTGAACCCAGCTGAGATCTGATGACAAGGTAGAGGAGGAAGAAAGGGATGGATCCAGTCTAGAGATATTAACAGATATTTGTATAGAGCTGGTGATTTATTGATCTTATATACATCATCTTTCTAAAGCCTCTTTGCTCCTCTCTCTCTCTCTGATATCTGCTTTTCACATGTCCTAGGCCACCCATGCCGTATATCATATATCAGTCTCTTTCCTCAGAAAGAAAACATGCATGCCAGAAGGCGGGTCAGGCTGGAGGCACAGAACAAGTTTTGCTTGGAGGTTGTCATGGCCTGCAAAGACCTGAGCTATGTGGTCCAGTCAGGACCCCTCAACCAATGCTTGCATGGGGATTTAAGTAAATATTAAACTTCAGTGTGTTCTGTTCATGCTTGGATTTCATGGTTTACCAAAGGCCTTGACGTACAACTCAATAAATGTTGCTGAGTTTGAGTAAATAAAGGCATAGTTTGTCTTCTGAAAATATAAGAAGGTAGGCCTGGTGCCACAAGAAGGGATAGTTGATAAAGAGAGATGGCAGTGTAAAATCGAGAAAAGGAAAACTATTCCATAAAAGAAAAGTTGTGGATAGCCACATAGGATCAAACATGTTTAGAATTCTAATGGAAAGTCACCAGGAAAAGTTGAATTTGTTTTTATAAGACTCTGATTAAGAAAGTAGGGACATGTATAAACTTTCAAAAGTATTCTTTACCTAAAGTTGTTCATTTTAAAACAAACGTTGTTACCATGTGAAATGTAATTCACATGAAGACCCTTTTGGTTTTTTATGCCAGATAATAAGGTATTCTTTGGGGATACCTGGAAGGCCCATGTAAATATTTACCCTGACAAAACGGGAGTAGGCTGCTCTATTTAGTGAAGCACATTTTTGTACATTTTTTCAACGTACAAAAAAATAGATGGGCTAGTTGGGAGTGCACTGTTAGAAGAAGCTCCTAGGCTGCGCGAGGTGGCTCATGCCTGTCATTATTCCAGCCCTTTGGGAGTCCAAGGCAGGTGGATCACCTGAGGTCAAGAGATTGAGCCCAGCCTGGCCAACATGGTGAAATTCCATCTCTACTAAAAGCACAAAAATTAGTTGGGTGTGGTGGCAGGCACCTGTAATCCCAGCTACTCAGGAGGCTGAGACTTGAACCTGGGAGGCCAAGATTGCAGTGAGCTGAGATTGCACCATTGCACTCCAGCCTGGGCAACAACAGGGAAACTCTGTCTCAAAAAAAAGAAAAAGTAATAGCTCCCAAGCTCCCAGTGGCGTCTTCCCAGCTGCCCCCTCGCTGCCCGCCTCACCACATATATCTGGGCCCCTACCTTGAGGCCATCCACAGAAACAGCTCCATAGCAGCTGGTGGGCTGAGCCCGATCCACCAGTGTGGGGCAAACAGAATGCACGATTGATGCGAAACCCCTGGAGAACAGCCTCTGAATCCAGGAGCCACACGGTTCCTTGCACAGAGCGGAAAGGATTAGGGTGGGCAACCAGTTTGGGAGCAAGAAGCAGTATCTTACCAACACGCAAAGCCTTTTCTTTCTCTATACAACCCCACCATTGTCTGTGACATAATGCTGTTCAGTGGCCTCCACTGCAACATACAAGACCCAGTCCTGTCTTCTGGGAACAACTCAGATATTAATTTTGAAAGCAGTGGGTGTCCTTCATTCTAAACAGATTCTCCATTCTACATACAGAGGAAGAAATAGAGAATAATATTTTGCTTTTTAAAAACATTCGGTGGCTGGTTCTTCTTGCTCTGCAAAAAAGCTTGCTTGGGAATACTGAAAACAAAGACCTCCTGTCCCTCTCCTGGGTGAAAGGCACACAGTCCAAGGAGTCGTATTTTTCAGGCCCACAGGATAGGTGGGAGAGGAAGTGGAACTGGCGGGCAGTGGCTTTTCACCCTCTGCACCTGTGTTGATGGCCCATCGGTATCTAGGGAAGCTGTTATTTCTCATGTAGGCTGCTCCTATTTTATTCTGATTGGAGTCTCTTTATTAAAAGAATTATTTCATTTGAAACGAGTAACCCAAGTTACTCAGCAAGGTATGAAGATTAAGAAATGCTAACAAGAGATAAATAAATGAGGTAATGGAATTCTTGATAACTGGAGCAGTGCCTTGGAAGCTCTCTCCCGAGTTCGAACTAATCTTTGTTGTTAAATGAAAGTTAAAATACGGCATTTCAATGTAAATACATTTTCCCAGATTTCTACTATCCTCTATCACAGTTGTTTTCATTTCTTCATTGTAAGAAATCATCACTTTTGAGTTTTATTTATGTATGTCCTGTTTTCACGTCATTTTGACAGTTCTGTAGATATGCTACGTTTCCCCTACAGCCCTAAAAATATAGAGACCTATCACGTTCAGTAAATAGGTAATATCCCATTACACCAGCATTCCATAATTTGTCATCTGTTGCCCTTTGCTAAGACTTTGGTTATTTTCAGCTTTTCCCTCTCATAAATAACACTGCTATAAATATATCAATGCATACACCATTTCTCCTTTTAAATTACTTCCTTGAAATAAATTCCAAAGAATGAGATTACGGGGCCAAAGAGTACAAACATATTTATGACCTCTGACCCTCATTGATTTCCAAATGCCCTCAAAAGGCATTGTACCAGTTTTCAAAGAATGATATATCTGCTTTGCCCACAGTCTCATCAGGCATCGAGTTATAGGATTTTCCTGTATTTTTATTTCTTCAGTCTCAATGGATTGAGATTAAACTATCTGCCCATTGGAGTATTATTGTAAGTAGCTATGTAGCTCACTGATACCTAATAATGCTTAGTATACAACAGAAAGGAAAAGAAAGCAGAAAAAAACAAGCTGAATTAAATACTTTCTCAGTTGTGTTAAGTGCCTTTGTATATTGAATATCTGTGCGCACGCTAAGCCTCAATACTGAGAACAAAGAAATCGGTTCTGAAACAGCTAGACTCACATCAGCACACCAGTGTCAGATAACTTAGTTTTCATTTCATAAACACATTCACATACTCACGAATCTCTAAACTTTGCCAGAAGAGTGAGCCTAAGAGAGACACATGCTTACTTGTATTATCAATGCCTAAAGCACTGATTTGGAGCAGCAAAGATTTGACTCTCTCTGACCTCTTGCAAAGACGTCCAATTATTTCACCGTTTTTCTTCTGTTTTTTCTCTCTGTCTCAAGCTATGTTGAATAGGGAAAGAGTAAAAAAAGGAGTAAGAGTAAAAGTAAAATAACAGGGGCAAGAGTCTCTTGGTCCTTTTGTGAATTTTGCCTTCGGCCTGGTTCTGTTTTCTGGAAATACTTTGCAAACACAGAAATGGGTAAGTTGTCTGTCAATGCACTTTGCAGATGGCATGCATAAACGAAGAAAGCCCTGAACATCTCATTCTTTGTGAGCAGCTCAGCTCAAATACAGTTCCCTTAACCTTTCATATGAGTTATGCCTTAGGATTTCTATAACACAGTGGTTTGCACAGGGTAGACGTACTATGAAAGTCCATGGGATGGATGGTGAGTCACATGTGGCATGTTCATTGGCCCCCAGGAGTATGCAATAGCAGATCCAAAGAAAACCTCCAAAGAAAACAATCAGTGTCATGGAAACTTTGTTTTATGGGAAACAAATCCACTCCAGCTGAATGGGCATCCCTTCCTTCTCAGCCCCACCATGTCAGGAAGAGTGTATTTGGTGTTTATAGCTATGAGTGCCTGAGAAACAAGAACAGGTAGATTTATATTTTAAGGCCGCATATTGATAACTGAAAAGTACAAACCAGGAAGTGTAAATCTTAGCTGGGATCTGTTCCTACCTCCCATCACCACCACCCACAAAGAAGAGAAGAAAAAGAGCCAGGAAATGATCCCAGAGCCATCAGAAAAGGAAGGGAGGGATATTTTTATTTGGCATCAAACCCAAAGAGAGGGTGGCAGGTGTGGTGGCTCATACCTGTAATCTCAGCACTTTGAGAGGCTGAGGAGCGTAGATTGCTTGAGTCCATGGGGTTCGAGACCAGCCCGGGCAACAAAGTGAGACTCTATCTCTACTTAAAAAAAAATTAGCCAGGCATGCTGGTGTATGCCTATAGACCCAGCTCCTCGGGAGGCTGAGAGGTGGGAGGATCACTTGAGCCCAGGAGGTCGAGGTTGCAGTGAGCCATGATCTCGCTACCGAACTCCAGCCTGGATGACAGAGTGAGGACCCTGTCTCAAAAAAACAGAACAAAACAAGACAAAACAAAAACCACCCTGAAGTGGGTATCCTTTGAGTTCCCGTGACTGAACCAGTTCATTGCTGACTTCTTTGTGGTTGAAAGTCGCCTCAGTCTTGCTTGCTGCTGGACTGTGCCATTGATGGTGACCCTTATGAGAGCAGGCTGGGGTCAAGCTGGAGTCCTTCGGCCCTTCAGGAGAGCTGCTGCTTTCTAGTCAAACCAGGGGGTTAGTGGAAGGGTGGAAAGGTCAAGTAACTAAGAAGGGTGAACTAGAGAAAGACATGGCAATTTGCCAGAGTGGCCCCTTCCTTTAGAGTGAGGCATTGAGTGAGTGAGGGGCCTGCAGGCTGGCAACCAGCTTGCCCAACTCCAGAGAGGACCCACCAGTGTCAATGGCCAAATGAGAACCGGGCACCTCGCTGATTGCCCCTCACTCTCTCTCTCTCTCTCTCCTGAAAATATTTCCATTCTTAGGTTTCTGCCTCCCACTGTTATTCTGAATAGTAAACAAACCCGGAAAAAGTGCAGAAGCAGCCTGGCCTGCAGAGACAGCCACGGAGATGACCAAGACTGGAATTCCAAGTGGTTCTTCTCCAAACTGTGTTGAACATTTGTGAATCTGATCTGCACATCAGGCTGAGGAGTCATCTAACTGCAAAGCTGTGTTCTTGGGGAAGGCGAAGGCTGAAGGCTGAAAGAGGGAAACTTCCCACTCTTCACCATATCCCCAACATCCAGGCTCTTCCTATCTCCCTCTCCAGCAAAATTAGCTGCTCCATCCCCTGGCCTCGGAGAGCACCCCGGACGTACTTCTCTGGTGCTCTCAGCCCATTGTATACTAACATGTTTCTGTGCTGTCTTCCCAGCTGGGCCATGAGTTCAGCAGTGTATTCCAGCATATCTGGGTTCACACTCCAATTTCTGTCTCCTAACAGTTACCTGAAGTGAACAAGCCACTTCTCTGAGACTTTTGTTTCCTTGTCCATAATGTGCTAATAAAAGAGTCTACCTGACTGGATTGCTGGGTGGATCATATGAGCTTCTACAAAATGCTCATGTTTATCCTCATCATTCACTGGGCAATTCTCAGAGCACGGTACCCTAATAGCTATGCTCGGTAAAGAACATCCCACCTAATGAATGGTTCTCAGGCACTGTGGTAAGCATGGGGTTATGGATGGGCAGAGTCACTGGGCACTTAGGAGATGAGGAATTTCTTTTCTGGACCTTGGAGAGCACCACTGAAACCATTCTGATTACAGCAGGTTATTTCTCTCCAGTAATGACACTTCATCCCGAATCTCCTTCCTGTCTTACCCCAAAGAAGGACGTGGAAGTGTGAACCTTCTTCCTGTAAGCCAGCTAACCTTGGGGTTTTATATAATGTAGGTCATTTGTTTTCTTTTTTCTTTCTCTCTTTTTTTTTTTTTGAGATGGAGTCTCACTCTGTTGCCCAGGCTGGAATGCAGTGGTACCATCTCAGCTCACTGCAACCTCTACCTCCCGGGTTCAAGCAATTCTCCTGCCTCAGCCTCCCTAGTAGCTGGGACTACAGACACCTGTCACCATGCAGGCTACTTTTTGTATTTTTAGTAGAGATGGAGTTTCACCATGTTAGCTAGGCTGGTCTTGAACTCCTAAGCTCAAGCAGTGTGCCTGCCTTGGCCTACCAAAGTGCTGGGATTACAGGTGTGGGTCACCGTGCCCGGCCCTGTTCTGTTTTTTCTTGACACATATTTATTGAGTCTCATGTTGTGCTAGGCATTCTGATTGCTGCTTTGAGTGCTTATGTGGGAACAAGGTCCAGCCCATGTCCTGCAGCAGCTTGTAGCCCTGGGACCCCAGTAAGGGGCTCTCAGCCTGGAAGGTTAGGGGCGCCCTAATACAGCTCAGAGGTTTCTCTCTGGAGAGCAGCAGGGAAGGCTCCAGGCACTGTCCAGGTGACTGACACCCAGACTTGCAAACATTGATATTGACCACATGAGCCACGTGGGCAAAGGCAGCTTGATAGTGACAGGAATAAAACCTAAGCTTAAGGACACTCATTTGCACACTGTCTTCCAAGGCTTGGGAAGGGCCCCGCCAACTGTTCACATGGTCATATGTTTCTGTAAAATTTGCATCTGTTAGATGTTTTAACCCCAATGCAGTAAGATACTGTTTCAGCACTTTGCAGCCTGACTTCCTCCCTCTCTCTTCCACTTGCCTGTGTCTGTGGGTGTTGGAGTCACCGAGAGCATGTTTGGGATGTGGCTAAGGGGAGCTGACTTGGGAGGCAGGCTTAGGTTAGTGGGACAAATTTGTGTGCTTTGCTGTCACTTCTCCATGGTTGAATTATTGCTGGTCGCCCGGGCGTAGAAACGGCTTCCAGGACTAGCCCTGTTCCCCACTGAGTGGAGTTCCCAGACTGGTGACAGGGTTTTGCAGGGCCACAAATCATATACTTGGGCGTCCAGCATCGGAAACAGGTGGGCGGTACAGGATAGACAAGGTTTAAAATGTGTGAGGTGAGAAGCTGGTCTGTGGAAAAGTATTGCAGAGGTGTGTCCAGATGCTAATTAAAGAAGCATGCTGGGTGCAATGGCTCATGCTGGAATCCTGGCACTTTGTGAGGCCGAGGCGGGTGGATCGTGAGGTCAAGAGATCAAGACCATGCTGGCCAACATGGTGAAACCCTGTCTCTACTAAAACAACAACAAAAAAAATGACCTGGGTTTGGTGATGTGTGCCTACAGTCCCAGCTGCTCAGAAGGCTGAGGCAGGAGAATCACCCGCACCTGAGGCGGAGGTTGCAGTGAGCTGAGATCTTCTCGCCACTGTACTTCAGCCTGCCAATAGAGCGAGACTCCGTCTCAAAAAAAAAAAAAAAAAGAAACATGTACACACACACACACACACACACACACACACAGTATTTCTGGATTCTGTGATGTTTGATATTTTTCAGCTTTTACCTTTTGTAGTTTGTTGTGATGTTCTCATTTTAAATGAATATTCCTGTTTATGCCTAATTTCGTATTCATACTTTGACAATCTTTTTCTTAAGTGTGGAAGCTGGACTTGCTCACTTATGGCTATCACTCATCCCGAAATGCTGCCTTGTAGACACATTCCTGGGCTGCTGGGAGCCTGGCTCTGACATCGCCAGAGCCCCTCTTCCCAGGAGGCAGCAGCTGCTCCGTTCCTTGCAGGCGCTGGAGTCCAAGAGCACTAAGGGGTACCTGGGGGCCAGGGCCTGTCCCATGGCCTTCCTTCCTGGCCACATGGCTGCCTTTGGCCACCAGCTGCCTGTGTGCAGTCTCTCTCCCGAGAATCTGTGTGGCCATTCATCACAGACCTCCTCTTGGAAAGGCAAAGAAGGTTGCATTATACTAGGTAAAGCTTATCATTTGCATCTGCCAAGATCCACGCATTTCCCCTCCCTCCCTGCCCCGCAGCCCCCAGCAACTTCCCTCCCCCCTTCTTTTTCCCTCTCTTTTGGGTTTTCAATAGTGTGTGCTTTTTTCTTTTTCCCCCTTCTTTCTGGTCAAGACAGGGTTGTCTCTCTGGGTGGAAAAAGGCAGTGTGTTCGTGGAGTGCAGCTGCGTTTCAAAGGTACTTTGTTGGCGAGTTATGAATTTGCCTTTGCTACTGTGGGGAAACAGGCAGATTCTCTGCCTCCCGCCCTCCCCGAATTGAAATTGATGTTATTTCTCTGCCAGTGGTACCCAAGGAAATGTTTTGTTCCATTTCCTCCCCTTTCAGGCTGAGCCCTATTTATGTTGGGAGCTGGGGCCCTGCCACTGAGAATCATTGTCATTACCACCAGCGTCTGAGGCTGGCCAAATTCAGCAGCTGTGGTTTCATGCCTACCCTCACCAAGGTTTATTTCCTTGACAACATGTTCTTGTTTGGACCAACTTTCTTAGCCTTTCTCTCAGTTGTTCCCCTCACAACCCTACCCCCACCCTTCCTGAAATCACCCTTACAGTTGCATGGAGGTTAAAATTAAAAAGGAAAAAGTGCAGGTGTATGTGCATGTGTGTGTGCGTGGGTGTGTGTGTATGTGTAAGTGTGTGTGCATGTACATGAATGAATGTGTGTGTGCAAATGTGCTTGTGCATGCGTGAATGTGTGTGTGCACGTGGGTGCGTGTGCATATGTGCGTGTGAATGAGTGAATGTGTGTGTGTCTGTGTTGGAGGCAATGGGCAGGGGATTGGAGCTGGAAAGAAGATAAAGACCCTGGGAGCTAGAACAAGGATACAGGGAGGCCAGAGAATGGGGTGAAGGGTGGGAAGTTTCCCCATAAGTAACGGGATCAAATTAATTATCATTTTGGTGGCCACCACTCTTCCCTACCCCAAGCCAGGCAGGACTCACCCTCGGCCCTGCCCGCCCCAGCATTTCCAATGGAATACCTAGGTGGCCCAGGGGGACCCCTGACCCCTATATCCTGTTCCTTTCTGCCTGCTTTGCTACTTTTCTCCTTGATAAAAGGAGAGAGTGAGAGATAATTAACAAAAAACATGGCCCCAGGACAATGCGACAACTGGCCTTGGCCGGCCAGAAATGTATCCTGGTTTTCTAGGTGAACTTTCTCCCATCAATCTTTCCTTTAACCTCTCTGTTAGTGGAAGCAATAGGAACACCCCTCCCCTCCCCTGAGCAAATGCTTTCTTTTGACTGGAAACAAAACAGGGGCTCTGCGAAGGCTGAGGTGAAATCTGGGTGGCATGGGCGCCGCACAATGGGGCCGCTGTTCCTCGGCCCAGCTTTGCGTTTTACAACAGGGGAGGGGCGGGCGTGAATGGTCTGATGATTGGAACAATCCCCCCGATTCAGGCCTACAAACGCATCTTCTGTTCCACACCGAGGGGACAGAAAGGAGAGAAGTGACAAAGAACGCAGGGCGGGGAGAAGTAAAACAAAATGCGCTCAACTAAAAATCTCTCCTCTCCTACATATTCCAGAAAGCAGCTCTATGGGCAGAGGCTTCAGGAGGCCTCGGCCACATCTGAATGGCTTTCTCTGGACTCTGATTTATTGATGAAGCTGAAGAGACTAGCTGGAGAAAGGTCTGGGGGCTTCTTTGTCTCCGAGATGAAGTACAATAGGCCACAGGGCGGAGATCTCTTGGGATGCTCTCGGGTCCTGCCTTTCTCTTGCCCTCTCCTCCGTGCAAATACCAGCAGCTGTAACAAATGATTGGTGGCGTGCCTGGGAGAGCCGGTGACAAGGCTGGACCACTTGAGGTCCCCTTAAGAGGGTATTATGGTCAGGGCGACGTTTGTGCTGTGAAGATGGCACACTCCATTTTGTTAATGGCTCTCATCGGTGCAGATCATCACCCCCCTGCCTGGCTGTTCAGAGACGCAACCAGCCAATTCATGGCGCCCTTGGAGAAAGTATCCTTTCCCTGGCGACCAAGATGGAGACATTGTGTTCACCTCCTTGAGCAGAGGGGAAGGTGACCACCAGGGCAGCTTGCCTTGTAAATTACCATGAACACAACAACATACAGCCCCTTCTCGGCCTGGGACCCTCACCAATAAATTATGGCCAGGCTGGGGAGCAGAGCTCAGGAGAGACTGGGTGCTGGAGAGTTCCTCCCCCAAACCCCGCGAACAACAGAGAGCCCTCTGGGCCTGGGAATGGGCTGCAGAGGTAGCTGGCATCCTGAGTAGATGGGAACCTCGAGTATCCCAGAGGGTCCCTGCTGTGTTTTCAGGGAGAGTCCAGAGCCAGACCCTCTTGCCTCACAAATTCACCAGGAGATTTTACCCAGGTCTTCTGTGGCTTAATACCCACCTCTTCCTGCACTTTTCTGTCTGCCAGCCTCCAGCCTTAGACACCATCAGTGAGAAAACAGAAAAGAGGAGAAATGAAAAGGATGGAGGTAGGGAGGGAAGGAGAGAGAGAAAGGAGGAAAGAAGGAGCAAGGAAGATGAGGAGAGGGAGCAAGGGGAAGGAAGAAGTAAAAGAAAGAGGAAAAAAGGAAGAAAGAATGGAAGAGAGAGAAAGGGAAAGAAGGAAGGAAGGAAAAGGAAAGAAACATAAAGATGGATGAGGGAGGGAGGGAAAGAGAGAGAAGGAAAGAGGGAAGGAAGGAGAGAGAGAAAGAAAGGGAAGGAAAGAAAGGAAGGAAGGAACCAAGGGAGGGAGGGAGAGAGAAAGGGAAAAGAAGGAGGAAAGGAGGCAAGGAAGGAAAGAAGGAAGGAAACCGCTATGATTCATGGCTAAGAATGAGGGAGGGGTGAGAGTGACTTTACTAAAAATGAGTTTCCCATCTTTGATTTAAAGTCTGAAGAAGCTCACTTTATATATAACATATATAATACCCAATATAATAACACCTCACTGCTGCTGGCCTCCATCCAGGAAGGACATCTCTTTATACCTGTCAGGTACCTTGTAACCTGGAGTATCAAGTTATTTACTTAACTTATTGTTCCAAGTAATAAATACCTTTCCCACTCTTTTAAAGCCACAAGTTTTGAAAAATATCCCTCGTTAATGCTCCAAGTAATAAATATAATATCTTTCCCACTCCTTTAAAGTCACAAGTTTTCAAAAATATCAGTCATGCTTCCTCGAATGCATCACACACATCCTCTATTTTAAACAGAAGATACCAAATTGAATTGCCTTTTTTTTTTTTTTGAGATGGAGTTTCGCTCTTGTTACCCAGGCTGGAGTGCAATGGCGTGATCTCGGCTCACCACAACCTCCACCTCCTGGGTTTAGGCAATTCTCCTGCCTCAGCCTCCCGAGTAGCTGGGATTACAGGCACGTGCCACCATGCCCAGCTAATTTTTTGTATTTTTAGTAGAGACAGGGTTTCACCATGGTGACCAGGATGGTCCCGATCTCTTGACCTCGTGATCCACCCGCCTTGGCCTCCCAAAGTGGTGGGATTACAGGCTTGAGCCACCACGCCCGGCCCGAATTGCATTTTTTTAAATTGACTCAGGTTCAAATAAAACATAATGTGTGAAAGTGCTCTGTAAACCCTAAAGCACAATGCGCCGGCGGGCTATTCTTCTTCCTCTCAATGACTGCACTCTCCCGCCTCTCGACTCTGAGGATGATGGTCCGGGAGGTTTGGTGCCTGCTTTTATAGCTTCTCTGTGTCCTTCAGCTGTCACTTTGCTTGTGAGGGCACCTTGTCTTCATTCTATTCCATTGTTTCTATTGGCTCGTGAAGCCTGTTAACAAGGTGTAACAAGAACAAGTGTCAAAACTCTGGCTTTGTGATTCTGGGCAAATTACTTAACCTCTGTGTGCCTGTAAATGGAAATGGAAATAATACTTACCCCAGGATATTACCGAGAAGGTTAAATGAAATAATACGCATCGAGCATCCAGTGGGTATTGGAGTAAATATGCAATAAATATGAGTGATTATTAAAATGATAGTATTGTTAGGAATGAAATGTTTTTCCTGTGACAGGTGTGAATTTCAGTGCTTGCACTCGGTAATATAGGCAGATCTTTAACTTTCGTTTGCTTCTTTCTGGTTTCTTGGCTTGATCCTGTATCAGAAGGTGGCTAGACAGTGGGCTTCTAGAAACTGAAGGGTCACGTGATTATGAAGCCAGTTCAGAAGGGAGCAGACATTTGCCAAAGAAAACTGAAGTTCTCACCAAACCCTCGCCAATGCATCTCATTATCGTTCTTTGCCATCTTTGGCAGTCTGAAATGAAAAATAAAAGAGAAATCTCATTTTGATTGGCATGCAGTTGATTAAAAGTTCTGAGTCTAATCCACGCAGGGATTGGAGTAAGTTTATCAGCTGAGAACATTTCTGGAAGTGGACAAACCACAGGTCTGTAGCCCTCCTGTGGTCCATCTGTTCTCATCCTCACATCTGCATTTCATCGAGAAGTAAGAATCACAATGACGACACAATAGCTCTCACTCCTGGAGCACCTGTCACGCAACAGGCCTGATGCTCAGAGCTTTATTTACATGCTGCTTTTTGTAGCCTCACCAGTGAGGTGTCTTTTTTTTTCTTTCTGAAGGTCCATAATATTCTGGAGGCTCATTCATTTTCCTATAAGGGGCTGACTCCCAGGGAGGTAAAAGGATGTGCCTGGCGTCACCCAGCTGGCTAAAAGGGTCCACGCTGCTGAACTCCGAATTCGGTGCTTTTGCCACTACCCTGTGTCATATTCTTCTTGGTCCAGCCTCCTGGATTCACCATTAGTCTCACCGGACACCTGTCGTTTCTGCATCTTGGTGAAGGAAAAGTTGGCACATGGGGGTGGGGGCCAGGGTCAGACCTGCCTCTGTTACAGCACCCAAAAGATAAGCCTTAGGTGAGGAGAGGGCAGGGGGCCGAGCAATTCTCACACTTACCCAGGTTGCACTTTATTTTCCCATTGGCCGCATAATTTTGTTTTATGGATAATACATGATTGGTGTAAACGAATCTCCACTTCTTGAAAGAACCACTGTTGAAACTTCATCCTGTATATTTTTATCAAAATAAACACACACAGATATGAATGAGATCATAAACTTGAAAACATTTGTCTGTCTGTTTTTTCATGAGCAGGAGAGTGCAGTGTTTAATGATTTGGAGCGTTGTATGTTCCTACCCCACAGGCCTGCTGAGGAGCACATGAGTTAATATCTGTGATATATTTACAACAGCAGCTGGCACATGAATAGTATTAGACAGGTGGAGTAAAAAATAAAACAAAATATGGTTTTACATAGCAATACACACAACTTTATGTATTAACACAAAAAATCAACCTTGCTTTCTCAAAGACTATATTATATTCCATTTTATCATTGTTGACTGAATTAATTTTCTAATAATGGGCATTTAGTTTTTTCTAACTTTTGGTATGTAAACAATGATGCAACAAACATCCTTATGTATATTATTAATAATATATGCTGCATTTTATCATGCGTAAATACATATCTATATCTTAACATGGATCCTTATATGTATGATTAATAATGTACATATTTTAATGTCTGTCTTCTTATTTCCTGTGAATAAATTCCTAAGAAACAGAGGTACTGGATTAAAAGATGGTATAACTAGTCTGTGCTCCAGGAAGGTGAGATGAAATGGTGTTCTCACCAAACCCTCGCCAAGGCATCTCGTTAATCGTTCTTTGCCATCTTTGGCAGTCTGAAAAGAAAAATAAAAGACAGGCCTCATTTGGATTTGTATACAGTTGACTAAAAGCGAGGCTGAGCATCTTTCTGTGTGCTTTATTCACATCCTCTTCCCCTTAGTCTCCCAAGGCCATTATTAAAATTATTATCACTTTGTCTGTCCCGATGCTGAAAATATTTGTGCCAGTTTGTGGTTTGTCTTTTAACCTTGTTTCTGGCACCTTGTGACATGTAAAGCAAGGGCGGAGGGAACAACTTGGAGAAAGCACCATTTCAGCAGAGACAGGGAAGCTGAGTCTTTTTTATATTTGTTTATTTAAAATTTTTTATTTATTTGTTTGTTTTTGTAGAGATGGGGGTCTCACTCTATTTCCCAGGCTGGTCTTGAACTCCTGGCCTCAAGCAATCCTCCCTCCTCAGTCTCCCAAAGTGCTGGGATTACAGGTGTCTTAATTCATGGCTAGGGGTCCACCAGGATCCCTAGCATAGGAGCATACAGGGAGAGATGTCATTTCAAGTAAACAGACAACCTGAGTGCATCCAAAGGCCTATAAAATACCTAAAGCCATCAACTTCCTTCTGTCAATGAAAGCGAGATGGAATGTATCAAGTCCTATACAAGGATATAAGTCCCATCTGTTCCTCCCCTTCCCTCCCCTCTTCTCCTCTTCTCTTCCCTCCTAGCATGAAGGCAGCTGTAACAGTATGTCTGGTGTCCAGGATACAGGGTATGGAGATAGGGGACAAAGAAAGTAACTCTTTGGAGGCTGGTTACAGTAAACAAGCCAATCGCAAATAAGCAAATGTACCAAGGCTGTTGAGAGGCAGGTTGCTCACTGTCAGAGAACGGATTTACAAAGACGTTAAGAGAGAAGGCTGGAAAGAACCCCAAAGTGTTGGATGAGAATTAGAACTATTATCAAATAATAATTTAAAAATACATATTTGAGTATTTTGTGTGTATATATAAAACAGACATACAACATACATATAGCAATTTCTATATATGTATATGTAATGCACATACACACAGGTAGATATAGAAATTGTTATAGATGGGTACATGTATCTGTAAAGGGACAATTACACATTCACATATGTATTTGCTCTGTCCCTGAGACCAAGACTCCTCAGCAACAATGAACCAACTAAGCACTGAAACCTTGGTTTCTAAATACCCACACCAAAAGCATAACACGCTCTATGGAGAAGGAGTGATTCAGGGTTGGAGAGAATGAGTGATACCGGTGTCTTGGTCCATTTGCATTGCTATAAAGGAATGCTGGGTAATTTATAAAGAACATAGCTCTATTTGGCTCAAGGTTCTGCAGGCTGTACAGGAAGCATGGTGCCGTCATCTGCTTCTCATGGGGACTTCAGGGAGCTTCTACTCACAGTGGAAGGCAAAGGGTGCCGGCATCACATGGTGAGAGAGAAGAGAGGAGAGGGGAGGAGACACTAGGATCTTTATAACTGTCAGATTCACAGCAACTAAGAATGGGAACTCACTCTGTCCTGTGACAGTGGCACCAAGCCATTCATGAGGGATCTGCCCCCATGACCCAAACACCTCCCATAGGACCTCACCTCCAACACGGGGTATCAAAGTTCAACGTGAGACTTACAGTTCAACAGGGCCAGTCAAACCATATTCAAACCATAGTAGCAGGGTGCATATAAAACTAGCCTGGGACACATAATTGTGCCACAGAGGAATGAAAGGCTCAAAGAACAATAGAGACATGCCCACAGGATGCAGAAACCAGCTTGAACAAGCACCCACTGGCCAGAGCTAGGATAACTTGGGAAACAAATTAAATAATCATATCAGATTACAATACATCGACTAAAGTTGGAGTCCAAGTGTCTGTTCTGATATAAATGAATGAATAAATAAATGGGGAAGAAAAAAAAATTTGTTGCTAATAGTAGAATGCATTAACAAATGTAAAAGGAACCTACCATGCCTGGCTAATTTTTGCCTTTTTTTTTAGTAGAGACAATGTTTTGCCATGTTGGCCAGGATGGTCTTGAACTCCTGACCACAAATAATCGTCCCAGCCTCCCAAAGTGCTAGGATCACAGGCATGAGCCACCATGCCCAGCTCAATTTCTGTTGTTTTAAGTGACACAGTTTGTAGTACTTTATTACAGTAGCCCTAGGCAACAAATCCAATGTTTTTCTAAAATATGCAAATGGCCAGTAAGCACACGAAGATGCCCAGCATCATCAGCCATCAGGGTGAATCAAACCAAAGCCACCGTGAGTGAGCACTCACCCCGCCATGACTGCTAAAACCAAGCAGGCAGGGAATAACAAGTGCCAGTGAGAATGTGGAGCAACTGGAACCCTTGTGCGTTGCTGTGGGAATGAAAATGGTGCCACTTGGGAAATAGTGGCTAAACACAGAGTCACCATATGACCCACCAATTCCGCTCCTGGGTGTACACCCAAGGGGAATGAACATACGTGTCCACACAATGACTTGTACATGAATGTTCATAGCAGCATTCTCCATAGCAGTCAGAAAACAAAAGCAATCCAAATGTCCATCACTTGATGAATGAATAAATAAAATTGGTACACCCATACAACGGGATGTTATTTGGCAATAAATTAACTAGTAACGTGAACTCTAAACTATGATGTGGATGAACCTTGAAAACATCATGCTAAGTGAAAGAAGCCACTCACAAAGGATCACATATTATATGATTCCATGTATATGAAACATCCAGAATGGGCAAATACGTAGAGACAGAAAGTAGGTTAATACCTAAGGCTGCATCGGTTGAAGATACTGGGGGTGACAGATAAGGGGTGTGGGGTTTCTTTGGGAGGCAATAAAAATGTTCTAAAATTGTAGTGATGGAGGCATGATGCTGTGAATATAAAAAACTATTGAATTGTATACTTAAATGAGTGAATTATATGGTATGTGAACTATATCTCAGTAAAGCTGTTGACGGTGTAGATGGAATTATGAACATAGATCATCACCATTTGGCAGTCATCATAGCTGCAATTAATAGGAGAGGAAGTAGAATAAGACAATGGTATAATCTCATACCATCTTCCCACAAAATGCGAATTACATGCATGTACAAAGGTGAAAATAATGCCTTCACAGTAAAGCTGGTAGATGTAGGTTGGCCAGGTCATCAAGGGTCACAGTGTGGGGAGAGGTGGGCATCAGGAGCCTCCTGCTGTGGCACAAGGAACGATGGCCTGATTCTGGTCACAAGGAAACACTACCAGACCTAGGTTAAGGGTCACCCTATAGAATAAAAGATCTGTACTCCTCAGAATTAATCAGGACATGAGAGGCAGGGCAAGACAGGCTGAAAGAGACTCATGAAACCTGAAGACTCTATGCAGCACGGGCCCCTGGATGGGATTCTGAACCAGAAAGGAATGAGAGATGTTGTGGGGATAGTTTGGCTAAATTGAAGTGGGGTCTGTGGGGTGGAGGATGAGGTTGTATCATTGATGACTTCTTACATGGGAAAGCTGTATGGCAGAAAAGGATTCTTGTTTGGGAAAGGTACACGCTGGAGAATTCAGGAGTGTTTGGTGTATGGCTTGCTTTCATATTGTTCAGAAAAAGACTAATGGCAGCATGTGTGTGTGTGTGAGTGTGTGTGTGTGTGCATGTGCACGCGTACCTGGGAAGAGAAAGGTGACAAGATAAAGAAAGTAGAATGCTAACAGCAGAGAATTGTGCATGAAATAGATACACGTCCTCTTTGTACTGTTCTTCTAACTTTTCTGTATGTTGTAATTATGACCAAATAAATAGTTTTAAAGGGCTATCAGGTTATAGAATGAACTACCTCAGCACCAATATATATCTAGAAAGATTATTTAAATGAATTTTTTGCACCACCTCTACAAAAAATTATTACAGATGTGTGTGTGTGAGAGAGAGAGGGGGAGAGAGAGAGAGAAGAAAATGGACAAAAAATAAAAAAAGAGCAGCAGTGACCATGAAAAAAGGAGGTCTGCTTTGAAATCCTCTCAAAACACAATGTTTATCCAAAAAAAATGTTGGGGCCTCGAGAATAAGAGCAGAGCCCCTCAAGCTCTCAAATACTCCTTAGGTGTCACCTACAGCTGTGTTCACTAGTCGTGCTGCACACTCACTTCATGGTTAGAGATGAGACTCAGACACAGACTCCCTTCACCCCAAATGAGGGAAGGATCGTGTTCCCAGCATCCATAGGCTCACCACGCACTCCAATCCCGTTTGGAATCTGTAGAGTTCTTAGGCTGCAGGGATGTGATTTTCATAAAGTGGTTGAGTTTGTGGCACTGATAAGACATAAGCTTGGTTTTTAAGTCCTCTCCACCAATGTCGTATGATGGAGTGGAACCTTCCTGGAACAGATGGACAATTGGAAGAGCCTCCTGGGATGCGGAGGTGGTTTGGCAGGAAAGTAGAAGGGGTAATTCCAGGCCTGAGGGTGCAGTACAGAGCAGGGAAGAGAAGAGGTGCTACAAGAGCAAAGCAAAGAGGGAGGCCTGCTGCGGAGGCTGGTGAACTACGAGGGAATGGGGGAAGGAGACTCTGAAGCTTCCAAGAGTAAAGGCACGGTTTTGGGGATACAGCCAGTGTTGGCAAAGTATAGGTACTGGAAAGCCTTCTTGGGGCAACATGCAAGAGAGGAGGTGGGAACATAAAGAAAGTGTCCTGGCAGAGAGGTCATGGTCAGTAAAGCACACACTGGAGGATCCTGGGTGTTTAAATTCATTATGATGCTGTTACAAAGGACTGCTTGAGACTGGATAGTTTATAAAGGAAAGAGGTTTAATTGACTCACAGTTCCGCATGGCTGGGGAGACCTCAGGAAACTTACAATAATGGAGGAAGGGGAAACAAACATGTCCTTCACATGATGACGGGAAGGAGAAGTGCTGAGCAAAAGGGGGAAAAGTCCCTTATAAAACCATCAGATCTCATGAGAACTCACTATTATGAGAACAGCATGAGGGTAACTACCCCCATGATTCAATTACCTCCCACTGGGTCTGTCTCATGACACATGGGGATTAACAGAACTACAATTCAGGATGATATTTAGGTGGGGCTGCAGCTAAGTCTTATCACCGGGTTTCTAAATGAGCCGCCAAATGTAATTCTCAGAGTCTTCCCTTCAAAGACGAGGTCATTAAGACATGTGCTTTTGACACCTCATTCCTGCCTCTGGTTCATGACATACAATTGGTTTTAGCTCCATTTACTCATTTCTCCCTGTCTAATCCTCCCTATCGTAGCTCAGGCTACTATAACAAAGTACCGTAGACTAGTGACTTAGAAACAATAGACACTTATTTCTCACAGTTGTGGAGGCTGGAAGGCTGACACCATGGTGCCAGCATGATCGAGTTATGGGGAGGACCCACTGCCAAGTTGCAGACCATTAACTTCTTGTATCCTCACATAGTGGAAAGTGGGTGAGAGAGCTCTCAGGGTCCCTTTTAAAAGGGCACTAATCTCATTCAAGAGGGATCCAACCTCATGACCTCATCACCTCCCAAAGGCCCCGCCTCCTAATATCATCCCATTGGGCATTAGATTTCAACATATGAATTTTTGGAGGACACAAGCATTCAGTATATAGCACTCCTCCAATGTGAATAATAATATTGGAGATACTGGTTCACTGTTTCCTGACACACATTGCTGCAAATGTGACGTCTGTTCTCAGTCTAAGTTTCATTTGTATTTGTCTTCTTTCTAAAATCTCGTAAGACTGTTCTGTTTATCTCTGCATTTAATTACATTATGAATAAGCGAAGATTCATTTGTCGTGGTGCAGCATTTATTTTATACATGGTAACAGAACTGACTTTAATTCTGTGTCTTTCTTTAATTCTAAAAGTTATCACCTGGGTTTTCCACCTATTTCCACCTGAAACACTTAGGAGTGTATGTTGGAGCCTCTCAGCCAGTGTTCTAAGTCACCTAACTGCTCCCGCATATTTTATTCTCTTTATCTCTCTGAGATGTATCCTGGGTGAATTCTTTTTTTTTTTTGAGATGGAGTTTTGCTCTTGTTACCCAGGCTGGAGTGCAATGGCACCATCTCGGCTCACCGCAACTTCCGCCTCCTGGGTTCAGGCAATTCTCCTGCCTCAGCCTCCTGAGTAGCTGGGATTACAGGCACGTGCCACCATGCCCAGCTAATTTTTTGTATTTTTAGTAGAGACGGGGTTTCACCATGTGGACCAGAATGGTCTCGATCTCTTGACCTTGTGATCCACCCACCTCAGCCTCCCAAAGTGCTGGGATTACAGGCGTGAGCCACCATGCCCCGTCCCCTGGGTGAATTCTTAAGCATTGTTAACCAATTCCCTTCTCAGCTGCATCAAGTATGGAGCTTGATTTTATGTCTTCAGTCTTGTATTTCAATAACCATATTTTTCATTCCAAGGATTTTTTATTTTGTTTATGTTCACCTGTAGTTCTTTTATTTATTAGAAAGTCATTTTCCTATTTTGCTGTTATTTTCATTTCTTTAGGAATTCATTCTCCAGGTTGTTGATTTTTTAAAACTTGTTGCTCTTTCTTAACATTTGCTTTCTTCATTCCTTTTGAAATCTTCATTTGCAGAGTCCCCCTCCTTGCTTTTTACCCCCCATGCCTATGGTCTCCTCATGGTCCCTAGACCAGAACCAGAGGTTACATGGCAGCTGGGGCTATGGGGATATTTAAGTTCCAGCTGATAGCTTGGCCTAGGGCATGTTTATGAGGCCCCTCTGCCTCCTCCCACCTCCCCTGGTACACAGTTACCTAGCAGCTATAGTCTCAGATGGTGCTGCATTCTTCAGTCTCAAGCGTTCTAAAGTCTCAGTCTTTAGTTTCAAGCCTGTCTCTGGTTACCTGCCACACCTGGGGCACCTGTAGTGCTTTTTATCCCACAGGAGTTGAGCTTGTAACTGCTTTTTCTGTATCCAGACCCAGCGGCCAGCACACCTGTGGATTCGGCCTCACCTCCAGGTTGAGTTTCTCTCGTTTCTTGCCCAAGGACATGCTACTTACCCAATTTTGATATCAACTATGCATTTTAAGTATCATTCCTTCAGTCTTTTTCCTGTCCTACCGCTTTTTTTTTTTTTTTTTTGAGACAGAGTCTCACTCTTTTGCCAGGTGCCAGGCTGGAGTGCAGTGGCATGATCTCGGCTCACTGCAACTTCCGCCTCCTGGCTTCAAGCAATGCTCCTTCCTCAGACTCCCAAGTAGCTGGCACTACAGGCGTGTGCCACCACGTCCAGCTACTTTTTTTGCATTTTAGTAGAGACAGGGTTTCACTATGTTGGCCAGGATGGTCTCGATCTCTTGACCTCATGATCCACCCGCCTCAGCCTCCCAAAGTGCTGGAATTACAGGCATGAATCACCACGCCCCGCCTCTCACTTCTATATATTAGAATGAAATGGAGTTGAAGGGTCTTCAGTGCATGAACTTACAGTGCTATAATCCTGGGACCTGCCATTCACTTTCACCTTTAATTTCTTTATATTTAACTTTAATTGTCTTGTACTTGCTGTATTGTTTTAAACTATCTTAATCCTTCCAATAACTAGGAATAGGATATATACTGTGTCAGTCTCCTATGGCTGCCGTAAATGAGGTACTGGAAACGAGGTGGCTTAGAACAACAGAAATCTCATCCCGAAGTTCTAGAGGCCAGAGTGTGAGACGGAGGTGTCAGCAGGGCCACACTTCCTCTGAAACTGGCAGGAGAGAATGCTTCCAGGTGGACTGGTTAATTATCTCTCCTTAGAGAAAAGTAGACAGAGGCCCCAGAGGTGTGATCTTCCTAAGGTGACACAGAAGTCAACTGCAAAACAGAGATAGGATAATGTTAAGTGAAATGAATAAAATTATCAGGTGAAAAAAAGTCTATTGACTGGGCACCATGGCTCAAGCCTGTAGTTCCAGCACTGTGGGAAGCCGAGGCAGGTGGCCCACTTGAGCCCAGGAGTTCGAGACCAGCTTGGACAATACAACAAGGCCCTGTCTCCACAAGAAATACAAAAATTCACCCGGCATGGTGATTTGCACCTATAGTCCCAGATACTTGGGAGACTGAGGTGGGAGGATCACTTGAGCCCAGGAGGTCAAGGTTGCAGTGAGCCAAGGTTGTGCCACTGCCTTCCAGCCTGGGTAACAGAGTGAAACTGTCTCAAAAAAAAAAAAAAAAAAGTCTATCACTTGTAAAAGGGGGACCCATTTTGTTTAAACAATGGGGAGAAGTTAGCTCAATTTTATACAAATATATTTAATTACTTAAGGCAAACTGTCTATGTACCTACATCTATAAATATTTGTAGAAGTTTTATGCGTATTATATAGTATGATCTATGTCTATATCCATCTAGATGTATATATATTTGGATAGAGAGTATGGCCAATGTCAAACCTAAGATGAATTCATAGCTATTCAAAATAGCAGCCTTGTTTAAAATAGGGGAGAAATAAAACCACCCACAAAGTTTAGTTATTGAATTTCCTTACCAGTCTGGCTTATCTAGCAAGAAGTTCAAAACCCCTATTTCCCTGCAATCCTTCATTTTCACCTGGTGGGGCAGAAGGCAGATCTAGTCAATGACAGCCGCGAACATGTTACACAATTCACTGGGAGGCTCCTCCAGCACCTTGACCTGCAAATTTCCAAAGGAGCTGCTCTGCTGTTAGCTCTCACCTAGAGGATGCCCCAGGGGGCAGAGCACAGCACCACATCTTTGCCCTCTGGGGTTCATTTGTCCAGGGCTTGGAGCCTGCAGAGAAAAAGCCTGCGTATCCGGCAAACCCATCTCTCCCAAACTAGCATTTCAATCCCGCAGCCCTGCATGTCTGCCTCGTGACAAAGCTATTTCTATGAGCTTGTATCTCTCAAGGCACAATTTTGATTTTCAGCTTTAGAGCCCTGAGTGATGGGTTGTATCAGCTGGTCCTCAAATCCTTTTCCTTTGTTTTGTTTGCTTGTTTTAGTTTTTGTAGCTCTAGGAACCCTCTATGATTCTATTCTGTCAAAGACGCTACCAAGTCACCTCCCTTCAGTTGGGTAAAATCCAAGGACCCATTGGTACCTGATCCATCTTGGGAAGCATGAGCCCGAGGGAGACATTCGCACAGCTGTGGGGAGCACTCTCTGGGGCAGTTCACCATTTGTAGGATGGTGAGGAGAGAGGAAAGGGACAGGGTGAAGTCTTAACTCATGCTCACATCCAAACAGACTTTTTAAATCACAAGTAACATCCATTCAGTTTCTCTAATCAGCTTCGAAGGCCTCGTAAGGCTCCCATTATCCTTGTGTGACTGGTAATTCCGTGTCACAACTAATTACCGCCTAATCGCTGTCACGGATGTGGAGTCTCCAGTCTAAAAGCCAAGTCGATATCTTTCTGCATTCAGACCTCATCTGCCCCTGAATGGTGCAGATTACATGAGGTAATACGGCAGTTATTTCTACCTGCTGCAGTTCATCAGCTCCATCTCCAGCTGAGGTAGTCGCCCCTCCCCCTTGGACAAAGATTATTTGTCATTAAAATGCTCAGGCTCGCTCACACTCTCTTTTTTCAATCTGGATGTTGCCTACACTTTGAGAAAGGTTTTTGAAGAAAGATTAGCAGGATTAGGAAAGGTTCACATATGTTCAGCCTCACTCTTGGTATTCAAGACGTCACAACCCTGCACCACCCAGGAAGCACAAGAAAATGGAGTGCAGGCAGAGGCTGGCAGGGACTGGGGGTGAGAGGGAAGCTGTGTGGCTCCCCCACCAATAATACAAACCTGGAGTTAAATTCTAGCAGTTTCCTAGAATTTATTTAGTTAATTTTTTTATTTCCATAGGTTTTGGGGGAACAGGTGGTAATTGGTTACATGAGCAGGTTCGTTAGTGGTGATATGTGAGACTTTGGTGCACCCATCACCCGAGCAGTACACACTGCGCCCATGTTGTGGCCTTTTATCCCTCACCCCCTTCCCATCCTTTCCCCTGGAGTCCCCAAAGTCCACTGTGTCTTTCTTAGGCCTTTGCATCCTATTAGCTTAGCTCCCCCTTATGAGTGAGAATATACGATGTTTGGTTTTCCATTCTTGAGTTATTTTACTTAGAATAATAGCCTCCGATCTCATCCAGGTCACTGTGAATGCCATTAATTCATTTCTTTTTATGCCTGACTGGTTTTCCATCATATATATATATTTTTAACAGATGAGGAAGCTGCTGACTGTTGTCATGTGCCATGCTCAAAATCTACGTGGGTTGTTGAGCGTTGATGTAAGATTCAAATCTGCTTTTCCCAACTTGATAGTATGCACTTTTAACAGTTATGCCACCACAATTGCCGACAAAAATGAATCACATACAACGCACTTCATTTCCATTTGTTTTTTGGACAGATTTGACTATATATATTTATAAAAGTTTCTTCATTCACATGTTGACTGGTGGACATTTGTGTTGGTTCCACGATTTTGCAGTTGCGAATTGTGCTGCTATAAATATGCGTGTACAAGTATATTTTTTGTATAATGACTTCTTTTCCTCTGGGTAGATATCCAGTCGTGGGATTGCTGGATCAAATGGTAGGTCTACTTTTAGTTCTTTAAGGAATCTCCACACCGTTTTCCACAGTGGTTGTACTAGTTTACATTCCCACCGGCAGTGTAGCAGTGTTCCCTTTTCACCGCATCCATGCCAACATCTCTTGCTTTTTGGTTTTTTGATTACGGCTCTTCTTGCGGGAGTAAGGTGGTATCGTATTGCGGTTTTGATTTGCATTTCCCTGATCATCGGTGATATTGAGCATTTTTTCATATGTTTATTGGCCATTTGTATATCTTCTTTTAGAAATTGTCTGTTCACATCTTGAGCCCACTTTTTCATGGGATTGTTTGTTGTTTTCTTGCTACTTGTTTGAGTTGGTTGTAGATTGTGCATATTAGTTATTTGTTAGAGATATAGATTGTGAAGATTTTCTCCCACTCTGGGGTTGTCTGTTTACTCTGCTGACTCTTCCTTTTGCTGCAAAAGCTCTTTAGTCTAATGAAACCCCAGCTATTTACCTTTGCTTCTATTGCATTTGCTTTGGGGCTCTTGCTCACGAGACCCTTGTCTAAACCAATGACTAAAAGGATTTTTCCAATGTTATCTTCCAGAAATTTTACAGTTTCAGGTCTTAGATTTAAGTCCTTGATCCATCTTGAGTTGACTTTTGTTTAAGGTGACAGATGGAACTTCGTTTTTAGCACTGTTTTATCTTTTGTTCCTGTGTGATTATTTGTCTCCTTTTGAGAGCCTGGGCAGCAAAGGAGAAGGGAGGTGTCAGGCAGGACTCAACAACCTGGCCCGGAGGCAGGTTCTAAGAGCTATGCCCAACCCAACAGCTGACCCTTGGCATTCCTTCTGTTTACTTTTTCTTGCCTTAGTCACCTTCTCAAAAGCACCAAATGAAGGAAGGATCATGGCTCCCAGGGCCTGTGAGAAAAACTTGTTCCCAAGTTGGAATATTTCATTGAGTTAAACTTCTAACCAATCTGCACTGATCACTGGGTGTCTTGGTCCATTTGGGCTGCTCTAACCAAATACCTTAATTAGGTAATTTATAAATAATAGAAATTTATTTCTCCCAGTTCTGGAGGCTGGAAAGTAGAGGATCAAGGTGCCAGCAGATTTTATGTCTGGTGAAACCTCCATCTCGGCTCCACAGAAGGCATCTGTTGCTGTGTCCTCAGATTGCAGAAGGGCAAAAAGGAACTAACAGACTTTCAAACCTTTTTATAAGAACACTGATCCCATCCGTGAGGGTGGAGCCCTCATGACATACACCACCTCTTAAAGGCCCCATCTCTTAATACATCTCTTTTTTTTTTTTTTTTTTTTTTTGAGACGGAGTTTCGCTCTTGTTACCCAGTCTGGAGTGCAATGGCGCCATCTCGGCTCACCGCAGTCTCCGCCTCCTGGGTTCAGGCAATTCTCCTGCCTCAGCCTCCTGAGCAGCTGGGATTACAGGCACTTGCCACCATGCCCAGCTAATTTTTTGTAATTTTAGTAGAGACGGGGTTTCACCATGTTGACCAAGATGGTCTCGATCTGTTGACCTCGTGATCCACCCGCCTCGGCCTCCCAAAGTGCTGGGATTACAGGCTTGAGCCACCGCGCCCGGCCTTAATACATCTCTTAAGCGGGGATTAAGTTTCAACATGAATTTAAGGAGGGACACAAATACTCAAACTATAACACTGAGTACCAAGAAGAAGTATAAAAAGGAAAAGAAATGGCTAGGTAGTTTTAGAATCTTCCCAAATCTCCCCATAGATAGAAAGAGCAACTAGAATAGCAAAGCCCAAAGAGCCATCGCCAATATCTACAACAGAACTGGTGGTGAGGTCATCCCCCCAGACACCAAATACTAACAGGTCTGAGCAAAGCATCTAGAGTTCAAGAGCTGCATGGTGGCAGCATTAGTGCTGGAAGAAGATAAGTGATGAAAACTGTGATTCTGAAGATACTGAGAGCTTGGAAATCACACAGTCACCTGCAGGTATTCACCAGAGGGCACAGCAAGACCATCTGAGTAAAGCAGCCACAACCAGGAGCGCAAGCTAAAAACCCAATACATGGCTAATGCAAGTGGACTGTGACACAATAAGGTCTGATGATGTCTGGGTGATTTGAGCTCCATATGCTCTCAGAGTGAACAGAGTCCCTTCCAACATAAAGTCTTGTGCTGAGGAGTATCTAGGCAGAATAAAAAAGGCAAGGAAAAAAAAAATCCAGATATGTGGGGTGGGGGGTGGGCAGAGCAGAAGTGGCAGCTCTCAAAACATTTGGAGATTGTTGTTTTATTTCCTTGTGAAAGGAACAGAAGAGGGAGCTCTAGAGCCTTTGAACTAGAAAGGCCCCTCCAGCATACCCTTCACTCCTAAAAGGATAGGAAAATTCATTTCCTTTAGAAAAGAAACAACAGAAAAGCGTTGTGGTAAAAACTTATAAAATTTCAGAAGGAAAAAAAAAGAAAAGAAAGAGCAGAATAAAATTCCTACAAACAAGACAACTGTGTCTGAAAGGAACGCCCACAAAACATTTCAAATATTATGAAACAAGTTAAAGAAAATTAAGAAAATGACAGAAGCTATGAAAGAACAACATACCTCAGAATTAGAAAAAAGCCCGGAAATAAGGCGACTGGAGAAAAGAATGTTTGAAAAGAGTGATGGCACAGTTTAGAAAATAACTAGAAATAAATTTAAAAAGAAGGATTGGGGCCGGGCGCGGTGACTCAAGCCTGTAATCCCAGCACTTTGGGAGGCCGAGGCGGGTGGATCACGAGGTCAAGAGATCGAGACCATCCTGGTCAACATGGTGAAATCCAGTCTCTACTAAAAACACAAAAAATTAGCTGGGCACGGTGGCGCGTGCCTGTAATCCCAGCTACTCGGGAGGCTGAGGCAGGAGAATTGCCTGAACCCAGGAGGCGGAGGTTGCAGTGAGCCGAGATAGCGCCATTGCACTCCAGCCTGGGTAACAAGAGCGAAACTCCGTCTCAAAAAAAAGAAGGACTAGAAGAAGACATGATGTAGAAAATTGTAGAACTATAAAGAACAGAGGAACATGTTAAATGACACCATGGGATGCAATGAAATCCAGACTGCAAAAAATTCTAAGTCAAATGACTCAGTTTTTTCAACAGCAAAAATGGAGGGATTAAAAAGAAAGAAGAGGAAGCCTATAAAGAAAAGAGATTTATAAGTCATTTCAAGCAAATGCAAAGTAGGGATCTTACTTCAGTTCTGGTTCAAACAATCAGGTTTTAAAAATATAAGGCAACCAGGAAAATACAAATATGACAATATTTAATAATATTCAAGAATTAATATTTTTAAATGTAATAAAAATGTTGTATGATTTTCTTATTTTTTATTTTTGAGATGTAGTCTTGCTCTGTCACCCAGGCTGAAGTGCATGATCTCGGTTCACTGCAGCCTCTGCCTTCCGGGTTCAAGTGACTCTCCTGCTTCAGCCTCCTGAGTAGCTGGGATTACAGGCACCTGCCACCACACCCAGCTAATTTTTTTTTTTTTTTTTTTTTTTAGTGGAGATGGGGTTTTACCATGTTAGCCAGGATAGTCTCTATCTGACTTCATGATCTACCCACCTCTGCCTCTCAAAGTGCTGGGATTACAGGCATGAGCCACCAGTTTTTTTGTTTTTATTTTTTTTAATGATGATTATCTATTAGAGGTACATACTGAAATGTTTATAAATAACAGTACTTAATGTCTGGGCTCATTAGAAAATTATCCAGGAGCAATGGGACTAGAGATAGATATAGAAGAGCAAGATTATCCTGTATTGATATATATCAAAGCTGGTTGATGAATACTTCATAGTTTTTTGTATTATACTCTCTACTTTTGACTAACTGAATATCAATGTAATTCAAAGCTTAATGAACAACAAATAATAAGGGAAGTCTTAGAGCCTGGCATCCAGCAGGAAGGAATACCTTATGCTTCTTTCCTGAGAGCGCTGAGCTACCTGGGGAGGGTTTCAACAGATGCAGACGTACCTTGTAACCTATATCCTTCAGACCTTCTTCCCATTCAAGTGCTGCGGTGTATTTGTCCCTAAACTGAACTGATGGGTTACTCCATCACTTGCCAGAATATGAGATCTGTGGAGTCAAGGATTTGTCAATTGTGTTACCATTGTATCCCCAGAAACTAGAATAGTTTCTGGCACGTAATAGGCCTCTTACAAATATTTGTTGATTAATTGAGTGAATTGTCATGACTGATCCCAGCACATAATTCCAGGCTATAACCACCACTGTGTGTCTTTTCTTGGAGAGAGGAGGGAGAATTCTTTACTTTGTAATGACCTAAGCTTAGGTTAGCTGCAGAATTGGCCTCTAAAAATGTGAGATAAACAATGTCTGACCTTGTGGTAGCAATGGAGGAACTTTAGGCAGCTGCTGAGCTGCTGAAGGTGGCACCGAGTGTGAAAGGACTGAGGAATGTGACTAACGGTTGCTTCCCTTTGCAGGGTATCCAGTATCCAGTATTCAGCCAATGAACATCACTTTAGATCTAGTGTTAAATATATTGGTAATTGATGGGAATAAATAAATGTAAATTGTATATACTGTTTATTCACACATGTGATATTACAAAATATATATTTGGCCTTCCTTCTTGTATCCTGGCATATGACACTTAAAATCCTTGGACTCTTCAAAGTGGTGTGTCCTGTTAAAGCTAATGAGTTGACTGGTGGCTGGGGGCCTGTAAGTAGCTTCAGGAAGGGGGCTGGTCTCTAAAAAGACCAATGCAGGATTACAGTTGGGACTTTCAGCCCAAGCTCCAACCCCTGAGAAGGAGAGAGGGGTTGAAGGTTAAGTTGATTACCAATGGCCAGTGATTTAACCAATCATGCCTAGATACTGAATCTTCCATAAAAACCCCAAAGGACTGAGTTTGGAGAGCTTCCCAACAGCTGAACAGGTTGCAGTTCCTCAAGGGTGGAGCACCTCGGGAGGGCATGAAGCACCATGTCCCTTCCCTCTTACGGATAGGGTTTGTCTGTGTCCCCACCTGAATCTCATCTTGAATCGTAGCTCCCACACTTCCCATGTGTCATGGGAGGGACCCAGTGGGAGGTAATTGAATCTTTCCCATGTTGTTTTCGTGATAGTGAATAAGTTTCATGAGATCTGATGATTTTATAAAGAGGAGTTCCCCTGCACAAGTCCTCTTTCATTGCCTGCCACCATCCACATAAACTAACTTGCTCCTCCTTGCCTTCTGCCATGAGTGTGAGGCCTCCTAGCTATGTGGAACTGTGAGTCCCTTAAACCTCTTTCCTTTATAAATTACCCAGTCTTGGGTGTGTCTTTATTAGCAGTCTGAGAACGGACTAATACACTGTCTTGGGTGCATTAACCTGTTCTCAGACTGCTAATAAGGACATACCCGAGACTGGGTAATTTATAAAGGAAGACATACCAAGACTGAGAACAGGCTAATGCACACTTGCCCCATGCATCTCTTCATCTGTATCCTTTGTAATTCTTGTGTAATATCCTTTAATAATAAACCAATAAAGGAAGTGGTTCCCTAAGTTCTGTGAGCCACTCTAGCAAATTAATCAAATTCAAGAAAGGGTTGTGGGAACCCCCAATTTACAGCCAGTTGTGAGAGACACAGGTAAACAACTTGAGGCTTGCAACTGACATTGGAAGTAGGGAGCAGTCATATGGGGCTGAGTGCTCATCCTGTAGGATCTGACACTATTTCCAGATAGATGGTATCAGAATTGAACTGAGTTCCAGGATGACACTCAGCTGATGTCTCCTGCAGAACTGTTTGCTTGCTTGGTGTGTGAGGAGAAAGTCCCACATATTTGGTTACACAGTCTTCTGTATTGATTGTTGTGGTATGAAGTCAGAGGAAAAATAGCTTATTTTTCTCTACAGAACATTATTTGGTCTGTTAGTTTACTTCATCAGTGAGCATACTTAAAAACTAAGTGTAGCCCTTGTACCATTTTAGTTGAGAAAGAGTATGTTACAATGGAAAATGGAAAATTTTTCAAAACAAACAGACACTAGTTCAAATCCTGGCCCTGAAGTTAGCTGTTAATGTTGTAGAATGTTTATTAATCATTATGTGTCCCAATTTTCTTAATAATAAAGATTGTGATTGTTAATATTCTCTACAGACCAATATCTGTCCTGAATATAGACATAAAAATTTAAACTAAATCCAGTAACATGTAGAAAAGATAATACATTGTAACCAAGTGGGGGTTATGCCAGGAATGCAAGGTTGGTTTAAATTTTGAAAAGAAATAGGTGTAATTCATCATATTAACAGATTAGAAAGGAAAAAACATATGATCATCTTAATAAATGTTAAAAAGGCACTTGACAACATTCAACATGCATTCCTGATAGAAACCCACAAACCCTAGTAATAGAGGGGACATTCCTCAATCTGACAAAGGAAATTTATGAAAAAAAATCCCTGATCATTAACATCATATTTAATAATGAAAAATGAATACTTTCTCCCTAAGATTGGGAATCAAGCAAGCACGTCTGTTTTCACCACTCCTAATCAATATTGTGGTACAGATTCTACCCAGAGAAAAAGGCAAGAAAAAGAAATAAAAGACATTCATATAGGAAAGGAAGAAATAAATATGCTGTTTTTGTTTATTTCCTTAAAGATTATCATTAATGTAGAAAATCCTAAAGGATCTAATAAATAAGAATATTAGATCTAACAAGTGAACCTAGCAAGGTTGCAGGATAGGAGGTCAATATTTTAAAAATCAATTGTATTTCTATATACAACAAATAGTTGGGAATTGAAATAAAATACCTTCTATGATATCACAAAAATGTTTAGGTATAAATCTGATGAAAGATGTGTCAGGTCTATAGACTGAAAACTATAAAACACTTCTGAGGGAAACTAAAGAAGCCTTAAATAAATGGAGAAGTATACCATATTTATGGATCAGAAGACTCAGGGTCATTAAGATGTAAGTTCTTCCCAAATTGATCTGTAGATTCCACAAAATCCCAGCAGTTTTTCAAAAATAAAAATTGACAAGCTGATTCTCTCTCATTCTCTCTCTCTCTCTCACACACACACACACACATACACTGAGAGACACACACACCACACACCACACACATATAACCATTTTCTGTCCATCTATTGGGCCATATGCACAAAGAAAGACTTGGACTGTTCTATAGCAAATATGAACTCTGGTTATGGTGATAGCAGCATTTCATATAATTTGCTGTTTCCCTCTTACATTTCTCTCTTGCTGAAATTTTGTAAGTGATTATTTCTGATGTTAATGAATAATCACTATTCTAAGAAATGTTCATTTCACAGCTTGCCTTCTTTATCTTTGCCATAAATAATTGCTAAATCAGTCTTGAAAGGGCAGATAAGTAAATACTGAAGTGTCTCAAAGGAATCTTGCATGATATACTCTCAAAGTACTGTACAGGAGTCATTCCAACCTTAATCTCTTTCCTTACATGAAGTCATATGGGATAGGATCATCCAAGGAGTTCTCTTATTGAAGGATTAGACCACGTTGTTAATAAAGTAGCCATCTAGAAATAAAAACTAAATAAATATTATTTTGTCAGTTCCTACATAAGTGATTTCTAGTCATCTGAGAGTAGAAAATGCTCATCAATAGTTTTGCCACTCTATTTAAGCTGCCTTAAGAGTTAGGTTTATTATGTTGGACCCAGAAAACCTTACTAGTGTGGTTGAGACCTCTAAGGGGTTTATTGTCCTCACACAGCAAGAAAGCAGGAGGTAAGCAGTGTAGGGCTAGAGTGGTTGCTCGGCCAGCAGTGTCCACTAGGACTTGGACTGGCTTGCTCTTCCTGCTCTGCCGATCTTAACTTGAGGCTTTTCTCCTCTTAGTTATAAAATGGCTGACACTGCTCCATTTATGATTGCAGGCAGGAGAAGAGAAAAGAACCACAGGCTTTTCCTCTCAATCTTTTGCATTTTTGTCTCAGAATAGATGCTACTCTTTGAATTTCTACCAATAGTGCATTCTTTGAATTTCTACCAATAGTGCATTGGCTAGAATGAGTCACATGGCCACCCTTAACTGCAAGGGAGTCTGGACGATTTAATATGGCCACAATGGCACCATAAAAGATAGTAATAATAGGGCCGGGCGCGGTGGCTCAAGCCTGTAATCCCAGCACTTTGGGAGGCCGAGGCAGGTGGATCACGAGGTCAACAGATTGAGACCATCCTGGTCAACATGGTGAAACCCCGTTTCTACTAAAAATACAAAAAATTAGCTGGGCACGGTGGCGCATGCCTGTAATCCCAGCTACTCAGGAGGCTGAGGCAGGAGAATTGCCTGAACCCAGGAGGCGGAGGTTGTGGTGAGTCGAGATTGCGCCATTGCACTCCAGCCTGGGTAACAAGAGGGAAACTCCGTCTCAAAAAAAAAAAAAAAAAAAAGATAGTAATAATAATAATAAGTCTTTGTCAGAAAGGAAAAAGAAGAAATGGAATTTGGTAGGCAATCAGGAGATCTGCTACGCTGTCTAAAATGTTGCCTGTATTTTATTTTTGGTTTAAAAGTACAAACAAAAATGCCCCAAAAGAGATGTTATATGTGTGTCCTTGGGAGAACGGCATCAGGCGTGCCACACTGAAGTTAGAGCATAAGGCCATTTCCTATCAGTCCCTGGGCCAAATCTGAGCTTTATTTTCTTTACTTGATATGGGATTGATAATGCGTAACCAGTGTAAAACTCACATAATTATAAATTCCACTGGATACATGAATAGTATTATTGTCGAATATTCCTAACGCTTCCCATGAGTCATGGAATAAAAAATGGGAAAACTAAAACGTAATTGTGCTTGTTTTTTTTTTTTAATGAATCGGTTTTGTTCCTCAGCTCATTTCCTAGACAATTTGAGGCAGCCCACAATGGCAATCCATAGAGTATAGTATAGATTTTTAAGTGGAATTAAAGAATAAGTAAGATAAAATAAGAATATAAGAATTTTTAGTCTAAGCTTTCTGGCCAACAAAGTATGAAGGGAATGTAGAACAACTTAATAATAGTTGTTATCAGAGGAAAACATATCTCATCAGTAGACGCAAGTTTTCTTCATTGTGAAACAAATGCTTATGTACTTGGAAGCCTGTCTTTCAAAGGCAATCCTGGCATTTAGTTCCGTGCCTGATGAAAAGAACGCCCTGGGTAAATTATTTACTGGATGAGTAGATCCAAGATCTCTCTTCCAGCTCCTTTGAAATATACAATTTAGTGTTGCTAACTCTTGTCACCCTACTCTGCTATTGAACATTGGAATTTATCCCTTCTATCTAACTGCGTGTTTTTACCCATTGCCCAACCCATGGATGGCTGGATAGATGGAAATGTAATGAAACCTTGCAACATACATTATCTGATTTCTCCTTATTAAAAATTACTATTTTTTTTTTGCCAAACAGGAACAGCTTTCTATAGAATGCTATAAATCTCTCTCCAGAAAAAATGAATATATACACAGAAGTCTATATATCACATAAGTGGCCTCAGAGATTCCCTGAACTCATCCACAGATCACCTTGGGGGCCAGTAGGTTTCAGTTGTGCAACTGTTTTTCATCAGCACTGCAGGAAACAGGAGAGTGTAGCAAATAAAATACCTTCTGAGGCATCGCATAAACCTGCCTGAATCCATTTGCTGGCTGGGTGAGCAAAAGAAAAGTTATATAACCGCTCTGAGCTTTAGTTTTCACATCCGTAAAATGTAGATAAAATGCCTACCTCATAGACTTGTTGGGAAAATTAAAAGGCATAATGCATTTTTAGCACTTAGCATAGCACTTACATACAAAGCACTCACTAAATTAATACCAAAAATCCCATTTTACTGAGTACTGTTACAGGGCAGCAGCTTGATGTCATTCCATCTTTATGTCAGCCCTGCAAATCTGGTCATGACATCATCTCTCCAGTTTCATAGAGGAAGCTGAATCAGGGAAGTTCAGAAACTTGCTGAAGTTCACACAGCCAGTAAATTACAGAAACAGAAGATAAGCCAGCTCTTTCGGCACCAAGAATGCTAATATCAGGTTCTGTCTGTCTTTCAAGCCATTTTCCTCCACTTGTATTCTGGTAGTTTATATCTATGATCCACAAAGGACAGGAAAGAAGAGAAACATCACACAGGCCGGAAAAATGTAATACCAACTTTGAGACCTCTAGTAACTGGTCTAGACTTACGGCCAAGGAGTGGCTAACATACTGAGATACACATCTTGTATCCTTCTTAGCTGTCATTGGTTTAGTGGGGAGACTGTCAGTCGATAAACACAGGGAAAGTTGCAGTTACCTCTCCTATTAAAATAATTTGAATTCCTTTTTTTTTTTTTTTTTGAGATGGAGTTTCACTCTTGTTGCCCAGGCTGGAGTACAATGGCATGATCTTGGCTCACTGCAACCTTTACCTCCCAGGTTCAAGCGATTCTCCTGCCTCAGCCTCCCAAGTAGCTGGGGTTACAGACATGTGCCACCACACTCAGCTGATTTTGTATTTTTAGTAGAGATGGGATTTCTCCATGTTGGCCAGGGTGGTCTTGAACTCCTGACCTCATGATCCACCCACCTCAGCCTCACGCTGTGTACAGGCATGAGCCACCATGCCCAGCGTAAAATAATTTGAATGCTTTATACCAGGTTAGCAACCCATATGCTACATTGTATTGACAACTGCATCTTGCAGCCTGCCCAACAGCCATTTCCCCTTCTAGTTGCCTGCATCTCATTTTCTTTTAAATGTATTGCCTTCCCAGGAACAGCCCAAGTGCATTTGAAAAAGTGAGCTCCACCCTCCAGTCCTGAGTGGGCCCTGATTGGTGAATCCAATCAGCACATCCTATCCTCCTGGCCACAGTGACAGGCTCAATGAAAAATAACCTGAATGCAGCCAATGGGAGGTGAGGAGAGGTTTACTGGGAACTTAACAGGAATAAAAGTGCTTGCTCTCCTCATAAAACTGTCAGGAGCAGCTGTGCACAGTGGCTCACGCCTCTAATCCCAGTGCTTTGGGAGGCTGAGGCAGGAGGATTGCTTGAGCCCAGAAGTTGGAGGCTGCAGTGAGCTATGATTGTGCCACTGCACTCCAGCCTGGGTGACAGAGCGAGACCCCATCTCTTAAAAGTAAATAAACAAATACATAAAATTTCTATTATAGTATTTTTAAATCATAGCACATAGTGTACGTGTATCTATCGCAACAGTTACTGTATTTGTTCTTCTGACAATGTCCCTAAGTAGACTACTCTCTACGTCTTAACCATTTTTCTTTGCTCAGGGCCTAACACTAGTAGCATTTAACAGCTAGTGAAGAGATGGATGAACACATCCACATCCCTGCCCACACTTGTTAGTTTCTGGGGTTTTTATTAGAGTGGCCGTCCTGCTGGGTAGGGGATGATATCTCATGGCAGGTTTGCTTTACATGTCTCTGATGAGTAGTCATGTGAGGCATCTTTTTAGATGCTTGTGGGCCCTTCATATATCATCTTTGGAGAAACGTCTATTCAAGTCCTCTGTCCATTTTAAACTGCATATCCTTTATTTTTTAACTCATCTGAGTTGGGTTCTTTTTCCTCATTACTAAGAGATTCCAAATTGTCATGTTATGACGTTTTCTGTGGCAAGTAATAGAACCTTCCACTGAGGAGTCTGACTCCAAGTTGTGATTTTTCAGGCCCAGCTGTGGGCGGCTTACAAGGCTTTACCTGGCAGGCCTCATGGGGAGGCTCCCACCCCACCCCACAGCTGGCATAGCCAGGGCACTGGCAGTCCCAGGAGGGAGCTGCGATCAAGATCTCAGACCCCTGGCCAGCCATGCTGTTACACGCACCTGTGTTCCCAGCCCTGCACCTTCATTCCCAGGTCTCTGCATCCAAGGCCTTCTTCAGGCACCTCTGCCAAGGCCTCCTTATGGGGGAATGATATGGTTTGGCTGTGTCCCCACCCAAACTTCATCTTGAATTGTAGCTCCCACAATTCCTATGTGTTGTGGGAGGGACCAGGTGGAAGGTAATTGAATCATGAAGGCGGGTCTTTCCTGTGCTGTTCTCATGATAGTGAATAAGTCTCATGAGATCTGATGGTTTTATAAAGGGAAGTTTCCCTGCAGTTTCTCTTCTCTTGTCTGCTGCCATGTGAGATGTGTCTTTCACCTTCTGCCATGATTGTGAGGCCTCCCTAGCCATGTGGAACTATGAGTCCACTAAACCTTTCTTTCATGAATTGCCGAGTCTGGGGTATGTCTTTATCAGCACTGTGAAAACGGACTCACACAGGGAAGGAGGGAGAAATCTTGAAGATGCTTCCCTGTGACTCTGACTCAGCACTCAATGCTTTTTCCCTCTGAGCACTCCCTTACTCCTTACCCCCCTGGTCCATACAACTCCTGGAGCCTTCTGTTTGGGTCTCTGTCAACAGTGAGGTGACCATATCTGCATGGATCCACCTGACCCTCCACAGGTTCCTGTCCCATGGGGGAAGATGGACAGAGGAGTTGGCACTTCCTCTGGTTTTAGCCTCTTGCTTGTACCGCTGCAGTAAGCGATTAGAGGCTTAATTCTCATTTTGGGCCTGTTACTTTAATTGGCTACTCTGACACCTGACAGCTCAGCTCTTTTCCCCAGATCAGTGGAGCCCCTGACACCACTCAGCTGACTTAAACAACAAGAGGAGTCACTGGGACATGAAGTCCCTAGGCAGGGTGGACTCCAGGCATGGTACGTTAGTGCTGGGTTCGCTTTCTCCAACGTTCTCTGTGGACTCACCCCACTCTGTGAGCTGGCTTCCTGCTCAGGCAGTTAGCAGGATGACTGGCCCAGTCCTAGACCCAGTGACATCCAGAAAAAGACCTGGAACTGTCTCCTGTTCTTGGCTCTTTTTAAGAGCAAGGAAACCTTCTTCAGTGGTCCCTGGAGGTTTCTCCATGAACATGGTCCATTGACCACATGAATCACATTAACACACAAGAGAAATGGGGTGGCTATGGTTGGCTGAGATGATGCAGAATTTACCCAGTGGTGACTCATGTCACCTGAACATAGCTGAGGCTCAATTAACAAGGATGACAGAGGGAGTGGATTCGGGGTAACCGAACAGCACCAACTGCTATGACCCAAATGTTTGTGTCCCCCTAAAACATCATATGTTGAAATGCTAATCCCCAAGGGGTAGTATTAAGACATGGGACTTTGTGAAGTGTTTAGACCATGAGGGCAGGGCCCTCCTGAATGGGATTAGTGCCCTTATAAGAAGAGGCCGAGGGAGCTTGCTTGTTCCTTCCATCATGTGAGGATGTAGGATGAAGGTGCTGTTTGTGTTATGAAGAATGGGCCCTCACCAGATACGGAATATGCCAGCACTTTCATGTTGAATTTCCCAGCCTCCAGAACTGTGAGAACTAAACGTTTTTTTATGAGATGAAGTCCCGCTCTGTTGCCCAGGCTGGAGTTCAGTGGCACTATCTTAGCTCACTGCAACCTCCACCTCCCAGTCTCTAGTGATCCCCCCACATCAGCCTCCCAAGTAGCTGGGATTACAGGCACACCACCATGCCCAGCTAATTTCTTGTATTTTTAGTAGAGACAGGATTTCACCATGTTGGGCTGGCTGGTCTTGATCCTGACCTCAAGTGACCTCAGCCTCCCAAAGTGCTGGGATTACAGGTGTGAGGCACCATGCCTGGCCAGTCCTAACTCCTTAACTGGGGGGGCAGGGGTGGGAGCAATCGCCCCTCCGCCACCCTTAGTGCATTTGGGTCCAGTAAGGCTGGACTTCTATCCACCCATCCCAGGGGTTGATGTGCAGTCTGGGCCTGGCCAACCAGGCCCTCATGACTGGTCTGTGGTCTGGAACCAACGTGTGTCCTGCCATGGACCAAGAGGAGTCAACCCTGGGACCCTATGGAAGGGAAAATTCTCTTTTGCTGAGAGGCCTGGGCTGGTGGCGTGACAGCCTTATGCTGCCGGCAGAAGAAAAGCAGTATCTGGGAAAGCAGAGACAAGTCAAAGAAACAGAATCCCAGCAGCAGCCAGCGGGCATCCAGGGCTAACCAGCACTGATTCGCCCACAAACCCCTCCTTTTCCTTAAGCCGATTCAATTGGGCATCTGTCATTTACAAGAGAAGGAATTCTCTTTAATTTATGCAAGAAAGATTCATTGGGTACCAATTACGTGCCAGGAACTAGGAATATAGCAATTAACACGATGGTTGCAGCCTCTGCATCCAAAGAGCTTATGGTTATTTACTAGGAATTCTGATTAAAGCAAGCACTTTGTACATGTCAGGGGTTGAGTTTGAAAATGCATCAAGTTTTATATTATTCAGACGTTCTTAACCTCCAGAAAGACAGGGACCATGAAGCCTGTTTTGCCTGCCCTAGCAACTAGCTCAATACATGGCTGAGTAGGTGCTACACAAATATTTTTAAGTAAACAAATGGGATAAGTCCTCTGAGGTGCTTAGGTGGGATGTGAACCCAGGGCGTTTGACCCCAGAGCCATGCTCCAAAATTTCATGGGGTACTGCTTCATAGTTGTGTTGGCTGCACAGTTAAGGCATCTTCCTGTAGTCAGTTCATGAGGTTTAAATCCACTGCCCTGAGCTCACTAAGGGCACTATCACCGCTGGGCCAAAATGATTGCTGATGATAAGCCAGCCACGATTGTAGGTGGGACCTGCCATCACTGTGAAGTGGGACCTGCACTGGGACTCTGCAGGTCCATCACCTGGGATCTTTCAGTTCACTGTGTCCATTTGTCTGAGCCAGACAAACCTGCACTTGACTCCTGGTTCCTTTGCCCACTAGCTATGCTACTTTGGCCAGCTTTTTTTTTTTTTTTTTTTTTTTTTTAATAATTTTGTGCCTTGGTTTCCTCATCTGTAAAATACAGGTAATACTACTGCCCACCTTAAAGTCATATTCATTTATTCACTCAAGAAGCATTTATTGAATTCCTACCATGCCCCAGGTTATGACTGGAAGATGAGAGGCAAGGAGGTCCAGTATTTGCAAAGTGTGCAAGTCACTTGGGTGGGTTCTATACATCTGAATTTGAAAACCTCTGTGTCAGAGGCTCCAGTAGGAGGAGGGTGCAGTGAGGTTGCCCAGGCACATCTCAGGGGTCAGGGCAGTAGTGTGCTGGAAAATGTGTGACAACTGGCTCCCCAAGGGAAAAGCGTCCTGCCAGTTTCCATGGTGGAGATGCACCCATCCTGGCCAATTTCAAGTTGCTGAATGTGGAGTTGGGAAGGGATGCTTTCCACTGCTTCTCCAAGGCAGAGCCAGCCTCCTTTGGCACCAAGAGGTCCGAGAGACCTCTGAGAAGGGGGTGGCATTTTTATTGCTGGAGAGTGAACCAAAGATTCCTTCAAGAGAATAATAAATGAGGAAGAGTACAGGCTTTGCCAGGAGGTTCTGCTTAACTTGGTGCAGGCTGAGATGCTGGGACAGCTGGAAGACGTAAACTCGACGCTCCGTGGGGGCTGTTTGGCTTGGGCCTCAGTTTCTCTAGAGGGATCATCTCCACGTGGCTGCTTTATCAGAATCATGAGAAAGAAGACGTTGTTTTTGTTTTAAGCCACTAAGTCTCGGGGTAGTTTATCCCACAGCAACGTGTAACTACGATAAGGGAGTTTCCCCCGGAACTTACATTGTAACATCACAAGCACAGGTGGGCTTGTGCAAGATCAGGATGGTCTCTTACTATGTCCCAATGCTTAGACCTGTTTGCAAGACCACACTATTTGCAGAACGTGTGGCTTATTCTCAAGCACATGGTTATGATACTGCTTTCTAGAAGAAAAAAAAAGAACTGTAGTTTTTTCTAGCAACTGGCCAAATAATTGTGCAAAATTGAAAGATAGTAAATTTCTATATGTGTCTGTGTTCACACAAACTTACAACTAAGCATAAAATAAATGAAATTAGATAATAAATGTCTCAAATTTATCACAATCATACATGACGGCCTGGGCTGTATATTGGACCATCCAGTTATTTCAGAAGAGTTAGTTGAAATGTATGGGCACCATATGTTGGTGCTCAGAAGAAAGACATAATTACTATTTTCAGGTTGCCTGGTTCCCTATCCTTATAATGAGTAAGATATTTAGAGTCCCGGACTGTTTATGTGACATTTCAATAAGTAATGCAGAGATTTGACAACATTTCCATATTCCTCTTTTAAAGTCTGAATGCCTCTGCCTTAATCCAGGCTCCTTGGCATTTATTACTGTTTGTTACACTAACAAGTAAGATTATGAGAATTCTAATGAAGGCTTCCAGTGAAAAACTCTGTGATTAAAATGCCATAATAACAGTTGCATGCATTTATGTGCCTGATTACCATAATCTATTTAGCACAAGTAAACATACAAACAGAAGGAGAAAAGCAAGCCCACTGGCACTCCAGCTAGAGGAGAATTTGAAATGTGGAGGAGACAATGTAAATATGTAAATGTCTTTGTGTATTCTTTTTATCTCTCTCCTTTCTCATCCTTGCCTTTTTTTTTTTTTTTTCTGTTTGCTAATGAGAAGACTATGTCATCCCATGTGGTCTCCGCTTTACCAGGCTGAGGTGCATTTGGGGCCATCTGCTGGGCCAGCACCCTAAACAATACCACCCAGAAAGCCCTGGATATATTTGCAGCCACCTTTGACATCCTGGAGTAGAAAAAATGGTATCTCAAAGACTATAATCTTTGATGTGTTCACTCTGAACACTTAGTTCAGCTGTTACCGCATTAATGCAAGGCCTGGTTGAGCCTGGTCACGCTGTACCCTGTCCTCCCCCGACCATCTCCCTTCCCCCACAAACACCACATTGTCAACAAATTAAATGCAATCATGCCAGGTTTCTAAATTAGTCTCTCTCTATATCTCTACCGGCTTCATTATTTTTAATTCTTAATAAAATGTCAGGTAGGAGACTGGCATCGTCCACTTGGTATGAGATTTTAAAGAACTTTTTAAAATGTGGAACTGAAGACGGGAGTTTTAAAGTAGGATAATGGTGACCACTCATATGGGAAGTAACTTAAAGAAATTGCTGGAATCCCAACCGTGTTGTAGTAAGGACACAGCATAGGCACGTTCTTTTTCAAAGAGGAAATAATTTCTCCAAACAGAAGGAGGCAGGTAGCTGATCTAGCCTTAATGCCTAGAGATGGACTGAGGAAATGTACATGAAACAAGCATGGGAAAGTTTACAGGATATTAGAGAAATACTAAGCCCTTGGTTAAATCCAAGGCCTGAAGATAGACATTTTGGTTCTTGTTTATTATGCTTTTTTTTTATTTTCCAAAAATAATCTTGAGGCATGTAAAAGAAAATCCTGAAGTACTCATATATAGGGAGCCCTTATAGCGAAATTCACTGAGCTTTTACTATGTATCAGTCACTGTTCTACATGCTTTCCCCATATTATTAAATTTGACACTCAACAATAAATTGTGACAAAGCTGCTGTTACAGATGAGGAAACTGAGATACAGATGTTAAGTAGGTCACAGAAAACGGCATTAGTTTAATAAGTGAGGAAATCAGAATTCTAACTCAGGCAACCTCAATCCAGAGCCTGCACTCTTAAACAGAAAACTAATTTTCAATTTTGTATTCTCCAGAGTTTAAGAATCGTATGTCTTCATGGAAAATACGTATCCTAAGAGAAACGATACAGCATAGTGCCTGATACACAGTAATCCTGCAAGAGATGCTGGTATTAACATGATAATAACAAAAATCACATTATTATTCACATCATTAGGAGAGACTATTGTTTCCATTCCCATGCATTTCTAACACACATGGATATGCATTTTTCCAATTAAAATACTTTTAAAGAAAGGAGGCCAGAGGGGTACAAAAAAGTAAGAACGTGTATTGCTGAAAGCGAACTAGCCCATTGTTTGACCACCCAGCTCCGCGCTTACCTGCACATATGGTGGCTCCTGGAAGCCAGCATGCGAAGCACCATGTGTACCAAATAATCACAGGAGTAGGTTAAAGAGACAGCCTTCTCCCTAATTTGACCAATTTAGCATTTGGGGAGTAGTCTGTCTGTGCCTATCTTGGGAATTTTTAAACAATGAGTTGAAAGAGGAATTAGGGGAGGCAGACAATATTTTGGAATCGACCTAATAAATGTGAACAGCTGCGATGTGATCATCAGCACAATACATGATGGGCCCTTCCTCTGAGAAAATACATGTATGCCTCCATGGGGGTCTGTCCTCTGCCAGCGGCTCTGTGCCTGGGCCACCTTGCCCTCCTCTACTCACAGTATGGTTTCCACTCACACTGATGTGCCCTTGTGCCTCCCTCCAACCCTTGGCTTGAAGCCCTGGACTAGGCCAACCAGACACCAGACATCCCCACCGGCTGCCCCATCCTGCATCTCCCCTTCAATGCATCCAAACAGCAACTCTTCCTCGTGGATTCTCCATCGCAGTTGATGAGATGGAGTGACCTCATCCATCCAGCAGCTCAGGCTTAGAAAACTAACAAAATCCTCCACTACTCTGCAGCTCCACTTGTCCATATGGAGCCAGTCATCAAAGCTTGCCAATTTCACCCGCTAAAAATGTCTTCCATCCCTTCTCTTTTTCTTCATGTGTCTCCCCCTGCCCAAGGTTGGGGTCTGGGTTCCTTTGCTAGGGCTGCCACGATAAGGTAGCACAGACTGGGTGGCTTAAACGGCAGAAAGGTATTGTCTCACAATTCTGGAGGCTGGAAGTCTGAGACAAAGGTGTCAGCAGTGTTGGTTTCTTCTGAGGCCTCTCTCCTTGACTTGTGGATGGCCGTCTTCTCCATATGTCTTCACATGGCCTCCCCTTTCTGTGTATCTGTGTCCTAATCTCTTCCTCTTATAAGGACACCAGTCATATTAAATTAAGGGCCCACCCCATTGACCTCATTTTAACTTAATTACATCTTTAAAGACCTTATATCCAAATACTGTCACATTATTAGGTACTGGGGGTTAGGACTTAAACATACAAATTTGGGGCAGGGAAACACAGCTCAACCCACAGCAGGGTCCTTGTCATCATATACCTTCACTCCCATGAAACCTTGCATCTACTAAGCTTTCTACAATGATCAGATCCTGTATTTTTCAAATTTTCTACCAAGGACCATGTATGACTTCTATTACCAGAAGAAAAGCTCATCAATAAATGATTTTGAAGAAAATGGTGGTGGTCTCCATCCAAATCAGAGACGTCTCCTTAGACACCGTCTGTTCTGCTTTAAGCTTCTTCTCCTTTGTCGTGTTTCTCCATTTTTCATCCTCTACTCAAATCTGGGTTCTCCTCTTCTGTTTCCTTTTCCCAGGCTGGTGAGTCAGCTGGACAGTCATCTGGGTCTGGAGTCGGGGCCACACTCTTCGGCATCACATTCCAGACAGCAGAAACATTGATGAGCACAGGGCATCTGAATGGGGCTGTGAGTCAGTTTGTGGGTCATCAGGCGATACAGTTTGGATGTTTGCTCCCACCAAATCTCATGTTGAAATTTGATCCTCAATGTTGGAGGTGGAGCCTGGTGGAAGGTGTTCAGGTCATGCGTCATGAGGGCAGATCCCTCATTGAATGGTAATGAATGAAGTTCAGGAACTCTACTGGTTCCTATGATAACTGATTATTTAAAAAGAGCCTGGCACCTCTCTCCTCCTCTCCTCTTCCTTCCTCTCTCACTATGTGATGCCTGCCCCCCTTCACCTTCTGCCATGATTGGAAGCTTCTGAAACCCTCACCAGAAGCAGATGCTGGCACCACACTTCTTGTATAGCCTGCAGAACCATGAGCCAAATAAACCTCTTTTCTTCTTAAATCACCCAGCCTCAGGTGTTTCTTTATAGCAACACAAACAAGCAAAGACAGCAGGGAAGAGTGAAACTCATTTTGAAATTGAAACATGGCTTATGTTCTTCAGTGCACATAATATATTTCATGGAATTTTATCCTAATTTTGCAACTTGGAACACTTTTGTCCACTCCCCATTTGGGGGTAGGGGGTAATGGGGACATGGAGCCCTCTCTGTGTCCATCCATATTTCAGCCCTTTAGGGGGCTTTGCCAGACAAGTTGTACCTCACTCTGGATGAGCCTCTGGACATCAGGAGACATCAATGGTGCCAAAGCACCATACTAGACTTCAAGAGAGGCAGCATGCATGGTCCTTCAGAGATGAAGGCTGGATCCTGGTGTCTGACATAGAGACTCTAAAGCCCTCTTTCATCTCACTGTTCAGAATATGTGGGTCTCCCCCTTGCAGAGTTCTGGCCCTCAGGAAACTTATGCCTACCATCTAAACTTCTACACTTCTACCCTGACTCCCACCCTCCATAAAACCAGGGAGATGGAGCCCCAGCTGTGGTGTCTCAGTCAGGGTCCCAGCAGGAAATAGCACACCTATGTTCAGATACTTGGGGAGGGGCTAATTTACAAAGGGATTCATTACCACAATGGGGCCAGACTGTAGAGAAGCCACAAGAGATAGTAGAGGGGCCAGGAGCTAGCAGCGCCAGAGCTGTCCCCAAAGAACAAGGGGAGGGAGAATTTTCCAGAACCCAGAGGAAACAGAGTTGTGCAGAAAAGGCTGCCTTGGAAGGAACCATGACCTACTACTAGGGACATGGTGAAGCTGCAGGAGACATCACAGGGAGGAAGCCAAGGAGACAAATGGCTCCATCTCCTACCTGTACCAGGTTGACGGTGCCCAGCTGGAGAAACCTTGCATTTACTAGGCAGAGCATGGGGTGGAGGTGGAGGAGAGTGAACCCACCAGAGGTGAGGCCAAAGGCAGTCACCTCGCCATCACCACTGAGCCTGCTGCACTGTCTCACCTCCAACCAGTGGCTGAGTCTTTACTCTAGAGGCGCTTCCTAGCATTGCCATAACAAACTGCTACCAACTTCATAGTTTAAAACAGCAGATATTTATTCTCTCATAGCTCTGGAGGCCAGAAGTTCAAAAGCAAGGTGTTGGTCGGAGTGCATTTCCTCTGAAGGCTTTTATGGGGAATCCTTCCTCACCTCTTCCAGACTCTGGTGGCCCCAGGTGTTCCCCAGCCTGCCACTGCATCACCTCCATCTTTGCCCCCATCCAGTCTTCTCCTCCTGGCTGCATCTTCTCCCCTCTGCCTGTCTCAAATCTGCCTCTGGCTTTCTCTTATAAAGACACTTGTCATTGGATTTAGGGCCTGCTTGGTAATCCAGGATCATCTTATCTCAAGATCCTTAACTTAATAACATCTGCAAATATCCTTTGTCCAAGCAAGGGCACATTCGCAAGTTCTAGGGATCTTCACGTAGTTGTGTTTTTTTGGGGTGGGGTGGGGGGGCCGGTGCACCATTCAATCCACTACAAGGGGCAAGTCTCTTAATTCTTGGAAAACAATCCTGGAAGGAAGCCCTCCACCATCAGAAGACCTGTTGACTCCTGCTCAAACCCACATCCAGGACCTCTGAGCACTCTGCCCCCACTGCAAGGAGACTCAGGTGGCAGGTCCTGCCTGAATTAGTTTCAGTATAAGGGGCCTAGGGCAGTTTATGGACTATGTCAGCCCCTAGGGGAAGATCTACCCAATGCTGAAAGTGGGTGTTAAAGTCTCCAGCTATTACTGTACTGGGGTCTATCTCTCTCTTTATCGCTAATAATATTTACTTTCTATCTCTGCTTGCTCTAGTGCTGGGTGCATATATATTTACAATTGTTATATACTTTTGCTGAACTGACCCCTTTACATTATGCTGCCTGCTGTCCTATGCCACCCACTTTGAATCAGCTTTCTGCTAAGAGCTCTGCCCGCACTGTCCTTCGCTGAGACATGTTAACCTCAGCTGCCAGCTCTAGGCCCAATATCCAAAAACTATGCTGGAGGTGATGATGACCTCCCAGATCTTTTCCAGAAACATCTGCTGGTGCTTCAGGGCATTCACAGCTGCCATAAAATTGGTCATAGCAGCTAAAGGTATACTTCCAAAGTGAATCAATCATCAGAAGCAGTAGGAAAATGTAGTTCCTAGCATTTAACACAGTGATTCTTAGGCATGACAGAGATTGCTGGGTTTTAACCCTAATATTCATTCTCCTCTATTTTTACCATTCTATTCCCTGATGGGTTCCAACTGGTGGCTCCTGGCCATTCATCTAAAGACTACATTTCCCAGCCTTCCTTGGCTTTAGCTGTAGACATATGACTAAGCACTGGCCAATGGGATGTGGGCAGAAGTGATTCAGGCACCCTCTGGGCCCTACCTTAAAAGAAGGTGGTGTGCCCTCTACTTCCCCTTCTTCCCGCTGTTGACCGGAATGCATACATGATGATGGGAGCCACAGCAGCCATCAGCACAAGAGAGGAGAGTCAACACAGGAAGGATACCAATGCAACAAGATTAAAAGACACTGTGGAACCACAGTCTTGGCTGAGGGATACTCCATACAGGCTGTTACATGACAGAGAAATGTTGGCACAGCTGTTATGCTGAGATGAAGGTTCATGGGTAAGTGATTTATCAATAAAAATACTTCCAGTGGAGGCTGCTAAGGGAGTGTCGGGGGAACTAAACCAGAGAGGAAGCCAAGAAAGACTGAAATCTCAGGCAAAAGTCCTGCTAAAGAGGCTGGGCTTCTGCCTGAATCCACAAGGGATCTCTGGAGTAAAAATTGTGCCTTGGCCCAGAGCGAGGACACCTTGCACCATCATTGCATTCAGCTCTCTCCATGATCAGCAAAGCATCCCCAGGAGTCCGAGTGCACCCCTGTGAAGATGAGTTAAAAATGTTGGCCATTTAAAGAGAAAGCACACCAAAGCCTAAAGGCATTCACGGAAAGGGTGAAAAAGAACTAGAGTGGATGCGTCTGGGCAGATGTCTTTGTTATGCTCAAAAGCATAAAATGAAAAGAAGGAGTGAAGGGGCAACCGGGACCTACAACATCTGCTACATAAGTTGGCCTAGGGTAGGAATTATCACCAGCACCACTTCCTGCCTGGCATCATGAGTGCCCAGAACATGCTCACTCACCCCTCCCTTAGGGCATCCTCTAAAATGAGGGGCAGCCTCCTAATACTGCAATATTGTGTGAACCCAGAGTTTTGTGATGATTCTACGCAGAGTAGCAGTCAGGATGCAAACTCAATTGATATAACAAAGACATCTGCAACAGAGAGCTAGCCTTCCCGACATTCAAGAGTCCCTACTCAGAGTTCAAAAGTCCGTTACCTTAGGTTAGTATTTGGCTTCGGTGTATTAGGAAAACCAACATGATGGCTTTAACAAAGCAGAAGGGTTAGTTCTCTCGTGTAGGAGACCAAAGCATTGATCCCCAGCAGATCTGGCACCCATAGTATAAGGGACCCAGGCTCTTTTATATGTGGCCCCATGGCCAACATAGGATCCTCAGTAGCTCTTCCAGTCTCCACCATCATGGAGGTTGGGATTCCACCTAGCTGGGGGATGAGAATGGAATGAGAAGAACATGCTCTCTCTCTCTCAAAGGATGCCTCTGGAAGTTGCCCACTTCTGTTTACTTCCTACTGGCCAGAACTTGGTCACAAAGGGGGTTGGGAAATGTAAGGAGGTTGGGATATGTAGTTTTTATTCCAGGCGGCCACATGCCCAACCAAAAAGTCTATTTCTACGTAGAAAGTGGAAGAGATTTGCAGGAGCGATCAGCAATGTTTGCCACACCGCCATATGCCTAGGGAGCTCCTGTGTTAATCGAATGCACTCTAACCACCTCTCAGGGCTCTGGAGGGAATCAAAGAAATTGTATTAATAATTATGACTGGGCCAGGCGCGGTGGCTCATGCCTGTAATCCCAGCACATTGGGAGGCAGTGGTGGGCAGATCACAAGATCAGGAGATCGAAACCATCCTGGCTAACAAAGTGAAACCCCATCTCTACTAAAAATACAAAAAATTAGCTGGGTATGGTGGTGCAGGCCTGTAGTCCCAGCTACTCAGGAGGCTGAGGAAGGAGAATTGCTTGAACCCAGGAGGCAGAGGTTTCGGTGAGCCGAGATCCCACCTGGGCGACAGAGCAATGCTCTGTCTTAGAATAATAACTATGATGGGCCGGGCGCGGTGGCTCATGCCTGTAATCCCAGCACTTTGGGAGGCCGAGGTGGGTGGATCACGAGGTCAACAGATTGAGACCATCCTGGTCAATATGGTGAAACCCCGTCTCTACTAAAAATACAAAAAATTAGCTGGGCATGGTGGCGCGTGCCTGTAATCCCAGCTACTCAGAAGGCTGAGGCAGGAGAATTGCCTGAACCCAGGAGGCGGAAGTTGCGGTGAGCCGAGATCGTGTCATTGCACTCCAGCCTGGGTAACAAGAGCGAAACTCCGTCTCAAAAAAAAAAAATAAATAAATAAAAATAACTATGATGATGATGATCATAATTACTTTGAGCACGAAGTTTGAGAGTAGAGATGCTGCAGGACCTCAGCACCTGTGACAGTTCATGGCACAGAAAAGGAGCTCAATAAACATCTGTTGAACTGTTTACTTTTACTTAAGACGTAAATATTCCTCAGCAGATAGAATGCGTTGACACACCTGGGCTGCTCAACCAGCTCCTTGGAAAAGTCACTGGTAAGTCTTTGGAAGGATTGGAAATGGTCCCAAATGTTGACATTGAGTGTAGTTTGTCGCATTGATGTTTTGAGAAGGGAAGTGACACTTTATTAGTCTCCCCTGTAGCACGCAGTGGCCAGTCTCGTCACCTATTCTCACATCCCAATTAGAAAACGTCTTTTCCCTGGACTCAGGAAAATAAAAGTTGAGCATTTAAATCAGCTGTCAGTCAGGCAGTCTCTCTTATACATTGCAACATAAATGGGGACAACAACAGTGAAGTGACAATTTGGTAACATCTACCAAAATTACAACGCGCAGATTATGTGGCCCAGTAATGATAATTCCAGGGATTTATCCTTATGGTATACTACACATCTACACACATGCAAATGAAGATTTGCCAGGTATTTCACGGGAGCATTTTTGCTTTGTAATACTAAAAAGCTGGAAACATTCTAAATGTCTTTTGATAGGCCACTAGCTGTCGATAATATACCTATAACATGTTGGGATTCCAGCTAGCTGGGAGATGAGAATGGAATGAGAAGGACATGTGCTCTCTCTAGAAGGATGCCGAGAATAAAGACAGAAGGAGCCTGGGTCCCTGGGTGCCAGACCTGCTGGGAAAAAATGGTCTGGTCTCTTAGATGAGAGAACAAACTCTTCTGCTTTGTTAAACATATGTTTATTTCTGACAGCGAGTGACCCATCGAAAGACATTATGGCATGCCCATATTACAAGAGGATGGAAATTTTTTTTATTGCATTTTAGGTTTTGGGGTACATGTGAAGAACATGCAAGATAGTTGCATAGGTACACACATGGCAGTGTGATTTGCTGCCTTCCGCCCCTTCACCTATATCTGGCATTTCTCCCCATGCTATCTCTCCCCAACTCCCCACCCCCCACTGTCCCTCCCCCATTCCCCCCAACAGACCCCAGTGTGTAGTGCTCCCCTCCCTGTGTCCATGTGTTCTCATTGTTCAACACCTGCCTATGAGTGAGAACATGTGGTATTTCATTTTCTTTTCTTGTGTCAGTTTGCTGAGAATGATGTTCTCTAGGTTCATCCATGTCCCTACAAAGGACACGAACTCATTGTTTTTGATGGCTGCATAATATTCCATCGTGTATATGTGCCACATTTTCCCTGTCCAGTCTATCATCAATGGGCATTTGGGTTGATTCCAGGTCTTTGCTATTGTAAACAGTGCTGCAATGAACATTCATGTGCATGTGTCCTTATAGTAGAACAATTTATAATCCTTTGAATATATACCCAGTAATGGGATTGCTGGGTCAAATGGAATTTCTATTTCTAGGTCCTTGAGGATGGGCACGGTGGCTCACACCTGTAATCCAAGCACTTTGGAGGCCAAGGCCGGCAGATCACCTGAGGTCGGGAGTTCAAGGATGGAAATATTTTTAAGGAAGAAGCTTTTAACATGTAGCTAAAAAGCCGTCTTCGAGATACTAACTGGAAAAAAGCAAGATGGAGAACAGTGTGTATAGTGTGTTACCATCTGTATAAAGAGGGGAACAGAGTGTATATATTTATATTTGCTTACATTTGCATAGAATATCTCTGGAAGGATAGACAAAAGAGTAACTGAGCAAGAGAACTGGGGGAACAAGTGTAGTAAGCACATTTTGCATTATATGTTTTTGAATTTTGAACTATGTGAATATATCACATATTCAAAAATAATCAAACATAGTAGCTCATTAGCTTCATCTAGTGGTCTTATATATATTCTTTAAAATATGTCTGTCTAGATTCCTTTGATTGTTTGCCCTACAAATAGGAGAGAAGAAATACTATTGCTTTTTCAATTACAGTAGGAAAAAGTGTACTCATCTGTACATTTCAGAAAGTGCCTAAAAGTACCAGATTCTGGGGCCAGCTTAGAGAACTTTATTCAGTGCAGGAAGTGTCTTGATCTCCCATCATCTGGGGCACTGAGTATCCTACTTTCTCTGTGACTGAAGCAAGAAAAAAAAATGTATCATAACGAGCCAGGCAGCTTTTTCTGGGTGTGTGGTGGAGTGGGGGTGGGTGGGAGGGTCCTCATTTTGATTGGGCAAATAATTTTTCCTGCACCTCTGACCAATCTGGTGAGGATGTTTGAGAAACAAATTTTTTGTTTTTGAGACATTCTCTCTCTGTCACCCAGGCTAGAGTGCAGTGGCATGACCTTGGCTCACTGCAACCTCTGCCTCTTGGGTTCAAGTGATCCTCATGCCTTAGCCTCCTTAGTAGCTGGGATTATAACTCCCGCCACCACACGCAGCTAGTTTTTGTATTTTTAGTAGAGTCAGGGTTTCACCATGTTGGCCAGGCTGTTCTCGAACTCCTGACCTTAGGTGATTCACCTGCCTTGGCCTCCCTAAGTGCTGGGATTACAGGTGTAAGCCATGGCACCCAGCCCCAAGGAACAAATGTATTCTAAATATGGGCTGCACCTGCGCATGTGCGTGTGTGTTTGTAGGTTTAGAAAGTGGGCATTCTCTATTTAGTGTAGAGAGCAAGGTACAGAAACAACGGTGGACAGAGTATGCTACCATTTGTGTGGAAAAAAAAAAGAAGAGAAAGAGAGATCCTTAAATATACTTTGTACTTGCAAGGAATATTTATAGAATACACAAGAAACTCTAACAGTAGTTGCCTCTGGGGACCCGGGAGAAGGAGATCAGTTGTACCAAGGAGGCTTACTTTTAATCAAATACCCTGTATGCTCCTGGAGTTTTACTTCAGACATGTGCTTCACCGCATCTATTCAAAAGATGTTTTTGTTGTTGTCGTTTTGAGACAGAGTCTCACTGTGTTGCCCAGGCTGGAGTGCAGTCGTGTGGTCTCGGCTCATTGCAACCTCTGCCTCCCGGATCCAAGCGATTCTCCTGCCTCAGCCTCCCGGGTAGCTGGAATTACAGGCGCCTGCCACCACGCCTGGCTAATTTTTTAGAGACAGGGTTTCACCACATTGGCCAGGCTGATCTGGAACTCCTGACTTCGTGATCCACCCACTTCAGCCTCTCGAAATGCTGGGATTACAGGCGTGAACCACCATGCCTGGCCTCAAGACAGGTTTTAAAGAGGAGGGAATGTCAATTTATATGATGTCATTCCTTCCCTCCCTCCCTCCTTCCCTCATTCCCTCCCTCTCTCCCTGCCTCCCTCTTCCTTCACTTCATCCCCCCTCCCTCCCCTTCTCCCTCCTTCCCTTCCTTCCTTCATTCCTTCCTTCTTTTCCCAATTCCTTCCTTCCTTCCCCCCTTCCTTCCTTCCTTCCCCCCTTCCTTCCTTCCTTCCTTCCTTCCTTCCTTCCTTCCTTCCACCCTCCCTCCATCCCTCAACCCCCCATTTCTTTTCTATTTCTTTCTTAGTGCAAACTGTAAACACCACTTAAATAGCATGGCCTCTTTGCTTAGACAAATGCCTTTGATTCAACCTAGAAGCAGATGACCGTTTGTTGTCATTATTGGAAGTGGGGAAAGAAACAAGAAATCAATGTCTAAAACGCCCACATTTTGCAAAGTCACAGAACTCAAGTTCTGCCTGGTCATGGTTGCAGTGGAGGAATGTCTTGCTCCCACCCTAAAGTCATTCTTCCGGGAGCCAACTAAGTCACTTCAAGACCAGTGAGCTCAGCTTTCCACACACAAATCTGCCTCTTCTTTGGGCAAACTGGGAACCAGTTCTTCCCTCTGTATCTGCAGGAAAAGACTCCTGAAAGGAGAATGAGCTCTGAGCACAGAGCCTCAAAGGGCTCAAGAGAAGAGCAAGAGTAACTGAGCAGGAGAACTGGGTGGCTGGGGGACCAAGTGCACTAAGCAGACTGCATTTTATGTTTGCCTTATGTGCACACAGTGGAAAACAGATTTCAGGATTCCCGTTCTGGCCAGTTTTTCAGGGCTGAACAGGCTCTGGGCAAAGGATAGGAGGGCCCAGAGGGCATTGAGTGGTGCAGTGCTACACTGTTGAAGGGGGCTGGGTGGGTCTTGTTTTTATATAGAAATATGTGTACGAGGTGCTGGAAATGAAAAAGAAAAGCAGGTTACGAAGTTTGTATACAACCAGGCTGAAAGGGCATTCGTCAAAATCTTGACAGTGGTTTATTGGGAGGGGCAGAGGTGTTAGTTAGAATGGTAATGGTGACATTTGCTTTCTGTACCATTTCCGTTTTGTTTGTTTACAATGCACACGCATCTTTTCAACAGCATGCTATTTAACAGGTGGTCTAGGGGGTGGGAGGCACGTCTATTCATACGGTCTGGGAGCGGTTCCTGAATCTCAAGGAAATACCCTTTCGAGCTTCAGAAGGTCTGTGCCTGGGGCTGGGAGATCCCAGGACCTTGGGGAGAAGAGCAAATCCTAGCATGAGCCCCAGAAGATGTAGAGCAGGGCTTATCAAACGCCACTGTGCCCGTGCACCACCTGGGGACCTTGGCTTATGTAGATTCAGTTTCAGTGAACCTGGGTGGGCTCGAGACCTTTTATTTCCAACGAACACCCACGTCCCGGGACCACAGGTCTGGAAGGAGGCGCGGGGAGCCTTCCTGAGATTCCTGGTTCTCAAGAGCCGGGCATAAGGAAGGAAAATCAAAGACAGAATTTAGATCTATGTATTAGAGGGAAATTTTGGAGAAAGGGGGAGCACGGAAGCTGGCCCAGCCTCCTCTCCTGTCTTTCCCGCCCGGCCGCTAGTCCAAACCCAAAACCCAGGCCAGGCGCGCCTGGCAGGGACCCCGACCTCTGCAGCGAAGCTGTGGGCTGAACCCATCCCGCACAAACTGCGGGCCGCTGACCCCTCACGGCGGCGAGTTTGCGGCGCTGGCCTGCAGCCTGGGGACCATGCGGAGGAAGCTTCCCCTGGCGGTGGCCCCGCGGCTCGGCGGGGCGGGGAAGATGCGGCTCCGGAGTCGTCAGCGCGGCTGCGGAATCCTCAGCCGCTGCGCGTTCTGGCAGCGCGGGGCTAGGACGCGGGGGTGCGGAGGGCAGCATCCGGGTGCCCCGCCGAGCCTGCGATCGCCGCCAGCGTCCCGCCATCCCGCGATGGCCTAGGGCGGCCCGAAGCCCAGGGGACACCTGCCGGCCCCTCTCCAGCTCCGCGGATCCCAGCTCAGGCGGGAGGGCAGCGGGTCCCTGCAGGGCCCGGGGAGCCCAGGAGCCGCCCTCTGGCATCAGTCAGTCCCGGGGCAAACTGGAGCGCGGTAGACACTGGAGAGGCAGCGTCTAAGAGGGGACCGGGCGTCGCACAGTACCGACGGCTAGCGGGGAGGAAGGAACGGGTTGCCACCCCTTCCCCAGAAGGCCGGCAGTAAGCAGCCCAGGGCCTCTTCAGGCATTTTTGAAACTGGATTAACTGGGGCGGGGCGGGGTGGGGGGTGGATTGTGGCACTGAAGTCATCGTGTCTATTGCGCTGTGTGGAAACTCCGGTAAAACTCTTTAAGCAACTATCTTAGCATCAGCTCTTCCATGTGTGCAGCCTTTCTGGGCCTGTCCCTGTCCTGGACCCCCCACCCCCACCTCCAGCTGGCAAAGCAGGTCCAGGCACTGTGAGGACCCTGGCAGTGAAGGAGGCCAGATCTTTACAACACAGCGAGAAGAACCCAGACCTGCGTGTGGGGGAGCTCTGGGTGCTCTAGGGACTCAAGGAGAGGTGGCGGGGCCTTCCAGGCAGATCCCTGGACTGCTAGGACTAGACGCTCAGATGGACAGGAGGAAGGCGTGTGGGGATGAGGGAGCTGGGGTGGGTGAGGGAAGGTGGGGAAAGCGCTAGCCCACCCAGTGTGGGAGGGGTAGAAGAGAAGCCCGCAGGGGCCTCATCCTGACTGGCGATGGGGAGACCTGTTGCTACTTATTTTGTGCACAGTAGGGAGATCTCTGAAGAAAATATCTTCCCTCCCAGCCCCACCCTTCAATAGTAAACTAGATGGTCCATCCGGTGCTCCCAGGGGAATGACCCAGTGCTCTCTGAGGAGAAGGGTGGGCTCCAGGGGGATGGAGAGAGGGCTGGGGGCCCAGGGAGAAAGGGAACATAGTCAAATTTCTGTAAAAAAGGGCCACCAGAGTCAGGCTGGGGTGTGGGATGGGACGGGGACTCTGCAGAGTCTAACAATCTAACCGGATGCCGCACCCAGCCACAGCTTTTGGGATGCGAGGATAACCCTGGTGACCCAGGATGGAGGCTGGAGTCTCCTCACTAGCTCTTCCTCTCTCTGGTTTCTCACCACCTGTTCCCATCTCACGGGTTTCATCAACACGTGGGCATTTGGGGCCCCAAATGTAAAGGATGCCCAGGCACAAAATCTTCCTCTGTACCCTGAGGTGAGAGGTTCCATACCCTCCATGCATGCAACAACCCCGGGCCCAGGGGATCGCTGCTGGGCCCCAGCCTCCTGTCCTTGGAAATCTGCAGCGCAAAAGGGTCACCTGTTCATAGCCTGGCTAAGCCTCTCCTGAAAGTGGAGGCCTGCTGCCTCCTCCCACTGAGGGTCTGCTGTAGCCCTCCAGTCCAGTCGGGGTTTCTGGTTCACATCGTAACCCAATGGACTTGCCAGCCAGCCAGAGACACCCCTGCAGGAACTCCCTGACCTGTTTACCTGATCCTCCACTCTCAGGATTCATCACAACTTGTGGAAGGGGGTGGCCTCCAGTAGGGTGGACCACTCCATCAAAGCCAGTGTATGTCTAGCACCTCCTAGGGTGGGGTGCAGGGAAGGGAGGTGTGCCCTAGAAGCCTCAGGCACTTGGGATCTGGTGGGCTGGAGGCCGAAGACCACCCCTGCCTTGGCCCCAATTGTCAGTATCTTCATCTGTAAAATGGGAACAACGTGCCTTCCTCCTAACCCCAAAGGGGCTGCTATGAAGATTGGCTGAGATAGCTGTTTGCAAGCTGAGCTCAGTGAAAGTTCACTGCGCCCCCTTCAGTCCTATCCCAGTATATACCCACTGCGAGGTGGAGGGCAGCTTAACTTCAAGGGCACTTCAAGGATAGTCAGGCGGCTGTCAACCCAGCTTTCCAGACGAGATCGGGATCCTGACAGAGAGGTTGATGGGAGGGGCGGTAGCTGGTTTGGGCTTTGTTAGGTTGCTTTTTTGTTTGTTGCTCTTTAGTTTCCGTGGGGCAGCCCCCTTCCCTGCAAGCTTCAGGCCTTCCTCTGTAATGCTCCTGGAGCCCAGCCTCTGCTGGCACCGAGCTTAAACCAAGCCAGCTCAGGGGATCCTGGATTCACACTGCCTCACTGTGAAGACAAAAATTACAAGGGGAGGGCGTCATTTGGTTCTTACACTCGAAATCTCCCAGCAGACACCTTGGAAGCCACAGGTAGCTTCTAGAAACCCATTTTATTAATGAGAACCTGAGGTGGAGAAAGGACAACTGGAGATCTCTACCTCTCTGAGGCCACACTCCCTGCCTGCGCCAGGCTCTCCCTGGACTCGGCCCTCTGCCGGCAGAATCTCGGCAAATGGCCGCAGCTCTCTGTGAGAGTCAGTTTCCCCGTCTGTAAAATTGGAGTCATGCCTTTCTCCTATGGCCAGTGAGACTAAATTAAATGATGTCTGTCAAGACACCCGAAACTCCTGGCACAATTTCGGTTGTCTTTAAGTGGTCACAGTTGTCATTAGATGGAAGTCGACAGCCCAGTCATTCTAAAGGCGCCCATATACTCCAAGATCCAGATTACAAACCTGATAGTTTATCATATACAGCGAGTAAACACATAACACACCTTTGCCTGCATTTACATGCATTTTACTGACCATGTTTTACACAAGTCCGCGTGCACATCTGCACGTTTGTGCATTCTGAAGTATTTACCAAACACCTGCCAAGGGCCAGGACCCATCCTCTGCACCCAGCGTGAACTGTCCTGGACCCGTCCCGGGAGCCGCGGTTCCCACCAGCCGCGCTGACCCTGGACGACTCTTGGAGCTGTGTTGTGAAAAAGACACACCATTTGCTTGCAGAGTTCTGACTTCTAAGGGGTCATGTCCCACACGTTTGGGAGCCAAACGCTGTTCTTCAGGAGCGATGGCTGCAATGCCTTTTTCTTTCCCTTCCTTTCCGGTGCCCGGAGCCTTGCCTCCCACCGCCACCCCTGGTTAGCTCTGCACTAGAACGTCGTTCTGTTTGGCAGCCAGGCCGAGACGCAGCCTGAATGTGAGCAGGAACTCGGAGAAGGGAAGGGAGAGAACCAGAAAGAAGGCCCGGGAGGGACCCGGGAAGCAGTGGGAGGTCTGCGTCCCGGAGCCCGGAGAGAGCCGGCCGGTTGGGCACCGGCTCCCCCCGCCCCGGCCGCCCAGAGGTCCAACAAAGGCCGGCTCCGACACGCACCCGGTCTTTTGTGGGGAGAGAAACACAAAGAAGAGGGAAAAACACGGAGGAGGCCCACAGCACCAGTACGCGGAGGCCAGCCAGGAACTCCCGCAGCCGGGGCCCATTAGCCTCGACAAGTGAGCACTCCATTCCCCAGGAAAGGACCCCAGTTTCGCGCGCCGGTGGGAACCGCGGTGCCTGGGACCCGTCCAAGACGTCTACCGCGGGGCTCGAGACGCAGGACCCGGACAAGTGCTGGGGACGCCTCCAGGACGCACCCGGGCAAGTTCGGGCAGCGGGATGTAATTTCTGGTTATTCCTGGGAGAGGGTGGGGAGGCACAGAAGATACAGCGAGAGGTACTGAGCATCCGATTGGCACCAGGGCTTAGGGAGCCCAAAGGGAACACAAACTTCCCCCACTTCCCAAGCTACTCTGGCGAAAGGAGGATGTTTGGACGAGGCCGCCGATTGAAGAAGGGGCTAGCAGCAGCACAGAGCAGCAGCCTGTGCTCCCTGCGTGGGGAGTGAGGACAGCGAGGTGCCACTGCACAGCCCCAGAACATCCACGGCCGCCTAGGCCAGGTGGTGAGGGACAGGCTAGGGCCTGGAGCGTCCTACGACCGTGCATCCACGCGGAAACCTGGCTAGCAAGCCAGCTCTCCTGCCTTCGGACTCTGCCTTCCAGGTCCTAGACTCGCGCCGTGCCAGGACGGGCCCCTCGACTTTCACCCCTGACTCCCAACTCCAGTCACTGGACCGAGTGTGCAAAGAACCTCAGACCGCGTGCTCTCACCGCCGCAGGCCAGACGCAGGACAGACACCAGTGGGCAGCAACGAAAAAGGAAACAGCGTTCCGGGACACGTGCCGGCGGCTGGACTAACCTCAGCGGCTGCAACCAAGGCGCGAGCACGCTGCGCCTGCTGCTGTTTATTAGCTACACTGGCAGGCGCACAACTCCACGCCCCAGCTGGTGGCCCCACAGCGCTCACCTCCACACAAATCCTCCCTGTGGTTGGCAGGGTAGGCCTGAAGGAGGCATCTTCAAATGCCGAGCCCTTTCTGATCCCCACCCCCGCTCCCTGCGTCGTCCGTGTGACAGATTCTACTAATTGAACGGTTATGGGTCATCCTTGTAACCGTTGGACGACATAACACCACGCTTCAGTTCTTCATGTTTTAAATACATATTTAACGGATGGCTGCAGAGCCAGCTGGGAAACACGCGGATTGAAAAATAATGCTCCAGAAGGCACGAGACTGGGGCGAAGGCAAGAGCCGGCTGGGCTGCTAGCGTAGACCTCAGAGGGAGACGTATCTAGAACTAGGGGCAAAAACGTGGGTTTCTTTCTGTATTTGTTTATTTTGTAAGTTTGCTACTTGAAGACCAATTATTTACTATGCTTATTTGTTTGCTTGTTTTAAAAATCGTACTTGCACATTAAAAGCTCCCCAGCGCGGAAGCAACCCGAAGATCCTCACACTCCCTAGGAGACTGTGTGACTGTATGCGCGAGCTCTCAGTGTCAAGCGCTAGCATTCGAAATCTGCAGAAACAAATTTCTGAATTCGAAATGTACGGGTGTGGGAAATTCAGCTCGGGGAACAAGTTATAGGTGGGGGAGACAGGCGGCTGGCTGCCTGTACTGTAAGGAACTGCCAACGCCAGCATCTGTAGGGCTGCTCTGTAAAGGCTTAGCAATTTTTTCTGTAGGCTTGCTGCAGTCAGTCTTGAGTTTTTCCATCTGTAAAATGGGTGAATGCATCCATACCTGTTACCTCAGTGAGGTGCTTCTCCAGTTGGGGCTTAATTCCTCATCGTTAAGAGTTTTCAGGTTTCAGAGCCAGCCTGCAATCAGGAAAACGTGTCCTAACACGGTCGCGAGGGGTTTGATCTCGCTCTCGGGCCCACAGCATGGAGAAGCCTTGCCCAGGCCTGAGGCTTCTCTTTGCAGTTCCAGAAAGCAGGTGACTGGGGCGGAAGGCTCTTTACTAAGCTTTTACAGCAGTCCCTGCTTGGACTACAGATGCCAGCATTGCCCCTGCCCCAAGGCGTGTGAGGATCACAAAGAGGATGCTGAAATTTACTATCATCCGGCTCCCCTGCTAATAAGTGGAGGGGTGTTTAAGTACAGTCACGACTCTGTCCTTGTGCTGGTGCAGTTACTGTACGGAAATAACCCGTCCCTGTACCCACACCATCCTCAACCTAAAGGAGAGTTGTGATTTCTTTTAAGACTTTTCTGGAGTCCGTCCCCTCCTGGCTTGCCCGCCCTCTGCCCCTCAAGGCCCTGCCCCCAGCTGGGGGCGCTACCGGCCGCCCGCGGAGCTGCAGCCACAGCAACCTCCTATAGGCGCAAGGAGAGCGCTAAGAAAGTGAGGACTTTGTGCCTGGACATGGTTCACATTTGGGGCCCCAAATGCCCGCGTGTTGATGAAACCCGTGAGATGGAAACAGGGGGTGAGAAACCAGAGAGAGGAAGAGCTAGTGAGGAGACTCCAGCCCCGGATCCTGGGTCGCCAGGGTTATCCGCGCGCATCCCAAAAGCTGCGGCTGCGTGCGGCATCAGGTTAGATTGTTAGACTCTGCAGGGTCCCCGTCCCATCCCATCCCCCAGCATGACTCCGTTGTGGCCGTATTTTTACAGAAATTTCACTATGTTCCCTTTCTCCCTGGGTCCCCAGCTTGCTCAGCCCTCTCTCCATCCCCCTGGAGCCCGCCCTTCTCCTCCCCCTAGCCTCTCACTGCCTCCTTGGGTCCCTCCTCCAGTCCCTCCCCAAGAATCTCCCGGCACAGGCACCCATTGGTTGTGCGCTGGGAGGAGGCGTGTGCCGGGCCTGGCAAGTTTCATTGAGCGGAATTAGCCCGGATGACGTCAGCTTCCCAGCCCCCCGGCGGGCCCAGCTCATTGGCGCTGCAGCCCCTCCAGGATTCTCACATTGTTCCCCGCCCCCGCCCCGGCCACCGCTGCCGCCGTCGCCGCTGCCACCGGGCTATAAAACCGGCAGAGCCTGGAAAGGTGCGGATGCTTATTATAGACCGACGCGACACCAGCGCCTAGTGCCAGGTTCTCCGCTGAGGCTTTTAGGAGCGAGCTCCTCAAAACGCATCCACAGTAAGTGTCCCCGCCCCCAGCAGCCCCAGCCTAAATCCCAGGGACCGACGCTCCTCAACTCGGCTGTGACCCAGAATGCTCCGATGCCGGGAGTCTGGGTCCCTCCACTGCGGGACAGTACTCCAGAACGACTTTGCTGTTCCGTCCTTCCCACACTCACCTCTGCATTCCCCTCGCCAAAAGCGAGAAGTCCGGGCGACCAAAGCTCCTGCTGCCCAAGCCCCAGTCAGCTGGTGAGCCCCCGTGGTCTCCGGACGCAGCGCGTGGAATCCGGGCCCCAGGCCGGGGCTGGGTGCCTGTGCGTATGCATGTGTTTGCTGCGCGGTGTCGACGGAGATGAGGTGGATCCGTTTAAGGAACCAAATCATTAGTTCCCTATTTAGCTCTTCACCCTCCCCAAAGAAAGGCCCTCACTTCCCACTAGTTTATTCCGGCCCGGGAGGCTCAGCTTTCCCATTCCTAACTGAAAGCATGAAGCCTCTAGAATGCCACCCGTACCGCGAGGGTCACCAACGCTCCCTGAAATAACCTGTTGCATGAGAGCGCAGGGGAGATGAAGAGAACTTAATTGTAGGTACGCGCGTGCCGCTAAAAGGAAGGCTAGAGAGGTAGTAGCGAGGGGGACCAGAAGCCACGCGCCACCTGTGTCTGGACCCCACGCTGCGGTACTGCGGTGCAGGCGGGAGCAGCTTTTCCGTCTCACTCACTGATCTCTCTCTCTCTCTCTCTCTCTCTCTCTCTCTCTCTCTCTCTCTCTCTCTCTCTCTCTCTCTCTCTGTCTCTCTCTCTCCTCCTCCTCTCCTGAAGTTTTCGGGTCCCAGGGAAGGAAACCCCCGTGAAAGCTGCGACGACTATCCTTCCCCGGGGCCATGGACTCGGACGCCAGCCTGGTGTCCAGCCGCCCGTCGTCGCCAGAGCCCGATGACCTTTTTCTGCCGGCCCGGAGTAAGGGCAGCAGCGGCAGCGCCTTCACTGGGGGCACGGTGTCCTCGTCCACGCCGAGCGACTGCCCGCCGGAGCTGAGCGCTGAGCTGCGCGGCGCTATGGGCTCCGCAGGCGTGCATCCTGGGGACAAGCTAGGAGGCAGTGGCTTCAAGTCATCCTCGTCCAGCACCTCGTCGTCCACGTCGTCGGCGGCCGCATCGTCCACCAAGAAGGACAAGAAGCAAATGACGGAGCCGGAGCTGCAGCAGCTTCGTCTCAAGATCAACAGCCGCGAGCGCAAGCGCATGCACGACCTCAATATCGCCATGGACGGCCTGCGCGAGGTCATGCCTTATGCGCACGGCCCTTCGGTGCGCAAGCTCTCCAAGATCGCCACGCTGCTGCTGGCGCGCAACTACATCCTCATGCTCACCAACTCGCTGGAGGAGATGAAGCGACTGGTGAGCGAGATCTACGGGGGCCATCACGCTGGCTTCCACCCGTCGGCCTGCGGCGGCCTGGCGCACTCCGCTCCCCTGCCCGCTGCCACCGCGCACCCAGCAGCCGCAGCGCATGCCGCACATCACCCCGCGGTGCACCACCCCATCCTGCCGCCCGCCGCCGCCGCGGCTGCTGCGGCCGCTGCCGCAGCGGCAGTGTCCAGCGCCTCTCTGCCCGGCTCAGGGCTGTCGTCGGTCGGCTCCATACGTCCACCGCACGGCCTGCTCAAGTCTCCGTCTGCCGCCGCAGCCGCCCCTCTGGGAGGCGGGGGCGGCGGCAGCGGGGGCAGCGGGGGCTTCCAGCACTGGGGCGGCATGCCTTGTCCTTGCAGCATGTGCCAGGTGCCACCTCCGCACCACCATGTGTCGGCCATGGGCGCCGGCAGCCTGCCGCGCCTCACCTCCGATGCCAAGTGAGCCGACCGGCGCCGGCGCGTTCTGGCGAGAGGGAAGCCCGGGGGGCGCGGGGAAGCGAGGACTGGCCGGTGCTGGGCTCGGGAGCTCTGTCACGGGGAGGGGCGCAGGGCCGTGGACTGGGGGTGGGAGATGGTGGGGACTCCAGCATCTGGGAACCCAAGCAATGGGGGCATGCACAGAGCAGTGGGGAGTGAGGGGGATGTTCGCTCCAGGACCTGATCAAGCCCTCTCTGGCTTTAATCTGCGCTGGTCCGGTAGACACCGTTTTATGAAAAGGTACCGCTATGTACATTCCTCACTCGAACTCCGCCCGACCTCCGGGAAAAAGATTCTAAAAACTGGTTTCCCTGAGAGCATGGCCGGATTTCCAGACTTGGCCCGGGCCTCACTTCTTGGGGGAGGAGAGCGTAAAGGGAGGGGGACATGTGGGAACTTGCTCCCCTTCCTACTTTCTTGGCCTGTGGGAGACTCCCGGTAGCCCCGTCGCAGAAGCAACCGCCTGGCCGCGCCCAGCAGGGTCGTCCCTGGCCCAAGGCCAGGGGCTGCAAGTTAGTTAGAAGCCGGCGTTTAGTACCAGAAGCACTTACGGTCATATCCAATCTCAATATCTGGGTCAACTCACACCCTCTAAGAACTGTGGCTGCTCCTTCCTGTCTCTCGTTGATTTGGGAGAATACGGTTTTCTAATAAATGTGTGGATGTTCTTTCTTCAACAGGATGAGCACGTTTACAGACATTCAGAGTAGAGCCACCTGTGGATTGGAATAACCCCGAACTGCCGATTTTAGGGGCGGGTGCATTTTAGTTATTTTAAAATAGAAACTACCCCACCGCCTCATTTTTCCTTCTCTAAGCACAAAGCGATTTGGTTATTTTGATACCTGAGGACTTAACAGAATTAAAAGGCAGTTGCTGTGAAAACAGCTTGGGTTATTTGCGGGTTCTGTTGGCTGTTTAAAAGTTTCTTTCTTGGATGTGTAAATATATCAGTGCTGAGGTAAGTGCGCGATGCTAAGCTGTTTGCTCATGTGACTGCCAGCCCCACCTGAATCTAAGCCGGCTTTCCTCTATTTTGGTTTATTTTTACCACGTTTAACACGAATGGTAAACTCCTCCACGTCTTCCTGCGTTTGCAAAGGGCCTCGGCGCTCCCTGCGTTGCACCCTGGGCTTCGTAGCGTCGCGGTGTAATATTCTTTCTCTGATCGCGCCGCCCCTCGCAGAGAGTGTATCATCTGTTTTATTTTTGTAAAAACAAAGTGCTAAATAATATTTATTACTTGTTTGGTTGCAAAAACGAAATAAATGACTGAGTGTTGAGATTTTAAATAAAATTTAAAGTGAAGTCGGGCGATTTCCATCCGTGTGCCACCCCGGAAACGGGTTGAGGACGCGATAGCTTGGGGCGGGATTTGGAGATCGTTCCCCCAGTCTGGCACTAGAGACACACATGCATTATCTTTCAAACATGTTCTGAACAAATCCTCCGGGCGTTTTCCACAACTTGCTTGTCATTTTTATTTTCCGACGCCAAACCCGGAACTGCCTTTCTCTCCGAGTACTGAGCTCGTTTATAAGCCGACATTTCCTTTCCAGAGCATCGGACTTTGGGACTTGGGGGTGAGGGCTGCGCCTTTGGCAGGGGGTCTGGGCTCCCAGGGTTCCTCTCCTGTTCTATTTTTATTTCCTTTCTGCTCAGAGGCGGTCTCCCGCCACACCCTCCCCCCGACCTTTGCATCAGCTGCGGCGTAGCCCTGGTGTTCCCAGCAAAGCGATTCCGGAGTATTTGGTGCAGAATCCCCCAACGCTTCCATCCCTTCCCAGCGATCTCCACCACCCTCCCCCATTCGCCACCTCCCACCCCGCCGCACCCCACCCCCACCCGTGCCCCTTGAACTGCAAAGGATCGGGTCCTCAGCCCCGCCTGGAGGAGCCCTGGCAGCTTGGCCTCTGTGCTCTTTCCTGGGGTCACCTCTGTCTTCCCTTGGCCATTGGGTTCTCACAATCCAAACCTGTGATGCAAATTTAGGATGTCGTTGTGAAGAGAGGTTCTGAGTGGAAATAAAAACCTTTGGCCTTCCTGGTCAAGGACCAGGCAGATCCTGTCGCAGTCTCTCCGCCCCAGGGCTGGCCTGAGAATGAGCCCCTGAAAGGACAGCAGGACAGCGGGTGCGGGCACAGTAAGAACGTCCTCTGGCCAGGGCCCTCTCTTTGACAATATTTTTGGTGTCCACTGGCCAAAGGCCCCTGGATCTGGGGGTGCAGATTTCCCTGGTCAGAACCCCATTTATTGGGTCACATTGCTGAGCCTCGCTCACCCAGGCAGGCACCCTTTGCTTAGACTTGAAGATGGCTCTGTCCCCTAGCAAGGGACAGGTGCTTCCTGGTCCTCCAGTAGACAGGACAGCAAGTGCCCAGGGATCAGGTGCTGTAGACCTAACTTTTCACCAATGGGCTTGGCTTTTTTTGAAGGCTGGGAGGGATTTGGAGAGGCTGAGTGGCTGGGGGCTGAGGAGGGGTGGAAAGCCTCCTGCCACCACCACCGCAATAGCGCCATGAGAATCCAGGAAGAAGGAAGGGCAAGGTCTAGTCGTTTTTATTCCAAAATCCCATTTGAAGTGAAACTCGCAAAGAATTCAGAACTGGGTCCAGCTGTAGCCAGGGACACACTCAAAGGGACTTCAGGAGGCTGGAACTTAGATCAGTGGGAGCTGAGAACCTGGCCAGTGGAGGTGGGGGTCTTGATGGCTGGGCAGATGTGCTGGTGTGGGCTCTGAGTGTGCTTGGTGTCTACACAGACAGTTGTTGAACGGCAATAAATCAAGTCTTTTCCTCCATCCCTGCACCCATGCTCTCAGCAGCATTTAGCCACCAGCCAGGCCAGGTGAGAGGAGGCTCTCTGAGGAAGGGGTTGTGTTCAGCCACATTTTGGGCCGTCCTCTGAACCAGGTGCTTAAACTGTGCACCCAGCTGGGGGCCTTGATCATGGTGGATGAGACTGGAGCATCTCCAGATGTGGAGGAGGAAGATATTGGCATACACAAGCACGCACAGTGCACATCCCATGAAGCAGGTGGCTACTCGCTCCACCCTGGACTGGTGGAGGCCAAGGTGGGGGACTCAGGCCAGTGGCTGGGCTTTGATTTAGGGCAGGATAAGACTGTGTGCAACCACTTTGACTTTGGTGGGCTCTTTATCAGTACCGGGATCCTCATCAAGAGAGAGGAGGAGGGAAAGAGGTAACAGTTTCTGGGATCTGGTGCAGTCTGCCCTGGAACATCCTGGGTCCCTCTGGGGAGCATTCGTTGGGAAATTTTCAACAGGCTGGACTGCAGCTCAGCCTCCTCCCCAGCTCTACTGCGTGGCTCTGCAGTGCCTCTGGGTTTAGGAACTCACCACCCTCCAAGTCTTTGAGACTCTCCCCAACCCTCCTTAAGAACCTGGGAACTCAGCTGACCAGAGCCAAGGGGCCAGTAGGCAGAACCCAAGCCTCATCCTCTGGTCTCAGCACCCCAGGGCACTGTCCCTGGGCTCCTCACTCTCTCAGGTGGGCAGGAGCCACAGAGAAATGACACTCCCCTAGACTCTGTTGAAGAACTCACCTTTAATGCCCATGGAGTTGGAATTTGCCACCCTGGGGGCAGGCAGTGAACAGAGGGCTGAAGAAAACCCACAGAGGTGTCACACTCCCAGTGAGGCCAGGGACTCTAATGTGGCTGGAGGAAGACTTGGGTACTAGGGACACCGTGGTGATTTAGGGCTCTGACAGCCATCCACCAGGGACCTGCCCTTCTCATTCCCTGACTGGGATCAGTGAGGAGCCCCTGGGCCAAGGCATTGACTTTTAAAGCCCCCTAGATGCTCTTAAGGACAAAATACCCTAGTGGGGAAAATGTCTGTCTCCCATTGGGGCAGAATCTACCTAGCAATCTGCCTGGACTTCTATTGAGTATTCACCTTGATGCTTCCTAGAAGCTCATCTGGGAGGGGGCAAAGGAGTCCCCCTCCACCTGCCATGTCATTTTAAGTCACTCTTTCATTGCAGATTTTGTGCCTAGTATCCCCTTCCCCACACAAGCGCCCCACAGTTCCAGAAGGGGTTATAGGTCATAATAGGGGTTATTGACAAGCGCCCGACACCAAAAGTGACCATTTATTTATTGTCTCTGTAAAACTGTAAGGGAATCAGGATTAAGCCTGGCTATTCACAGCAGTGTTTGCTGCACTGGTCCCATCCTGACTAGGGAGAGGGACTTGGGACAGCATGGGTGAGCACGGCCACTCCCTGGTTTGGAGGCTGCAGCAGCTCAGGGGCTATATCCTTGGGGCTAAACCCTAACTTCTTGTCAGCGAGGGGGCCATTCTAGGCAGGGCAGAGATGGGGATCACCCACAGCTACATCCTCACTCCCCATCTCTCCTCTAGGGCCCCAGGGATTGGCTGCTTGTCTGTGGAAGAGGGTCCCGGTGGAGGGCTGCAGGGAGGAACTGAAGAGGCAAAGCTGGGAGGAGGGAGGCAGGGCCGGGCTGAACCTCCAGGGAACTCAGAATATTAATAGGTGGAGGAGGCTGGGAGAGGAGGCAGCTAATATTGACTGAAGTTTAGCTGGGTTAAGGCAGAGCACAGAAAGCTTGAAGAGCCCCAGTTCATTCCTTTCTCTCTACAACCATTGGAGGAGGGTGCTATTATTGTCCTGTTTTACAAGTAAGGAAACTGAGGCACAGAGAGGGTAAGTGACTCGCTGAGGGGACACAGCCAGTAAATGAAGGCTGCAGGGTTGTAATCCCGGGCCCATCCCAAGGGCCAAGCGGCCCGCACTCCTGCAGTCCCCAGACTCTGGCTCAGCTGCTGCCTGGGGAATCCTCTGCTGCCACCCCCTGCTCCCCACCCCGGCCCCCTTAGGTGGCGCTCCTAGTGCTTCTCCCCACCCTGCCTCCCCATTCCTGGACCCCGTCTGTCCCCCACTCCCCCATATGGGCGGTGGGTGGGGCGCACAGGATTTAGCAATTAGCGGGCGCGGGTGAGCGCGCGGCGCGGATGGAGGAAGGGCCGGAGCAGGTGAACCGCGGCGGAGCCTCATTAGGGCGGCCCGCGCGCCCTGCAAGGGGCCGTCGTTAGTGCCAGGACAGCTGGCGCCCCTGCCGGCCTGAGGCCGCAGGTGGAATCCAGGGCCGCATTCCCAGCCCAGTCGTGCCTTCCACACCTCGGGCAGTCTCTAGGAAAAGGGTCGCCAGCTGAGCCTGCTGGGACCAGAACGATACCTGAGCCAGTCCCGCGGCTGCTGCGAGTGCGCGCTCTCCTGCGGGGGACTTCAGACCCTCCTTTACAGAACGCCGAAGGTCCTGTAGATGCGCGAGCGCGCCCTCAGTTTGCAAACCCTGAAAGCGGGCGCGGTCCACCAGGAAACGATCTGGCTAGGCTCTGGGTGAGGAGGCCGCGTCTTTATCTGGGGACACGTTGCAGCTCTAGGGGAAGACTGCTCAAGGAACTCGCTCTGATCTGCGCGCTGGTGTCCTCTCTCTCCCTCGCTTCCCGGACCCACACAGGCTAAAGGGAGGCGGGTGCTGAGGGGTGGCCGGGCTCCGCAGACCCGCTCCGCACCCGCCGAGATCGAAGCAGCTGGCTTGGACCGCGCGCGGTTTTCCTTTGGCGACAGTGCGGCGTCGGTGCGGCCATAATCCGTGCACTGGTTGTGGAAAGGGTTGGGAGTCTCCCAAAAAGGAGGCACGCAGAGCTCTCCAGAACCACTTACACGCGTGTGGGGTCCAAAGAGCCGCCCCAGGGAGCACTCAGGTCCACGCACTTGAGCCCACAATCACAGACCTGCTACCGGCTTTTGCACACCAGGCCACACACCTGAGTCCACGCTCAGGCTCAAGCATAGGGACTCACGCACTCGAGTTTGCGCTCACGGATCCACGCTTACCCGTGCTTGTACCCGCGAGGGCCTGCAAGCGCAAAGCAGCAGCTTTTCTGGAGGCCCTTCCTCCCTCCCGCCTGCCCGACTGAGCCCTGCTGAGCCCTGGAGGTCCTGAGACCCAGTGTCGTTGGGCGGGGAGCATCTTAGTTTACCACTTCTATCCTGGCTGACCTGAGAGCTGGGGATCTTTTAAGCCTTGCAGGCCTGGACTCGCTTTTTCCTCTGCCTCCCTTCCAGACAACCTGGCTCTCTGACACTTCTGATTTCTAGGCAAAAGTTCTGGAGTGCAGCTGCAAGGGCCACGGGTGCAATGCAGGGCAAACAGGACCACGAGCAATTTAGGATGCTCAGATTTGGCAGCAGAAGCTTGTTTTTCAGAGCAGGGCTGGAGGGGCCTCTCTGAAGCTCTGAACCTGTTTCCTCAACTGTAGAATAGAGCCATAATGGGTGATTTCAGAAGCTCTGCAGGCAGTTCAGGCTCTCCCCAATACCCAACCCCTCTGTGTGCCCTGGTCCATCTCAGAGCAGAGGTCCTGGGAGCCCCCGTGGGCAAGGAGGCTGTGATGTGTGAGAGCAGCTCTTCTTTGGGTGTCCTGTGTGCACTAATGGAATTCACTGGTCTCTGCTGAAGTGCAGTGTAGACAGTTCTAGAAAGGAGTTATCTTGGTTGTGAGGCTTCCCTAGTGTGAAAACTGTGGTTTGGACATCCTTGTATCTACCTGCTAGATATAATGGCTCAGAAAAAAATGAATAAATGAATGAATGAATGAATGAGCAAATGAATGAATGAACGAATGGCACACTGGGAGTCAGGAGGTTTGGAGGGAGTGGGGAACAAGGTGGGAGTGTAAAGGTCCTGCTGCATTGATGGGGGATACTGAGGCCTAGAGGCTGGTGAGCACATCGATTGTATCCAGGGCAGCTGGACACTACAGTGATCCAGGTTACAAGACCTTCCTGATCCTCTCTTCTTATGTAAATAGAGTACTAAGTAATAGCACCTGATAACTGTGCTGCTATGATGATTGAATGAAACATCCCAGGAGTCACCCTCTGCTTGGTCCCAGCAGTGAATGGAGGCCCTGGGTCCTAGGGCCTGCCCAGGGTGCCCCTGCTGCTGGGCATAGACTCCCACAGCTGAGCCTCCCCCAACCCAAGCAGCCAGGAATGTGTAGGCCATGGTGAAGCAGTCACTATGGAGACCGTGAAGGGGTGGCTGGGTGTGGGGTGAATGCTGCCTCGGCCAAGCCCTGCCAGTTGAGTGACCTTGGACCAGAGACATGAACTTTCTAAGCCACTCACCTTGGCCTCCCAAAGTTCTGAGATTATAGGCGTAAACCACACTTGGCTTCCTTATCTGTAAAGTAGGGGTGATGCTAGTACCATCTTCACAGGGCATTGGGCCTGAGAGAGAGAACCTGGCACACCAAGCATGCCCAGCTAAGCATAAGAAGGTGCCTGACTGCATAGGTGTCATCCCATGGAATCTTCTTGGAGGTCCCATGGGGTATGGTCTCTGTTACTCTGGATGACATGACCTGTCCTGCAGATCACAAAGGGCCTGTATGCCTCGGGACCCCAAGGAACAACTCAGCACTGTCCCTGAACTCTGTACAGGATCCACTTCCCCAAACCCCCAATGCAAGGCAAGGCCTCTGCTCTCACCTTTGCATGCCGAGGTGCCTGGTACTGGGCCTGATGCAGTTAGTTCTCAGGGAATATCATTTGCATTGCATGGTGGACAAGGAAGGCCCGTGCTCTACATGGAAAACAGACCTGGGTCCTTTTTCTTTTTTTAAGACAGAGTCTTGCTGTTACCCAGGCTAGAGTGCAGTGGTGTGATCCCAGCTCACTGCAACCCTGCCTCCTGGGTTCAAGCCATCTTCCTGCCTCAGCCTCCCAAGTAGCTGGGATTGCAGGTGCAGGCCACCATGCCCAGCTAATTTTCGTATTTTTAGTAGAGACTGAGTTTCACCATGTTGGTCAGGCTGGTCCTGAACTCCTGACCTCAGGTGATCCACTCACCTTGGCCTCCCAAAGTTCTGAGATTATAGGCGTAAACCACACTTGGCCCAGACCTCAGTTCTTTTAAAGGACAGAGCCAGGATCAGAAAGAAACTGATTGAAGGAAAAGTTGCCTGTGAAGTCCAAGCCCCACCTGATGGTTCCATCCCCCCATCCACCTGTTGAGGAGAGTCCACCCTCTCAGGGTCAGGCCTGCTGGTCCCTCTACCTGTGCTCCTCAGATGCCCAGTGTAAGGGGTGAGCTGAAGAGCTAAGAGAGCTGGGCATGGGACTCCCCATTGCCTCCAGCTCTGATCTCTCTGGACTGTTCAGGCCAAGGCAGCAGTGCTAATGAAGACACTGGTGGACAGTGTGGCTTAGCCAGCACAGGAAGGAAATGACTTAGCACAGGCCGGGTGCTGGCAGGCGACCACAGCAGGGGCAGGCAGCCCGTGAGACTAGCACAGCCAGGAGGCCGCCCTCTTCCCCACCTTACCCTGGGCTGGCCTTCTTTGCCCCACTCTTGCCCTTCACCACCCTCCACAGCCAATCTGCTTGTCATCACCCACCTGTTTGCATTTAACCCATCAGCTCTTCCTACCTCATTCACTACTTCTTTGTTTTAATTAAGGTCAAATGCACGTCACATAAAGTTAATCATTTTAACATGAACAGTTTCAGTGGCATTGACATGTTAGCTCACGGGCCTCGCTCTACATTTAATATTTTCCTATTAAGAGAAAGAAGCCACACCTTACGTTTTTATTTTCTTTTTTAAACTTTTATTCTGAAAAGAATTTTGGCACACAGAGACTCTGTGAATTGAGATCATCATTTCACCCCCTTCCTTTTTTTGTCGTATAGCCACTCCTTTGATCTTGGTCCAAAACATTTTCATCACTGCAAAGTGAAACCCGGACCCATTAAGCACTGCCACCTCACTTCCCCATCCCTGCCCCCGGCAGCCACCCATCTACTTTCTATCTCCATGGATTTACTGATCCTAGATACTTCATGTAAATGGAGTCATAGAATATGCAGCCTTCTGTGACTGGCTCCTTTCACTTAGCACAATGTTTTTGAGGTTCCGTCACATCGCATGCACCCCTACTTCATTCTTCTGATAGTGAAATCATTCCGTTGTGGGTATGTGCTACATTTTGTTTATCCATTCATCTGTTGGTGATTTTGTTCAATTCTGAGTAACTCCTCAGGTCCTGATATGCAATCTGCCATAGTGAAAGAGACCTGGTCCAGGAGTTTAAAAATCTAGGTCTCCGAGCAAGCTGAGCATCCTCCAGTGAGTTGCTGGACCTTTCTGGACCTCTAGCTACTCATCTACAAAGTGAAAAGCTTGACAAAGGACATTTCAAGTTATCATCCTCTGTGACGTTTTACAACCTGAAGTCCACCCTGCCCCTTACAGAATGTACCTCATGTCCTCCCTGCCACAGGTGTGTGTCAAGGACCTCATAATGAATGTCCAAGGACTTGCACCCTGCCCTCAGCATATCAGGATACCTGAAAAAACCTCTGCCTTTGGGTCTTAGGGAGCCAGAATCTCAGTGAGATGCCTGGCTGAAATAGGTAGTGTTTTGTGAGTGATTCCCTAATTCAACATCCAGCCAGACTTTCATCAGTTGTGACTAGGAAAGGAAATAACCAACTAACTTGTAACTTGTTCAGACCCTCATTATGATATAGTTAAGAGTCGCTTTTTTTTTGAGATGGAATCACACTGTGTCGCCCAGGCTGGAGTGCAATGGTGCAATCTTGGCTCACTGCAACCTCCACCTCCCAGGATCAAGCCACTCTCCTGCCTCAGCCTCCTGAGTAGCTGGGATTATAGGCACGCACCACCACACCTGGCTAATTTTTGTATTTTTAGGAGAGACAGGGTTTCACCATGTTGGTCAGCCTGGTCTCAAACTCCTGACCTCATGATCCACCTGCCTTGGCCTCCCAAAGTGCTGGGATTATAGGCATGAGCCACTCTGTACCCTGCCAAGAGCCACATTTTAAGAAGTGGGCATTAAACTACATCGCGAAGATCCCACGTAACTGTGGGGTTGGGGTAGTGGATAAACTGCTGTCCTCACTCCTGTAGTTCACCTTCTCAGTCTCTTGTGCAGCATAGGTTGACTGTGCCAGGGGTGTGTGGTGATAACAGCTGCATCAGGCGCATCCAAACTCCACGGCCACACAGTACCCCATCCCCTGCTTTCAGCAGGTTAGAAACATGCAGAGAAACTGCTTTAAAAACATACTTGTCCTCAGCATTTACGCTTTGAAACGGACCCTGATTGGAGCAGGGTGATGAAGGTTTTTCCATTTGAAATTGAACTTAAAGGGAAAAGCTATGTCGGGAAGGTACCAAGCTCACCATTTACCAAGCTTCCATGGTCCAAAAAGAATTTGTGGGTTTGTTTGAACCATGTTACAGAATTGAAAAGTATTTTCACACAATTGAAAGTCAGAAAATGGGAGACACTTGCTATGTTGTTCTAATGTGTTAGCTTGTGGGCCTCCCTCCTATATTTAATCTTTTTTGTTAAGAGAAAGAGGCCACACCTCGTGTTTTTATTTTTTTTTTAACTTTTATTCTGAAAAGAATTTTGGAATATGAAGCTCTGCAAATTGAGATCATAATTTCACCTCCTTCCTTCCGAGACGGAGTTTCCCCTTATTGCCCAGGCTGGAGTGCAATGGTGTGATCTTGGCTCACTGCAACCTTTGCCTCCTGGGATCAAGCGATTCTCCTGCCTCAGCCTCCCAAGTTGGGACTACAGGTACGCACCACCATGCCCAGCTAATTTTTGTATTTTTAGTAGAGATGGGATTTCAGCATGTTGGCCAGGTTGGTCCCGAACTCCTGAACTCAGGTGATCCACCAGCCTTGGCCTCCCAGTGGTGGGATTACAGGCGTGAGCCACTGCGCCCAGCCTCCTTCCTCTATAATATGTTAACTTTCCCCTGGCACTTTCAATTCTGTTGCCCTGCTCAACTTTCCCTTTCCCCATATGCTACTTATTATGGATCACTTTTGTGGTTTATTTTCTGTCTTCCACACTAGAATATAAGCTTCACCAGGCAGAGATCTTTGTCCATCTTGAACACTGACGTAGAATGGTGTCCAGCCCATAATAAGTGCCCTGTAAATATCTATTAAATGAATGCATGCAGATAATTTTGGCCACTGAACTACTTTGTAACTAGAATGCAAGTGACATAAAGCTTCATTAAGACTCCCACAAGAAAATACAAGCAAAAATCGGATCCTGGGAAAAGTGCAGCATCAAACTTCATTTGCCTTCCAGAAAATGCTTTGTAAAAATCTGCCAAGACTTGGAGGCTGACCTTTTATTGGACCTGGGGTGGGGGACAAACAAGGGATTTTCTGAAATAATTTATCAGTTACTGTCAACAAATTTGCTAAAGCTTGACATCTAACATTCGCCACTGTGAACAAAAGCTGCCTCCTTAAGTCCCTTGGGTAGACTTGGGCACACTAAAAATCCAGACCTTGAGGCGTAAGACTGACCTTATCATTAAATGAATTCATGGTTGGATACTTTGTTCTAATCCTTTGTGAAGCAAACTCTTCAGATTTTTAAAAAATGCTATTGGATGAATCTTTCCAATGAGGAGCATAAGAATATCTCCCTCAGCAGCACCTACAAAGCATCCGTGTCAATGTCATTTACAGAATGTGAATGATATTGCAGGGAGTGGGAGGTGGTTGCATCTTGCGATTCAGCCAGCCAGTGAAAACCTTAACATTAAGTATCCTTTAAAAAAAGAAAAAACCCTCAGTGGTTGTATTTATCCTGAATGCAAAACTGTCCCCTTTGTTGAGATGGGCTGAACTAACACAGCCTGGAGAACAATGTTGAGGCTGCTGGCGGGCCATGTGCTAATGTGCTCATGCATTACAGGCCGCAACAGATGGCTGTGAGAACACCCGGCCTGCCCTGCCTGGGTCAGGATGCAGAGCCCAACGCCGGCTTCCAGCGCTGTCCGGCTGTGAAAACACTGCTTCTCTCCGCTGGCCTGGGGGAGGTTGGCTATGTCTGTTCGACCCAATTCAAGGGCAAAGGTGCAAGGGAATAATGATCAGGGGTTTGTTTGAACCGTGTTACAGAATTGAAAAGTGTTTTCATACAATTGAAAGTCACAAAATGGGAGACACTTGCTATATTGTTCTGTTGTGTTAGCTCATGGGCCTCACTCATATAGTTAATCTTTGTTAAGAGAAAGAATTCACACCTCATGTTTTAATTTTTTTATTTTTCTCACTTTTATTTTAGGCTCAGATACAGGTGCAGGTTTGTCATACAGGTAAACTGCATGTCACGGGGGTTTGATGTACAGGTATTTTTGTCACCAGGTAATCAGCATAGTACCCGATCGGTAGGCTTTTGGTCCTCTCTCTCCTCCCACCCTCCACCCTCAAATAGGCCCCCGTGTCTGTTATTCCCTTCTTTGTGTTCGTATGTACTCAGTGTTTAGCTCCCACTTACACGTGAGAACATGCACTGTTTGGTTTTCTGTTCTTGTGTTGGTTTGCTTAGGATAATGCCCTCCAGCTCCACCCATGTTCCTGCCAAAGACATGATCTAATTTTTTATGTCTGCGTAGTATTCCATGGTGTATATGTACCACATTTTCTCTATCTAGTCCACTGTTGATGGGCATTTAGGTTGAGTCCCTGTCTTTGCTATTGTGAATAGTGCAGCAGTGAACACATACATTTGTCTTTATGGTAGTGAGATTTAATCTTCTGCTATGACCAGGACGTAGTGTTTTGAGTATAGTTCTAATTTTTCTTCCCTTCCTTCTGACAAGTCTCTCTTCAATCCTTCCCTACATCCTAGTAAACCTGTGAGGAAGCAAAAATAAACCCTCCTGTCCCCCACTCCAAAACCAAGCCAAAACAAACAAAAAATCCACCAGGATTTCTTACAACTATGAAGCGAGGTTACAGAGGAATTCCTTTAGAAACATGCTTGCAAAAGTCTGTTGTCCCTGTATCCCTACAAATGAGAAGAAAACCAACATTAGCCATCACCTTTGCTCTTCTCATCCCACCCTGAAGCAAAGGCTCAGGCAGGTGTGGCTGGTCCAGAAGCTCAAGGCCCAGTGTCCTGGAAGAAAATGTGGGGGTCCCTGGATCTCTTCGGTTGTGGACCCACAGAGCTTCCCCGGCAGCCCTGCCTGCTTCTCCAGCTCATACCCCAGAGCCGGGCACTGGAACTCACTCACTCAGAGCAAGGTCCCCTGGGATGAGGGCGGCACCTTAGAGATGTCCACCAGATACGTGCAGAGGCAGACAAGCTGCACAGGCACACAGTGCCATATGAACTATCAACCCCTACGCTCAATGCTCTGAAACAGATAAGAAGACGCATGGCTGACTTGTGGTCTTCAAAGTTGGCATAAGTTTCCTGGCGTTCATATGGGAGCACTGGGAAGCTGGCAGGTGGATTAGTGATGTAGAATGGTGTCCAGCCTACAGTAAGCTGTAAGCTCCCCACCAGCCTGTCTGTTACACTCAGCATTCCTTCTGTTCGTGCCACTGCATGGATAAGGACGGTGTCTCCAGGAAGCCCTGTCAAAACACACATTGCCTGGGAAGGAATACACAGAAAGCCACTGGCACTGGTTAGTCTGTAAGGTACTGCTGATACCATGAAGTAGGGCACTGACAGCCTGGAAAGGCAAATTTTACCTGGAAGGGAAGCGGGGAAAGTAGGACAGAAGGAGAACTTGACATTAACAGGGCTGGTGCCATGAGGTTCAGACGCAGGCTATGGGGAAGGGCACTTGAAGGCTTTAGCGGTGAGGATGCAGGTTAGCTGCCATAACCAAGAAAGTTCCAAGACAGCATCTTAAATAAAGTTACAGTCTAGGGAGGTGGCCCAGGGCTGGTTTGAAAGCTTCATGATATGAACAACCCAATTCCCTCCCTCTTATTTTTCTGCCTCCTCAATGCAGTCTCCATCTTGCTACTCCAAGCCTGCCATCATGCCCATACTCTGGGAAGCAGCATGGAGCAGGAAGAGTTCTCCTTCCTTTTAAAGTACAAACCAAGAATGGCATACCTCACTTCTGCTTGTATTCCCTGGGACAGAACCTAGACACTGGGTCATATCAAACTATAACATAGGTCGGAAAATGTGGGCTTCATCTGGGAGGCCATGTGCTAGCTAAAACCTTTACTAAAAAGGGAGGGCAGACACTGGGGACAAGAAGTAGTCTGTGTCACATTAGGCTGAGGAAGGGAGGTCCCCCTCAAAGAGCTCTGCCTCCACAGCATCTGACTCCCAGTCTATATACAACACATATTGGTTGTGGACCAAACCCAGGCTGAAACCAGTGTCCGGTGTTCTCAGGAAAAGGGAATGAATTTCTTTTCTTCCTTCTTTCTTTCTTTTTCTTTTTCTTTTCTTTTCTTTTCTTTTTTTTTTTTTTTGAGACAGTTTTGCTTTTGTCACCCAGGCTGGAGTGCAATGGCGTAGTCTCAGCTCACTGCAAACTCCACCTCCCAGGTTCAAGTGAGTCTCCTGCCTCAGTCTCCTGAGTAGCTGGGACTACAGGCGCCCACCACCATGCCCCACTAAGTTTGTAAAGATGAGATTTCACCATATTGGCCAGACTGGTCTCAAACTCCTGACCTCAGGTGATCTGCCCACCTCAGCCTCCCAAAGTGCTAGGATTACAGGTGTGAGCCACCACGCCCAGCCAAAGGAATGAATTTCTATAGGAGTTGTGAGGAAAAGAGAAATTTTAAACAAAAATAGTCCATTTCTCTAGCACTTGCTAGTCTGTAGGGCCTTTTACATTTTATGTGTGTTACCTCCTTCAAAATGAGAAGCAGGTGCAATGTGCACAACTCCCATTTCACAGGTGAGGAGGTGGCAGCAGAGGCTTGCCCAGGCCCCCTCAGTGGAAAGGAGTAGGGCCTAGGGGTCTGTGAATGGCTCTTGGACCATCGGGCAGCCCGGACAAGCTCCCAATCCCACTGATGCAGGCATCTGTAAGCTAACATGGAATAAAATCCTCATAACACAATGTGATGCTCTTGTTCATGCCCAGACTTTGGGAGCTGCCCTCCTAACCTCTGTGCCCTCCCTGAAGGGGGTACAGACAGTCATATTTTGTGTAGCTTCATAAACTGATGCTTAATGACACAGAATCAGCTGCTCATTACAGAAGGCATCTTTCTCATTCCACCTCCCCCCATAACCGATCACTGAAGTGAGCCTCGTTTTGAAAGGCATATCTTCACTCTTGGTGTGTTAGGAAGAAAAAGAAAAAAAAATGCCTGTAATCCACATAAGGCACACAGAATCAAGTGGAACCCAATTTCTCCAAGTTCAAGACGAAGAAAGCTAGATGCAGAGGCTGAATTATGATGACAGACAGGTCAGTTCATCCCGAGTCTAAGATCTAAGACCACGGCCAGGACCAAGCCATGTTTGACGGGGCTATTGCCAATCACCATGAAATTCCAACATGCCTGAATCACTATGACTTGGAACCTTTGGATTTCTGCCAAATCAAACTTTTAAACTTGTTTCCTTCTTTCCTGATTCATACTTGCCCTAGCCCTTTCATTGCCTTTTTTTTTTTTTAGACAGAGTCTCACTTTGTCACACAGGCTGGAGTGCAATGGTGCAGACTTGGCTCACTGCAACCTCCACCTCCCGGGTTCAAACAATTCTCCTGCCTCAGCCTCCTGAGTAGCTGGGACTTCAGGTGCCCACTACCACACCTGGCTAATTTTTATATTTTTAGTAGAGACAGAGTTTCACTATGATGGTCAGGCTGGTCTCAAACTCCTGATCTCATGATCCACCCACCTTGGCCTCCCAAAGTGCTGGGACTACAGGTGTGAGCTTTCATTGCTATTTTAAGGATTATCTTGAAAAGTCTTTTTCAGCCTGAGAACTATCTTCCCCACCAGCCATTTTCTTCTGCTTCTTAAACTTCCAGGTCAGGGATTCTCTGGTATATTAAAAGGGGCTCAGCTGATGGCCCTTGGCTCCATTGTGCCCTGTTAGCCAAGGGCCTGTCCTGGTGCAGTGACCCAGACATGCAAGAGAAAGGCTGTGGGCGTGGGCAGCACTGTCTGGTAGAACTCCCATGATGATGGAAATATTCTGTATCTGTGCTGGCCAATATGGTGGCCACAGGTCACTATCAAGCACTCAAAATGTGGCCAGTGTCACTGTGGAACTGAACTTTCCATTTATTTCATTTGAATTAACTTTAACTTCAGTAGCCACACGTGGCTGTTGTTTGCTCTATTGGATAGTGACGCTGTACAAGGAGAGGCTACAGGATCGATGGACCTCACCAGGTGCTTCATCCATCTTGGATTTCCCCTGCTAAAACCCATATCATCTGGCCAGGCTCAAAATGCAGAGGGTCTTCTCAAAGTCAGAAGTATGGCTTTTGCCATAAAACATTATTTGTAAGAAAACAAATTCCATTTGCAAGAAAAACCATCATTCAGGGCCAGCTGAGGTCATCTGATTTCTGAAGAATCACAGAGTTGGAACTCTTGGCCAATTGCCTGTAGACATCTGTGACAATAAGCTTACACCACTGCCCTTGCCTCTCCCTAAGCCACTCCCAACACCTCCAACTCTTGTTTCTATCTTTCCTCTTCATAAAACTCATTTTCCATTTTCCCCTCCAACCTAAGTCATGAGCGCTAACACCTTAGCAGCAGTTAAGAAAAGTACATCATGCTTCCTTTAATTACTTCTCATTAAGTTGCCCACAGTTCTCCCCTACTCAAATAGTTGAAGTTGGAGTTTCGAAGGCTTTGTCTTAGAAGGTACGCCTACCATCCAGAAAAACTTTCCCAGGGTCTTTGATGACCATCTGGAAAGTTATTTAATTTTCCCAAGATCTGTTGTAGATAAATTCTTTGGGTAGGAAGGATAGACTTGGCGCAAGCTCAAGGGCAAAAGTATTACTAGGTTAATTCAGTAGTTGTTGACTCTTCTTCAGGGATTCTCAATAATGGCCCTATTACATTTGGGGCCGAATACTTCTTTGTGGTAGGGGCTGTCCCATGCAGTGTAGGGTGTTTAGTATCCCTGGCCCCCACTTGCCGACAGGAGTACCCTGTCTCCAGCTGGGAAAACTAAAAATGTCATCAGACATCGCCAAGCATCCCGTGGGAGACAAAATCTCCCCCAGCTGAAAATCCCTGCTCCACTTCCATTTACCATCCACACTGAGCTGAGACAAGAGAGCAGAAGAGGAAAGAGCCACACAAAGCCATCCATTTCTATTTGAATCCTCTTTCTTGTTTAGCTTTTTTTTTTTTCCTCTTTTTTTGAGATGGAGTTTTGCTCTTGTCACCCAGGCTGCAGTGTAATGGCGCGATCTCAGCTCACTGCAACCTCCGCCTCCTGGGTTCAGGCAATTCTCCTGCCTCAGCCTCCTGAGTAGCTGGGATTACAGGCACGCGCCACCATGCCCAGCTAATTTTTTGTATTTTTAGTAGAGACGGGGTTTCACCATGTCAACCAGGATGGTCTCGACCTCTTGACCTCGTGATCCACCCGCCTCAGCCTCTCAAAGTGCTGGGATTACAGGAAAAATCATTAATTTTAAGAAGAAAATTTGGAGGGGCCATGCAGACTTTTTTGGTCTGCTCATACAGCACAATCCTTACATGCCCGGGATCTTGAATCCCATCTCTGCAGCTCACTAACCGTGTGATCCCTCTGCTTCCGATTCCTCGTGTGTAAAGTAGGAATAAAAATAGTCATTGAATCAGTACACCTGCAACAATGCTTAGCATATGGTAACGGCACAATCAGTATGAGCTTTTCTTACTAACATTTATTGAATTCAGTGTACATTGGCGAGTCATATCAGAGTCCGTTGTCTCTTAATTGTAAACAATTACCATGTAGGAAACCAAATGAATCAAGCGCCTGACAGATGAGCAAAACTCCATCTCAAAAAAAAAAAGTAATGATTTTTAAATTAACTTTTCACTATGGAATAATTCTAGATTCACAGAAAAGTTGCAATAATGGTACAGAAATATTCTTCACCCAGCTTCCTCTACTATTCATGTCTCTCCTAACCTTGGTGCATTTGTCACAACTAAGAAGTTAACATGGATGGCCGGGTGCAGTGGCTCACGCTTGTCATCACAGTACTTTGGGAGGCTGAGGCAGGCAGATTGCTTGAGTCCAGGACTTCAAAACCAGCCTGGCAATATGGCAAAACCCCATCTCTGCAGAAAATTCCAAAATTAGCCAGGTGTGGCAGTGCACACCTTTCATCCTAGCTATTTGGGAGGCTGAGGTGGTGAAGATCAATTGAACCCAGGAGGCTGAGCCCACAGTGAGCTGTGATCATGCCACTACACGTCAGCCTGGGTGACAGAATGAGACCCTGTCTAAAAAAGAAAGAAAGAAATTAACATGGTTATGATGACATTAACTAAACCACAGATTCCATTCAGATTTCACCAGTTTTTTTTATGTGTCTTTTGTCTGTTTCAGAGAAGAATAGAGGTATCCAATACAGGACAGCACACTGCATTTAGCTGGGGTTTATCTTTAATAGTGTTGACCAGACTTACCCCTCACAACCCCTTCTATCTCAAAGCAGTTACAGATGCTGCTTCTAGAGAAGACGTTATACAAAAATTCCACTGTTGTGTGAAATGGATGGAGAGAAAGCTAATCACCACTGTATTAAGGTTTGGCAGAAGGAGATTTATGGGATTAGGGGGGAAATCAGGTGAGCCTGGCACACTGGGAGGAAGTATTAACATCCCTGGGAGGGGAACAGGGCTGGAACACCCCAAGGGATGCACAATTAAAGGACAACAGATGACAACTCCCCTGGAAAGGGATGGGACGAGAAAGAGAAGTATCACAGAGAACTGCTCAGAGAAGCGAAGGGTCCATTTCACGAAGTGGCAAGAGAAAAGAGAATCCGCCTAGTAAATCCTCTTAGTGGGAGATTAACTGCAGGTGTGACTTAGACTGCTGAGTGGTTAAGACTTTACAAGGGAAAAGAGAGAGAGAAGAGACAGGAGTGTATGCAAGATGTATATCTGCATATAGAAGAGACATGTCTGTTTCAGACCTGCCCACAACCTGAACAAGCCTCATTTCTGCAGTTACAAAGAGCTCACTTGATTCTAAGTCTGCACTCTATGCATTCAGAATCCATCTCATCAGTGTCAACAGACAAGGAACCTGTACTTAAAGACACTGCCAATGTGCCTTTCTGAATGGCTTAGAAAACAAGAGCCATTCTTAGAAAACAAGGGTTAGGCCCCAGATTGGGACACATGCAAGATAACATACAACAAATTCCTCTCTCCCAAATTTCTCATGCATTCTCCTGCCCGCATTGTGCCTAAGAGGTAACTGGGATTTGCTATGATTTTTTTAATAAGGACTATAAAACAATGCAAGAGAAGAAGGGTGAGATCAGAAGACTGGAAAACAAGGAAAGATGATATGGTAGGAAGCAGGCTCTCTCCAGCTGGCATATGGCATCATCCTCCTACCCCTCGCCTCCTTTCCCGCCCCCCAACTCTATCTTCACCTTTCTCCATATGCATGTTCCTCTTTTAAAGTGTTAATTTCTTTTTTTTTTTTTCTAGGACAAGAGAGTACAAGAAACAGTAGGTAAGAAAAGCATGACTCTTATCAGGAGAGTGGGTGTCATCCAGTCTTCTCCAAATCAAAGCACAAAAGTTTCCAGAAATACATAGAATTCAAGCAATCTAACATATCATGGAACAAACCCAAACCCTAACCTTCATGCTAATGAAATCACAAGAAATAAATGCATGGGAGATTTGCATGAAGGTGACTGAAATTAATAAACTATATCATGCCCCATTGGAAAGGATGGAAGAGCAGATGCTAACTTAGCTGACCTGACAATAAGTGAAGTGGTGATTAGCCCATGCTGCAATGACTCGCTGACCTGGTGAGCACCATCTGAAAGCAGTCCAATTTAAGTCAGTAACGATGGTGTCAGGGCTGGAGGGAGACAAGCTTCTCCCAATGAGGTTCATGCCCTTCTCTCTGGAAAGACCAGCGAAAGAGTCAATAGAGTAGCTGATAACACCAAATAATGTTGTTCTACACGTAGGAGACAACAGAGGTGTCCTGGATGACTTAGGAGAGGGGAAGAGAAAGAACACACGAGCGGCCCGAAAGCCAGGGAAGGCTTCAGGAAAGAGGGAGGTTTCAACTGGCCCCGATAGATGAATCAGATTGAAGTAGGGAATTGGGGGATGCTAACAGACCACCCTTGAGTTGATTCTGCTCAGAGCATTCTAGAATCCTTCTGATGATGGAAAGAGCAAAGTCAGCTCGTGGTATGGGGTGAGACATGTGCTCCACTGTCAGAGCTCACGAACCCTGGCACATCCATGGCAGGGCCTGACCCCAAACCTAGTGTCAACCTCTTCAGGGGTTAGTTCCATGAATGTGTATGTTTGTAATTACCCAGTGATTCTGATCTAATGATCCCATCTCAGAGATGAAGAAACCAGGACCCCGAGAAAGGATGTGATTGGCCCATGGGGCATATATTGTGAATTCATTTAGGATGTGACTTTTCAACCATTTCTCCAGTGCTCCTCCACAAAGGGTGTGCTCTGAAGCCCCACCTGCAAAGGCAAGCAGGGTCTCCCTACACCCTTCTTTGGCTGGATCCCATCTCTTCAACTGGGTTCAGAAGGATGTAATAGTGCATGGCAGCTACTCGGCTCCATTGTTAACAATCCACTCATCTGGAAGAAAAAGCAGCAGCTTCTTCCACCACCCTGGAATTGGATCATTTGTCCTTAGTGAAGCAGGGGATGGTTAAAAAAAAAAAAAAAAAAAGATCTGCTGTTACAGTTTTGCCTTTTCCTGCAGGTCCTCTGGACTCAGCCTGAGAACCTGCCCCAGGTGCAGAGATGCTATGTCTAAAGAAGGGCTGCCACTTCACCCCTTAACCCAAACCTCACTCCCTCAAGGCTCGCCAGAGGCCAGTCTGTCATCATAGGTGGTCCTTGCAGATGCATCTAGGTTCTTTTCCCATTTTTGAAAGAATGTGTGTGAACATGCAAATTCTGCTCTGTTTCAGCCAAAACAGAAAAATAGGATGGCATTCCTAAATCCTTGAATGCTGCTCCCTGCTCCTCCCATCATTTCCTAATATCCCACTCCTATGTTCTCCTGTAAGACCATGCAGCTCCTCTGTTATCTGACTTCACCCAAGCAGACATTGTTAAGACCAACTCTCAACTGCTTTTAAACAAGCTGCCCCACCCACCATCTCAGTCCCCCCAGACCATCCCCATCTTTTCTGTCTCCAAAGAGATTTTCATGCCTTTTGTTCCAAAGATGATTCCTCCCGGGGCAGGGATCTCTGACCACCTGGTCCTGTGCACACCCCCTGTCCCCTGCACTGATGCCCTTTGCCCTGATATCCCTTCAGCTTTGCTAGGACAAGGGACTCTGGCAAGGGGCTGAGGCCACTGGCTTAAGTGGGGTTCAGAGATCACACATTTATTTCATGTGTGTTTCATCCTTGCTTCCCACTAACACTGAATACCTGTCAGTTACTCATTCATTCATCAAATATGAAGCACCTATTGGATACCAGTCACTGTATGAAGAAGCCGTGGGATGGCTGGGAGGTTGCTACGGCTTTTTACATATTAAGGTCCAACACAACAGATTGAAGAAATGATTTAGGAATCAAAATCGGAGCTGCCTCAAGAAGTGGATAAATCCAAGTGACTGCAAAGATTTTTGTCTTTTTGTAAATAAACAGTCATCAGAAGATAAGAAAAAACATGTCACAAACTCTGTCTGGGTCCAGAGAATTGAGTTGGTCGTATGTGAGGCTTTAGGCACAGAGCTTCATTGGGATCTATTCATTTAATGCACAAGTATTCAGTGCCTCCCATGTTGAAGGGTCCTTCCTTTCCATAGGATATCTGGAATCCAAGTCATGTGGGATCATGGTGATGGGGCCTAAAACCCCAACAGGTGGCCGGGCGCAGTGGCTCACGCCTGTAATCCCAGCACTTTGGGAGGCTGAAGTGGGTGGATCACAAGGTCAAGAGATTGAGATCATCCTGGCCAACATGGTAAAACCTGTCTCTACTAAAATACAAAAAATTAGCCAGTCATGGTGGTGCATGCATGTAGTCCCAGCTACTCGGGAGGCTGAGGCAGGGGAACCACTTGAACCCGGGAGGCGGAGGTTACAGTGAGCGGAGACCGTGCCACTGCACTTTAACCTGGTGACAGAGCAAGACTCTGTCTCAAAAAATAAAAAAAAACCCAACAGGTATGAAAATGTTCTAGAGGCATACTGTACAATGACATGAATATAGTTGATCCTCCTGAACAGTCACTGTAGTTAAAAATGGTTATGATCATAAATTTCAGGTGTGTTTTACCACCATTTTTATAAAACCTGATAGGTCTTTCCAATAGCCGTCCCCTGAGGAAAACAAGCCCATTTTCCTATGCACACTGACTCGTGGGCAGTGCCAGGAAAGACCCATTTCCCAGCAGCAGTCCCAGCACGAAGGAGCCAACAGGGGTCCCAGGTAGAGGGGCCAGGACATTTGAGGCTGCCTCATCCGTGCCTATGTGATAGGGGCGGAGCCAATAGGAGACAGATGAGCCACAGACCCTACCTGCTCTATAGGCAAAAGCCAGTCGCAGCCAGGGATCCCAACATTTGGGTGAATGCTAATTGAGGCTTTTATTTCCTATTTTGTGAAGACGGTTGAAATTTTCTTTTCTTTACTTCGCAAAATTCTGCCTGGCCTACTAGATGCCTGGCTCTTAAAAGGAGCTTGTTCTCGGCACTGACGGTCTCTGGCAGAGTTTCGGGGGTTGGGCAGGGCGGTGGTGGAGAGGAGGCAGTCCTACACTTAGTGAGTGCGCTCACTTCATTCTTGAAATTCACCTAGTAAGGATGAACAGGTTCAATACAAAGTTCATTTTTCAATTCATTCTATCTCATCAACTGAGTACCTGCTCTGGGATCATGGGCTATATAGAAATCAGGACTTGAAATGGTCCTTTGCCACCTCCTCCCTTCTCACGGAGCACAGAAAAACCACTCTGGGCCAGGGCCAATTTCAGGTGTGCACCACACATCAGGTCAGTGGCCTGGAGCCCGGGGCTTAGAAGAGTCTTGAACTTTGGTCAACGTTCTGCTGTCAGCCCTTACTGACACTTTTGGTTTTTTTTTTTTTTTTGAGACAGTTTTGCTCTTGTTGCCCAGGCTGGAGTGCAACGGCACAACCTCGGCTCACTGCAACCTCCGCCTCCTGGGTTCAAGGATTTCCTGCCTCAGCCTCCTGAGTAGCTGGGATTACGGGCATGGGCCACCACACCCGGATAATTTTGTATTTTTAGCAGAGACAGGGTTTCACTATGTTGGTCAGGCTGGTCTTGAACTCCCTACCTCAGGTGATTCGCCTACCTTAGCCTCTCAAAGTGTTGGGATTACAAGCATGAGCCACCTCACCTGGCCCTTCTTGACTTTTAAACAAGGGGGCCCCATATTTACATTTTGTACTGAGGCCCAAAAATCATGTATTTGGTTTTGCTTTTGGTAATAAAAAGACTCTTTGAGGTGGTTCCCATAGTTTTCCGTATCCCAGCCATGACTCTTTACACAGTCCCCACTTCCACAGCTGGAGCTACAATTCTTTCTTGGTCATAACCATTGGGAGGCAGGAAAAACTCACTTCTTAGGTCCTAACCCAAAATCATATATTTTCCTGTTAAAAACTGTCGTTCGTCTTAAAGGAGCAACATAAGTCTTAAACCAGACTCAGTACTTCAGTCCAATGTGTTAAATGACTCAGATTTAAACTGAATTATTTAGGTCATGCAAAAGTACTTGTCGTTTTTGCCGATAAACTGCAATTACTTTGTTTTGTTTTGAGATGGAGTCTCACTCTGTTGCCCAGGCTGGAGTGCAGTGGTGTCATCTTGGCTCACTGCAACCTCTGCTTCCTGGGCTCAAACAATTCTCCTTCCTCAGCTTCCCGAGTAGCTGGTGCTACAGGCGCCCACCACCACACCCAACTAGTTTTTGCCTTTTTAGTAGAGACAGGGTTTCACCATGTTGGCCAGGCTGGTCTCTCAAACTGCTGACCTCCAGTCATCCGCCGGCGTCAGCTTCCCAAAGTGCTGGGATTACAGGCGTGAGCCACCACACTCAGCCTAAACTGCAATCACTTTTGCATCAATCTAAATAAAGTTTCCTATAAGTCGCACCCAGGCCTAAGGAAGGGAAGAGAAGGAAAGGAAAGGCCAACACAAGAAAAGCATCTTCACTCCTTACAACTCTGAAACGTGGAGGTTCCCACGTCCTATACACTAACATCTCTGCTGATGTGTGAAATAAATTTCTGGCACAAAAATCCTAACCCATTCATTAAAAACAACAAGAGGCTGGGCGTGGTGGCTCATGCCTATAATCCCAGAACTTTGGGATGCTAAGATGGGCAGATCATCTGAGGTGGGGAGTTCAAGACCAGCCTAACCAACATGGAAAAACCCCATCTCTACTAAAAATATAAAATCAACTGAGCATTGTGGCGCATGCCTGTAATCCCAGCTACTTGGGAGGCTGAGACAGGAGAATCGCTTGAACCTGGGAGGTAGAGGTTGCAATGAGCTGAGAAAGCGCCATTGCACTCCAGCCTGGGCAACAAGAATAAAACTCCTTCTCTAAAAAAAACAAAAACTAAAACAAAAACAGGAAAGCACATTCTACCAAACACCATAATCAACCCACTGATATTTACCGACAGCCTTGCCTCACCCCCACCCCCAACCCCACTTCCACTGTGGGACTTAGAAGGACAAAATATTTTTTGTGAAGACAGCATTTGTTTACTTTCTTTTTTAAGGGGTGAGAGTGCAAGATCTAAATCAATTCTAATATATTTCGAATATATTCATTATCATGCACTAAAAGCAAATTCCCATTTTGTGGTTCTCCAAGGAGAGTGACAGAGCCTTGTTTGTAACAGCCCCGGGCATAAGCAATCATTGTGTAGCTTAATTAGATATTCCCCGTGCTAGTGTGAGGGACATATGTCCATTCACTGTGACAAACACTGACAGCGGCCGGCGCTTTCATGCTCCTGCTCTATGCAGATAAAGGCAGCGCAAGTGCGGGCTCTCCCAGGGACCTGTGGCCCCAGCCGGCCCGGCACAATCAACCCACATTCACCGATTGGTTCCAGTTTATTAGCAGCCTATGAACTTCTCATCTGCTCCTGGACTGGTTAGGACTGTCACCTGCAACTGCCAGGCCAGAAATGGCTTTTCCCCTCGTCAGGATCAGAGCAGATTTGGGTGCACTTTGTATTTTCCAACACAAAGAACAACGGATTTGAGGAGTTGTGAACTGCAAGGGTGGAAAAGCAGACCACGTTTTCGGTGGGTCCCGACAGGAAGGCCACGCGACGCTGTCAGAGGGAAGGCAACCAGCAGCTAAACGAAACTAGAGCTGGCTCATTTTAAAAGCTACTTAAATTGTTATCGCTCCAAATTTTAAATACACCTTCAGATGAGTAGGAATGGAGGGGAGGGTCCCAGTGGGGAAAAGTCACGGCCCATGTCCTCACCTTCTCTTTGGAAAAGGCAAACTGTGAAAACAGAGGATGAAGACTAGAATGTCCCTGGGTCCCGAGTATTCTCTTCTATACCCCACCTTATAAGTCTGTCTCCACCCTCTTCTCAGAACCAAGTCCAGCTTCTTTCAGCTGAAAACCTGTTTGGATCAGGAATTCTCCCTGACTTCTTTCTCCTCTAGGGAAACGTGTATTCGTTAGCTCAGGCTGCCACAACAAAGTGTAGCAACCCGGGTTTTAAGCAACAGCCATTTATTGGCGCACCGTTCTGGAAGCCAGAAGCATAAAATCAAGCTGTCAACTGAGTTGGTTCCTGCCATGAGGAAAGGATCCGTTCCCGGCCCCTCTTCCTGGCTTCTAGAAGGCTGCCTTCTCCATGGGGCTTCACGTCATCTCCCTTCGTACATGTGTGTCTCTGTGTCCAAATTTCCCCTTTGCCAAAGGACACTGGTCACAATGGATTAGGGCCTACACTGATGAGATCATTTTAACTTGATTACCCCTAAAGATCCTACTTCCAAATACAGTCACATTCTGAGACACTGGGGGAGGGGTGTAGAATTCTAACATGTCTTATTCCCAAGATATGTTGGGAAAGATATCTTTCTTCCTTTTTTTTAAGGGCCCTAATACAAAAGCACCACTTACTGTAACTCCCCACCCAGACTGGAGATATATTAGGTACCCTGGCCAAATAGGAACCCCAGCCCCTAAGATCACTGCAAAATTAAACCACTTTCAAACAGAGAGGCCCTCTCTCTCTATTTTTGTCTTCTGTTACATAGGGGCTCCTTTGGTGGAATTTAAGTGAGACAGCCTGGCCAATATACTGAAACCCCATCTCTACTAATAATACAAAAATTAGCCAAGTATGGTGGCCCACGTCTGTAGTCCCAGCTACTTGGGAGGCTGAGGCAGAAGAATCGCTTAAACCCAGGAGGCGGAGGTTGTGGTGAGCCGAGATCGTGCCACTGCACTCCAGCCTGGGCAACAAAGTGAGACTCTGTCTCAATTAAACAAAACAAAACAGAACAAGGTTATTTTACTGGTTATCCTCCTTAGGCAGAAATGCACTGGTCACACGGTAGACCTAGAAATGGAAAGTTGCTTTACACAAATTAAAACAAAACAAATCTTTATTTTCGTCTTATCCAGAGCTATTTCAGAGAATAAAGGATCAGCAAGCAGCTGTCAAGAGAGGCAGATGAATGATTAGTTTTCCCAGCTATCACCTCCGTCCAGTCCTGCAGGCCATAAGATGGCAGAACTGATCACAGGAACAATTTCAGAAGGCTGCCTATGGGCACTCCGAGGAGCTGCTTCTTCCCATACCCAGCAGTTGTAGATAGCCATGTGGTAGGAGAGAGGAAAACAGACGGAATGTCAATACAAGTATCAACTGGAAAGGTTCTCCCAAATTAAACAATTAGCCTGGAAGACAAACCCCAGTGTCTGACGAGGACTCAGTGGTCCATTTGTGAGGTGAATATGAATCCCTTCAAAGCTCTCCCTGTGAATGCTTCTGTCAAAGTTTTCCATGATCTTTGGTGTCTATGAGGTCAGCAGGTCAGGTTTTTATCACTCTAATATTGTTCCATGGGTCATGGGATCAAGACATTCCCAGAGTCACATGGCAGAACAAAGACCAGGACCCGGGCTTCTGCCACTGGACTAGGCTCATCCCTTTCACTATTCCCGACTGTTCTAGATTATTCCAGACTATTCCACACTGTTTCACAGTCTCATTTGTGCCTTGAGGCCCAAAACAGGGAAGCTTGAAAAACTGCCACATATTGTTTTCAGGCATATTCCAAATGTCTAAGGGTTTCACAGAGCTATTTTGTCTTTACTATGAATGAAGGTGACAACTGGCCACTGTCAACCTCACTGATGTGAAAATAAAATAACTCTACACATCTCTTAGGCACAAGAACGGAAGCTGGGTGTGCCCCTGCATGAGGTTATTTCAGAGTCACCTGAAGATCCTCCATCTCCCACCTCCCGAGTTATATAATTTTTTTGAACTTTTTATTTCCTTGGATGTCTCAAATATCCATAGAGCTTAAGTGCAAATCTTTGTTAAAAAATTAAAAAATACAAGGAGCTTCCTCAACCATTTACCTCCATGTGATATGCCTACATCCAATACAGATACACCTGCTCAAACCCACTTCCCTTGCCCAAAGGGGCAGAGAGCTCTTCCTGTTTTATGTGGTTGAGGGGGCAAGTCAGACCCATGGAAACATTTTTACAGTTAGGAAACACAGGCAAGAGTTACCCACACACAAGGATTGGGGGCTGTTTCAATTCCATATTATGGCAGAGCAAACTACCTCCAAACCTAGTGACTTAGGACCACCAGTTCATGATTTCTCATACCCTGAGGGTGGGGAATCTGGAGAGAGTATCGCAGGAATGACTCCCCTCTGCTCCATGTGTGGGGCCAGAATGTCCATGATGGCTTCTTCCCTCCCGTGTCCGGTGCCTCAGCTAAGATCAGCCAGGGTCACCACTTAATAATTGGCACAGACAGCTCGAATGGAGGGGGTTGGCTGGATCTGCTTGATGGGGGGCTCACAGGGTCTTGGGTTAAGGTCTGAGGTTTTGGGTTCCTTTTCTGTCTCTCCACGTAGACTCGGGGCATCTCTCCCTCTCTCCATGTGGCCCTTCTGGCTGTGCTTCTAAAATGGCAGCTGGCTTTCAGAAACACAAAAGCGAAGGCTGCCAGACTTCCTTGAGGTTCCGGCCTGGAACAGGCATAACTTCATTTCTATTGCATTCTGTTGACTAAAGTGTGTCACACAGCCAGGCCAGATTAAATTTGGAAGGGAGTTACACAGTCATGCGTGCTGGAGGCGTGCTGCAGAGGGGCTGTCTTTGGAAGCCAGCTACCTTAGGAGCTCACTCCTTCCACCTTCACCCCTGTGAGGGCTAAGCAGATAAGTCCCCATCTTTGAGTGGTGCTCCCCTCAGGATAGCACAGGAGAGGCTGGGTCTGCCATTTCCCCAGGGCAATTATTCTCGACCACAAATCTCTTAGGCACAAGAACAGAATGACAGCTTGGGCCATGGATGAACATGGATGGCACCATCTAGCCAAGGACGGAAAACTCCCCCTGTGCAAATGTGAACAAAAACAGTTTGCAGCATGTAAGCAATTGCTTAAGGGTGATAACAGCCTCAGGGGGAAGTACAGCATGAGAAACCAAAGGCTGCCTGGTCTTCATGGACTCTTAGTGGGGACCTGTGCACATCTAGAAGAGAACGGAGGATCTGACCACCTTTGTGCAGCAGGCTGGAGTTGAGCTCCCTCGGGATCTGGCATTGGGTGATAAATGGAGGCTGGCTGCACACAAGCACGGTCTGTCTGAGGTTGTGCAGTAACTCCAAAAAGACAATGGTGGACAGGACTCCCCTCGAATGGGAAAAGATAAACAGGAAATGCTGGGTGGGGTATCAGAGTCTGCTATGTCCACTGTGGATGTTTGTTTCCCCAAGGTCACAGATACCTCTGTAAAAGATGTGTGGTTGGCCAATCATGGTGGCTCATGCCTATAATCCTAGCACTTTGGGAAGCTGAGGCTGGAGGATCACTTGAGGTCAGGAGTTCAAGACTAGCCTGAGCAACATAGTGAGACCCCATCTCTATGAAAAACAAACAATAAAGACGTGTGGCAGAGATTTCTCTTTATGCAGCCAAACAGACTGAAGGTAATTAAGAAACCTGATGGCTGGATTTTCATTCATTTGACAAGTACTTATCCAGGACTTCATATGTCCCAGGCACAGTCCTAGGCCCTAGGGACAAAAATATTTATAATATAATTTTAGGCTGGAAAGAAAACAAAGCTTACAGGGAAAAGAATGGTGACTACATGGGTACTGGGGCAGGGAAGGCAGCTCAGATATGACTTTGGAGGAGAAACCTGGAGAAGCGTGAACACCCTGAGGCTCTGCAGGACAGGTGCTCCGAGGACAGAAAACTGCAAGAGCAATGGCGCAGAGTCAGCAACAGGGCAGGGTGTTGCAGAAAGATCCAAGGGGCCTGTGCAGTTAGAGCAAGGTAACTGCAGGGCTGGGGCTGGGAGCAGAGGTGGAGAGGGCAGGACAAGGAGTGTGAGAGGCAGACGGACCTCCCCATCCCTGTGTAGTCTTAGGGTCTCTCTCTGCCTGTCTGTCTCTCTCTGTCTCTGTCTGTCTCTCTCTGTCTCTGTTTCTCTCTCTCTCTCTCTTTCTCTCTCTCTCTCTCTCTTTCTCTCTTTCTGTCTCTCTGTCTCTCTCTGTCTCTTGACGTAGCCCCAAGCAAGACCCTCTGACTTCTAATATGGCCACTGCTTCCGAAAACCTAAAAAGCTCAGGGGTCAAGTTGGGTAGAATCTTTCGGGCCCCTGGATTTGATTCTCCGTGTTAGAAAGTTACCAAGGCTTTTGGGAGAGAGAACAGACAATCCACCTGATTTACACTTTGTTTGGAGTGCAGGTCGTGGTGGTCTCCTCCTATGTGTATTGGAGAAAGCTTGGATATTGGTCATTTATTTAGAAGAAAGTAAAAACTGAAGGGTCAAATGAGTCTACTCTGAATATTGTGACACCCAGGAGAAAGAACAGAACTAAGACCCTGTGGCCCGTATCCCATCCCTCTCCTCTCTACACCCCCAGCTCCATCTTGTGCTGCAAGCTCTGGATGGACCCGTCCCCATGTCCCTGAGAGCTCCTCACCCATGGAAAGGGGCACAGCCAGTCAAGACCCTGAACCCTCTGCAGTGCAGGCCCAGGGCAGGTGGCCGAGTCAGAGCATCCAGGGGCAGCTCTGATTCCGGCCATGACCAAACAAAACAGAAGGCATCAGGTATCCACTATCAGGCCATAATCTGGATGATCAGTGAAATTTCCCACTGGGCACACAGCCTCCCACAGAGATGCAGGCATGGCCTAGCTGCAGCATCAGGGATATTTGCAGCATCCATATGGCTTCCAGAACAAGAGAGCAGGAAGGGTGAGAACAGAGCAGTATGGGAAATAGGTGGGCTGAGAGGCCTGCCCAGGAGTTCTTGGCTAGGGTGGAGAACCCCTCCGCAGTACCGTGCTGGGGGAGGCCAGGGAAGGAGGCTGAGTGTGAACATCTGAAGAGCCTACAGAGTGGGCATAATGTGGGCTGTCGCCAACTCACAATGCCTCCCTTTCTCTGGATAGTAGTCCGCATCTATTATTAATGTAATAAGACAGAGAGAACTCATTCACCAGACGTCCTCTTAGAAAAAGCACTGCTTTTGACTGGAAGCGAATATGAGTTGCAAGAGTATCATTCTCTCAATGCTAAGATGCTAAGTTAAAAATATATCTTAAGATGCTAAGTTAAAAATGCATCTTTGGAAAAGGGTGAGTTCTGCTAGCTGGAGAACAGGGGGATTGTGCTGAATGAATATATGCAATAATCAGGGAGGAGCCAGAGCGACTGGAAAGGCAAAAGAGTAGAAAGAGAGCAAAACTTAACACGGGTAGTGGATGCTGGAGAAGAGGAGCAGAGAACGGGGAGTTGGGGTTGTCTGTTGAGTGTGTTGTTTACAGTACAAACCTCCAGAGGTTCATGAAGGTATCCGAACCCTCACGACTGCAGATAGGCTGAGAAGCGGCGTAAAGGCAGAGCTGGGGAGCGACAGAGAAAAGGTGTATCCCAAGATCATCCCAGCGAGCCTGTTCTGTAGCAGCGATCCCCCCATACCCCATAGGCTTCCACCAGCTCGGGCCTGGAAAAGACAAAACCAAGAAGCAGCCAGTGATGGGCAGCCCAGCCAGCTGGAACCCAGCCCAGGGCAGGGGCACCAGGAAGCTCCTGTCCTTGGCAGAGGTATGGTTTTAATCCAGGCTAATACTGATTTCTGATACTCTCAGCACAGCCGAATTGCAGACCTGAAGATTGACAGCCACCTCAGTTCTTCCCTTTGATAAAAGGCACGAATCCTGCTCTGTTGGCAAGAGTCTAACAATGCAGGCAAGTCCCCGGTCTGGGTAAAGCAAAGAAAAGCTTGCCCTAAACACTCTGCAGAATTTAAAAGCATCCACCACTCAAATTGAGAAGAATCACGGGAGTTAATAATGGTGTTACTGCTCTTCTTAAATGTTATTAATAGTGATATAATACTTCCTGTCTCCTCATTTGGAGACAAGCAGCTGCTGTGTGCCAGGATAATGAAGGTCATAATAGGGGAGGAAGGAGCATGAAATCGACTCTGACCTTAGTCTCCATGCAATGTGGGAAGCAGTGCCAACTGCCACAGCTGCACCGCTTTCCCTCCCATCGCGGGGAGTTGATGGGAGGCCAAGCCCACCCTGGGGAGATTCTAGAATATTCTAGCACCATGAGGCTGGACTGCATCCCATCCTGGCAAGAAAACTCTGGTGTCAAGGAGTCATCATTCCGCAAACTTCCTGGGAAGGCTTTTCTGATCCGAGAACTGCGGTTGTCCGGTCCCGCACACGTTAACATGTATGAGCACCAAGGCAGGAGGCACAGTGTGAGAGACTCAGAGAACAATTCTTTCCTGTCCGTCTTAGCCTGGACTCTGCATCAAGTGTTACTGGGCTGGCCTCAGCTTCCTCATCTGCAAAACAAACAGTTGTCTGCCCAGCCCCGTAGGGATTCCATAAGGCTAAAATGAGACAACAGATGAAAAAGTGCTTTGCAAAAAATAAGTGTGGGGCTATTCCTCTGCACGGAACATCTCCGTCACAGCTGGATAGAGGTGACCACAGACCTCTGCTGCAGAGCATGCACTCACAAACCTGGACTTCAAAGCAGCCTCTTTTGCTGAGCTCCCTCTGCCCCTGCCCAGCACCTGTTGGGCAATCTCAGGTTGCAACATTTCTGAAAACACGTTCTGACTGATTGGTGGACCAGAGGAAGGCAATGCATTAGTGTCTCAATCCTTCTAGAAACTGCTGTTAAAAACAGAAGACTGCAGGGAGGGTATAGATCACAGTGGCTATGGCTGGGGAATTTTCCATTTTACCCCTTCGTTTCCCCCAACCTCCTTGCTTGTCCTTCTCTCCTGTTCCCATTCTCTATTGCATAGATAATGGTCTGTCCATCACCTCGTAACTCTGCCTCTCTGCCTGTCCCTTTCTCAACCCCCTAACCTACCCATCACTTCTGCTTATCAACCCTCTACCCAAGACACTTCAGCCGCCAGCAACCTCTCCTTCATCTAACCCTCAAAAGTAAAGCCTTGCTGTCCTCCAAAGCGTGGCCCTCAGACCAAAACATCAGTACCACCTGAGCACTTTATCAAAATGAAGAACCTTGGGCTCCACCCCAACCCACTGAACCAGACTCCAGACTTTGCATTTTAATAAGACCTACTAGTGCATATATGTGCTCAGGTCTACAGCAGCTCCGATGACCTCCCGACAACTCTAACACGTGGGCTTCACCCCTCGTCCATTCTAGTGTTTGGCCCTTCTTAGTAACCTGCTATTGCGAGGCAGACGTTCATCTATGCATCCTTCAGATCCCCAAACAGATTATAAATGATTAGAAGGCAGGAAGGCCACACTTTCTCCAAGGGCCTGGAACAGGGCTCTGCACCATAGCAGATGACTGACCAAAGTCCCCTGAATGGGTCAGGGGACTCTGATCAATCCATCTAGATTCTTCCTCCTCACTCATTCATCCAAATCTTTATTAAGCATCTACTCAGGGACCAGCCCTGTCCAAGCACTGAGATCCAGCTGAGAACAGGCCTTTCATGGAAGCCTCTAGAGCAAGAGGGACAGCCACATACAAACAAGTAGGCAAGTTGGTGCCGAGGTGGCTTTAGTGGCTGCTGAGTGCCAAGAGGAAAATAAAGCAGGGAGGAGTGGCCAACAGATGAAAAAGTACTTTGCAAAAAATAAGTGTGGGGCTATTCCTCTGCAGGGAACATCTCCGTCACAGCTGGATAGAGGTGACCACAGACCTCTGCTGCAGAGCATGCACTCACAAACCTGGACTGACGTCAGAGTAACTGACGGGGAGGGGGGCCACTGGCTTGGGTGGTATGAGAAGCTCTCTTTGGGGGCTCATATTTTCACTAAGATCTCAACATTGAAAAGGCCTGGGTGGAGGCTTCAGACAGAAGGAACAGTTGGAACCAAGGTCAGACAGAAGAATGGGCTTGGCCCATGTTCCCGGCACATGGCTTCTTCACTCTGCCCTATTCCACGTCATCACACACCTGCCACATGTCATACATCCAACTCCCTCTCCCAGGGGCAGGACCAATCTGAGGTCTCAGGCTCCTCTCATAATGTCCCCTTCACCAGTGTGCAGCTGTCCCGTGAGGTAGGGCATCCGCCCCTGGTCGAAATGATTTTCTCCAAAGCCGACTTTGCTCTTTCTTTAAGCACGGTTGAGCACTCCGTCAAATACTCATGTGCCTAAGTGACATGGATATGGAAAGAAGGTTTCTTGTAAAATTCGAGTTCAGTCTCATGATCCCTGATGGGACCTGCTCAGGTCATCTTGGCCCTTGCTACTCACTACTTCAAATGTGGTCCTCTGATCAGCATCACCTTCACCTGGAAGCTTATTAAAAATACCCCAGGTGTCGTGTTGTGCACTGATGATCCCACGCTATTCAGGAGGCTGAGGCAGGAGGATCGCTTGAGCCTAGAAGTTTGAGGCTGCAGAGAGCTATGAACGTACCTATGAATAGCCATGGCACTCCCACCTGAGCAATACAGCAGCGAGACTCCATCTCCAGAAGAGAAAAAAGGAAAGAAAAACAGAATCTCTGCCCCCACTCAAACCCATTGAATGAGAATCTGTACTTGAACAAGACCCTCAAGTAATCTAACTTAGAACAGAGTTCTGCCTTAAGACTCCAAGTCCCCAGAAATCACCAAACTGCATAGAACAGTGAACATGATGGTGAGCCAGACACCCATCAGACCCTTGCTTTAAAAATCCCTTGTGAAGGAACGTAAAGGAGAACTACAAACCACTGCTCAACGAAATAAGAGAGGACCCAAACAGATGGAGAAACATTCCATGTTCATGGTTAGGAAGAATCAATATCATGAAAATGGCCATACTGCCCAAAGTAGTTTACAGATCCAATGCTATCCCCATCAAGCTATCTATGACTTTCTTCACAGAACTGGAAAAAAACACCTTAAACTTCATATGGAACCAAAAGAGCACCCGAATAGCCAAGTCAATTATAAGCAAAAAGAACAAAGCTGGAGGCATCATGCTACCTGACTTCAAACTATACTACAAGGCTACAGTAATCAAAACAGCATGGTACTGGTACCAAAACAGAGATATAGACCAATGGAACAGAACAGAGGCCTCGGAGGCAATGCCACACATCTACAACCATCTGATCTTTGAAAAACCTGACAAAAACAAGCAATGGGGAAAGGATTCCCTGTTTAATAAATGGTGTTGGGAAAACACCCTTCCTGACACCTTACACTAAAATTAACTTCAGATAGATTAGACTTAAACATAAGACCTAACACCATAAAAACCCTAGAAGAAAACATAGGCAAAACCATTCAGGACATAGGTATAGGCAAGGACTTCATGACCAAAACACCAAAAACATTGGCAACAAAAGCCAAAATAGACAAATGGGACCTAATCAAACTCCACAGCTTCTGCACAGCAAAAGAAACAGTCATTAGAGTGAATCAGCAACCAACATAATGGGAAAACATTTTTGCAATCTACCCATCTGACAAAGGGCTGATATCCAGAATCTACAAGGAACTAAAACAGATTTAGAAGAAAAAAACAAATAAGCCCATTCAAAAGTAGGCAAAGGATACGAACAGACACTTTACAAAAGAAGACATACATGATGCCAACAAACATGAAAAAAATGCTCATCATCACTGGTCATTAGAGAGATGCAAATCAAAACTACATTGAGAAACTATCTCACGCCAGTTAGAATGGTAATCATCAAAAAATGTGGAGACAACAGATGCTGGAGAGTATGTGGAGAAATAGGAACACTTTTATACTGTTGGTGGGAGTGTAAATTAGTTCAAACATTGTGGAAGACATTGTGGCAATTCCTCAAGAACCTAGAAATAGAAATTCCATTTGACCCAGCAATCCCATTACTGGGTATATATCCAAAGGATTATAAATCATTTTACTATAAGGACACATGCACACAAAAGTTCATTGCAGCACTGTTTACAATAGCAAAGACCTGGAATGCCCATCCATGATAGACTGGACAGGGAAAATGTGGCACATATACACCATGGAATACTATGCAGCCATCAAAAATGAGTTCCTGCCCTTTGTAGGGACATGGATGAATCTGGAAACCATCATTCTCAGCAAACTGACACAAGAACAGAAAATCAAACACTGCATGTTCTCACTCATAGGTGGGTGTTGAACAATGAGAACGCATGGACACAGAGAGGGGAGCATCACACAGTGGGGTCTGTCAGAGGGAACTAAGGGAGGGACAGCGGGAGGTGGGGAGTTGGGGAGAGATAGCACGGGGAGAAACGCCATATATAGGTGATGGGGAGGAAGGCAGCAAATCACACTGCCATGTATGTACCTATGCAACAACCTTGCATGTTCTTCACATGTACCCCAAAACCTAAAATGCAATTTAAAAAATCCCTTGTGAGTTAAGTGTCATTATGAGTTTCCTTTACAGATGAATTAAGTCAGGCATTCAGAGGGTAAGTCACTCCCCCAAGTTCATAAACTTGGAAGTGGCAGGGCTAAGGAGCTCACTGCAGACCTGTGCTCTAAGACACAGGAGGAGTGAGGCTCAGAGGCTGTATCTGTTTTCCAGGGCTGACATCAACAAAGTACCACAGACTGGGGGGTTTAACAACAGAAACATCCTGCCTCCCAGTTCTGGAGGCCGGGAGTCCGAGCTCAAGGCATTGGCAGGGTAAGTTCCTCTGAGGCTGCGAAGAAGGATCTGCTCCACACCCTCCTCAGCGTCTGGGGGTTGCTGGCGATCTTTGAGCTTCCTTGACTTGCAGGGTCTGATCTCAGTGTCACCCCAATCTCTGCCTTCATCTTCACATGGAGTTCTCCCCATGCGCATGTCAGTGCTCATATTCTCCCTTGGATAAGGACACCAGTCATTTGCATCAGAAGCCCACCCTAGTGACCTCATCTTAACTAATCACCTCTGCCATGACCCTATTTCCAAGTAAGGTCACATTGTGAGGTCCTGGGGGTTAGGACTTCAACATGAACTTGGGGGACATGATCAACTCACAACAAGGTTTAGTAAGATGATCATGACAGCTAACACCATCCTCACGTTCTCGGTGTCTTACGGATATCACCACACTCAATCACCACCCTCCTAGGAAATGAATTCCATTTTCACTCTTGTTTTGCAGATAAAGGAAACTGAGGGACTGACAAATAAGCATCTTCTCCCAAGTCACACAGTTAATAAGTGAGGCAACCAGGACTCCAAACCAGATAGTCCAGCCTCAAAGCTGGCGTGACAGCTCTCTCTCCAAGGGTGTCTAGGATCTCACTGAGCTCCCATCACTACAATTTCCTTAGCAAGTCGTTGCTGGATTTTGGTTTAGTGTGTCCAGGACAGCACCCTGGAACAGGGTCCTGTGAGTGGAATATCCTGGGTATTCAGTGAGCCCAGGGACAGATGGGGCGGAAACCATGTAAGCTGGATGCAGAGAAGGCATGCACTTACGCAAACAGAACTGGGACACTGCTTTAGTCTGAATGGAAACCAGAAATGAAGTAAGTGTCAGGGCTGAGTTGGAGACCTGAGAGCCCGCACTCAAATATGTGGGAGGAGTCAGCCTCAGAGGTTGTATTAGCTTTGGTACCTGACATATCACAAGTACTCAATAAATATTAGCTACTGTTATCATTTTACTGAGATACTACTATGTGCCAGGCTCTGGGTGGGACATCTCACTTATATTTCTTTCTTTTCCCTCTCTCTCTCTCTCACTCTCTCCCTTTTGACAGGGTCTCACTCTGTTGCCCAGGCTGGAGTGCAGTGGTGTGATCATGGCTCACTGCATCCTTAACCTCCCAGGCTCCAGCAATCCTCCCACCCCAGCCTCACATGTAGCTGCGACAACAGGTGTGCGCCACCATGCCCAGGTGATTTTTGTATTTTTCCTATAGATTGGTTTTTGCCATGTTGCCCAGGCTGGTCTCGAACCCCTGACCTCAAGCAATCCACCCACCTCGGCTTCCCAAAGTGCTAGGATTACAAGCATGAGCCACTGCATCTGGCTGTCTCTTACATTTCCTTCTCAACTTTACAACAACCCTAGGAGATAACTGCTATTACCCCTGCTTTAGAAATGAGGAAACTGAGGCTCAGATGAGTAGAGCTGTTCTCATCCCCAATCCAGGGATCAGGAGATCAGGACTCTTCTTTGTATGATATAAATAGGCCATGCCTTTGAGTAAAGGAAAAGAAAAGCCTTAGAATATTACAGGGGAGAAGATTTGCATGTTTAACTCGGATAGTCCTCACCACTGAGTTAATATTTCCAGGTCAGAGCGCCTCGGAGAGAAAAAGGCGGAGGCCTTGGAGCTCCGGTTTCCTTAACTGCTCCCTGGGAAGTCTTCACACAGCCTTTCTTTTTCCCCTGGTGGTCTAATCTGGAGTCAGATCCAGCCGCCAGCTCTTACAGACTGGGAAGGACCGGGAGCCAACGGGAAAACAACAGGTGAGCTTGTGAACAGTTCCCTCTGTGTCTCTGGCAGGGTGTCTGCCCTGGTGACTGTGGGGCCGCACTGACTTCCAGAACCTTCTGCTTCTGCAGGTGTTTTAGGAACTTGGACTCAGCGCTCCAGTGACCCATATTTTATTACCTTTCAGGTTTCTATAATTCATCATTCACTCCTTTCTGAAAAACCTAGAATGAAAAAGTTTAGCAGCTCAGCGCCCCGGCTTCTCTCCATTCTCTCCCCAAACACATCGGCCTGTTTGTTCTCTTTCATCCCCGCTCTTCCTGTTGCATTCTGCCGGTTCAATGGGGAAGGAGTGAAACCGGATGGCTGGACCCAGTGCGGGGAAATGACTTCAGAGCCACCTTTGTTTCCCTCATTCCTTTGAGCGCACTTGGCCCTGCGTCTCTATGAAAGGGCTTGTTTGAACCATTCGGAACATCCAGCAAGGCAGAGATGCTGTAGCCAGAACTGCTCAAATCTTTTCAGGCTGCCTGAGACTCTGGGTTAAACTGCCAAATTTTTGCAACAAAACTAACCATGACATTGGACATTGTGTTATAAATTAGCCACAGCCTTCCAAGCAAATTGTCTCTTTTTATTGTATCAGTGTAAGCCTTGGAAGCATTGGCTTCAGCTACTACCTTCAGGGAGGCTCAGAGGATATTTTTGTTCTGCACCAAACCAGCCCTTCAGACCGCAAGTTGCATGGGCTCATATCCACATCTTCATCACAGTTATTCTTCTCACACTCCCTCCGAGGACCTCTGTCATGCTCCCTTTCTCTGCCTCAAACCTACCAACCTGCTTTCAAGTTTTGATGTGGCAGAAACTCTCTGAACATCTATAAAGCAAACGATGCACTTCTCTTTTAGAGCGCATTTCGCAATACTTATGTGAAACTTCTTGTAAAGAATAGTTGTTTTCAAATAAACGGTAAGAGATATTTATTGTTTGGTTCTCACAGAAGCAATGAAAATTCCCACATCTGTTAGGTCACCCTACGTCTGTATGTGTTGTGTGGGGAGAGCGGGCACGCCCATCTGTTTGAGCTATGTCACCAAAAGCTGTATCAAGATTTTTCATTAGGCTGAGAGTGGTAGCTCATGCCTGTAATCCCAGCACTTTGGGAGGCCAAGGCAGGCAGATCACTTGAGGTCAGGAGTTTGAGACCAGCCTGGTCAACAGGGTGAAACCCTGTCTGTACTAAAAATACAAAAAATTAGCTGGGTGTGGTGGCGCACACCTGTAATCCCAGCTACTCGGAAGGCTGAGGCACAAGAATCGTTTGAACCTGGGAGGCAGAGGTTGAGTGAGCTGAGATCGCATCACTGCACTCCAGCCTGGGTGACAGAGTGAGACTGTCTCAGAAAAAAAAAGATTTTAAATTAAAAGGAACCCTCCAAAGTACATAATTCATAGATGATCATTTCTTTCCTATTTTTTCTCTTAACTTTTAAACACACACACACACAAACACACACACACAAACACACACACACAAACACACACAAACACACACAAACACACACACACACAAACACACACACACAAACACACACACACAAACACACACAAACACACACACACAAACACACACACACAAACACACACACACAAACACACACACACAAACACACACACACAAACACACACAAACACACACACACAAACACACACACACAAACACACACAAACACACACACAAACACACACACAAACACACACACAAACACACACACACACACACAAATGTCATGGGACGAATTTAGGCTCAGAAATAACCTTAAGTTATTTAGGCCAAAATTAAAAATAAAATAAAGCTTCTTATACTATTTGCAAAACACAAACCATGGCGTTTGATACTCTTGAGTGCTGTCATCAGAACCAAGAACACTGCGTTACTGCCTGTGTCCTTCCACACTGTGAATCAAGACAACCGTGACAACCACATTGGATTCACACAACATTGTAAGTAACAATCAACATTGAGTCCGTTTACAACAACTTGTTCAACTTGTATTCTCTGTCAAAAGCAAACAAAACTCATCTTCTTTCACATTTTCCCAGCAGGAATCTTTATTTAACCTGAACTGTTTCTAAGTGTGGCTTTGACTCTGGCCAGCTCGTCCCAGATGAGATGGGATCGAGCGTCCCTAAAGAGTCCCTCCCTGTCCAGAACAACTACCAAAGAGCGATCCATCTCCTCCTTCACATTTTCTCTATTACTACTCTCCTCTATCCAGAAGGGAGAAATCTAGAACAAAGTTAAGGGCTGCTCTCTCTGCAGCTCCTTCCCTGACCTTCGTGTTCCAGGAAGAGTTATATTTGAATGGGATGGGGAATATAGGAAAACATTGGACAAGGCTGCCATTTTCCCTAGAGACAGTGTGAATATCAACACCGACTGGGTAATTTAAACTTTCCAAAGAATTTTGATCTTCTTAGAAGTAAGCAGCACTTTTAAAAAGTGAACTTCATCATTCCATTAGAGGTCTAAGCTCAAGCCAGTTAAGCAGCACACGTTAGCAGCTGACTGCTTGCACTCAGCTGGCCTTCTGCAACAGGACAGTTTCACACAGGACAGCAGGGGGCTTTGCAGCAGTACAGCCCATCTCTGCTCTCACAGAGGAGAGGGATGGTGGTACATCCGAAACACGCTCACACATCACTGAGGCTCTGAGTCTTCAGTGTCCGCCATTTCCAAGGTCCAAGCTTTTTGACCCAAAGCAAGAGTAGGTGGCAGGGATGGGGGAATGGGCAGGAAACACTAGGTTTCTACACAAGGAAAAGGAAATCTGATGTGCACACCTCTGCAGAGTGAAAGGAATCACCAACACACACACACAAGCCCTTCTAGGCAAAGACAAAAGCGGTTGTTATGGTGGACACAAGTTGCTCCCCAAGCATGTCCTCAATGTGGGAGGCCGCAGCAGCTGCCTCCCCTTGAGACAGTCCCCGGGGCCTGTGCCAGCGGCCACAGTAACTGTCTGGCCCTTGCCAGCTGTCACGCTTTGCATGCCGCTGCTTGAGCCCAGCACAAGGTACCGTCCAAGTCGCCAGCTCCAACCAGCCACAAATCCCGTGCCCAGGCTAGAGCTGGATGGCCACCCAGAACCCTCTTCTGGGTCCGTCTACCAAGACACTGAAACACACAGCATGTCTGGTTCCTAGTATCCTTGGCTGAAGGAGAGAGAAGTTTTCCAAGAAGGAGGAAATGAGGTGAAACTTAGGTCTAAAGAAAACCCTCAGGAAAGAGGGGTGGTTCTGGGGGCAAAAGCAGCAGGTGTGTCTCCATCTCTTTGATTCCTGGGTGATCCTTCCTGTGGGTGGGAAATTGGGAGGGTACAAGTTAGGCAACTCTGGCCAAGCCTTTAGATTTTGTCTCCCCCATTCACTTCCTCTTCCTGATGGCAGGGTAAGGCCCTAGGAACCCCACCTAGGCTGTGGGCAGAGGAGGAAGCTGGAGGGGGAGGTCACTAGGGCCTGCCCCAGTCTGGCACCTCAGCTACAGGACAGAAGGTCCTGATAGTGAGAACGGGCACTGCCAAAGAGGCTAGAGCAGGGTTTATGGTGGCAGGACTCTGGGGACACTCTCTTGGGGAACATGGCTAGAACCCACCAACTCATCAATACTGGCATAGTCTAGGCTGGCCCCTCTATCCCTACACTCAGTCCCCAACCCACCCCATCACCCTCCTCTATTGGGCTTCCTGGAAGTCTGGTTCTGCTGAAGGGAATTCAGGAAGCCAGTCTTTGATGGGGCAGCTCTGCCCGATCTGTCTGAAGGCACAGCAGTCTACTGCCTTCCAGGAGCCTGTTTTATCATGAGCAGCAAGGGATCGAAAAGGCCCAGCTCACAGGGGTCCCATGAGAACCAAGTGTAAAAGTGTCTGTAAAAATGATTTGAAAGCAAGCTGTTTTAACAGAAGGCAAAATGACTAGTGAGGTGTTAGACTTAATTGCTTGAAACTTTCAAGGCTATTCTCTTGGTCTCTCTCTTTCATTCCTGCTTAGTATGGTTCTGCTTAAGAATCAGTCTCCTTTCTGCCAAGGCTTCCCTCTCTCTCTTAAAGTAGGGCCCCCAGCACCAAGTCAGGCCAGACTCCTCTGACAGGCAGGAGGTCCTGCTGGGTTCCTTCCCTCCCTATAAAACCGTTAGGAAAATGCTTGGGTTAGAGCATTGTCAGGAGTTTGTGCATTTAAGGGATGAGCCTCTGAGCTAATAGAGATTTCAGGCCATCCTTAGAGATGTCCAGGACACACAGTAAGTGTCAAACACTGTGCTAGGCTTTGGGAGGATGCAGAAATGAAAGGGTGGTTCCTACCCTAAAACAATCAGAGCCAAATGCAGAGATGGCATCCACAGAACACAGTCTAAGCTATGAAGAAATGCTATCAATTGTTTGCCAAGAGTCAAGAGAGGAGGAAGAGGAGAAATCACCAAGGCTTCCAGAAGAAAGCAAAGTTGGAGCCGAACCTGAGACATGGGCAGGATGCTACAGGTAGAGCTGGGGGTCAGAAACAGGTCAGAGTGAACGCATGTGGCAAATATTGGTGGAAGAAAACCAGAACAAAGCAGCCCTGAAACCAGCAAGCACAGCCACAAGCTCCTAGAGCAGAGATCAGCTCCGCTGGTAGAAATGGATGGGGCCCTTCAGTGGCATCTCTCTTTTCACACCAAAAAGCCCCAGGGTGAAGGAGGCTCATTTTCCTTCTGTCACACTGTAGCTCAGCACTGTCCTGTGGAATTTTCTGTGAAGATGGAAATGTTCTGTATCTGTGCTGTTCAGCAGACAGCGACTAGCATCTGTGAGAACTACAAACTTGAAGTAATGCTAGTGCAACTGGAGAACTCAATTTTAACTTAATTTCATTTTCATTCATTTGCATTTAAATAGGCATATTGGATGGTAGAGGTTTAGATGCCAAAGGCCCTCTTCCCCAGGACACTGACAAGTTGTAGTAGTAGGCATTGGTGTTGGGGGCAGAAAATGTCCATAGCCACCAAGTAATGCTATTTTATTTGGCAAAGAAAATGATTCATTCCCACCCTCAATTAATAGGACTATGTGGGTGTTTTGTTTTGTTTCTAATAAGAGGCCAATTTCTGACTGACTTTTGCTTAAGCAAGAGTCAAGTTGCTGATAGATCACCCCCTTTGGGGTGGAGACAAACCCAACCCAAAGGCTCCTTTGTCCCTAAAGACCTTTCAGTCAGAGGGATGGGGAAGGATGTTGGGAGTGGCAGGGAGGAACCATCCTAATGTTACTTGTCATTTAGTCCAGAAATTTAGCGATCTGAACCTGCAGGAAATCATGTATTTTAAGGAAAGAAAAACAGCATAATTCACAACAGCCAAAAGCACCCCAAATGGCCATCCACGAATGAATGGATAAACAAAATGTGGTATATCCATATACTGGAATATTATTCAGCCTTGAAAAGGAAGAAATTTCTGATACATGCTACAACATGAATAAACCTTGAAGACAGTAGGCTAAATGAAAGAAGCCAGTCACTAAAAGACAAGTGCTGTATGATTCTACTTACATGAGGGACCAAGAGAAGAACAAATGCCTGGAGACAGAACAGAAGGGTGAATTCCAGGAGCTGGGGGAGGGGAAGTGGGGAGTTGTTTCATGGGTGGAGTTTCAGGGTTGCAAATTGAAAAGAGTTCTGGAGATTGGCTGCACAATAATGTGAATTTAATTTAAATCAATTTAATATGCACACAAACGTATATAACATTACTGAACAGTAGTCTAAAAATAATATGGTAAATTTTATGTTAAGAATATTAGATCACAGTTAAAATATATATATACATGGGGAAAGTTGTTTTTAAGTAGACAGTTGCTGGAGGAAGGCACGTGAGTTACAGCCTGACCAGTGCGACCAGTCCTCCTGGAATAGCCGCGCTGCTGGCACAGGCGCCCTTACTCCGCCTCGGGGCCCTGTCCCGCGCCGCTGGCACAGGCGCTCACAATAACCTCCTAGAGTGGTGCCAGCCGCACCTCGGCGCGGCCCCGGCGCCAGCAGCCAATGAACATGCGGCTGAGCCCGGCCTCACGCCTCCATTGGCTGCGCCCCGTCGCCCGCGGCCCCGCAGGTTCCCAAGCCGGGTTTAAAGGGGTCGGGCGCGGGCCAGGGCCCCACCATCGGCTCCCCGCGCGCAGGTCCGCGGGGAGGGGCGGCTTGCCGACCTGCCCACCCCGGGGCGTTCCTGAAGGGCGTCCTTGGCCGCCCCCACCGCCTCCCAGATGTACTATGCGGTTTCCCAGGCGCGCGTGAACGCGGCCCCCGGGACCATGCTGCGGCCACAGCGGCCCGGAGACGTGCAGCTCGGGGCCTCTCTCTACGAGCTGGTGGGCTACAGGCAGCCGCCCTCCTCCTCCTCCTCCTCCTCCTCCACCACGACGGCCCCCCCCCTCCCCAAGGCTGCGCGCGAGAAGCCGGAGGCGCCGGCCGAGCCTTCAGGCACAGGGCCCGGGTCCGGCGCGCACACGGGCGGCAGCGCGCGGCCGGACGCCAAGGAGGAGCAGCAGCAGCAGCTGCGGCGCAAGATCAACAGCCGCGAGCGGAAGCGCATGCAGGACCTGAACCTGGCCATGGACGCGCTGCGCGAGGTCATCCTGCCCTACTCCGCGGCGCACTGCCAGGGCGCGCCAGGCCGCAAGCTCTCCAAGATCGCCACGCTGCTGCTCGCCCGCAACTACATCCTGCTGCTGGGCAGCTCGCTGCAGGAGCTGCGCCGCGCGCTGGGCGAGGGCGCTGGGCCCGCCGCGCCGCGTCTGCTGCTGGCCGGGCTGCCCCTGCTTGCCGCCGCACCCGGCTCCGTGCTGCTGGCGCCCGGAGCTGTAGGACCCCCCGACGCGCTGCGCCCCGCCAAGTACCTGTCGCTGGCGCTGGACGAGCCACCGTGCGGCCAGTTCGCGCTCCCAGGCGGCGGCGCGGGCGGCCCCGGCATCTGCACCTGCGCCGTCTGCAAGTTTCCGCACCTGGTCCCGGCCAGCCTGGGCCTGGCCGCCGTGCAGGCGCAGTTCTCCAAGTGAGGGCCAGCCCGGGCCTGGGGCGCGACCTCGGCCCGGCCTCACGCCGCTCAGCTTCTCCGCGCCCTTGCGCCCTGCGTCGGGGAGAGCGAGGCCGAGCAAGGAGAGCATTTCGAACCTTCTAGTCCAGAGGAAGGGACTGTCAGGCACCCACTTCTCCGCCCCCGCCCCTGGGAAGCTAAAGTGACCGGAGCGGATGTTCGTTGGCGCGTCGGGGCTGTTTGGGGTTCTGGGTCGGTTCCAGCGGCTTTGGGCAGAAAGGCGCTCACTCCCACCCCTCACAGCTCTCTCCGAGTGCCTGGAGTTTCGCGCTTCCCGGGGCCGATGTAGAATTTAGGGCGCCGTGCCGTGGTTGGCGCGGCCCGGGTGCGGCGAGAGGCCACCCCCGAGCGCCACCTCCCCGGAGCGGAGCACCCTGGCTCTCAGGCGGAAGGGCTGCGCTCTAGCAGCGGCGGGGGCGGAGGGGTGGTTCTTTTCCTTCTCCCTGGCCAGAGGCCACGGGCGCCTAGTTCTCACCGGCCAGGTCCTATCGAAAGAGGCCCCAGACCTCAAGAGGCAGAGAAAGACCAGTTAGGCGACGCAGACGGTGTGGGACGTGGCAGATGGACAAACCCTCGGCGGCGGGTGGGGGCGAGGACAAAGCAGGGTGCGCTGGGTTGGGACGTGGGTCCGCTTTTGTAAACCAGCTGTTTGGAGAGCTATATCTGAGACTCGCGAAACAGGTATTTTGTAGCGGAGAGTATTCGCTCTTAAACCCGGGGGGCTTCTTAGAAAGGCAACTTAGAACTCACCTTTCGTCTCCCTCTCCCCAAAAGTAGCATAACCAACTTTCGAGCTTGCTTAAAAACGAAAACCAAACCGCCTTGCACGCAGTGTTCCTGAATTACTAAAATAGGTAACCAGGCGTTTCACAGTCGCTGTCCTGTCAAGACCGCTAATTAACGTTCTCATTAAAAGACGCGCAGGAGGACCGGGAACCCCGAACCTCCCGCGGCCCGGCTGATCCCAGCTGCGGTGGCGACGGCAGGAAGGCGCTTCCCGCGGTTCCTTAGCGGGCCCGGCCCTTGACCAGCGCGCCCCGAAGGTCTTCCTTCTAGCCGTCTTGCAGTTGAAGACGTGGTCGGTTTCGATTTGTTACAGACGTTAACAAATTCCTTTACCCAAAGTTATGCTATGACCTTTCCACCGTTTGCTTTGATTTTCTATGTTTAAGGTTTTGGTTGTTGGTAGTAGCTGAATTTAACTGGCACTTTATTTTACTTCTAACCTTGTTTCCTGGCGCTGTACAGAATCAACAAAATAAAACATTTAAAGCCTGATGTTTTACATTTTTCGTCTGATTTGTTTGGTAATAAAAACGTCCTTGTACCCTAGTGGATTTAGAACCTCGAGGTGAAGGTAGGTAGGTAAATAACCGGGATTCCACGTGAGAAAGGCAGCTTAGAACTCGAGATTCACCTTTCCTCTCCCTTTCCCCACAAGTAGCATAACCAACATTTGAGCTTGCTTAAAAACAAAACTTAAACATAACTTCCTGATTTGTAAAATAATCCAACGAACAGGAAACTGTAGTTCAAGTTCAGGCATCCCTGGGAAATGTGAGGTTTGTAGGTGAGTAGGTGGGTGGGATAGAGAATGGGATAGAGAAGGGAGAGAGGCAATTCCAGGAATTCATTCTTTGTCAAGCTTCAGGCACAGGTCTCTTTTAACTACAAATTCACCCCCTGGAAAGTGGGTTAAGCAATACATTTATCATAAAATTAGAGCTCAGCATCTTTCCGAGAAATCCACATTTTCCCTATCCGCGGACAGAGGCTTAATACCACACAGGTCTGAGCTTCCCGCTGTTGCACTCACCTACCCCTATCATTTAAATTGGGTTGAATCGTCTCCTGCAATGGTGACATTGAATGCCACTCAATTCTCCTAAGAGGTGAAGAAAGCTTTTTTGTCTGTTTGGTGCTGTTAAGAATTTGGAAGGCTGACCTGCTCACATGCAATATTAAAACACTACATCATCATTAATGAAATCCAACCACTGTTTAATGTAGGGGAGTAGTGGAGAACTAGTGTCCCCTTTAACTTAAGGAAAATGAAAGCAAACGCAGAGATGATTTACTCAGTTTTATCTATGTTAGCTTATCTGAGGCATATATATGTTTAGAGAAAATGAATACTCACTTGGGGGGGGCAGGAAGGAGGTGGGAGAGGCAGGAGGGATGGCATTGCCAGGCTACCAGGCTGTGTCTATTTCCTTAAGGAGAAGTCAGGAGATGGCATGGCATAAGGTGCTCTATGCACCAATTCATTCCAAAAGAGGATTTCTCAGGCTTCCTAGACTTTGCCACCAGCAAAGTCACCAGCTTTTATAAAAGTAGATTTGAATTGTGGCCTTTTACTTATTCAGTGCCTGTCTTTGCTTACTTTATATCTTGGCAAGGGGCGGGGAGTGAAAGTCAATGAAATCAAAAGCAAACCAGGTTCTCCTTGAAACAAAAATACTTGTAAGAGACTAGAAATAAACGATTTCTCCCACAGTCTCAACACCAGCACCTAGATGCCACTGTCATTCCAAACATCATCTTTAAAAGGAGCATGAAGCTACAGGGCAGAAAATGGGTCTGCCCATCTTTACTTGTAAATGGGAAGAAGCCACCCATGCCTTATAGGAAAGGTAACACTATACGTGTGTGATTTTTTTTATTTAACTGAGAAAATTACAGCCTATCATGCTTTTCAGAAGGGCCAAAGGCTATAAATAAATTTAAGCTGTTCCAGGTGCCATCAAAATACTTATCTGCCTGCATGTAGCATGTTTTTGGCCATTGTGCCAAGCAAGATTTGCAGACTTGCTCCATATAAGGAGTTTATATCCTAAAAAATAGTACCAGCAGGCACTGAAGAGTCCTGCAGGAGGAAACGGATAAAAGGTAATTACATACAGTGTCCACAATGCAAAGTCAGACCGTTCAACCTCTGTCTGTAGCAGGGCAGTGCATTCTGCAGGCACAGGGTTGAAGCTTAGACGTGTGTTCTGGAGCATGGAGCTGCTTTTGGAAATCTTCAGGGCTATGTCACACAAGCAAAGGAGCTCGCTAAACTGCCCACCTGACTTGATTTTAGCTGGCATGGGCTTTGTGCAGAAGGAAACAAGTGTAAGCCGGTCTTTGAAGGGGGTGGGACAGCTGGGAGGGTCTTGGTAAGGTTCCTGGAGAAAGACACTCTTAAGACCTCAGAAGCAAAATGAGAAGGAACCCTTGGCTCACTGCCAAAAAAAGTTCCCTGCATCCAGCCAACCACTGAAGTGAGGTCCCAGCAATTAGATTAAACAGAACCTAATGGGAACATACACAAGGTCCTGAGAAATTATGTTGTTATATGTATTGGAGTCCAGGTGAGCAATTGGTAAGCAGAGAGCAGATTAAATACACGATGGAATTTGCCTAGCCCTCAGTGATGGTCTATTTACAGGTGTTCTCTAAGGGAAACTGATGAAACCAGGCATAAAAATGTAACCTTGTGAAATATACAGCTTAGAGGGCAGGTGGCTCCTTCAAGGAAGAGGCTCCTCTCCAATCATGGACAATATTTCCGTTTACTAAAGTTCAGATGATGAACAACAGAGCTTCCGTGCTGTCCTCTGCTTTAAGGTGTCTGGTCTTTGCTGAATGCCCAGGTGTGCAGGTGAGGCTGGGTACAAGAGAGCCTCAGCCTGCTAGCTAGACCCCCCCCCACCCCGGGGCCTCCTGTGGCACTGAGGAACCCAGCCAGAAAAAAATGTGTCGGGGGGCTTTTCCTTCTGCTATGGAAGGGTACCTGATGAACTTGCCAAGTGCAAGGTAATGGTTGAGAAGAGTCTTTCAATTGATGGTTTTGCTCCCTGGGCATATAGCGCATTAACTGGGAAAGTATATTTCCCTCAGTAGGTATTTCCTGCCTCCTCACTGCCCCACCCCTCTTCTGCACACACAATATTCAGTAAGAAGATTACCACATTCACTGAAGTAGGCTCACCAAGCAATGGGTGAAAAATGCCATGTTTTTCAAAAATGTGAATTCACTTTTATCCGGCAGAGCTTAGTTGTGGGAAAAGGCATTAGATATAGTTTCCAAGTAAGATCCAGTTAAGGTGCCAAACTAGAGTAGCAAGATAGTCCTCAAAACCAACACACAAACTAGTCTCGTTATTTATGGGGACATCAGAAAATCACTCTTAAAGCAGTTCCCATTCTGTCATTTTTAACTAAGCCCAGCAAAAAAGCTGGAATGCCTGGAAAGAAATCAAGCCACATTCTTTCTGCTCACACGGGATTAGGAGCTCTCCGCAAACCTTCCGCCTTCCCTCCTGCCACTGTTGACAAGCCAGGCAAGCTCTGAGCTCAGGACAAGCAGCTGAATATTCCAAGTCTTTAGACACTACAGGCTGCACATCACTTGCTGAGGGGAGAGGGGCAGGGGAAATGCCTCGACTGAAAGCACAAAGAATGTGTTTCACATCCACGCTCAGGCTTCATGGTGACCAACAGGACAGAGCACACAGGTAGGCCACTACCTGGGACAAAGACTGCAGGTCCAAAATTGTATCTGAGTATCACGAATGCTGTCAGGCAAGGGCACTTGCAAATTATCCATTCTCTCTTCTTTCTACTGCATAAGGCCCAGGAGGGTCGGCAGCCACAATCAAAGCTACACAGGTGGCTGGAGGTGGCAATGCCAGGGACTAGTGCCTGCTTTGGGGAAGCACAGGCTGCTTCCTTGGTCTGTCCTGGTGAGACAGGGAATGGGAATCTCAACAGGAGGCCCCCACCTAGAGCTGAGCATGTTCTTCTGTCCCCTGGAAAATCTCAGTGCTCTGGTCTCTTCCAGCCTCTCTGCTCAGCCTGTGGTCTGCCCTGCCGGTGGCATCCAGGACAGATAGGCTTAGGGCCAATCCCTTACCGGCTGACCAGGCTGCTGTTGAGTCACCTGAACTTTCTCATCCCCTAGCCCCAAGAGAGGCCCAGATTGGTGACAGGGAGTGGCAGAGGCAAGGCCACCCCTGTGAGAGATCCCTTGATGGTTACAGGTTTGTCATTACGGTTTCGGAAAGTGAGGGCGCAGATGGCTGACAGACAAGGGCAGCAGAGCGCGAAGGGAAAACGGCTTCTGAGGGCACAGCTCCAGAGCCTTTCTCCTCCGTGGCTGTCTTGCGGTGTTTTCATGTGGACGCTGAACATTCTGACCCTGCTGGAACATGTGTCAACATCATCGGCATCTTTTTGCTGAGTGTTTTTCATGGACACAAGTGATTCTCCAAGAGGCCCCTCTGCAGTGGTGGCCTGGGACAGAGGACAGGTACCCCTGACAGCAGGCTCTGCACCTTCAGCACCAGCCCAAGGTAACGGGGTCCAGGAAACAGGCTTCCAGCACTGGGATTCCATAAGGGCACTGCATCCCAGAAGCTTCGAAGTAATGTGGGTAACTCCTTAGAGAACGCCAAAGTCGTACAACCAGGAGACTTCAAAATCACAAAAGCAGATATCTGTGAGGTTAAAAAAAAAAAAAAGAAGAAAGAGAAAAGAAAGGCCAACTCACCTGGGGGCAAGCAGGTGGGAAAGCAAAACTACTCACTGCAGACACAGCAGGGCAGTACTACCAGAAATATAAATGGAGCTGGTGCTGATAAGAGCTCGTTGTATTATTGGGCACCAGGCAGGGGCGTAAGCATTTTACATGCATGACTTCATTTTGTAGGCACAAGCATCATCCCTATTTTTACAGATGAGGAAACAGAAACAGAGACAGAAGAAGCTGAGGCCAGTTCAGGGAACTCATAGCAGCCAGACAAAGAAAGAAATGGGCTCCATCTAGAAGAAAGGGAGCGCCCAAGGGTGTCCTCTCTGTCATTGCTGTGATGTGAAGAGGCGTTATTTTCCTTCCTCCCCCTTTTGCTCTTGGGGCAAGGTTGGGGCACCCCACCTGTACCCCAGTCTCCACCCCACATCTGGCTGTGGCTTCTTCTGTTCATTGCATGTCTGACTAATGCGTGATCCAGGCGTCAGCGAGCCAGCACTCCATGGGGAGACTCACCACTCCCTGCCTCCTCTTTCTTAAGCCAAAACACCCTGAGACCATGGGGTCGTTCTTTTAGGTCATTTCACTTTTAGCTTTCCTTTTTCCTCAGTTTCAGTTTTTAATTTTTTTTTCTGATTTTTATTTCCGACACTTCCAGACCTAGTGGAGTCTGACCTAATTATGTGAGTAGTGAGATGTCGGGAACTGCGGGAACAAACTGGGAGATGTCCTAGCCCTTATATTCTCCATTCTCATTCTTGGGGCAGAAGGTGGACTTCACACAACCCAAACCCTTCAAGACATACATGTCTCTCATCCCAGTCACCACCGGGTATTCAGGCAAGAAAACAAAAACCCTAAACTCCTCAGACAGTGGTCATTAGGCGTCATTCTGTTCAAATTTTCAAAAACAGTTTGAGCAGATGAAAAGTCAGTAAAGAAAGCTTGGAAGTGATTTGATAACATGTTATCTATCCAGAGGACCAATCGAAGAGAGGATTTGTAACAAACAAAATTAGCTGGGCATGGTGGCGTGTGCCTGTAATCCCAGCTACTCGGGAGGCTGAGACAGGAGAATTGCTTGAACCCAGGAGGCAGAGGCTGCAGTGAGCCGAGATTGTGCCGGTACTCCAGCCTGGGTAACAACGAGCAAAACTCCATCTCAAAAAACAAAAAAAAAAGACAACTTCGAATTCACTTATGACCACGGTCTCCATGGTTCTAGGGGCTGCCAGGGAGTCAGAAATGCCTTTTGTATTTTATATTTGCACAGACCCACCGCAACTCAGATGAAGGGGTGTTGTCTTCAAACCGTGAACTGCCCCAGGGAGGCTGTTGGGGAAGGCATGCGGGGCTGGCTGGTGTGGCAGACCTGGCCACAGGAGATGGGAGAGAGGGATGCTCCACGCTCCCCGTCCCATCCTCCACTCCGAAGAACCCTACTGTATCCAAACACAATCAGGCACCAATCTCCTCCCTTCTCCTGGTCATCTCTTCTCTTTAAGGTCCCGCCTGTGTGTTGCCTGGTTTGGTTGCGCCTCCAGTTGGTCACTCCACTCCATGGCTGTGTGACCTCAGTAGGTTCCTTGAGCTCCGGTACCTCCGGTCTCCTCCTCTGTAAGGTCAGGGTAATAACAGGACCCACCTCCTGGGGGTTAAATGAGGCATGGTATACAGTTAAGCACAGTGCCTATTGCACCTGCTGATGCTTTTCTTGTTGCCACTGATAGATTTTTTTCTGTTGGCTGGAAATTGATTATTTCCATGGTGATGTGTACTGTGACAGCTGCTTTAAAGAGCACCAGTGTGAGGCTGGGGCATGGTGGCTCATGCCTGTAATCCCAGCACTTTGGGAGACTGAGCGGGGAGGATGGCTTCAGCCCAGGAGTTCAAGACCAGCCTGGGCAATATGGCAAAACCCCATCTCTACAAAAAATAGTGGTGTGGTGTTGTGTGCCTGTTCCAGCTACTGGGGAGGCTGAGTTGGGAGAATCGCCCGAGTCCAGGAAGCTGAGGCTGCAGTAAACTGCGATCACACCACTGCATTCTGGCCTGGGCAACAGAGTAAGACTCTGTTGAAAGAAAAAAAGAAAGAAGGAAAGGAAAGGGAGGGGAGGGGAGGGAAGGTAGAGGGGAGGGAGGAAAGGGGGGAGGGAGGGGAGGGGAGGGAAGAAGGAAAGAAAGGAAGGAAAGAGGGAAGGAAGGAAAGAAGGAAGGAAAGAAGGAAGGGAAGGAAGGAAGGAAAGAAGGGAAGGAAGGAAGGAAAGAAGGAAGGAAGGAAGGAAGGAAGGAAGGAAGGAAGGAAGGAAGGAAGGAAGTGTATGCTCAGTCATTCCCATTTCTCACAAGCCATTAACAGGGTCCATGGCAGCATCCAGTGGTACCAAGTAATAATACATTTGGAATGAGCAGAGCTGCCTTCTAAACTCCTTAGTTCCCTCCAGCTCTGACTGGACCCCCACAGTGTTTCTCGAGGGTCTTCTCTGAGGGAGCCCCATGGCAGGCATCATCCTTCCAAGCTTGGGGTCAGAACCCTGCCAGGGCCCCTTGCTGTGGTCTGTCTTGCACCCACATGGAAGCCAAAATGCTTCTCCGAGGGAGCTGGGGGGCAGCACCAGGACCTTCCTTGTCCTCATGCTTGACCAGCAGACAATGGGTTCTTCAGAAGCCACAGTGTTTCAGCTGTTTTGGCCACAGAGGCCACAAGCTGACTGCATGTCATTCTCCACCAGCAGAGCGTCACCTCGGGGTAGCTCCAAACAGTATCAACTGGTTTGTGGCGAGTGGATAAACACCAGGCTGGGTGAATGAAGTCACCGGCTGAGTCATCCTCTGCACATGGGGGCTGAATGGGGCTCAGTCAGGCCCCGGGGAGCCTCTCCGGCAAGGTGCTGGGGGCCGGGCTCTCCCTACAAGCAAGGCTGGGATTTGTCCTCAGTAGTCCTTCCTTTGGCCAACACTTACTGAGCATCCACCTACTAGGTGTCGGCACGAGTGAATGATTAATAAGTGAGAGATTATTTCTCAAAATAGACTTTGTGATCATCTAAATTCAGGGCATATTATCCAAAGGAAGTTTAAGCCTGTGTTTTCCACCCAGAAACACCTGAGGTGGAAGGAAGGAAGGAAGGAAGGGAGGGAGGGAGGGAGGGAGGGAGGAAGGAGGGAAGGAAGGGGAGAAAGGGAGGGAGGGAGGAGGGGAGGGAGAAAAGAAAGGAAGGGAAACCAAGATTTTATTAATGTTAAAGTTTTCAATAGTAACTATGTTTAAAATTCATTAATTAATTTGCCATTTCAAACTGGTCAATAAGACAGAATCAGAAAAATATTCTGATTAATTAAGTTTGTCTCCCAAAGTAAAATACAATAGTTAGATTAGAACTGCTTTTTGCTACTTGGGTCTTGGGAAAAAAGTGGGCCTTGAGAAGAAGCAGATAGGGCCAGGATTAGGTAAATGAGGTACTTTCTTTGGGCACAAAATTGAAGGGGGCACCAAAAACTCAGCTATCATGATAAAGAATATTTTAATGCAATATTTTTTTAAAGGCTGGGTATGGTGGCTCACGCCTGTAATCCCAGCACTTTGGGAGGCCAAGGTGGGTGGATCACCTGAGGTCAGGAGTTTAAGACGAGTCTGGCCAACCAACATAGTGAAACCACATCTCTACTAAAAATAACAAAAATTAGCTGGGTGTGGTGGTGGGCACCTATAGTCCCAGCTACTCAGGAGGCTGAGGCACAAGAATCTCTTGAATCTGGAAGGTGGAGGCTGCAGTGAGCTGAGATGGCACCACGGCACTCCAGCCTGGGTGACAGAGTGAGATTTGGTCTCAATTTTTGCAAAATTGATGCAAAAATTCATGATGAACAAAATATAAAATGTTTAAATACAGATAGCAGCAGTGCTACCAATTTTTCTCAGATTCCAACAGGAAGACCCCTGTTCCGCCACCCCCAGTTTCCTACAGCCGCCCCACTTCCCTGCCCACCCTTGGCCAGTTGGGGAAAAAGCTGATGTTAGCTCACAGAAATGACAGGCAGGCTCTGGGCGAATTCAAATCTCCACAGACATCGTCTCTGCTGGCTGATTCCAGGACAGTGTGACTGGGAGTCACAGGAGTGGCGCTGTGTCTTGGTGGAAAACCCTGGCATCGGGAGGTCTCTGCCATCAAATCCCTGCTCCCCGCTTCCTAGCTTCCTTACCTTGTGCTTTAGCTCTGTAAGCCTTGACATCTTCATCTGTGAAATGGGCATGATAATATGTGGATCTCATGGGATTCAAGGAGGCACACAGGGCTCAGCAGAGCTCCTGGAACCATTATCACTGGAGATATGTCCATGGGCAAATCTCACCTCCCCCACTCTGGGTTGGAGCTGCATTGCCTCTGTTGAGGGAATGACTCCCATTCCATTCAGCTGTTTACTGGGGAGACCAGTGGGGCAGCCCCTTGTGAGGAATGCAGGATTTGTAATACCATATGTGTGAGTTTGTTTTTCTTCTTTTCTTTTCTTTTTTTTTTGAGACGGAGTTTCGCTCTTGTTACCCAGGCTGGAGTGCAATGGCGCGATCTCGGCTCACCGCAACCTCCGCCCCCTGGGTTCAGGCAATTCTCCTGCCTCAGCCTCCTGAGTAGCTGGGATTACAGGCACGCGCCACCATGCCCAGCTAATTTTTTGTATTTTTAGTAGAGACGGGGTTTCACCATGTTGAGTAGGATGGTCTCGATCTCTTGACCTTGTGATCCACCCGCCTTGGCCTCCCAAAGTGTTGGGATTACAGGTGTGAGCCACCATGCCTGGCCGAGTTTGTTTTTCTTTAAGCGAATCTTGAGAAATAGTAATAGTAGCAGCAGCAGCAATAATCGCGTGTAGCACTTTTACTGAGCATTTTCTTCCTATGAATTCTTCAAACGTTGTTGCTTTAATAGGCGTCAGAATTGAAACAAATTGGTAAAGTCAGTCTTGAATCTTACTTGCTGAGGTCTCCATTTTAAAGAATCTGTAATACTCAGCTTTCTCTTGGCTGGCAGAAGGTGGGGGAGGTTTGGGGGATGATTGGGAGATTATATAAAAATCATGAGTCCTTGTTTGCTTTTTGCAAAACAAAATATGGGGCTCCCTCCAGCCGCTGAACAATGATCTCAATACCATCTCTAAGGGTGATCATCAAAGCTCCTTCCTGATTTGGGAGCCTGTATTCGGGGAATTACCCTGGGAATATCCATAACGGGTTCAGCCCAGAATGGCTGAAACACTTCCCGGGGGGCGGAGGAGCCACAACGCCAGTCTCACTCTTTGATGATGCTATTTTTTCCTCTCAAATTACATCATTTCTAGTCATTTACCATAGGTTTTCTAGGTTTAAAAAGGAGGAAAAGGAGGGAATTTGGAGGACATAGTGTTTGTTTTCTAGTTTTTATTTTTCAACAATCTCCCCTTTAACATGAGAGCCCAATGCTGCCTTCCTGTCTTACCTGGAGACTTACAGGGGCCACAGAGACAAAGCTTGAAAATAAATCACTTCGGTTTGTGGGAGCAGCTCTGGGAAGACAGACACCTCCGCTTCAAAACCCAATGGGCCTCAAACTTCTTGGCTTGTGTCCTAAAGTCGGCGCAGCGCTCACAGTTGGCCCGTGGGTCTGCACAGTAATCCCATAAACGCACGCATGTTTATGCTAAAGACTGATGACCTTCCTCTGGCCAGCTGTGGCAGGAGCTTGCATGGTGGCTCTCTGCAAGGTCATAGTGAGAAGTGGCCTGCCAGGAGACTTTCTGATTCCATCATGAGCTATCACATGGGGTTCCAGCCGCACAACCCCTAAGAGACCATCCCAGGCTCCCTGTGGTCCCAGGGGCAGTGTCCTTTAGGGAAGCAGATATTATTTATATCATCAAAGCAGACTGGATTGTGCAATGTCATTTCAATAGCAGAAACAGACTCATGATAGCACAAGGTTATTTGTTCAAAATAATCCTCCAGTTTGACAGAAGTGAAGGGTTTCTCATCCGTGTGTCTTGTTAGGCTGCTTGGCTGAAATATGTGACTAATGCAGACACCTAGCTGGCTTCTCCATCTTCCACCAGGAGCTGGGGAGCCTCTCAAAACAGTAGACATACTACCTGTATTAGCCAGGCTTCTCTAGAGGCGCAGGACTAACAGGATAGATGGGATATATGAAGGCGAGTTTATTAAGAATTGACCCACAAGATCACAAGGTGAAGTCCCACAATAGGCCATCTGCAGGCTGAGGAGAAGGAAGCCAGTCCAAGTCTGAAAACCTCAAAATTACGGAAGCTGACAGTGCAGCCTTCAGTCTGTGGCCGAAGGCCCAGAGCCCCTGGCAAACCACTGGTGCAAGCCCGAGAGTCCAAAAGCTGAAGAACGTGGAGTCCAGCGTTTGAGGGCAGGAAGCATCCAGCACGGGAGAAAGATGAAGGCCAGAAGACTCAGCAAGTCAAGTCCTTCCAACTTCTCCTCCTGCTTTATTCTAGTCTCGCTGGCAGCTGATTAGATGGTGCCCACCTAGAGAGAGGGTGGGTCTGCCTCTCCCAGTCCACTGACTCAAATGGCATGTCCTTTGACAACAGTCTCACAGACGAGCCCAGAACAGTACCTTGCATCCTTTAATCCAATCAAGTTGGCACTCAGTATTAACCACCACACTACCCAGTACATCTGTTGCATTCTGCCAAGTGCTTTCTTTTTTTTTTTTTAAGATAGGGTCTCAATCTATCACCTAGTCTGGAGTGCAGTGGCGTCATCTTGGCTCACTACAACCTCTGCCTCCCGGGTTCAAGCAATTCTCCTGTCTCAGCCTCCCAAGTAGCTGGGACTACAGGTGCATGCCACCACACCCAGCTAATTTTTGTATTTTTAGTAGAGACAGGGTTTCACCATGTTGGCCGGGATGGTTTTGATCTCTTGACCTCATGATTCACCCGCCTCGGCCTCTCAAAGTGCTGGGATTACAGGCATGAGCCACAGCACCTGGCCCCTATTTTTTTTTTATCTGAAACTCTTGGAAAACACCACTCAGGAAAGGCACCAATGGATCAACCTCTATCTAACCCATGAATCCCACCTTTGAGGATTTTTCCTGAGGAAACAATAAGGTGTGTTACCTGTTACACCCTTTGTAATAGGAAAAAAAAAAAATCACAGTATCTTTTATAATAGGAAATAGCTGGAAACAACCTAAATATCCAAAAAATGTAAGATAGAATCAAATAATTAAGATAAAGTCATAGGATAGAATTCTATGCCACCCCTGGGGTGAAATTTTATAAGAATATTAAATGTAAGACTATACTTTCAGGGATCATTTCTATAGTGTTACTAGAGAAGTTTCTCTGAACGTGTAGAGCACCGAAAGAGAGCCTGCATAGCCAAGTCAATTCTAAGCAAAAAGAACACAGCAGGGGGCATCACACTACCGGATTTCAAACTATATTACAAGGCTACAGTAATCAAAACGGCATGGTACTGGTACCAAAACAGACATATAGACCAATGGAACAGAAGAGAGGCATCAGAGGCAACACAGCATATCTACAACCATACAATCTTTGATAAACCTGACAAAAACAAGCAATGGGGAGAGGATTCCCTGTTTAACAAATGGTGTTGGGAAAACTGGCTAGCCATGTGCAGAAAGCAGAAACTGGACCCCTTCCTGACACCTTACTCTAAAATTAACTCCAGATGGATTAAAGACTTAAACATAAGACCTGGCACCATAAAAACCCTAGAAGGAAATCTAGGCAAAACCATCCAGGACATAGGAGTAGGCAAGGACTTCATGAACAAAACACCAAAAGCATTGGCAACAAAAGCCAAAATAGACAAATGGGACCTAATGAAACTCCACAGCTTCTGCACGGCAAAAGAAACAGTCACTAGAGTGAATTGGCAACCAACAGAATGGGAAAAAATTTTTGCAGTCTACCCATCTGACAAAGGGCTGATATCCAGAATTTACAAAGAACTCAAACAGATTTACAGGAAAAAAACAAACAAGCCCATTCAAAATTGGGCAAAGGATATGAACAGACACTTTATGAAAGAAGACATATATGAGGCCAACAATCATATGAAAAAATGCTCATCGTCACTGGTCATCAGAGAGATGCAAATCAAAACCACATTGAGATACCATCTCACGCCAGTTAGAATGGCGATCATTAAAAAATCTGGAGACAACAGATGCTGGAGAGGATGTGGAGAAAAAGGAACACTTTTACACTGTTGAGAGTGTAAATTAGTTCAACCATTGTGGAAGACAGTGTGGCGATTCCTCAAGGCCTTAGAAATAGAAATTCCATTTGACCCAGCAATCCCATTACTGGGTATATATCCAAAGGACTATAAATCGTTCTATAAGGACACATGCACACGAATGTTCATTGCAGCACTGTTTACAATAGCAAAGACCTGGAATCAACCCAAATGCCCATTGATGATAGACTGGATTGGGAAAATGTGGCACCTATACACCATGGAATATTATGCAGCAATCAAAAATGATGAGTTGGTGTCGTTTGTAGGGACATGGATGAATCTGGAGAACATCATTCTCAGCAAACTGACACAAGAACAGAAAATGAAATACCGCATATTCTCACTCATAGGCGGGTGATGAAAAATGAGAACACATGGACACAGGGAGGGGAGTACTAAACACTGGGGTCTATTGGGGGGAAAAGGGGAGGGCCAGCGGGAGGGGGAGCTGGGGAGGGATAGCCTGGGGAGAAATGCCAAATGTGGGTGAAGGGGAGAAAGGAAGCAAAACACACTGCCATGTGTGTACCTACGCAACTGTCTTGCATGTTCTTCACATGTACCCCAAAACCTAAAATGCAATAATAAATTTAAAAAATAATAATAATAATATTAAATGTTAGAGGAAAATGATTATAATGTAAAAGAAAAAGTAAATTATAAAGTAGTGTGATTCCAAATACCACAAAGCAGTGTGGTTGTCTCTGAGTGGTTGTGTAGGATTACTTTATGCTTGCTTCTTTTGCTCTATATACATTTTCTAAAATTTCAGTAATGAAAGTATTCTATCTCTAATGTAATGTTTAAAAAGAGAAGCTGGAAATGATAACACCTGGACTCCGTTTGCTTACATTCAGAATCTCCTTTGCAAAGGCCAGACCCAGGCTCCTGGCTGATGCTCCCAAAGGCATTAAGTAGACCCTGGCATGGAGACCAGGGCAGGTTCCTGGCTGGGGACAGGGTGCTCCTGGGTAAGCTCCCCTCCAGAGATGCCCCCATGACGAGGGCTTTTCTGGAAGCAGCTTTCTGATGTGACACTGTATTTTACCTGGAACCTAACTGATTGAATGGTCAAACTCTTTACCCTAGTTTCTTCTTTTTAAAAATGATAATGAGAATATTTAGTCATATAGAAAAATATTTACTTACATGGTGAAAAAAGCAGACGAAGAAAATGAACACTCCTAATTATATATAATATATTAATATATAATAGTAATAAATTGGCTGAGCGCGGTGGCTCATGCCTCTAATCCCAGCACTTTGGGAGGCCGAGGCAGGCGAATCATGAGGTCAGAAGTTTGAGACCAGCCTGGCCAACATGGCAAAACCCTGTCTCTACTAAAAATACAAAAATTAGCTGGGCATGGTGACATGTGCCTATAATCCCAGCTACTCAGGAAGCTGAGACAGGAGAATTGCTTGAACCCAGGAGGCAGAGGTTTCAGTGAGCTGAGATTGTGCCACTGCACTTCAGCCTGGGTGACAAGGGCAAGACTCCGTCTCAAAAAAAAAATTATTAATAATAAATTGACAATGTGTTTCTTAGTTGTGGCAAATGTATTGTAGTTATGTAAGCTGTTAATAATAGGGAAAACTGAAAAAAAAAATAATAGGGAAAACTGGGTGAGGCGAATAGGGGAACTCTGAACTATTCTTGCAACCTTACTGTAAACTTAAAATTATTCCAAAATAAAAAGTTTATTTTTGAAATAAGAGAACTTACTCACTTTAGGGCACACATTTTTCAGGGCTTCAATTATTTAACATTGAATTTAATAAAACACTTTGGAAATGCAAAAAAATTATGTGAGTATTTTTATCTACATTGCCAGTCTATTCACATGTTACAGAAGACAGCTATTCTAGAAAATACACCAAAATAATAACCACAGCTATATTTGTGGGATTGAGAACAATTTTTATTTTTTCTTTACTTGTTTCAAACTTTTAAGATTTTTTTTATGGTAAATATAAGAAAACTCTTCTACAATTATTACCTATGTACTTATATAGTACATATGTTACAGTTATATAATATATAAAAATAAAATTTATTCTATGAGATTGCTTTTAAAATCAGAAAAAAAAAATAGCCATGTGGATTTGCCAAGAACCCCACCAGCAGCCAGGAGGCTGAAATCGTGGCAAGCTGGGCAAAGCTATTGGCAGGAGGAGGGAGTTATGCATGGACTCTGGCCATCATTCACACTCTAGGTACTATATGTGCTTAATATGGACTAGGCATGAGCAGCTAATAGTGCTTTGGGAAGCACAAAGTCAAATTGATAGTGATAGCGTTCCTAATTTAGCACAGTGAAAAGCCTGGTAACTATTGGCCAAGCTAATGAATGGGTAAGAGAAAGAAAAGCTTCTTTTCTTTTGTAAAGCTCAACATTAAAATTAGCTGTATCTGTTACGTTAGGTGCAAAAAACAAAGATGGAAGGAAGCTCTTCCAGTTGGGATTTTGCCTCTAAGATCTCTATGCCTGAGCAATTCATGTCACAGATAACAGTGAAGGGCCTGAGACTCATCATCCAAAACAGTTTCGGAAAAAAACCAAAAAGGAGAACATAATTTCAAACGCTAAAGCAATGCATGGTGATTCTCTAGAGGTCTAATAGTTTCTCCCAGAGAAATGATAAGGCAGACAAATGGAAGATCAATGAAACAACTATGGCAATTGGTCCTGCCATAGTCATGAGCATGTAAATAACAAGACAGCGGTAAGAAGACCCCAGACTCTGCCTAGAAACAAAATATTCAGCCTGTTGTTGTTGTTTCTTATTGCAGGATTTTGAGTGGAAAAGTAGTCCCACTTGTCAATCAGCTATGTTGCAGGGGCTAATAGATTCTGGCATTTAGGGAGGTCAACACAGAATTTAATTTAACATCTCACAATACACCCACATGCCCAGAAAATGTGGACAGCTTGATAGGGTTCACTGAGCCAAAGAAGCAAGACCCAAACAGTGCATTAATGTATAGGGGAAGAATAGTTGCAATCAACCCCTTGTGAATTGGACAGAGGGCTTGGAGATGAAGCAATTATCAGCCATCGGGGATTAATAGTAAAGTGTGAATACCAAGCTGTATATGTTAGGGGCAGAATATGTTGCCTATAGAAAACAACAAAGGACGTTTCTTACTATTAAGTGAGATTAAACGTAATGGCCTGATTTAATCACAAAGGCAGAATTAAATTCAGATGGCAACTTCAAAGTGGACACATGAACACAGGCCACTGCTTACATTTACATATAGCTGGCATAGCTTGGCCTGCAGCACAATAGGATAAAGTTTCTTTGGCCACTTAAACAATTTTCTATTCTTCACCTTTTTCTTTTTTCTCTCTTTCTTGTGTGTGTGTGTGTGTGTGTGTGTGTGTGTGAACACTCACTGTATTTATTCCCCAATTGCATTTAGTAAGAAAGAGCTGAGTTATATTTATTCATAAAGGCTATAATTTTTAATTCTTTCAAATTATGAAAAAAAACTGCAAAAGTTCAACAAGAACAGAGTAGTTACAATCCGATCGTCACCAAAAAAGAAAAAGAAGCAATAAATAAATAAAACAAAAAAATCTTTTTAGAGTGAACCAGTGTCTTACTACTTTCTGCCTGCAGCTTAAGAATTCAGCTCTGGAGGCCTAAACTTCACTCCTGGGAAAGGCAGCTTTCCCCTCCTTGGGTGGAGATTTATGCCACCATCCTGGAGCCCAGCAGAGCTGTTTTTCAATACAAGCCAGTTCCTCCTTCCTTCTTTGTTCATGAAGGCTTGTTTCCTTCTTTGCTCCCCACCGAAAAGGAAGTTCTCCTAAGAGGTCTGGGGGATAGAAGGTCTGTTGCAAGGTTTAGAGGGGTTGAGGCCCTTATTGTGAGTGGGTCCCCTGGGAATTTCAAGTATCCATGGCTTGAATATAAAAATTAAGTATAGTATCTAAAAGACATGCTCACCTCTGTTCAAGGCCCAAGGACTGAATATATCTAAACTTTTTGGGTCCATCAAAGTTCCTTACAAATTTTATGTATTTCTATTTTATATCATAATACTTATATCATAATACACAATGTATTATATATTATATAAATGATTAATGAACCTACTCTTTGAATCAGCAATCTTTCTTCAAATAATTTATTCTACATAGGCTTAGTAAAAGAGCTTAAAGGTCTTTGTATCAGGACATTCATCACAAACTTTCTTTTCTTTTCCCCAAGACAGTCTCACTCTGTGGCCCAGGCTGAAGTGCAAGGGGACAATCATAGCTCACTGCAGTCTGGAACTCCTGGGATCAAGTGATCCTCCTGCCTCAGCCTCCTGAGCAGCTGGGACTACAGATGCACTCCACCACACCCAGATAATTCTTAAAAATTTTTGTAGAGACAGTGTCTAGCTTTGCTTCCCAGGCGGGTCTCAAACTCCTGGGCTCAAGCAATCCTCCTGTCTCAGCCTCCAAAAGAGCTGGGTTTACAGGCTTGAGCCACTCTACCTGGCCGGTTGCTTTTAATATTAAAACCAAATAGGAATTAGCCAAAATGATCATTCTAATGGGATGAGTTTAACAAACTTTGCTATGAACTTACAATCAAATACCATACACTCATTTTAATGATCTGATTTTGAAATAATCTGAAATGATTTGAAATAATGCTCTGGAGCTTTCGTTGATTAGAGAGATGGAGAGACATAAAGAAGCCTATAGCAATTTGTAGAATTCAATATGTAAAAAGAGAAATGTTTGAGAAAATGTCAGCCAAATATTAACAGTATTTTTCTCTGAATGGTGGGACTTGGTGATTTTTATTTTTTTCTTGGTACTTACTGAATTTTTTTTTTACAATTAACAAAAATTACTTTTACAATAAAATCTCTATTTTATTTAAAAAAAAAAAAAAAAAAAACTTCTGGGACTGGGCACAGTGGCTCATGCCTGTAATCCCAGCATTTTGGGAGGCTGAGACGGGTGGATACCGAGGTCAAGAGATCGAGACCATCCTGGTCAACATGGTGAAACCCCGTCTCTACTAAAAATTACAAAAAATTAGCTGGGCATGGTGGTGCATGCCTGTAATCCCAGCTACTCAGGAGGCTGAGGCAGAAGAATTGCCTGAACCCAGGAGGCGGAGGTTGCGGTGAGCCGAGATCGCGCCGCACTCCAGCCTGGGTAACAAGAGCGAAACTCCGTCTCAAAAAAAAAAAATTAAAAATAAATAAATAAATAAATAAAATAAAATAACTTCTGGAGGGGATTTGGTGAGCATTTGGGAAATGACTTTAAAGGGAGAAGATGAGATTTTCTGAGGCCAAAATGAAGGAAAAGATGTCATAAGTCCGTGGTGTCTGGGGCTCTGCAGGACAGGCTTCTCACACCGTCCTGATGAGCCTGGGTCCCTGCACTGCTTGCTTCACCAGCTTGCCTTTCCTCAAAGTCCTACTTTTGGATTTAAAGAATTTCTCGCCCTTGTTTTCATTGCCTTCTTGTGTTGACAGAGATTTTCTGAGTTTGATTTGCCCCTTGAAAAGAATAGATCAATCATCTATAAATATGTTGCAATCGGATTTCAAACCAATCCAATTGAGGAAAAAGGCTGAGAGAGGTGAGTTTGTGAGGGAAAGGCAGGGCATGGATCAACTCCTCTGTCACCAGACAAAGCTATCTGCAGTGGCCTGTGGCTCTCTTTTGAGCAATTTGTTAATCAATGTAGACATAGGCTCTAAGGTTGGACAAACTGAAGTGTCTGGGAGCCTTGATACCTGCCCAATATCAAGTGTAACCAAGAAAAATACTCCCCGATGACAGCCTTACAGGCTTGCATGGTATTACTATGACACTTATAACGAGACGTTTTGATTTCAGTTAATTTCAAATCGCCCATCTACAGTCTTAGAAAACTGAGGAGGATCTATGAGATGAAGATTTTTAAAATGCGGCTGGGCAGTGGCTTACTCCTGTAATCCTTGCACTTTGGGAGGCCGAGGCGGGTGGATTTCCTGAGCTCAGGAGTTCAAGGTCAGCCTGGGCAACATAGTGAAACCCTGTCTCTACTAAATACAAAAAATTCTGGTCAGGCGCACTAGCTCATGCCTGTAATCTCAGCACTTTGGGAGGCCAAGGCAGGCAGATCACCTGAGATCAGGAGTTTGAGACCAGCCTGGCCAACATGGTCAAACGCTGTCTCTACTAAAAAAAATACAAAAATTAGCTGGGCATGGGGCACGTGCCTGTAATTGGGAGGCTGAGACACGAGAATCACTTGAAGCCAGGAGGTGGAGGTTGCAGTGAGCCAAGGTCACGCCACCGTACCCCAGCCTGGGGGATAGTGGGAGACTCTATCTCAAAAAAAGGAAAAAAATGCCTGTGAGTTTACTAAGGGTTGCCTGAAACAGCAGAAGGGCTAAGGTTTCTTACTGACCAGAAATGAAAGCGACACCTACCAGAGCTCCGTGCGTGCTTCACTATGTGCTTCTTGGGTGTCCTTGGGCAGAGGGGTCCTCCTGGCCATGAAGCAATGGAACCACATGCTGGAGGCACGAATGGCAACTGCACAAGGTTGTGGCGTCTGCACTCACACAGGACTTATTCTGCCCATTCCCTTAGCACCAAATTAGAAAGAAAAAGGTTGGCTGAGCAAAACAAACTTGCTAGATTATTCCGAGGCAGAACAAGGCACAGAAGATATGCCATGTCTGCCTTTCATCGCCTTAGGTAGAAGGAGAGCAAACTCTGGTTCCTTTCTTGTCCCTTTTTTTTGTGTGTTGAAACGGAATTTCACTCTGTCTACCTGGCTGCAGTACAGTGGCATCATCTCAGCTCACTACGACCTTCACCCTCTAGGTTCAAGTACGTCTCCTGCCTCAGCCTCCCGAGTAGCTGGGAGTACAGGTGCCTGCCATTGCGCCTGGCTAATTTTTGTATTTTTAATAGAGACAGGGGTTTCACCATCTTGGCCAGGCTGGTCTCGAACTCCTCACCTCATGATCCACCCACCTCGGCCTCCCAAAATGCTGGGATTACAGATATGAGCTGCCATGCCCGGCCCCCCCACCCTTTTTTTTAGCTGGAGTTTGCTCTGTTGCCCAGACTGATCACTGCTCACTGTAACCTCTGCCTCCCAGGTTCAAGCAATTTTCCCTCCTCAGCCTCCCTGAGTACCTGGGATTACAGGTGCGCACAACTATGCCCCGCTAATTTTTGTATTTTAGCAGAAATGGGGTTCCACCATGTTGGCCAGGCTGTTCTTGAACTCCAGACCTCAGGTGAGCCACCGCCTCAGCCACCCAAAGTGCTGAGATTATAGGCATGAGCCACCACACCAGCCTCTTGACCCTTTTTGAAGTCATTTCTTGAAGGTGGATGTGTATGTCAGGTCAAACTTCCTCTCTCAAACAATCTACCCTTGGATTCCAGGAAGGCAGCAACTGCTTCATTTTCAAGCAAACAGAAGAGAAATCAAGACTATTCCTAGGATCTTTTGCAATCACACAAAATATAAATGAGCATTTAAAAATGTTTTATTTTTAATTTTTGTAGGTACATAATAGGTGTGTATATGATTACACAAGATATTTTGATACAGGCATGCAATGTATAATAATTATGTCAGGGTAAATAGGGTATCCACTTATCTTTTGTGTTACAAACAATCCAGTTATACTCTTTTAGTTATTTAAAATATACAATTAAATCGTTTTTTACTATAGTCATCCTGTTGTGGTAGCAAATACTAGGTCTTATTTATTCTAATTTTTTTACTCATTAACTATATCCCCTACTCTCCCAAATGAGCATATTTTTAAAATATTTACTTGCTTCTTTGTGATTATAAAAGACATGCAGGTTCACGTCAATTTCAAACATATACTGAAATTGAGAGAAAAAGAAACTCTATGTCCCGGAAATAAAAATTAACAGTGAATTGCGTTTTCCGCCAGTTGTTTATTCTATGCATATATAATTGGAACATATGATTTTATTTTTCATGTAGCTGGAATTATATGGGCTGTATTATTCTATTTCCTTTCTTTTAGTTTTAATATTCCATCAGAGCATCAGCAGATACAAGGCTCAGAAATTCTGCAAGTAGTAATCATCATAGCAGGAGCGTAGTCGATAGCAGTACTATAGTTAATATTTACTGTGGTCTGGATTCTACATAGGCCTTTTCTCCAGGGAGCTGAACATATTTTATATTTCCTTCCTACTAAACCTAGAACAAGGAAAATTATGCCGCTGACTGTTGAGAGATCAGATAGGCCTGACACAGTGGTTCATGCCTATAATCCCAGCACTTTAGGAGGCCAAGGAGGGAGGATCACTTGAGCCCAGGAGTTTGAGACCAGCCTGGGCAACACAGTGAAACCCTATCTCTACAACAACAACAACAAAATTAGCCTGGCATGGTGGCACACACCAGTAGTCCCAGCTACTTGGGAGGCTGAGGTGGGAGGATTGCTTGAGCCCAGGAGGTTGAGGCGGCAGTGAGCCCTGATCACAGCCACTGCACTCCAGCCTGGGCAACAGAGCAAGATGCTGTCTCAAAAAATATATAGAGAGAAAAATAAATACATAAAGAGATGAGATGACTTCCTTGTGGAGTCACACACCTAAATCATACCCAGGAGCAGCCCTGGGTCTGTGTCCACAGAAGTGGGCCGGAATCACCTTGGGACACGTAGCCTTCCTCTGCACAGGCAGGTGGCCCTGAATATGCACAGCTCCTCCTTGGAGATTGGGGTGCTGCTCACCAGAGAGGCCTGAGTCACCCCGAGCCGGGCATGAGGGGACCGACTGTGGTCCCAGCTTCCCCTAACCACCCCTGCTGCGGCTGTGACTGCCGCCGTGTGGACCCGGGCTGCCCTGCCACCCAATGGCTCCCGCTGCGTCTGGCGGCCTGACAGTTGTAATGCTGCCATCCGTGTCTGCTCACAGAAAGAGCAGGAAGACCAATTGCCCCACACAAAGGCCTGAAGTGCTCGTGTGAAAGGTCACTAAGTGCTGTCATCTGGGCCAGGGAGGGGGCCGAGAAGGCGGTGCCCACTGAGAACAACAGAACCAGGGGCAGGATCTTAACCTCGGCCTGTGGCCTGGGGTGTCCGCGGAGAGACAAAGGCTCTCAAGTGGGAGCTGGAGGGACTTGGGAGCAAGGACGCCTGACGGATGAGAGGCGCCTGGGCCGGTTCCTTAGGCAACCAGCAGCCCGTGGGCCTCCATAACTCTGCCCAGAGGCTGACAGCTCCCATTCATCCCCCAGGCCGGGCAGGTGGCAGGGGGGCCTGAAAGGAGCAGGGGAAGCAGGAGGATGGGTCCCAGAACAAGCCCCTGGGATGTTCCAGGCCCTGCAGGGAGGCCCCATCCTCCAGCCTCCTGCTAGGGGGATGCGAGGTCAGCAGGCTCTTTTCAGAACCCCAAGAAACACAGTTTCATGTTACCAAAAACCACTAAGCATACTATTTAGTGTCAAATTAGATGCCGTTTAATGCCACATTTGAGTTTATAAATGTGGCCGCGACTACAAAGATTTAGGAAAACAGAGCTTGGAAGTAAAACTGATCAAGAAAAATGAGGTGGGGGGTCTGTTTCCTTGTCCTGAACAGTATCAGGGAGTTGGCAGCAAAGACCACAGTCATCCATTTTTCATTAGGACACTTGAGTGGGGCCCAAATGACGCTGGGCTCTGACAGGATACAATTTAGGAACTGCTGAAGGCAGAGTCCCAGCGAAGATCTCTGCTACCTTGAGGCACGGTGTGCAGTTTAAAATAGGGATCTGAGGCCGGGCACAGTGGCTCACGGCTGCAATCCCAGCACTTTGGGAAGCCAAGGCAGGCAGATCATCTGAGGTCAGGAGTTCAAGACCAGCCTGACCAAAATACAAAAAATTAGCCGGGCATGGTGGCACATGCCTGTAAATTCCAGCTACTCAGGAGGCTGAGGCAGGAGAATTGCCTGAACCCGGGAGGCAAAGGTTGCAGTGAGCCGAGATCGCACCACTGCACTCCATCCTAGGCAGCAAGAGCAAAACTCCAGCTCAAATAAATAAATAAAATACAGGTCTGAAAATCAAACAGCAATCTTGAGTCCTTGGACAATTTATTTAAACTCCCATTGCCTTGATTTCCCACCAGTTAAAAAAAAAAAAGATTATTTTGATGATTGTTTTACTACCTGTAAAAAGCTTAGAACAGCACCACCCACATAAAACAGTCAAGAAGTGCTAATTTCATCATCCTCATCCTCAGTATCATCACCCTGGCTGGTGAAATTATTGGTGAATTTAATTTACTCCTTTACATTTTTTATTGTCTAAAGCATCTACAATGATCATGTATTATTGTTACAATGAGAAAAGATGAAACTTTTTTTTTTCCAAGTCGGAATCTTGCACTGTCACTCGAGTTGGAGTGCAATGACACGATCTTGGCTCCCTGCAACCTCCACCTCCTGGGTTCAAGCGATTCTCCTGTCAGACTCCCAAGTAGCTGGGATTACAGGTGCCCGACACCACACCCGGCTAATTTTTTGTATTTTTAGTAGAGATGGGGTTTCACTAACATAGTCAGGCTAGTCTCAAACTCCTGACCCCATGATCCACCTGCCTCGACCTCCCAAATTGCTTGGATTACAGGTGTAAGCCACCATGCCCAGCTGCAACTTTTTTAGGAGGAATAAAATAGTCCTGATGCTGCCTTTCACAACCCCAGGGAGGAAGAGAGAGCAGAGGGATGAAGTCACAGAGGGAAGGGCCACCCTCCAACTGAAATTTGCCTTCTTTGTAACTAGAAAAAGGTGGAGGTGAAGTTTGGGGGTTTTTCTCCCCCCCCCCCTTTGCATACGGAGAAGCATGACTTTTGCAGAGCATTCTGACCTGGCTTCAGATTGAGGACAGGGTGACCAACTGTCCCAGTTTGCTTGGATATGAAACTTTGAGTGCAAGTTGATCACAGATGTGAAGGAGCAGATTTTCAGGCCCACCTGTGATTGCTGCTGGGCACACCAGCTGGGAACTCCAAAATTTTTGCTTTGCAACCCAAGATTTAAGCCACATCCACAAAGCTACGCAGGAGGCACTCTCAGTGCCCTAGGAGAGAGTTTTAAGGGGACTAGAGTTGGAGGCCAGCTCGGTGGCTCACACCTATAATCCCAACACTTTGGAAGGCTGAGGCAGGAGGATCATTTGAGGCCAGGAGTTTGAGACCAGCCTGGACAAAATGATGAGCCCTTGTCTGTACCAAAACAAACAAACAAACAAACAAAACACATCAAAAACTTAGGAGGGTGTGATGGTGTGCACCTCTAGTCCCAGGTACTTGGGAGGGTGAAGCAGAAAGATCTCTTGAGCCCAGGAGTTGAGGCTGCAGAGAGCTGTGATTGTGCCACTGCACTCCAGCATGGGAGACAGAGCAAGACCCCTTCTCAAAGAAAAGAAAAAGAGAGAGAGAGAGAGAGAGAGAGAGAAGGAATGAGAATTGAGAATTGGAGTTGGAAAGAAAGAGGAAATGAGGAAGCAGTCAAGTCCATTCCTGGTCCTTTTTGTGGAAGATCAGCCTTGCCCTTAAGACAAAGCAACATCCTTGGAGACCCTGGCAATGTGCTATTCTTTGTATTGCAGTCTCTAAAATGACGCTCTCACCAAAGACACACACAGTGCACTCCCCGAGAAGCTACACTGAGCACCTAGAGCCAGAGGAGTCCAAAGATATGCCTCTTCAGCACTCCTAAGGTGGATGATGCCCCAGGAAGGAGAATGGCAATGAAGAGGTAGGAGCAGCTTGGGAATTCAGAGTAGAAATTGCAAACAAATTTTACAGAGAAGCAGTGTGGGAGCAGTTTTGACTGACCCTCTAGGAAATCTCCGGGAGTGGGCAGTAGCTATTTTGTCCCAGTTGCAATTGAATTTGCCCAAGGTCACAGAGCTAGGAAGCCAGGAGTTGGGGGGCCAGCAGGGACTTCAGGCCACAGGCCATAGCATCTCTCAAAGGAAGAATGGCTTGGGGTTAAAGAACTACCCCAAACGTGGGGAAGTGGGCAGCAGGAAGGGCACTGACCTACAAGCTACAGGAGAGGGTGCCATGGAAAGGCCTGTGTGTCAGTTTCCTTCAACTGCCATAACAGAGTACCATAAATTGGCCAGGTGCAGTGGCTCATACCTGTAATCCCAGCACTTTGGGAGGCCGAGGCGGGCAGATCCCCTAAGGTCAGTTTGAGACAAGCCTGGCCAACATGGCAAACCCCCATCTCTACTAAAAATACAAAAAATTAGCCAGGTGTGGTGGTGTGTGCCTGTAATCCCCGCTACCCAGGAGGCTGATTCAGGAAAATTGCTGAAACCCTGGAGGTAGAGGCTGTAGTGAGCCAAGATAGCGCCACTGCTCTCTAGCCTGGGTGACAGAGCAAGACTCCATCTCAAGAAGAAAAAAAAAGTGCCATAAATCTAGTAGCTCACACAACAAAAATGTATTTTCTCACAGTTCTGGAAGTGCAAAGTCCAAAAGGAAGGGCCCTTCTCCCTCCACAGACTGTAGGGGAGGATGCTTCCTTTTCTCTTCCAGCTTCTGGAGGCGGCTCCTGGCATTCCTCGGCTTGTGGCCATATCGCTCCAATCCCTGCCTCCACCTTTACAGGGCTTTCTTCTCTTCTCCATGTATCTATCTTCTGTGTGTATCTTATGAGGACAATTGTCACTGGACTTAGAGCCCAACTGGATGGTCTGGGAGGATCTCATCTTAAGATGCTTAACTTGCTCATCTCTGCACTCTTTTTTATTTTTTCAAACGAGGGCACATTCACAGGTTCCAGGGATTGAGACAGGGGCATATCTTTCTGGAAGCCACCATTTCACCCATTACAGCCTGGGGACAAGGAGTGTTCACAAACCAGATAGCAAGTTGTCTGGATTTATTCCCAAGAAGGCCAACTCTGTTGAGCATGAATCTGACCAGCGTTCTGATTTACAATCACCTGCTCACCCCTCTACTCTGCCAGCAACCCTAAGACGGTTCATGTTCAGAGAGCCCTCTCACACTCTGTGGTGCCTTTCTCAACCTTCTCTGCTCTCTGAAAACCACTGCCCCTTACCTCGCTGTCACTCTCAGCAAATGACCTTTCTACTGCTTAGTAGAGAAAATGAAAGCCATCAGAGAAAAAAGCCCTCATATTCCCATCCCCAGCCCCCACTACTTTCCTGCCTTGGCCCTACCCTCTTCTTGGTCCCTCCATTTCCATAAGAAAAGAATTTTCTCCTCCAGCCCAGGTCAACTGACCACCTGGTTGAGTCCCCAGCCCTCTCATTTCCTGAGGCACCTCCCTGCAAATCTCCCTAGCTGTCTTCTCCGGCTTCAACATCTCCTGCTTTGGTGGAACCTGTTAAATGCAAACTCTGAATAAAGAGACCTCCTAAACAGGCTTTATATGAGCAACATGTCTGTTTATTCACCCGGGTGTGGGCAGGCTGAGTCTGAAAAGAGAGTCAGTAGAGGGCAGTGGGATAGGAGTTGGTTTTACAGGTTTGGGGTAAGCAGTGGAAAGTTACAGAAGTTACAGTTCAGGGCGTTTTTTGCAAGCTTGGGTGGGGGGTCATAGTGTTTGGAGTCACGAGGTTGGCCTATCAGTTGAGCAAGGCTGGTTACAAAGTCCAGCTGCCTTGTCAGTTGATGTGGAAATAAGGAACAATAGAAGAATGTCTGAAAGTTAATTAGGCACCACAGGAGTTGATCACTATTCACCTTTTGAGGTTTCCAGTTACTTCAGAATTTCTAGTTCCAGGAACTCATCTAGAGGTATACATGCAGGTCAGAGGTTACCATGGAGTCCATGGCATAGTCAGTCTGCCTAAAAGATCTTACAGAACTCTCCCTCATCATTTAAACACATGCATTTTCTTCCACTTTAAAATCAGAAAAAAAATGTAAATACTCTTCCTGTACCCCACTTCCACTTCCGGCAAGCACCTTCCTCTCCCATCCTTCCCAGGTGAGCTTCTCCTTGTATTATCTGCACTTCCTGCCTCTATTTCCTCCTTACCCACATAGCCCCCTCCACCTAAGTGGCTCACGTGCTTCCAGGCCACTAAATCCAAGGGTCTTTCCAGGTTTCATCTTCCCCAGCAGAACTGGCCAGTTATCCACCCTGCCTAACTGCAGTATTGGATGGCCTTAAATACTGTGACTCCACATTCTCCTGGTTTTCTTCCCACTTCTTTGGCTACATCTTCTCAGGCTTTTGTTCATAAGTGGAACAAAGGGGGCATGTAAACATTAGAGTCGGGATCCCTCCTTTTTCACTCTAGTTCTTTCTAGGCAGTCTCCCCACTGGGGGCTCAAACTGCAGTCTGTGTGACCACGACCCACAAATGCCAATCTCCACCTTCAGATCAGGTATCCAACAACCTAGCCCATACCTGATGGATATTTTAAAGGAAGCTTATCCTCAAAATATCCTAAACAAAGTTCAAGATCATTTCTCCCTCAAACCTGGGCCCTTTCCATCTTTCCCCATTCCTGTGGACCAAACTACCAACCAACTAGCCAGCCAGGAAAGTCATCACCACAACCTCCCTCTCACTCCCCTTGGATCAGATTCAAAATGATCTTGCCATTGCAGGAAAGCCTCATTCCCTTTTTCTTTATTTTGAAGAGTAGAAATGATGCTATGTGTATCTTGAGGCTTAAGAAGTCCAGTAGAGGATAGAGTCTGAATTTTTAATAAAATGTAATAAAATTTCACCTTTCCATGATTAGGACTCTTTTAGGGCCATTATCCAAAGACCTATCTTGGTTTACCTAGTGGCTGGAAACCCCAGGATTTGTGATATTTCTTGGATCTTGATTTCACAGAAGAGACAATTCATGAAAAACCCTTAAATCACTGTCAGACTCAGAACGCCTGCCATCCTTTCAGGTATAACCAAGTGACTTACAATCTCTGTAAGTAAAACCACGTAGCGGTTACAAAATTTGAAAAAGGAGTTTTGCAGGGGGTGAGAAAATGACAAAGAAATACATTAAACAGAATTCCCAAGGAAGAATACAACTTAAAAATTGTGATTTAAATAGATCTGAAAATGTAGGCATCATTGTCATAGGTTTTTAAAAAAATCTACCTGAAAAAGTGTCACTAGAGAGAAGAGCAAGAAGAAGATATGATCGAGCCTGATTGTGGGTGGATACAGAACAATGTCTACGTCAGCTTAATTCTAAGTGGAATAATAAAGTAGAATTTACACTTCGAATTTTGTGTCTCATGCATTACACATAGTAAAGAAATATTGGTCAACTTTTTCCAAGTAATGCTAATAGTCCACTTCTGTGCAACGGTCTTCTTTATTGGGTCTATTGATTAAGTGGCTCCGGTCTGAAGACTTGGCTCGCTCTCTAAGCTGCAAAGGAAAAACTCTCTGTTCTATCTGGATGCAAGTGCTGAGTTCCGTAGTTTGTCGATTAAAGAATTTCAAAGAAAATAAGAATTTGGGTGTTTTGCCAAGGTTTTGTTGTGTGTTTTGTTTTACAAGCACTGGTATATCTCTCTTGGAATTTTTTCAGGATTATGTTCTCTCTCCAACAGAGAAATAGCCACAATGCAGGTATCACCTCCAAAGGACAATCTAGGACTCCTTCACCTCAAGATTCTTTCGTTTTAAAAGGGAAGTGGTATGGAGTAGTAAGTCTGGGATACTTATTTTCAAATTTCATTTTCACCCTTTACTAGCCACGTGACGTTGGGCAAGTTACCGCCTCTCTGAATTTTCACTTTTACGTCTGTGAAGCGGTAATGATCAACCTATATTATAGGTTTATTGTTAGGATTACATGGCATCAACAAAAAGTACTTGACATAGTGTCAATATTCAAGAAAACTTAGTTTCCTTTTATTTTACTTTGATTATAGCATTTGAACTTTAATGATCATCCTTTTGGTAATCTTTTTTTTTTTTTTTTGAGATGGATTTCACTATGTTGCCTAGGCTGATCTTGAACTCCTGGGCTCAAGAGATCTTCCCAAGTTAGTCTCCTGAGTAGCTGGGATTGCAGTCATACACCACCACTCCCAGCTTTCTGGATACAGTGTACTTAAACATTTTAAGCACGCCATTGATAATTTGCTAGAAAATGCCCATCATGAAAGAATCGTTACAAGTTCTATCATGTGTATGAAACGTTTGCACGTTCATGCCACTTCACAGCTGTAGCACACCTCTTCCTTGAAGCCCCATGGGTTTTCTATAACCTCTGCCTGCTTCATAGTTGAGTTCACAGAGGCACAAAGTAACCCATAAAGGGCTCACTACCATTAACAACAGAAGAGCCACCATGTGGCTAAGCACTCCAATGAGCCAAACTCCTTTGCCAGAATATCCACACACCAGCCCTAAGGCTGAGCCAATAAAATCCAGGTGAATGCAACACTAGATCCCAAAGATGGTTTTTAAGCAATAAGAGTGGCCTGTCTTCATTGTTTGACCATTATTTATTTTGGTCCTACTATGGCTCAAGAGCTGCAATGAATAAAGAAGGTGTGTTTCATATCCTCATAGAGCTTATATCTTAGGGGGGACAGATACGAAGGAACTAGTTATACAATCAATTTTTACTGGATTTTTATGCAATCATGGTTGTGTAGGAGAAGGATTAGAATGATGAGCACAGAACAGGGAGATTTGACATGGTCTGGAAGGTCTGCAGGTGCTGCCACCGGGGAACCAATGTCTAACATAAATGCTAAACGATGAGTAGGTACCAATTAGATGAAGCATGTATGCATTCCATGGTGTGGCTGGAGCCCCATGGGGTTCTAGAAGAAGCTGGCAAGGGAGTCCAGGCCACACAGTGCAGGACCTAGTTAAGGATATGCATGCCTCTGTCCCAAGAGCTAGGGGCCCACAGTGAGTTGATGCATCTGACTATGCCTGTCATGGGAACTGCAACTTGCTCCCCTCCCCCATAGAGAACATTCTGGTAAGCTCAACGTTATTTTAGTAAATGGCTGCCCTGCTTAGATGACTCACCAATCAAAAAATTCCGTTTCTTTCATCTGTAAGTGTAAGCCTGAAGTTAAACCTGCTTCTCAGATGTGTTTACTGTCCAGTGGGTGACACCCTAGATGTCATGCCAGGCTGGCTGTGGAGAGCTGCTGGCTCATTAGGATACCAGGAGAGCTTCTAAAACTCAGACACCCAGACCTCAACCTAGATCAATTAAATCACACTCCTGGGGGAGTGGGATCGGATATCATTCTATTTCCTAAACTCCTTAGGGGACTCCAATGTGCAGCCAAGTTTGGGAAGCTGTGAACCAAGATTCTCTTTGCCATGTCTCTCCTTCCTCCAAGCAGGAGGAAGCAGTGAGTAGCAGTGACCATCCATGAAACAGATTCGGGAGACTGTCCAAATACCATCTGCACACGAAGGAGCATCTACAAAACACCCGAGGGACCTAGAAACCGACAGACCCATCCCGTCTCTCCTTCCTCCGAGGGCGTTTCCAATAGGACAAGCTGGACCCAGGCGGATTCTCACCCCCACCACCCCAACTCCAGGCTTGGGTCCATCTGCCAGGCAGGGCAGGCTGCCGATGGTGACGGGTTGCGCGCTCCGCATCAGACAGCCGCGCGCCCTCAGCGACCCGGTCCCTGCACCCAGGGGCCCGCAGGTCCTGGCTCCCGGCTTCTGCACCTCCCACCCCTGGACATCTGGCTGAGCCACGCCTCCCTCTCCCCGCAGCCTCCACCCGCCCCGCCTCTCCTCCCCACCCTTCTCTTGTTTGGGGCGGTAAGGTCAGAAGCGTTCAACAATTCAACGTGGGAAGTCTCTCGGAGGAAGTGCCCGGTCATAAATTTCACCCAACAAGAGGCTCCCATCAAGCTCGGGCTTGTTAGGAAACCTCCCAGCCGCTAAGCGAGGGTTAGGCAGCTCCAGGGCGGGTGGGCTCTGGGGCAGCCAGGGAGCCAGGGAGCCAGGGTGAGCGCGTTGGGCTGCGGGTGCTGAGGGTCGTTGGAATTCAGGTGTTTAGAACCTTGCATGTGTGGCTGTCGCGCTACTTCTCTGGTATTGCCTGGCTGGATCGCAATCCTTAGATGTGTCCAAACGGTCCTTATGTATCTAAGACACACACCCAAGCACATTTGGGAGAGGAAGGTGGTCAGTTTCTCTTTACATTGCAGCGGCAAGTTAAACCCCGTCTGGGGTTTCATTAATCCTGAAGTTAATGAACAGAAACATGTGAATAAGTTAAGGCTGTGTTGAATGCCCCGTTCCATAGGACCTTGCCATCTGAATGTAATGATGGTTCCCAGAAAAAACAAACAGGCAAGAGGTTAAAGAACAGGGTTCTAGGCCCAGGCCTTGCTGTGTGACCCTGGGTGAGTCACTTTATATCTCTGAGCCCCATTCCTGGAGTGGAGTGAGGGAGTTGGAGGGTCGGTGGGCATGGGGCAGCTCTAAGCATCCCCAGCCTCTGGTCTTTGCCCCTTCTCCCTCTCCCTGCACCACCAACAAGGTGAAAGAAGGGTCTGATCGAATTCAGCCTTTGTCCTGCTGCCATTTGTTATGGGAAATCTTTCCAGGGACTGGCACTCTGATTTGGTTGGAAAGCCAAGGGTATTGAGCCCATATCAATAGAAGGAAGGTTTGTAAACCCAGACTATACCTGCCCTGTGCAGTGCCCAACAGAGGGGAGACAGTTTGGGGACTATTTAGTTGTGGAACTTTTATTGCAATAAATAAAGCAATGCTGGAGGCCTGAAAGAGGTTCAAGACTAACAGGAGAGACAATAACTATTGTTACTCTGCTGCAGGCAGGGTTCTAAGTCCTGTGCATAAATTAACCCACTTAAGCCTCCCAACAGCTCCCTGAGGTTGGATACTATTATTAGCCCAGTTTTACAGATGGGTAAACTGAGGCACAGGGGGTAAATAATTTGCCTAAGATCATACGGCAGGTCAGAGGTAGAGAGGAGACTTGAACCCCTGAAAGCACAAAGAGCGGCCCTGGGCCCTTGGCAAAGATGACGCTTCCTGTCCTGGGGACAGAGGAAGACAAGGCCAGGCATCCCAGAGGGCAGGAATCCCAGAGCAAAGGCCAGGAGTGAGACCAAAGGCAGGGTAAGGGGCCCAGCTGGCTGGCACGCCCGCCCCAAGGATCAGATGCTTCTCTGAGGCCTTATGTCTACATAAACCTCTCGGCTCAGATTTTCCATTGGGCCACAGAAGAGCCATTTTGGGACAGCACAGAGACCTCAGAGGAATGAGCTCAACTGAGTGGCTGTAGTTTGCAAAAGATGCCCACCAGACAAGCTTCACCCTGCAGACCAAAAAGAAAAATCCCTCTGGAGCCTGAATTATTTGGCAAAAAAGATAAACATATAAGCTGGTCCCAGCTCTTAGAGAACCTTAATGGGACATGTGGATCATTTTCTGTAGATAATAAGGAACCCTTAAAAGAATACACCATTCTTTTTACTGCTTTTGAATTGGGATGGCTTTTGCCTGCAGTATCTGTACGTTTACGGCAGAATGATTATTTTGAGATGAACTGTCTGGATAACTGTCAGATAGGACCTGCAGACTGCATTTCACCACCTATGTTCTCTGCTTTATGCATGTGTGGCACATATTCCAACCAGTTGGCAGTAAACTTTGGCATTTTTCAAGCCTCTCAGAGGACCGACCCACTTTCTGTACAGTGTCAGAAGCTCAAGAGAGAAGCCAGAAGAAATAGACACAGTAGCCGCAGCCTTCGGTGCACATCTGCAAAGAATGCATGCCTGTTGCCACTATTGCATTCTGCCCGCGGCTCTATTCATTCTTCTTCCATGCCAAACTTCTGCCAAATCCCCTCACTTGTCTGCCGATCGTTTCCGCACTGGCTAATGTCTTTCCAGCTTACCTAGCCAAAGTGGTTAATATTCTCCCTGAGTGACAGAGCAAACAAAAGCTGATCTAGAGCAAACAAATAGGGACTTCTGATAATTGAACCACTTTCTAATCTTTCATTGAAAACATCTCCACACCAAAGAACACCTGCAATAGACACCAAGCACAGATGCTCCTTCATCAATGGCTCCTTGCATCGAAAAGGGCTTGGAAAGATAGGACCCCTAACTACCCCCTCAGAAAAACGTTGGTGTTTCAGCTCATCTGGGATTGGAGAGCACACTTCTTCCTGATGTGTATAACTCAAAGGTCTTCAACCTGCAAACTTCGGGATAGCTGCTTCCCTGCAAAATTAGACAACTGCGAGGGGACTTGAGTCTGTGTCTCCTGAGCCAGAATGTGGGGTGATGCATTTGTAAGTGTGGGATGTTTTCTGCATAGCATAATTGTACATGATGACTTCCTACAGACACACCACACACACACACACACACACACACACACACACACACACAGAGAGACCAAGGGAGGATAATTTGGGATAAAAACGTCACAATCTCATGCAAACTGGTGCTGATCCAATTCTTCCCCACATGAAATGTGATGTTTCTGAATTCCTTCTGGCTACCACTGAAAGCCTCCCCTTTTCCCCGTGACTGCAGGAGGCTGAGATGTGATGGGGGTGGGGCACAGAGGGCTGGGCGCTAAGCTCCCTCCTGGCTTCACATAAAGGAAGCAAAATCAAAACCCAAGCCTGAAAAAAAAAAAGAAAAAGAAAAGAAAACTAAATTTAATTGGCTAGGAAACAGGATTCCTGGGGCCTCTGCTTTCCCAGCTTCCAGAGAAGGATTTAAGCTGGGACACTTCCCCGCCCTCAGGACAAAAAGAAAAAAAAAGGATTAAATTCGGGTTGGGTCTGGCCAGTACAAATTGCATGCAGAGAATACAGTTGCTTTGCATATTGCATGTGCTTTCGTGGAGAGGGAAAAGGGGGGAAGAGGGAGGGCAGGGACACTAAACAGGGGAAAAAACTAAAAACAACTTGCTGTTTTCATATGGTCAGATAGAACTGTTTTGTCTCCGTAACTGTGCAGAATGTCAATGGTAGGCACTGTGTCGTGACAAGATTTTTTTTTTAAGTTAAACTAAGCTCACACCCGAGCTGTGGCCCCCTGAGGTACTGCAGCTTTAATTGTGTTCTGTATGATCTACAGAACAATATGTCTTGATAAATTTGAATGGCAACCCAGCGGATGGTTCCCCTTGGCATTGCTGCAAAGCCAGGCCTGGCTTTAGTGAACCCGTTCAGGAATGTGGGTTAATTCGCCGACCCTTTTTACCCCCACAGCTCTGTTTTTGTGAGGTTGGCAGAAACTGACACGTTTTCTTTTGCTTAATTAAGTTGTTCAGTAGAAGGCTGGTCAAACAGTTGCATCTACGTGGGGAGTCTGGAGATGCACAGAAAGCCGTGGGCGTTTCCAACATAAAAAGGGGGATTCTGTTATTGTTTGGGTGTAGACGGGTCATTTTTTCAAAGTTACTGCTGCCTGAGTGACCACAACCCTGTGCGCAGCCCTGAAAGGACATTAAAGCTGCTTAAATACAACTACCTTGGGTTTATTTTTTAAAAGAGAGCGAGGGAGAGACAGAAAGAGGGAAAGAACAAGCAGGAGAGAAACGAAGCGGTCTCATTTATGTAGCATTTTCTTTCCGGCCCTTTTTTTTTTTTTTTTTTTAAGGGAAAGAGTGAGCTCATTTACATAAGAGATGCCCATACATTATGAATTACAGCTAGTATGACCAAGCTCTCTTTCCAATCAGTAAAACAAAACTGGTACCGTACCCATAGAAATTGCACTGGCCTTCTGAACAGAGGAGTGGGATCTAATCACCCTACCCAGACACTGGGGTTAGGAAAATGTCTAAAATCCCTGTTGATGAAATTCCCGCCTTCGTTCCTTGCTGATGTTATGACAACCACAAACAGTATCAGTCTCATGGATTCTCAAAGGAACTGAGGACCCGATTGGAGGCCTCCCCCATCACGTCCCTGGCCCTTTTTGAAGCCTCCTATATTTCTAATTCAAATTGCCTTTATCATTGATATGCAGATCCCCCTGGATTTTCTGTGGCTACTTGGTCCCAGCAAGAGTTTTTCTTATTGCATGTACTTCGTGATATATTTAAGAGGGTGCATGTGGAGGAGGCCCTGGAACCTGGGCTTTGGGGTCCTAGTGCTAACAATGAATGGCCTTGGTCTACTGTGTGCCCTGAGTTGTTCCTGTTGATGCCACTGTGCCTCAGTTTATCCCCAACAGCAGATGCTCAATGTGGGTACTTAGCAAGCATCTAATATATACATTTCTGAGTTTAAGCTGCCCTCTGTCTCCCTCTGCAATAAAGCAATAATTGGAAACCCCACTGATTCCACAAGCACCTGACATCAGTTTTTTTTTTGTTTTATTTTTTTGAAAGAGGGTCTCACTCTGCCACCCAGGCTGGAGTGCAATGGCATGATCATGGCCCACTGCAGCCTCAATCTCCTGGACTCAAGCCAACCTCCCGCCTCAGCCTCCCTATAGCTGAGACTACAAGCATTCACCGCCACACTATCATTGTGCTGATAATCCACACCATGATTTTCAGCAGTTATGAAGCCTGGGTACCCACTCGTGAGGCATCAGGCTTGCAGAGCTGCTCAAGGTATGTTTGTACATACTTGGTCTTGCAGAGAGCCATTATGCCTGCTTGGAATCCATGAACTCCAATTTTCTGCCAGGTCCCAGAACAGCAGCTTTTGGAAAGTGCAGAGATCAGCCTCTTCCTTCTAGAGAGAGAAACAACTGGATGGTCAAACATTTCAAGAGATTTCACTGTGATTTTTCACTTCTCTTAATAGACAAGAAAGAGTAGGCAATTATTTGATTGATGTAAGTTGCATGAATGGCAAAATGATTCTTAGGCCAAAGAACAATCCATTTTGGAGTATGAATGACTTGGATCAGCAGTCTACACTGACATCAGTTTTTTGTTTTTCGCTTTTTTTTTAAACAGGGTCTCACTCTGTCACCCAGGCTGGAGTGCAATGGCATGATCATGGCTCACTGCAGCCTCAATCTCCTGGACTCAAGCTATCCTCCCACCTCAACTTCCCTAGTAGCTGGGACTACAGGCATTTATTACTATACTTGGCTAATTTTTTTAATTCTTGTAGAGATGGGGTCTTGCTAAATGGTTGCCCAGGTTGGTCTTGAACTCCTAGGCTCAATTGATCCTCCTACCTTGGCCTCCCAAAATGCTGGGATTACAGGCCACCGTGCCCAGCCTGGTTTTCCATTACAAGCAATACCTGCTTACTCCTCAGACTTTGCCAGAGTTGGCTACAGATCTACATTCAAGACACCATGCTCCTATATTTAGATTGTGTATATTCAGGTTCCCAAAAATACACAAGAAGTTGCCCAGATTTCAAGGTGCTTCAAATCTGTAAGGAGAGAGGACGGGGAGATTTAGAAGGCCTGTTTTGCACAACCGTTCCCACATGACTTGTTATTCTGAAGAACCAAAGCCCGGCTGCACAAAAAAACTGCAAAATGGGCCGGGCGCGGAAGCTCACACCTGTAATCTCAGAACTTTGGGAGGCCGAGGCAGGTGGATCACGAGGTCAGGAGATTGAAACCATCCTGGCCAACATGGTGAAACCCCATCTCTACTAAAAATACAAAAATTAGCCTAGTGTTGTGGCACATGCTTGTAATTTCAACTACTCTCCTGAGTAGTTGCCTCTCCGAGGCAGGAGAATCGTTTGAACCAGGGAGTCGGTGGTGGCAGTAAGCTGAGATCACGCCATTGCACTCCAGTCTGGCGACAAAGGGAGACTCCATCTCAAAAAAAAAAATTGCAAAATGCTTCCCCCAATTCTGGTGCTCCGTGTTTAAGGACCACACGGGACACTGGTCTGCAGTGTCCCTACCTTACTTCTCCCTCTTTGATGGCTCGAGGAAGTCCCCAGAATCTGGGTCTTGTCCACTGGTCTTCACGGTCTTGGAGCTACGATACTTAGGTCACCTGCCCTACTTTCAAAAAGGCCAAACTCAAAACTATGCACAAGTCTCACACACAACTTTTAAACCACAGCTAACTGGCTGGTCCCAGCACCTCTTCAAGAGTGAAGTTGTGGGAAGCTAGTGAAGGCCTGAGCATATGGGAGCCGAGATGGCCGGGCGGCAAGTGGCTGCCCGAGTCACGCCACCTGGCCGTCTTCCCACAATCTGGAGGGGGCGTGTGTGGCTGGCAGTTCCATTCCCGCTTGAGGTGGCGGGCCCTCTCCCCCTTCCCAATCCCCTGACAGCCCGGACAGATTGTCCTTTGGCTTTTGAAAATCCAGGACATATTATTCCTCAAAGTCGCCAAGTTCCAGCTGCTAGAGGGAGCCGGCCTTTTGCTCTGTTACCCCACCATCAAGCCTCCATCTTTCCACCCATGGAAACAGAAGGCCTTCCTCCATGCGGGCAAGCCCACAAGAGTTCGGATGCTGCCGCTCGGGTCCTGCAGACAGAGGGGAGGATTCACAAGGGCTGGCCGGGAGCCATCCCACTAGCCCTGGCACTTACAGCTCCACATGGAGCTCTGCGGCTCTTCAGGACAAAGAGGAGTGTTTTTATCAGCCCAACGTTCTGCTGACAAACGCATAATAAACTGACAGAAAGCGACCAAGCAGCATTTCAAAACCCCCAGTTACAGGGGAGGCCAAGCCTGAGTGGAGATGGTCACTTTCTGCAGGTGTTCGGCCAGTGTCCCTGCATTTGCATGCATTTGCATATACTGTCAAACAGTTGGCTGACAGAAAGTCTGAGGAGGTCTGGACACAGCCCAAACCTGTCAGTGGCTTTCTCCTTGCCAGTCAAGGTTGGCTCTGGCTGCAATTAAGGCAGGAAACGAATACTTCTGACATTGCAATATACCCAGCCACAGCTGGGCAAAGTTAAATGGAAAAGCGGGCTTTATTTAGAGGAACAAGATGCACGCTGGAAAAAAAAAAGATGGGGAAGGCCAAGAGTGTTAAATGCTCAGAAAGTGACACTCTACACTCATTCTGCAAAAAGGAAACAAATATTTTGTGGTCCTTCGGGTTGCTGTGCTGTGGTGTTATTTGTTGTTGTTTTTGTTGCTTGCGGTGAGTGAGCAGATTCCCCCACTGAGGGAGGCCGATTCAGCATGCGAGAGGCGCTTGCCAGACACTACACCCCTTTTATCTTGAGAGGACCATCTCAGGAAGCAGGGAGGAAGCGCATCCCCAAACTGCATTTCCGTGGCACACGTGCTACCCCAGAAGGCTCCACTGTTCTGTTCAGGGTTGGCAAATAGGTAGCCACGGCTTGAAGGGGGTGAGAAAATTGGAGGGGGCCAAACACAAGCATCATGTTGTCCCCTCACCGCCCCGCGCGAGGGTTACTGCTCATATTAGCATATGGATTGCCATGGGAAAGAAACAAAATCAGAGCCTTCACTACTGTAAGAGTGAATGGCCTTGAGAGATGGAGGGGCAGGGAAGGAAGAAAGCTGGAGATAAAGGTGGTTGTTGTTCTTGTTTTTAAGAACACATGAGATTTATATTTTTGGAGGCCTGCGTCCTTCTGAGATGTTGTTTTACAGATTCTTTAAGCGAGACCTAACAATTTATTAAATACTTCATCTCTAAACAGTGGTGGGCACTAGAGTTTCATGAGCAGCAAACAATAGATTCTGTTTATTCGCCAACAATACAGACACTGTTTAGCTCCGGACTGCAAGTGGCTAAGCCATCTGGCTCATATCTCCACAGTAAAACATTGTCCGTGACACAAAAAATGACTACATCCCCAGGACAAACTAGTGTGACCTCTAAATAAAGCCTTCCTCTGAAGCTATGATATCACACTGCACAGGGGACACCAGCACAATTGAATCTGGTCACCAAAAGCCCAAGTGAGATAGGACTATGTAAATGGAATTTTATAGGAGACTTTTTGTCCTCCGTGGCAAACCATCCAGATCCGTCCACAGCACTGAAACATCTTTTTCATTCACCCCTGGGACAACAGTGCGGTTCTATTTGGTGATTGGCAGTCCTCTTTCTCCCTCACCCTACCCAGGAAGCACACGTCCGTGTTCCCGAGCGAGGCAGCACCTGCAGCCTTTGCTTCCAACAACTTTTCACTGATGGGGGCCCCACCTGCACCAGTCTTTTTGCTCATATTTCGGAAACAAGCGGTCCTTTCTCCTCCCTGCCAGGGAGAAGGCCCAAGTTTGCCAGCTTCTTCACAAATAGCCAAACAAGTCACTCTCAGCCTTGTGCCACCTGAATGCCTGCTTCACGAGGCAAACAAGTACACACACACACACACACACACACACACACAGACATACACACACAGACATACACACACTCCAGCTCCCTGTCCAAGAAAGGGGCCGTTTCAATGGAAGAAGTGTCATTCTCCGGAAAAGACCCAATTCAGTCTCCTCGACCAAGGCATTTGTGTGGCTGTTTGGTGGGAAAATTTCATTACAGAAATTGAGACACGATGAAGAACGGACCAAAAAGCTGGCTCAGCTTAAGCCTTCCACCTGTTCCAATTCCTGTTTGATTTGGTTTGTTTTGCAGAGCAAGGAGCCCTGACCCACCCCTATGCATAAAACATTTTGCACACAAGATGCTTCATGTAATATCTCTCTGTGATTTCCCCGTGCAAGCAAGCAAGGAGGTATTGGGCCATTTTGCAGCCGGAGCCACCTGAGATGTGACACACGCAGCACCTTGTTGGAGATGGACAGGGCAGGGTGAATTCCTGCATGATCTTTTGCCAGCCCTTTCATCTCACACACACTACTTAACTGCTCAGCGCCCATCCTCAGGTGTAAAAAAGGGATAACATTTTCTTATTCGAAGGAACTATACTTGAAAAATAGATCAGAAATGCTTATCATGATGCCTTTATATAGTGAGGGTTTAATAAATGGCAGCTCTTACAATAATGATAACAGATAATGGTAACATTGCTTCTGTGACTCCTGGAATTTCAGTGGGAAAACAGCTTCCAAGATATCAGTCACTCATTTAAATAAACACTGACCCTTGATAATAGTAACATTTACTGGCCCAGCGCAGTGACTAACGCCTATAATCCCAGCACTTTGGGAGGCCGAAGCTGGTGGATCACTTGAGGTCAGCAGTTCAAGACCAGCCTGGCCAACATGGTGAAACCCTGTCTGTACTAAAAATACAAAAAGTAGCCGGGTGTAGTGGCGCGTGCCTGTAATCCCAGCTACTCAGGAGGCTGAGCAGGAGAATCACTTGAATCCAGGAGGCAGGGATTGCATTGCACTGAGATTGAGCAGCTGTACTCCAGCCTGGGTGACAGAGTAAGACTGTCTCAAAAAAAAAAAGTAACATTTATTAATTTATTCTCATCATTACCATTTAGCATTCGCCCTTGCCAAATTATTTGACAAAGTTGGATTAGAAACTACACTGCTGGTGGGCTTATCCTGTATCCTATTTCTGAGGTAAAGCTTTCTTCATGAGGCATGAAAATGGCCAAAATTGTATATTGTTATTTCTGTAGCAGTCATAGTCATTTGTTTTTAAAAATGAGAATGCACAGTTGCTGTATCTTAAGTATAAAGTCATAGGGATGGCTTGAGATCTTAAAATGATTCCTTTCCCTTTACTTCAGTTTCAATCAATCCCAAGATTTTAATTGCTTGCAATTAATTTAGGAGTAATCTTTACATTTACAACTGGTGGGTTTCTAGACATGAAGCTGTTTGGTTGAAATGAGGAAAGCTGATTTTTCCGTTAGTTAAGAGAACGCAAACTGGACCCAGAGCCTAGGAAACAACTCTTTGTAAAAATAATCACAAATGCTGGCTGGGCATGGTGGCTCACATCTGTAATCCCAGCATTTTGGGAGGCCAAGGTGGGCAGATCACTTGAGGTCAGGAGCTCGAGACCAGCCTAGCCAACATGGTGAAACCCCATCTCTCCTAAAAATACTACTTGGTGGTGCCTGCCTGTAATCCCAGATACTCAGGAGGCTGAGGCAGGAGAATCACTTGTACTGGGAGGCAGAGGTTACAGCCAGCCGAGATCACACCACTGCCCTCCAGCATGGGTGACAGAAAGAGACTCTGTCTCAAAAAAAAGAAAAAAAATTACAAATGCCATATTTAACCAACTGTAAACTGAGTTACAGGTTCTTGGCAGTCCAAACTTTGTGATAGGTATGGAAATCAATTTAGCAGAACATAACAAAATTGCTTCAGTTACCACCTATATAACTTCTCCGGACATTTTCAGCAGAAATTAAAGTATTCCCAGAATATCTAAAAAAAAAAAGCTAATGGAAATTTCCATATGAAAAACCTTCTGGACTTTATATCTTTGGAAGAATGCAAAATACTCACTGTTTACTCACAAATCTCCACCACTGTTCTGTTAGGTTGTTTTATTTTAGTTTTGCCTTAATGCTTCAGTGTGAAGCTGTTGCACATATTGTATAATTTCCATGAATCCTGGTTAATTTCAGCAGGAAAACTGCTCCCAGGGTAACAGTCAGCCATGGAAACAAGTGCTGCCCTGGGATTCTGGGACCTATAAGAAGTCCTGCTAAGGACATACACAAATCCAATTAAACTTAGAAATACACATTTGGGATGGGAGGGGCCAGGGTCAGATCTTCTCATATATTGTTGGCAGCAATGCAGGTTAGAATCACCTTAGTAGAGAGTAATTTGATAGTCTCTACCAACATGTAAAATGTTCCCTCTGATCCAGGAATTCTATTCTAGAATTCTCTTTCATTCTCAGTAGACCCATATTCTATGGAGCTCTTCCTTCAAAGCATGCAAGAACATATGTACAAGGGGATTGATTGTAATATTATTTGCAAAAGTGAAACATGATGATAACCTAAATGTCCATTAATAGGGCACTGTTTGAATAATTTACGGTGCGTCGGTTAAAAAGAATGACAGGGAGCCATATGTATAACAGTCTCTATAACTACATCTATATATGTCTCCATATAAAATTATCTAGAAGAGACTGGGTGCAGTGGCTCACACCTACAATCACAACACTTTGGGAGGCCAAGGTGGTCGGATCGCTGGAGCCCAGGAGTTCCAGACCAGCCCAGGCAACATGGCAAAACTCTGTCTCTACAAAAAAATACAAAAATTAGCCAGGCACAGTGGAGTGTGCCTGTAGTCCCAGCTACTTGGGAGGCTGAGGTGGAAGGATCACCTGAGCCCAGGAGGTCGAGGCTGCAGTGAGCCATGATCATGCCATGATCATGCCACCGCACTCAAGCCTAGGTGAGGGAGTGAGAACCTGTGTCCAAAAAATAAAACTAAAAAGAGAATTATCTAGAAGAATGCATGCCATGCCATCCAGAAGATGAAAAGAGGAGGGTTTCGTTTTTACAGAATGCCCTTTGGTGGTATTTGCATTTTTTAAAACCAAAAAGTTACAATTCTTGTGGACTGTAAAGTATCACAAATAAAAAAAAATACATTCCCGGTCACTGTTCGCTCTCAGGCTGCTGACATTCTTTGGCATAGGGGACATGAACTTTTCAAGGGAGAAGGAAGGAAGAGCTGGCCAGCAAAACTTCCTGGAAGCCCACTGTGAGAAGGGGTTGACGCCAAAGACTGAGGGAGTTACAGCCAACGAGAAGAACTAATCCGTTTCCCTAAAGGACTTACCATGGCATAAGAAATCTGTGTCTAAAATAAATATAACATGGAAGTGCTACGTGATTTGGCTTACTCCATCCGTGAGATTTTAATGGTTTGTGATTTGTTGGTTCGGCAACAGTACAAGCCCTCTAAGGTAGTGCTCAAGAGCTGAGCTCTGGGGTTAGATTATGGCCAGCTCCATACTTACTGGCTGGGGAACTTTGCTACTAAGCATCTCTGGGCTTCACTTTCCTTCTCTGTAAAATCCTTGGATTATCTACCTCACAGCGCTGGCATAAAACACTTAACACAGAGCCTGGTGTCTACTGCATACGCAGCACTATGAATCTAGCTATTGTTTTGTTATTGTGGCTATAATATTTACTATATTATTATTATATAACTAATTTATTTATCTATCCACTGCCCTTCACACAGAAGGGACAGCACGGGGTAGTCTGCATTTCTGAGGATTCAGGGACCCACCCAGGTAGGTTTTGAGTTACTCTCGCAACAATGGGATTTGTGCTTCAGCCGCAATTTGCGCACACTCCTAGGCCCACATCCCTGATCTGCATTTTCAACGATAGACTGGGGCAGGGATCTATGGCTATGGAACAAAGGCATGTTCGCTTGTAAATGCTGAGGCAGAACCAGGCAGTTGTTTAAACAAGAGGGCATTAAATCTACAAAAAATCCCCGCCATGCCCAGAGGCAGCTCGCAGGTGACCCTGGCCCGTGGCATGGCGTCTCCTGCCAAGGACACAGGGCTCCCCTCCACGGGGCAGTCTGTGGCAAAGCTGGAGATCGCTTCAGTGTTGAGGCACCCCTGCCTCCCCCGCTGCCTTCACCTGATAGTGTTTCTATTTCTTCCTGGGTTCCCCTTCCGTCCTCCTGGCTCCACCCCTGCAATTCGCACATGGCCCTCACGGGCCACCGTACCCTACACACTACACCGCCTTCTTGCAGGATCACCTGCCTTCACTTGACTGAGTCTCTCACTCTTCCAATTGCAATCCCCACAGGAAGAATTTAGAGGGTCCCACTTATCTTTTCCAGTTAGAAAAACCAGTCAAAAATTATCAACAGGTGGTAGAGACAGTGGCCATTTAAGCCTATGATGGGGCTGTGGGTGGGCTGACCATGACTGACACCTCTAACAACCAATGAGACCAAGAAAGAGACTCTTCTGGCTTCCAATTGGTCATTACTGCTTTCAAAGGCCCTGAACTGACCAGAGGCTGTCCTCCCACCTCGCATGTGCAGAGGGCCTCTGGGGCCAGCGGAAAGTTGGGCTCTATTTTCTGCGACTAAAATATAATTGTATTTGTCTGTGATCTAGAAAGCACATGACTTTTTTCCCAGAGCTATTTTAGTATCAGCTCTAAGTCATAGCAACGATGACCCAAGTCATTTCTGTTTGTCTTGTTTTATTAATACCAATGCTTTACCTACATACAGTCTCTTACCTTTGACAAATTACTTTCACACATGCTAATTTGGATAATATACAAAAGGAAGCGCATCTTATTCTCGCCTTTCCATAGAGAAAGAGAATGAAGCTCAGAGAGGTTGAGTAAGCTGCTCAAGGTCACAGAGCTAGAAAAGTGAGACCCAGATTAGAATCTAGCTTTTTGGACTCTTAAGCCAGCCTTCCTTCCATGTTTTTGAATGTTTTATGGGGTATTCAGAAAAAAAATATTTCCCAAATAAATGAGATCTCCCTTTCCCCCTTCTCTCATCATGTTTTCCATTTTGGAAACCTTTACAGTTTAAGGGTCAAGAGAGTAAAGTGTTTTTTTAAAAAAGAAACTTTCTGCAAGTGCAGAAGTAAAATTTATTAATAAACAGGACATGATTGAGGACAGATATATGGATCCACTGATGAAACAATAACTTATAAGATGGGCCTGGCAGGAAGTAAAAGTGTCCCACACAAATTCTCGCTGTTGAAGGAATGCCCGGTCATTACAGCAGAGAGGATTATAAACACAGACTTTGTGCCTCGTGCTGAATGTCCAGCCGCACGCAGAGTTAGTACCCCATGGACAGAGCCTCTTGCCCCTCCCCAGCCTGTGTGCAACAGTAAGGGCTGTGTCTCTGAGCAGAGATGTATGACCCAAAAGGATAAGCTGCCTTCGGACTCTGTCCTCCTCTGGGGTATCAGAACCAGGTAGAAACTCTCCTGCACCTTGAATGTGGTGGCCCCAGGGACACTCTGGGCCCACATCCTTGCTTCTGGCCACATTTTTATGGTTCTGAAACTTACCACTGGGTGGCAGTTTGCCAGAGAATGAGAAAAATGGGGTCAGATTTGCCTTATGAACAAAGTCCTTAGATGCCCTAAACGGGAAGGAGATTTTTCTATTTGAAATGACCCAGAAGCCATTCAAGGTAAACAACTCACCCAAGGGCAAGCAGGTAACCGCTGACAGAGGCTGGGCCAACTGGAACTGGGGTCCCTGGGCATTAGGTACAAAGCCCAGTACCCTGAGAAGCCACATCAAAGAAGCCACTAACCCCAAATGGTGTCAGCGTTGACAGATGAAAACAAGAGCCAAGGCGCAGAAATTGTCAGAGGGGCCTCACCTTTCCAAGCCTGGGGACCAGCACTCTGAGTCCTCATTGGATCTTCTTCTGAAGACTGAGAGGGAGACTCTCAGTGAGTAAACAAATATATAAATATAAACAGGTCAGTGAGCCGACCAATTACATCTTATATCCAATGGGATAAAGCCAATGTGTCAGGAATGGCCATGGGCTCAAAAATGTGTGCATAAGAATTAATGTGGAATCATGCCAGGCATGGTGGCTCACGCCTGTAATCCCAGCACTTTGAGAGGCTGAAGTGTTTTACAAAATTAGCTGGGCATGGTGATGCAGGCCTATTAATCCCAGCTACTCAGGAGGCTGAGGCAGGAGAATTGCCTGAACCCAGGAGGCAGAGGTAGTAGTAAGCTGAAATCGCACCACTGCACTCCAGCCTGGGCAACAGAGTGAGACTCTGTTTCAAAAAAAAGAATTAATGTGGAATCCACACATGTTGAATCAGAAAAATTTTGTGCTGCCCCACCCACCTTTAGCAAAGGAGGACAGGACAATGAACGATCTATTGGTGAAGCAGGGAAAACAGGCTGCATCTCTTACTGGGCCCGGAATTCCGAGAAGGTGCTTCTCTTGTGATAGCAGTCACTGGTATGGCAACAGGTTGACAGTCCCTGGCCAAAACTCTAATGGGGGTGGCATGTTTCTGCAGAAACCCAGCAGAGGAGCAGGTACCCCTAATGTGCCCTCCTTCCTGGTAGCAAGCAGTGTCCCCCGGCTGGAAGAGCTGCCTGTTTGGGGCAGGCTTTCTAAATATAAAAATGTCAGCGGCTGGCTGGAGGGCAGAGGACACCTGGAACCTGATCCTGGGCACAGCAGGCCCTTGCAACCCCATCAGATCGGAGTACACAGGCCACATGTGGTAAGAAGGTGTCTCTCCACCTGACTGGCCCCAAATATGAGAAGAGAAGTGGGGCAGGCAGACTCTTCCTTGTTTTGGTGACAGGCACATGTCTGTGGTCAGGAGCCATGGAGACTCATTCCACAGACTGCAAAGCCACCCAGCCATCTGGCCCAAGCTCCTATGACCTGAAGAACCTGCTTTGCCCTGTTCCCGCAGAACCAGCAGCCCAGACCACAGAGGGCTCACATTATGTTAGCAAATGAAGAAATGCTTTGACAAGAATAGACAAATTGTCATCTATTTTAAAGATTTACTTCTAACATAGAAACACAATGAAAATCTAGCTGTATTATCTACGGAACAACTACAGGGCTTGCAAAAAAAAAAAAACCTCTTTGATCGTGCATGTCCGCGTGGTCTGGCGTGGGAGAGGTGCAAGCCATGAGTCATGTTTCTAGGACCTTATGCACAGCTGCGTTCTGGGTGAGCCCCTAAAGTCTAGGTGTGAGGCTTGGGGAAAGTCAGGCAACGCCTCTCCTGACCCTCCCTGTATTGGATCTGATGTTTCTTCCATGAACTGGGAAGTTCAAGTTCCCCAGAATCTGGCTTTGGATAAGGGGAAGCAGGAACAACTCTACTTTTTCTTTTTTCTTTAGGAGTCTTGCTCTGTCACCCAGACTGGAGTACAGTGGCACAATCTCAGCTCACTGCAACCTCCACCTCCCCAGTTCAAGCAATTCTCTGCTTCAGCCTCTTGAGTAGCTGGGACTACAGGTACGCACCACCATGCCCGGCTAATTTTTGCATTTTTAGTAGAGATGGGGTTTCACCATCTTGGCCAGGCTGGTCTTGAACTCCTGACCTCATGATCCACTTGCCTGGGCCTCCCAAAGTGCTGGGATTACAGGTGTGAGCCACCACACGCCTGGCCCACAACTCTACTTTTATATGAAGCTGAACATTTGTCCAAAATTGCTTCCTTGTTGCTGTGCCACCTGGGGACATGAACCAAGTCAGATGGGGCTTCATTTTGGCATCAACACCCTACATCCATTTCATTCAGTCAAAGTCTCTCTGCCCTCCTGTTACTGGTTCAGTCCCTGCGAAGAAACGGAATTGTCCTCTCTTCCGAGTGTGGCCCGTTCACTCACCCAGGCCCACAGGATCCCCTTGAAGGCTCCCCTGCCACCCCACACCCACCCCATCTGGAAATTATCAAGTCCTTATGGACTTTGCTCTGTATTCATTCACAAACAATGTAAGATTCCATTTTTTTAAGAAATGAATAGAAATTCCTGGCATCACCATATCAGGGCGTCTGTTCTACGCCAACTCAGTAATTGCCCCGTTTCTAGTGCTTTTTTTTTCTCTACCAAAACCAACTTAAGCTGATTACCGCCATCTCAAGCAACCTCACTGGGCTCCAGATATATCCATTTAATATGGCCAAGACAAGCAGCCAACTGCCGTTTTCAAAAGACGATCTGACAGATTCTATTCACTTTCAAAGTAGCTCTCCACAGCCAGAATAATTATCTTTCATTTCCCCCATTCTGACACCTTTCAATGATTTGTTGACATCTGAAGAGTTATGGGCAATCTTAGAAGAGGCAGCTGGACTTCCCACCCCCAAAGATACAAGTACAAAAAGGATTCCCATACAGCATCTGAAATAACTCTGTTCTTTGCAAATGGATATTCAGATCTGCATGTTAATAGGGACACTTTTATCTTTCAATATAACCTCAAAAAAGAAGGGGGGACAGTATCCCTTTAACTTGTTCACTGCCAACTCAAGAAAATACACCTTTCCCTTAAAATCAGGGTTCCCTCCCTTGACCCATAAAACCAGAAAAATGCAGATAATGCTGAGTTTTCAAACATCTCCTGTTTGCTGCAGTCCTCAGTCGAGAGGGAACAGCAGGAGAAACCCGAACGAATGGCCAGGGGCCGCCACTGCTTCATCCGCTGCCAATGAGGTTTAAGTGAGCATCACTGGAATAATGTCTATTAATAATTTGCACTTCTATAGCCCTTTGAGGGTGTCTCTAAGTGCCCTCCCGCGAACACAGGCCTTGCTTGCAGGGAAAGAGCTCCACACAGGAAAGAGCCTCCGGCCTTTGGGCACAGTGTCCCCCAGCTGATGCCCTAGCACAGAGAAGCACTCTGTCTTTAAAACTCAGCTAAATGGGGACTGGGAGAGTTTTTTTTTTTTTTTTTTTTAAGGATATATGTAATATATATATAATGTGATTACAAATATAGGACCCATCACATGCGGGACACACAGGATAAATATGGAATGCAATATCTTCAGATTGTTTTCTTTCTCTATTTTTTCTATTTCTCTCCTGCCCCCCGCAACACACAAAATCTGAGGACTTTCGTTAACTATTTTAGTAGTCTATCAAACCAAGTGCCTGGTAGATTCCAGTATGAGAGAGTAGTGACAATGGCTGCATGAAAGGATCAGATGCAGCCATGATCGTTTTCGGAGATAAATAAACACGAAGGCAATAGTGAAGGAAAGTGAACGAGCACGCAGCAGTTCGCAGCCTGGACCAATCACAGTGATGCCTCCTGCGGCGGCCTGGACCCTCTGCACTGTCGGGAGGGAGAGAGGCCGGACAGGCAAAGGAGAAAAGCCGCCGTGGGGATCAGTTTCTGTTCCGAGAGTACAAAGCAGAGTGGGGCTGCTGGCTGGGGTTGAAGCCACTGGTTTGGGTCTTCCAGCGCTAATCAGATCGTCCCCCAAAGAGGGAAGTCTTTAAGGAACTAGAATCACAGACCACATCTGCGGGTCACTTCTTTTCCCCCTGAAACCTTCCGGTCACAGTCCCTCAATCAACAGCGCCCCTTACTGGCCAGTGGGTACTGGTGCTTCTCGGACAACCGTTGACAACCTGGAAGTGGACATCTATCTGCATCATCTCCAGTTACAGAATTTTGAACACACTGCCAAGAGCAGCTCTTGCAATCCCAGCTCAAGGCTCATGACCATCCCTCTGTCTTGAACTTGGTGTCCGCAAAGTCAGGTCTCTCTGTCGGAGTTTTATCATCAGGGGAATAAACATCTTCTCCCAAGAGACCAATAACCACAAATACTCTGTGTGTGGTCTTAGCAGATCCAAAGCGTCAAGAAGCCTTCATCAAGATCAGACACTGCGACAGGAGAATCCTGTCCTCTGCAAACAGAATAGATGTAGAATCGAAGTGGTTGAAGTCACAGAACGGTTATTAAAAAACAAAGAGGCACTGGCCTTTTTCAAACACCTTCCTGGACTTCTCCAAAGAAACCCTCCTGGTGAAAGTGCACAGGATTCATTAGCAATCATGCTGGGTCAGCTGATGACTGAGGCTGGCACAGGCGGCGACAGAGCAGGTGGGCAGAGTTGACCTGGGTTATTTTAGGTGAGGGAGGTGGCACAGAGGGAGACAGAGAGGTGAAGGGAGTTTCTTTTGGTTGAGGAGCTTCATTTCTGCTTTCTTGCTGGTGAGGATTCATTTCCCCTGGGTAATTTCAAGTTTGTAAGAACTTGGGAATTCCTCAGAGAGAAAGCATCGTTGCAAATAAAAAGAACAGGCCGCAGCACTAGCGATGGTGGAGAAAGTGATCAATGCCGTACCTTTAGATTCTTGGGTTTTTAGCTGGGTAGGGGTTTTAGGCCCGTTGGAAAGTTGCTTCTCATCTGCCCGGCTCTAGCTGGGGTTTCCCATGTGTTTGTGTGTCTAGCATGTGTTGTTCCCAGCACTGCACTGCGAGTCTCCATGTGTTCATTCATTTAAATCTCACTACAGCCAAATGCATGAATTCATTCATTCTGAATCCACGTGTTTAATCAAGAAAGTTTTACAATGCCCACCCCTCTCCCTTGGAAAACGGGATAGCCTAGCAGACTGCTTGGGGTCAGGATTCTTAATCCCTTTCATGCCATTGTCAATATATTGAACCCAATTCAGGAATCAGCAACAACTTTCCATGCCTGCTCCATCAAGTCTCATTTCCTCTCACTCAAAAAACCTTTCAAAATGCTCTTTATAATGCTCCCACTTCCTCTTCTTCTAGCTGCACCTCCACCTCTCCAAACAAATGTAGAATCCCAGTAGCAGTGGGTCGAGTATCCTGAGTGAGACGGGAGCTATCATTCGTAATCAGTGTTGCTGTTGCCTAGTGAGACACAATGCAGGCTGGGCTCAATGGCTCACACCTATAATCCCAGCACTTTGGGAGGCCAAGGTGGGTGAATCACAAGCTCAAGAGATCGAGACCATCCTGGCCAACATGGTGAAATCCCGTCTCTACTAAAAATACAAAAATTAGTTTGGCATGGTGGCTCTCACCTGTAGTCCCAGCTACTCGGGAAGCTGAGGCAGGAGAATCGCTTGAACCCAGGAGACAGATGTTACAGTGAGCCAAGATTGCACCACTGCACTCCAGCCTGGAGACACAGCGAGACTCTGTCTCAAATAAAAACAAAAACAAACAAAAAGACACATTGCACCCCACAGAATATACACATTACCTTTGCTTCAACTTTGGGTGACATACTGAGTCTTCACCACACACAGAGTCTGCAGGTAGGTGGAGATCATGAGAGCGCAAAGAACAAAAGAATATACACAAATCCATTCCTTACACATCTCTGTTGGCTGGAGGCAGACCTCACAATCTAAACTGAAACCTGATTGGCTAAAAATTTAAAATTTTTCTAAACAGGTAAAAGCAATGGAGAGCTGGGACACGCCTGTGAGCACGTCCAGCACAGATATCTTGGTTAAAGTACATAGAATGTACTACGTGCCTGTAAGCCTGGCATGTCTAACAGCTACGTAGGATAGGGCTTCTCGAAGTTATTAGCACACTTATTCTTTAACAAGAAATTAAATTTGGAAAGGAAACTTTAAAAGGGAACTTTTCTACTTCCCCCACTATGCAAATATCCCATTTCTCATCAGACTCCCCTCGCTGTTTTTAATATCCACCAGTGTCTCTTGGTTGGATGACTATGATGGTTGCCAATGAGTGATTTTCTAATTTCCTCACTTTCCCTGTATTTATCAGTTGGAATTATTCATCTTTTTTGTAGAGATGGGATCTCACTCTGTTGCTCAGGTTGGTCTCAAACTCCTGGGCTCAAGCTGCCCTCCCACCTCGGCCTCCCAAAGTGTTGGGATTCAGTTGTGAGCCACTGTGCCCCACCATATTAGTTGGAATTCTGCTGTAAGAACAAGCTTTTACTTTTTCCACTTATAGATTCATCTGTTTGTTTATGTCAGTAGGAACTCAAAAGTTCTCATTGTATTTACCAGGTGACACTCTGCTCCTATCATCATTCGTTTTTATGCCCCAGTTGTCCCAGGTCTGGCTGGTAGGAGCTCCTTCACTCTGGCTTCTGGGTTCTCTGGACATGTGCCTATGGTTCTTTGAGCCCTTCTTTACTTCCTGGCACAAGATGTTCTAATTTCATCTTGTATTTTCCCTGACTTCGCACCCAGCCCTGGAATCAGCCACTTTTCCACGGAGTTTGAGTTCCTTTAAAGGGGGACTTTAGGAACCAAGATCTGAGCACTGATGTGTTGTCTGCTCCTGGGCGGCACTGTTCCCAGGCCCTCCCAGTGACCGGAGCCAGGATACATTATATATGAGTTTATACCGACACTTCCAATTTCAGTCCCACAGCAAAGGGCTTATCCTAGGATTTTTCCTTTCTACATGTGTAACTCCCTTCATCAACGAGAAACCTGGTTCCTTCATTGGCCTTAATATATATGATGTTCATCAGGTCCAGAAACAGTTAAATATACACAATATCATTAAAGCCATCTCCGATCTGTAAAATCATCACTGTAACATTGTTTTCTATGCTTTCAGACTCTACAGACCCCTGTATTGGTTACTGGACCTGTCCTTCAGTGTGTAGACATTGCCACCATGGCACCCTCACAGCCTGCCAGGCACTCTCACAGCCCCCGCCATGCCACATTCTCCTAATCACATACTCCCCGGGAGTATCACACTGCCACGATCGCTGCCCCCCTCCCTCACTGCTCTGGCATCGCTCTAATTCACTATTGAGCTAAAAGGATGTCCGGATTTTCCTTCCTCACCATGGATTGCATGACCAGACATCCCAGCCGTTATCAGAGCCTTCATAAGGTCTGAAGTTCAGCGAGAAAGTGCAGGTGAAATAGGCTTGCCTTGCCATATATCCACATCACTCCTATTGTCCTTCTTGTCCCTCTCAGTTTAGTGGCTGGACCAGTTTCCATCTGTACACCATTGCTCTGGTTGCCCCCTCCTGGAATACACTCCCCACCTTCTCTGCACCCTTCAGGCACAGTTCAGCCTGTCCTTTTCCACAAAACCTCGTCTAGTCCCACAATCCCTCTAAGGGCTTCTCTTTTGTTCCCTGCCATCATCCTCTGGATGCTCCATCTAACCCTTGCTTATATGCTATGACTTACTGTTCTCAAAGTAATAGAGTAGCAGGCTCTGTAATTACTTCACAAGGGCGCGAGGATGCAACTGCTTTACAGCCCCTTAGCATCCAATCAGAAGCTCATCTCCTCCATGCTCATTAAGAAACAAAACATGCCGGGTGTTGGTGGCTCATGCCCCTCATCCCAGCACTTTGGGAGGTCAAGGTGGGCAGAGCACAAGGTAAAGAGATGGAGACCATCCTGGCCAACATGGTAAAACCCTATATCTATTAAAAATACAAAAAATCTGCTGGGCATGGTGGCATGTGCCTGTAGTCCTAGCTACTCAGGAGGCTGAGGCAGGAGAATTCCTTGCACTCAGGAGGCGGAGGTTGCAGTGAGCCGAGATCGCACCACTGCACTCCAGCCTGAGCAACAGAGTGAGACTGTCTCAAACAAACAAACAAATAAAACAGCCAGAAAATAACAAGTGTTGGTGAGGATAGGAAGAAACCGGAACCCCTGACTGCCACAGGTGAGAATGTAAAATGGTATAGCCACTAGGGAAAGCAGTATGGCAGTTTCTCAAATAATTGAAAATAGAAATACATAATTCAGCAATTCCACTTCTGGGTAAATAGACAAAGGAATAGAAAGCAAGGATTTGAAGAGATATTTGCTCACCCATGTTCATAGCAGCACTATTCACAATAGTCAAAAGGTGGCAGTAACCCAAGTCTATCAAAACAAAATGTAGGCTGGGTGCTTATCATCTAGGGTGAGGAGTTCGAGACTAACCTGGTTAACATGGTGAAACTCGATCTCTGCTAAAAATACAAAAATTAGCCAGGTGGAGTGGCTCACACCTGTAGTCTCAGCTACTCAGGAGGCTGAGGCACAAGAATCATTTGAACCTGGGAGGTGGAGTTTGCAGCAAGCTGAGACAGTACCACTGTACTCCAGCCTGGGCAACAGAGCAAGACTCTGTCTTTGAAACAAAACAAAACAAAACGTAGCATAGCTATACGTTGAAAGGAAGAAAATTCTGACACATACAACAATGGGTGAACCTTGAGGGCATTGTGCTAAGTGAAATATGCCCGACACAAAAGGACAAATACTATATGATTACTATATGATTCCACTTACATGAGGTATCTGGATAAATCAAATTTCTAGACAGAAAGTACAAGGGTGAGTGCCAGGATTTGAAGGGAGCAGACAGTGGGAAGTTATTATTTAATGGGTAGAGAGTTTCCGTTTTACAAGATCAGAAGCATTTTGTATGGCTGGATGGTGGTGATGGTTGCACAGCAATATGAATGTTCTTTTGAGCTTTTTTTGAAACGGAGTCTCACTCTGGCACCCAGGCTGGAGTGCAGTGGCGCAATCTCCGCTCACTGCAACCTCCGCCTCCGGGGTTCAAGCAATTCTCTTGTCTCAGCCTCCCAAGTAGCTGGGACTACAGGCATGCATTACTATGCCCAGCAAAATTTTGTTGTAGTAGAGACAGGGTTCCACCATGTTGGTCAGGCTGGTCTCGTGATCCTGACCTCAGGTGATCCACCTGCCTTGGCCTCCCAAAGTGCTAGGATTATAGGTGTGAGCCACTGTGCCCGGCAGTGAATGTTCTTATTGCCACTGAACTGTACACTTAGAAAATGGTTAAGATGGTTGATTTCGGCCAGGTGCAGTGGCTCATGTCTGTAATCCCAGCACTTTGGGAGGCCGAGGTGGGTGGATCATGACGTTGGGAGATCGAGACCATCCTGCCAACGTGGTGAAACCCCATCTCTACTGAAAATACAAAAATTAGCTAGGCATGATGGCATGTGCCTGAAATCCCAGCTGCTCAGGAGGCTGAGGCAGGAGAATTGCTTGAACCAAGGAGTCGGAGGTTGCAGTGAGCCAAGATTGTGCCACTGCACTCCAGCCTGGAGACAGAGAGAGACCCTGTGTCCAAAAAAAAAAAAAGATGATAAATTATATGTTACATGTATTTTATCACAATTTTTTAAAAATCAAAAAGCTTGTTTGCTCATCTGTAAGGTGACAAGGTGACAGCTGTAAAAATCAGATGAAGTGAAATACATAAAACACTAAGTACAAAGTTTGGTGTGTAGTAGGGGATTAATAAATGACGATTATCATTATGGTTTTACAAAGTGGTCCACAAATAACAGATTAACTGATTAATGGACTAAGAGATACATTGTTCCTCCTCCAAGAAAAGCTTTCTCCATTTGTACGGCGGAGAATGGAGTGAAGGGGTGGCTACAACAGAAAAGTTTGGCGGGCTTTTTATGTAGAGGCAAATGGGGCCTGCTGACAGCACATGATGGCCCATTGCAGGGGTCCCTCCCATGGCGTCCAAACTTGGCCCATTAGAGTCATTTCTCTGGCATCAGCATCGTCTCCAGAAGGCCCCTCTGTAAAAGTGCATATGTTAACCTAGAGGGAGAATCCATTAGCACCCTAATCCCCATTAGCAAGGAGTGTGTGGCTGGATTATCTTGCTGTCACCTGGCAGGAAGCAGGATCCTGTAGAGAAGGACACCAGTTAGCATATTGTCGAGGGGGAGAGGGGTGGGAAAGGCCGGGGAACGGCATGTGGTCCAGAGGCCATGCCCAGATGGAGGCTGCAGTCAGCTCCCCAGTCAAAGGAAAAGCCCAAGTCAAAGCCACGCTTCCCTCTTAACCACCTGCTCCAACGCCACCCACGGTGATTGCGCCACAGCTCACAGAATGCAGGTCTGGTTGAATCTTACAATAACTTTGTAAGGCAGGTGTCATTAGCTCTATTCTCCTGGCAGGAGGGTGAGGCTCAAGGCAGCTAAAGCTTTTGCTAAACATCAAGTGGCAAGCCAGGACTCTACCCACGACATGCCAGGCACAGCTACACGCAGTAGACATATATAACCAGGAAGATCATGCACATTTGGTGAAAGCATGATCAGAAGGCGGAAGTCAGATCTTCTTCTTCTGGTGAGAAACAAGAAGCCAGATCTCCTTGTTTCCCTGTTAGGCATTCATAGCACAACTGGAATCTATAGACTCTGCTGCTGGAAGGGTTGGCCATCGCTGTTGTTATAGCGACTGCTACCTATGATATGCCAGGCACTGTGCAAGCAGTTTACATATATAAGCTCACTTGATCTTCATAACAATACTACCTAGGTACAATTATTATATTTATTTGACAGATGCGGAAATAAAGGGGGCACAGATAGGATTAGTACTTGCCACAAACCACACAGCCAGCAAGGTATAAGTGAGCACCTGCAGTCTAGATGAGACAACACTTAAAACTGTCATTTTCCTGGCAGTCCTGTGCAGTTGCCCCAGTGGTCACCCCAGTGGTCAGCTAAAGGCCAAGCCCACTGCTTCTCACCCCTCAGTGTCACAGTGCCCACCAATACCTGGTCCCCAGGGTCACTGAGAATAGGTCCCCAACCTGCTCTGGGTCTTTTGGGTAGACTTTTCCTTTGAGATGGGGCCAATCCCATGATTGCATCGGTTTTGGGGGACATTTGGGTCTAATTTCATTGTCATCTTCTCCATTGCTATTCAAGCAATCAGAAAAATCATATTTGTCTCCTGGGAAGTTTTATTAAAACAGAACGTTATGGCTGGGTGTGGTGATTCATGCCTGTTATTCCAGCACCTTGGGAGGCTGAGGCAGGCAGATCACGAGGTCAGGAGATGGAGACCATCCTGGCCAACACAGTGAAACTCTGTCTCTACTAAAAATGCAAAAAATTAGCCGGGCTTGGTGGTAATCCCAGCTACTCGGGAGGCCAAGGCAGTAGAATTGCTTGAATCTGGGAGGCAGAGGTTGCAGTGAACTGAGATAGTGCCACTGCACTCCAGCCTGGTCGACAGAGTGAGACTCTGTCTCAAAAAACAAAAAAAAAAAATTATTTCTTTTGTTGATTTTAGGAGCTTTTATGTCATTATTTTATTTTTTATATCCTTCTTATTTTAATATGTGTATATTATAATATATTTACATATATTATTTATAATATTTACATGTAACAAATGATTGTTAAAATATTTAGACAGTTTCATTTTGTTTGTTTGTTTTACCTTAGGAAACTTGTTCATAACACCTAAATTATACAATAAAGAGTCTCTAAACTTATTATTTGTTATGTAAAGCTTTCTTCTACCATTTAACCACACAGAAAATGATAATTTTTTACATGTAATGCAAATGTGTAAAAATGAATTTTTTAAATATTGCAGCAGTATATGAGAATTTCACAAATCTTGAGATATCCGGACATGCCTTATCACCCTGGTTTTACAAAACTGTGAATTCCTGGCACCAAGCTCATGTTGGGCATTTAGCTCCCTGTAAGAAATCCTGATTCAGCACCTTAGCCCACTGAATTGCTTTGGGATTTTTGAAATGAAACATCCTACTTCACCCTCAATTCTCTATGCCCAGAAACCATCCTGTGGTGGGGTGGAAGTGGGGGTCAATTCACCACCATTTATTATCTCTGTGCATGAGGCACCACATGGAATACATAAATACAAACTCTCCTCTTCCAAAAGAAGAGAACTAGGAAGATCATGCACATCTAGTGAAAGCATGGTGAGAAGACGGAAGTCAGGAGACAGTAAAGAATTGGACATTGGTTAAAGTCAAGAGCAGGCAGCTTGTTCGTTTCCGAGGAGCTGAGCTGGGCTGAAGCATGCAGGATGTCCCTTGCTGCTCCACTGCACCTCAAGCTGGATTTCCATGGGGTGGTGCAGGTGAGGGGCTGTGCCAATTCATTTTGACAAAACGACATATCAAAAAGATTTTGGTGGCCTACAAAAGATGCCCAACAGCAAAGATGCATCATCTTGTAAGTTAAGAATGCTGTCTTTTAGACAGTTAGCTGTCTTCTGGCATTGCAAATAGAAACCATTTCTGACAGCAGGCTGAGAACCATGTGATTGGCACCCATTTATCGATGCGGTGAGTCTGGCTGTGATTTGTACTGTGCACGCAGCCCAGGACTTCTTGCCTGGAGACACAGGTCTAAACAACACAAAAGCCTTCACTGAGCCTAATTTTATCTCCGTCTGCACCTCATTACTGTGTGGTAGCTTGTTTTGTGCAAACAATTGCTGGTTTCTAGCATAACAAGGAGACCCATGGTGTCTGTATTGAACATATTCCTCAGAGAATGAGAACTCTCCAACCGGGAAACAGGAGATTCTTGTTAAGCTCTGGAAATAGGCTGAAATGTAAATGTGTGTTCCCTTCCACAACGTGCCTAATTGCCCATAAATGTCATTAAGTTGAGAAATGTTTTCCACCAAATTAACTTTGACTCATGATGTCTAATTAGCAGGAGACGCTGGAAGATAACAACTTATCAGTCACTGTTTAAGAAAACATGTTTAACGGGTGAGTTTTGGCTAGCAGCAATGTTGAACCAGGTATTGAAACTGTCAGAACCGTGCCTGAGCCAGCAATTAAGGGCAATGTCTTTTTTTTCGGTGCCAAGAATTTTACAACTCCCTCATGGGTGATTTTTAAAAACCGTGGTGAGGGCCGGCTTCCTAGGAATCCATTTTGTACATAAACAATAGTTTTGGGGTAGAAAGAAAGAAAACATCAGAGCTCAAAACTCTTTGGCAGAAAATATGGGGGCAATGCACTTAAAGGGATTGATTCTATTTTTAACCTTTCTCAAAACCAAAGGCTCAAACTCTACTTTGCAATTAAAAGAACATTCATAGAGTCTCTACTGCTTACAGAGGGCTTTGCCACACTTCATGCCTCCCAGCGATGCTATTGGGAGGTGCTATTACTGTCTCCATTTTACTCACAGGTAAACTGAGACCCAGAGAGGCGATTACTTTCCCAGATTCATGTAGCAGCCAGTGGTGGGAATGGGATTTGAGACTAGTATTTTAAGGCTGGGTGTAGTGGCTCACACCTATAATCCCAACACTTTGGGAGGCCAAGGTGGGAAGATTGCTTAAACCCAAGAGTTCTGGACCAGCCTATGCAACATAGTGAAGCCCCATCTCTACAAAAAAAAAAAAAAAAAAAGATGACCCAGGTGTGGTGGTGTGCAACTGTGGTCCCAGCTTCTCAGGCAGCTGAGGCAGGAGATGGCTTGAGCCCAGAAGGTATAGGCTGCAGTGAGCTGTGTTTGTGTCACTGCACTCCAGCCTGGGTGACACAGTGAGGCACTGTCTCAAAAAATAAAATTAAATAAAATAAAGCCAGCTTGACCAGGCGCGGTGGCTCACACTTGTAATCCTAGCACTTTGGGAGGCTGAGGCAGGTGGATCACCTGAGGTCAGGAGTTTGAGACCAGCCTGGCCAATGCAGTGAAATCACATCTCTACTAAAAACGCAAAAAATTAGCCAAGTGTGGTGGTGGCACCTGTAATCCCAGCTTCTCGGGAGGCGGAGGCAGGAGAATCCCTTAAACCCTGGAGATGGAGGCTGCAGTGAGCTGAGATTGTGCCATTGTACTCCAGCCTGGGCAACAAGAGTGAAACTTTGTCTCAAAAAAGAAAGAAAGAGAAAGAAAGAAAAAGAAAGAGAAAGAAAGAAAGAAAGAAAGAAAGAAAGAAAGAAAGAAAGAAAGAAAGAAAGAAAGAAAGAAAATGGAAAAGACAGGCAGCTTTTGTGACTATGACGTTGGAACCATGGCTCCCTGTAGCTAGTGCCTCCCTCTTCAGCAAGCATCGCTAAAAATGAGGTCCCTGAACTTACATGTGGAGAAATTACATCCTTATTTGCATTACCCACTAACTGAAAATTTGATTTTTGTAACACAATAGTGGCACAAACCATTGTGGTATTTGCAGTTCCACACCTTCCTCAGCAGTCCAAATGGCTGACATTTTCAAGTTGTGTTACCATTGTTGGAGACATGTGAAATCCTTACTGTTTACACTCATTACTTTAGGTTAGACTTGCCACTCCGTCTTGTTATTTAATGAGTTTTCAAATAACTACATAATTCTCCATCACCACAGATCTGTTTCTGTAAAATATTTTCAGCAATATATTTCCATGTAATTGGTTTCCTTTATATTCATGAGTATTATTTTATGCATTTGAAACTGTTATTCTGAGGGGTGGTCCGGAGTCTTCACCACACCACACAGAACCGGAGCAGTGCCTCAACTCTGTAGCTGCCCTATTTAACAGTGAGGCTCTGTAGCTGCCATATTATTTTATAGTCACAGGCTGGCAGAGCCAGAAAGCCACATGGAAATTGTTAGTGGATGTGCCGTTGCCTGTCTTGCAGAAGATAGCAAAGCACCATTTTTTTTTTTTGAGACAGAGTTTTGCTCTTGTTGCCCAGGCTGGAGTGCAATGGTGCGATCTCAGCTCACCACAACCTCCGCCTCCCAGGAGGCTGCCTCAGCCTCCCACATAGCTGGGATTGCAGGCATGCACTGCCACGCCCGGCTAATTTTGTGTTTTTAGTAAAGACAGGGTTTCTCCATGTTGGTCAGGCTGGTCTCGAACTCTTGACCTCAGGTAATCCGCCTGCCTCCGCCTCCCAAAATGCTGGGATCAGGCATGAGCCACCATGCCTGGCTCAGTAAAGGACCTTTTAAGCGTAAGCAGGACATCAGCCTGACCTCAGGGGGACCTCGCAGTTTGAGATCTGAGGTGTACTCTAACTTTTTGGGAGGAAGGGAAGGCTGAGCCCAGATACTCCTCAGTCTCCCCTACTCAGTCTCATTCAATCAATGCACGGTCCTGTCCCCTAAGTTAGTCTACATGAGAGCACTGCTTCCTTTCTTAATGAGGTTGTCCTTGGAACAAGCATGGAAGCCACCACTAAACATGTAAGCAGTGGCAGGAATGCAAGACGTGTTGCCAGCGCTGGGAATATGCACACCAGCAGAGAATGCAACGGCAGAGAGCTCGGCAAACTACAGCCGTGGTGTGGGGCTTCGTACCCAGCCAAGCTTCCGGAACCACGGAGCATCAGGCAGCCCGGCATTCTCATCCCAGGGGCTCTCACATCACCGCAGAGGCACTGGTATTGCGGTTTTGTAATTAACTACCTTCCTGTCGGCCTTCAACCTGGCCTCTGGAAAGCATTTGGGAAGCCACTGCCTCAGAGGAACTGGGAGGATTTGGAGAGAGCCTGGGAATGAGGAGAGGGCGAGGAGGGAGGGAGGAAGAAGTAGGGTTGTAAGGGAAACTGAAAATAAAGACTTGTAACGCAGGCAGTGTGGCTGTAATAGTTCGTGGGGTTTCATCGTAGGGGTGGAGCAAAAGTTGTTCACATGCACCTAAATTAGTGTCTTCAATATAAGAAGGGTCATTCTATAGTGAGTATTGGTCACTGTCACAGGAAAAGGGCACTTTGAGGACTTATAAGGAGCTGACTTTGTGGAGACCCAGAAAAACAGGTCCCTCTGGCGGGTCAGAGAGGAACAAAGAGAATCCTCCTTGCTTTGTATGTGTATGTGGCCGGCCTGCTTTGCCGAGGAGTTGTGTGGTGGCTCTCCAGTACCCAGCCAACACTCCAGCCAGGGAGGGGACAAGCCACAAAACCACTCCCTGCCCACCCCCCAGGAGGATGGGACCCCTTGTGTCCCAAGAGCCTAGGACTGAGTCACTGAACACCAAAGCTGTTTGAAAGAGAAAGAAAAGGGTAGGAAGGCGTTTGAGTTTCCATACAAATGTACCTCCAAGACCACAGCAGGTGTGGGAAAGAATGCCCCTCATGGCTGTGTCTGGAAAAGGAGAGGTGGAGGAAGGGCGGTGTGTAAGGCAGTGGGCATGGAAGCTATGAAAATGGGCCCTGGGGAGGGGAGAGGTTCGTGGACATGGTGATCCTCAGTCACCCATTCTGTGGGGCAAGAGGCTTGCACACGTGGGATCCATTTTTCTCTGAGGCAGGTTCTAAGCTCCTCACTTCACAGGTGAGAGGCTGGGGTTCAGAGAGATGAAGTGAGTCACCCAAGTTAACTCAATGAATAAGCCTCGGAGCCAAGCAATGGAGCCAGCTCTGAGTGTCACTAAGATACCTGCTTTTCACCCAGCTCGGGGGACAGTCAGCCTCAGGGAGGAGGCACCCCCGACAACCAGACTGGGAGTACTTTGAGGCAGAGATCACCCCCTTGAACACCTCTTTACTGTGGTGCCTGCTATAGATTTGGCATATAGCAGGTGCCCGATTAGTATTTGTTGAATTTATGAATTTATGAATTTAATGATTTAAGAATTTTGAATGAATGAATTTGTGAATGAAGCAAATTTGGTATCTTGAGGTCAGAGCTTAAGAGGCATCCTGAGAAAGTGATTTATACCCCACTCTAAACCCCAGATCCCAAAAACCTTCTCAGAGGTGTTTTCTAGCTGCTAGAAGTGGGAAAAATGGGAAACCTTCTGCAGGAGTTGATGAGACCCAAGGAAACCAACGGCATGAGCAGAGGCCTCCACAGAGGCAGAAGGACAGCTCGGATCCCAGAGTCCTGGGCTTCTGCGGGGGCTGCTTTTATTTATTTGTAGAATGTGTTGATACTTACTTCTTTCCAAAAATGTGGCAGTGCCTGCCGCAGTCAGAGGAGTAAAAATAAGACAGGAGGACAGAATCCACCTGAAGTTCAAGGGCAGGAGGTTTGCTTGGCAAAGGTGTGGTTTCTGCATGGAGTTCTCAACTCATTAGAGCAAGTGGAAGCTGGCTACGAGCCAAGAGAGAATCAGAATGGGGACATCAAGAAAGGAAGAGGGAAAATATTGGAGGTGCAGAAAAAGGAGAAGAAGAGATTGTCAATTAAGAGGTCAGAACCTGGAGTGGGACCCAGGTAGGTGGTAACCTGAGACTTCCTGTTAGAGCAGACAGGAGCAGTTCAGATGGCCTCTTCCAGGAAAAGAGGTGGCTGCACAGTGGTGGATGCTTCCCTGCAGAGCATGATCTTTTGCAACGGAGTGTATCACTAATGTCTCTTTCCTCCCATCCTAAACTTATCATTAGATACACAATGGATTCCTAGGAAGCTCGTGCTCACCACGATTTTTAAAAATCATCTGTGAGGGAGTTGTAACATCCTTGGCACCAAAAGAGAGATACTGCACCTAATTGCTGAGCTCACGGGTGGTTTTGACACATGAGTTCCACAGTGTTAGGTATTTCTCCCAAACTTTAGGTTCATAAATAGAACTGGCCCTGATGTCCTCAGAACAGAAAACTGTGGATCTGTCATGCCCTTTTGTTAAGTTTCCTCCCCCTTTAATTTGGGGGAATGCAATTGAATATGGCCGGCTGGTATTCTGACTGCCAGCTGTTGCCACATTTCAGTTGGTGTGTGATCTCTTGGGGAGGGAGTATTCTGTGTTCTGGGACCCTTCTGTTGGAGGCTGATATGGTTTAGCTGTGTCCCCACCCAAATCTCATCTTGAATTGTAGCTCTCATAATTCCCACGTGTTGTGGGAGGGCCAGGTGGGGGATAACTGAATCATGGAGGGGGCAGTTTCCCCCATACTGTTCTCTTGGTAGTAAGTCTCACGAGATCTGATGTTTTTATAAGGAATTTCCTCTTTCATTTGGCTCTCATTTTCTCTCTTGCTGCTGCCATGTAAAAAGTGCCTTTCAGCTTCTGCCATGATTGTGAGGCCTCCCCAGCCACGTGGAACTGTGAGTCCACGGAACCTCTTTTTCTTTATAAATTACCCTGTCTGGGATATGTCTCTACCCACAGCATGAAAACACACTAATAAAGAGGCTCCATGCATAACAGCTAAGAGCTCGAGCTGAGAGTCAGATGGTCCTGGTTTCCAGACATCAGAGTGCCCATCTAAAAAAGCGTTAGCACAGAGGTGATGCACATAGATCACCTCACATGTGTAGCACACAGTCGGTGCTTCAGTAACGCCTCATCTTCAGAGTCCCTGAACTTACAGGGGTTGAAAGTATAGTATTGCTTAGAGGGTAGGAGTCCTCTTTGCCTTGTACCTTTCACAGGAGTGGTGGTTAGGAGGTCACTGATCCCTTTGAGACTGTAATGAAAACTATGAACCTTCTTCCCAGAATAGTACATACAAGTATGTGTGAGTGCACACTCATGCACACGTTTCTGCCTTCAAGCTCAGGGAGTTCATAGAACCCCACCCCAGAGTCTAGCCTTGGATTCCCCCCTCTCTGGGTGTCAAGTTGATTAGTCCATTTGGGAGCTGAGATACAGCTATCCAGTTTGACCGGGAGATGCTACATCAAGTCAAACGACAGCTATACGGACCCAACCCAGGCCCCCATCAGACACCCTCCCTCAGTCTGGGTGGAAAGGATTTTGTACATCGAGTTTACCACAGAGGTAAAGGAGAAAAGTGTCTGTATGTGACTTGGAGTCTTTATTTCATTCTTATGAATGAACTGGGGAGAAGGAATTGTCAATAGTATCTGACACAATAAAGTGAAAGTTAAATCATTTTTGTCAATAATCTCCAGATAAATGTACTTCAGCAAAATTAATGAAGGTCCTGATTAACCATTCCCTTTAGTTTGGGACGGGGGTAAAACACAAATATATGAGTGATTGGTGCTCATACAAGGAAGAGGAGGCTTATTGTTTAAACACATTAGGGCCATATTTATGCCACTATAGAGCTATGACTATGTAAAGTGCCATTGTGGCTGGGCACAGTGACCTGTACCTGCAATCCCAGCTACTTGGGAGGCTGACCCAGGAGGATTGCTTGAGGACAGGAGTTCAAGGCCAGCCTGGGCAACATAGCAAGACCTTATTTCTAAAACAATTAAAATTAAAATGAATAAGTAATAATAATAATTTTAGCAATCATTAAATAAATAAGGTACCAGTGTGATCACAGTGACATCTTGCTTAGATAGCGCTAGTTCTTTTTTTTTTTTTTGAGACGGAGTTTTGCTCTTGTTACCCAGGCTGGAGTGCAATGGTGCGATCTCGGCTCACCACAACCTCCGCCTCCTGGGTTCAGGCAATTCTCCTGCCTCAGCCTCCTGAATTGCTGGGATTACAGGCACGCGCCACTGTGCCCAGCTAATTTTTTGTATTTTTAGTAAAGACAGGGTTTCACCATTTGGCCAGGATGGTCTCGATCTCTTGACCTCGTGATCCACCCACCTTGGCCCTCCAAAGTGCTGGGATTACAGGCGTGAGCCGCCGCGCCTGGCCAATAGTGCTAGTTCTATAATCCTGCAATCCTCTTTGCCCAAGGCCACACAGCCCCGCAACTGTTGAGCTCAACTGGAGAGGGATCTCCAATATGACTTATGAGATGCTCAAAAAGTGTGACTTGGAGATAAACTAGTTGAAATTCTCTCCTCTTGTAATCTTTATTTTCTTGGAGAAATAGTGAAGAAACTAACGCCATAAAACCTCTACAAAAGTGAACTGACCACCTAATTAGCTCAGGTGAATATTTAAAATGTGGAAAAGTCAATTTTTCCATTTGCTATTGCTGTGTAATGAACCAAAACCTCAATGGCTTAAAGCAGCAGTCATGCATCACTGCCAACGTGTCTGCATGTTTGCAGGGCTGGCTGGGGCTTGGCTGATCTGGGCTGGGCACCTCTGCTCCTGGTGTCTCTCATCCTCCTGGACCCACCAGCTAACCAGACTGCATGTGTTCCTTTCATGGCATTGGCAGAAGCACAGGGGATAGCCCAACCCCTCAAGTGCTTTCCAAGGTCCTTGCCTGAGTTGGGTCCACTGATAGCCTGTTAGCCAAAGCCACAAAGCCACCCGAATTCCATAGGCACACCCAAAGCTGAAGGGCAGGACAGCTATGATGGAGGGGAAAGGGCAAATATTCCCTTTGAGGGTGAGAGAGAGAGAGTGAAAGCTTAAGAGAAATAAGATTTTTTGCAGTGGTTCTCAATTTTACATATTAAAACTACCTAGAGATGTTTTTTAAATACCTATGCAAGGGTCCAGCCTCAGTGATTCTGTGCCAGGGTGTGGTCTTAACATGGACGTCAAGTATGAAAACCACTCTCTAAAGATTCCCCAGAGCCCTTTCTCAAGAGCAGTGATCTCACCCCTAACTGCACATCAGAATCACCTCGGGAGCTTTTACAAACTACATGTGCTAGAGACCTGCCCCACGCCAGCATAGTATTTTTTAAAAGCATCCCGGCTGGGTATGGTGGTTCACGCCTATAATCCTGCACTTTGGGAGGCCAAGGCAGGCAGATCACTTGAGGTCAGGAGTTCGAGACCAGCCTGGCCAACATGGTGAAACCTTGTCTCTACCAAAAACACAAAAATTAGCGAGGCATGGTGGTGCATGCCTGTAATCTCAGCTACTTGGGAGGCTGAGACAGGAGAATCACTTGTACCCAGGAGGCAGATGTTGCAGTGAGCTGAGACCGTGCCACTGCACTCCAGCTTGGGTAACAAAGGGAGACTCTGTCTAAAAAAAAAAAGGGGGGGTCCCTGACTAATATTCAGGCAAGCTTGAGAACAAAGGTTGCTTGAAAGTCACAACACCCCAGTTCAGTTCTTTCTTTCATGACACAAAGATTATTGAATGCCTATTATATGTACTAGGGCCTGGTGATACCCCAGGGAGCCCAAAAGACACAGACTCTTCTCTCCAGAGCTTAGTGCAGGAGGCAGTCAATTAAGTCATCGCATTAACGAATGAGGAAGAGGCTCTGGTGGAAAGGAACACGAGTCTATGACAGGAACAACAAACCCTGGGGAAGTCACAGAAGGCTTCCTTGAGGAGGTGTCTGGGCCTGGGCCTGGTTGTAAATGCAAGGACCCTGTAGAGTTAAATACAAAGTAGGAGCAGGGTCAGCATTGCCTCTGCCACAACTCAGTGCTGCTCCAGTGAACAAAGACATGCTTTGCAGGCAGATTTGGCGGGGGAGGGGGTCATAGGTGCCTCAGCAGACACCAAACGGGCTGGAGGAGACAAAGCTGACAGGCAGATCCAGTGATGGCCACATGGTGGGATGGAGATAGGAGTCCCCTCACCTATTCTCCCCTCCCCAGGGACAGCTGCCATCAGTGGACACGTTGAAAGGACCAAGTCCCCATCCAGAAGTGCAGGAGGGGGAAGGGATTGGGAATGGTGGCGTTGCAAGGAAGGAGATCGGGGTGATAAACAGCCTTGGAACTGTAGGTGTTTGAGGCTAGATGTCTCGGTTTGGTGGGCATTTCAGCCCGTGGGCTCCATGAGCTGTGGAGTTCTGGAGGTGTGCGGGCCTGGGAGCAGTGGTACGGTGGAGCAGGTTTGCACAGGTGCCAAGTTACATACACATTGCTTCTCAACTCCGTTTAGTGACATTCTGTCAGGGGCTCAAAATCAGCCACGGTGGGAGTATTTACACCACGGAAATCAGTAAAATCAGGGCTATCTTTTGTCTCCACCTTGGGAAGGCCAGTTGTTTGACCCTTACAGCACTCCACTGGCTGAAAGGCTTTTAGCTTGGAAATCCTTACTTGGCGAGCACCAGGCCAATCAAGTTAGGGTCCAGAAGCAAGGGAGGGAGCTGACACGGAACTGAAGATTCAGGAAAGAAGGCAAAGCTAAGGATAGGGTGAGCATTTGGCTGGAAATTCTTGTTGGGTCTGTCTTCCGGAACCCAGGAGTGGTGGCACATGGACATAAGAGGTTGAGGCAGTTTATATGCACCGCATGCAATGAGTTCTTGAGCAGGTGACTTTTCTAGTCCACGGGGTCATTTGCAAAATAAGGGAAAAATTGTTGTCTTATTGCAAAGCCAGGCAATTTTTTGAGCTCCCTTCTAAGGTCAATGTTTGTGAATTTATGGATATCCGTTCATGAATGTTCGCTAACAATATGAAAGGAACCCCACAAGCCACACCACTGGTCCTGTCCACAAGCGTGGGTAACATAAAATGAGGTGGATGCATTCATTTGTCAAACTCTAATTATTTTTGAGATGTGCTGTGATACAGCATCTCTCTTCCTAAACATTTTGTATGATATTAAGAAAGTATCAAAGTTCACTCCCTCCCCACCATCTCTACCCCTCCTCTCTCCTATCCTGTGCCTCCAACATCAGCATCGCACACCAGAGGGGGATAAGCAGAACAGAACCAGATGAGGAATCTGGAAGTCAGGCGCAGCAGATGCTGTCAATATCTCCTGCTCTGCAAAAAGCCCTTCAAGATGCTTCTTTCACTGAGGTTTTTCTCTGGCCTTGAGACTGCAGTTAGCCTGCATGCACAGTGAACCATGGAGGTGTTGCAGTGTTCACACCCCTGGAAGCAGCTTCAGGCAGCCGGGAGCCAAGGAGCCCAGCCCTGCTTGTTCTTCACAGTCTCTCAGAGTCCCCAGAGAGCTGAGCGCGCTTCCCACAGCAGTAACTAACTTGATAACCCATTTTTCACTGGCTCTGTCACCTTCCCCACTCCCCTACCAAAATTTCCTGGTCTCACCTCCCAAGTAGATAATTTGCATTAGAATCTTTGTCTTAGGGTGGGCTTCTGGAGAAATCCAAATGAAAAAACTGGGAATCTAAGTCTCCCATAAGACTGTCTGTCCCTTACCCCTCTCACAGAGAGGATGCAAGGTGGCATAAGGCAAAGGATGCAACAGGGCCTGCGAGAAGCCACAGCACCCTCCAGGGGAGATGTCTTATGCTGGTTTGGAAGATGTTAGATGTCTCGGAGAAAGATGGACTTTGTTCCCTGGAAAGCTTCTGAGAGGGTAAAGACATATTTGACCTACTTTGGGAGGCCGAGGCGGGTGGATCACGAGGTCAACAGATCGAGACCATCCTGGTCAACATGGTGAAACCCTGTCTCTACTAAAAATTACAAAAAATTAGCTGGGCAAGGTGGTGTGTGCCTGTAATCCCAGCTACTCAGGAGGCTGAGGCAGGAGAATTGCCTGAACCCAGGGGGCGGAGGTTGCGGTGAGCCGAGATCGGGCCATTGCACTCCAGCCTGGGTAACAAGAGCGAAACTCCGTCTCAAAAAAAAAAAAAAAAAGACATATTTGACCTAAAGTGGTTTTGGAACTGGATCTTGCCCAAAAATAAGGCGAATGAGAGAAAGACAGGCAGGAAGACAGTCAACAAAAAAGGGAGGGAGAGAGGAAAGAAAGAAAGAAAATAGAAAATGAAATTTGTATTATTTTCTCATTTTACAACCCAACAGAGTCACCGGTGTTCGGAGACTGTCCTTAAAAGATTTGGAGAATGCGGGCTGGGCACAGTGACTCACACCTGTAATCCCAGCACTTTGTGAGGCTGAGGCAGGCAGATCACCTGAGGCCAGGAGCTCGAGACCAGCCTGGCCAACATGGTGGAACCCTGCCTCTATTAAAAATACAAAAATTAGCCAGTTGTGGTGGCAGGCACCTGTAATCCCAGCTAGCGGGCTGACTGATGCAGAAGAATGGCTTGAACCCGGGAGGCAGAGGTTGCAGTGAGCCAAGATGGTGCCACTAAACTCCAGTCTTAAAAAAAAAAAAAAAAAAGGTTTGGAGAATGTGTAACAACAGCTTAGGTGACAAAGCAAGGCTCTCTCTCTCAAAAAAAAAAAAAAATGGTTTGGAGAATGCGTAATGACATGATCCTCGAGAAAATTAAAATAACAACTTATGCTACATAATTGAAATACAGTTTTTAATTTTCTGAGTCACAGAGCTACAAACATGTACAGATAAAATTGACTGGATGCATAAACGTTAGCAAACTTCCCCCTTTAAACAAGAGAATTCTCTTTGTCAACATTTGTTCTCATATCAACAAATTAGGGAAAGGACCTAAATGTTCAATTAAATACTCTTTGGATCAGAAAAGCACAATAGGAGAGAAACGGGTGGGAGTCCCACGTGGGTTCCTGGTTTCCCTCATTGTTTCTGAGCTCTGCAGCCTGACACATACGGTGGGTAATATTATCCAAACACCGCCACATGCATGTGCGCAAAGGGACATCCACATCCCCAGTCCTGGCTCTGTGCCTTATTTTTAAAGCTTTGGGCCTTTTTCAACTTTATTTTTGTGCTGTAAGGAAAGAATGAAGGAGCAGGGGGATGGGAGAAGCATTGAAAATAACCAGTTTCAAACATATGGCTTTCTAATGAGAGGACTTCACAGAACAAAGCTGTGGCCCCAGGAAAGTGCAGACATTACGGGTACCCCACTTCTTACCACAGCAGAACAATGAGTGTACAGGAGAAAAACTGGAGCGATTCAGGCCGGGCACGGTGGCTTATGCCTGTAATCCCAACACTTTGGGAGACTGAGGCAGGAGGATCACCTGAGGTCAGGAGTTTGAGACCAGCCTGGCCAACATGGCAAAACCTCATCTCTACTTAAAATATATATATATACACATATACAAAAATTAGCTGGGCATGGTGGTGGGCACCTGTAGTCCCAGCTACTCAGGAGGCTAAGGCAGGAGAATCACTCAAACCAGAGAGGCAGAGGCTGAAGTGAGCCAAGATCACGCCACTGCACTCCAGCCTGGGCAAGGGAGTGAGACTCCATCTCAAAAGAAAAACTGGAGAGATTCACATTCCAGGGCAATGGATCTTGCATCTGTAAGTCTGGAACTTTCCCAGCAAGTTGTTTAGGATGGAAGGATTAGGAAAAAAAACAAGAAGTAGGGAATGTGTCCATCGATGCCACCCTGCTAACACTTGGAGCATTTTTAAAAGTTATTTTCTTTTCTAATTCTTAAAAGCTCATACTGAGCCAGACAAGTTTCAATCCCACATAAATTCAGGTGATGAATCCACACAGAGCGCCAGAAGATTTGCAATGGAAATGGCCACCAGCCCTCAACTACAGAGCCCAATGCGACACTTGCAGTGTGTCTGATTTGGAATTCAAATCCCACTCAAGACAATGGTCCTTTATTAAGTTTCTGACATTCATTACCTTGCCTGCTGGCTGGGCTATATCTCATTGACTGCTTATCCTGGGAGGCATTCTAATTCTTCACCCAAACACATGAAGAAGGTGAACTGACCAAAGGGAACCACCCAAAGAGATGAAATGCTGAGCAGAACTGAGTCTGACAAAGCCCCTGCCCTCTGCCTTACACCATCCTTTGCTGGCCACGCCCCTTTGCCTTTCCGAGCCATGAAACCCATGAAACTGAAAGGGTTGTCTCTGTGGCTGAGCCAGGTACCTGTTGACCACCCTTCTCCCCCTCTCCAGTTCAAATCCTCTGCTGCTGTCAGTGACACATGCTTCTGGCTCATCTGGGTGGCCCAGCCTCATTAGGAAGGGATTTGGTGCCTGTTAGTTAATTGAGGCCCGTTCCCGCCACCTGCCACTCGCAGGCCTCATCTGCACACTAACTGCTCCTAATTGTCATCATACGGCGGGATCCCCACAACAACTTGAGAACAGATCCCGAGCAGCCCGTGCAGGCTCCACGACGGTCCAGGGAGCTGGGGCTGGGGGAGCATCGGGCACTGTGATGATTTAGCAAGGGGGCAGATGTTTGGAGAAGAGAGGCACTTTGCATCAGCATCAGTGTGAAAGTTTCTCATGTATTATACTCTCCGGTGTCACTTTATAGATAGGATTCATAAAAGGCTTCGTCTGTACAGAGACCAACTCAATGGAGAACAAATGGCTCAGCAATGCGGACTGCACATCATGCAGACACGGTGCTGCTTATCCACGCATAGCTGGAGCCAGCGCATCGCATCGGTGTAACTTCTCCCACTGAGACATGGGAAAGCATTTAGGAGATCAGAGCACTGCCCCCACGCCCTGTTTCGAAAGAGTTTGAGCAGAAAAAGGTGCAGAGGTGAGTGCCAAAAGCCGATCAGCCCTTGGGGTTGGAGAGGGCAAGCGGGGAGGAGACAGAGGATGACACAGAGAGAGAAAGTCAAACACACTCAGAGACACAAAGTGAAAAGAGACGAGGGGAAAACAGATCGTCGAGTGGAAGAGTCAGAAGGGGCTTTGGTGTAGGTTCGCAATACAAATCTAGGAAAAAATGGAAATACATTCAAGACGCAAGCTGTGACAACTAAGGAGAGAGTGAAAAAGGGGGAAAGGGAGTCTGTCATTCTAGGAAATCACAGGATTTGGGGGCTCAGAAGCCACATCTGGAGGGAATCAATCTGGACTTAATGGAAATGAGACTACAGCAAGTAATACAATTAGTTGTGGTTTTTAAACTACAAGCATAACCCCAGCCCACCTCCCTGGAAGCCAAAGCCCCCGGCTCTCGGGATGCCCCATCACTGGGGTATTTCTCAGGTCTCTTCCCCCAAAATAGGGAAATATTTTTTGCCTAGAGAATTCTAAGTCATGTCTGCTTATGAGTCCTTTCCTCCTGGATGAAGAAAAAGAAAGAAATAAGGAGGCCAGGTGTGGTGGCTCATGCCTGTAATCCCAGCACTTTGGGAGGCTGAGGCGGGTGGATCACGAGGTCAGGAGTTGGAGACTGGCCTGACCAACATGGTAAAACCCCATCTCTACTAAAAAATACACACACAAAAAAAAATTAGGTGGGCGTGGTGGTGCACACCTGTAATTCCAGCTACTCAGGAGGCTGAGGCAGGAGAATTGCTTGAACCCAGGAGGCGGAGTTTGCAGTGGGCCAAGATCATGCCACTGCATTTCAGCCTGGGCAACAGAGCAAGACTCTGTCTCAAAAAAAAAAAGAAAAAGAAAGAAGAAACAAAGAAAAGAAAGGTGGGAGGGGGGAGGGAAGGAGGGGAGGAAAGAAGAAAAGAGAAAAGAAAGGAAGGAAGAAGGAGGGAAAGAAAGAAGGAAAGAGAAAGAAAGAAAGCAAAAGAAAAGAAGGAGGAAGGAAGGAAGGAAGGAAGGAAGGAAGGAAGGAAGGAAGGAAGGAAGGAAGGAAGGAAGGAAGGAAAGAAGGAAGGAAGGAATGAAAGAAGGAAGGAAGACATGGAATGAACCCTGGGAGGGATGTGGCACCAGAGGAAAAAAAACAAGAATGAGAAAAGCAACGCACAAAAGGCTCGAGTGTGAAATGAAGCATGAGACACATGTTTTGTCACCACAGATTTAGCCAATGGATAAAAATATCCCCAAGACAGGTGGCAGCAATGTCTCCTCACTCCCCTACCTCTAAGCCTCCAGAAAGAAACCAAAACAATCGAAAAGTCAAAGCCTGACCTGGAAGGTTTGATTATTTGTTTGATTTTTAGAGATAGGATCTCGTTCTGTTGCCCCGGCTGAAGTGCAATGATGCAATCATAGCTCACTGCAGCCTCAGCCTCCTGGTTCAAGTGATCCTCTTCCCCTCAGCCTCCTGAGTAGTTGAGGCCACAGGCACACCTCCATGCCCAGCTAATCTTTTAATCTGTTGTAGAAACGAGGTCTCATTATGTTGCCCAGGCTGATCTTGATCCCTTGTCCTCAAGGGATCCTCTTGCCTTGGCCTCCCAAAGTCCTGGGGTTACGTATGTGAGCCCAGCCATGTGTGTATGCTTGTGTATGGTTTTGTTTTGTTTTTGTGAAATGGAGTTTCGCTCTTGTCCAGACTGGAGTGGAAGGGCGCAATCTCGGCCCACTGCAACCTCCGCCTCCTGTGTTCAAGCGATTCTCCTTCCTCAGCCTCCCTAGTAGCTGGGACTACAGGCATGTGCCACCACACCAGCTAATTTTGTATTTTTAGTAGAGACAGGGTTTCACCATGTTGGTCAGGCTGGTTTTGAACCCCTGACCTCAGGGGATTCACTCACCTCAGCCTCCCCAAAGTGCTGGGATTATAGGCATGATCCAATACACCTGGCCTTTTGGGTGTTTTAATAAACCACGTTCTGAAATGAATTCCATCCTTTCTAACAGAGAGAGAGAGAGAGAAGAGAGAAAGGGAGGGAGGGACTCTGAAATGGAAAAAGCGTGGTGTTGTGAATTGCTTCCAGAAGCGGTTTCAGCACTGTTAACCAGCAGAGTCACCAGCTTCAGAAAAGGGCCCATTCCTCCAGACTTCCCCACAGACAAACACTGGGGAGAGGGCAGTGGTGTTGATTAAACCTCAGAGAGCCCAGAGAGCAAAGCCACGTTTTGCCACAACACAGCACCTCTTACAAAGAAACCCCCATTCTTTTGGTTTCCTCTGCAAATATATCAAGTCAAGTGATCTTTCAAAAACTTGCTGCCACTGGCTTTCTTCCTAACTTTTGACGAAGAACACTTTCTGTCTTCCCAGAGCTCACACTTCCGACTCACTCGAAAAGCCTTAAAATGTCCTTCTGCATAATTTGCTAACCCCAGCACCTGTGCCTCATCCGGACTTAATTCTGCCCACGATGCAAAACCCAGAGAGCCCTTCTTTTCACATCTTGCCTGCCTGCTACTGGCTTTTGGGCTCCCCCTCCTCAGCGTCCCTCCCTGGACGTCACTCACTGCTTGTTCCCCCGCATGCCTCCTCCAGCCTGGGAACCCGAGGGGCCGACGTCTAGGCTGCTTCCGCGAGCTGGCAGATTTCAGAGGCAAAAAAAACGCATGAGAAAGAAAGAATGGCAGTTTGACACTGCACTGTCACAGTTAAAATGGGCCCCGCGCGTGACCCAGGCTTGGACACCGAGGCCTCGTGCCCAATCACAGCTGAGGCTGCATCTGCCACGGTTCACGGACCCGCTGCTCCATGCTGGGGGACCAGATGCCTCTGTTTACGCCGCTCTCCCCCAGCCTTCTGCTGGCCGGTCGGCAGCAAGACAGAGCCCGGTAGCCAGTCACTGGGCTTCAGCTGTCTCGGAGGCCTTGTCTTTCAATATATTCTCTCCTCCACACCTCTCTGTCCCCACACCCCTGCCCCAAATGGCCAGAAGGGGTATCTCTCTTTTTAAAGTTTGACCCAATAGAACAAAGCGGAAGAAAGGCTAACCTGGGGACTTTGATTCCTGCCATCCTCAAGACAACACTGTGTTTAAAGATCAGGCCAGGGCCTGGCGCGGTGGCTCAAGCCTATAATCCCAGCATTTTGGGAGGCCGAGGTGCGTGGATCACTTGAGGTCAGGAGTTTGAGACTAGCCTGGCCAACATGGATGAAACCGTCCCTACTAACAATACAAAAATTAGCCAGGCATGGTAGTGCGCGTCTGTAACTTCAGCTACTCGGGAGGCTCAGGCAGGAGAATCCCTTGAACCCGGGAGATAGAGGTTGCAGTGAGCTGAGATGGCTCCACTGCCCTCCAGCCTGGGTGAGAGTGAGACTCCATCTCAAAAAATAAAAAAAATTTAGACATCGTCATCACCTCATTCTGTTTCTCCACCCAACTTCCGGCTTTCAATGTGTCTGTGATTGCTGGGAATATGGACATTGGAAACCAAGTTGAAATGCCAGCATTTAACATTTTTAGTTTTATAAAATTGACCCACTGTGCTGGAAGTTGGAGGCTGGGAGGAGGAGTGAGAGGTTTGAAGCCAGCAGTTCACTTCCATCTCTTAAAGGCCCTCAAGATGGATTTGGGGTGTGTCTCTTAAGAGGCATCCCGGGCACGTTTGCCACCCTCTTTTCTTTCACTGACCCTGCAGCTCAGGACTGTGCAGAAGGTATGCCTGGGCATCCCCCCCAGGCAAGGGGAGTGGAGCACACGGAAGGAAGTGGGTTTGTCCCCAGGGGCCAAGTGAATTCGTGCCTGGGGGCAGTGCAGACCAAGTGCTAAGGGTTGCCCCATACACAATCTCTTCTGCAGCACCAAGGAGCATCTTCAAAGCAGACCCAGCTGCTGCCATTCTCTGGCTCCCAAAACACCATACCTTTGGCCAGAGAAGGGGAGAAGCCGGGTTTTCACTGACAGTCTCTCCTGTTGCTGAAGATGATGGCTGCCCCTCAAATGCCAGTGGCCGTCCTTGCTGAGGACTCACGCCCTCATCACGGGTCCTGCGCACTGCCTCTCCATCACTGTGCTTGTTCCTGGAAGCACGTGGATTCACTTCTTCTCCTCACCTTCCCCTTCCACCAAAGCTCCCCCAACACACCCCCACCTGGCCAACAAGATGAAACCCTATCTCTACTAAAAATGCAAAAATTAGCCAGGCATGATGGTGGGCACCTGTAATCCCAGCCACTCAGGAAGCTTGGGCAGGAGAATCACGTGAACCCAGGAGGTGGAGGCTGCAGTGAGCCAAGATCTCACCACTGCACTCCTGCCTAGGTGACAGAGTGAGACTCCATCTCAAAAAAAAAAATGTTTTTTAATAAAATAAAAATAAATTTTTTTGAAAAGAAAGAAAATGCTGGGAAGGTGGCTCTCCTAGTACTTCAGGAGGCTGAGACAGGAGGATCACTTGAGTCCAAGAGTTCAAGACCAGCCTGGTCAACATGCTGAGATACCCCATCTCCACAAAAAATTCAAAAATTGCCTGGGCATGGTGGTGCACCTGTAGTCCCAGCTTCTCAGGAGGCTGAGGTGGGAGGACCACTTGAGCCCAGGAGTTTGAGGTTGCAGTGAGCCATGATTATGCCACTGCACTCTTGTTTGGGTAAGAGAATAAGACTTCATGGGAAGGAAGGAAGGAAGGAAGGAAGGAAGGAAGGAAGGAAGGAAGGAAGGAAGGAGGGAAGGAGGGAAGGAGGGAAGGAGGGAAGGAGGGAAGGAGGGAAGGAGGGAAGGAGGGAAGGGAGGAAGGGAGGGAGGGACGGAGGGAGGGAGGGAAGGAGGGAGGAAGGGATGGAGGGAAACTAATTTGAGCTGAATCTTGAAGAGTTCAAAAGAGAAAACATGAGGTGAAGGCATGAAAGAAAACATTCAGAAGGAATGAAAACCCATCATTCTTTCCACTACTGAGCACAAAGCACAAGGCAGACATGGTAGTGAATGTCGGAGACTCTGACATATGCAGGAAACAATGAGTGTGATGGTATTTTATTGAGAATTATGCTGTGAATGCCATGTGGCAATTTAGCAAAGGAGGCTCTGAAAAGCAGCTCATTTATAGCGTGGTAGTTACCTGCATGTGAGTGTCAAATACAGATATGTACTTTGCCACAGGTAGTCCTTCAGGGTTCCCTGGGACTAGCATGCATTCCACAGGAAATAAAAAAGAGATCCAAGGGAAAATGTGCTGCTAATCCAACTATTCATGATATTTATCATGCATGGAGTATATGCAAAGCACCTACTGGATACTCTATGTGAATTAAAGAGGTTGGCAGATTTGAGTTTATGCAAACCAATATAATATTACAATATGATATCATTATACCTATTATATTTATAGAATTTTATTTTTATATTATAAAGTTTTGCAAAGTCCTGTCCATAATAATAGTAATTTTATTATATTTATTTATTTTTGAGACAGAATCTTACTCCATCACCCATGCTGGAGAGCAGTGGCACCATCTCGACTCACTGCAACCTCCACCTCCCAGGTTCAAGCAATCCTCCAGCCTCAGCCTCCCAAGTAACTGGGATTACAGACACGTGCACCACACCCAGATAATTGATAATAGTAATTTTATTGTTTATTTATTAGACAGAGTTTCACTCTGTCACCAAGGCTGGAGCACTGTGGCATGATCTCAGCTCACTGCAACCTCCACCTCCCAGGTTCAAGTAATTCTCCTGCCTCAGTCTCCTGAGGAGCTGGGATTACAGATGCATGCCACTACACTCAGCTAATTTTTGTATTTTTTTTTTGAGATGGAGTTTTGCTTCTGTTGCCCAGACTGCAATGGCACAACCTCAGCTCACCACAACCTCCAGCAATTCTCCTGCCTCAGCCTCCTGAGTAGCTGGGAATACAAGCATATGCCACCATGCCCAGCTACTTTTTGTATTTTTACTAGAGATGGGTTTTCACCATGTTGGCCAGGATGGTCTCGATCTCTTGACCTCATGATCTGCCCACCTCAGCCTCCCAGAGTGCTGGGATTACAGGCATGAGCCACCGCACCCAGCCTAATTTTTGTATATTTAGTAGAGACGGGGTCTCGCCATGTTGGCCAGGCAGGTTTTGAACTCCTGACCTCAGGTGATCTGCCTGCTTCGGCCTCCCTAAGTGTTGGGATTACAGGCATGAGCTGCCATGCCCAGCCGATAACAGTAATTTTAAATATTCAACACAAGTATTATTTTTAACTCCTAAGTCTTCCTTCAGACCTGAGAAGTTTCTTGAAGATCACCAGCATCTTCAATGGGCAACTGCAAGATACACTAGTGGTTACCTAGGAGGCAGCCCATCCTGGATCAGCAACCAAACCTGCTTCTCCAGAGCCAGACAAGAACTAGGAATCATCTTTTCACCTGGGAAGGAATCAAGTGAAATGCTAAATCGAACTAGAGGCAAGGGTGACATAATTTACATTACATATAAATAACCAGAAACCATTGGTGGCCACAGAGGTTTACTTTGAGCTAATAAAACATATGCATGCATCTAGTGTAAATCTAAGAATCTGAGGATGTTACAATTCCTGATAGGTAATAATTTAAGAAAGCAGATGCATTGGTATTTGGCAAGAGTTCCCTGTTACATGGAAAGCATTAAAGCCCTACAAGACACTATTTTATGCCTAGAGACTGGCACAGAGTATATACTCATTGAATGCATGTTGAATGAATGAATGCAATTCTAGCTGCTCTGATTACTCTAAAGATAAATAAGGTATGCTTCTTGAAATTTAATGTTTAATGTTTTGGATGGAAAAGATATGGAATAAATAATGGTTGAAGAAACTTGAGCTATTTCATCACCCAATACAGGCTTTGGAATATGGCAAGACCTGTTTTTCTTCTGCAGATACAGTGTAAGAAAGGAAAAGAGATTCTGGGGATGGAGTAATAAACAAAAGAAGGAAAGGAAGTCTGCTAAAAACCCTATTAACTCCAAATCCTCCTAAATTTCCAGTATATTCTTCTTCTGAGATGTAACTTTGCAAATTTAGTTTTAACCTAAAATGTTTTAGCCAAAAATGGTGAACATATTTTGGCAAGATGTCGTTCATATAGCATTACAAAATGCTTTGTAAGTATGAAATTACATGTGTGAGAGCCCCACCACTCAGAAACCCTGACACACACTTTCCCTTTTGAAGATAATTTCATATCTGAGTCACAGCTCCCTGCACATGCTTAACTTAAAGTGACTTCAAAATATGGCACAAACATTGACTAATTAATCCCCATGACAACACAGGGAAGCCCTGAAAAGCTCTGGAGAGTGCCCATGCCCTGGGCAGCACCACAGCCTGATTTTTAAGAATCTTGTTCTTTTTAGGTTTTCTCTGATCACGACATGCCCTACTGCCTCCAAAAAACCAGACAAAACAAACAATGACAACTCAGACTGTTGCTGCTGCTTCTCCTCCTCCTCCTCCCCCCTCCTTCTCCCCCCTCCTCCTCCCTCCTCCTCCTCCTCCTCCTCTCCCCTCTTTCTCAGCCTTCCTCTCTCTCTCTCCTCTCTCCTCTCTCCTCTCTCTCTCTCCCTCCCTCTCTCTCTCTCTCTCTCTCTCTCTCTCTCTCTCTCTCTCTCTCTCTCTCTCTCTCTCTCTCTCACCAAAAGCAGAAATGTTTATCCTTAGTGTTGACCACCAGACCCCGTGCTTGTAATTCAGCACCAAGGACACCTCCCATGCTTTTGGAAACTGCTAGACAGTCTACCCTGTAATAAATGAAAGCTTTAGTTTAAAGATCACCAAGAAAACAAGCCCACCAAGAAAAGTATTCCCTGCCTCAAGTGTAATTGCAATGATGACTTTCAGGCAAAAAAAAAAAAAGTGTATCTATATCTAATTATTATCTATATTTATTGAAATGATATTAATATTTTAATATTTTTAATTGATTCAGCTATCTCAAATACAATCCATACTAAGCAAATACCTGCTGAATGTATTTATAGAATAAAATAAAAGGCTTAAATGTCCAGGTGTATGGACCTCAGGTAGTGGCTAAGACCACATGGTCTTAATTTCACAGATAATGGGGCCAATTTCCATTGAGACGGTGGGATCTGCCTGGATTCCAGGGATTGGGGACTATTTTCTACTGACCACGCCTTCCACTACATTTTTCACTCATATTAGGAAACCCGCTTTATGCCACAAATGTTTTTATTTGCCTTCTGAGAAGGTTTCCCTTGTTGATAATTTTTTTCAAAAGTAGGCTTTTGAAAGAACATCTCCAGGGCCAGGCGCAGTGGCTCAAGCCTGTAATCCCAGCACTTTGGGAGGCCGAGGTGGGTGGATCACGAGGTCAAGAGATCGAGACCATCCTGGTCAACGTGGTGAAACCCCGTCTCTACGAAAAATACAAAAAATTAGCTGGGCATGGTGGCGCGTGCCTGTAATCCCAGCTACTCAGGAGGCTGAGGCAGGAGAATTGCCTGAACCCAGGAGGCGGAGGTTGCGGTGAGCCGAGATCACACCATTGCACTCCAGCCTGGGTAACAAGAGCGAAACTCCGTCTCAAAAAAAAAAAAAAAAAAAAAAAGAACATCTCCTTAGGGATTTATTAAAAGTTAGCAACTTATATAAGTTTGTCATCCCCTTCACCCAGCCCCCACTTCAGTTTTAAGAAAATCAACAGCTTTCATGTTTGAGTGCCTCCTGTGGTCCTCTGCACTCTTCACACATTATCACATCAGTTCTTGAAGTCAATCTATAAAGTGGGGATAGTAATCTTATTTTTACAGATGAGGAAACAAAGGCAAAAACAGCAAATTGGCCTGTCCAAGAGCCCACAGTTAATAGATGGTAAAATAACGATTCTCATCTGCTGTAATGCGAAACACCCTCTACTCCCCCACCACCTCCCAAAAGTTACCCACTACACATGAATTGGTGCCTAAAAGGGCCAGCTACCTATGAGGGAGAAAGACAGATACAAGTTTTTAAAGTTTCTGTTGCTTATGCCCATTTTGCTTTAGAAGAGAATAGGTCTTTTAGCTAATGAGCCTCTTGTTATAAAAGGTAACGTAAGTTAGAAAAGGTAAGGTCCAGGGCAGAGCTAGGAATGGGAAGAGTGAGACCAGGAGAACCAAGTGGCTCTGAATAACAATAGTTAAAAAGTAGGTGCTTTCAGTTTTCTTTGGGTTGGCACAAAAGATAGGAGTTTCATTGAGAGTAATAACCTGAGAATCTTGGAACTTCATAGGAAAAGTAAAATCCCCGGAACCCAGGAGCAGGCTAGGGCCAAGGGCAGTGCTGGCAGGTAAAGGATGCCCCATGGTGAGTGTAACAGATCATTTTCTCAAAATGGCCATGGCAATATCTCCATGCCCACAAACTCTTCCCAAAACGTGTCACTTTCCATCAATAGGTAGGGAGTAGGGATCAACCCCTTGAGCTTGGCCAGGACTTTTTACTGCCTTGACAAGCAGAATGCACCATTGAAGTGATGCTACATGATTTCTGAGGCTAGGTAACCAAAGGCAATACAGTTTCTGCCTCACTCACTCTCTCTCAGGTTGCTTCTTTTCAAACTTGGTAGCCATGTTGTGAGGAAGCCTAAGTGACATGGGGAATTCCCATGGAGGTATACCCCTGACAGGCCCAGGTGAGTTCTCAGCCAAGAATCAGCACAACACTGTAAGTGCAAACATGTGAGTGAGCTTGCCCACCTAGAATGACAGCATTCAAGCCACCCTAACTGACACTGAGTGAGCATAAGGGAAGAATAATTACAACAGTGATAATAGAAACCTTGTCATAAGTTTTTAATTTGTCTATGCTATAATTACACCCTGATATTCCCAAATCTTCAATAAAAATCTATTGTACAGTAAAACTTCATTAGCCTTAGGTTAGAAATGGTTAAGAAATGAAGGAAGCAGACTGTGTCCATGTTGGAGCAGAGCTGTAGGAAGAGGATGGCAGGCAGTATAGCAATGAAAAATCCCTCAGATGTGATGGAGGGAAAAGCCAGGGGCTAGGGTGAGGAAAGAGGTGACAGGCATTACCCAGTGGAATACAAGCTCACCCCACTCCCACACATTCACACACACCAGAAATTTTTGGAAGCAATGAGAAGGAGACTGGACTTCATTTGAAAACAAATTTTTAAGCTACTGGCTTGGGGTGCAATTGTAAAGGCTCCTGCTAAAAGGTAGCCATATTACTTGAGAACAGAAGCACAGAATAACCACTGAATACAGGGATTAAGCAGATGGACTAGAAAACAACCACCTGGTAGGAAAAATGGCTCTGGTGTGGAAGAGTTACTATAAGCAGGTAAATTTTTAAGGAAAAAAAGGGAATTTACAAATTAAAATCAGAGTCAGCTCCCAGTAAGGAACCAAAAATAATTACGTACCAAACATACGTTTATTTTCATTGTGTGGAACTCTGAATTCAGACATTCCAGTAGGGGGATGGCTTCTCTATCATCCCCTAGGATCTGTGCTGTTTCTGGCTTTCAATTATGCCATTTCTGGAATATAGCCCTCATCCTCATGGTCCAAAATGGAGCTCCAATCATGTGTCCATGTTCCAAGCAGCAAGGGGGAAGATGCGTAAGGGACCTAAGCAAGTAACCTCTTAGAGAATGTTCTTAGGAGCTGTAATTCTTGCTTACAAGACTTGGACCTGACCAACGGGTCAACAATTCATCACATGACCTCATCTATCAGCAAAACAGGCTGGAAAATATAGTCTTAATTCCCAGAGGTCACACACCTGCCAAGAGTCAGGAGTTCCAAAGGGAGAAGAAAGGCTTTTTCAGCAAGTCAACTAATCACCTCTGTCCAGGTGGCCAGGAAGATTCCACTAAGGTTCAGAGTAGGGGACATTAAAACGCCCAGGTGGTGGTACGGCTCAGCCTTTATCCTCCAAAGCATAGTTTCTCACCCATCACAGCCCAGCAATGTTTCCCACATTCTAAAATTGGAGGAGAGTTACTGGAGAAGGGCCTGAGATCCATCTGGAATGGCTGTTTTTAAACCTTGGCTTTCCAAAACCCAAAGCACCTCCAAATTCCTTAAACAGCATAGCAAAATCAAGACAATATTTTCAAAAGGCAATTTAATCAATATCTCTTACATTGAAACACACACCTATATACATACACATGCCTTTAATAAACACATATTTTATAGCACTCCTAGAAATGGGGGAAAAGTCACAAAACCAAACATCAAGAAATAAGGATCACAACTCCACAATGGTGGGAACCACTGCTTCAGGAGGAAACAAAGACTGTTCTGGTCACTCACCTAAATATCACAAGTCTGACCAAATCAAACCACATGTGAAGTTTCTGGTGGCCATTTGCCTTGGATTTTTGTAAATTCTGATTCACTCACCAGTCCTATTTTTCCTGTAGCATAGAAGAAAATGTAGGTGTTTGAGGAGCCACACTTGCTAAAGTCTTGTGTGTACAAAAGTGGCAGAATCAGGAATAACCAAAAGGCACCACTCAGTGGCCAGGGTTGCTTTAGTGGCCTTGCTCATACGGTAAGATCACTATTTCTGAGCCAGGCACAGTAGCTCAAGCCTGTAATCCCAGCACTTTGAGAGGCTGAGGCAGGTGGATCACAAGGTCAAGAGATTGAGACCATCCTGGTCAACATGGTGAAACCCTGTCTCCACTAAAAATACAAAAATCAGCCAGGCATGATGATGGGCACCTGTAGTCCCTGCTACGTGGGAGGCTAAGGCAGGAGATGACTTGAACCCAGGAGGCAGAGGTTGCAATGAGCCAAGATTGTGCCACTGCACTACAGCCTGGCAACAGTGAGACTCCATCTCGGAACAAAGAAAAATCAGTATTTCCACATGGCCACAACTCACAAGGTTTCCATGATGGTGGTGGTGGTCATGGAGGCGACTCTCATTGCTTCAAACACCTTGATGTCTGCAAAGTGCTTCTGACACTTTGAGGTGTTTTTTTTTTAATCTAATATAGTTTCATCAAAATCATGCAATTTCTGATTTGCTTCCATTTCTATGAAGGTCACGTAGACCTACCTAACATTAGGTGGAACTCACCAAGATGGTGTTACAGACATGGTCTTCAGAATGTGACAGCAACTCCTGGCCCCGACTCTGACAGGTTGACAAGAAACTGACAAAGTATAAGAAGCATGGGCTTTAAAGAGGTTAACTATGCGATACCAGAAAAAAACAGACCATAAAATGCCTAGTCAAAGGCATCTCAGAGTTGAATGAGATGAATACAAATACAGAGGAACTTGAAACTATCCCACATTTAGAAATCCTGAGAAAAATATCAAAAGTTTTGAGGGGCTTCAGATTTAATCATTTTGGAAACTAGGCATTTTTGCATGTACCCTGTGTTCCTTGGAGACATCTTAACCAATTAATATAGTTTGGATCTGTGTCCCTGCCGAAATCTCATGTTGAAATGCAATCTCCCGTGTTGGTGGTGGGGCCTGGTGGGCCGTATTTGGGTCACGAATAGCTTGGGCCATACACTTGATGATAAGGATGATAAGTGAGCTCTCTCTCCAAGTTCACAGGAGAGCTAGTTGTTTAAATGTCTGTGGAACCTCCCCCATGTCCCCCTCCTCTCTTTCTTTCTTTCTTTTTTATTTTTAAACAGAGTTTCACTCTGTTGCTCAGGCTGGAGTGCAGTGATGCAATCTCAACTCACTGCAACCTCCGCCTTCCAGGTTCAAGGAGCGATTCTCATGCCTCAGCCCCTCAAATACCTGGGATTACAGGTGCACACCACCATTCCTCGCTAATCTGTGTAATTTTAGTAGAGATGGAGTTTTGTCATGCTGATCAGGCTAGTCTTGAACTTCTGGCCTCAAGTGATCTGTCCTCCATGGCCTCCCAAAGTGCTGGGATTACAGGCAAGAGCCCCCGTACCTCACTGACCCCTCTCTCCCTGAGGCCTCCCCAGAAGCAGATGCTGGCCTTATGCTTCCTGTACAGCCCGTAGCACCGTGAGCCAATTCAGCCTCTTTTCTTTATAAATTACCCAGTCTCAGGTATTTCTCCTTTTTTCTTTCTTTCTTTTTCTTTTTTGAGACAGAGTCTTACTCTGTCGCCCAGGATGAAGAGCAGTGGCACAATCTCAGCTCACTGCAACCTCCACCTCCTGGGTTCAAGAGATTCTCTGCTTCAGCCTCCCGAGTATCTGGAATTACAGGCACCCGCCACCACACTCGGCTAATTTTTGCATTTTTAGTAGAGGCAGGGTTTCACCATCTTGACTAGGCTTGTCTTGAACTCCTGACCTTGTGATCCACCCGGCTTGGCCTCCCAAAGTGCTGGGATTACAGGCATGAGCCACTGCGCCAGCCTCAGGTATTTCTTTATAGCAATGCAAGAACAGCCTAATATACCAACTGTGGGAGTCTCAATGACAATTGAGAAGACACATCTCCCAAATAGATTAACTGCAAGAGACTCAAAAATAGGGTCCAGATATTGCATTTATTTCCATTCATTTAAATCTGAGTTATTAAAATAAAAGGATAGGATAAAATAGTAAAATGGTTTCACCCAGTTGGCTTTCTTTTCCACTGTGAGTTCCGGGCTGAAATAAGACTCCATTCCCATCATTACTTGCAGCCCACAGGACACATTTGTAGTAACTCCTGCTCATTCAGACAGAATTGGAAGGCACTGCTGTGAATTTTACAGAAGTCATTGCTCTGTGACAAAGTTCACGGCTCCCTGCACCACCTGCCTCCGACGCCCACCAGAAGCCATCATTCCTGATTAAAGCAAACACTGTCAATTCAGCCACGGCCCAGGCCATTCCAATCTTCTCTGAAAACATTGCCAAAACAGATTTCTGACTGGGTGACCTTAGGTCACAGTATCCACGGGTGGACAAAACATAGTAAAAATTTTATGGGCCACTTGAGACATATTGGATCGGCCAGGAACAAGCCCCATCCAAAAGAGCGCAGTTGGCTTCAAGTTCTTTTGGAAACTCCCCAGCATATGGAAACTTCCTCAAGATTCCTCCGGCATCCTCCACTGCCTGCTGCCCCCACTCCCAGCCCTCCTCTTGTCAGCCCAGACGGCGGAGCCTACTGTCTTTCAGCTTCAGGCCTCCAGTGGAACAAAGGAAATTTCACAGTGGGTCTCTCTCCTTTGTTAAAACCAGCAAGAGCTCTTCAAGGAAGAGAGGGTGGGTGCTGGGGGTGCAAAAAGCAGAGAGGCAGTGATCTTTCCAGAAACTGTGATCTTTATCGAATGCCTCTCAGCCTCCAACAGGTATGAATTAACATTGAGGAATTATATATGTGTTTGTGTAAAGATCTATATGCACATAAACATATACATTCACAACCCACCATGGAGGGTCCTGAACTTCCACAGAGGGATTTAGATCTGATCCTGATGGTGCCAGGGAGCCATCTGTAGTCTCTGGGCAAGGGAGCAAACTGCTCTTGGTTTTGTATGAGTTCTGAAGCATCATCAGCTCCAAACATTGCAAAACAGCTCCTGAAAACCATGAATGGCCTCCCCACACCCATGAGGATCACCTGATGGAGGCTTTAGTATGAAACCAGAAATACTTCGTCCTCGTTAGTCCTCATTCTGTTATTATGCTGTGCCGTGGGCCTCTTCTCTGAGCCTCGGTTTCTTCATCAATGAAATGGGAAGAAGTGTTTGTCATGTACCCAACTACATGCATAAGCAAGCGAAAAAAAAAATTTAAGTGATGTCTTATGGTTAGGCATCAAAAATCACTTGACATGTCTTCAGAAAAGAGAAACTTGCCAGCTCCTCAGTTTCAAAAAGAAAGCCTCCAACTCCTTGAGAACTGTCCAAAGAAAGGCAGCTTCCCCTATCACTGATGAACTGATTGATCTGAAGAGAAACCTTCTGTTTTTAAAATGTTTTGATGTAGGGTGCAGTATATTATATATGCAATATCCAAATACCATATTTACATATTATTTGGACATAATATACATATATGTAATATGTGATATATTATACATAATGTATAACACATGTAATATATGTGATATATTATACATAATATATAACACATGTAATATATGTGTGTGATATACATATATAATATCCAAGTTATATATATATATATATATATATATATATGTCATATATGTATAACATTCCAGAAATGGCTGCAAGAGTATCTCCCATCTCACCTGATATTCTATAATGGAACTTCGATGCTCCTTCTACTGAGAGGAGAGGTCTATGCCAACTCCCCTTGACTCTAAGCAGCCTTATAACTCGTTTGCAACCAGTAGTCAGTGATGGAAGTGATGCTGCATGACCTTTAAGACTGAATCATTAAAGGTGATGCAGCTCCCACCCTGTTCATTGGAACATTTGGGCAGGACCCTGAGATGTCATGCCATGAACCGGCCCATGAGGCAGCCATGCTGTGAGGAAGCTCAAACAATCTGATACAGAAAGCCCTCCTGGACAGGCTTGTGAGAATACAAAAAGAGAGAGGGAGAGCCAGTCCCCGGCTGCTCCAGACCTCTGATTTCTAGCTCTAGTTACCATCTGACTACAGGTGTGCAATGGACCCCAAAATAGAACTGCTCAGCTGAAACTTTCCCAAATTCATGACCCACAGTAAGTGTGAGAGATAATAAAATAATTATTGTTTAAGTCACCAGATTTTGGGGTGGTTTATTGCACAGCAAGAGTAACTGGAATAAATGGCAAGGCAACAGGTTGATACAAGGCTTAGGAATGGTTACTAGTTTGAGGTTCAGGGGATGCTGCTTGGCTCAGGCTTCTCAAGCAACCATCAGAAGCTTCTTCCCTCTACTCTTCAGAGTTAGCAAAATGGCACACACCCTCCACCCAAGCCAGCATGTGAGCCTCCTCCTTCCTGGTCACTTAAATGGACTCCCCTTCCCTCAAAAATCAGCAGCCATGAAATGGCAACTTACTAACTACCATCTTCCCTGTCTACCTTCACCCCAAAACATAGTACAATGGACCTCCGCTTTAGTGCCTATAAAAAATTACCTAGGATACCTCTATCCCTCCCTAACTCTGCTCAGATTCTGTTATAGCAGGTGTGGAGGAGAGCCAGGAGTTCTGCTCACAGGTGGAGACATTTATTCCAAGAAGGTCAGAACACAGAACGTGATGTGCCCCTTTGCCCAGAATCCAAGTCTCAAATGTCTTCTCCAAGGAGCCATGTTGAGGCTGGCAGCTCCTTTCACCCTCACAAGAGGGATTTTTTTTTTTCTGGACTCATTCTGAAGCTACGAGCTTTTGGTCCCCCAGGAAAAAGTTTTCGCTATGTTGGATGGAAATCACTGCTTTGATGCTAAGCCTGGCAGAGGCATGGAAATTCAGAGCTGAGAGCATCCTATGGCTCTCCCATGACATCTGGGATATCTCTGACTGAAAGCTGGGAAAACAGGGTCACCAACTGCTCCATTAGCCTGCTCTGGGCGGACCCTCCCCTTCCTGACCCTCACACTTTCCGGCCCCCCTGCACCAGTTATTATGCAGTGGGAGAGTGTCGGTCCTTCCAGCAGAATGGAGCCCAGCAGCACTTACCCATCACCCATGGTCCGACCACCATGTGTGGCTCACTCCGCCCTTTTCAAGGTTCAGCCCAGAACTGGAGTTCACATTCCCAGAAGACTTGGCTTTTCAGGGTTTTCATGTTATCGCCAATTGAGGCTAAATGCTCTGACATTGTGTCTTTGACATGTCAAACTGTTCACTTGTTCACTGGAAACATGTAAGTATATCTCATACTTATGTAACTTTGTTTTGGTATTCCTTCTTGTTTTTTTCTTTTTGCCCCTAATATTTCAGGACCTTCAGAAAATCAAAGCAGCCCAGGCCTTGCTCAAATCCTGACTCCGAACTGTTCTCGTCATCATCACATATTTGTTTCCTGTCTACAGATTCTTACCTTTTCTTTGGATATTTTGATCCTGACTCAAATAGCAGTGAGATGATAAAATGATGATAAAAAGATTTAAGCTTGTTGAAGGGAAGGACCTGGCCTCCTTTTTTGTATCCCCCAAAACCACCTCATTCACAGTGTCCAGGGTCTGATAGTGTACAACACACACCACAGAGTGCTTTTACTTTTACTTATTCTATTATCACTTTTCTTTTGAGATGGAGTGTTGCTCTGTCCCCAGGCTGGAGTGCTGCTCTGTCCCCAGGCTGGAGTGCAGTGGTGCAATGTGCTCACGGCAACCTCCGCTTCCGGGTTCAAGTGATTCTCCTGCCTCAGCCTCCCAAGTAGCTGGGACTACAGGCATGCACCACCACGCTAATTAGCACCAGCTAATTTTTGTATTTTTTAGTAAAGATGGGGTTTCACCATGTTGGTCAGGTTGCTCTTGATCTCTTGACCTTGTGATCTGCCTGCCTCAGCCTCCCAAAGTGCTGGGATTACAGGCGTGAGCTACCGCGCCCAGCCTATTACTTTTCTCTTTAAGACTCAGTCAGGTGCTATTGCCCAGGCTGGAGTGCAGTGGCATGATCTTGGCTTATTAGAACCTTTTCATGCTGGGATCAAGCAATCCCTCCCACCTCAGCCTCCTGAGTAGCTCGGACCACAGGTGCATGCCACCATGCCCAGCTAATTTTTGCATTTTTGTAGAGATGGGTTTTTACCATGTTGGCAAGGCTGGTCTCAATCTCCTAGGTTCAAGTGCTCTGCCTGCCTTGGCCTTCCAAAGTACAGGGATTACAGGCATGAGCCACTGTGCCTGGCTGGTTTTCTTTCTCAATGAGCTGTGTGGCCTTTCTGAACTTGGATACCCTCACATGTATAATCAGGGTGATAATACCCCCTACCTGGCAGGATTGTGGAGAAAGTTAAATATGTGCAACCTACCTACCATAGTCCCTGACTCAAGAAGGTGTCCAGTGAGTCATAGTTCCTAGGGTTGAATTGTGTCCCCCAAAAAGATCCAGTGAAGAACTCATCTCCTGCCCCACCAATGTGACCTTCTTTGGAAATAGGGTCCTGGTAGATGTCATCAAGTTAAGATGAGGTCATCGTGGATTCGTGTGGGCTTCAAGTCTAATGATGGGTATCCTTGTAAGGAAATTTGGAGCCACAGAGAGGGAAGATGGCCATGTGACAACAGAGTCAGGAAGTGGAGTGATGGAAACACAGGCCAAGGAGTGGCAGGGATTGCTGGCCACCAGCTGCCAGGAGAGGCCAGGAAGGATAGAGGCTGTGGCTCCCTCCCTCCAGAAGCTGGAAGAGCCTGGGAAGGATGGAGGCTGTGGAGGGTGTATGGTCCTGCCAACACCTTGATTTTGGACTTATGGCCTCCAGAAATGTGAGAGAGTGAGTATCTGGTGTTCTAAGTTACCCAGTTTGGGGTACTTTGTTATGGCAGCCCTAAGAAATGAATGCAGAATTTGGTGCTGGAAAGTGTGTCTGTTTTTGATGAGAAAGAGAGGAGCCACCTAGACACTGGCCACAAGGCTAGTGCTAATGCAAAGCAATCCACAGGTGAGGTCTCATCCCCTTTCCTGGGGCAGCTGAAGACAAATTCCACATACCTTCCTTCCCAGTGCTTCTCAGCAGCCTGCAAACCCATGGGACCACTGACTGTGACAAATGTGGCCAGCATAAAGCTTTTGTCAATGGAAATTTAGTTTAGAATTTAATGCAAAAATGTATTTCTTGGCCAAGCATGGTGGCTCACACATGTAGTCCCAGCACTTTGGGAAGCAGAGGTGGGCAGACCACTTGAGGTCAGGAGTTCAAGACCAGCCTGGGCAACAGGGAAAAACTGCATCTCTAACAAAAATACAAAAATTAGCTGGGTGTGGTGGCACGTGCCTGTAATACAGCTACTTGGGAGGCTGAGGCAGGAGACTCACTTAAACTCAGGAGGCAGAGGTTGCAGTGAGCCAAGACTGTGCCATTGCACTCCAGCCTGGGCAACAGAGTCTGACTCTGTCTCATCTCTAGTTACCTCTAAATCTCCAAATATATATATATAGCTATATTTGGAGATGTATCTATATCTATATTTATATCTACCTCTATGCATATATTTGGAGATTTAAAGTTAACTAGATGTAGCTTCTCCCCTGAAGGAACTCAGATAAACAGGGCATTGCTTCACAGAGGAATGAGGCCACAGTGGAGAGAAATAGAGCACTGTGCCAGGGCAGCAGGGATGGCCACAGATTGTGCTCATATCACAGCTTAAAGAACATGTGAAGATTGGTGAGGCCGAAGAAGATGGTGGCATCGAGGCAAGAACATGACCAAAAGCCCAGGCATGAAATAGTGCACGCGAACTGAAAGCAGCTTGGAGCCAACACTCTATTGAACAGGAGGAAGAAATGAAATGTGAGGTGGGAAAGAGAGGGTGGGAGGGGCCAGGTGATGAGATGCTTTGTGTTCCATGCTACTGAGCTTGGAATTTATTCCGTAAGCAATGAGATGCTTCTCAATGACTTAAAGCAGAAAAGTGACATAGACAGATTTCATTTAATATAGACCATCCTGGCTAAAATGTGTCAATGGATTACAATAGAACAAGATTAGAGGCAAATCAATGAGGTACCTGCTGTGAGCAGTCCAGATGACAGGCGGTGCAGCTGTGACTTAGGGAAGTGGTGCTGAATGGGAAGGAAGAGCCTTGGGGAGTGTCCTAGGGGTGTTCTAGCTTGAGCTACCCCAAGAAGCAGGACCTGTGACAAGGGCTGATGAGCGGGCTGTTTAGGAATTGATGCCAAGAAATAGCAATAGGGGCTGGGAGGGGTGAAAGAAGGAGGAGAGCTGGGTGCGGTGGCTCATGCCTGTAATCCTATCACTTTGGGAGGCTGAGGCAGGAGGATTGCTTGAGGCCAGGAGGCCAAGACCAACCTGGGCAACATAGAGAGACCCTGTCTCTACAGAATATTTTTTAAATTAAAAATTTTTTAAATAGAGGGAGGAGAAAGAGGCATCCCAGTGTGGTGTTAGTGGCCTAGTTACCTCCATGGGCCACTGGGGACCAGACCCCCTGGAGAGCCTATGAGGAAGCGTGTGGAAGGTGCCTTAGTATTGTCCACTCAAGACATGGATGGAAGGAAGATGTGCTCATCAGCTCCTGCCCCAGTTGGTCAAAGTTTGCCCCCAAGGAATGCCACCTCCCTTGAGCTTCCAAGTTTACACACAAGCCAGAATCGCTCAGCAAGTCCCCACAGGCCTGGAGAGAAAGCGAGAGGCACCCACTGTCTCAGCTGTCAGTGGGCGTCTCTCACTTTCTCTCCAGGCCTGTGGGGTCTCAGCTGTCAGTGGGCATCTCTCACTTTCTCTCCAGGCCTGTGGGGACTTGCTGAGCTATTCTAAGCAAGCTGTTCTGGTTGTCAGAGCAACACCCAGGAGCAAAAAGGTGAGCCAGGTCAGGAGCAGTGGCAAATGCCTGCAATCCCAGCAGTCTGGGAGGCTGAGGCAGGAGGATTGCCCGAGGCCAGGAGTTCAAGACCAGCTTGGGCAGCAAAGTGAGACCCCTGTCTCTACAAAAAATAAAATATTAGCCAGGCATGGTAGCGCATGCCTGCATGGGCCACTGGGACTGGATCCCCTAGAGACCCTATGAGGAAGCGTGTGGAAGGTGCCTCAGAATTGTCCACTCAATTGTCACTTTTTTTTTCTGCAATGGAATAATACTGGATTTATTAACTATTCTTTGAGTTCTAACAGTCCTTCCACTACACAATATCACTCTGAAAGCGTGTGCATATGTCCCACAGCTCACACACAGACCAGTTCTCACCTCAGGGTACTGAGTGCCAGCGTCCTGGGTGACTCTTCACAATGACAAAAGCAACAAGAATTGGAAAAGCAAAAGTCTCTTCTGAAGGTAGAGATTGCTAGAGAGGACCCAGCCTCAAGACCCTGGGGCTGACAAAAAGAGCGAGTTCAGGGGAGCGAAATGTGAAGCATGGAAGGTCTGCATGGAGCCGGGCCAGGGAAGGAGGCTGTAAGGACAGCGCAGCAGTTAGACACGGGATTCAGTTCAGACAGGAAAGAGCAGCTGCAGTTTTTAGAAACACCGCTTTCTACCACCAAGCTCTCCACAGCTCCACAGAGAAGAGCCCTCATGGTTGTTTATCCATTAAAGAGGGCTCAGGGCAACATTCAACCAAAAAGCCACATATCAGAGATACTGGAAAGATTACAGCACCTCTGATACAACGTGCAACCCAGACTTCATGCTGTTGAGCCAAAACACACGATCACTACACCACTGACAACGTCATTACAATTAGACACAGTTGAACAGCCCAGACCCTCTCCCTCACGCTTTTCAGGCACTTGGTGTTATGCACCCACCACCCAGACAGGGGGACTGAGGAGAGACATTTGTTTTGGGAGAAGAGCAGAGGGAGAGGGCAGAATACCTCAGAAACAAAAGCAAATATCAGAAGAGAACAACTGTATAATCGGCAGGTCCCATAATCATAAGGGAAGGGTTGGCGGTTCCACCTTTCGGAAGAGAGCAGTACCTCTCAGGACACGCAGCCTTAACGTGGAAGATATACCCAAGAAGTCAGTCTGCAGTAAGCCACGGTCGTGCCACCACACTCTAGCCTGGGTGATAGAGCGAGACCCTGTCTCTAAAAAATTAAAGAAAAAATGGTGAGCCAAGAGCATGTGAGAGGAGCATGAAAGGGAGGTGGGCAAAGAAGCTGGCTAGATAGAGGAAGGAAAGGAAGAGGCACATCTGGACAGACAGACAGCCTTCCGGATCGAGTAACCACGTGGAAAGTGGTTCTCCATCCACCTATAGGGAGCACAGGGAAAAGAATAGATTCCCAAAGATAAGGGAGTTCATGGGAGAAACACCTCCTCGAATGGACCGCAACCCTCAAGATGAGAGTCAAGCAGGAGGGAGAGGCCTTGAGATCACAGGTGAAGTGAGAGCTCCCAGGAAAGGCGAGTACAGGGTGCGGGCCTCCTGACCTGGAGACAGGGCCCCAAGGAGCAGGCAGGCCAAGAAGGAAGAGGACAAATGAAGAGGGAGTGGACAGAAAGAGAAATGGGGGAGACCCCCATCCCCGGAGCCAAGTGATTTAAATGCAGGAATCGCACTCTGGAGTGCGCCATGTGTAAGAACAAGTAAATCATTGCTGCTTCCCTCTCCCTTGAAGAAAAATACCCTGATACTTGTCCTAAGTTCCCAGCTCTCTTCCTGCCAACTCCCTCCCCAGTTGCTGAGTCCCATCAACCCTCCTGCTCAGTACCCCCTACAGCGCCATTCTCGTGCCCTCACTCTGCCCACTTGGCCACCATCTAGGTTCAGAACCTCATGGCTGCTGGTCTGGACTGTCCTGCCTCCACCTCCGCCTGCTGCTGTCCATCCAGCTGGATTTTCCTAAAGGGAAAAGGTGCCCTTGAGGACAAATTTCTCTTGGCCATGCAGGTGGGAGGGGGATTTCTGGGTAAAAGGGTAAGTTCATTGCTTTTCTAATTCTCTACTTTTTCCTTATCCTCACCCATAAATCCTACAACCGCCTCCCCCACCAAAAAAAAAGTACAATCACTTTATTTCTAGAACTGCTCAGAACCTTTGCCTGTGCTGTTCCCACTTGCCTGGAATTCGTTTCTCTTCATCCCCAATAGTTCAAGCCCCACCTTTTTCTCAGCCCAGCTCAGATGCCACCCCCTCATTCAGGAAGGGCTCCTGATGCTTCCCTACCAGAATTAATCTCTCCTTCTTCTGCGGTCTGAAGGCACTTGGCCTTCTCCCCTGTACTATTTCTGCTTGTTGTCACTGCCATCGCTTTGCGTGCTTTTTCTACTCTGCTGGAAACAGGGGCCGTTTCTATATCACGATCCCCGCTAAGCCCATTAAGCGTCAGTGCACGAGGTACCCATCCCATAATCCACATAACTTTTGCAGTTTCATGTTTCTGACCTAGGAAAATCTTACATTTCATAGAGTTTCATAGTTGAATTGGAAGCTCTTTTCTTAGAGCCTCTTAAAATAATGGCATGCCTTATAGTCAATGATATTTTACATTCCGTTAAATACAGTGGGAGATGTTCAACCAGTATTTGCTAAGTTGGATGAGTTTAAGTCATTTTGAGTAGGAGAGGGAATCTAGAGCCACTATTTGGATTAGTAGATTTTAGTGCAGCTCAGGGCTTCTGCAGAGCCCCTCCAGCTCTCACTGTCCACCCAGCTGATGATGAGCACGCCTGCAGACTCCACACATTCCAAACCCACCAAACCAGCGTCTCTCGGAAGGACATTTTTCTCACCTGCATGACCCTTGTCGCCTCCAGCAGCCATCTCAGTAATGACCTTTACTTCTATTTCCTGCTTCCTTCTCCCTCACTGCTGCTTCCTGGAGTCCCCTCAGATAAACCTCCTATGCCCAAGACCTTGTCTCAGGGTCTGCGTTTAGGAGAACCCAACTAAAATTCCAGGATCACCAGATAAAGGTCTCTTGGGGCGATAAAGTAGCAAAGTGGCCCCAGGGTCTGCGGCCAGCTAGGGGAGGGACTGGCAGTCACCAGTGGAAGCCATCTCCTCCCATATCCCTCCCACCTGTCCCTACCTGCTGGTGGGTAAGGAGTGCGATTTACCTAGCTTCGTGACAGCTGCCTCCTGGCCCCACGAAAAGGCACTTTGGCGAAGGAGGGGGAGGGGAGGGGGTTGCACATCTCCAGGGATCACAGGGTAGGAGGAACAGAACTCTCCCTGGCCTGGGAGTCAGGGAGGTGGAGAGATTAGAGCAACACAAGTACTGGGAACAGATGGGGCTTCCTGGACTCCAGCGCTAATTAACCAGCTCTGCAGCTCAGGGCCTGGGCCACAGGATACAAATCTCAGGGGTGGGAGGCTGAGCACATGAGGCTGCACAAAGGCAGAGGGAGGTGATCCCTGAAACAGCCATCCCTCCATTCCCTAATCCAGAGGCTGCTACCCTCCTTGAGCCAGAGAGCAGCAGCTTCTAACACAGATCTGGGCTTCTCACTCAGCAGGTGCCAGGGACCCAAGGACACAAACGGAGTAAAAGGAGGGGAGGGAAAAGAGTGAGGAACCCCTGCCCTCGGAGGCTGCTGCCACTGCCCACTGGCCCCAGGTCAACTGGACCCCAGATGATAAGTGTGAAACTCCCAGAGGTTGAGATTGGGAGAAGCCATCTTCTTTAGTTAATGAGTTAATTCATGATGAACCTTAGATACCTAAAATGGGCTATATATTACATAGCCTAAATTAATTCCTAATTAACACTTGAAATTTAATCACAATCAAGATGGCTTTTTAAATTGTGGGCAAGAGAAAGAAATACCTCTCAGACACAAAAAACAACCTGTATGTCTGTACACGCCACTGGCCTCAAGTGTATCAGGCTGTATTTATATTTGTGTTTGTGTTGAGGCTGATTTTTCCTATTTTCTCCAAGTTTGGGGAGTTTTATCTCTGAATCCCCAGTGCATAGAACATTTCTAGTTGTCGTAGGAATTAGCAAAGATTTGTTGAACACATAAATCCTCTTTTCAAAATACAGGCCCGGAGCATAGAAACAAAATAGCTAAAGTATGCCCTTTTATTGAGTGGGGCAAGCACGTCCCAGGTAGTAAGTCAACAGTGATAAAATCATTCTGGAATTAGCTCCAGTCCACAAGCCAGGATCCAAAGTAAATGTCCTTTGCTCTGTATTCTTATTGTTTTTCTAAAGTCCTTTTCTTTTATCTTCTAAGATACTCACAGATAGAATGACATAAAGTCTGGATTTGCTTCAAAATACCTTAGCAGACTGTGAGTATGGGTGAGACAAGACCGGCTCTGTGGGAATGATTGTTGGAGTGGGCTATGGGGACATAGGAATTCATAAAATTATTCTATGTTTGAAATTAATTTTCAAAAATATGCTTGAAATTGTCCATTATAAAAGGTTCTTATTACCCCATCCTAAGAAAAATGTGATTGAAGCTAAGTAGTAGAAATGTTAGAAAAACATAAGCAAACAACTCACGAGGTTGGTGTCATATCCCGTTGGGACAGATTTGTCACCCGCAGCTCCCATGGGTCTGGTTGCAGAGGTGTGAAGCTCACGGAGCCTGAGTTCAAGGACTTTGTTCGCTGTTATCTTGTGGTTCTACAGATATGCACTCAAAGCTGCCAAAAATGAGTGGTAGTAAATTACCACACTAATTCAATGACTTTTTCAATAGAAATTGATTACAAAGAAAAAAACTAGTCAGTAATCCTAACAATAGTATTTCAGTGGTTCTTGGGAACATTTTGCAGAATGTAAGAGAAGACATTAAGAAGAAATTTCCAGCAAAATTCTACTACGTCAAGTAGTCTTGCACAAAATGTGAGGCAGAGGGGGTAAATGTATATTCCCTAATTTTTGAGGATGCCATTTTAGTGTTAAAAAGCATCTTCCCTATTTGGGTCTGTAGAATGCTTTTAGTTTTGGCCACGTGTTAAAGTTTTTATTCTGTCTTTCCTGTGCTGTTTGAAAATTCAGTTGTAAAAGCAATTTAAAGCACCTAGAAATTTAAACCTCGATTCTCATTTCAAAAGACAACTAAGTCCCTAAATATTTACTATCTAAGTAATATTCAAACAAATGTCATTTCATCTGAACAGTAAAATAAGTCAGCATGCTTGAACATTTTAATGGGCTTCCAAATGCTATCGGAAAGATCAAGCCATCCTGTCAGAGATCACCCATGGATTTTCTAAAGAAAACACACTGCAATGTCACATAACCTGTCTTTAGCCTGGCCTTTGAGAGAGCAAAACCATTTCACAAATGCTGACGCTGTATTTCCAAAGGCATTCCAGAATGACCCTATAAATGCAATGCACTGAGTATAATATGTTTGGAGTGGGGTAGGCTGGAATTAAGGCAAACATTGCACATTAGTATTTTTTTAAATCACTGAAACAGAAGTGATTTAAGAAGACAAAGCTCAACTCTAAAGGATGGATCTAAAATTAAAAGTAGTTTTAATTACCCTCACATTAAAAAATACACATTAGGCTGGGCGAGGTGGCTCACACCTCTAATCCCAGCACTTTGAGAAGTGGAGGCGGGAGGATAGCTTGAGCCCAGGAGTTGGAGACCAGCCTGGGTAACATGGTAAGACCCCATCTCTTCCAAAAATAATGCAAAAATTAGCCAGGTATGGTGGCGTGCACCTGTAGTCAGAGCCACTCAGGAGGCTAAGGTGGGAAGATCACTTAAGCCCAGGAGGTGGAGGCTTCACTGAGCTGAGATTGTGCCACTACACCCCAGCCTGGGCAACAGAGCCAGAATCTATCTCAAAAAATAATTAAAAATCAAATTACAAATATATATGCCTATGTATACATATAAGTATATGTAAATATAGGTGTATACATGGATGGGTATACTCATATATGTATATGGGAGCAGCCATTTTTCTGGGGAAAGGTGGGAAAAGTGACATAAAATAATATGCTTATTTTGCCTATTATAATAACCATTTATTGAGTACAAATATGGGTTATCTCACGTAATCCTCATCTCTGCTCTCCCAGATAATTACTGGTATCATTTCCACTTTAAGATGATAGAAACTGATGCCTGGGAAGGTCGCATGATGTAATTACGGTCATACATCCGTTGAGAAGCCCCTCCCCATCTCCCAATTTCCAGCCATCTACTGTACTGCAAGCTTATGAATATAAAAGTGGTTTACTCGGCATTCATTTTGGAAGAATCTCTATCCAGCTGTATATTTGAGAACGTTTTTCATCTCCCACCCTTTTCTAAAAACAGTGTCTCCATCTCTTAAGCAGCACTCAAAATGAATAACTCCTGAGGGAGAGCTCCATGGACAAACCAAATATTAATCTTATGGGAAGCAGCTGATTCTTTCCATATCTTGGCAATCGTGAGTTATACTGCAGTGAATATGTGTGTAGATATCTCTTCGAGGCACTGATTTCATTTCAGTTGAGTGTATAAACCAGAAAAGGGACTGCTAGACCATGTGGTAGTTCTTTCTTTAATTTTTTGAGGAATGTCCATGCTGTTTTCCACAAATTACAATGGAATAGCGTTCAGCCTTCAAAAAGGAGATCTTGCCATTTGTGATAATATGGATGAACCTGGAGGGCCTGGTGCTAAATGACATAGCCAGACACTGAAAGAAAAATGCTGCGTGATATTACAGTATTTGAATCCAAAACAGTCAAATGCATGGAAGCAGAATAGAATGGTGGTTCCCAAGGCTCAGGGGACATGGGGAGATGTTGATCAAAGAGTACAGTCTTGCAGTTATAAGTTGAACAAGTTCTGGAAGCCTAACATACAGCATGGTGACTACAGTTCACAATAGTGTGTTATATACTTGAAATTGCTAAGAGAGTAGATCGTAAGTGTTCTCACCACACAAAGTAACCGTGTGAGTGATGGGTATGCTAATTAGCTTCACTGTGGTAATCATTTCATGACCTATACATATATCAAAACATCATGTAGTACATCTTAAATATATACAATTTTTATTTGTCAATTATACTTCAGTAAAGCTGGAAGGCAAAAAAAAAAAAAAAAAGGCAGCTGATTTTTCAGTAGGATTAGAGCCAGGGCTCTCAGTGAGATGTTCTGCCAAAGGCTGGAATGGACAGGACTTTTTTTGGTAGAAAAGAAAAGCAATAAACCCACCTGCGGACGACCAAGCAGGTCGTGACATTGCAGGAACAGCAGATGGTACCTAAAATGTCACTGTAGTCTTTCCCACCTCACTGATTGGCAGCTGTGGCTCAGGCCAAAACCTTGGAGGCATCTTTAACTCCACTCTCTCTCCCTTTCACCTCACATCCAATCTGTCAGCAAATCCTAAACTTCTAAATATATCCAGATATGACCACTTCTCACACCTCCACTGCCAGCACCTCCAGCAGGGCCCCCATCGTGTCCCGCCTGGATTCTCACAGTCGCCTCGCTCGGTCTCCTAGCCCTACACAGTCTCTTCTTTGCACAGCAGTCAGAATGAACAGCTCCTTAAAAACCCAAGTCAGATCAAGTCAGCTCCCTGCTCTGTACCCTGACTCCAGGGGCTCCTCTATAGCATTCAGAGTCAAAGTCAAAGTCTTCAATGCTCCGAGGCCCTACACCACCTACCCCTGTCCATCCCTCTGGGACCTTCCGCTCAACTCTCCCTCTAGCTGCTCCATTCCATCCGTGCCAGCCCCCCTCCCCATCTGTGTTCCTCAAATATGCAGGGTCTTTGCACTAACTCTGTCCTCTCCCTGGAACATGAATCCCCAGACAGCCTCCTGACTCACTCCCTCACCTCCCCCATGTCTTTGCTCAGCTATCACCTTTAGACATGGTTCTGTGTCCCTTGGCTCTGTGTCCCCGTCCAAATCTCATGTTGATTTGTAATTCCCAGGGTTGGGAAGGTGGGGCCTGCCAGGAGGTGACTGGATCACGGGGGTGGATTTCCCCATTTGGTACTGTGTTGATGGTGAGTGAGTTCTTGTGAGATCCAGTTGTTTAAAAGTGTACAGCCCCTCCTTCCCTCTCTCTTCCTCCTTCTCCAACTATAAGATGTGCCTACTTCCCCTTCTCTTTCCACCGTGACTGTAAGTTTTCTGAGGCCTCCCCAGAAACAGGAGTCAGTATGCTTCTTGCACAGCCTGCAGAACCATAAGCCAATTAAACCTCTCTTTATAAATTACCCAGTCTCAGGTGTTTCTTTATAGCAGTGCAAGAATGGCCTAATATACCTTCTCAGTGAGATCTGCCTCAACTTCCCTATTCAAAATTGTAATGTCTTCTGCCCAACACTCCCAGCGCCCTACCCTGGTGCATTTTACCCCATAATACTTATCACCTTCTTACCTTTAAATGTGTTCCTTTCCTTACCAAAGCCTAGTTTGTAAAATCCAAAGCCCTGTTTTCAACTAGACATCGTGTGCCTCCTGACGCCATGCAAACACACATAGCACCAGCTAGGCAATACTCTCGTCACAAAAAGTTGAGCCTGAATTTAATCAAACTCCTCCAGCTAACTTCCACTCACTTGGAACAGAGGAATGAGAGCATGACATCATAAGGAAGCATGCAGACAAATGCAGAATGTGGGACATCGACCTGGTCTCTTTAACAAACCAAGGGGGTGGGGGGGGCATAGAGAAGAGAAAATAATGGAGACTACTGTAGATTTAATAACATTTACAAGATATAACAATGAAACTTCATGGGGAAAATGTGCTCGAATCCTGATTTGTGTCAACAAACAATAAACAGACATTTTGAAGTCAAGTAAGTAAATTTTATTATGGACTGAAAATTATATTTAGTATATTACCATAGAAGTAGCATGCATTTTGAGAGGCATAATAACTGTATTGTGGTTACATAAGAAAATAGTAACCATTTTTAGAGCTATTAATATGTACTGAAGTGTGTAGAGATTTAATGACATAATTTTGGGGATTTACTTTCAGGTACTTCATTATATTGAAAAGAAATAAATGGGCCAGGTGTGGTGACTCACACCTGTAACCCCAGTACTTTGGGAGGCAGAGGCAGAAAAAAAGTAACCTGGCACGGTTGCATATGTCTGTAGTTTCAGCTACTCGGGGGCAAAAGAGGGGAACCTTGAGGTGGGAGGATCTTCTGAGCCCAGGGAGGTTGAGGCTGCAGTGAGCCATGATCACACCATGGCATTCCAGCCTGGGCTGCAGAGTTAGATCCTGTCTCAAAAACACAAACAAACAAGCAAACAAAACAAGAAAAGCAAACAAACAAAATACAAAACACGTGACAAGATTTGTTTTTAAATCAGACTTATTGAGGTTTACATACAATAAAGTGCACCATTTAAAGTTTGATTAGTTTTGACAAATGCATACGGTTATATGACCAAAACCGCAGCCAAGATATAGAGTATTTCCTTCACCCTACAAAGCTCCCTTGTGTATGCTGAGATTTCCATAATTATTGGATCTAGAAAATGAGCGTGTGAGGGTTCACTGTATTATCTTCTTACTATCGTGCATAACTTGGAGCAGACCTGGCAAATATGATTTAGAATTTTTTCGGGCGCACGTGGTGACTGCAGATCCACTAGTGTACATGACAGGTGGACAGATGGGTAACAGACTCTGAAACTTGGAAGAGAAGGTTCTCAGGGAGAGTTCCCAGAAGCCACCCCGAGACAAGGATTCATATGTAAGTGATTTATTAAGAACATGCCAACAAGCTCCAGCATGAAACACATAGGATGGCCCAGAAAACATCTTGCCAAAATAGGCTGGGCACAGTGGCTCACACCTGTAATCCCAGCGCTTTGGGAGGCGAGGCAAGTCGATCACCTGAGGTCAGGAGTTCATGACCAGCCTGGCCAACATGGTGAAACCCCATCTCTACTAAAAATACAAAAATTAGCCAGGCAGGGTGGCAGGTGCCTGTAATCCCAGCTACTCAGGATGCTAAGGCAGGAGAATCCCTTGAACCCAGGAGCACAGGTTGCAGTGAGCTGAGTCCACTGCACTCCAGCTTGGGTGACACAGCAAGACTCCATCCAAAACAAAAGGGAAGAGGAAGGGAGGAAGGGAATGGAGGGAGGGAAGGAAGGAGGGAGAGAGGAAGGGAGGAAAGGAAGGAGGGAGGGAGGAAGAGAGAAAGAGAAAAACAAAGAAACAAGAAAGAATATTTTGCTAAAATAGCTGAATCTATTCCAACCTCTAGAACTTCCTTTTCCTGGCAATATGGGGGACAGAGGAGGAGAAAGTCCAGAAGGTAACTTGATCCACCCACCTGCTCACCCCAGAAATCAGGGGACATCTGAACCTCTTCTATAATCAAAGACCACCAATGGCCATCCAGTCATAACCAAGTCCTGTCAATTCCCTCCCAAAATAAATCTCCCACTCACCCATCTGTGCTCATCCTCCTACCAACCCAAGCAAGGATCTCCTCTCACCTGCATCTGTCAGTAGCATCCCAACTGGTCTTCCTTTCTTGCCCTAACCCCATCCATTCTGCACAGAGCAGTCAGAATTAAAAGGAAAATCAGATCATGTCACTCATTTGTGGAAAGTGCTTCTGTAAAAGAGTTTGGCAGTTTCTCAAACAATTAGAGAGTTGCCAGCAATTCTCCTCCTAGGAATATATTCAAGAGAGATGAGAACATAGGTCCACACAGAATCACCTCCCAAAGGCCAAACCTCCCATTATATACATTGGGGATTAAATTTTAGCATGAATTTTGGAGGGGCTAGAAACACGCATATAACAGGACATAAACTTGATTCCTCATTGATAGGATGGATGCAACTAAACAGCTCAACAGTGTTAATTAAAAATGCTGATTATAATAGAGGAAAATGGTGGCTAAGAGGCAGGACTAACTTGCAGCTCCCACTCGATGGACGGAGCAGCACATGAAGAAGACCCACATTGTCAACTTTTACTCTAAGAACTATCACAGGATGATACTAGGAATACCAAAAGAAACCACAGACACTTTGAAGGAGGGGGATTGCTGCTGCAGGCTCGGTGGGAACTGTGAGTCTGCTTGCTTTCTCAGCTGGGAGGCTTGTAGCCTGGGGCAAGTTCTCAGCCCTGCTCACTGTATGCCTGAAAATAAAGGTGCTGTTGGGGGCATGTGGTGGAAATGAGACCAGCCTTTCAGGCTGCGGGCTGTATAGGAGCTGGGTGAGACCTGTGGCTGCCAGCGTTCCCCCACTTCCCTGGTAACCTGTGTGACACAGCAGAGGCAGCCACAATCTCCCCAGGAACATAACTCCACTGGCCTGGAAACCACATCTCCATCCCCCACAGCAGTCACAGAAAACCCTGCCCAAGGAGAGTCTGAGCTCAGACATGCCTAACCCTGCTCCCCACCTGATGGTCTTTCTCCATCCACCCTGGTAGCTGAAGACAAAGGACATAATCCTTAGGGAGCTGTAGGAACCCACCGGCCACCTGACCCTAGAGCAAGCTTGTATCCTCAGTATACAACTGCAGCTGATGTGCTCTTGAAAGCACCACCTCCTGGCTGGAGGCCAACCAACACAAAATCCTCTGAGTCCACTCTCACTGCTACCTTCATCAGAGCAGGTGCTGGTATCCACAGCTGAGAAACCTGAAGACAGATCACATCACAGGACTCTTTGCAGACAAGCCCCAGTACCAGCCTGGAGCCCAGTAGCTCCACTGGGTGGCTAGATCCAGAAGAGAAATAACAATCACTGCATTTCTACTGTCAGGAAGCCTCATCCCTAGGGAAGGGTGAGAGCACCACATCAAGGGAGCACCCCACAGGACTAAAGAATCTGAACAACAGCCCTTGAGTCCCAGATCTTTCCTCTGACAGAGGCTACCCAAATGAGAAGGAACCAGAAAAAAATAATACTGATAATATGACAAAACAAGGTTTTTTAACACCCCCAAGAGATAACACTAGCTCACCAGCAATGAATCCAAACCAAGACAAAATCTCTGAATTGCTGGAAAGAATTCAGAAGGTCAACTATGAAGACACCCAAGAAGGCACTAGAGAAAGGTAAAGTTTAACTTGAAGAAATAAAAATAATCATACAATATAGGAATGTAATAAATATCCAGTGAAGTAATAGCAGAAATAAAAAACAATTGCAACTTCTGGAAATGAAGTATACACTTAGAGAATTGCAAAACACACTAGAAAGTCTCAGCGATAGAATCAAACAAGTGGAAGAAAGAACATCAGCATTTGAAGACAAGGCTTTCAAATTAACCCAATCTGAAAAAAAAAAAAAAAAAAAAAAAAAAAAAAAAAAAAAACAAGAAAAAGGCATTTAAAAAATAAACAAAGCCTCCAAGAAGTTTGGGATTATATTAAACAACCAAACCTAAGAATAACTGGTGTTCCTGAGGACGAAGAGAAATCTAAAAGTTTGGAAAATGTATTTGAGGATTGAATAATCAAGGAAAACTGCACTAGCCTTGCTAGAGATCTAGACATCCAAATACAATAAACTCAAAGAATAACTGGGAAATTCACTGCAAAAAGATCATTACCTAGGCACATAGTCATGAGATTATCTAAAGTCAAGACAAAGGAAAGAATTTTAAGACCTGTGAGGCAAAAGCACCAGATTAAAAAAAAAAAACTACCAGATTAACAGCAGATTTCTGAGCAGAAACCCTGCAAACTAGAAGGGATTGAGGTTCTATCTTTGGCCTCCTTAAACAAAATAATTAGCCGAGAATTTTGTATTCAGTGAAACTAAGTTTCATAAATGAAGGACAAATAGTCTTTCTCAGACAAACAAATGCTGAATTTGTGACTATAAAGCCAGCACTATAAGAACTGCTAAAAGGAGCTCTAAATCTTGAAACAAATCCTTGAAATACACCAAAATAGAATCTTCTTAAAGGATAAATCTCACACAACCTAAAAACAAGAACACAATGAAAAACAAACAAAAAAAAAAACAAGGTATTCAGGCAACAAACAGGGTGATGAATAGAACAGTACCTCACTCTGAATATTAATATTGAATGAAAATGGCCTAAATGCTCCACTTAAAGATACAGAATGGCAGAATGAATAAGAATTCACCAACCAAGTATCTGTTGTCTTCAAGAGACTCAGCAGACACAGAAGGACTCACATATACTTAAGGTAAAGGGGTGGGAAAAGATATTCTATGCAAATGGACACCAAAAGCGAGCAGGAGTAGCTATTCTTATATCAGACAAAAACAAACTTTAAAGCAACAGCAGTTTTAATAGACAAAGAGGAACATTATACATAATGATAAAAGGACTAGCCTAACAGTAAAATATCACAATTCTAAATATATATGCATCTAAAAGTGGACCTCCCAAATTTATAAAACAATTACTGCTAGACCTAAGAAATGAGATAGATGGCAACACAATAATAGTGATGGATTTCAATGCTCCACGACAGCACAAGACAGACCATCAAGACAGAAAGTCAACAAAGAAACAATGGACTTAAAGTACACCCTAGAATAAATGCACTTAACAGATATTTACAGAACATTCTACCCAACAACTACAGAATATACATTCTATTCATCAGCACATGGAACATTCCCCAAGAGAGATCTTAGGATAGACCACAAAACAAGTCTCAACAAATTTAAGAAAATCGAAATTATAGCAAGTACTTTCTCAAATCACAATGGAATAAAATTGGAAATCAATTCCAAAAGGAACTCTCAAAACCATGCACATACATGGAAATTAAATGACATGCTCCTGAATGATCATTGGGTCAACAATAAAATCAAGATGGAAATTTAAAAATTCTTTGAACTGAACAATAAGTGACACAACCTATCCAAACTTCCGGGATACAGCAAAGGCAGTGGTAAGAGGAAAGTTCATAGCATTAAATGCCTACATCACAAAGTCTGAAAGAGCACAAACAGACAATCTAAGGTTACACCTCAAGGAGTTAGAGAAATAAGAACAAACCAAAGCCAAACCCAGAAGAAGAAAAGAAACAACCAAGACAGAGCAGAACTAAATGAAATTGAAACAACAAAAAACAATACAAAAGATAAATGAAACAAAAAACTGGCTCTTTGAAAAGATAAATAAAATTGATAGACCATTAGAAAGATTAGCCAAGAAAAAAGAGAAGATCCAAATAAGTTCACTTAGAAATGAAATGGGAGATATTACAACCGATACCACAGCAATACAAAGGATCATTCAATGCTACTATGAACATCTTTACATTCATAAACTAGAAAACTTAGAGGAGATGGACAAATTCATGGAAATATACAATCCTTCTTGATCAAAGCATGAAGAAATTGAAACTCTGAGCAGACTAATAACAAGCAGCCAGATTGAAATGGTAATTAAAAAGTTACCAGTAAAAAAGTTCAGGACCAGACGTGTTCACAGCTGAATTATATCTGACATTCAAAGAAGAATGTACCAATCCTACTGACATTATACCAAAAGATAAAGAGGGAATCCTCCCTAAACATTATTTAAAGCCCATATCATCCTAATACCAAAACCAGGAAACAACGTAAAACAAAAAAGACAACTACAGACCAATAACCCTGAAGAACATAGATGCAAAAGTCCTCAAGAAAATACTAGCTAACTGAATCCAACAGCATATCAAAAAGATAATACCCCATGATCAAGTGGGTTTCATAGCATGGATGCAGGGATGGCTTAATATCCACAAATAAATACATGTGATACACCACACAAACAGAATTAAAAATAAAACCATTTTGGATGTTTCAGACCCAGGTGAGCTCCCAGCTGAGTACAGCCACATACAGGATCCTAGCTAACATCACTTGGAAGCAGAAGAACAGCCTTGCTGAGCCCTATCTGACATCCTAGATAACAGAACCCAGAGAAAGAATGACATTGTTGTTTTACACTATTAATACTAAATTTGGGGGGTGGTATGTTATGCAGAAATAACTAACACATAATTGCTCTGTTGGAGCCAACAGGAAACAGAGAGAATCCACCACAGGACTCTAAAATCATTCCCTCTAGAGGACATTCAGAATGCTCTCCAGCCAGGCCTGTCCATCTTAGGAGTGGACATGGAGAGGAACAGTATAGTCAGAGGGTCCCCAGTCCCTATTGAAAAGGCCCGTCCCCAAAGAAGACCATGAGCTAGGTGGCCCCTGCTCTGAACTGAATGTCTGTGTCCCCCACAAAATGCATATGTTGAAATCCTAGCCCACAGTGTGATGCTATTAGGAGGTGGGGCCTTTGGAAGGTGATTAGGTGAGGGGGGGAGCCCTCAGGAGTGGGATTAGTGCCCTTGTAAAGGGGACTCCAGAGAGTCTCTCACTCTCCTTCCACCATGAGAAGACAAGTGGGCAACTCAGAAGAGGGCTCTCACCAGCCCTTGACCACGCTGGCACCCCAATCTCAGACTTCCACCATCCAAAACTGTGAGAAATATGTTTCTGTTGTTTATAAGCTATCCAGTCTATGGTACTCTGTTATACAGCCACAACAAGACAGCTTCTATAAGAATTCAGTGTGTGACCCTGGGGAAGTACTGAGCAGGACCATGAGCCATGGGGGCTGGTACATACATATGAACAAGTGAAGGGGGCAGAATGTCTGCAAAGCAATCACATAGGAATGAACATTCTTCACATCCTAAAGGAACTGTGTCTTTCCAGTTTTTGTTGAGACAGGCAGCCCTCCCTGGGTGTTTTACTCTCACTTTTGCTAGACTCATAAGTAAAAGAGAAATTATTTCTACCAGAAGACATAATTTACAATTGCAAAAATATGGAACCAGCCCAAATGCCCATCAATCAATGAGTGGATAAAGAAAACGTGGTATATATATATCTACCATGGAATACTACTCAGCCATAAAAAGAAACAAAATAGTGGCCTTCACAGCAACCTGAATGGAATTGGAGACTCTTAATCTAAAAGTCAAGTAACTCAGGAATGGAAAAACAAACATCGTACATTCTCACTCATAAGTGGGAGCTAAGCTGAGGATGCAAAGGTGTGAGAATGATACAATAGACTTTGGGAGCTTAGGGGAAATGTTTTTTTTTTTTTTTTTTTTTTTTTTTTTTTAGAGACCAAGTCTCCCTATGTTGCCCAGACTGGTCCTGAACTCCTGGGCTCAAGTAATCCTTCCATCTCAGCCTCCCAAAGTGATGGGATTATAGGCATGAGCCACTGTACCCAACCAAAATCTTATAATCTTTAAATGTTAGTTTGCTTCCTGGCTATCCCATTTACAATCTCTGAAGTCAACCTTCTTCACCAAAGACCATGAGGCTTAATTGTGAAATATATCCAGTCTCTTGAACTCAGGGAAAGCAAATCTATGTACTCCTGCATTCCGCCTTATCCCTTCAAATCCTCTGATGATTGGTCAAATATGAAAAGAGATCGTAACAGCACTGACCTTTATGTAAACCAGCAATCTTAATTTCACATCCATTGCCTATTACGATGATGCCTTTACACTGTGTCATTCAGGTCATAGGTTAATGATCTACTTTGTATTCACTGGAAGTGATCATAGTGGAGTCTCAGGTAGGTCACAAGTTTAAACACAAGGACGTCATCTCCTGTGTGGTGGAGATGCCCACATTTCTCAGACTCTCACTGTCCCACCCACTTGCCTTGTCTTCAAATGCTGGAGCAGAGTCACTTGCCATGTCAATCTAGATCAAAAACTTCAGAACATTCGTTTTAAATTTTATCTTATTTCTGAAACCGTTGATCCAGAATCAATGCACACAAGTGTGCAAACCAGGGTTGAATTGCCCAGTTCTCCCCTACGGTTTCCTGCATGCAGTAACTTGCAGATGTCCCCAACACTGAATGGACAGAGTCTGGAAACTAGAGGTGACCTGGCTCGAGGTCCACATGCATCATTAGCCTCTCTTCATTTCTCACATGCCTTCAATCAAGCAGAGATTTCATCTCCGTCTGCTCCAATGGGACACTTGTTTGTTGCTCCCCCCCAGTAAAAAGAAATGCCAGTTGCTTTTGTGCTTCCATGACAGGAAGGTAGCCAGTTGGTTTTGCCCATTCACAGCCAAGGTTAAGTTGCCTGACTAGCCAGAGAGCGCCACGTCTGTGTCTCAGGTCCGCTAGCACTTTTCACTGCACTGCTGGCATTAATGTGGCATCTTCTCCCCACCACAGTATGACTGAAGCCAGCAACATTCTCCTTACAGATCACAGAAAAATAAACATTCTCCTTATAGGTCTACCATACTATCTGTCCTTTTCATCAGATTCTCCTAGGATTTGCCTGGAATGCCATTGGCACTTGATAAATATCCATGAAATGAACAGATGGGTATCAATAAAGGCAGTTTCTGGATGATATTCTGATGTAATTCTTTGCATGCTGAGAGTTTAAATGTGAGCCTCTGCCTTTACCAAATTATTCCACCTCTCCCCTCAAGTAGGTCCAATGTCCAATAGTGTGGTTGCCCTTAATTAATGACGAGACTACCAAAGGCCCCACATGACCTGCCCCCAGCGCACCTCTTCAGCTTCCTGTCTCTGTCTCTCTCCTCCTCCACCCAAGGTGCCCAGCCAGACACAACTCACTCTCTCCTGTCATGGAGCAGGCTTCTTCTTGCATCAGGCCCTTTGCACAGTATGCTCTCTCAGCTAGAACATTCTTCCATCACTGGCCTAATTCATTCAAACCGGCTCTTCAAGTCCCAGAGCTGATGTCACTTTCACAATCTCCTGACTCCTGTGGGTTAGGTGAGCTTCCCATGCTCCTGGTATTTCCTTATTTCAGTTCTCATCACTCTGCACCGTAAAGGCCTTGCTGCCTGTGGTACCTCTCACCAGGCTGTGAATGTCACACAGGGAAGTGTGTCCCCTGTTGCATCCGCAGGCCCTGACAGATGGGAAATGCTTGCTACACACTGAGTTTTTGTTGGTTGCATGAATGAAATGCATCGGCCATGAGCGCTCTGTTCTTATGTTCTCCAGGAGACAGGCAAGGCAGGATCTGGAGGACAGATTTTGGAATCAGACAGATGTGAGTGGGCAGCCTGAACCCACCCTGACTTCTTCATATAAGACAGTAGAGTAATCCCAGGACTTTGGAAGGCCAAGGTGGGTGGATCGCTTGAGGCCAGGAGTTCGAGACCAGCTTGGCAAACATGGCAAAACCCCATCTTTACTAAAAATAAAAAACTTAGCCAGGCGTGGTGGCACATGCCTGTAGTCCCAGCTATTTGGCTGCCTGAGGCAAGAGAATCACTTGAACCCAAGAGGCGGAGGTTGCAGTGAGCCAAGATCAGGCCACTGCACTCCAGCCTGGGTGACAGAGTGAGAGTAGTATCAATATATATATATACTGATTCAGACTCCAGATAGCTGAAACCTAAGAACAATTCATTTTTAAAATATTAGTCAGCTCATAGAAGCTCTGGGAAAGGTGAGGAAGTGAACATGCCACGGGGCTGGTTCTAAAGCATGGGCAAAGCTTCTTAGACAGTGGTCTCACTGAAGGTGGAGTCTAGCTGCCCACCCACTCCTGGCCTCAAGCGATCCACCCACCTTGGCCTTCCAAAGTCCTGGGATTACTCTATTGTCTTATATGAAGAAGTCAGGGTGGGTTCAGGCTGCCCACTCACATCTGTCTGATTCTAAAATCTGTCCTCCAGATCCTGCCTTACCTGTCTCCTGGAGAACATAAGAACAGAGCGCTCATGGCCGATGCATTTCATTCATGCAACTGACAAAAACTCAGTGTGTAGCAAGCATTTCCCATCTGTCAGGGCCTGCGGATGCAACAGGGGACACACTTCCCTGTGTGACATTCACAGCCTGGTGAGAGGTACCACAGGCAGCAAGGCCTTTATGGTGCAGAGTGGTGAGAACTGAAATAAGGAAATGAATATGGGCTGGCCTTACTGACTTTCAATGAATAGCACATGGCTGTAGAGATGCTGTATGATTTCCAGGTGACACAGCTTCTGCCCGACTCTTTTTTTCTCTCCTCTCTGTCTGTGTATCTCTCTGTCTCTCTATCTGTCTCCCTCTCTCTGCATGTGTCTCTCTGTCTCTCTTTGTCTCTCTCTTCCTCCTTCACTCTCTCAATGTTCTCCCTTGGGACCTTGCCTCCATATGGTGAGGAAGCCAGGTAGCCCCATGGGAAAACCACGTGCAGGTGTCTATGGCCCAGCTAAGATCACAGCCAAGAGCCAGCATCAGCTGCCAGCTACAGGAGCAAGTAGGTCTCAGATGATCCTAGCTCCCAGCCTTCAAGCCACTCACCCAATGCTAAGTGGAGCAGAAATGATTGTCCCTGCCAATCCCTGCACAAATTGCAGTTTCGAAAGCAAAACGTATCTTGCCCCTGGTTTAAGCCCCTACATTTTGGGGTGATTGCTTACATGGTAATAGATAACCCGAACAGCAGCTGTGGCCTCAAGCACCACCCAAACCATGCCACAGGAGCACTGCAGCCAGGGTTGAGGTCCTTACAGTTCATGACATGGATGCTGGGACCCCACAGTCAGTGCTAGAACTTCTGCTGGTTGCCACCATTGTGACCGCGATGAGAGGAATGAAGGGTGGTCAGACAATCTCAGAGTGTGCATGCTGGCTGCAAGCATGGGCTCAGAGGAGGGCACAGCTCTGCTGCTGACCAGCTGTGTGAACTTGGGCAAGCGTCCTAACCACTCTGGGACTCAACTGCTGCTCTCTAAAGTGGGATCGGTAGGGGTGCCGCATGCATGGAGTGGTTGTGAGATTAGACAGATTAATAGATAACATTATTTTCTACCTCACTCCATCACTTCCTGCCTGGACATGCTTTTCTTGTAACAGCTGTTATCACTGCATGACTTTGTCGCATGTACTGATGTGCTCTCTTGTTTGCTGTGCGCTCTCCTTCCTGTTGGGTTCTAAGCTCGATGCAGGAAGGAATTTGGTTCTGCTGTCGCTGAATCTTCAGCACCTAGGAGAGTAGGCGCTGATATGTCAGGCTAGATGTGTCCAGCACCTATCACACACTCAGTGAATGCTTGCTGAGCAAATGAATGAAGTGGCTGATGATATCACCAGAGAGCTAAGATAGGATCTCTAATAACACTAATACAAAATAGACACCATAAGGCTTGTGAGAGAGATGCACAAAGCTAATGGGCTTCAAGGAAAGGGAAAGAAACGAAATCAATGGGCTATTCTAGGAAAGGCTTTGAAGAAGGGGTGCCATAGGGGCTGGGCCTAGAGAGAGAGAGAGAGAGAGGACTTCAAGAGATGAAGATGTAAGAGAAGATGGAGCTGAGAGAGAATTTGTAAGAGCCAAGACCAAAGCGGGAAGGCCAGTGGGGCCCTTGACTGGTCTACAGCGATTGAGGTTACACAGACCGGCTAAGACCGTTGTCACAAACTTCCAGCATGTCCCCCAAAGAGTAAAATATTCTCCAGGTCCCAAGTGGATTCAGTGCAAGCACCTCCTATTCAGCTCCACCTGGGCCTGATTCTTCCCATGTTGGGTGAGCCGAGAATGAGCCACAGAACCCAGCCACAGAAAAGATCCCAGAAGTTTTCATTCTTTTTCTTTTTTAAGAACACAGGCACAGAGTTGGGCTTTCAATTCTGAATTCTAAATAAGAGAAGATGTCCCATCTTCAGGAGGCCACCCGACAATGTCTAGCACTGGGACAAACAAGCGTGTTTCCAAGAATGCCCAAGAGCATGACGCACCGAAGAGAGTCCATGTTCTACTTAGCTCCTCAAAGGAAACATACTTCTCAAAGGAACACGTGGGAGACAGCAGAGAAGCAACTAGAGTGTGCATTTTCTGCTACGTCTGGTGGGAAAAACCAAATCTGTCACTTTCTGCACGTATTCACATTAAAGAAGGATTCAAAGTTGTCTCTTTAGAAGAAGTGCCAGTACCAACTTGTGTGCCAGGGAGGTGATATTTTGCAATTCGCAGGGTAGAAAGAATGCCATTTTCATCACGTTTAAAATTCAACAAGCAGTGAAAGTTAAAATAATTACCTGTGAACGACTGTGTATGTTTCTTTCATCTAATTAGGTAATCTGCCCAGGTGTTCAGCACCAAGGCCTCTAGGCTTTAATTGGAAAAAGTCAAGGACAGAAACTAATTAGCAGTATTAATCCAAACCAGAAGTCTAAAGACATTAACCACAAATCACTATTGCAATCAGGAACCTTTATTCCAAACCATTTTCAGAGTGAGGGAGAAGGGGAAGAAAACAATGTATTTTTGAGCTTTAGAATATTGACTTCTAATCACTGATTCCAGGCAACTTTGAACCACACAAAGCAATGGAAAGAACTGTGGTTAACAAAAAGGCGGTACAGAATTGAAAGTGAATGAATATTTCATTCATGTCCCCATTTTTAGGCAGGAAATAATTAAACATGAGGTTAGTGCAAAAGTAATTGCGGTTTTTGTCTTTTTTTTTTTTTTAATCTAATGGCAAAAACTGCAGTTACTTTTGCACCAACCTAATACCTCTTAAATTCAATAGCAGTCCGTTCTGTTCATACACTCTTCCCCAGCTATCTCCTGGAGCTCCCTGCAATTTATAGGTAATGAGCTACATGTACCTGAACTTTCAAAGAGCAAATCGATTTTTATGACTTCAAAACTCTCCTAAAAGTACCCTTTGATTCATTCTACTTTTCATCAAAGTAAGAGACACCAAATTACATGAGGAAAGGCCCATAATTCCAAGGTAGCTAACGGGCTATCCTGTGTATAAAACTATAAGCTATTTTTCTTTTTTTTTTTTTGAGACAGGGTCTTTCTCTGTCTTCCAGGCTAAAGTGCAGTGGCATGATCATGGCTCACTGCAGCCTCCACCTCCCCAGGCTCAGATGATCCTCCCACCTCAGCCCCCAAAGTAGCTGGGACTGCAGGTGTGCACCACCACACCCGGCTAAATTTTGTATTTTTTTCTAGAGACGGGGTTTCACCCTGTTGCCCAGGCTGGTCTCAAACACCTGGGCTCAAGCAATCCGTTCACCGCGGCTTTCTAAAGTGTTAGGATTTACAGGCATGGGCCGCCGCACCCCGCCAATAGGCTATTTTTATAATGAGGCGTTTCTGCTCACACTTTTGGCTCTTTTCCAGAATTTTTTCATTTCTCGTAGCATTTACTTAGGAGAGCTGGTGGTTTGGAAACACTAGCAGACACAGAGCACATCGTTTTGATTTGTTTTGTTATTAGTGAGCATAAAACAACATGAACATTTTAGATTTCTAGCACACTGGCATTTTAAGTGATTAATCAGATAAAAGTAAAATTGGATGAAAAGCCCAATTAAGGGTCAGGCTGAAGACAAAAGAAGCTCCACACCAAAGCTGAAGAACCTGAAACACACATCTCAACCCTAATGTGTTGTAACAGAATGCGTTTTTCATTCCCTTCTCTCCACGGATGACCTGGGTTTGCCAGTGTTACCAGCCAAATGCCCCAAGGTTAGCCCAATCTAACTTCAACTTGCGCCCCACCAGGAAAAGGAACTTGAACATCATTTTGAATTTCAGTTCTCTGATTTTCTATTCCTCATTCTCAACCTTCAATATACCTCCCAATCCCCAACCACCCCCCAAATAGACAAAAATTTAGAAAAAGAAAACCCAGCTTTTCAATGAATAAAATCAAGGGATTTGCATAATTTAGTATCTGGCTTTCAGAATTTTTTTTTTTAAAAGGTTTTCACCGCCTCTCCCTCTAGAATATAAACTGACTCTGCCTCATGAGAACATACCTGTGTCCCATGCATTGGTCCTCAAGGGTTTGTGGCTTAGAAACCAAAGAATGTAAATAAAACCTGTGTAGAAAGTGCTGCTCCCAAGCAGCTGCCTTGGGAGGCTCTCTGGGTTTGTTTATTATATTTTTCATACTCTCTTTGTTTAACACAGGCTAGGTTTTTCCCAGCTAGCTATCAAACATTGCTCATGTGTAAGGGTTAAAATAATGGGGTCATTATTGGGCTATTCCCGAGAAACGTGGGATAGAGTCCTACAGCAGACTAGCTGCAGCTGTTAGGCAGCCCAATTGCCAACCACAAGGGAATTTGCTTACCTCTATATCACAATCTCCCACCTTGATAAAAAAAGGAAAAAAAAAACACCCATTTCATTTGGACCGTATACTAAGAATAATTGCCACCAATATTGATTGGCCCTTGGGGACCCAGCTGAATTTAAAAATTGCAGACTGTGAAATCCCAGCTGATGTATCCTCACTGAGATTACTGCCTATCTGTGACAGGTTCCTATGTTTAAACTTATCTACGAAAACTGTGAAATTAATATCCTCGTGTTGAGTACAATACGGTAACACACCCTGCTGAAACGCACAGCTATTTTTGTTCTTATTATTTTAATGCTGGCTCCTGTCTGTGCCCCACTGCGAATCTTTCAGATAATGAAGCATAAGTACATTTGTTATCTGGAGTCTCATGTTCTCGCTGTTTTCTGTTTCTTTTCAGACATTGCACAAATGAGGTTTGTTTCTTTTTGAGCTTTTTTTGCTGCACAATTCGTTGTATCTGGTTTTTAACCTAGTGGGTTCTCACCGTGGCCTCTGGCTTGGGAGTAAAATTATTGCAGTTGTCTGGTTTCTGCTTCATCGTACATGCCTTTGACACAGAAGGTTTGAAGCTAGACATTTCCTGACATGTGCTTTCGTCTGCTAAAATCGGAGAGGAAAATGTACTAGAGTCTTAACTGCTAAATCCACGTGATTAAACTGTAAAGTTCAAATATGTCAAATATGGAAATTTCAAACGTTTCTGAAACTAATCACGGCTAAAAAAAGAAAAGCTCATCATGTGGAAATGTGCCTTTAAGTCGCATGAAATACATATATGACTCTGAAGATGAAAATTTCAGGGAGTCATGGGCTATTAGTCTGGCATAAATAAAACCAGCGGAGAACAATGTCACTGGCTTTCCATGAGACCAGCAGTCCTTTGTTTCGTATTATTATCAGAGTCATTGCAGAATCTCATCTTCCTCTCCATTACAGTTTCATCCCTTCCTCATATTACACACAAATCAAATGTCAGTTTTGAAAGAATCAGAACAATACCATTTAAAAAAAAATAAATATACACAGATAAAAAGGAGTGTTAAGGTGTACACAAAAATTCACAGAGATTCTCTCTGGCTGTTCAGGTTACCTATGATTTTTATTTTCTTCTTCTCACTAATCTCTATGTCCTAAATTTCCTACAATGTATAGGAACGACCTTGGTAACAGGAAAACAATTCTATATTTTTAAATTGCTATAAATACGTAACGTGACTTCTATACTTCATGCAGAAATTATATATAATTTCACTTCCAAGGTCTTTTAATGTGAAAACTATATAAACAAAAAATTAATAGCACTATCAATATTAATACTTAAATTTTATGTTTAAAGAATTTACTTTTATGTTACATTATTTCAAGTTCGTTATGATAAATCCCAGAGAGTAGTCAAAATGCAACTGTTATTGGTTTTTTATTTACTGATTGGTTGGCTGGTTGCTTGTTTGCTTGCTTGGCTGGTTGATTGGTTGCTTGGTTGATTGGTTGTGTGGCTGGCTGGCTGGTCGGTTAGCTGGCTGGCTGGCTGGCTGGTTGGTTAATTGGCTGGCTGGCTGGTTGGTTAATTGGCTGGCTGGCTGGTTGGTTAGTTGGCTGGCTGGCTGGTTGGTTAATTGGCTGGCTGGCTGGTCGGTTAGCTGGCTGGCTGGCTGGTTGGTTAGTTGGCTGGCTGGCTGGTTGGTTAGTTGGCTGGCTGGCTGGTTGGCTGGTTGGTTAGTTGGCCGGCTGGCTGGTTGGTTAGTTGGCTGGCTGGTTGGCTGGTTGGTTGGCTAGCTGGCTGGTTGGCGGATTGGCTGATTGCTTGCTTGCCTGCTTGGGTAATTTCCTTTGCACTTTGGCAGTAGGTTTTCTTATTCTTCGCTTTTATGAGCATTTTGCTTTATTATTATCATCTGAGGCTTCTAACACAGGATACAAATTTTATAAATCCAAATCATAACTAATAAGCAGGAAAGCCTATAAAATATGAAAAATATAAATATAACACACACACTATAATTTATTTTATTATTTCAAATTTCAAAAATAGTTCTAAAAATTGCAATCCAGCTACTTCAACAAATGTTTTCACTAGATTAGAGAACAGCAGAAGGCAAGTCGAAAGTCTTCTCTTATTCCTCTAATAGAGCCATACATTGATTTAAACAGTAACTTAATGTATTTTCAATTAGGCCTTCACACTTTCTGACTGAAAATAGAGCATAAGAAACAGAGACAACGCATATTCCAATTCCTTGGGAAAAATTGTTAGCTTCAGGGAAACATGAGAATAATGTGTTTAAAACTGTTTCGTCTGGAGACTTAATGTCTAGCACGGTGACTATAGGTAATAACAATGTCTAGCACGGTGACTATAGGTAATAACAATGTCTGGCACGGTGACTACAGGTAACAACAACGTCTAGCACGGTGACTACAGGTAACAACAACGTCCAGCACGGTGACTACAGGTAACAACAACGTCCAGCACGGTGACTACAGGTAACAACAACGTCTAGCACGGTGACTACAGGTAACAACAACGTCTAGCACGGTGACTACAGGTAACAACAACGTCTAGCACGGTGACTATAGGTAACAACAACGTCTAGCACGGTGACTATAGGTAATAACAATGTCTAGCACGGTGACTATAGGTAATAACAATGTATAGTACGCTTGAGATTTGCTAACAGAGTGGATCGTGAGTATTCTCACCGTACACACGCATACACAAAAAGGTAGCTCTGGGAGGTGAAGAATGTGTTCATGAAGTTGATTGTGGTAAGTATATTACGTTGTTTATGTATATCAAGTCATTACATTCTATGCCTTAAATATATTTGATTTTACTTGTCAATTATACCTCAATAAAGCAGGGGCCAATACAAATATATTTTTTAACTTAGCATGCTAATTTTTTAAAAACTGTTTCAAAGCTGAGTCCACAGTGTTGATTTTACTTGTACCAAATATTTCTGCAAAATTTATCCTATCATTTGGTTCACTCCAGTCCCATCCCAGAAACCTGTCACACTTTCAGTTCAGGACCTACAGACTCTTTGCAACCGGCCAGCTTGCTCTCCTGCCATGAGAAGAGGTGCCAAGCCATCAAAGGGGACACTCTCTCCCTAAGGTTAGCTGTAACCTTCCATTAGAGTATCTTCTTGTTATTATGAAACATACTAAGGCTGGTCGTGTTGGCTCACGCCTGTAATCCCACCACTTTAGGAGGCCAATGCGAGTGGATCACCTAAGGCCAGGAGTTCGAGACCAGCCTGACCAACATGTCGAAACCCCATCTCTACCAAAACTAAAAAAAATTAGCTGGGCCTGGTGGCAGGCACCTGTAATCCAGCTACTTGGGAGGCTGAGGCATAAGAATTGCATGAACCCAGGAGGCGGAGGTTGCAGTGAGCTGAGACTGTGCCACTGCACTTCAGCCTGGGCAACAGGGCAAGACTCTGTCTCAAAAAATAAAAAGAAGAAGAAGAAACAGAACTAAAGTTTACTATGTTGGATGTCACTAATTTTTAACTTGTGACTGCAGATGTTTGGGGTTATAAGAGCAGGTGGCAAACCAACCCATTGAGTTACCTTGGCTAAGTCTGCTGGTTTGTTCACAGTCATCATTCTGCTGATTGGAAAGCACAAAAGCTTTGCGTTCCAGGACCTGCCCTTCAAGCTTGGACATTGCAAGAGGCAATTACTAAAAGTTGGCATAACAATGTTGTTCTTTCAGTAGCCACATCCATGCCAGTAGTTATGGTTTACAAAAATAATAAAGGAAGAGGAGGCTCTCCACTTGTTTACATTTGGGAGGTTAGGCCAGACGTGGTGGTTCCTGCCTGTAATCTCACCATTTTGAGAGGCCAAGGCAGGCAGGTCACTGGAGGTTAGGAGTTCAAGACCATCCTGGCCAACATGGTGAAACCCCATCTCTACTAAAAATACAAAATGAGTGCAGTGTGGTGGCGCATGCCCATAATCCCAGCTACTTGGGAGGCTGAGGCAAGAAAATCGTTTGAACCCAGGAGGCGGAGGTTGCAGTGAGGAGAGATTGTGCCATTGCACTCCAGCCTGGGCAACAAGAGCAAAACTCCATCTCAAATAAATAAATAAATAAATTTGGGAGGTTAATGGCTTGACTCTTAGCACAGACACAAAGACGTTACACCACAGATTCTACCAAGAATAGGCGTCAGGAGTCACACATCCCACATCAGAAATAGCCTTTGGAAAACTGCAAACTGGATTCCATGTGTGGTTGGCTGCAAAATAAATCACAAGTTTCTGCCAAACGTTAGATGGACAAAGGAACAATTCACTTTTTTCCCCCCACTGCGATCCATTCACAATGCAGTATATTCTGGAAGGCATTCTAAGGTGTGTTTCATCCACTAGAGAAGACTTTTTAGGAGCGTTTAGTTTAGGAAATACTTGGCTGGCTGAGAAGACAGGTGCACACGCTTATCTGACTACAGAATTTAGGTATCACCTGTGGAGACGACACGAGGCCATAGACGGCCACCACCCTCAAGGTGCCCCTGCCCAGAGCCTGGGGAACAAGGTGAGGTTTGACTGAGGAGGGAAATGGTGGTCCTGCTGAGAGGGCACTCCGCCAGCCAGGGTCTAGTCCAGAAGCTATCAGTCAGACAGAGGGTCACACAGATACGAGACGTCCAGTTAAATTTTAATTTCCTATAAACAATAAATTTTTTAGTATAAATAAATGTCATAAATATTACTTGGGACATAGTAAAAACATTACAGTATAATTTACTATACGTACTAGCATATGTATGAAATTTTATACATGTGTATTATATAATATTGAAAGTTAGGCCAGGCGCAGTGGCTCACGCATGTAATCCCAGCACTTTGGGAGGCCGAGGCGGGCAGATCACCTGAGGTCAGGACTTCAAGACCAGCCTGGCCAACATGCTAAAACCCTGTCTCTACTAAAAATGCAAAACTTAGCCAGGCATGGTGGCTGGTGCCTGTAATTCCAGCTACTCAGGAGGCTGAGGCAGGAGAATCGCTTGAATCCAGGAGGCAGAGGTTGCAGTGAGCCAAGACGGCACCACTGCGCTCCAGCCTGGGCAACAGAGTGAGACTCTGTCTCAAAAAAAAAAAAGTTAGTATGTTATACCCAACACATATTCAAGGTTGATGTGAAATTCAAATTCAACTAGGCATCTTGTGTTTTTGCTAAATGTGGCAACCCTCTCTCATAGCGATTCCCTAGTAGCTTTGGAGGGCAAAGAAGGTATTTCCCTGAGCCCTCCACACAGTTTCTCCTTCTACCATTCCTTTGTCTGCTCAGAGGCCCCTTCCTGGGAAAAGCCTTCGCCGATCACTCTGTGTACCACTGCACCTTTTCCCATGCTCCTGGCCCCGCTAGCCTGCCTTTTCCTCCATAACTAATCACTAGATGACATACTACACACTTTGAGTAAACGATTTTTTTCATCTTTATTCTCAGCCCTTTGGATAATGTCTGCCACAGATTGGGCCTTAAGAAATATTTGTGAAACTGCATGAATGAGAGTGACCACATGGAGAAGGACAAAACACTGATAGTCAAATAAAGACTGAACTAAGGTCAATGAGGATGGTCATTTCTGCTCATCTGATACATCTGTGTATTTTAGTCAGCGCTAAAATGCCTAACAAACCAGATAATGATTGGGTAAGTCTGAGGTGAGGCCCAAGATTCTGTAGCCCTACCAAAGTCCTCGGTGATGCCGATATAGCAAAGAGAGTCCTTGAAGAGAGGCCGGGCATGGTAGCTCACACTTGTAATCCCAGCACTTTGGGAGGCTGAGGCAGGCTGATTGCTTAAGGCCAGGAGTTCAAGACCAGGCTGGGAAACATGGTGAAATCCAGCCTCTACCAAAACATGCAAAAATTAGCCAAGCATTGTAATTCACACCTGTACTCCCAGCTACTCAGGAGGCTGAGGCACAAGACTTGCTTGAACCCAGGAGGCAGAGGTTGCAGTGAGCCAAGATCACACCACTGTGCTACAGTCTAGGCAACAGAGCGAGACTCCATCTCAAAAAAAAGAGAGAGAGAGAGAGAGTCATTGAAGAGAGCCTGGATCTAAGTAAAAATAAAGAGCAGGTCACAACCAGAAAAGTCTGTGGTTCTGTTATATCATTGGACAGTGTGACAAAATGTAACATGTTTTTAAAAAATAAAAATTCTCTATTCCTAAATCTTGAATAGATTCCGATTCCTATTTCAGAAATCATGCAGTCTGATGAGCGTCCCTTAGCTCTGGAAGAAGGGATAAAAACAGAGTACAAGAATAATAAAAACCACCTCTCCGAGATGAATTGGAGAAAGGGTGCTAATCTCCCTGAGGCGATGTCTACAACTGCATTTGATCAGGATGGCAAGAAAAGTTTCAACTGATGCCTTGAGTAGAGACAAGAGACCTGCCTTTTTTGGTGACGTTGAATTCTACAACACAGGCTCCGAACCTCACTCACCACATCTTGACAACTGTCACCATGAGAAAAGTAGGAAACACTCTCTCATGTTCCCAAGTACTCACCATACCCAAAAAAATAAGCAAAAACTTACTTTAAAAAAATCATTTGTAGGCCAGACGCAGTGGCTCATGCCTGTAATCCCAGAACTTTGGGAGGCTGAGGCAGGTGGATCACCTGAAGTCAGGAGTTCAAAACCAGCCTGGCCAACATGGTGAAACCCCATCTCTCTACTAAAACCAAAAAATTAGCCGGGTGTGGTGGTGGGTGTCTGTAATGCCAGCTACTTGGGAGGCTGAGGCAGGAGAATCGCTTAAACCCAGGAGGCAGGGGTTGCAGTGAGCTGAGATCACACCACTGCACTCCTGCCTGGGGGATAGAGCAAGACTCCATCTCAAAAATAATAGTAATAATAATAATTTGTTTTCAAAACAGAAGTCTTCTAAAAGATGAATTCCAATTCTGTATACACCTGCAGGGATGTACTTGCCACGTCCACTGTCTAATATGCTTCACTTTCTATGAATTAGGAAAAAGGTTATAAAGCGCTACCATAGAGTTACGATCAGCCTGCAATCTGTGAGCAGTGGTTAAAAACTCACATGTTTTCTCAATTGTGATCATTTAAACAAATAATGCTTACCTACAGTTCACAAGAAATCAGTATATAATTAAATGCTGTTCATACCCATTATGCTTCTTCTTTCAAATATAAGTAAAGGAAAAAATAAATTATCCATTAAGTTGCAGATATATGTAAAGATGCTTTTTGTAATAAAAGCAAAACCACTTGAATCTGACCTGTGATTAGAAGTAACAGACATTTGACCGAATTGGAACCTCTGGCTCAAGAGTGGTCATGTTTCTCCAGTATTACCTCAACGAGGAGGGAGATCGGGTCTATACGCTGAAGAAATTTGACCCAATGGGACAACAGACCTGTTCAGCCCATCCTGCTCGGTTCTCCCCAGATGACAAATACTCACGACACCGAATCACCATCAAGAAACGCTTTAAGGTGCTCATGACCCAGCAACCGCGCCCTGTCCTCTGAAAGTCCGTTAAACTGATATCTCTTCTGCTGCTGGTTACCCCTCAGAGACTCCATAACCAAACTCTTCAATCCGTGAGCCCTGATGCCTTTTTGCCAGCCATACTCTGTGGCATCCAGTGTCATCATGGCGATTGATCATGCTTGTGTGAGCCTATCATGGTGGCATCATCCGTAGAGGGAGCATGTTTGACTTTTCTCATACTTTAAATTACTGCGAGATTATTAAAGATAAAATGATTTGAAAAAAAAAAAAAAAAAGAAGGAACAGACATTTGAAATTCATTAACTTAATTCGTTGACAGTATAACCAGGTTAGGTATCGATGATTCATTCAGTTTTCTTTTAAGCATTATTCATTGCTTGATACTATTTAGGATCAGAAAACCATTAGTGTCGTGAAATTTTAAGTTTATGATCTGGGACGGCCAGGGGTAATGTGGCTCACGCCTGTAATCCAAGCACTTTGGAGGCCAACGCGGGCGGATCACCTGAGGGCGGGAGTTCGAGACCAGCCTGACCAACATGGTGAAAGCCCGTCTTTAAAAGAAAAAAAAAAAAGAAAATTTATGATCTGGGAGGCCCGAGTCTAGTCATGCCTCTGTCGTCAATCTGTGGTGTGACTTCTAACAAGAGTTTTTATCTCTCTGGATCTGTTTCCTTGCCTGGAAAATGAGGAATTTGATACAAAGATTACCTCGCAGATTCTCTCCAACTCAGATATTCTGTCATTTCACACTCACTTTAAAATAGACTGTCAGCGCCCTACGTCTCTTTTCCTTGAGAAACAGCGCCACCTCCGGGTCATAATGACCATAACCGAGCTGATCGCGAAGGTGCTTCTCAGGCTGGAGCCATTTACCCTGATCCACAGAAACCCTTCCCCGGCAGGGTTTCCTTTGGGACGGGGTCACAAAATTGTGAGTCTGCCTCTGGGTGAAGATCAGTGTGTATGGACATGGAGCCAAGCTGAGCTAACTGGCCCACAGGGGACAGATGCATGACCTTGGCCTAATTATCACAGCTCCAGCTAACAGTTTGCCCACAGCATAGCTCCTTATGGAACCCTGTAAAGAAAAGGAAGTAAGACATATGCTGGATGAACTAAAGTCTACAGAACAATGATGATGGACACACCTCTTCTTTAGGCAATTCCACTTGAGTGGAAACTGTTCTTATTTTAGCACGTTATCTACTTTGATATACTTTATTAAGAAAAATTACGGATGGGTGCAGTGGCTCACACCTATAATCCCAGCACTTTGGGAGGCCGAGGTGGGCGGATCACCTGAGGTCAAGAGTTCGAGATCAACCTGACCAACATGGAGAAATCTCATCTCTACTAAAAATACAAAAATTGGCCAGGCATGGTGGCATATGCCTGTAATCCCAGCTACTTAGGAGAATGAGGCAGAAGAATTGCTTGAACCGGGAGGCAGAGGTTTGTGATGAGCTGAGATCATGCCACTGCACTCCAGCCTGGGCAACAAGAGGGAAACTCTGTCTCAAAAAAAAAAAAAAAGAAGAAGAGGAAAAAGAAAAATTACATAGTGAACTCTTAAGTAAATATCAGGTTTTTTTCACCCAGCAAATATTTACTGAGCAACCAACCACTTAATGCCAGCACAGTGCTAAGCACTCTCACAAAATCACTTTCATTGAATTTCCACAACAGCCCTTGCGAGAGAGGAATTCGTATCTTCATTTTTCAACACAAGGAAATTGAAAATGAGTGAGGCCCAGAAACAGTAGAGCTGACAACAAGCTTGAATATGCAGACACATGCTTTCCACACAGTCCTCCTCTGAGGACATGACGCAACAGCTCCTTTTCATGAGCACAGTGTGGCTCTACCAACTGCAGTCACAGTGGGGAGGCAAAGGCCACTGGAGAACTCGGTTTATTTCTCTGCAGTGTGATCTGTACACAGAAAATAGCCCTATCTTTGCCCGCCATCCTCAGCCATACCTCCCTAACCCGGAAGGATAAGGGGATGGATGCCAGGCAGGATAACGGGATAAGCTCATTTGTTCCTAAGTATGTAAACAAGGATCCTTCTTAGAAACAGCGAATGTTTAAGGTTGTCCCTTTGATCACATCCCAACAATCCCTAAATTCCATAGGCTTTCTTGGTAGGGAAAGGGGCGGAGCAACTGTTAGCCCATGGAAATACATCGTATCTGGAAATACTATGTTTCCTGCGCATCACAGAAGAGAGAAGCATTGCCCAGTGCTGGAGATACACCAGCTACAGGTGTATCCTGTATATCTTACTCTTTCCTGTATCTATATATGTTTAGACAACTCTGATTGGTGAGATTTGTAACCCCCACTGTACTTTGCAAAATATTGGCACATACATTTAAAGTTGCTAAATATTTGCTGATGTGCTAGAAAAAAACACATAGTCTACATGCAGAAAACAGGAACTACACAAGCTAGTGCCATCAGACATATTTCAGATGTCAGCTGAGTTATTGTAGATCAGAGCCCAAGGACAAAGCTTGGCTGAGAGGGGGATAGGGGAAGTGCCTTGGGACCTTTAGATTATGGGTGGAAGGAAGAAAAGACCCACATGGAACAAGACACTAGAGTTGGATTGACCCTTTGGGAAAGGAGAAGTTAAGATATGACATCTAAACCTCGAGGCAGATGACAGAAAAAGAAAGAATAATATATTGTGTAAGCAAACAATTTCTTAATTTTAAACATGTTTTAATATTCAAGTGAAATTGCGCTATTCAAGGCTGAATGATCACTAACCTGCCGCTAATCAGAAGTTGAGAAAGAAATGCTTGGCAGTCGGAATCCAGTTTTTGCACTTAATCAGAACCGGTATTGTCAGTTTCATGGTGTCTCAAAAGCTAAGACTGAGAAGGAAAAAGGGAACAAAGCCAGGCTTGTCACACCACCATGAACTGGAGCAGAAGAGCAGAACTGTCCCCATGGCACATGTTCCTGAAAAAGTATCGTGCAGCAAACCCTAACCACGGCAGCAGTGGCTGAGCTAATCCTGGCTGGAACCCAGTAAGGCCCTTCTCAAGTCCCAGTAATGACTATGGTAGATGAGCAATCTATCTCAATGTGTCAATATCATCTATGTTTCTACCCCGCTAGCATCCTCTTTTCCTTATTTCTACCCCACCCTCAATCAACCATGCCTCCTCTTACAATTTCTAGTCTGCAAGAGACTAGGACATTAGAGAATCTAAAACTAGCGTGGGGCATAGAGGCTGCTGTGGTTAGGGCTTGCTGCATCATAGATCTGTTTGGTTTCATAGGAATAACGCAAGACAGAAAGTGATGGCAAGTTCAACATTCTGACTGAAATTCACCAAACCTTGTCTCCAGACTTGCTGTGTTTAGTTTCGGCAACACAACTTGACTCCCAGGAGGAGAGCCAGGATAATGGCATGAATCTAACAAGAAACCATGAACCAGGAAGCAATTCTTTGCTTATAAGAGCATATTTGCTTGTGGGTTCTTTCTAGGAGAATAGACTTGAGATGACAATGTTTTATAAAAAGATAGTTTTGGCCGGGCGCGGTGGCTCAAGCCTGTAATCCCAGCACTTTGGGAGGCCGAGGCGGGTGGATCATGAGGTCAACAGATCGAGACCATCTTGGTCAACATGGTGAAACCCCGTCTCTACTAAAATTACAAAAAATTAGCTGGGCATGGTAGTGCTGCCTGTAATCCCAGCTGCTCAGGAGGCTGAGGCAGGAGAATTGCCTGAACCCAGGAGGTGGAGGTTGCGGCGAGCCGAGATCGCGCCATTGCACTCCAGCCTGGGTAACAAGAGCGAAACTCCGTCTCAAAAAAAAAAAAAAAAAAAGATAGTTTTGCTGCGCACGGTGGCTCATGCCTGTAATCCCAGCACTTCAGGAGGCCAAGGCGGGAGGATCATGAGGTCAGGAGATCAACACCATCCTGGCCAACATGGTGAAACCCCATTTCTACCGAAAAGACAAAAATTATCTGGGTGTGGCGGGGCACACCTGTAGTCCCAGCTACTCGGGAGGCTGAGGCAGGAGTGCTTGAACCCGGGAGGCAGAGTCTGCAGTGAGCCAAGATTGTACCACTGCACTCCAGCCTGGTGAGAGAGCAAGACTCTGTCTCAAAAAGAAAAAAAAAATAGTTTTATAAAAAAAATACTAGGAAACTATTTTTTTGTTATGATGACACACGGACCTTCAGCCATGTGGCTGTATCTTCCATCCTGGTTGCACTAGTTGATTCACAGTCATTCCCTGAATGCCCCCACCACAGTCCTCCCCACACTACCCTGTCCACTCACCCCCACCCCAGGACCATCCCCCACCTCAACTCATAAGTCCAGCATCCACAGGGTTAATGGTCCACACAGTACAGAGCCACAAAGTTGCTAAATAGTGTCACTATCAACCCCGACTACAGGTGAAGGATTCTGCAAAGAACTCTACGAAGATTCTCTATTCTTTATTCTATATAGATTCTGTAAAAGAAGAATCCAAGTACTTTGCTCTGTACCAACCAAACATGAAAAACTGTTTTCAGGGCATTATTTGGCTTTTAACACAAAGAAACCAGCAGAGGGAGCCACTTCCTAATATAAAAGGAGTTACAGGCCCTTCTAAGACAGCCACTTTTAGTAGTATCATTCCGCTAGGGCTGCCGCAGACAGGTGGCGCCAGCAACAGAAATTTTCTCACAGTTCTGGAGAATTTAACCTTTAGATTCTCCAGTGGGCTGAGATCGATGCAGTCCGAAATCAAGATGTCAGCAGAACTGGTTCCTTCTGAGGTCTCCCTTCATGGCTCGTAGATGGCAGATTGCTGAGTCTTCACGTGGTCGCCCCTCTGTGTATCTGTGTCCTAATCACCTCTTCCTATTAGGACACCAGTTAGATCAGATTAAAGCCCCCTCCCCCCATGACCTCATTTTACCTTAATTACTTCTCTAAAGGACCTTTCTCCAAATACAGCCACATTCTGGGAGGTACTAGGTGATAGGACTTCAGCATATGTATATTTGGGCATATATGTCTTTGAAATTTGTATATATTTCAAAATGTTTTTCCACTGTTTTCTAAAGGTTAGACTTTTAGACTAACCATTGCGACTCCCATAAAAAATCACTGGCTGAAAGTCTTTGTCCCTCCACTACATTGGGACACATCCATGGTGTGCTCAGATGGGAAGAAATTCCTACCTGAGCCCCTGCCTTGGGCAGGTCCTGCAGGTTCACGTATCTATATACAGAAGGAAGTCTTGAAGGTACGACAGACGCAGGGCGGCTGCCAGCCATCTGCAGAGGCCCAAATGAAGAGTGGCAGTTGTTAAGACCAAAACAGCAAGGGCCGTCTCAGACATCTTAAAGTCCAGCCTGAAAGACCGTCTCCTCCCTCTGATTCCCCCACTTCTGCCCCAACTTTACACACCCAAGGCCTGGCAGTTCTGCTGATTGGCTAGCCTGGATTTGCACAGAGAACAGCTCACTGAACCGGATGTGCTTCATCGACCCCATGGTGGAACGGTAGCATTCTGACTGCAATGAGGCATCCGCAGCTTCCTCAGGCAGATTCTTGTCCCATACACCCCTTACTCACAGACTTGGAGCTGGGATGCTGGCAGTTACCTTCACCATGCTAACTGGCTTACAGACCCACTACAGACCTCACCCTGCTATCTCAAAATGTAATCTACCCATGTCTAAAGGGTTGTTGTAAGGATGCATGAATGCACCTAACTAATTATCAATGACGCTTGTTTGCGATAATGTGATTGCAATAATATCTTGTTTGCAATAATATCTTGCTGTACAATCACTTTATTGCAAACAAGCATCATTAGAAAAGTATTGTTAGAACCTTCTTTACAAAACCATGTATAAGAGATTTCACACAAAATAGACCATTATCGCTGCCAGCATAGTAGATGAGACCCAGAAAGAGCAGTCCTTTGCTTAAAGTAGGATTCTATGTGCATTCACTTTACTATCAGATTACTGTGACTTACTGAGTGTACAGTAATGTGAGAGGTGTAATTTAATTTCTCAAAGAGATTGAAAGCCAGAACCTGGGTTCAAAGGGCAGGCAAGGCTTGCTGCTTTCTTTTCTTTTCTTTTCCTTTTTAAAATTCTTTTCTTTTCTTGTTGGAATAGGGTCTCACTCTGTCACCCAGGCTGGAGTGTAGTGGCATGATCATGGCTCACTGCAGCCTCAACCTCCTGGACTCAAATGATCCTTCCACCTCAGCCTCCCGAGTGCTGGGACTACAGATGCATACCACCATTCCAGACTAATTTTTAAATTTTTTATAGAGACTCCTAGGGGTCTCCCTATGTTGCCCAGGCTGGCCTCCAACTCCTGACCTCAAGCAATCCTCCCACCTCAGCCTCCCAAAGTGCTGAGATTACAGGCATGAGTCATCGCGCCTGGCCAATGCAAAGCTTTCCACACCCTTCTGGGTTGGGGGATAGGGGCAGGTCTAAGGAAACAGCGGGTAGCTCTGAATTAACACTGAATCCCTCAGCCATTGATTCTACACCCCAGAAGTCAGCAGGGGGCTTTCCCTTTGGGGCAGGAAGTGCCATTGGCTCAGCCCTTTCAATATCATGATCCAAGATGTCAACTCATTGGCCCTGTGTCCTGTCCTCGGATCCCCATTTACTCTGTTGTAACCTCAGGACCTCCTCGAGCTCTGCCAAAGGAATCCACTCACACAAAAGAAGCACTGTGGGCACCCTGGAAAGTCTGACAGAGAGGCGGGAAGGGGTGTGGGTCAACAATTACAGCTCATACTCGACAGCGAATAACCTCACAATAGTGCTTTGATATTTCTGATTTCCCACACCCCTTCCCCAATGCCCTCTCTGGAGGGAGCAGAGGTCTGTGCTGTCTGTCTCTGTCTCTCTCCCTCTCTCCTTTGTCACACAGTGCCCACCCTCCCCGCAGCCCTCACCTAACCCCCTCAATCGCATGCCCCACCCTCCCTCTAACCCACTCAGCGCCAGGGTGGGCATCTGCAGGAAACTCTAGCTCCCCCAGCCCCTATGCCAACAGCAACCCCTTCTACAGCTCCCCTGAACCCTCTCTTTTACCAGCTCTACCCTTTTTAATCCATATTTTAACTGTCATCTTAATTTTCAAAATGTCTGTTCTCTTAACAATCTGTTTAATCAATTCTCATTGAATGCCTTCTGCATGATGGTCACCACGGGGCTATGGAACCAGACCCTGGGGTTAGGATCCTGCCTTCAACACCTACTGTGTGACTTTGGTCAAGTTACTTACCTCTCTGGGCCTCTATTTTTTTGTCTACAAAATGGAAAAGGTGATAATAGTAGCTGACTCTTAGGGTTGGTGTGAGAGAATAAGCTGCTGAATTAGTGGCTGGAAGGCAGGGACAGCAGTGCCCAGCATGGAGTGAGTGCTCCACTGTGTGGAGGTGCCAGAGGAACCCAATAAACACACAGAGGGACAAGCAAACCCGCAGTACCGGGTTGCAGTGACGATGGTGGAAGTTCAGGATGCTTGTGGGCTTGATAGGAGGGTTCCCTAACCCACAATGGGTTGTGAGATCGCATCACCAACCCCAACACGCTCAAGGCTGTGTGCTGAAGTTCCCACCACGTTACCCTCAGGGTCAAGCCACTTCTGATCACAATCCAATTCACCTACATCACATACACATGGCACACACACACCACACACACACCGTATACATACACACACACACCATACACACACACACACCATACACATACATACAGACCATACACACCCACACACCATACATACACACACACCATACACATACACACATACCACACACACACCACACACACACCATACACACACACACCATACACATACATACAGACCATACACACCCACACACCATACATACATACACCACACACACACACCATACACACCCACACACCATACATACACACACCACACACACACCACACACACGCCATACACATACACACACACCACACACACCATACACACACCCACACACCATACACATACACACAGACACCATACACACACACACCATACACACCCACACACCATACATACACACACCACACACACACACCATACACATACACACAGACATCATACACACACACACCACACACACCACACACACCATACACACACCCACACACCATACACATACACACAGACACCATACACACACACACACACCATGCAAATGCCACATATACACATACACAAAACTACATTTGCCACCCACACAGCACACACACATACCACATACACCATGCCCCACGACAGTAACACCGTATGCATGCCACACATACATATGCACACACACACAGACCATGCAAATGCCACATACACACATAACACACAAATACCACATCTGCCACCCACACACCACATACACCATGCCCCGGACAATAATACCACATGCACGACACACACACACACACACACACACACACACCATGCAAATGACACATACACACATAACACACAAATACCACATCCAGCACCCACACAGCACACACACACACCACATACACCATGGCCCCCGACAACACCACCATATGCACACCACACATACACACACACACACACACACACCATGCAAACACTACATACACACATAAACACAAATACCACATCTACCACCCACACAGCACACACACACCCCACATACACCACGCCCAACAGTAGCACCATATGCATGCCACACCACACACACACACACACACACACCATGCAAATGACACATACACACATAACACACAAATACCACATCCAGCACCCACACAGCACACACACACATCACATACACCATGGCCCCCGACAACAACACCATATGCACATCACACATACACACACACACACACACACCATGCAAACACTACATACACACATAAACACAAATACCACATCTACCACCCACACAGCACACACACACCCCACATACACCACGCCCAACAGTAGCACCATATGCATGCCACACCACACACACACACACACACACACCATGCAAATGCCACATACATACATACATAACACACAAATACCATATCCGCCACCCGTACAGCACACACACATACCACATACACCACGACCCCCGACAGTAACACCACATGCATGCCAAACACACTCGCACACACACACGAAACAGCTCCCTACTTCCCTCCTATGTACTATGTGCCCTGCTATTTTCTACTCTCTTCCGTTTCATGCCATTTCTTCTTCTTTTTCTTAATGATGTCTGGGAGTCACTAAGTTGATTTCAGGACCCACTAATAGGGTCAGACCCACTAATAGAGCAGGACCCACTAATAGAACAGGACCCACTAATAGAGCAGGACCTACTAATAGGCTGAGCAGAAAACACTGACTTGGAGGAAGGCAAAGAAAACCCCTAAACCTCTGTGAAATGGAGCTTCGACCTGTGGTCTGCCCTTGACCTCTAAGTGGGGTGGGCCTCACACTAGGGGTGCTCTGTCCTGAGACATAGCCATAGCAGGAGCCACCTCACCACTGGGCTGCCCTGGCCAAGAACTGGAGAAGCAGAGCCTCATCACCGGCTGGGACAAGGGCAGCCCCAGGAGAGACCTTTCACGGTGTCTGCACGGCTCCATGTGACCTAAGAAAAAGCCTCGCCGGTTTTGGTTTCTAATCACCCCTTCACTTCGCAATGGCCTGTGGGTTTCCTTTGCCGCCTTCTAAATCAGTGTTTTCCAAAGTGCAGCTGGGTCATGACATCCATTTAGTGAGTCTCAGACCATTTTTATTTTTAGACAGACGGAGTCTCCCTGTGTCGCCAGGCTGGAGTGCAGTGGCACAATATCAGCTCACTGCAACCTCCACCTCCCAGGTTCAAGCGATTCTCCTGTTTCAGTCTCCCGAGTAGCTGGGACTACAGGTGTGCCCCACCATGCCCAGGTAATCTTTTTATTTTTTTCTATTTTTAGTAGAGACGAGTTTTCACCATGTTGGCCAGGATGGTCTCGATAACATTTTTTAAAAAAGAAAAAAAGGCATGGGATGGGATAAGACAGGATAAAGTAGAGCATGAGGCACAAGGATGTGTGTGTGTGTGTGTGTGTGTGTGTGTGTGTGTTGGGTTTCAACTTTCAACTGTCAACTCCGCTATTAATAGGCAAAGCTATAAACACAAGGCAAAATCCATCATGTCTAGTGATTCAGACCCGGAAGTACAAAGTAGAGCAACTTGAGAAATTACAGGCTGAAAAATACACACCTGAAATGACAGCCCATGACTGAATCTGCCACAGGATGACTCAGTGGTTGCTGAGGAATTTAGCATCTGGACCATTTCCTCCCCTAGTTAATTTTCAACCCAGATGATCCTATCTCCTGTTCCAGGCAGACACATCTCTGAGCTACGACCAGAGTTCCTGTTCAGTCTTAGTGGGTGACTCAACCCCCTGAGAGGCAGCACTTCAGGAGCCCCTGGGCCGAGATTGCTTTCCTCTTCTATGCCTATCCCAGCAATTCGGCCACTGCTCAAAATGTGGGAATTCCTGTCTGGAGTTTCCCTCAAAGCTGCCACTCAGTCCTTAGACCACGTCTGAGCAATGTCTGCGTCACTAGAATATTTGGCATTCGTTAAGTTTGTTTATTTTTCTTTTTTTTTTTTTTTTTTGAGATGGAGTGTCGCTCTGTTACCCAGGCTGGGGTGCAATAGCATGATCTCAGCTCACTGCAACCTCCGCCTCCTGGGTTTCTGGGTTCAAGCAATCCTCCTGCCTCAGCTTCCCAAGTAGCTGGGATTACAGGCACATGCCACCATGCCTGGCTACTTTTTGTATTTTTAGTAGAGATGGGGTTTCACCATATTGGTCAGGCTGATCTCAAATTCCTGACCTCAGGTGATCTACCCACCTCAGCCTCCCAGAGTGCTAGGATTACAGGCGTGAGCCACTGCGCCATCTGTTTCTTTAAAAAAAAAATTGTTTTCTCAACTAAAACTTAGGACAAGGGGTGTCTTTTTTTTTTTTTTTTTTTGAGACGGAGTTTTGCTCCTGTTACCCAGGCTGGAGTGCAATGGCGCGATCTCGGCTCACTGCAACCTCCACCTCCTGGGCTCAGGCAATTCTCCTGCCTCAGCCTCCCGAGCAGCTGGGATTACAGGCATGCACCACCATGCCCAGCTAATTTTTTGTATTTTTAGTAGAGACAGGGTTTCACCATGTTGACCAGGATGGTCCCGATCTCCTGACCTCGTGATCCACCCGCCTTGGCCTCCCAAAGTGCTGGGGTTACAGGCTTGAGCCACCACGCCCGGCCGGGGAGTCTTAATTTGATCTTTTTTCTTCCATTTCGTATGATTTCCATGAAAATTACAACATTATAAAGTTAAATCCTATTTAAGTGCCTTTTTAATGAATCGTCTTTCTTAGAAAATATTAAATGTTTTTGTCTCACTCTGTTACCCAAGCTGGAGTGCAGTGGTGTGATCACGGCTCACTGCAGCCTTGACCTCCTGGGCTCAAGTGATCCACCCACCTCAGCCTCCCAGAGTGCTGGGATTATAAGCATAAGCCACCCCACCCAGCCAGAATTACATTTTTTTAAATGGTACTGCCTTAGAAAATCCAGGATGTGCAGCAATCATGTATGAATGTGTGTGCCTGCACACACAGGAGTGTACGCGCAGACCCTCCCCCAACAGACCCAAAACAACTGGTCTTCTTCCTCTATTCTAGAAACATCCTCTTCTCTGGGCTCTGTGTGACACCTGGTCTTTCTCCCCGCTCTGCCCACTTCTCAGCTTTTCTTTTTTCTTTTTTTTTTCTTTTTTTTTGCCCCTTCCTCTTCCTCTACACCATCTTTGTCCAACCCATGGCCCAGGACAGCTTTAAACTCAGCCCAACACAAATTCATAAACTTTCTTAAAACATCATGAGATTTTTTTCTGTGTGACTTTTTTTTTTTAGCTTATCAGCTATTGTTAGTGTGAGTGTATTTTACGTGTGGCCCAAGACAGTTCTTCTTCTTCCACTGTGGCCCAGGGAAGCCAAAAGATTGGGCGCCCCTGCTCTGCAACATCTCAGCATAGATGAGGCCCTTTTCATGCTTCCTTCTCGATTGTCTCTCTAGGCTACATGGTCTTGAGAGGAAGTGGCATTGGGAAATGTGTGAAGGTGGCTTTGCTTGTCCAGTGACAAGGTGGATGCTGTGACTAGTGTTTAGTGGATGGCAGCAGAGAGGCCAAACAGAAGACAGCATTGCCAAAGAGCTGTCCATCCTCACATGCCAGTACCCACACTCCACAGAGAAACGCTGCAATGGCATCCGCTTCAGAGTCAGTTACCGTCTGCCAGCCAAGGCCTGCCCAGCCAGACCACTCCTGTGAGCGCTGGTATTTCCCTTAGACACATCAGCATCAACATGTCCAAAGCCAACTCATCATCTTCATCGTCTTCTCTGCAAATCTGCTTCTGCATCAAGATGTCCTTCCTCTGTGCTCAGCGTCACCATGCAGCCAGGTACTTAAGCAAAGGGAGTCTATATACAGCTGGCCCTTGTCATTCATGGGAGATTGTTTCCAGGACCCCCATGGATACCAAAATCCACAGATGCCCCTATTAGGTTGATACAAAAGTAATTGTGGTTTTTGCCTTTTTGCCTTTATGGCAAAAACCGCAATTACTTTTGCACCCATCCAATACAAAATGTTATAATATTTGCATATAATTTATGCACACCTCCAGTATACTTTTTTTTTTTTTTTTTTGAGATGTAGTCTCCCTCTGTCACCAGACTGAAGTGCAGTGGCGCCATCTCGGCTCACTGAAATCTCCACCTCCCCGGTTCAAGCAATTCTCCTGCCTCAGCCTCCCAAGTAGCTGGGACTACAGGCACACGCCACCACACCCAGCTAATTTTTGTATTTTTAATAGAGACGGGGTTTCACCATGTTGGCCAGGATGGTGTCAATGTCCAGACCTCGTAATCCACCCGCCTCGGACTCCCAAAGTGCTGGGATTACAGGCATGAGTCACTGCTCCCAGCCTAGTATGTTTAAAATCAGCTCTAGGTTACTTATAATACCTAATACAGTGAACATACTAGGTACATAGTTATGCTATATTTTTAAGTTGTATAATTTTTATTCCTGTACTGTTGTTTTATTGGGGTTTTCTTTCCTAATATTTTGATTAGCAGTTTGTGGATCCCCAGATGTGGAACCCACGGATGTGAAAGGTAGACTATACCTGCCTCTCCCTCCACACCCGCCCAATCACCAAATCCTAACAACCCAGCTCCTAAATACCTGCAGTACCCATCCACTTTTCTCCCTCTACTGCCAGTGCGCCCATCTCGTCCACTGTCATCTCCACCTGACCTCCTGCAGCAGCCCCTCCCAGGTCTCCCTGCTTTCATTCCTGCCTGTTTCAGAGCCCCCATCCTCATCGTAACGTGTCATCTTCTAAAACAGCGGCTCTGATTCTATCACTCTGGCTTCAACTCCCCAGTAGTTTCCTGTTTCTCTTGGACTACAGCCCAAATCCTTACCCCTGCCTATGAAGACCGCTCTGCAGGGTGTCCCCGCTGCCCTCCTCTCCAGCATCAGTTCCCCTTACTTTGGCCGTGTGGAACTTCTGCCAGTTCCTCAATGGCTCTGTTTCCCTTCCACCACACCGCCTTAGTGAACGCCCTTCTCTCTGCCTGAGAGGCTCCTACCCAGCTGCCCTGCCCTTCAGTGGCCGATCCTCACACGCTTCCAGCAGCCCCCATCGGTTGTGCGCTGCTTCTTCCGGGAAGGCTCAGCCGGGCCCCTAGGATAAATCGCTGTGCATTCACATACTGCCTACACTGTCTCTTTTCTAGAACTGACCGCAAATGCCATGAACTACTAGTTGCGAAACTATGTAGTGTCCGTCTTCACTGCTCTGTAAGCAGCCCTGTGGATGAGGATGAGCCGGCCTCATTCACTGAGAGTGCTGTGGTTCCCAGCACAGTGCCCTGCAAACAGACGTTTAGTAACTATCTAGTGCCGATTCCCCTGAGATAAACCCTGGAGGAACTATAGAGAGAAAACTGACACAATTTTGAGAAAATCCATGGGATGCGTCGGGAGCGGAGCAGTTGGGAAGGGCCAGGGGACGCTGGTCAGGAGCAAGACCAGTGGACTGGCTGTGGAACAGGTAAATCAGAAAAGGAACTGTGGGTGTCTGCCCTTGCCCCTTCCCAACCAATGCCAGCGACAAACAGTGCCTGCCTCTACCCAGATGCTTAGACCTGGGTCCAGATGTCCTGGGGTAAAATTCAGTCATCCCACAAGTCCTGTGCCTGTGAGGAGCTTAAAAACAAGTAGGAAGAAAAAACCCCAGGCCTTTGCTTCCCATCTAACACCATCCCTTCCAAACCCTCAGGCCAAGGTACCTACGATGCAAACGGTGCCTCTTCCTAAACTACTCCTCCCTGGGAGCAAAGACAGAGCGCTGAGCAGAGGGAACCACTAAAAAAAAAAAATTACGGATTCTATCAGAAGCGGAAATGTTGGAAAACTCTAAGTTAAACTTACCCTAATAGGAAATTAAGAGAAATAAAACAATAATAAGACAGCATTAAAAAGAAACCAAGCATAAGAAATAAAAAATATAGCAGTTGAAGGAAAGAGCACACAAACGGACTAAATAGTAGAATGGGTACAACTCAAGGTTAGAAAGTTGGAAGTCCAAATTGAGAAAGTTCTTCAATGAGAAACAAAAAATGGAAAATGTTAGAGAAAAGCAAAAAAAAAAACATGGTGTATTTACATACAAATGCTAACATCCACATAACAAGGCCCAGAAAGACAGAGGAATAAAATGAAAAGAAGGAAATATTTGAAAAACTAATGAAGCTAGATTTTCTAGAATTAAATAAGAAAAAAAATACCTCAGAATTGAAAGGGCTTACAGAATGACAAAGAAACAGAAAGAGAAAAATATATCACACCTTATGGTAAAATATGAGACTATCAAAGACAAAAAATATTCTGCAAAGAGTAAATCATAGAAAAAAACCAACATCAAGATTGACACCGAATCTCCCCACAGTACCAGTGGATTCAGGAAAACAATGGAACAGTATTAACAAAGTACAGAGGGGTCTAACCTGAGAACCTAGAAACATGTATCCAGCCAAACTGCCCTTTAATTAAGTATCAAAGCACGAAACAAATATTCTCAGTCATGCAAAACCTCAAAACTTGAATAAGTAACAAATCAATGAGAAACAAGATTTGAGAAACAAGCAAGGAACAAATAAAAATAATCAAATACCTTAGAAAATTTTGTTGTTGTCTTTTTTAAAATGCTAAGACCAGGCCAGGTGTAGTGGCTCATGCCTATAATCCCAGCACTTAGGGAGGCTGAGGCAGGAGGATTGCTTGAGGCCAGGAGTTTAAGACCAGTCTGGTCAGCATGGCGAAACCCCATCTCTACTAAAAATACAAAAATTGGCCAGATGTGGCGGCTTACGCCTGTAGTCCCAGCTACTCAGGAGGCTGAGGCATGAGAATCACTGGAACCCAGGAGGTGGAGGTTGTAGTGAGCCTAGACCAAACCACTTCACTCCAGCCTGAGTGACAGAGTGAGACTCTGTCTTAAAAAAAAAAAAAAAAAAATCTAAGACCAAAGAACAGGAAAAAGAGATTTACACACTTGCCCAGACTTAAAAGTATAGATCAGGAAAATCTGTACTGTAATATTAAATTATATAAAATTAGATTTAGTGTATGCAATTGTCTAAATCAGAATACCTTTGAAAATAAAAGAATTGTATCAGGAAAAGACAAGTAAACCAGGACGGTCTCAGGCAAATCAGGATGTGTGGTCAGTCATGGTATACAAAGTAGATCAGAAAATATGAAAGATAAGGGGGGCCCCCCCAAAAAAGTTTAATTCCCCAAGACTATATAAAGCAAAAATTGACAGAAATATAGAGATAAATTGATAAATCCACCTTCACGGTGGGAGATTTTAGCATACCGTTCTCAATAACAGGTCAAGTAAACAACAAAAAAAATCAGCAGGAATGTAAAAGATTTGAACTTCACCTAATAAATACAGAAAGCTATACATCTAAAACTTAAATGATACGTTTTTAAGCACATATGAAACTTTTATTAAAATTGATCATATACTAAACCATAAAAAACTAAACAACTTTCAAAGAATGGATATCACAGGTTTTCCAGTCACAGTATAATTAAGATAGAACCTAATATTTAAAGGAAAAAAAGCCTTGCATATTTGCCGGTGGGGATATACATGAATGTCAGAACATTGGGGGAAAGTCTGACATTTCCTTCTAAAGTTAAAAAATTCACATATCCTATGATGTAACAATTTCATGTTCTTGGCACCACAGTTCTCAATAACCAAAAACTGGAAACAACTCAACTGCTCATTAAGAAAAGGGAGAAGAATAAATTATGGTCGTATTTATTTTCTATTGCTCCATAACAAATGATAAACTTAGTGGCTTGAAACAGCACCCATTATTATCTCGGTTCTATAGGTCAGATGTCTGGACATGTCATGGCTGGGTTCTCTACTCAGGGGCTCACCAGGCTGAAGTCAAGGTGTTGCAGGGCTGCAATCTCACCTGAAGGTAGGGGCTCTCCTCCCAGCTCATTGATTGTTGGCAGAATTGAGTTCCTAGAGGCTCAAGGGGTGAGTCTCCAACATCTCCCTCTCTGTCAGCTGGAGCCATTCTCATCTTCTAGAGGTGGATGGCCCGCGGTCCTTCCCACAACATGAGTTTTCTTCTGCGAGGCTGGCAGGAGAATTTCACTGCTACTTGGGCTGTCTGAGTCGCCTAGCTCTGATCTAGACCCAGGTTTAAAGGGTTCCTGTGATTAAATCAAGCTAAGGTCCGCTAATGAGGGGCATTAAATACGTCTGCAAAACCCATCACAGTAGCACTTAGATTCGTGTTTGATTGAACACTGTATGTTCTCCAGAGCCCAGAATCTCGACAGCCATCTTCGAATTCTGCCTCCTATGATGGTCTGTTCACACAGTGAAATATTACGCACACAGGAGTCAGGTAGAGTGGATGACAGCTTTCTGCAACTAAAGGGATGAGGGTTGGCAATCGACACATAAAAAATATAGACCCCAAAGACTGTAAAGTAAAAAAACAACTAAAATTTAAAAGCACACTGAAGCAACACATATAGAAAATATGAAGCAATATTAAAAAGAAAGGAAGGAGATGAACTGGATTCTGGGTTTGTTGCCAGGTTTAGGGGAGATAGGAGGAAGGGTCTGTGGGTTCATAGATGCCATTATAATATTTAAAATAACTAATGAATAACTAACTAAATTAAAGCAGGAGCAATATGGACCAATGAGAAGAGAATGTCATGAATGAATGATTATGATTTTTCCTATTCTGTGCCCCTGAAGTCTAACGATGAGGAAGTTTGGCCTCGATGGCTCACACCTGTAATCCCAGCACTCTGGGAGGCCAAGGCAGGTGGATCACTTGAGCCTGGGAGTTCCAGACCAGTCTGAGCAACATGGCAAAACCTTGTCTCTACAAAAAAAATAAATTAAAAAAGTTAGCTGGGCGTGGTGGGGCGTACCTGTAGTCCCAGCCACTGGGGAGGCTGAGTGGGAGGATCACTTGAGCCTGGGAGTTCGAGGCTGCAGTGATCTGTGGTTGTACCACTGCACTCCAGCCTGGGCAACAGAGCAAGATCCTATCTTAAAAAAAAAAAAAAAAAAAGGGAACGATCCAAGATGGCCGATCGCTAACATCCCGGGATTGCAGCTCTCAGGGAAGGCGCGGAGAACTAGAGGACGCCACACTTTCAGACAAAGTCTGGTCGCTCACGGAGCAGAAGATCCCGCAGTGGTGGAAACACACGGGTGGCCAGCGCGACTCTCGTGGTCGGCGCAGCGGTTCCGCCGGCACCTCGGAGCGGCAGCTCTCGGAGCAGAGTAAATGGGACAGGTTCCCCTTCTGACCAAGGTTTGGAGCCCCGGGAAGGCAGAGTCGCCTACTATGGAAACAAGAAGGAAGCCAGACAGGAGAATCCTGGGCAGAAAAGCACCATCAGTTTTAACGCCGCTGCTCTGGCCCTGGGAACTAACAACCTGGACGTCCACTCAAGAGACCTAATCTGAAAGTTGGTAACTTCAAAGACGACAGGAGGATAAATTTACAATGACGGGAAGAAACCAGCGTAAAAAAGCTGAGAATACTCAAAATCAGAACGCCTCTCCCTCTAAAGATGATCACAGTTCCACATCAACAATGGAACAAGGCTTGATGGAGAACGAGCGCCTCCTGATGACAGAATCACTCTTCAAGGAATGGATAATAACAAACTTCGGTGAGGTAAAAGAACATGTTGTAGCCCAACGTAAAGAAACTAGGAACTTTGAAAAAAAGTTTGATGAAATCCTATTGAGAATAGACAACTTAGAGAGGAGTATGAGTGAATTAATGGAACTGAAGAATACAATACAGGAACTCCGAGAAGTATGCACAGGTTTAAACACTCAAATTGTTCAAGCAGAAGAAGGGATATCAGAGGTCAAAGTCCAACTTAATGAAATAAAACGTGAAGAAAAGATTAGAGAAAAAAGGATAAAAAGGAATGAGCAAAGTCTCCAAGAAATGTGGGACTATGTGAAAAGACCAAATTGACGTTTGATAGGTGTACCTGAATGCGACGGAGAGAATGAATCCAAGCTGGAAAATACCCTTCAGGATATTATTCAGGAAAATTTTCCTAAACTAGCAAAGCAGGGCAACATTCAACCCCAGGTAATACAGAGAACACCACAAAGATATTCCTCAAGAAGAGCAACCCCAAGGCACATAATCGTTAGATTCACCAGCGTTGAAACGAAGGAGAGGATACTAAGGGCAGCCAAAGAGAAAGGTCAGATTACCCACAAAGGCAAGTCTATCAGACTTACAGCAGATCTCTCAGCAGAAACTCTACAAGCCAGAAGAGAGTGGGGGCCAATATTCAACATCCTCAAAGAACAGAACCTTCAGCCCAGAATTTCATATCCAGCCAAACTGAGCTTCACAACTGAAGGAAAAATAAAATCTTTTATGAACAAGCAAGAACTCAGAGATTTTATTACCACCAGGCCTGCTTTACAAGAGCTTCTGAAAGAAGCATTACACACAGAAAGAAACAATCAGTATTAGCCTTTCTAAAAATACACCAAAAGTTAAGAGCACCAACATAAAGAAGAATTTACACCAACAAATGGATAAAACAGCCAGTCATCATCAAATGGCAGTAACCCTAAATTTAAATTGACTAAATTCCCAATCAAAAGACACAGCCAAAACCCAACGGCATGTTATATCCAGACCTGTTTCACATGCAAGGATACACAAAGACTCAAAACAAAGGGATGGAAAAAGATTTACCAACCAAATGGAGAGCAAAAATAAATAATAAATAAATAAAAAGCAGGAGTTGCAATTCTTGTATCAGATAAAATAGATTTTAAAGCAACAAAGATATAGTGGTAAAAGGATCAATGCAACAACAAGAGCTAACGATCCTAACACCCAGATACGAGACTTAGATTCAATGAGACAGAAAATTAATAAGGATATCAAGGACTCGAACTCAGATCCAGAACAAGTAAACTTAATAAATATTTATAGAGCTCTCCACTTCAAATACACAAAATATACATTCTTGTCAATACCACATCACACCTACCCATTAGTTTAAATGAAACATTGATTGGCCATTATTAATACCCAATTTTTTTCAAAATAAAGCAATATTTCCATTTACTCTCCCTCTTTCTCTTCCTCTTTCTTCCTCTCCTTTACTTATTTTTTTTTTTCTTTTTCTTTCCTTCTCTCAAAAAAAAAGAAATCAACTTGTAAACCTCTAGGTCCAGGTCCGCAATGTCTCTTTCATTGCTTGATTTCCTTTCTTCCCTTCCCTCCCTCCCTCCCTCCCTCCCCGCTTCCTCCCTTCCTTCCTTCCTTCATCCCTTCCTTCCTCCCTACCGTCCTTCTTCCCTTCCTTCCTGCCTTCCTCCCCCCCACAAAAAAAAAAAAAAAAATGAAGAAAACAAAAAAGATTTGAGAAATGAAAGAATGCAAGAACATATTATGGAATTACAAAGTATGTTTCCTCCAGGGCCGGGAGAGCACCTCTTTTCCAGATAGCACCAAAGAGGCGCCAAGGGACTTATCTCCTCAGGTCAAACCATTTTCCCCTGGACAACTTCCAAAATGTAAGTAGAAATTATTACTTGTTCTTGGAGAAGCCAAGTCAGAAAATACTAGAGATGATGAGATGGCATTGTCGCCTCTCAGACCTCAGTCGGCCTCTTATTCCTGTTTCCGTTTCCTCCACCCCCCGCCCAGGCACCACTAGTTCCTTTGCATCAGCTTTTAAACACACTCAATGGTGCGCTTTGAGAGGCTGGGCGGGGGTCGGCGGAGGGGGAAGGAGGATCGCTTCAGCACACAAATTAGAATCCAGCCTGGGCAAAATAGAGCCTGAGTCTATTCAAAAAAAATTTTTTTTAATTATAAAAATAGAAAAATAAACACACTTAAGACTCTCCCATTTGGGGGAGAAAAAAGGAAAGAATGAAGCAGGACTCCTCTCCTCCCGCCTCTGCCTCCATCTGCAACATTATCTCCTTCCTTGCCTTCCTAGCAAACTTGTCGAAAACAAGTCCTCTACATTCTTGTCCCATGCCCTCCCCATGCAATCTACCAAGCCACCAACAACCGCTTCAGCACTTAATCCTCCTGCTATCTCAGTGCCCTTGGACTCTGTCAGCCACTTCCTCTGAGAACCCTTTTTCTTCACAGCTGTAATGGCACTCTGGTGGTTTTTCTATGTTCTCTCTGCTCCTTTCCTGTCTCGTCTGCTCCCTTATCTTCCTCCACCATTTCTTGAATGTCAAGGTTGCCGGTAGCTCTGTCCTCACATGCTAGTTGCTGTTCTCCAGTCTCTCTGGAGTAGCTCATCTGCACTCACAGCATCAGTTGCCGTCTCCAAATCCATTCTTGCAGTCCAAATCGTCTTCAGTCTGGACACGTGGAAGCAGCTGCCTCCAGAAAACCTCTGCAATGCCCTTAGCACTTCCACCTCTCTGTACCTCCAACTGAATTCATTATATCTTTTACCCTCAACGTGCTGCTTCTAGTTGTATACTCTATTAGGGTTCTCCAGAGAAACAGAATCAATGAGGTATGTGTGTAGAGGGAGAGAATGGGAGAGAGAGAGTAAGAGAGAAAGAAATTGATTGATTTTAAGGAATTGACTCATAAGCTTGTGGGGGCTGGCAAGTCTGAAATTTGCAGGAGACCCTAAACCTACTGGAGACCCAGGGGAAGGTTCATGTTGGAGCTCGAGTCTGAAGGCAGCTGGAAGAAGAATTCCCTCTTGCTGAGGGACTTCAGTCTTTTCTCCTAAGGCTGATCTGATGAGGCCAGTCCCTATTACGGAGGGTAATCTGCTTTATTCACGGTTCATGTTAATCACCTCTTTAAAATGCCTTCACAGCAACATCTAGACTGGTGCCTAACCAAACAACTGCATACTGGGGCCCAGCCAAATTAACATGTGAAATTAACCATCACACATACCATCTTAGAAAATAATACCACCATCTAACAGATGCCTTAATCCAGGATCCTGGGAGTTTGCCTCAGTTCCTTATATGATCCAAACTTCACACAGCCAATCTAGCACCACATTTTATGTGCTCCGCTTCCTAAATACTTCTCATCCATGCCCACCGCCTTCTAGTCCAGGGCCCCATCACATCTGAACTGCTGCAAGAGCATCCTCACTGCACTTGAGCTTCCAGTCTTACTTTCTTCAAATATTTCCTAGATACAGCAAAGGGGGAAAAAGCTTAACTTGTGAATCTGATCATGCGAATTTCCTAACTCATCTGGATTCATACAAACACCACAGCTGTCACACGGTCTGGTACAGGTGGGAACTACCATTGACTCAGCTATCATGAGTGCTATTGGTGTGTGAGTTTCCAAAATGGAGAAGAACTCGTGGTAAATTTCTGAGCAAACTAGAGTACAATCTTCTCTCAATTGACACAGCAGTTATTACAATTCTGGAAAATGCAGTGCTATTAAAAGCCTACTGTCTGAGTCTTCATGGCTGCTCTAACAAAGACCATAGAATGGGTGGCTTAAGCAACAGACATTTCTTTCTCACAGTTGTGAGGCTTGGGGGGCAAGATCAAGAGTTGTTTCTTGGTGAGGGATCTCTTCCTGGCTTGTGGATGGCCATCTTCTTGCCATGTCCTTACTTGTAGAGTCAGTGAGAGCTCTCTCCTGACTCTTCTCATAAGGGTTCTAATCTCCCCGTGAGAGCCCCTTCTTCATGATCATGACTTAATTTGCCTCCCAAAGATCCATCCTTCAAATCCCATCACATTGGGTGCTGGGACTTTAACATATGAATTTGAGGGGTCACAATTCAGTCACATATCATAAAGCATGGTAAAATGTAAAACAGAGTTAAGTTCTAAGCTCAAACCATTAAAAACATGTTTTGTTTTTGCTTTCTACCTACAGGAAAATCTAACCATGGATTCAAGAGTCTTGAAGAGCTCAGAACTACTTTCAACATGGGAGACCAACCTGAAATTACAGAGGATTTAGCATCTTTGGCCTCTACCTATCAAGTGCCAGTAGCACCTGCCCATCGTCATGATAACCAGTTTTAACCCCACAACTTTCCAAATGCCTCCAGGGGGTGGACATACCCCACCACTGGACTTCTACCACGAACCCCGAAGCTTTGGCGTTCTTACTGAATGCTCATTCTTGCTGAAAGTTTAATCTTTCCTTTTTTTCTTTTCTTTTCTATTTTTATTTTTTATTTTTTTTGAGGTGGAGTCTCACTCTGTTGCCAAGGCTGGAGTACAGTAGCATAATCTCAGCTCACTACAGCCTCCGCCTCCTGGGGTCAAGTAATTCTCCTGCCTCAGCCTCCAGAGTAGCTGGGACGACAGGTGTACACCACCACATGGGCTAATTTTTTGTAATTTTAGTGGAGACAGGGTTCTGTCATGTTGGCCAGGCTGGTTTTGAACTCCTGACCTCAAGTGATCTGCCAGCCTCAGCCTCACAAAGTGTTGGGATTACAGGTGTGAGCTATTGTGCCCAACCCAGAATGCTTGTTCTTTTGCTGACTTTATCATCCTCACCTTTATCCTTTCCCAGTTTCCAGACCCAATGGAAATTCCTTCATCACTCCCCAATCAATTAATCAGAAACAAAATCATCCAATTTGGGCTCTGAACTTCAGGGGCTCAGTAAATATTGTTTGCAAACAAATGTCACTTCTACTTTTCCTGGCTACACTGCCCCAGGGATGGACAGGAAGAGGTCTGGACAGCAACAAAATGGTCCTAGAAATATTACTTGGCTCTCCTCTCACACCCAGAGAAATTATTGAAATTTCACGTGGAAGCTCACTCCCTGCCAGCATCACAGTGGTTTAGAACTCTCCAGACTTGTACTTTTGGTGGGGTTCCCTGCAGCATTCTTCCATGAGTTTCCTACAGCTCTCCCTGTGGGGGACACTGAGTTCTCCCTGGGGTTAGTTTGGGGACCTTCAGAGGGGTCCCATATCCAAAGAAACTCCTGCTCCCCAAGAGCCCACCAAAACCTGAGATCAAGTCTAGGCATCTTCATTAGCCCTTAGCAGCCTCATTTGAGCTGCCTGCCCACTGGGGCTACTCCCATAGAAGAGCTGGATCTCCTGCAAATCCATCAGGTGCTCACACAGGGACCTCCCAAGCAGATGGCCATGGGTCATTGGGAGACCCAAGAAAAGTGAGAAACAGTTGATGAGACTCGAGTTTTTTTTTAATGAATCTACATTTCTGTAGTGACTCACTGAATGATATTCAATAATGTCTATACCACATTGACTCATTGCCACTATCTAAAGTCTCAATGGACTTCTGGGGTCCCGTAGTCCATCAGCATTTTCCAGATAAGAAGATTGACTCCAATCTCCTCATTTCCTTTTTCTTGCTCTTCAAGCGCTGATAGAGCCCATTCCTCAAGCAAGCCTGAGGAATGGTCTGGACACCACCAGACAGCCCCACAGCCCTGGCACCTTCCCCATGAGAAGGCGAAGCTGTGGCCAGAACCAAGCCTGTCAGTGACACTCGCTTAAAAAGAGAGTGAAAGAGGAAGCCAACAAGTAATTCCGAGAATCAGGGGTGGAGAAACCAGGTCATGTGCATATGGCTTAGTCACTGAGTTGAAGTTGGATGTGCTGGAGGCAGCCGCCTCTTTCTGAGTCTTACAAGGTCAGGAGCTTGCCAGGGTTGCCTCTTAGTAAAGGTTGAGCATCCCAAATCCCAAATCCAATATGCTCCATAATCTGAAACTTTTTGAGCACTCAGAGGAACTCCTGGGGCATTTTGGATTTTAGGTTTCTGCAGGAGACATTCAAGCCATAGCAACATGTAACAGCTGAGCAGGAAGAAGCAGTCCATCCGCACCTCACTTCCTTCCACCTGCCTGGGAGGACAGTTGCCAAAAGAGAGGCTAAGTGTGGTCAAACTCTGGTCTGCGGTTTCTCAGTCAGAGACTCAGTGAGGGAACTGGCCCCTACTGTCCTCACATGTGCCAGTTTGAAGTTGAGCTCATAGCTTCTCATGAGCAATGCCATCTGGAACCTCAGCCAAGGTCTGCCAAGAGGAAGCCAGAGTTGACTATTTGGCCTCACAAGCAAATGTGACCAATGAGATGTTCACACCACCGTCGGGACTAGATTCAGTTCTCCAGACTCCTAATTTGGCACTCCTTCCCCAACCTCCTGGGAGAGTAGAAAGTTGTAGGGGTATGGATTTTATGAAGAGAAGGATCAAACCCACATTAGTGGTCTCACCAGCCCTGAAAAATGTTTTCACGGAGTCACCTTCCATCCTGCAGTCTTTGATGTACAAGAGTATTCCATGTTTAGAATGTTATTTCTCCATAAACCTTCTGATCCATGAAGGATCTCCATCATGATCCTCCCTCGGCAGATAATATTGTCACATACTTCCTGTTAAGAGCATGTGAACCCAAAATATCTAAGACAGGTCTCAGTCAATTTAGAAAGTTTATTTTGCTGGCAGGGCGCAATGGCTCACGCCTGTAATCCCAGCACTTTGGGAGGCTGAGGCAGGCGGATCATCTGAGGTCAGGAGTTCGAGACCAGCCTGATCAACATAGAGAAACCCCATCTCTATTAAAAATACAAAATTAGCTAGGCATGGTGGCACATACTTGTAATCCCAGCTACTTGGGAGGCGGAGGCAGGAGAATCGCTTGAACCTGGGAGGCAGAGGTTGCAGTGAACCCAGATCATGCCATTGCACTCCAGCCTGGGTAACAAGAGCAAAACTTCGCTTCAAAAAAAAAAAAGTTTATTTTGCCAAGGTTTAAGACACACCCATTACGCAGCCTCAGGAGGTCCTAACGACAGGTGCCCAAGGTGGTCGGGGCACAGCTTGGAATTATACAATTTAGAGAGACATGAGACATTGATCAATATGTGTAAGATGTACATTGATTTGGTCCGGAAAGGTGAGACAACTCAAGGTGGGAAGCGGGCTTCCAGGTCATAGGTAAGTAAGAGACAAATGGTTACATTATTTTGAGTCTTTGATTAGCCTTCACTGAGTACACAATTTACATGTGAGAGGAGAGTAGCGGAATAGTCACTTTTGCCTTAGTCTGGCTTAGTGAAACAAGGAATTTCCTTGTGGGCAAATTCTGAGGGCAGTATGTAGCATTTTTTTTTTCAATCGTTGTTGCTATCTTAATCAGGAACTAAATGGGAGGCAAGTTTGCCTGACACAGTTCCCAGCTTGACTTCCCTTTGGCTTAGTGATTCTGGGGTTGTTAAAAGACAAACTTCAGCTGAATTAAATTTGAAGAGTTTAGTTGAGCAATGAATGATTCACAAATCAGGCAACCCACAGAATCACAGCAGATTCAGAGAGACTCCAGCCCCTCCACGTGGTGGAAGAAGATTGATGGATAGCAAAAAAAAAGTGATCTACAGAAAACGGAAGTGAGATACAGAAACAACAGGTGGACTGGTTACAGCCCAACGTTTGCCTTATTTGAACATGGTTCTAACAGTTGGCTGCATGTGATTGGCCAAAATTCATGGATTGGCATAACCGTAGGCTACAGTCGGTGTATAGCTCTACTTGTTATTTCACGATGTACAGAAAAACCTTCAAGCCAAACTTAAATATATAAGAAGGGTGTTTTAGGCTAAATTTGATTTAATTTTCCCAGTGGGTTTCAAGACCAAGTAAGTACCTTTACAATGGTAATAATGACATAAATAACCAAAGTTCTGGTCAATCTCTCAAAATTGAGAAAATGGCCAAAAGGGGAGAATTGTTAAATCAATTGTCCCATCAATGATAACTAATAGAGAGAGATCCAAGATGGCTGATCACTAGCAGCTCGGGATTGTAGCTCCCAGTGAAAGCACAGAGAACGAGAGGACGCTACACTTTCAGATGAATTTTTGTTGCTTACGAACCAGGAGGTTCCCAGCAGAGGAGCCCTATGGGTTGCCAGCGTGACTCTTGTGGCTGGCATGGCGGTTTTACCAGTGCCTCAGCATGGCGGTTCTTGGTGCAGAGTAAATGGGACTGGGTCCCCTTTTGGTCGACGTTTGGAGCTCCGGGAAGGCAGAGTTGCCTATTCAGCTGATTGAAGGATGGACTCAAGAAGGAGGCCAGACCAGAGATTCCCAGGCAGAAAACCACCATCAATCTTAATGCCGCTGTTTTAGCCGGCGCAGTAGGTTGCTCAGATTCTGGCACTGGGAATCAACAAGTTGGACGTCCACTCAGAGACCTAATTAGAAAGTTGATAATTACGAAGATGACAGATAGATAAATTTATAATTATGGGAAGAAACCAGCCTAAAAAGGCTGAGAATACCCAAAATCAGAATGCCTCTCCCTCTACAGGGGATCACAGTTCCTCATCAGCAACAGAACAAGGCCTGATGGAGAATGAGTGCGTTCCATTAACAGAAGTAGGTTTCAGAAGGTGGGTGATAAGAAACTTCTGTGAGTTAAAAGAACATGTTCTAACCCAATGCAAAGAAACTAAGAACTTTGAAAAAAAGGTTTGACAAAATCCTAATGAGAATAGACAATATAAAGAGGAATATAAGTGAATTAATGGAACTGAAGAATACAATGTGAGAACTCCACAAAGTATGCACAGGTTTTAAAAGTTGAATTGATCAAGCAGAAGAAAGGATATCAGAGGCTGAAGACCAACTTAATGAAACAAAATAAGAAGACGAGATTACAGAAGAAAGAGTAAAAAGGAATGAACTAATTCTCCAAGATATATGGGACTATGTGAAAAGACCTAATTTACATTTGATAGGTGTACCTGAATGTGACAGAGAGAATGAATCCAAGCTGGAAAATATTCTTCAGGATATTATCCAGGAAAACTTTCCCAACCTAGTAAGGCAGGACAATATTCAACTCCAGGTAATACAGAGAACACCACAGAGATATTCCTCAAGTAGAGAAACTCCAAGACACATAATTGTTAGGTTCACTGGGGTTGAAATAAAGGAGAAAATTCTAAGGGCAGCTAAAAAGAAGGGTCAGGTTACCCATAAAGGGAAGCCTATCAGACTCACAGCAGATCTCTCAGCAGAAAGCCTACAAACGAGAAGAGAGTGGGGGTCAATATTCAATATCCTCAGAGTAAAGAATTTTCAACCCAGAATCTCATATCCAGCCAAACTGAGCTTTATAAATGAAGGAAAAATAAAATTTTTCACAAACAAGCAAGCACTCAGAGATTTCACCACCATTAAAGCCTGCTTTACAAGAGCTTCTGAAAGAAGCACTATACACAGAGTGGAACAACCAGTATCAGTCATCCCAAAAACTTACCAAAAGGTAAAGAGTATCTTCATAATGAAGACTCTATATCAACTAATGGGCAAAATAGCCAGCTAGCATTAAACGACAATATTAAACTCACAAATATCAATATTAATCCTAAATTTAAATGGATTAAATGCCCAATCAAAGACACAGAAAGGAAAATTTAATAAAAAGTCAAAACCCATTGGTACATTGTATCCAGATCCATCTCATAAGCAAGGACACACAAAGACTCAAAACAAAACAAAGCTTTGGTGGAAGACCTACCAAACAAATGGAGAGCAAAAAAGAACAGGAATTGTAACTTTCATCGCTGACAAAATAGACTTTAATAGTAGTAACAAAGACTAAAAGAAACAAAGAAGGACATTATATAATGATAAAAGGATTAATACAACAATAGGAGTCAATGATCATAAATATATATGCACCCAATATAGAAACATCCAGATACATAAGACAAGTTCTCAATGACTTATAAAGAGACTTGGACTCCCACACAATAATAGCGGGAGACTTTGACACCACATTGTTAATATTCGACGGATGAACGAGATAGAAAATTAACAGGGACATTTATGATTTCATCTCGGACCTGCAACAAGTAAATTCAGTGAATATAGAATTTTTCACCCCAGGTGCATAGAACATACATTTTTCTCAGTATCACATTACACCTACTTTGAAAGTGACCACATAATTGGAAGTAAATCACTCTTCAGCATTTGCACAGCATTTCACAGACTTAAATGAAATATTGGTTGGCTGTTTGTTTATCTTCTTCCCTTATTCCTTCCTGTCTCCGCTGATAAGTACAATTATCAGCATAAAAGAGGTTTTTAATACCTATTTTTAGATTGCATTCCAGCCTGGGCAATAGAGCAAGATTCCTGTTCTCTCTCTCCCCCTTTCTCTTTTTTTTCTTAAAAAAAAAAAAAGAAAGAAAGAAAAGAAGGAAATGTGTAGACCTTATTTGGATCATGATTCAAACAAATCAACCATAAACAGGTATTTCTGAGATAGGAAAACGTGGTTCAGTTTCTTTTTTTTTTGGCTTTTCTTTTGTAACATCTGCATTTTATATTGTTCGGTTTCCTCTTAAGTACCTAAGGAAACAGAATGGTAAACTGGAAAGCACTGCTGTTGATTTTGTTAAATGTGATGACATTACAGGTAGATGTGCTCTAAGTTCTTAATTGGATAAAATATGATGTCTCAAATTTCCTTTAAAATGCACAACCAAAGAAAAAGCACAAAACTTCTGCAGAGAAAAAAAAAGAGGCCAGATTATATTAAATAAAGATCCTGAAACAGATTTATAAGCATATGTCATAAACATTCTTTTAATTAAAAAAATAATAACAAATATTCTACCCTAATGCAAGTTGTTGATAAAAAGGAAACTGGCAGTGTGGGCTGGGGGCGGGGAGTGAAGAGGAATTATATGGAACTCTCCATGCTTTCCACTCAGTTTTTCTGTAAACCTAAACCTGCTTTAGAAAAGAAAGTCTATTAATTTCAAAATAGAAAAATAAAAATATCCACGCTTGCCCCACCAAACCCCCTTTGTTTCCCACCCCATTCTTTTGCTGGCTTATACAGCAAATCTTCCAAGTTGGTTTCTCTCACTTCCAATTTTTTTTCTTAGCCGTCTCTCTGTAGAAGTTTCCTACTGCTGCTGTCACAAATGATCACGACGTCAGTGGCTTACACAACCCAAGTTTATTATCCTACCGTTCTGGAGGTCAGAAGTTCTAAGTCAAGGTGCCGGCAAGGCTGCTTTCCTTCTAGAAGCCTCCTGCATTCCTTGGTTCGTGGCCCTTAACCCTTCATCTTCAAAGCTGGCAGCACAGCCTCTTCCAGTGTCTGGCCTCCTCTTCTGTCCCTCCATCTTCTTTCTCTGATTCTCCTGCCTCCCTTTTATGAAGATCTGGCGATTACGTTGAGCCCACCTGGATATTTTGTCATCACATCCCTATCTCCAGATTCTTCATTTGGGCAAATCTGCAAAATCCCTTTGAACATATAAGATATTATATTCACAGATTCCTGGGGATTAGGAGGTAGACCTCTTTGGTGGCCACTGATCAGCCTACCACCTTCTCTAAATGATCTCTCCTGAAATGCCTCTCATCAGTAGGTTACTGGCATCCTCTGGGTTGCAAAGGCCCAGAGTCACTCCCTCATCTTGTTTGACCCCTCAGCCACATTCAGCAGGAGTGATCTCTCCCTTCTCGAGAAATTATCTCCTCTTGGCTTCCATGACATCCAATCTCCATGCCCCTGGGTCCCCTGGCCTTGCTTCTCTGCTGGATGTCTAACCATGGTCCTGACCCAGGGCCCCACCCTCAGCCCTCTTCATCTGTTCTTTAGATGAACCCATGCAAATGATGGCTTACAGCTCCAGCTCAATGCTGATGACTCACAAGTTTATGTCTCCACCTTGTACCTTTCCACTGAGGCCCAAAATTGTATATCTCCCTGACGCTGTCTTTGTATGCCTTCAATACTTTTTTTTTTTTAAGACAGGGTCTCGATCTGTCGCCCAGGCTAGAGTGCAGTGGAGTGATCACAGCTCATTGCAGCCTTGACTCCCGAACTCAGGCAATTCTCCTGCCTCAGCCTCCCAAGTAACAGTACTATAGGCATGCGCCACCATGTCTGGCTAATTTTTAAATTTTTTTATAGAGACAGGGTCTCACTATGTTGATCCGGCTGGCTGAAAATTTCTGGCCTCAAGTGATCCTCCCACCTCAACCTCCCAAAGTGCTGGGATTACAGGCATGAGCCAACACACCTGGCCATTGTTACTTTTAAACCATTATCAACTTCACAGAAAAGTTGAACTGCAGCACAAATAAGTTGTTTTCTGAGCTATTTCCTGGTGTCCCATCACCCCTAAAGACTTTTTATGTTTATTTCCTACAAACAAGAACATTGTCCTACCTAACTATAATACCACCGTCAAATCAGAAAATTAACTTTGATTCATTAATACCATCTAATCCTCTGACTCCCTTCAAGTTTCACCTGCCATTCTGTTGTGGTAAAAGGATCCAGTTCAGAATCATGAATCACATGTAGTGGTCATGTCTCTAGTCTCCTTCAGTCCTAAACGGTTCCCCAGACTTTGACCTTCAAGACTTTGATACTTACGGAGACTGCAGGCCAGTTACTTTGCAGGATGCCTGTGATGGGCTTCTGTGGCTCCCCCCATGGAAAGGCCTCAGTAGAAAGGTACGAGATGGAGGTATAAATCTGTGCATCATCAACATAGAACTGGAACATTAAGCCAGCAGTTGCAGATGAAGACCAGGCATGGTGGCTCACGCCTGTAATCCCAGCACTTTGGGAGGCCAAGGTGGGTGGATCACCTGAGGTCAGGAGTCCGAGACCAGCCTGACCACCATGGTGAAACCCTATCTCTACTAAAAATATCAAAATTAGCTAGGCATGGTGGCGGGCATCTGTAATTCCAGCTACTTGAGAGGCTGAGGCAGGAGAGTCGTTTGAACCAAGGAGGTGGAGGTTGCAGTGAGCCGAGGTCACGCCATTGCACTCTAGCCCAGGCAAGAGAGCAAGACTCTGTCTCAAAAACAAAAACAAAAAAGTCAAAAACAAAGAACAGATGAAGAGGGCTAAGGGCATCACAGATGAGGTGCTGTCTTCTTTTCATCACTTCCTGTCGCATGGTGCACAGTTCTGCTTTGTCTCATTATTGATGAAGTTCCACTTTAATGTTTACTACTGTATTCTTTTCCCCTTTGTAATTAACAAGTATCTTTGTGATGAGACACATTGAGACTATGTAAATATAGTGTTCTTCATCAAACTTGTTATTTATTCACTGTTTAAAAAGGAAACCACAAATGTGGACTCATGATTTTCCTTTTTATTCAGGGTTATATCCCACCACCAGCATGATTTCTCAAATTGTCCCTGTTTTGGCCAGTCCTTTTGACACGGCCCCAACACTTTTTAAGTACTTCCTTGCCTTCCTGAATAAAGAGTTCAAATTTACCTTGTACTTTGCCTGCCTATACCCTGGAATCAGTCATTTCTCCAAAGAATCCATCCAATTCCTTTTGCAAGGAATCCAGTTCCTTTTGATTCTATATTTAGAATTGAAGATCAAGAAGCTAGGTGTGTTCATTGCTGTCGAAGTGTTGTCAGGTTTTGCAGGGGACAGGGCTGGAGGAAATGCACACACACACACGTAAGCACAAACACGCACACGCACCACACGCAAGTATACACACACGCGCACGCAGGCGCACATGCGCGCACACATATACACGCATGCGCGCGAGCACATGCACACACATGCAAGCACACACGCGCGTGCATGCACACACACATGCGCACACACACAGGCGCACACACACATGCGCGGACACGCACACACACATACACATATCTCAGAAGGCAGAGTTAGAGGGAAAATATATACACACATTTATGTCTTTTTCTGTATCTACCTATATTTCTTTTTCTCTTTTTTTTCTTTTTTTTGGGGGGGGAGGAAGGCAGGAAGGGCGGGAAGAAGGACGGTAGGGAGGAAGGAAGGGATGAAGGAAGGAAGGAAGGGAGGAAGCGGGGAGGGAGGGAGGGAGGGAAGGGAAGGAAGGAAATCAAGCAATGAAAGAGACATTGCCGACCTGGATCTAGAGGTTTACAAGTTGATTTCTTTTTTTTTTTTTTTTTTTGAGAGAAGGAAAGAAAAAGAAAAAAAAAATAAGTAAAGGAGAGGAAGAAAGAGGAAGAGAAAGAGGGAGAGTAAATGGAAATATTGCTTTATTTTGAAAAAAATTGGGTATTAATAATGGCCAATCAATGTTTCATTTAAACTTATGGGTAGGTGTGATGTGGTATTGACAAGAATGCATATTTTGTGTATTTGAAGTGGAGAGCTCTATAAATATTTATTAAGTTTACTTGTTCCGGATCTGAGTTCGAGTCCTGGATATCCTTATTAATTTTCTGTCTCATTGAATCTAAGTCTCGTATCTGGGTGTTAGGATCGTTAGCTCTTGTTGTTGCATTGATCCTTTTACCACTATATCTTTGTTGCTTTAAAATCTATTTTATCTGATACAAGAATTGCAACTCCTGCTTTTTATTTATTTATTATTTATTTTTGCTCTCCATTTGGTTGGTAAATCTTTCTCCATCCCTTTGTTTTGAGTCTTTGTGTATCCTTGCATGTGAAACAGGTCTGGATGTAACATGCCATTGGGTTTTGGCTGTGTCTTTTGATTGGGGAATTTAGTCAGTTTAAATTTAGGGTTACTGCCTTTTGATGTTGACCAGCTGTTTTATCCATTCGTTGGTGTAAATTCTTCTTTATGTTGGTGCTTTTTACTTTTTGGTGTATTTTTAGAAAGGCTAATAATGGTTGTTTCTTTCTATGTGTAATGTTTCTTTCAGAAGCTCTTGTAAAGCAGGCCTGGTGGTAATAAAATCTCTGAGTTCTTGCTTGTTTATAAAAGATTTTATTTTTCCTTCAGTTGTGAAGCTTAGTTTGGCTGGATATGAAATTCTGGGCTGAAGGTTCTGTTCTTTGAGGATGTTTAATATTGGCCCCCACTCTCTTCTGGCTTGTAGAGTTTCTGCTGAGAGATCTGCTGTAAGTCTGATAGGCTTGCCTTTGTGGGTAACCTGACCTTTCTCTCTGGCTGCCCTTAGTATTTTCTCCTTCGTTTCAACCCTGGTGAATCTAACGATTATGTGCCTTGGGGTTGCTCTTCTTGAGGAATATCTTTGTGGTGTTCTCTGTATTACCTGGGGTTGAATGTTGCCCTGCTTTGCTAGTTTAGGAAAATTTTCCTGAATAATGTCCTGAAGGGTATTTTCCAGCCTGGATTCATTCTCTCCGTTGCATTCAGGTACACCTATCAAACGTAAATTTGGTCTTTTCACATAGTCCCACATTTCTTGGAGACTTTGCTCATTCCTTTTTATCCTTTTTTCTCTAATCTTTTCTTCACATTTTATTTCATTAAGTTGGACTTTGACCTCTGATATCCCTTCTTCTGCTTGAACAATTCGAGTGTTTAAACCTGTGCATACTTCTCGGAGTTCCTGTATTGTATTCTTCAGTTCCATTAATTCACTTATACTCCTCTCTAAGTTGTCTATTCTCGATAGGATTTCATCAAACCTTTTTTCAAAGTTCCTAGTTTCTTTACGTTGGGCTACAACATGTTCTTTTACCTCACCGAAGTTTGTTATTATCCATTCCTTGAAGAGTGATTCTGTCATCAGGATGCGCTCATTCTCCATCAAGCCTTGTTCCATTGTTGATGTGGAACTGTGATCATCTTTAGAGGGAGAGGCGTTCTGACTTTGAGTATTCTCAGCTTTTTTATGCTGGTTTCTTCCCGTCATTGTAAATTTATCCTCCTGTCGTCTTTGAAATTACCAACTTTCAGATTAGGTCTCTTGAGTGGATGTCCAGGTTGTTAGTTCCCAGGGCCAGAGCAGCAGCGTTAAAACTGATGGTGCTTTTCTGCCCAGGATTCTCCTGTCTGGCTTCCTTCTTGTGTCCGTAGTAGGCGACTCTGCCTTCCTGGGGCTCCAAACCTCAGGTCAGAAGGGGAACCGGTCCCGTTTACTCTGTGCCGAGCGCTGCCGCGCTGAGGTGCCATCACAGCTGCCGCGCCGGGCTCTGGTGTCATGCTGGGGGCACTTGTGGGTCCTCCGAACCTGTTTACTCTGCTCTGAGAGCTGCTGTGCCGAGGTGCCGGCGGAACCGCTGCGCCGGCCACGAGAGTCGCGCTGGCCACCCGTGTGTTTCCTCCACTGGGGGATCTTCTGCTCCGTGAGCGACCAGAATTTGTCTGAAAGTGTGGCATCCTCTAGTTCTCCGCACCTTCCCTGAGAGCTGCAATCCCGGGTTGTTAGCGATCGGCCATCTTGGATCGTTCCCCTTTTTGCTTTTTTTGAGAGGTTACCGCTCTGTTGCCTAGGCTAGAGTGTAGTGGTTCATTGAAGTCTTGACCTCCCAGGCTCAGTGATCCTCCCACCTCAGCCTTCCGAATAGCTGGGACCCCAGGTATGTATTTCTGGTAGAGATGTGTTTTTGTCATGTTGCCCAGGGTGGTCTGAAACCCCTGGACTCGAGCGATCCACCCACCTCAGCCTCCCAAAGTGCTGTAATTTCAGGCATGAGCCACTGCACCTGGCCTATCCTGTATCTATCTATCCTATCTGTTCATCTATCCATCCATCTATCTATTTATAGAAAATCATGAGTTCACATCAACACCTCCAATTCCAACCCCATACTATAGGGTTAGTTCTAGTTTCTCCCTTTCAACACTTGTAACTTCCCTCTCAGACAATGAGAACCCTAGCACCCATTATCCTTACTATATGTGTATTTTTATCAATCACCCATGTGCAACCACTCTCCCATTCCTGCTGCCATCTTCTTCCCAGCAGAGATGCCCTCTTCAACACATTTGGGCCTCAAGACCCCACTCCAGGCTGCCCCTATGAGAATTTCCTCCTCAATCCTCTCAGGTTCTGAGTCTCACAGTGGGCCCCACCCCACTACCCCATGTGGATGCCACCCTCACACTGCAGGACTTCATCATGCTCCAACCCCCTGTGCCAAGCAACTTTCACTGATGGATGCCCCCTTTGCCCAATGATCATGCCAGGTTTAGGTTGTGTTCAGGTTCTGTCAACCATGATGGACCTCCATGGCTCCCCCAATTCTGCTGGCATGGCTACCCACCTCGCTGTGCCCACTCACAGGCCTTAGGATTCTCACACTGCTTTCTTGACATTTCATTTCCATCCTCCAACCCTAGAGGGTTTCTTGGTCTTTCCCAGGTCAATTCACGATATCACCATCCAGCCCATGGCTCAAGCCCACGAGTACAAGTCATCCATGATTCCACAGTGGACTCCTTCCTTTCCATCCCTAACTGGTGCCAGTTCCAGAGCCTTTTGGACTTTAGCATTTGTTCTTCTTCTAGCCTGGTCTTCTTGGAATTCTGGGCGCTAGGCTTTCCATTGTTCAAGTCTCTGTCCAGACGCCTTAACTGAGTGAGGTCCTTCCAGATCGGCTTGTCCCAGGTAGCTCTCCCAGGCACTCCCTTCTAACCACCTGGTTACTCTGTCTTCATGTCACTCTGAAATTATCTTGTTCACTCATGGGTTTGTGTCAGTCCCACCATCCCCCACTAGAATATAAGTCCCATGAGAGAGCAGAGACTTGGTCTGTGTCATACACCATGCTCTCTCCAACACCTACAACAGTGCTTGGCAGGAGTAGCAATAAGTAAATATTAACTGACTTAATGAACAAATGTGCATTTAAAATAATAAACCTCATTTACAGAAAAATTGAACATATAGTTCAGAGATTTCCCATATACTCCCCTCCCCTACCACAGTTGCACCTATATTAATATCTTGCCATTATGTGGTATATTTCTTACAATTGATGAGCCAATACTGATACATTATTATGAGCTAGAGTTTGATGTTCAAGGGTAGGAAGATCCAGCAGGGGAGAAAGATGGAGGCCAGAAGATTTAGCCAGTCTAGTCTTTCCACATCCTTCTGCCTGTTTGTATTTTGGTCTTACTGGCAGCTGATTAGATGGTGCCTACCCATGTTGGGGGTGGATCTGCCTTTCCCAGTTCACTGACTCAAATTTTAATCTCCTTAGGCAACACCTTCACAGATATACCCAGGAACAATACTTTACATCCTTCAACCCAATCAAGTTGACACTCAATATTAACCATCACATTAATTATACTTCTTTCTAACAAATCTTTAGTGACTGCCCTAGAGTTTGCAATATACATTATAACTAATCTAAGTCCATTTTCAAATAACAATATATTAATTCACAGGTAGCACACAGGTATCTTAGAAGAGAGTATTCCCAATATCTCCCTCTCAACCCTTACAACATTGCTATTATACATTTTACTTATTCATTAGCTATAATCACCCAATATGTTGCTGCTATTATTATTTTGAACAGTTATTCTCAACCTGATAAAGAACATCTAAAAAAAAAAAAACCCCTACAGATACTCACAAACTCAGGAAAGCACTTTACTTACTATTACCGGTTTATATAAAAGATACAACTCAGGAACAGCCAAGTGGAGGAGATAAGTAGGACAAGGTATGGGGGGAAAGGAGCATGGAGCTTCCATGCCCTAAGGGCACCACCCTCCCAGAACCTTAATGTGTTCACCAACCCAGAAGCTCTTCAAACTCTATTTGTTGTTCAGGGGTTATTTGTGGAGGTTACATCATGTAGGCATGATTGATTATTAACTCAATCTCCAGTCCCTCTCTCCTTCCTGGAGGTTGGAGTGGAAGGTATACAGCTGAAAGTTCCAGGCTTTATTGATTATAAAGCTTGGTCTTCTTGGTGACCAGCCTCCATCCAAAAGCTATCCAGGGGCCCACCAAGAGTAGCCTCATTATAACTTGTATCACCCCTGTTATTCAGGAAATTACAGGGGATTTAGGAGCTCTGGGTGGGAACCAAGTCAGATATTTTTCTATAGCACAAAACCCTTAGCGTAGCAATCATTGTGATTTTAAATTCCTGGTCTGATTTGTAAATTCTCGTCCATCTCTGAGTCTTATTTCTAAGCTTGCTTTGTCTCTTCCAATTGTGCTTAGAGTTGTCTGCCTTTCAGCATGCCTTGTAATTTTTTGGTAAAAGCTAGATAGAACATATCAGGTCATGGGAGCTGAGACAAATGATCCTTTAGGATGAGGTGTTATGTTTATCTGCTAAGAATTGGGCTGTTGAATGTTTGCTGTAGTTGGAGGTGTGAGAGGCTTTCCTTTTATCTAGTGTCCTCGTTTTTGTCTCCTCCATTGTCTTTGGTTCCTAGAAATGCCTTCTTAAATGGAGTTGTAATCCACTGTTTATTATACCACAGAGTCCTGTTGATCTGGTGGTAAGATACTATGGAGGCAAAACATTCTACAATCTTATGATTGAATCCTAGGGATTCACTTCATGTGCCTGAGTCTCTGGGTTCTGATCCTCAGAGAAGTTTCTTAGCCTTTGCTTTTTTCCTTCAGTCATGATAGACAGGAAGGCTACAGGGGGCTGAGATGTCGAATTGCCCTTCTGCTAGGTCAGTTTAGGCTCCGGTAATGTAATTCTCCTTGAGGAAAGTGTTTTTTTTACAGAACACTCTGGGCATAACTCAAAATGGTTATTTATCCCCTCCCACTGGCCAGACAGGGTTTTTTCTGTGGTCTTTACCACAAGAACTTGGTAGACCTTCTTGGAGTTAAACCTCAAGCAAGTGGGGGAGTATCCCACTAAGACTGAGTAACCAACAGTGTTTAACTCTCAAGCTAGTCCACACTCAGTCTCCAGCAATTAGTCAATTATAATTCAAGTTTTGCTATGATTTCAGAGGCTTCTAATCTGTGATTCTTCTCATTTGTCTGTCTCTCCAGTTTTTGTAGTTTGCCCTGTGACTCGATTCACTGATATCAAAACAAGAAGAGTTGTTGATCTTCAATATGGCCAGCTTTTCTTTTGTTGTGGGGAGTGGAGTGACAACTTCCAAGCTCTTCACATATTGGGATAGACTACATTTGTTTTTAAAACTTTTTTTCCTAATAATATAAGCAAGATATTTACTGTAGAATGTTTGGAAAGGAAACAAAATAAAAATCACCTACTATCATCCCATCTGCAATAAGTCATAGTTAACATTTTGATATAGTTTTATATTAATATATATGTTTATATAAAAGAGTGCGTGTGGCACATGGAGTTTGGTATTGGATTTCCCCCATTTTCAGAGCCTATTTCTGCAAATTTTCTAAAAATATTTTCAGTATTGAATGTCTCTTATAAGGAATAGGATCCTAGATGAATTCCCTTCAGATCTTAGGGGACTGGTGGGAATTATGCCAAGGGTCACATGAGAGGCAGGACTGTGACATGCTCTTTATGATGACCCCTGTGCCTAGCCTTAAAGAAGTATGAGCAAATGTTAGTTGACTTCATAGATTAAAAGGCTCATTTTTTTCCATCTACAAAAAGTATGAAACATCCTTTTCCTCCCTTTCCTACAAGGCCAGAAAGCTAAAAGTGAGATTGAATATTCAGTTAAAATCATTTAGGTGGTCAGTGTATTTTTTTCCCCCTCTCCTTCAAAAAAGACATTAACATTTCCATTTTAGTAGCTGTAATGTTTAGAATATACATACATTTTACTTGAAATCTCCCTCATAGCCTATTTTGGGTTTTGGGTTTTTGTTGTTGTTGTTTTGAGACGAAGTTTCACTCTTGTCACCCAGGCTGGAGTGCAATGGTGCAATCTCAGCTCACTGCTACCTCCACTTCCCAGGTTCAAGCTATTCTACTGCCTCAGGCTCCTGAGTAACTGGGATTACAGGCGCCCGCCCCTACGCCCAGTTTTTTTGTATTTGTAGTAGAGACGGGGTTTCACCACGTTGGCCAAGCTGGTCTTGAACTCTTGGCCTCAAGTGATCCATCTGCCTCGGCTTCCCAAAGTGTTGGGATTACAGGTGTGAGCCACTGCGCCCAGCCTCAGAGTCTATTTTGGAAGCTGACAGGCCATAAATAACAGGTAGACAAACATGAAGAATATCTGTCTTTCCGTCTATCCTGAAATACGTTGTTCAGTGGGGGGTTGAGGGAAGGGTAGGAGTATGGAGGAGAGACCCACAGAGAAGGGAGGAGAATCTAAAACGGAGACTGTTTTAAATATTTACACTTACTCAATGGTAGATATTTTTATCCTCGTTTTACTGGTTGGAGAATTATAATCGTGGAGGTTTATACAACTAATAAGTGAGGGAGCCAGGAGAGAACCCATTCACTCTTTAGTTCGTTCATTCATTCATTCATTCACTCATGTTTTTGAGTGTCTTCTAAATGCCAGACACTAGCCCCAGAGGATGCTGCAGTAAACAAAACAGCCCCAAATTATTTATCCCTTCCCCTATGGAGCCTTCTCGGCCGAACGGAGGATTGGTTAGGAGCTGACAATAGACAGCAGGCGCTTGTAAACGACGGGACCTTGTTTGTATTCTCCCACCCGGTCCGCTGCTCCGGCCCCGCCTCCAGCCCTGCTCGGCCCCGCCCCCGCTCGGCTCCGCCCCCGCTCGGCCCCGCCCCCGCGCGGGTCCCGGGCGCCCGGAGCTCTACTTGCCGGCTGGCGCTCGGCTCTCGCACCAGCACTAAAGACCTTTCTTCCCCGCGGGGAGGAATCCCCAGGCGAACCGAACATCTCCCCTAGCGAAATCCGCGGGCCACACCCAGCCGCACGGCCAGCGTTTGTCCCCCGCACGCCGCCTCCGTCCGAGAGGCCGACCGCCGGGCGCAGCCCGACCGCGAGCGTCCTGTCCCGGAGCCGGGCGCGGCTAGGGCGCGAGGCTGGCATCTCTCGGGAGCCGCGAGGCGAGAGCTGCAAAGGTAACGCGGCTAGACGGGGACGCGGGAGCGCAGCGCTAGGGCCGCTGACTGGAAGGCAAACGCCGCGATTCCCGGAATCCCCTCCAGTTCCCTCTCGCTCTCCCCGACTCCTCCCCTTCCTGCCCTTCCTGCCCTCCCCCCGCGTCCCGAGGATGCGACTCGCGCTCCCTTCCTCTCTTCCCGCGCGGCGCCTGCGACCCCAGGACCCCTCCGAGTGGCCCCGGGGCGCCCGCCGCTCTTCACCCCGCGGCCGCTCGCGGGCTGCTGCCCTCGGCCCTGCCCCGCGCCCTCCACGCGTCGCCCCTGCTGGGAGCCGCTTTCGTTGCCCCCGGCTCTGCGCCCCTCCACGTCCCACCCCACCGCACCAGGATGCCCGGGACACCGGGCACTTGCCATTGCAAGATGTGAGTCCGTGCTAAGTTTGAGGGTCGCGTTCCTCCAGGTCCATCCTACCTTGAAAAACCTGCTCACCCTCCCGGGGCTCGGGTTCGGGATCTCTAGCCCGCCCCGTGAGGCCCCCTGGGCTTAGCCCCCTCGGACCCGCGTCGGGGTCACCGAAGGCAGCCAGGGCTGGAGTGGCCTACGACCCTCCGGATCCGCTGCGTGGAGGCAGGAGGGGGAAGGCGAGGGGACGTGGCCGCGGTGACAGAGGGGTGCACCCTCCCGGGGTCGGAAAGGGGAGATACTGGGAAGATACTCCGCGACTGCGTGGAGGCGATTAGCACTCACGTTTCAACCCCTAGCAAATCAGTCCGTTACACGCAGTAGCGAGTTGACTCCATCAGCCCGTTTGTTTAGTTAGCGATGGTTTTATTGATTCTGAGTATTCCCACTTCTTTCATTTATTATTTTTTTAAATTTCCTTCTTTTGTTTGGCAAGAAGTTTTAGAAACTAACATAGCGTGCTTGAGTGTGGAGTGAATGGTGGGAGATGCTGGAGCTGACTCTGGGAACCCTGGAGTTTCCCTCGTGTGCTAACTGGCCCAGGTGCTAAGTCCCACTGCTTGTCAAGGTTTCTAAGTATCCTCTCCACCCACCCCAAATCCACCTGTGCAGAGACCCTATCAAAATCCACCCTAAGGAAAATGCCTGATCAACTTTGCTTGCAATTAGGGCATAGCAGGTAAGGCTTTATCTGTTTGTCTCAGGACATGACTTGAACTTGTAAGTTCTATTGTTCGTAAAGTTGTTTTCCACCATTTTAGATGATCAAAAATCTGCATGACTCATTTTTATTACCTATATTTCCTCAAAAGTTTCTCATGTATTTATTTGAAAAGTTAAAAGAAAATCTGAGTTTGGTTCACATGATTTGTCAGTGCTGATTTGTCTAAAAGCATTTATTTCATTTTATTATTACCAGACTGAAGTGCAGTGGCGCGATCTCGGCTCACCGCAACCTCCACTTCCTGGGTTCAAGCCTCCCGAGTAGCTGGGGCTACAGGCACGTGCCACCATGCCCAGCTAATTTTTGTATTTTTAGTAGAGACAGGGTTTCATCATGTTGGCAGTATGCTCTGGATCTCTTGACGTGATCTGCCCGCCCTGGCCTCCCAAAGTGCTGGGATTACAGGTGTGAGCCACCACATCAGGCCAAAAAAAATCATTTCAAAAAATAGTATGAAAAGGACCATAACCCCAGAGGTACTGTCTTAGAAGTGAAGCATTTATTAAAACATATATTCCATGGATCACACTCTCAGCTCAAAGCCACATTGGACTCATTTTCCTGCTACTTTTATAAACCTTCAGACTGTTTGAGTCAATCATATGTATCATCTTCCATTACCAATCATCATGGTTTTTGTTTTGGTTTGGTTTGGTTTTTGACCGAGTCTTACTCTGTCACCCAGGGTGGAGTGCAGTGGTACAATCTCAGCTCACTGCAACCTCCCCCTCCCAGGTTCGAGGGATTCTCTTGTCTCCTCCTGAGTAGCTGAGATTGCAGGAGTGCGCTACTATGCCTGGCTAATTTTTGTATTTTTAGTAGAGATGGGATTTTTGCTATGTTATCCAAGCTGGTCTGGAACTCCTGACCTCAAGTGATCAGCCTGCCTCAGCCTCCCAAAGTGCTGGGATTACAGGCTCAATCATCATGTTTATCAGTGCTAAAACCCAAACTAAAATGCCATTACTTATTAGATGCACTTTCATTTTATGTAATCAAGTAAGAAAAAAAACACTGTCAATCGTGCTATGCCATGCCACTGTACAAAGCATTCTCATTTCAGAAATGCTCGAATGTTAAAAAAAATGTGCATTTTAGGACCGGGTGCGGTGGCTCACACCTGTAATCCCAACACTTTGGGAGGCCGAGGCAGGTGGATCACGAGGTCAAGAGATCGAGACCATCCTGTTCAACATGGTGAAACCCCGTCTCTACTAAAAATACAAAAAATTAGCTGGGCATGGTGGCGCGTGCCTGTAATCCCAGCTACTCGGGAGGCTGAGGCAGGAGAATTGCCTGAACCCAGGAGGCGGAGGTTGCAGTGAGCTGAGATCGCGCCATTGCACTCCAGCCTGGGTAACAAGAGCGAAACACCGTCTCAAAAAAGAAAAAAAATGTGCATTTTATGATTTGTGAAACATTAGGGAGAGTAGAGCTTGACAGCACTGTCTCTGAGGGTCCTTATTCCTCCTTTGGAAGAATGAAACTGGGGAGTATGCAATTCAGAGAAGAGTAAAGGAAAAACAGGGAGCTGGCAGAGAGGGTTGGCTGACTTAGAGGTACAGAAAAGAGAAAACAAAAGGGGGAAAAGTGAGGTGTGTATGATGGAGAGAAGTTCAGAACCACCAAAAATTTTCTCTGGGCCCAACAAGAAAACAAGTTATGCCACAAGCCAGGGTTTTACCAAATGGTATGTGGAGATACCCATCAGCAGTGTCATTGGTTTTCATTAATTTGTTTCTAATTCTCAAGCTTAAAAAATATATTTAAAATTCAAGTATGTCTCAACCACCAGAAACTATAGTGGTGAGTCATCAAAAGCTTGAGAATTCTCTGTAATAAATAGGAAAGAAGGAAACTGATCTTGTCCTTGTTTTCAAAAAAAAAAAAAAAGGAAACTGAATCTCAGCATACTTTGCTTTTTTTCTTTTCTGACAAAGGAGCAGTGGGCCCTTTATGCTGGCTGGAGGTGAGTGCGATAGGGGAAAGTCCTCTGGGCTTCAACTTTCTGGGCTAGAGCAGTTGCCCAGGCTTTACCTAACAAACTGGAATCAGACCAGTGTAAAAAGGAAGTTAAGGTTTCACTCTGCCATATCAGTAGGGGGTACTAAAGGCAACCTAGCACCAGCAAAGTGAACAGAAATGGTAAGCGGGGGTAGGGAGGAAAGGAAAGAACGACATGGTTTGCAAGGCATCTTACTAAAAACAAACTGCACTTGGAACAGAAGAAATTCATTACCATTGCCTTACACTGTACAACAACTTGATAAAAATATAAATCCAATAAAATAAACTCGAAGATGAGAAAATTGTAAATTGGAGATGAAAAGGGAGATTGCAGACCTAAAGGAAGAAATTGAAGACCATGAAAACATAGTGACAGAATAAATAGGAAAAAGAACAGGAGAAATACCTGCTGAAATAAAAGCATTTTTTTTACATTGTTGAAGTGTATATAGAAACACTTATACAGAATAAGTATACATGTATGTGTGATGATGAAAACTTTTTACTGCATTTTAGGTTTTGGGGTACATGTGAAGAACATGCAAGATTGTTGCATAAGTACACATGTGGCAGTGTGATTTGCTGCCTTCCTTCCCATCACCTATATCTGGCATTTCTCCCCATGCTCTCTCCCCATCTCCCCACTCCCTACTGTCCCTCCCCTGCTTCCCCCCGACAGACCCCAGTGTGTGATGTTCCCCTCCCTGTGTCCATGTGTTCTCATTGTTCAACACTCACCTATGAGTGAGAACATTCGGTGTTTGATTTTCTGTTCTTGTTTGAGTTTGCTGAGAATGATGGTTTCCAGATTCATCCATGTACCTACAAAGGACACGAACTCATCGTTTTTGATGGCTGCATAATATTCCATGGTGTATATGTGCCACATTTTCCTTGTCCAGTCTATCATTGATGGGCATTTGGGTTGGTTCTAGGTCTTTGCTATTGTAAACAGTGCTGCAATGAACATTCATGTGCATGTGTCCTTATAGTAGAATGATTTACAATCCTTTGGATATATACTCAGTAATGGGATTGCTGGGTCAAATGGAATTTCTATTTCTAGGTCCTTGAGGAATTGCCACACTGTCTTCCACAATGGTTGAACTAATTTACACTCCTACCAAGAGTGTACAAGTGTTCCTATTTCTCCACATCCTCTCCAGCATCTGTTGTCTCCAGATTTTTTAATGATTGCCATTCTAACTGGTGTGAGATGGTATTTCAACGTAGTTTTGATTTGCATCTCTCTGATGACCAGGAATAATGAGCATTTTTTCATGTTTGTTGGCCTCATGTATATCTTCTTTTGTAAAGTGTCTGTTCATATCCTTCACCCACTTTTGAATGGGCTTGTTTTTTTCTTGTAAATCTGTTTTAGTTCTTTGTAGATTCTAGATATCAGCCCTTTGTCAGGTGGGTAGATTGCAAAAATGTTTTCCCATTCTGTTGGTTGCCGATTCACTCTAATGACTGTTTCTTTTGCTGTGCAGAAGCTGTGGAGTTTGATTAGGTCCCATTTGTCTATTTTGGCGTTTGTTGCCAATGCTTTTGGTGTTTTGTTCATGAAGTCCTTGCCTACTCCTATGTCCTGAATGGTTTTGCCTGGATTTTCTTCTAGGGTTTTTATGGTGTTAGGTCTTACGTTTAAGTCTTTAATCCATCTGGAGTTAATTTTAGTGTAAGGTGTCAGGAAGGGGTCCAGTTTCTGCTTTCTGCACATGGCTAGCCAGTTTTCCCGACACCATTTATTAAACAGGGAATCCTTTCCCCATTGCTTGTTTTTGTCAGGTTTGTCAAAGATCAGATGGTTGTAGAAATAAAAGTATTTTAGAACACTCGCGGGAAAAGGGTGAGCGTGGCTGGACGCGCGCATGCGCCTTGGCTGATGCTGTAGGCTCCTTCAGTGCTGAGCATCCCGCCTGTCTCGTGCTGGGTGGAAATGCCCAACCGAGGGACGCGCCCAGAGGACAGCTCTGTGCTGATCCCCACCGACAATTGGACCCCACACAAGGAGGATCTTAGCAGCAAGATTAAAGAACAAAAAAATGTTGTGGATGAACTTTCTAACCTTAAAAAGAATAGGAAAGTATATAGGCAACAACAGAACAGCAATATATTCTTTCTTGCAGACCAAACAGAAACGCTGTCTGAGAGCAAAAATATATTGGATAAAGTTGCAGTATTATATATTAACATAGCACCTTTTATTTTTATTTTTTTTTAAGATGGAGTCTTGCTCTGTTGCCCAGGCTGGAGTACACTGGCACAATGTCAGCTCACTGCAACCTCCGCCTTCCAGGTTCAAGCAATTCTCCTGCCTCAGCCTCCTGAGCACCTTTTAATTGTATATCATATTTACTATTCCATTCTTTGAAAGAAGAGAATATTGGTATCCTGATACTTCTTCCATCTTCCTCCCCAACTTCTCTTTTTTTTTCTGTATATTTTCGTCTAGATTTGTAACAATCCCCTTCTATTCTACGCACAATTTCTACAGGTGTATTAATTCTATACTTAAATAGAATACTCAACAGAGTCTTTTTACCATTCTCTAAAGTTCTTTATCTCTTAATTTGCTATTTCCTGAATTTTATTACCCAGTAAGTTTTTGTTTTTCCAAAAAGGGTTCATGGGTGCTGAAGTCCCTTTGTTCTGGAAAAATACCCCCTCCCCCACTGGGAAAAGTTTCTTTCTCTTGGAACTAACTGTTCCCTCATAACCATCACAGTCTGGCATTTAGTGCTGCACTGAAGTTTGAGGCCAGCTTGATTTTGTTTATCCCTCCTTTCCTTTTTCTTCTTAGATTCCTAAACAATTGTTTTTCTTTGAATTTAAATAGTTTAAGATATCTTGGTGCTTCCATATGCCCATCTGACATTTTCGGGAGCATGGCACATTCCTTTGGCCTACAGATCAATTTTTCTTCATTTCAATGAGCTTTCTTTGGACCTATCTTTATTAGAATTTTCTGTCCCATTTATTGACTTCTCTACATCTGGGACCCCAGTGGTTCTAATGCTTTGATTCTGTTTTGCTTGTCCTCCACAACAGCTTCTTTCCACTTGACTTAATCTTTTTCAGCTGAATTCACTGGGCTTCCTCATAAGGCTTTCCTCTATCAAAATACTTTTATTTCTTTTTTTTTTTAACTGTAAAACTACTATATTATACAACAATAAAGCAGCAGCGTATTTTTACTTTTATATAAACATAGTTACATTGTGAATCACATTACAATTTAGTCTCCTTTTCAGTAGAAAGATTTTCTAAGGAAATGATTTGGAGCTGTTCACATTTATCAGATGCCTTTTCATTACTTTTTTTCCATTTTTGCAACTCTTGATCCAAAGTGCATGGCCCGTTTGGGCAGAAGAGCTGAGGCTGCAAGACCAAGTTCCACAGCTGCAAGGCGTAAAATTAGTTTCTCACCAATTCCTCGGGGTAAAGTCAAGTTTGCTTTTTCCCAAACTGGTAGAGAATTTAGAAAGGAGACGACGTTTTCATCCAGGAAAGGAAATCTTGCTTCTTTTCCATGATCACCAATAACTCTGTCATCACGACCAAGATTTCTAGAAGAAATTCGACCCAGTTCCATCATTGTTTCCTTATTCAATCCTTGCAGCCCATGTGACTGAAAGCAAACGCGATGACGAGAATAACCTGCAAGTTGCTCATCTGCACCAATTCCAGTGAGAACTACCTTTGCATTGCTCTGATACGATTTCACTCCATCCGGGGCCACTAACTGACCAATTCCTCTAGAAGCAAACCAGACAGCACAGCCAATACTATCATCCAAAACTGTATCCAATGGCCAAAATAAGTGATATATCTGAGTTCTTCTTAATTTCTGCAGTTCTTCCATGGAAACATTAACTTCAACAAAATTCCAAATTCAGGAAGGGCTAACAGCTTGTAGTTCCTTTAGTCCTGCTCTTCCTGTGATTCGATCTGGCACACTGACATTTAAAAATTTTGTCCATAAGAAAGTATAAACAACTTTCTTAGCTTCATTTTAGTTTTTTTCCCAAGTAACATTAAACAGAAACACTGTGTGTGTGTGTGTGTGTGTGTGTGTGTGTGTGTGTGTGTGTATGCATGGAAAGATCTATGTATGGGATTATGTACACCTAATGTTAATGATAGTAATAGTTCTTACAGAAGGAAAAAGAAAGATATTTGAAAAATACACTAGAATCAAATATGCCAAGATGTTCACAATTGTTGATGCTGGATGGTAAGAATAAGGATGAGTGTTACTTTCTTCTTTGTACTTTTTCCTATTTTCTAATTTCCTGAAAAATATATGTAATTGTATTTGTCTAACATTGCTGAATCCAGTTCATTCGTTATTCACTGACTCCCTGGCAATCAGTCTGTGTCAGACAGAAGAAAAGAGATCACCATGCCTTCTGCCAGGAGGCTGTGAGGCCTCGAGGGTTGCTTGTCCCTCCAGGAGGAGTTGGAATTCAAAGAATCACTGCACGGAATCCATCCATTTGATCTAGGCCTTGAAAATTGGCAGGTTTGTCTGATCTCAGGGTAAATAGCAGGAAGAGCTCCCAGGCAGAGCTCTTCACCCAGAATGGAGAAGACCAGAATGTCACAGGGTGAACCCCAAGATTAGGGTTCAGCCTGGGAAGCCACATGGGTGCTTGACTTTGCACAGGAAGGAATTCAAGAGCAAGCTGACAGAATAAAGTAAAAGAAAGTCAGGGATAAAAGGGCCGCTACTCTACAGGCAGAGCAGCAGCATGGCCTGCTGCACCGAGTATATTTACGGTTATTTCTTGATCATATTCTAAACAATCAGTGGATTATTCATAAGTTGTCCAGGAAAGAGGTGGGAGTTCCTGAAACTGAGGGTTCCTCAGTTTTTTAAACCAGATAGAGTAATTTCTGGATGTTGCCATGGCATTTGTAAACTGTCATGGCCCTGGTGGGAGTTTCCTTTAGCATGCTAATATATTATAATTAGCTTATAGTGAGCAGTGAGGACCCTTGTCACCATTTTGATTTTGTCAGGCTTTTGCCAGCTTCCTTACTGCATCCTGTCTTATCAGCGGGATCTTTGTGAACTCCTCTTTGATCCTATAACTAAGAATGCCCAATCCACTGGGAATGTAGCCCGGCAGGTCTCAGCCTCATTTTACCTAGCCGCTACTCAAGATGGAGTCACAATGGTTCCAGTGCCTCTGACAAGAGCAGGGGATGACCTGTCACCTGGAGCTCAGCTCAAGGGTAGGACAGTAACTCCCAAGAAAAACTGCAAAGGCTGATAGCCTTGAACTTAACCTGAGGAGCTTGATGTACTATCAGGCAACAGGGAGCTACAGACAGAACTGACTACATAAGTTGCAGAGTCTACCTAGAACCAAATAAAAATGCAGGAGAAAGTACCACAAAAGATGCTAAAATATAAATCCTTTTCTTCCACAGCCCCTCTCTCTCAACATGTAATTTTTTAATTTGCTGTTTAATATTCTAAGTAAAAAATAAAAGTTTGAATATTTAGCATAAATATTGCAGTTCTTTACATTACGCAAAACCAGGTTTAAAGGCAACTATTAGAGAATTTAATTCGTATGTGGAATCGCCAAGTTACACCATTAGTACGTTACAGCACATCTTAGGAGTTTCGCTCAAACTAGCCGGAAGAAGCAAACAGACAGAAGATTGCAAAGAGGAAGCAAGGGTCTCCACCAGGCAGAGGCTCCCAAGGGAGCCTTCCCTCAGGCACAAGGATAGCAAGGGAGCCAAAGCAGATTCACACAAGTCCTTGGGGCCCCTCTGCCCTGGTGACTGTAGGATGCATGCACTTGCACCTGACTTCTAGGTTTCCCCCTCCTGCTAGCTGCCCTTTGATCCAGCCTAGGACAGGCTCTGGGGAAGTCAAGCCTGGTATCTCCTTTTCCCAAGCGCCTACCATTCTAACCCCCAGCGTAGTGGCCACTTCCAGGGGTCTTTACATCTCTGCCTCAGACATGTTCGTTACCAGTGACCCAGAGACTCATCCCTGCCAGACCCAGCCTCCAGGCAGCCGTCCTCTGATGCCGGTCCATGGGGCGAGACTAGAGTGCTGGCCCTGACCTCTTCAGCATCTGCACTAGGAGGGCTTCAGTGGAACGTGGTCCCAGTTGAAGCCCCATGCAAAGGGCAGCAGCAGTTGTTAGGCATAGAGAGAGAAGCCAGGCAGGGCCTGGGATTCCTCTGCTGAGAACCCAGCCTGCAGGAGGTGGGGAAGGATCTGTGTGAGCTGGGCTCGGAGAGCTAAACATACAGTAACAGATAAAATGGTGAAGAATTGCAGGACAGCCACAGGAGAGCCTTAAGCCAAGTGTGGGATCCTGGGGGACAGACCAGCCCTGTTGACAAGAGCCATGCTTTAGGAAGACTGATCTGTTTGTAGTCAGGAAGAGTTTTAAGGAGCTCCATTAACAATTCAGGCAGGATGCCAAGATGGGATATTATACTTTCCCAGCAAGAAGAATCTAGTTATCAGGCATGTGGTTCCAAGTGAAGTATGAGTCACCAGGGGGTGAGGAAGGGAGCCATCTCCTGGCCCAGAGAGGGGAAAGTGGGAGTGGGTCATCTAAGAGTGAGAGAGAGAATGTGTGTGTGTGTTTTCTCAGCTGCTGAAGAGACTGTGTGTTCCTACAGATATATAACAAAGATGAAAATGTGCCACTATTGGAGGCAGAGGCCACAGGTCAGAGGTCAGGTATAAAGGAGTTGGCCACAGGTCAGAGGTCAGGTATAAAGGTCGGGCACTGTGGCTCACACCTGTAATCCAAGCACTTTGAGGGGCTGAAGCAGGAGGATCACTTGAGCCCAGGAGTTCAAGACCAGCCTGGACAACATAGCAAAACCCCATCTCTTAAAAAAATACAAAAATTAGCCGGGTATAGTGGCATATGCCTGTAGTCCCAGCTCCTCAGGAGGCTGAGGTGGGCAGAGGTTTCAGTAAGCCGAGATTGCGCCACTGAATTTCAGCCTGGGTGACAGAGTGAGGTCCTGTCTCAAAAAATCAAGTTAAAAAGTTGCCCTTCTACAGTCTGGGTGTGCCGATATCTAGGGGAATGCTCACAACGAGGCCACCCCTCTGCTGTGGAGTGACAACACAACATCAACTATCTCAGCGGATGTTTCTCAATGGGTGCAGTATTACGGGATTAGTTCTAGGTAGTCACACTTGGATATCTTGTGGGTGGTGGAGTCTGTAGCAAGGCTGGAAATTCTGACTTGGAATCGCTTGGATTTCTCCAAGAGAATACCCCAGATTGGACCTGCTACTGTGGCAGCAAAGAAGACTTTAACATTACATTGTTTGTAGCTTGAACTCGGTCTTGTGGAGTCCTGATTAGGGAAGAGGAGCCAGGTTGGGAGGACTAGGGGAAAGCAAAGAGATAAGGCAGATGAGCTGTAGGTCTACCTTGCTTCATGTTCCAGGACATGCAAATGAAAAGAAGCAGCAGATAAGCTATAGGTCTGCCTTTGTTTATGGCCCAGGACAGATGGCCCTCCTGCACAGATAACATACATAACTCACAATCTTCCTGCTTATCATCGAATGCTTCAACTTATCCAACATCTCTGCGGACAGAAGAATGCAAGTTAGCTCCCTGCTCCTGGCGTTGTCAGCCCTGCATGTAGCATTCTTCAGTCCAAGTTGCATTTTATAAAACCCCCAGCCAGCCTTTGTCTCCTGGCAGTCAGCTTCTCTCTTGCTGACCTGCCCGTTGCTCCCTGGCAATGTATTTTCTTACTTTCTCTAATAAATCTGTTTTTCTTGACCTGAACTGCCACGGTAAAGTCTTCTCTGCCACCAGCCACAGACAGTCACCACAGGCCATGACAAGTCTGCGATTTCATGGTCTTTTTTCATTTTGATGATATTTCCCCAGTGTTTGGGAGACAGAAGAATGCCAACAATCTATAGGTCTTAGTAAAGTGGATGGGGACAACATATCTGAGAGAGAAAAGTAACAAAATCTACTGGAGCTCCTTAAAATTCTTGAGGAATTCCTTTCTCATCTTGGAGTAGGGAAGACTGACTGTGCCTCAAAATTTAGAAGCTAATAAAGAAAATACCTTTACATCTGAAAACATGGAACAAAAACTTGTGGCTGTTTTTTTTGGGAGTGGGGTTGGTTTTTTTTAAACAGCACAAGCCACTCAAAGGGCAAGTGACAAACTGGGGAGAGAAGAAAAAGATGTGACTCGGCCGGGCGCAGTGGCTCACGCCTGTAATCCCAGGACTTTGGGAGCCCAAGGCGGGTGGATCACGAGGTCAAGAGATCAAGACCATCCTGGTCAACATGGTGAAACCCCAACTCTACTAAAAATACAAAAAATTTGCTGGGCATGGTGGCGCGTGCCTGTAATCCCAGGTACTCAGGAGGCTGAGGCAAGAGAATTGCCTGAACCCAGGAGGTGGAGGTTGAGGTGAGCCGAGATCGTGCCATTGCACTCCAGCCTGGGTAACGAGCGAAACTCCGTCTCAAAAGAAAGAAAAAGATGTGACTCATATCACAGTTTCCCTTCTACTTAAAATAAGCTCCTGCAAACTAGTAAGAAAATAGCAACAGCTCAGTGGAAAAAATTGCCAAAGGCACAATTAACAGAAAGGAAATACAAATCGCTCTTAAACCTATGAAAAGATGAAGCTGTTCAGTCACACTTCGAGTAAGAGAAACACAAATTAATATTAATATGAAAGACAAGTTTTCATTAATGAATTTGAGAAAAATCCAAGAGCTTGATGATATAGATAGTAGGGAAACCAGAATTCCCGCACATTACGGGTGGTGATGTAAAGTGGGACAGCCCCAAGGGTGGCTGGCATGACAGTTTCTGTTCAGATTACAGATGCATAGTCCCATTGCCAGGTCTCTAATGTCTGCTTCTTCAGACACATTCCCCCTCCCCCTCTACTTGGTTCGGGATCCTGACTGGTAAGGATACAACTCCAGGCCCCTTGCCCTATGGCTTCTGGTTGTGTTCAGCCGATGGGGAGCCCCACATGAGAGAAGGGAGGGACACAGAGAGGGATATTTATCCCTCAGCCTGCTGCCTGCACTGTCCTCTTGGTCTGGCTGTATCCAGTGGTCTCATGTCATAGCTGCTCATGTGGGGGTTTCTTTTTACAAATTGCAGTGTTGGCTCCTTCTCTTTTCCTTCAGGGCCAGAGTGGCCACAGCCCTCAATGTTGTGAGCTACAGGTTCTGTACTCTCCCTTCTACAGGCCCAGAGTGGCCACAGCCCTCAATGTTGTGAGATGCAGGTTCTGTACTCTCCCTTCTACAGGGCCAGAGTGGCCACAGCCCTCAATGTTGTGAGATGCAGGTTCTGTACTCTCCCTTCTACAGGCCCAGAGTGGCCACAGCCCTCAATGTTGTGAGATGCAGGTTCTGTACTCTCCCTTCTACAGGCCCAGAGTGGCCACAGCCCTCAATGTTGTGAGCTACAGGTTCTGTACTCTCCCTTCTACAGGCCCAGAGTGGCCACAGCCCTCAATGTTGTGAGATGCAGGTTCTGTACTCTCCCTTCTACAGGCCCAGAGTGGCCACAGCCCTCAATGTTGTGAGATGCAGGTTCTATACTCTCCCTTCTACAGGCCCAGAGTGGCCACAGCCCTCAATGTTGTGAGCTACAGGTTCTGTACTCTCCCTTCTACAGGCCCAGAGTGGCCACAGCCCTCAATGTTGTGAGATGCAGGTTCTGTACTCTCCCTTCTACAGGCCCAGAGTGGCCACAGCCCTCAATGTTGTGAGATGCAGGTTCTGTACTCTCCCTTCTACAGGCCCAGAGTGGCCACAGCCCTCAATGTTGTGAGATGCAGGTTCTGTACTCTCCCTTCTACAGGCCCAGAGTGGTCACAGCCCTCAATGTTGTGAGATGCAGGTTCTGTACTCTCCCTTCTACAGGCCCAGAGTGGCCACAGCCCTCAATGTTTGTGAGATGCAGGTTCTGTACTCTCCCTTCTACAGGCCCAGAGTGGCCACAGCCCTCAATGTTGTGAGATGCAGGTTCTGTACTCTCCCTTCTACAGGCCCAGAGTGGCCACAGCCCTCAATGTTGTGAGCTACAGGTTCTGTACTCTCCCTTCTACAGGCCCAGAGTGGCCACAGCCCTCAATGTTGTGAGATGCAGGTTCTGTACTCTCCCTTCTACAGGCCCAGAGTGGCCACAGCCCTCAATGTTGTGAGATGCAGGTTCTGTACTCTCCCTTCTACAGGCCCAGAGTGGCCACAGCCCTCAATGTTGTGAGCTACAGGTTCTGTACTCTCCCTTCTACAGGCCCAGAGTGGCCACAGCCCTCAATGTTGTGAGATGCAGGTTCTGTACTCTCCCTTCTACAGGCCCAGAGTGGTCACAGCCCTCAATGTTGTGAGATGCAGGTTCTGTACTCTCCCTCCTGGGACCCCAGAGTGGTCACAGCCCTCAATGTTGTGAGATGCAGGTTCTGTACTCTCCCTCCTGGGAACCCAGAGTGGTCACAGCCCTCAATGTTGTGAGATGCAGGTTCTATACTCTCCCTTCTGGTTTGCCTGCAGCCTGCTCACACCTTTGTAAATACAGTCCTGCACCCCTTAATGGTGTCTTGGGCAAAGATGGACCAATTATATGATGGTGGCCTGAAATTTTTAACCATTTTCACTTTTAATGTATCAGTAATCAGGTATGTGGTTCCAAGTAAAGGATGAGTCACCAGGAGGCAAGGAAGGAAGCCATCTCCTGTGTAATAAGATTACACCATATTTCTACTGTACCTTTTCTGTCTAGACATGTTCAGATACACAAATGCCACTGTGTTGCCGTATTCAGCACAGATTTGTAGCCTAGATGTGTGGTTGGCTATACTATCTAGGTTCATCTAAGTATACTCTATGATGTTTGCACAACAATGAAATAGCCTAACAGTGAATTTCTCAGAAAATAGCACTGTTCACAGTTGCAAAGATGTGGAATCAACCTAAGTGTCCGTCAACAAATGATTGGATAAAGAAAATGTGGCTAGGTGCGGCGCTCACATCTGTAATCCCAGCACTTTGGGAGGGAGGAGTTTGAGATCAGCCTGGGCAACATAATGAGACCCTGTCTCTACCTAAAAAAAAAAAAAAAAAAAAATTTTTTTTAATTAGCCAGGGTATGGTGACACATGCGTAGTCCCAGTCCCAGCTACTAGGGAGACAGGTGAGAGGATTGCTTGAGCCTGGGAGGTTGAGGCTGCAGTGAGCCATGATTGCATCACTGCACTCTAGGCTAGGCAACACAGCGAGACCCTATCTCAAAAAAAAAAAATACAGGTTACAATATATGTATACACAATATATTCAGCCATGAAAAAGAATGAAATCATGTTTTTTACAGCAACATGGAAGGAACAGGAGGCCATTATCTTAAGAGAAACAACTCAGAAACAAAATCAACACAGCCTGTTCTTCTAAGTAGGAACTATTAATAAATAATGTACTCATATTGACATATAGTAATAATACGCATTAGTGACGGAGAAGGGTAGAGGGGGCGTAGGGAGTTAGGGGATGAGAAATTTTTTTAAAAAGCATTTCTGATTGGTTGCCTTTTTTTTTTGTTTTTTGTTTTTTTTTTGGTTTTTTTTTTTTTTGAGACAGAGTCTCTCTGTGTCACCAGGTACCAGGCTGGAGTGCAGTGGTGCGATCTCGGCTCACTGTAACCTCCACCTCCCAGATTCAAGCAATTCTCCTGCCTCAGCCTCCCATGTAGCTGGGACTACAGGCACGCGCCATCACACCCAGCTAATTTTTGTATTTTTTAGTAGAGGCAGGGTTTCACCATGTTGGCCAGGATGGTCTCACTCTCTTGACTTCATGATCCACCTGCCTCAGCCTCTTAAAGTGCTGGGATTACAGACGTGAGCCACTGTGCCCAGCCACGGGATGAAAAAATTACTCAATGGGTATAATGTACACTATTCAGGTGATGGATACACTAGAAGCCCAAACTTCACCACTATGCAATATATCTATCTAACAAAACTGCACATGTACCCCTTAAATTTGTTTAAAAAAAAAACTATCCTAATTTGAATGTGCTATTTCCTGCCCGAACCCTAACTGATATGTCCTTTGTCTAGCAATTCTACTTCTGGAAATGTTCCCATACTTAAACCAGCACATGTGCAAAATGAGGCATATCCAAGAGATTTCCTTACAGAAGAGACTGGAAATAGTTCAAATGTCTATCATAGGGGACTAATGATATAAATGATGGTGTGTGTATCAAGCAGAACATTATGCAGCCCATTTAAAAACAAAGAGAAAGATCTCCCAAATATATGTTTAAGTGAAAAAAGGGTGGACCAAGGACTCTACGTGCTATCTCTTGTCTAAGAGATGGGAAAATTAGGAATGTGTTTGTTTTTGCTTATGCCTGAAGACACTGAAGGATTCACACAAAAAAAGTAGTTTTATAAAGGAAGCAATACTTTTCACTACTTTTTAAAATTTTTGTATGCTTAAAATTTTTTAACCCAATGACTGTTGCTTGTTCAAAAGTTAAATTTAAAATTCCTTCCTGACTAATTAGGAGATTGGGCCCAGAAGCTGAGATCAGACTGGCTTGAATAAATGGGGAAATGACCCAGTTCCTGGAGCCAGGAATTTTGCCATTCCTTACAGGTCTTCTCTTGTCTTGTCTTTGCTCCGATTTTTATATTTGCAATTTAATTAGATACTCCAGAATTTTGATCACCTAATGTTGATTTCTTTTCAGATGTAAAAGTCAAAAGAAGAGTCTAAAATTAGCAAAGATGCTTTTGAGCTGGAATGCCTCTGCCATCAGATCACTTATTTTGTTTCTCATGGGTAAGTGCTGCTTTTTATCTTAGCTCTTTTTTTGAGACAGAGTCTTGCTCACTCTGTCACCCAAGCTGGAGTACAGTGGCGTGATCTCAGCTCACTGCAACCTCTGCCACCCAGGTTCAAGTGATTCTCCTGTCTCAGCTTCCCAAGTAGCTGGGATTACAGGTGCCCGCCACTGCGCCTGGCTATTTTGTGTGTGTGTGTGTGTGTGTGTGTGTGTGTGTGTGTGTGTTTTTACTAGAGATGGGGTTTCACCATCTTGGCCAGGCTGGTCTTGAACTCCTGACCTCATGATCCACCCACCTCAGCCTCCCAAAGTGCTGGGATTACAGGCATAAGCCACTACGCCCAGCCCTATCTTAGCTCTTATAGAAGCAAGCTGTGATGCTATCCTCACTGAGAGCCCTGGCAGGGAGTAGCAAACCCATTTCCCTGAGTAGAGGACCCAGTACCAGCCTGTTCAATGTCAAGAGTTAAGTGGAAAGCAGGTAGAAAACTTACACCAGTGCTTTAGAGTCGATGTAGATTTCTGTTCTGTTGTTGATTTTAGGAAAGCAAAAGAGTGTCTTAAGGCTCAGTAATGATTGGGACTGTCCTCACCTGTAATTTGAAGTGTGATTTCTCCTGACACCCTTTTTTCCTCCCCGATCTTTGATAAATGCCTTTTTACCCATAAAGCTGATTAATCAGCAACATGCTTCTTCATATTCTGAGAATGTGTCTGGGATGGACAATAGCCTCTCAGGATACTCCCTCAGCCAGCCCAAGCACTTAAACAAGGAAATCTTTTTTGCTGTTAAAGATCTCCCGTGTGTGTGTGTGTGTGTGTGTGTGTTTGCTGTAAAGATCTCTGCGTGTGTGTGTGTGTGTGCTTGCGCGCGTTTGCTGTAAAGATCTGTGTGTGTGTGTCTGTGTGTGTGTGTGTGAGAGAGAGAGAGAGAGATAGTGCTAAGATTACAGGCGTGAGCCTCGACACCCCGCCCCAAATATATTTTTAAGCGGAAAAAATGTAGCAGAACAGGGACCGTACATATCATTGCTAGTGTCAGCTCCCAAATGAGTCTTAGGTTAGATCTACTCAGGTCACAGCCCTTGAACCATGTGAAGCTGGCACTGGTGTAGAGTGAAAACCATCTATATGAGCATTCTTCTTTAGTACATGGAAAGTCTCAATCTGATAGTAGTCAATGTGTGTTAAAGAACTCCAGACTTAGTTATCATTGCAAGTTGAGCCCAGATAAAACTGTTGCTTCTCTAATGTGTTTTCTTCTTCCTAGTGTGTATCAGCCTCGCCTTTGGTATTTCACGTGATTTGCCTGGTAAGAGATGTTTTTTGGCTTCACAAATTTTGTGTAAGAGTGAAAGTATTGGGGCATTCAGAGGTATAAAATGTGGGAGATTCAATTCCTGATTGGACATCAATTGCCTATTTTATTGGGATTCTTCCTCTGTAAAAGGGGCTAACATGAACTAACTCTGGTTTTCCCAGAGACATAAAACTGCTTTAAGAAATTAACGCTAGAGATCATTTTAAGACTTCTAAGAATATTCAAACTCTTAATAATCTCACTAATAGAAGAATGAGGAGACACAGACTGTGCCAGACAAAAAAATGGCCCAGAAATATTTGCTCTTTAATTTATATTCTTCCTGCTTGTTCCAGATAAAGAAAGATAATTTTTTTTAACTAAACTTCTTGCTACATAAGTAAATCTGTCCACAAAACTTCACTAACCGTTAAATATGCCTTGTGCTAAGCATTGGTCGAGGGTGAAGCATTGGCAATCGAGAAACAAAGGCCTGGGCCCTAACCACAGGAAACTTAGATGATCTTTAAAAATTTAACCATCTAAGGCAGAGTATGGCAAATGTGGCTTTAATGTCTCGTTTATCACTGCTACTTCTCAACTGCATGACATTGTATCATTCACCCCAGTTTCATGGTCTGTAAAATGAGTCTCTTGCCTACTTCAGCATTGTTACGGGGCTTAAATGCCTAGAAAGGGCCAGTCTGGGCACACGTTATATTCCCCTGCTCTCTGTGATCTGGGCTGGGGAATGCAGAGGAAGGAAAATTTGCAATGGGCTGAGTGGCTTAAGGAGGATTTCATGGAGGAGCTGGGAGCTGAGCTGAGAGAATGGCTTAAGAAAAATGGGTAGGGGAGAGAGAAAGGAAGTGTATCATGTGGGCTGGGGTGGCTTGGGTTAATTTGGTCCAGTGAACCATTTAAGGACAGTCGTGAAGAAGCCCTTCTGTCTAGATTCAGTTTACACAGTGCAGAGTTCCTGTTTCCTATGCTTGCTTGCCTGCCCTGACAACATGTTGCTCATTAATTAACTTGCTGGTTTATTTCCCATGTCCAGTAGACTTCCTGTTTTCAAGACCCCAAGGCTCTCTGGAGGGGTTATCTGCCAGAGGTGTGGATTCTAGATCCCAAGAAATGACTGAACAGTGGCCAGTATACAACCTTGGATTCCAAATTTCAATGCCTTTTTTCCTCTTCTCTTTAGATTATGCAAATGATTCTTGCACCATAAAGATATCATTGCGAAATTTCCGGTCCATCGTATCATGGGAGTTAAAAAACCACTCCGTCGTACCAACTCACTATACATTAACGTACACAATTATGAGGTTGGTGTGGTATTTCATTTTCTCTTGGTAAACATTTTATTGTTCTGTTATATGGGGAGTGGGAGAAGAGGTGATCTTTTTTTTTTCCTCTCCCTCTCTCTCTCCCTTCCTTTTCCTATCTCCCTCCCCTTCTCTCTGTGTTTCTTATTCAGAGCCTTAAAAGGCCAAAAACAAAACACCATCATACACCCATTTTTAATTAAATTGAATAATAATCCAAATCTATTTTGATGAAGCTTATATATATCATCAAAGCCAATTTCTACAGGTCAGAACCTCACATACAAAATAATTCTTATGTATGGGTTTGGCAATGATTTCTCTAATTCAGTCAGTCTGGATGTTTAAAAGTCCTATATTATCTGGGGACAGGAGTCCAAAGGTCTGTTGACTGTATTGATGGTTTATGTTCACTTTTCGTTACTGTGGTGGGACACCAGACAGCTGCCTGGCCTAGTCTGAGACAGGCCTGGGTCCAAAGTCTGGTTTGGTCACTAACCAGCTTGACACTTGGCACAGAGCTCAGCCGCTAAGCTAATGCTCTGCAGAGGGGTTGCTGTAAGGATTCATGACACGATGGATGGAGTCCTTCTTGTCTTTCTTCTTCCCACACCAGTCACTCTTATAAGTCATTGTTTTGACCCAGCAGTCCCTTGGAATGTCCTTTTGTTGATGATTTATTTGGCCTAGAGCTGCTGCTGGTACTGTTTACTGACTGAGCCAGTGGATGATATCTTGTGAGTTTCTCTTGGGTGCCTGCTAAAGTCTTAAAGGTTTTCTCTGCATTGAGTGGTCATTTGCATCATCCAGCTAACTTTCTGAAGCTTGGAAGATGAGATGTCTGTGTTGTCCCTGAAATAGCCCAGGTCTGAATTAGGACTGGATCATCTAGTCTTAGCCAGAGAGGGAGGGGTTCTCAGGAAAGGCATTCATGATTGTCCCATAGAGGGAGGGAGATCTGAAGCCTCTGCCATGAGTGCTCAAGTTTCATTCATTCATTGATTTATTCATCCAGCAAATTTTACTGAGTACCTACTACATGCCAGGAGGTCTAATTGTGAACCAAAGTCCCTGCCCTCTTGGAGCAGACATTATGTAAATGGAGACATCACTAAGCAAAAGCATAGTGTGACAGGTGTGGGTAAACACTACGAAGAACGATCAAGAAGAGAGAGAGGGATTGAAAGTGCAGGGGTGGGGAGGACGTAAGACGCTCCGTTTTCAATAAGATGGTTGGGGAAGACCACTTGATACAGTGATATTTGAGCAGAGCCTAAAGGAAACAGTGAAGTAAAGCACCCAAAAATGGCCTCTCATTCCGTCAATGTTAACTTTTTTTTTTTTTTTTTCCAAAGTAAACTAGAAGATATGAAGACAGTTAAGAACTGTGAAAATACCACAAGATCATTTTGTGACCTCACAGATCAGTGGAAAAGAGAATACGAGCTCTACCTCGTCAACCTAGAAGGATTCAGCGGGAACACAACCTTGATCACTTGCACACACAATTTCTGGCTGCCCATGGACAGTGAGTTGATCTCTGTTTCTCCACCTCGTCCTCATCATCGAAATCACTAATATTTGCTATTCCATGAAATAGGAGGTCTGCAAAGGTGTTTTAGACTTGAGGCTGGGCTCTTCTCCCGGCTGCCACTTCCTAGCTCTGTAACCAGGGACTGCCTTGCTTCTCTGAGCCTTGGTTTTCTGGCTTTTTTCTTTTGTTTTTGAGATGGAGTTTTCGCTTTTGTTGCCCAGGCTGGAGTGCAATGGTGTGATCTCGGCTTACCACAACCTCCATCTCCCGGGTTTAAGTGATTCTCCTACCTCAGCCTCCTGAGTAGCTGGGATTACAGGCATGCACCACCATACCTGGCTAATTTTTTTTTTTTTTTGTATTTTTAGTAGAGATGGGATTTCTCCATGTTTGTCAGGCGAGTCTCGAACTCCTGACCTCAGGTGATCCGCCTGCCTCAGCCTCCCAAAGTGCTGGGGTTACAGGCGTGAGCCACTGTGCCTGGCCGTGGATTTTTTAGTCTGAAAAGTGGAATGATAATTTGTACTTCGCTGATTCACCCAATGCCTATATAAGGCAGTGGGAGCTACTCTTTTTCAGTTTCACAGCTTGACAAGAAGTGTGGAGCCTGGTTCAGATGGGCTGGGTCTAAGCTGTCCCATCTCTTTGGCCCAGTGTTTTTTTTCTTTCTTCTTTTTTGTTGTTTTTGAGATGCAGTCTTGCTCTGTGTCACCTAGGCTGGAGTGTAGTGGTATGATCTCGGCACACTGCAACCTCCACCTCCTGAGTTCAAGCGATTCTCCCTCATCAGCCTCTGTAGTAGCTGGGATTACAAGCACACGCCACTATGCCTAGCTAATTTTTTGTACTTCTAGTAGAAATTGGGTTTCACCATGTTGGCCAGGCTGGCCTCAAACTTCTTACCTCAAGTGATCCACCTATGTCAGCTTCCCAAGGTGCTGGGAATACAGGCATGAGCTACCACACCTGGCCCCAGTGTTTTCTTAATATAGCAACTCCAGCCCCACATTAGTTCTTATATGTGTGAACACCAGGTGTGCACGCACCTATGACCCAAAGCTCAGAGGAGAAGGCTGGACCCCAAGAACAGGTCCACTGCTTCTTTCTTTCCCTAGGACTCAGGCTGGTCTTGAACTCCTGAGGTCAAGCGATCCACGGGTCTCAGCCTCCCAGATGACTCAAGTCAGCTCCCTCACGTACTGTGTTAACAGCCCCAGCTCTGTTACTTTTTCGATTCCCACTTCACGACCAGTTTCCGAGAGAACGATTCGGTCTCAGTGTCCTGCCATAGGCTGTGTGGGTGTGCATGTGCTCACACACACTTTGCAAAGCGGTAAGGATGACTGAATCCCACTGCGGCAAACAATCCGAATACGAGATTTACTGGAATTGTGTGCATGTTTGTGTATGTGTATAAACAGACATCTGTGTGTACACACAGAAAAGAAAGAAAATCAGAATGTGCAGGTCATGGTATTCAGGTTGTTAAAGGAAGTGTATTCAAGTAACAGTAAGATATGTTTCATGACTCAAATAATAAATACAAAAAATACATAAATGCCCAGGTTTAGAGGGAATACAAAAGGTGTGCTTGGACACGATCCATCTGAAGGTGATTGACAGCATGTGTTAAAAACCTTCACGGGCCGGGCGCGGTGGCTCACGCCTGTAATCCCAGCACTTTGGGAGGCCGAGGCGGGTAGATCACGAGGTCAAGAGATCGAGACCATCCTGGTCAACATGGTGAAACCCCGTCTCTACTAAAAATACAAAAAATTAGCTGGGCATGGTGGCGCATGCCTGTAATCCCAGCTACTCAGGAGGCTGAGGCAGGAGAATTGCCTGATCCCAGGAGGTGGAGGTTGCGGTGAGCCAAGATCACGCCATTGCACTCCAGCCTGGGTAACAAGAGCGAAACTCCGTCTCAAAAAAAAAAAAACCTTCACATGTGCTTAATCCAGAATTCTTCTTTAGTAATTTGTCCTAAAGAAATTATTAAGGTCAGGCACAGTGGCCCACACCTGTAATCCCAGTACTTTGGGAGGCCAAGACCTGTGGGTCATTTGAGCTCAGGAGTTCAAGACCAGCCTGAGCAACATGGTAAAACCCCATCTCTACATTAAAAAAAGAAGAAGAAAGAAAGAGAGAGAGAAAAAGAAAGAATATGAAGGACAAATGCAAACAGTTAACTGCAAGAATACCCCATGATACATTGTTTTTAATAAAACTCAGAGCTAATTTAAATGTTCAAAACAGTGAATCAGTTAAATCATGATACAGTCACTTAGTGGAATAGCATTAGCAATGAAAAATTCTAATGTAAATCAGGGCTTGGCAGATTTTCTATAAAGGGCCAGAGAAGAACCGCTTTAGACTTTGTGGGCCACACATGGTCTCTATCACGTATTCCTCTCCATTTTTGTTTACCTGACCCATCACAGTGGCTCACACCTGTAATCCCAGGTTTGGGAGGCCAAGGTGGAAGATCACTTGAGCCCAAAAGTTTGAGACCAGCCTCAGCAACATAGTGAGGCCCTATCTCCACAAAAATAAAAATAAATGACTTATTTTATTTTTGGTGGTACATGCATGTAGTTCCAGCTACTTGGGAGGCTTGGGTGGTAGAATCACTTGGGCCCAGGAGTTCAAGGTCTTGTTGAGCTGTGATTCCACCACTGCATTCCAGCCTGATGACAGAAAGAGACTCTATCTCTAAAGAAGTTAATAAATGAATAAAACCCATTCTGAACTTGAAGGCTCCCAAAAAGGGAGGGAGGGAGGGAGGAAGGAACTGAAGGCCAAAGTTTACCAGCCCTTGTTGTAGATAGCTATGTATTAATATGTTTATGAAATATGGTTAAGTAAAAATACATACCATGCAAAACACTATAAGTTAGACTGATTCAACTTTAGTTTGTATATATGTGTGTGTATATATGTATGTGTGTATATACATATACACATATACGTACTAGTTTATATATGTGTATATGTATATATTTATACACACACAGCACAGACAAAAGATAATTAATCACATTCAAAGAAAATTGCCTGTCTGTATTTTTTTATATTTCTACAATGACTTTGTATTATTATTGTAATATGAAGAAGTCATTTTTAATTTTATGTTTTGAATATAGCCTGAAAATAGTGAAAGTTACTGGTTTCCATTCCAGAATCATCTGTCCTTCATTTCCTGTAGTAATGTTAAATCATTTCACTTATATTATTCTCAGTTTTTCACTAATAAAATTAAAATAACACATGCTGGCTGGGCGCGGTGGCTCACACCTATAATCCCTGCACTCTGGGAGGTCGAGGCGGGTGGATCACGAGGTCAGAGATCGAGACCATCCTGGTCAACGAGGTGAAACTCCATCTCTACCAAAAATACAAAAATTAGCTGGGCATGGTGGTGTGTGCCTGTAGTCCCAGCTACTCGGGAGGCTGAGGCAGGAGAATTGCTTGAACCCAGAAGGCAGAGGTTGCAGTGAGCCGAGATTGTGCCGTTGCACTCCAGCCTGGGTAAGAAGAGCGAAACTCCGTCTCAAAAAATAAATAAATAACACATGCCACAACTAGGATCATAGGCAGATTAAAAAGAAAGTAGCTGGGCTGGGCTGGGCTTGGTGGCTCATGCCTGTAATCCTAGCACTTTGGGAGGCTGAAGTGGGTGGATTGTTTGAGTCCCAGAGTTTGAAACCAGCTTGGGCAACGTGACAAAACCCTGTCTCTACAAAAAACACAAAAAGTATCCAGGTGTGGTGGTGTGTGCCTGTAGTACCAGCTACTCGGGAGACTGAGGCAGGAGGATCGCTTGAGCCTGAGAGGCAGAAGCTGAAGTGAGCTGAGATGGGGCAGCTGCACTCCAGCCTGGGTGACACAGTGACACCCTATCTCAAAGAATAAATTAAATAAATAAATAGCTTTTCTTTAAAAGAAGTAAGGTTGCACCAGGACATGAGAGGCATTGTCATTCTGCAATTATTAACTGACATGGGGTTTGTTTCTGACTTTGTTTTCTGAAGTGTCTTTTGAACCACCAGAGTTTGAGATTGTTGATTTTACCAGCCACATTAATGTGACAGTGAAATTTCCATCTGTTGTTGAGGAAGAATTACAGTATGATTTATCACTCGTCATTGAAGAACAGTCAGAGAAGATTGTTAAGAAGGTAAGTGGCTCCTCTGTTAGAATCAAAACAGTTCTGGTGGGCAGTTGATACACCACTCTGTCTCTCTTCTGAAAGGAAAATATGCAGTTAAACAATTAAAGCTAAAAGGTCAGGTCAGTATGGTCCGACCTTAGGGAAGAAGTCACTATAGTTCATTCACTAGATTGATCTAAACCTCAGCACAGTCTTCTTTAAAAGAATAAGCCACAACCAAGCATGGTGGCTCACACCTATAATCCGAGCACTTTGGGAGGCCATGGCAGGCAGATCATGAAGGTTAGGAGTTCAAAACCAGCCTGGTCAACATGGTAAAACCCCATCTCTACAAAAAATACAAAAATTAGCCAGGTGTGGTGGTGGGCACCTGTAATCCCAGCTACTTGGGAGGCTGAGGCAGGAGAACCGCTTGACCCCAGGAGGTGGAGAGTGTGGTGAGCTGAGATTGCGCCATTGCACACCAACTGGGTGACAGAGCGAGACTCCATCTCAAAAAAAAAAAAAAAAAAAATAAGGCACATACACAACATCAAGGGACACACAGGAGAGAGAGGGCATGGGAGGGAGATGCAGACTACAGCCAAATTTCAGTGAGCCCCTGAGAGATTTCTTTGAAAAGGAGGGTTTAGCTGAGCCAACCGTGAAAAACACCTGTCGCTGCCTGTCTGGCCCTCACACACAGTAAGAAACTGGCTCTTCTGACAGAGTCTGTCCTCTCCTGATTTCTGCGAAGGACCTGACTGTTGGTAACCTCAAGGTAATCTGGTATCAGACAGACCTGGATCTTCCACTTTTGTCTTCCGTACCCCTCTGAATGCTGGAATAAGTGGAAGTGGAAAAATGGCTCTCACCGGTGGGCCATGCTGTAACAGCAGCTTACATCCGTAGAGCCCTTAGCCAAGTTTAAAATCCTTGCAAGACCAGCCTGAGAGATAACAGGGTAGGTGCATTTCAGGCAGAGGGCACAGGAAGTTCAAAGGCTCTGAGGCTGGAGTGGGCTTGGTGTGTTTCAGAAACAGCAGGGAGAGGTGGCTGTAATGGAGTGAACAAGAGGGAGATTAGGAGGAGGTCAGGTCAGAGAGTAAATGTGGCTGGACCTCATAGGACTTTATGGTTCTGGGTCTTCTGAGTGTGATGGAAGCTCCTGGAGGACCCAAGGCTTAACAGGGCATCCTGGCTGGAGTGTTGAAAATAGACCATTGGGGCAAAGGTGGGAGTTAGGAGACCAGTTAAGACACAGTCAGGGTGCCAGTCACTTAATAGGCAGTAACAAAGTATGCATATTACCGTTTTTCCTTTAACATGGACATGGATTATAATCAACACTCTAGGTAAAGGAGCAAAAATGGGGGGGAATAAGTCTATGTGGCCTAAGGACTATGTCAAGTATCATTAAATGTCCTATTTCAATCATGTCTCATTTGTGTTCACCCCATACGCAACTAACTCCATGTTTTAGATTATGATTTCTAAAATAAGAGACCGAGGCTTATTGGGATATTGACTGCTCTGTAAGAGGAAAAACTATACTTAGTAGGCATCTTCTTCATAAAGAAAATAGCCTTCAAATTAAATCAAGAAAAAAAAATAAGCTATTGGTATAATCCAGGCAACAGGTGGTGGTGGCATTGACCTTGATAGTGGAGGGCTAGTGAGTAGTAAAAGCCATCAAATTCTGCAAATATTTTGCACATGGAACAAGACTAACTTCCCCATTAACTGTGGAAGATTATGGATGAAGCTAGGAAGGGTGAGATAGGGCTGTGGGGTTTGTGACATGTTAAATTCCAGGTGCCTCTAAGGGATCTAAGAGGAGACGTGGGGAAGGAGCTGGATGTGCCAGTCTGGAGTCCAGGGGAGAACCCCCAGCTAGAAAGAGATCCTGGTGGGAGTCATTGGCTTCTTGGTGCATGCTGAATGCCCTGAGACCAGATGAGATCACCCAGGAAGAGACACTCAGATTGGAGAGAAGACATCCAAGGACAGAGTCTGGAAACATTCCAAAATTTGGAGATCTGGCAAATGAGGAATAAACAGCAAAATTGAGAAAGAGCAACCAGCATGGTAGGGAGAAAAACAGGTGAGAGTGGTGTCCTGGTAGCTGAGAGAACATTCCAGAAGGAGAAAGTGGTATACTGAGTTCAGGGCTGCAAATGGGACAAGTTAGAAGAGGACTGATTAGGCAACATTGTGTCCTTGATAAAAGTAGTTTTAGTAGAGTCAGGGGCAAAGAGCTGGTTGTGGTGAATTCAAGAAAGATGGGGAGGAGAAAAATTGGAGACAGGGAAGAGAGCTCACTCTTCGAAGGAGTTTTTCCGAATAGGGAAGGAGGATGTGTGGTGGCCACTGGAGGGGAAGATTTTGGTTTGTTGGGATGTAAGTTTGTTTACTAACTCCTCCTCCCAAAAAGAAATTTACAGAAAAACATTATTACTGAAGGCTATATTTGAGCTGCTAGGAATCCTCATTTATAAAACTGCTAGTAAGAATGTATTTTAAAAGCTATAAAACATGACACAAAAGTTCTTATTCATGAAAGAACCTTCATATCATCTTTTAAATTCTGAAGTGGAACACAACTATAGGAAAGAAGAGGCAAGGTGCTTAAAGGGAGAAGATGGCTGGGCGCAGTGGCTCACGCCTTTAATTCCAGCATTTTGAGAGGCCAAGGTGGGCAGATCACTTGAGGTTGGGAGTTCAAGACCAGCCTGGCCAACATGGCAAAACCCCATCTCTACTAAAAATACAAAAATTAGGTCGGGCACAGTGGGTGGCTCACGCCTGTAATCCCAGCACTTTGGGAGGCCGAGGCAGGTGGATCATGAGGTCTGGAGTTCAAGACCAGCCTGGCCAACATGGTGAAACCCTGTCTTTATTAAAAATACAAAAATTAGCCAGGCATGGTGGCCTGCACCTGTAGTCCCAGCTACACAGGAGGCTGAGGCGGAAGAATCATGTGAACCCGGGAGGCAGAGGTTGCAGTAAGCTGAGGTTGGGCTACTGCACTCCAGCTTGGGCGACAGAGCAAGACTTCGTCTAAAAAAAAAAAGAAAAGAAAAGAGAAACCAAAACAAAACAAAAAATATAAAAATTAGCTGGATATGATGGCAGGTGCCTGTAATCTCAGCTACTCAGGAGGCTGAGACAGGAGAATTGCTTGAACCCAGGAGGTGGAGATTGCAGTGAGACAAGATCATGCCATTGCACTCCAGCCTGAGCAACAGAGTGAAGTCCTATCTATATATATATACATATATATTTATATATTTTTAGATATATATTATGCATCACATATATATGTATATATCTTATCCTAGATATCATATAAATATGATAAAGGGAGAAGATGAGAAACTAGCCATCAGTCAGTTTTGTCACAGACAAGTTCTCTGACCTTGGAGAAGTTACTTAGCCACAATGAGCTAGTTTTCTCATTTGTTGAATGGAGATAATGCCTATTTTGCAGACTGCTTTGAAAATCAAAAGAGTTAATATAATGAAGGCACTTTCTCCAGTGTAAAGTAGACACACACTATCCATGAGAGAAGGTAATCTTGTAAAAATGACTTCACAGAGACATTTATTCCTCTTTGAAGACCTTTATCTCATTTGTAAAATGGAGCTGTCAGACTAGATTTCACGGTTATAAAATATGTGTGTGTGCGGGTGTATGTAAGTGCGCATACATGTAGTTTAAATTACTTGCTCCAGGTGACTTATAAATCCTTTTTCTTACCAAGCCAGTGATAAATTTAACTCTGTTTGCAGACAAATCCCAAAGGAGATTCTTAAGGCCTGCCTCTGAATGAAATTCTCATAGTCTTACTGATTTTTTGTTTATTTTTACAGCATAAACCCGAAATAAAAAGAAACATGACTGGAAATTTCACCTATGTCATTGACAAGTTAATTCCAAACACAAACTACTGTGTATCTGTTTATTTTGTGTCTAAAGATCAGGAGACAGTAATAAAGTCTCCGTTAAAATGCACCCTCCGTCAGCCTTGCCAGGAATCAGGTATGTTCACTTTTTAAAATTCATGTTTTGAGAATTCGTGCTTTCACTCTGAGGGCAAGCCTATTTAAAGGCCAAGAATCTGCAATTCGTGGAGCACTAAAGGTCTTTCTTCAGTAACGGCACATCACAGAGATGTTTTCCTTGGTGGGTGTGTACCATCTGGTAAAGTCACTTTTATGTTGTCATAACAAAAGGCAGTCAGACACTACTTGATGAGATCAGAAATCCTGCAGTGGAAACGCTTTTGTCTCAGGGAATCAGGATTAAGTTCAGCGCTCTGTGCCCCTAGTGTGGCCATTGTTCAAGCCAAATGCTGGAAGAGGGGGAGTTCCTTGAGACCGTGGTATACAGTGGCATTAAAGGGTGAAAGGTGGAAGCAGTGAGGTTGGGTGCAGTTCCTAGATGTGGTCTGGCATCAGCTGTCACTCGTAGATGAAAGGGAGCCTTGCCAGGGTGTATGAGAAAATCACTGATGAAGGCTGAACATTTTTCTGTGACACAAACATCAGAACAGAAAGCTGTGTGATCCCGAACCCTCCTCCCTCCCTATGCAGTGAGAACAATCAAGCCTTGGGACTTCCTGCTGATTATTTTCTCAGGAAGTAGCCAAGTCTCCACCTGTTTTACCAAAAGTGAGAAGCTGTGCAAATCTCCCTCGAAGGAGCCCTTCTAAATGTCCCTACCCCAATGTTAGGGGAAAGCGGTCCCAATCCAGACCCCAAGAGAGGGTTTTTGCATCTTGCACAAGAAAGAATTCAGGGCAAGTCCATAAAGTGAAAGCAAGTTTATTAGGAAAGTACAGGAATAAAGAATGGCCACTCTGTAGACAGAGCTGCCTGAGGGCTGTCAGTTGCCCGTTTTTAGGTTATTTCTTGATGATATGCTGAACAAGGGCTGGATTATTCATGCATTCCGCTTTTGGACCATATAGGGTAATTTCCTGACGTTGCCATGGCATTTGTAAACTGTCATGGCACTGGTGGGAGTGTCACAGTGAAGACAACCAGTGGTCACTCTCATCGCCATCTTGGCTTTGGTGGGTTTGGCCGGCTTTACTGCAACATGTTTTATCAGCAAGGTCTTTATGACTTGCACCTCATGCCAACATGCTATCTCATCCTGTAAGTTAGAATGCCTTAACTGTCTGAGAATGCAGCCCAGAAGGTCCCAGCCTCATTTTACCCAGCTCCTATTCAAAATGGAGTTGCTCTGGCTCAGATGCCTGTGACACCAATGGGAGTATCTTTAACGCTCTGATTTACCAGAGTAAAAACAAGGTTTAAACTTTGGTTTAAGTTGTAAACCAAACTAAAATTCAATCTCCCCAACCAACTGAATGGACCCCTCCTCTCAGCCAAGGGCCAAGTAAAGTAAAGCAAACCGGAAGCACTAGTTCAGGCCGTGATGGGAATGAGTGGTCCAGACGTGCCTCCTTGTACCTTCCTACGTTTAGAATTTGGCACAGCTAGCCAGCGTTAATATTAAAACAGAAGCCTTAAGACTGACAAAAAGATGCTTTGTAGCACTAAGATACCAACATGATGGATAGCAGGCCCTAAAATAAAGTATTTTACCCCAAAATACTTTCGACATATTTTGAAATTACCCTGCAAAGCTGTATCTTGTGGGGAAAAATCTACATTCTATAAAGAACCTCCTTCCCAGTTCAGGTCTTCCTCCTGATCCAAGAGAGAATTCACTGAAAGTCTGGCACTTTTTTAAGTCCAATAAGAAACATTTACAGGCCGGGCGCAGTGGCTCACGCCTGTAATCCCAGCACTTTGGGACGCCAAGGTGGGCAAATCACCTGAGGTCAGGTGTTTGAGAGCAGCCTAATCAACATGGAGAAACCCCATCTCTACTAAAAATACAAAATTAGCTGGGCATGGTGGTGCATGCCTATAATCCCCGCTACTCAGGAGGCTGAGGCAGAAGAATCGCTTGAATCCAGGAGGCAGAAGTTGCGGTGAGCCAAGATCATGCCACTGCACTCCAGCCTGGATGGGCAACAAGAGGGTAACTCTCTACTAAAAAAGAAAAAAAAAGAAACATTTACAATCTATTCTCTCTGAAGCCTGCTAGCAGAGGCTTCATCTGCTTACAAGGATGCCCTCCACAACCCTTTATCTTAATCCAGACGCTTCCTTTTATAAACTCCCAAGTTTTTAATCAGAAAATCTTTGAATCTGCCTATGACCTGGAAGCCCCCACTTCGAGTTGTCTCACCTTTCCAGACTGAACCAATATATGTCTTACGTGCATTGACTGACGCCTTATATCTCCCTAAAATTTATAAAACCAAGCTGCACCCTGACCAGGGGTTCTCAGGATCTCCTGGGGCTGTGTCATGGGCCGTTGGTCACTCATATTTGGCTCATACTGAATCTCTTCAAGTATTTTACTGACTTTGGCTCCTTTCGTTGGCAAAGCAATATGGTCATTTGTTAAGGAAGCCAGCTACGGTTATGTTGCCTAGCACGTAATATAGTGCTCCACGTGGGCCTCACTGCAGGGCAATCTGATTTCATTCTCTAGTGTTCCTCAAGGCCAGATGATGCACAGGCTCGTTTTAAAGGAAAAAACATCTCAGACACCTTTAGCTTAAGTTATTTTTATAATGTCAACTACATACAGGCAAACCTAAAACTGCATATGGATTCTACCTGACTACATAGTTCTTTCAAAAATAGAAATCCAAAATACATGTACATGTCTCTGTTCTCAGCAGTCTGACACTAACTCGTTGTCCAATGATTCAGTTTGTTTCTGACACCAACTACCCGAGATTAGCATAGACCCCACAGATTGAAGGCTCAGTCCCGCAAAGCTGCTGCCCCCACTTCAAATGCCAGCCACAGTCCTGGGTGCCAAGGTCACCTGCACTTCCATTTGATTTGGCTACAAATTCAGGAGTTCCCATGACCTCCCTTTAGGTTTGATAGTTTGCCCAAATGACTCACAGAACTCAGGAAAGTGTTACGCTGAGGATGACCATCTTATTATAAAGGAATGGATTGACAGCCATTGAAGAGGTGCACAGGACAAGATCTGGAAGGGCCCGAGTGCAGGAGCTTCTGTCACTGGGGAGTCGGGTGCACCACCTTCTCAGTACATCCATCTCTTCACCAATCTGGGAGCTCCCCAAGCCTTGGTGTTCACAGTCTGCATTGGGTTTCATTATGTAGGTGTGATTGATTAAATCACGGGCTGCAGAATTGAATGACGTCTCCAGCCCACTCCCCTCCTTGGATAGAGGTCAGAGGGAGAGCTGGATGTTCCAACTGTCTGATCATATGGTTAGTTTTTCTAGGGACCAGCCCTCATCCTGAAGCTATCCACACCCTGTCCCAGTCATCTCACAAGTATAAACTCATATATGGCCCCTACAAAGGACCCATTAGGACTAACAAAAGACACTCCTATTGGCCAGCACTTTATTTTCATTCTTTCCAATGCGTTACCTTCCTTATGGTGCTACAAAAATAAATTTTTGTCCTACAGAAAAATCTCTCAGTGCAGAATGCCTTCTCTTTTCATCTCTGGACTCTCAGGTCAATTAATTCCACCAGTCATGGTGAAACAACTTTATGAACTCTCCCCATCTCGGACTAAGAGATTAGCCATTTTTCCAGATGGGACTCAATGATAACGGCAGTGTCGAGGCTATTTCACTGCACTTGAACAGTTCATCAAAGGAGTCGTAAAGAGCCATTCTCCTGAAGAAATGGCAAAAACTTCATCCAATGTAACAACTGTATGATGTTTCCCATTTTGATTATTGCATTGTATTTTAATTTGTGCAGAATATTTAAGAATGTTCCTTTTAGAAGTGTTATGTCTGTACCTGTCTGAAGAGTGACATTAAACTTTGAAAGGACTTCAAAAAAAAAATTCTTGTTTGAAACTCTGGAAGCAAATAGGTTCCAGTAACATGGCCTCTCTCACTATCCGCTTGCCATCTGACCTACCCTCAACTAGCCAAACTCAGAAACCAGACAGTTTGGATGGTGAGGGATCTGGGAAGGAGAGCCCAAGACCAGCATTAACACAGGCTCAGCAGTAAGCACTCCCGTCTTAGGGCAGACTGATATGGGGCGGGGCAGGGGGACTTTAGCCCAGAGATCTAGAGAAACACCTTCCCCTTGTCAAGCCCTAAAATACATTGATTGGCTCTTTTAATCATAAGGCCCTAAGGAAAAGCTCTATTCATTCATTTGACAAATGTGTATTGGTGGCCTATTAATGAGCCAGATTCTTTCCTGGATATTGAGGATTTTGCAGTAAATAAAATAGATAAAAACATCTCACCTTGTAGAGCTTACACTGCAGTGCGAGACAGAGTAACAATATCAAAATGTAAACCATATAGTATATTAAGTGACAGTAAGTACCACGGAAAAAAAATTATGCGGGAAAAGAGGTGAGGGGAACGTCAGCTGGAGGGGAGTGGGTTGCTATTTTAAATAGGACTGTGTCTTGATTTGCATTTGCTAGATGCAGAGCCTGGGATGTGATTCAGATTCAAGTGTGATTTATTGTTGGGGGCATCTTAGAAGGGGAAAGAGGAAACAGCTAGGGTTGGGGAGAAAGAAATTAGGTGAGCCTGTGGCTCTCAGCTGAGCCTGATCCCAAGGGGTTCTCTGAAGCATAAACTGTATCCTAAAGTTAGCCGGCCAGTCAGTTAGCCAGCCTGTCGGTTACTGGGGGAGAGCTACAGCATGGCCTCCAGGTGAGGTGGCCTCCTTTTGGCCAAGGGCAGTTCCTTAGAGAAGGATCACCTCCGAGATGCATCAGCAGACACGTGCGGCAGCAGTAGGGGGTGTGCACTGAAGAGGGGACATGGGCAGACCACCAACAGCATCCACCTCAGGTGGCCACAGAGGGCCTTCCTGAGAAGGCAGCATTTGAGTAAAGACCCAAGGGAGATGTGGTAAGCAGAATAGTGGCCCCCAAAGATGTCTACATCCTAATCCCAGATATGTGAACAGACTAACGTCTATAACAAAAGGGCTTGTGGGTATGATGAAATTGAAGATCTTGGCCAGGCGCAGTGGCTCATGCCTGTAATCCCAGCACTTTGGGAGGCGAGGCAGGTGGATCACCTGAGGTCAGGAGTTCAAGACCAGCCTAGCCCACATGGTAAAACCCCATCTCTACTAAAAATACAAAAGTTAGTCAGGTGCGGTGGCATATACCTGTAGTCCCAGCTACTTGGGAGGCTGAGGCAGGAGAATTACTTGAACCCGAGAGGTGGAGGTTGCAGTGAGCCAAAATTATGCAACTGCACTCCAGCCTGGGCTAGAGAGCGAGACTCTGTCTCAAAAAAAAAAGAAAGAAAGAAAGAAAGAGGCAGGAGACTCAGAGGCAGAGAAGGAGCTCTGACAGCAGCAGCAGAGGTCAGAGAGTGAGGATGAAGGAGGGGGCCATGAGCCAAGGAATGCAAGTGACCTCTAGAAGCCAGGAAAGGCAAAGAAATGGGTCTACCCCTAGAGCTCCAGAGGACTGCAGTCCTGCTAACGCCTTAATCTTTTTTATCCCAGTGAAGCCCATTTTAGACTTCTGACCTCCAGAACTATTAATATAACATAATATATTTGTATTGTTTTATGGCACTAACTTTGTCATAATTTGTTACGGTAGCAGTGGAAAACAAACACAGGGTGAGGGAGCGAATCACACAGACATAGCAGGGGAGGGAGTTCCACATGCGAGGTTCAGCAAGTGCAGAGGCCCTGAGGCAGGATGTGCATGGCATGGCACAGCAGGAGGGAGCTGAACAAGGGAAGAATAGTAACAGTTCAGGTCAGAGAGGATGGAGGAGGCTGAATGATGTAGCACTTGGAAGCCGTTGCAAGAAATGGCCCTCAGAGGGTTGTGAGCAGGTTGCTCACTGTGATCTGAGTTAGGGTGTCAAGGGAACATCCACATGCCTTGAAGTGTGAGCCAGGTGACCTGGGCTGATTACTGCAGTCCCCCAGTGGGGAGGCGGTGTGGCTTATTGCAGAGAGATAATAGGGGAGGAACTCTTTTTTTTTTTTTTTTTTTTTTTTTAAGACGGAGTTTCGCTCTTGTTACCCAGGCTGGAGTGCAATGGCGCGATCTCGGCTCACCGCAACCTCCGCCTCCTGGGTTCAGGCAATTCTCCTGCCTCAGCCTCCTGAGTAGCTGGGATTACAGGCACGTGCCACCATGCCCAGCTAATTTTTGTATTTTTAGTGGAGATGGGGTTTCACCATGTTGATCAGGTTGCTCTCGATCTCTTGACCTCGTGATCCACCCGCCTCAGCCTCCCAAAGTGCTGGGATTATAGGTGTGAGCCACCGCACCTGGCAATAGGGGAGGAACTCCAAGAGATTGAGGTTAGACATCACCAATCTTTCCACAGGGTTCTTTCTCTTTCCGTTAAAGCTTATAGTGATCAGATATTACCAGCCCGGTTGCTCAGTGCATCCATCTGCTTGTGAGGTTTCTTATATTCGGTTTAAAATATCTCCACAATGAATCCAGAGACAGACACGTTTGCCCAAGGCCAAATTTTGAAGACATTTGATCTCTCCTTCCCAAGATGCTCACTCATCTTTCATGAAGAAGATAGTTAACAGCAGTAACATTCAATCACAGCTTCTCCTTTTTTAAGTTGGAACACTGACGAGATTCATCTCTTTACAAATATGAATATTTAAAAATAGCATGCATGTATAATTGTCATGACCCCACGTGAGATTTGATTTTATTTTATTTTTTTGAGTTGGAGTTTTGTTCTTGTTGCCCAGGCTGGAGTGCAATGGCAAGGTCTCAGCTCAGCATACCTCCACCTCCTGCGTTCAAGTGATTCTCTTGCCTCAGCCTACTTGGCCACCACACCCAGCTAATTTTTTGTATTTTTAGTAGAGACTGGGTTTCTCCATGTTGGTCAGGCTGGTCTCGAACTCCTGACCTCAGGTGATCCGCCCACCTCAGCCTCCCAAAGTGCTGGGATTACAGGCGTGAGCCACCATGCCCAGCCAAGATTTGTATTTTTTAGATTATCATCAAACTGAAAACAAAAAGTTTAAGTTCTCCTAAAGAATTCTTAGACTCTGCCAGGTGCAGTGGCGCACACCTCTGATCCCGTTACTTTGGGAGGCTGAGGTGTGCAGATCACAAGGTCAGGAGTTCAAGACCAGCCTGACCAGCATGGTGAAACCCTGTCTCTACTAAAAATACAAAAAATTAACCGGGCATGGTGGTGCACACCTATAATCCCAGCTACTTGGGAGGCTGAGGCAGGAGAATTGATTGAACCCAGAAGGCAGAGGTTGCAATGAGCCGAGATCACGCCATTGCACTACAGCCTGGGCGACAGAGCAAGACTCCATCTCAAAAAAAAAAAAAAAAAAAAGAATTCTCAGACTTATGAGAATACCCCAAATTAAGGAATATTATCCTAGCATATTAACTACAATTTATACAGTTTGGTTTATAGGATGTCCTATTACATAGTTGACATAGAGTGCTTTGTAGCTATTACATGAAAGTTGGGTAGGTACATGAGTCAGAATCTCAGTATGATGCCATTGCTTCGCCAATGAAATCATTTTTGGTTTACAGTACCCTTTTCAAGAATGTAAACTCTATACATGTCAGAATTGTGTATATTAAAGGCGTGCCTCTGTGGCCAGATCTGATTCTAGAACTGTCATTGAGATGACAGTCCAATTCTTCACACTCTTAATGGGGATGAGAGTGGACTCTGGAACCATGTGCTTTCTAGCAGTGCATGAGTTTTTACTGAACTTCTTTCTATTCATTCCTTAACCTTCTAGAAGACTGAGAGTGTATAATCCATTTTTATCTCCTTTTTTCTCATCTCTATCTGTTTTTGCCTGAGGCTGTAGTTCCAGGATTAATGCTAAGGAAGACCTTTCTTGAAGTGCAAGGGAGCCCTAGTGGTAGAAGAGAGCCTGATGATTTCTTCTCAGCCTGGGCGCGCATCAGGAAAATAACTATGATCGGAAAGTTGAAATTGTCCAAAAGGAATTTTGATGAGAAACTAAGGGGAAGTGTTAACAGCAAGGCGAGTTCTGCAGAGCCCTGATTTGGGGCCCTGGTGTGGCTAAAGTCCAGGCTCAGAGTGAGCAACTACCAGTCGGTTGTTTACAGACAAACTTTCCTTCCTCAGCACATGCTAACTAGCGTGGCCACTGAAGTTGGAGATGTGTCTCACGTGACTGAGAGACGGAGCTCTTAATTCTATTTAATTTTGATCATTTAAATTCAGCCAACTATAGTTAGTGGCTACTGTATTGGACAGTGCAGTTATAGAACGTAAACTGAAGGAAATTTTACTCTTAAAAGCGAAGTCTATTGTATTGTTTAAAAAATGCCCACTTAGATTATTCTCTAGTCTTTGGTATTTTGCAATATAAAACTGTTTTCTCAAACCTTTGGTTTCTTGATCGCCTTCTAACACTGGACCAATGTATATTTATTTCCATCTGCAATTGTTTATTGCATTTTTTTGAAATAAAGTCATTTAATTTTTCATCAACAGATTCAGAATCAGCAGAATCTGCCAAAGTAGGAGGAATGATTACTATGTTTTTCATAGCATTGGTCTTGACAAGCTTAGTGACACTGAAACGGACTGGGTATATATGCTTGAGAATCAGCCTCCCCAGAGCCTTGGTAGGTAGTTGGTTTTTTGTTTTTGTTTTTGTTTTTTGTAATTTCTACCTTTGCTTTTTATTTTAACTTAAAAATTTTTATTTATATAGTTATTTTTCACAGAAGAAAATCTCATTTTCTGTAAACACCAAAATGCTTTCTCACTCTGAGTTCTTTTCCATCCCTGTAAATAATATATTGTGCAGTTGTAAGTACATCTGTATATGTTGTTTTTGTCTTTTTTTTTGTTTGTTTTTTTTTGAGACAGAGTCTCATTCTGTAACCCAGGCTGGAGTGGAGTGGCATGACCTCAGCTCACTGTAACCTCTGCCTCCTAGGCTCAAGCAGTTCTCGTGCCTTAGCCTCTCAGGTAGCTGGGACTATAGGCATATGCCACCACACCTGGCTAATTTTTGCATTTTTAGTAGAGACGGGGTTTCACTATGTTGGCAAGGCTGGTCGTGAACTCCTGACCTCAAGTGATCCACCTGCCTCGACCTCCCAAAGTGCTGGGGTTACAGGCATGAGCCACTGCTCCCAGCAATGTGTGTGTGTGTGTGTGTGTGTGTGTGTGTGTGTGTGTGTACATATATATACTTCATCACCTATAATTTATGATGATTAGGCAGAATTTCATTATTATTATTGTACCATTTTTCATTTAACCATTTCTCAGCTGTAGGGCATTCGGATTTCTCTTTCTTTTCCTTCCTTTCTTTGGCCATGACAATAAACATGTTTATATGTATCATCTTTTGGTTTTGGATTACGTCAGTGGAAGATATACACAAAGTGGATTTATCCTATAAAAAGATACAAAAAGGGCTGTGCATGGTGGCTGATGCCTTTAATCCAGCACTTTAAGGGACCGAAGCAGGTGGATCATTTGAGCCCAGGAGTTCGAAACCAGCCTGGGCAATGTAGGGAAACCTCATCTCTAGAGAAAGTAAAAATAAATTAGCCAGGTGTGGTGACACATGCTTGTGGTCTCAACTGCTCAGGAGGATGTACTTGGGAAGGTTGTTTGAGCCCAGGAGGTGGAGGCTGCAGTGAGCTGTGACCACTCCACTGCACTCCAGCCTCAGTGACAGAGTGAGACCCTATCTCTAAAAATACATAAATAACTTAAAAATATAAAGAAGCTTCCCTCTGGCTGTTCATGTGTAAAAAATAAAAATAAAGAAAAATATGTAGATAAAGAAGCAGCCAAAAGAGAGGAAATCAAGAAGGAGTAAGTCAGAACAGTCTCTGCGGCTGGCAGCCTGCCCGGTTCACGAGCCAGCTGCCCCCACTCACCAGTCAGAAACCTTGAGCAAGTTTCTTAACCTCTGCACCTCCTTTTCTCATCTGTAAAGTGGGCATGAGAATAATAAGCCCACTTCATAGAGCAGTCGTGAGGGAAAGGTGAATTATATATAAAGCACCAAGAGTCATCCCAGAAAATAGCCCAGTGTAACTGTTGGCTGTGCTTATTGCTGTCATCATCGTCTGCATCTGCATCATCTGCATCTGCATCATCGGGCAGTCAATCTCACTAAGTTTATTTGTTTTTCTATTTTTTTAGCAGCAAGGTCTCGCTAAGGGCTGGAGTGCAGTGGCTGTTCACAGGCGTGATCACAGTGCACTACAGCCTCAAACTCCTGAGCTCAAACAGTCGTCCTGCCTAAGCCTCCCCAGTAGCTGGGATTACAGGCGTGCGTCTCTGTGCCCCAATGATTAAGTTGTATTATGTTAAAAGGAGCAAACAGTCACAGCTGATATGGACTCTTTTTTTTTTTTTTTTAAGAATTTTCGTAACTTTTTCACCTGGCCATTTCCTGAGCTGCCACCGTTGGAAGCCATGGATATGGTGGAGGTCATTTACATCAACAGAAAGAAGAAAGTGTGGGATTATAATTATGATGATGAAAGTGACAACGAGACCGAGGCAGCCCCCAGGACAAGTGGCGGTGGCTATACCATGCACGGACTGACCCTCAGGGCTCTAGGTCAGGCCTCTGCCTCCTCCACCACCTCCGCAGAATCCCAGTTTGTAGACCCAGACTCTGAGGAGGAGCCTGAGCTGCCTGAGGTTGATACAGAGCCCCCCACGATGCCAACATGCAGCCCCCAGCAGTTGGAACACTTGAGTGGGCTCTATGAGAGGAGAGAGAGTCCACTCCAGGACCCCTTTCCTGAAGAGGACTACAGCTCCACGGAGGGGTCTGGAGGCAGAATTACCTTCAATGTGGATTTAAACTCTGTGTTTTTGAGGGTTCTTGATGATGAGGACAGTGATGACGTAGAAGAAGCCCCTCTGATGATACCATCTCATCCGGAAGAGATGGTTGACCCAGAGGATCCTGACAATATGGAATCAAGCCATGTGCTGGCCAGTGGGGAAGGGACACAGCCAGCCTTTCCCAGCCCCTCTTCAGAGGGCCTGTGCCCTGAAGATGCTCCATCTGATCAAAGTGACACTTCTGAGTCAGATGCTGACCTTGGTGATGGTTATATAATGAGATGACTCCAAAACTATGTAATGAACTTGGACGGACAAGCACCTAGAGGGTTCTTTCTCCTTGCCCCTCACTCGCTGCTTTATGGTCTGCGAGTGTTCTCCAAGAGAAGGAGTAGGAAACTGTAGAGTGCCCTGTTCTTCCAGGTGACATCACCTGTGCAGCTTCCCAGTATGGGGAACATAGTATAATGCAGTGCATTGTTTACATATTCAAGGTGATGCACTTTGAAGGAAGCACATGTGCTTCTCCCTTTGCACTAATGTACTTAGGATGTCTCTACATCATGTTTCCCAGGGAGCAGGGTTCCCAGTGGTTTCAGAGGTGGTCCAGGGTCCTGATTTTTTTTTTTTTTTGAGACAGAGTATCCTTCTGTCACCCAAGCTGGAATGTAATGGCATGATCTTGGCTCACTGCAACCTCTGCCTCCTGGATTCAAGCAATTCTCCTGCCTCAGCCTCCCTCACAAGTAGCTGGGATTACAGGCACCTGCCACCATGCCCAGCAAATTTTTGTATTTTTAGTAGAGATGGGAGTTCACCATGTTGGCCAGGCTGGTCTCGAACTCCTGACCTCAAGTCATCCGCCCACCTCCACCTCCCAGAGTGCTGGGATTACAGACACCAACCACTGTGCTTGGCCACCCCTGTGATTTTTCTGGGAAATAAATTGGGGCAGTGTGGGAGCAGGGAAAGAAAAGGAAAATACTTAGCAAGAGCTGCAAAGATGGCAGGAAAGAAAGAGGAGGGACCGGTGAGCAGCTGGAGAGAACGGGGGCCCTGCACAAGGAAACGGAAAAGCCATCCAAGCTTCAGTCAGTGAGCCTTGGGCACCTCACCCGTGTCACATTCTGTCTCCTTCACTCAGAGTTCCACCTTTTCCAGCCCTCCCCAATTAAAGTGGGATAGACTCTAGGATCAAGCAGGTGATGATGACAGAGAGGAAACATGGCGTTGGGGAGAGGGATAAATATCTGAGTGCCATATTTTATGATTAAAAAAGCAAACACAAAGGTGCTTCAAGGTCTTCAGGAGAAATACAGCATACAAGTTTCAGAGACCCTATCTGACAATTTTCAGAGTGTTCTCTGTGCTGATTCTGAATTGAATGCACTACAGGTGATTACAGTTCCTGTGAATCTGGGTGGGGTGGGAGGGAGGGAAGTCTGATCAGGGGCAATTGCTCCTGCCTGTAATCCTAGCACTTTCAGAGGCCTAAGCAGGTGGATCCCTTGAGGCCAGGAATTCGAGATCAGCCTGGGCAACATGGCAAACTGTCTCTATGAAAAGAAAAAAAATTAACTGGGCATGGTGGCATGTGCCTGTAGTCCCAACTACTTGGGAGGCTGAGGTGGGAGAATGGCTTGAGCCCAGGAGGTAAAAGTTGCAGTGAGCCAGTTTCACACCACTGCCCTGCAGCCTGGGCAATAGAGCCCGACCCTGTCTTAAAGAAAAGGCGGTTGTGGGGGGCAGGGGGGAGGGGAATTTCTAGAATGTCATGTAGCAAACAGTTTAAGGACTGGGACTCAGGAATCCAACTCCCACCATTTCCCTGTGTGACTCTAGGCATTTGACTTAGCCTCTCTAAGCCTCGGTTTTCTTGTTTCTGAAATAAAGAGATTGGACTAGGTAATTTCCAAGATCCTATGAACCCAGGAGAAAGATGAGAAAATGTGCAAGAATAAACACTCAGGTGGAAATGCTGCAACCCTGAGAGGCTCCCGGGATGAATGAAAGGCATAGGACCCTCTTACCCTCACCCTGCCAAAAGCCAGTTTCTCAAACCTTTCTCATAGCCCCTTCACGAAGGGAAAACTTAAATTACACAAGTCGTAGTTCAAGGACTTTGAATAGATTATTTGTGTTGTATCGGACCGAGCACAGAAAGTCAACACCAAGACAAAAGTATGCCAAATTGCAGGGTGTATTGCCGGCGACCACGGAGGACTCACGTCTCTCCAACACGTGGCCCCGAAAGAGGAGTGACAAGACCCTTTTATACCCACAAAACTACTTTGGGAGTGGGGGTGAGGAGCGGAGATGGGATGAAAGTCTTCAGACATTTCGGGGGTCTGTAAATCACGTCCTTGGCAGAGAGGAGGGTGATGGGCTCCAGATATTCCGAGGGCCAGGGGAGAGATTTACAGAAGTTAAGATAACCATTTGCTTACACATCATCTGGGTAGGGGTTACTTGGTGCCAGAATGGAATTATCCAGGGGTGCTTACTCGCCATTACCGGTGATCAAAGGCCAGCAATTCTGGCAGTTACAGATAAGAGAAAGTATGCAGCTTTACCTTTTGGCATTTGGCAGTTTTAACAGAGACCAAGGCTAGCATTCATTGTGAGGAGAATGGAAACAGTTTTGTCTCTTTTTATAAAATGGCAGTGTACAGGTTCTAACTCTAGGCTAGCTATATCACATTTGTATTGCTCAAAAGTAACTCAAAATGATAGGGCTATGAAGAGGGAACCTCTTAGGAAAGAGACCTTTTGTATACAAATCAATTTATCTGCCTTCTGAATGCATCTCAGATTCTGAAAGATTTCCGGGTTCATCTTTTGATATAACCTCTATGGCTTCGTGTGTGTGTGTATTTTTTTAATTTTGTATAGTGATTGGAGGTTGGTAAAGAATAATACAGTACATTTTAATACAAACTTTGTGTGGTCTTGAGTTGTTTTCCACTGGAGAGTACTTGTTCCACAGATTGGTGCATCTGCTGGTGTCTCTAGGATTGCACCAACTCCTAGCTCTGCTTGGTGGCCTGCAGAGGCCTAGGACGCCTTCACCTCCCTCTGCTGGACTTCATGTGGTGTGGTAGCACCAGACTTCAGGCGGTGCTGTACATTACCCAAGACGTTGGACAACTCTGGAATATCCCATCTCACCACTCATCAAGTTAAAAAGGGGAAATTAACGCTTCTCGGCAGTCACTGAAAGAAACTAGTTATTTGCTTAATAAATGACTTGCCTTTGTTATTTATCCCTGGGGAGGAGAAGGGTAAAGGAGACCCTCTCAAACTGGATTTGCTGATGGAGTGCTTTTAACTCACGTGTGCGGAGAGAGGGCATTGAGAGAGGGCGTGCCTGTGCTTGGGACAAAACCTAGAAAATACTGAAAGCCACCGTCACCACCGTCATTCCAGCATCCAGATCTCAGTCCTGGGCTGGCGTCGTAGGGTATATGACTTGATGGCGCCTTTCAAAGCTTGCGTCTCCTCGTGTGCACCTGCCAAGCTCAGGAGCCTCGCGGGAGGACCCGGGTCGTGGGGTGGGGCTTGCAGCGGGAGAGGAGCCCGGTCGCCCGGCCCCGCCCCGCCCTGCCAGTTCCCGGAAGCGACCGAGGAGAAGCGCTCCCGGGCGCAGGCGGGGGTCGTGTGCCTGGCGGAGGCCGCGGCACCCCCAGCGCCCGCCCGGGCAGCCGGCGCGGCCATGGCGGGGAGCCTTGGGAGCTGGCTGGGCGGCTGCCTGCTGGTGTCAGGTGAGGGGTCCGCGGGGAGGGGAGGAGCTTGGGAACCGGGAGGCCCCGCCAGATGCCACCCGTGATCCCACCCCTGGGCACCTTGAAAGTGACTAAGTGCCCGGTCTGGCCGTCGGGGCCTCGGGACCGGAGATGCAAACGCCGCTGCCGGGGTGCTGAGAGGGGGCTGGGCTGCCGCTGCCGTCTATTCTGTAACAGGAGGAAGCCCTGCCCGCGCCGGATTACCGACGGTCTTGGGCCCTAAACTCAAGGGGAGACTCCCTGTCCTCCTGCATGTCTGCCCGCGGGCGTCTAAGCAAAGTAGCTTCCTCGAAAGACCCAAGAGCCCACCGTGGCTGTCATCTGGCCCTCTGGAGACCATCAGGTCAAGTGGAGGCCCCCAGAAGCCCCCAGCGCTCCAACAGCCCGACCCCAAGTCTCTGCCCGCCTCAGTGCCAGCTCTCCCTACAGACACGCCCCCATCACCCGCTGCACTTCCCCTCCTTCCGGGTTAGGCCTCAGCGCCCTGAAATCTGGATTCTGCGCCCCCCCCCCCCCCCCCCCCCCCGTCCAGCGCCCCAGCTTCATAGCTTCTAAACCTAATTCATTGAAACCTTTTTGAGACAGTCTCTCTGTGTCGCCAGGGTGGAGTGCAGTGGCAGGATCTCGGCTCCCTGCAACCTCTGCCTCCCGGGTTCAAGCGATTCTCCTGCCTCAGCCTCCCAAGTAGCTGGGATTACAGGCGCCCACCACTACACCCAGCTAATTTTTGTATTTTTAGTAGAGACAGAGCTTCACCATGTTGGCCAGGATGGTCTCTATCTCTTGACCTCATGATCTGCCCGCCTCAGCCTCCCAAAGTGCTGGGATTACAGGAGTGGGCCACTGTGCCTGGCGCTGTCCTCTTAATTGACTGCCTAGGTTCCAATAACACGGTGGTCACGGCCTTCCTTTCTCATGAACTCTCCGCTGGCCTTCCAGGATACCCCTCCTGTTTCCCACCTACCCCTCAGGCTGTGTTGGCTTGGGACCCTCCTGTTCTGGCAGGTCTCTGTGGAGCTTATTGTGGTGCCTGAGGCCTCTTACACTGTTCCTTTGGGGGATTTCAGCCAAAGCCTGGCATTAAACGTGGGCTATAGGCCCATAACTTGCACATTCATATCTCTCTTGATGCCAGTTGGGTGGTTGATGGTGGTTTATTATATTATTCTACTTTTCTATTTGCATGTAGGTTTCCAATTTTCCTTTTTTTTTTTTTTTTTTTTGTTTTTTTTTGAGATGGAGTTTTGCTGTGTTGCCCAGGCTGGAGTGCAATCATGCAATCTCCGCTCGGCTCACAGCAACCTCCACCTCCCAGATTTAAGCGAGTCTCCAGCCTCAGCCTCTGGAGTAGCTGGGATTACAGGCGTGTGCCACTACGCCCTGCTAATTTTTGTATTTTTAGTAGAGATAGGGTTTCACAGTGTTGGTCAGCCTGGTCTCAAACTCCTGACCTCAGGTGATTCACCCACCTCAGCCTTCCAAAGTGCGGGATTACAGGTGGGAGCGACCACACGTGGCCAGGTTTTGAATTTTCTATGAAAAGGTCTGAAAATAATGTATGTCTCTAGCCCAAATCTGTTCTGGGTGTGACCTCTGGGCTCATGCATCCCTCTGTCTCCCTGACATTCCTACTTCAGCATCTCCAACCTAATGCAACTCGAATGGGACTCGTGAGTTTCCCAGCTGAGCTCCAATCAGGGCACCAGGTGCTTAAGCCCAAAATGCACATTAGCTTCAGCTTTTATGCATCAAGTGTATCAGGTAGTCTCCAGTTTGTTTTTATCTCTGGAAATATATCTGAAATCCATCTACCCCACCCTACCCCCCATAGCTTTCTGCCACCACTCAAATCCAGGCTCCTTTACATGTCCCCACTTTACTCCTGCCCCTACAGAAATTTCTCCTCATGGCTCCTCAAAGAAAATCTAGACTCCAGCAGAGCCAACCTGTCTCTCCCTCCCTCATCCACGTGGCCTTTGAAGACATAGAGCCACAGAGGAGATCCAAGTGCTGGATGTGGGCTTTTTCATGAGCAACCATTTTGAGGAAAAGGGTCATAAATGTTTTTCTCTTATTTTCATAGCATTGGGAATGGTGCCACCTCCCGAAAATGTCAGAATGAATTCTGTTAATTTCAAGAACATTCTTCAGTGGGAGTCACCTGCTTTTACCAAAGGGAACCTGACTTTCACAGCTCAGTTCCAAAGGTGGGTCTGACCTCACTGTTGACAGGAATGCACGGGAGGAGCCAGCCCTGGGCTGGTCACTGGGCCGGGCCACAGGAGGAAGGGAGTCTGACTGCTGTCACCATATGACTGTGACAGCCTTCAGGGAGGCTCCCTGCTGGCCTTTTTCTGTCTGGGAAATTCCTATGGCCACCTTTTCTCTTTTAGGTTTTCTGGTTGTGATAGTTGATGATTTACTGTTGCTTATCATGCATACGTACATATAATCAGCCATAGCGGTCACCTTGTGTGTGCAGAACCCAGCTCGGTTGTCACAGCTGATGTATTTTAAAAGAAACATACCACTGCTGTCATCTCCGGGTATGAGTAGTATTTCTAGAAGTCAACAATGTTGAGTGGATGCTAACCAAGAAACTGAGGTATGCAAAGCAGTCAGGAAGACCCTGGCTACCATACACTGCCTGTTTCCCTCCGATGGATTAGAACAGCAACAGCACGCCCCAGTGTCGCGCGATGCACATACTTTGCATAGTGAGCACTCAGTTTCTCCGTGGTTTCATCCTGAAATTGAAAGTCAGACAGCTACTGACTGTTAAAAGCCCCATTCTCTGACAGCAGCAGGAGCTGTGAAGGAAGAGTGAGTGTCACCCTAGATGGTCATCTCAGCAGGGGTCTGAACTCCCTCTGCCTCTCCTGCCTGTCAGTGTTTCCCTATGCCTGGCGAAGGAAGTCAGTGCCAGCACTGCCTTGGCAGCCTGCCACCATACGCCACATGCTGGACTGCAGGTGACACACCTTTAGGCCAGGCACAAACAGCAGCAGGAGGCCCAAGGCTGACGAGCCAACACACCTGCTTTTTATGTGACTCAGAAACATACGAAGATAGACAAGTCCTTCAGTGAAGCAGGAGGAAATCTGGTCCCAGATCCCATCAATCCCTGCCTCCCACCCATCCAGCTGTCATTTCCCAAAAATCCCCAAGGCCTGCTGCCTCAGAGAAGTAGAAAGCTGGTCCTTGGCCCTGCATTGCTGGCTTTTTTTTCTTAACTTTTAGTTCAGAATTAGTTCCAGACTAACAGAACATTTCAAAAGGTCACGTATAATACAAAGAATTTCCAGATGGCCTACAACCAGATTCACCAATTTTTAATGTCATTCTGTCCCTCCCTCTTTCTCTCTCATGCCCTCTGTGCTGTAATATTTCAGCGTGTATTTCACAAGAACAAGGATAATCTCTCAAATCACATAGTACAATGAGAAGCTTGTGTCTAATCTACGGTCCATAGTCCAGTTTTGTCACCATCCCAAGGATGGAAGGAGGCCACTTGATATTTTCCTGATGTGCATGTTCTAGTACTGACTGGCTTTATCATTTGCTTTCTGTGTTTTCTCTACTCCGTCTGGATAGCCACGGAGATTTTACTGTGGAAAATTAACTTTCCTTTCTGTCTGTCTCCCCTGTAGTTTATTTTTTTGTTGTTTTGTGCTATGCTTTTGGTGTTTTTTTTTTTTCTTTGAGAAAGGGTCTCACTCTGTCACCAAGGCTGGAGTGCAGTGCTGTGACCTACAATCACTGCAGCCTCTGCCTCCTGGGTTCAAGCAATTCTCCTGCCTCAGCCTCCCAAGTAGCTGGGACTACAGGTGTGTACCACCGTGCCCAGCTGATATTTGTATTTTTAGAAGAGACAGTGTTTCGCCATGTTGGCCAAGCTGGTCTCAAACTCCTGACCTCAAGTGATCCATCTGCCTCAGCCTCCCAAAACACTGGGATCACATGCATGAGCCACCACGCCCAGCCCATGCCGTGCTTTTTTGCCATTATAGTTGAGGCCTTTGGCTTTGCATGTTTATCTTTTACATTAGAGATCCCAGTGACTTCACGAAGTGACTTCATGAGGGTATCCATACCTGGGTTCCTGGTCTCCCCCTCATGGAACTACAGAGTGAGTATGCTATGTGCTGGAGAAAACAAAATATGTGCTGGGCATGTCCTTGGGGAAGATATTTGACCCCAAAAGATGTTACCCTTATGTGGCTCTACAAAAGGCTTGTTTAGAAATTAGCATGAGCGATTGCATAGCACAAACTCTGTTATTTGTGTGCATTGGGGTAGGGTGGCCAGAGCAGGGGCACTTCAGAGGATGTACTGGTGATTTTAATTTAGAAACATCCAAAATAATTGATGTAAATATGAGGAAAAGGTCATATTACCTATTTAGTGTGGAGAGAAATATTTGTACATGCAATAAAAATAACCTAGTGAAGGCCAGGAGCAGTGGCTCACGCCTATAATTCCAGCACTTTGGGAGACCAAGGTGGGCAGATTACCTAAGGTCAGGAGTTCGAGACCAGCCTAGCCAACATGGCAAAACCCCATTTCTACCAAAAACACAAAATTAGCCAGGCATGATGGTGCATGCCTGTAATCCCAGCTACTTGAGAGGCTGAGGCAGGAGAATCACTTGAACCCAGGAGGCAGAAATTGCATCAAGGCAAGGTCGCACCATTGTACTCTGGCCTGGGTGACAGAGTGAGACTGTGTCTCAAAAAAAATAATAACTTAGTGAAAAAGAAGTTATTGCAAAACAACTTTTGAAATATTAAATGTGCTGGACAATTGATGTATTAGTTTAAAAGAAGGAAATGGGCCAGGCGTGGTGGTCCACACCAGTAATCCCAGTGCTTTGGGGGTTCAAGGTAGGATAATCACATGAGGCCAGGCATTCAAGACCAGCTTGGTCAACATAGTAGGGTCTTGTCACTACAATTTTTTTTTTAATTAGCCAGACTTGAGTTGGAAAGAAGGCAAACAGGAGGGAAGAACGGAGGGAGAAGGGGAGGAAAGAATATGTGGCCGCATGTGAGAAAACCCCATTAATGAAATGACCCGTGGATTTTCCAAATGATGGGATGTTAAGCAGCTGTGAAGAAATGATTGACAAATATTTGTGGTATATTAATTGAAAAAATAGCATGAGCCCAATTATCTCTGTCTACTTTTTGCAAAGGATTGTTCTAGGCATCACTAAGAATGCCGTAGGTGTGATATGCTACCTTAAACTATGAAGCCAGACAGATCTGAGTTCAGTCAGGCAGATTTCTTAGGCTCGCCACGCCTGACCCCTACATACATAATAACTGTTGGCTGCTGTTATTTTTATCACCGTCACTTCTTGGAGCAACCAAATTGATTTTGGTACCAGAAGATGTCTTGGGGGACCAATCAAATAGCTCCTCGCTTGTTTATTATTTTATTTTTTGAGATAGCCTCACTCTATTGCCCAGGCTGCATGCCGGGTGCGATCACAGCTCACTGCAGCCTCCACCTCCCAGGTTCAAGCGAACTTACCTCCTCTCAGCCTCCTGAGTAGCTCAGACCACAGGCAGATGCTACCACACCCAGATAATTTTTTGATTTTTTTTACAGAGACAAGGACTCTCACCATGTTGTCCAGGCTGTTGTTCTCAAACTCCTGGGCTCAAGCAAGGCTCTGCTTCGGCCTCCCAAAGTGCTGGGATTACAGGCATGAGCCCCTGAGCCGGGCAGCACCCTACTTTTTGCAGGATGAGAGCCTGGGCTTCCTTTGATTATATGCAGCCAATTACACCTCCTCAGGCTGTTGCGAGCTTAGGTTCAGGAGATTGTATTTCCCTAGCATCCAACACATCCAACAGGCATTTCCAAACGCCACTGCTTTTCTCCACTTCACTTTCTGTCATGCTCCCTTTAGTGACTGCTGTCTGGGCTGGTGTTCTGATTGAGACTAATGCATTGCTTTATAATTTTTCCAGAGTAATTTCAATGATAGTCATTTATAGGACAGGGCAGTCATGGGTCACTTAACAACTGGGGTACATTCTGAGAAACGCATCATTAGACAGTTTTGTTGTGTGAAAATCATACAGTGTATTTGCACAAACCTAGATGGTGTGGCCTGGTATATACCTAGGCTATGTGGTGTAGCCTGTTGCCCTAGGTTGTAAACCTATACAGCATGTTAGGTCTACCGAGTACTGTAGGCAATCGTAACACAATGGTGTTTGTATACAGGCATACCACAAAGATAAGACAATTTGGTTCCAGACTACCACAACAAAGCTAAAACCACAATAGAGTGAGTCACATGAATTTGTTTGTTTCCCTGTGCATGTACAAGTTAGGTTTATAGTGTAGTCCGTTAAGTGTTCGATAGCATTATGTCTAAAAAAATGTGCACAGCCTAATTTTAAAACACTTGTTAAACAGTGCTAGCAATCATCAGAGCCTTCAGCAAGTCATAATCCTTTTGCAGGTGGAGGGTCTTGCCTTGACATGGGTGACTGCTGTCTGGGCTGGTGTTCTGATTGAGACTAATGCATTGCTGTATAATTTTTCCAGAGTAATTTCAATGATAGTCATTTATAGGACAGGACAGTCATGGCTCACTTAACAACTGGGGTACATTCTGAGAAACGCATCATTAGACAGTTTTGTTGTGTGAAAATCATACAACAGGGTAGTGGTTGCTTAGTCGCAGTGACTGTGGCAATTTCTTGAAATAAGATGACAATGACGTTTGCTGCATAAATTAACTCTTCCTTTCTTGACAGATTTCTCTGTAGCATGATGCGTTTTACCCACAGAAGAACTTTCGAAATTGGAATCAATCCTTTCAAACCCTGCTCTGCTCTATCAACTAAGTTCATATAATATTCTAAACCCTTTGTTGTCAGTTCAACAACATTCAGAGCCTCTTCACCAGGAATGACTCTATCTCAAAAACCATGTTCTTTGCTTGTTCATTAGAAACAACTCTTCATCTGTTCAAGTTTTATCCTGAGATTGGAGCAATTCAGTCACATCTTCAGGTTCTGCTTCTAATTCCAGTTATGTTTCCCCCACACATCTGCAGTTACTTCCTCCACTGAAGTCTTGAACCCCTTAAATTATGAGAGTTTGAATCAGCTTCTTCCAAACTCCTATTGATGTTGTATTTTGACCTCCTACAAATCACCAATGTTCTTCATGGAATTTCAAATGGTGAATCCTTTCTGGGAAGTTTTCAATTTACCTTGCCCAGATCCATAGATAAACTCTATCTATGGCAGCTATAACTTTACAAAACATATTTTATTTTATTTATTAAGATGGTGTCTCACTCTGTTTCCCAGGCTGGAGTGCAGTGGCATGATCTCGGCTCACTGCTGCCTCCACCTCTTGGGTTCAAGTGATTCTCTCCCGCCTCAGCCTCCCAAGTAGTGCCACCACACCTGGCTAATTTTTGTTTTTGTTTTTGTTTTTGTTTTTTGTAGTAGAGTCAAGGTTTCACCATGTTGGCCAGACTGGTCTCAAACTCCTGACTCAAGTGACTCGCCCCCCTCGGCCTCCCAAAGTGCTGGGATTACAGGAGTGAGCCACTGTGCCTAGCTTCAAAATAGATTTCTTAAATAATAAGATTTGAGAGTCAAAATGACTCGATCCTTGGGCTGCAGAATGGATGTTGTGTTAGCGGGATAAAAACAGCATTCTTCTTCTTTTAAATGTCCATCAGAGCTCTTGGGTAACCAGGTACATTGTCAATGAGAGGTAATATTTGAAAGAAAACTTCATCCTGAGCAGTAGGTCTTAATAATGGACTTAAAAGTATTCAGTAAACCATGCTGTAAATAGATGTGCTGTCATCCAGGCTTTGCTGTTCCATTTGTAGAGCACAGAGTAGATTTAGCATAATTTTTATGAGCTCTAGGATTTTCAAAATGGTAATCAAATGTTGGCTTCAACTTAAAGTCACCAGCTACATTAGCCATTAACAAAAGTCAGCCTGTTCTTTCAAGCTTTGAAGCCAGACATTGACTTCTCCTCTGTAGCTATGAAAGTCCTAGATGACATCTTCTTTTAATAGAACGTTGTTCCATCTACGTTAAAAAATCTGTTTTTTAGAGTAGTCATCTTCATCATGTTAGCTAGATTTTGGCTGGATCTTCTGGGTAACTGGCTGCAGCTTCTCCATAGCACTTGCCGCTTCACCTTGCACTTTTATGTTATGGAGATGGCTTCTGTTCTTAAACCTTATGAACCAACCTCTGCTAACTTCCAACTTTTCTTCTGCAGCATCCTCACCTCTGTCAGCCTTCACAGAATTGGAGTATTGAGGGCTTGCTCTAGATTAGATGTTGGCTTAAGGGAATGGTGTAGCTGGTTTGATCTGCTACCCAGACCACTGAGACTTTCTCCATATTACCAATAAGGCTGTTTTGCTTTCTTATCATTCATGTGTTCACTGGAGTAGCACTTTCAGTTTCCTTCAAGAACTTTTCCTTTGCATTCACAACTTGGCTGTTTGGCCCAAGAGGCCTCTTGTGACCTTCACTATGCTTCCTCACTAAGCTTACTCATTTCCAGCTTTTGGAATAGGAAGGCCCAAAGAGAGAGACAGGGGAATGGCCGGTGGGTGGAGAAGTCAAAACACACACATGTACTGATTAATTTCACTGTTTTATATAGTGTGGTCCATGGTGCCCCAAAACAATTACGATGGTAACATCAAAAATCACTGATCACAAATCACCATAACAGATATAGTAATGATGAAAAGGTTTGAAATATTGCAAGAACTACCAAAATGGGACATAGAGACCTGAAGTGAGCATGTGCTGTTGGAAAAATGGCACCAATAGGCTTGCTCAATGCGGGGTTGCCTCAGGCCTTCAATTTGTAAAATTCAGTATCTGTGGAGTACAATAAAGCAAATCACAATGAAACGAGGTATGTGTGCATCTAAATGTATTTAAACATAGAAAAGGTACAGTGTAAATAGAGTATCATTATCGTAGGACACCACCGTTGTACATGTGGTCTGTCATTGACAGAAATGTCATTACGCGGCACAGGACTTTATTGAAAATCATTGTAATATGTTTATTTTGGTAAATCTATGTAAATCAATGTCTCATGAATCACATGCCCCCATTTTCAAAAATATATAATCAAGGAAAGAAGCTTTCTTGGTCAAGGATGCTGACTGCTCAACCCCTTGGAGAGGCCTGTAGTCATTAGGATGTTCAAGTCTCTGAGAAGTTCTCTTTTGAAGACACGTATTTCTATGTCTAACAGAGTTTTCTTCTGCAAATTAAATACCAGTCAGCCTCGGGGAGACTGAAGCTAGAACTCTCCTGATTTACCTCTTTTTGATTGTGTAGTTACAGGACGTTCCAAGATATATGCGTGAGTACTACCTCGATGGAATGTGATTTCTCAAGTATTTCCAAGTACGGTGACCACACCTTGAGAGTCAGGGCTGAATTTGCAGATGAGCATTCGGACTGGGTCAACATCACCTTCTGTCCTGTGGATGACAGTGAGCCCTTCTGTTTTCCCTTTCTTTGCGATGTCATCTCGCCTTGGCTTTTTTCCACATTGGTTGGTCCATCAACAAGAATTCTTTGAGGGCCCACAAATGGATGGCCTTGCACAAGGGGCTTAAGGAATCTAATAGAGTTGTATCCCTAAAGAAATCCATGGGAGAGACAGCAAAGGATAGGCACAGCATCAATACAACAATAACATATAAATCTAATATCTTCAGTGCCTCGAGGATGTGAATGTGTTGGGGCCATGGGGCCAGTGCTGTTAAGGAAAAGTTCTGGAAGGATGCAGATGAATTTTCTAGAAGGAAGTCAGTATGGAATTATGACTTAAAGAAATATAATGCAGTAGGCAAAAGAATGGAGGCAGGTACAGAGATGGAAAATCTGATGCAGGCAGCCAGCTTGCCCAGAGCAAAGGACAGAGGGAGGGATAGGGCTGATGGCAGCTGGGTTGGGTCAGACTGGTTGGTCAGCATCAAAAATTGTTCCAGGTTAGGCGGAGATGGCAGTGACCCGAGACTGTACCACTGCACTGCAGCCTGGGCAATAGAGTGAGACTTGGTATAAAAAAAAAAAAAAATTGTTCCCAGGTTAGGTTTGGAGGGTCATGGTGACCCACCAGAGTCCCCTAAATATGAGATAAGCATATTTAAAATATCAGGAATTGAAAACTAATTAAACCATATATTAGCTATGGAGCAAGTAAAGACTGGGGTTAAAAGAACCTGATTTACAAAACTCACATACAGCCCTTCAAAACTCACATAGAGAGAAGCACTAAAAGAACTGTCTCTGGGCTGGGTGCAGTGGTTCACGCCTATAATCCCAGCACTTTGGGAGGCCAAGGCAGGTGAATCACAAGGTCAGGAGTTCAAGACCAGCCTGCCCAAGATGGTGAAACCCCCTCTCTACTAAAAATACAAAATTTAGCCAGGAATGGTGGTGGGTGCCTATAATCCCAGATACTCGGGAGGCTGGGGCAGAGAATTGCTTGCACCTGGGAGGGGAAGGTTGTAGTGAGCCAAGATTGAACCATTGCACTCTGGCCTGGGTGACAGAGTGAGACTCTGTCTCCAAAAAAAAAAAAAAGAATTGTCTCTGGCCAGTCACAGTGGCTCATATCTATAATCCCAACACTTTGGGAGCCTGAGGTGGTGGATCAGTTGAGCCCAGAAATTTTTTTCTTTTCTTTTTTTTTTTTTCTTTTTGAGACAGTCTTGCTTTAACACCCAGGCTAGAGTGCAGTGCCGTGATCACTGGAACCTCCACTTCTGGGATTCAAGTGATTCTTGTGCCCCAGCCTCCTGAGTAGCTAGGACTTCAAGTGCCCGTCACCATGCCCAGCTAAATTTTTTTGTATTTTTAGTAGAGACAGGGTCTCACCATGTGAGCCAGGCTGGCCTTGAACTCCTCAAGTGATCAGCCTGCCTCGGCCTCCCGAAGGGCTGGGATTACAGACATGAGGCACCACGTTTGGCCTTAAGCCCAGGAAATTTGAGACCAGCCTGGGCAAAATGGCAAAACCCCATCTCTACAAAAAAAAAAAAAAAAAAAAAAAAAATTAGCCAGGCATGGTGGAGTGTGCTTGTAGTCCCTGCTACCTGGGAGGCTGACATGGAAGAGTCACCTGAGCCTGGGAAGTCCAGGCTGCAGTGAGCCATTATCACACTACTGCACTCCAGCAGCCTGGGTGACAGAGTGAGATCTTGTCTCAAAAAAAGCACTGTCTCTATGTGGGGAGGGGTCTTTATGCCAGTCAGTCCCCTGCTCTGGACCCCTGTGGCCCCAGTTACATCCTCCCTGGTAGAGAATGAAGCTAGGATGCCTTTCTTCCCTTTCCCAATTCCATCCCAAGCCTAGGCAAAACTTCTTACTTTTGGAATCATAAATTATCAAAGTTAGATTATCTTTTCTAAGGGTACCTTTACAAAAACAAAGAAAAAAGGAACACAAAAGTAAGTTTCACAATAGTTAAAAGGACAAGGTTTTGCTCCTATAATTGCTAACTGGCTTACCATGTCCTAACTTGTCCCAAATTCTGTTAGCTCCCATCCGTGGAAGTTCCCTTGAGAACCTAGCTAGGTACAACATGGTTGAGCAGCTTGTCAAAAGGTCACACAGATGATGAGTGGCCAAGCAAGGATTCAGACCCAGGCTCTGGCATCCATATCTTAGCAACTACTACCCAATATTGGAGATTTGCCTCTTGAAGTCTATATATTTTAGTGACAGGAAACTGCTTCCGGGAGTCATGCATAGCCTATTTATACTTGCTTTGGAAAAGCATGTAACAAGTTCTCTCATCTGGTTTTCAGACAAGCACTTTAGAGTGGTAGAAGCAGGTTTATTAACAGCCCTGAAAAAGTAACCGGCAGCCAAAGAAGAATACAGGACGACTCAGACACCATGGTTGCCCGGAACCATTTACAAATCATTCCATAGTAACAGCAGCATTCTGAGCACTGAAGCTACAACAGTGAACAAGACAAAATCCCTGCCCTCATGGAGCATATATGTGCTCAGGAAGTCAGACAATAAATAAATAGATACATATTGTATGACAGGTAGTGACTGTGGTTCTTAAGCAAACGAAAGCAAGATAATAGGACAGGAAGTAATGGGAGTTGCACTTCTACATAGAGTGGTAAGATAGTCTCTCCGAAGAAGTAGCATTTGAACGGAGACAAAAATGAAGGAGCCAGCCACATGAATTTCTAGTAAAAGAGCATTCAGAAGGGAAACAGCTTTAGACTTTGTTGGAAATATATATGGTTAATTATATATGTTAAACATGTAAAGGTGACCACTCAAAATAATAAAGATGCCATCTGTAGCTTCCATCCTAGCAAAGGAAATAAAATTCCAGACAACAAAAAGCAGGAAAAAAAAAAGAGGCAAAGACACCAAAAACATAAAATAGAAATTTTAAAAGAAATTCTTATAGAGAATACAAAATGATGTAGTTGGAATGATTCCAAATGTATCAGAAACCACAATAAACGTAAATGAACTAAACTTGATTAATAAAGACAAAGATTATCCGATTTTTTTAAAGAAACTAAATCCAACTATCCTCTTTAGCCATGTCAATCAATGTCATAACATTGATTGACATATCAAATGGTATATCAAAGTAGTTTACTTCCATGAACTAATTGTTTTGCATGGTTATGAAAAATTAATATTGAAATCAAGTTTTTAAAATGTGATTTTTGATTGTCATTTTCCTTGTTCTTATGCTTAGCCATTATTGGACCCCCTGGAGTGCAAGTAGAAGTACTTGCTGATTCTTTACATATGCGTTTCTTAGCCCCCAAAATTGAGAATGAATATGAAACTTGGACTATGAAGAATGTGTATAACTCATGGGCTTATAATGTGCAGTATTGGAAAAATGGTTCTGATGAAAAGGTAAGCTTGGCTAATTGCATTTCAGAGGCTTTCACGTTCTTTGCAGAATCTTGCAAGGTGGCAGCACCTTACGATCTAGAGGACCTAAGGACTGGTTCTCTGTAAGCCAAGAGCTTCCCAGACTGAGGGGTTACTGGCATCTCTGGCTCAAGCTTCCCAGACCCCCAAGGAATATGCGTAGAGCACTTTCAGGACAAAGTCTGCATAGTGACAGCAGACCTTTCCCTCCCTGAAGAGCAGTTGCAGGGGAAGTCACAGCTGAGTCAGAGTTGGCTGGGGACTTGGAGCTGGCTGAATTTATCTCATGACATCAACCCCTGGGTCCCACACACACCACAATTGACAACTATCTCATGACATCAACCCCTGGGTCCCACACACACCACAAATTAGGTATGTCCATGGTCAAGACAGCCACATCCTAGATGCTGGATGCCCAGTGTCACATCTTATCTTTCTGAGCCGTTTCCCCTTGTTGCTCTATTTTTCAGGGGACAATTTCTTTAAAAATATGGGCTTTGAGTCAAAAGATCTGATTGGACTATTGCCTCTGCCACCATGTGGCATTGGTCACATTCTTGACCCCAGCTTCCTCAAGTCTGCACAATGGGCATAATAACTTACTTTATTAATAAAATGAGGATGATGACCTACTTCCTAAGATTGCTGAGGAATTTAATGCAACAATAGGAAATATAAACTCATCCCACTGCTTGGAACATGTATATATGGTCAATACGTGAGCTTTCCTTCCTCTTTGCTAGACATGTTAAGGTTATTTTTATTAATCTTTGGTCAAGGTTTATTCTTATACCTAATGCTTCTGAGCTGAATGCCATTCACAGTCCTAAACTGACATGCGTATGTTATGTACATTATAGTACATACATGCTATCTCTTCCAATTAAATGTTGATTTTACCACTTAGTTCTCAAAGAGTTTGGGATCACCCATGTTATTATCTAGGAAAGCTGTAGTTCAATTTGCATACACATACTGCATAGCCCAAAAAATCTCAAGTTAATTTTTTTCCCCAAAAAAATGTTCCATTAAATGATGCCGTGTCTTAATCCATTCCTGCTGCTACGACAAAATACCACAGTCTGGGTAACTTATAAACAATAGAAATTTAGTTCCTACAGTTCTGGAGGAAAGTCCAAGATCAAGGCACCAGCAGATTCCGCGTCTGGTGAGCACCTGCGTGCTCCGATTCCAAGATGGTGAAAGGCAAAGGGCAAAGATATCAACAGCAGCTCCCTTGCTGCTCTTTTCTAAGGTCACTGATGGCATTCAGGAAGGCTCTGCCCTCATGACTTGCTTGCTTTGGAAAGCCTCCACCTCTGAGTCCTGTCATATTGGCAATTAAGTTTCAACATATAAATTCTGATACTCACAATCACTGATCAAATGCAGGCATCGCTGCTAAGCCCTGGGTCATAAAGTTAAGAGCAGATGGCTCCCCTCTAGGAGCTAGCAACAGACCTCAGCTAAGGATCCAGTTTTACAGTAAGCAGGGTCAGGTGCCTCCTGAGGCCACTGCAATGCAGACTCCACTCCATGTTTAGTTTCTTATCTCAAACATCCCCACAGCACGGACAACGTCTTACACATGTCTCCTCTCCCTTTGGCCAGTCGTGTGGCAGCCTTCAGTGTGACATACCAAGTGTGGCAAGGCTGCTCTCACCTGTGATGCCACCACCAATACAGGTTTAGTTGCTGTTGCTGTCATTGTTGTTTTGAGGCGGAGTCTCACTCTCTCATCACCCAGGCTGGAGTGCAGTGGTGTGAGCTTGGCTCACTGCAACCTCCGCCTCCTGGATTCAAGTGATTCTCCTGCCTCACCCCCACCACACCCGGTTAATTTTTGAATCAATACAGGTTTATATGGTTCCCCTCTAGAATGCAGAAATTCCTGAGACGGTGCCAGCCTTAGGTCCCTAGACTCATAGCGTGAAGGGCTTTCGGGAATTCTTTCTTCCTGTTGGGAGAAAGCAAGAAGATAAAAGCAGAAGTGAAAAAGCCCCAGTGGGGACTGAGACGGTCCCTCTACTGCTATGCCACCACCTTACCTGCTTGCCTCTGAGTTTAATCTTTGAAATAATTGCATTGTAAGGTTTTAGAGGCATTGGACTTCTGGAACTGCAAGCCACCATTTTTTCAGTTGTTGCTTTGATTTGGTTTTGTCTTTTAATTTACTTATTAGAAAGTTAACACATTTTCTTCATATATTCCATGAGTCTAATTCAATTATTGATCCCCATGGGCTTAGCTTCTCATGCAATAAAAACATATAGGCAAGCTGTCAACAACCCCAGCCCCAAAAGAGAAATAACCAATTGCGGCCGGGCACAGTGGCTCACACCTGTGATCCCAGCACTTTGGGAGGCCAAGGCAGGCAGATCACCTGAGGTCAGGAATTCAAGACCAGCCTGGCCAATGTGGTAAAACCCCGTCTCTGCCAAAAATACAAAAATTAGCCGGGCATGGTGGTGCGTGCCTGTAATTCCAGCTACTTAGGAGGCTGAGGCAGGAAAAATCGTTTGAACCCAGGAGGTTGCAGTGAGCCAAGATCACACCACTGCACTCCAGCCTGGGCAACAAGAGTGAAACTCCATCTCGAAAAATAATAATAATAATGATGGTTATTTATTTATTTTTGAGACAGAGTATGGCTCTGTCACCCAGGCTAGAGTGCAGTGTGGCATGATGCCGGCTCACTGCAGTTTCCACCTCCCAAGTTCAAGCAATTCGTATGTGCCACCATGCCCAGCTAATTTTTTGTATCTTTAGTAGAGATGGGGTTTTGCCATGTTGGCTAGGCTGGTCTCAAAACTCCTGACCTCAAGTGATCTTCCCACCTCAGTCTCCCAAAGTGCTGGGATTACAGGTGTGAGCCAACACACCCGGCCTGCTTTATCTTTTTTAACAAAGAATTGGATGGCTTGCGTGTCATTTAAGCTGGAGAATTCAGGAACCGAGGTGGTTTGTTGGTATCACAGTCAGTCCTTGGTTCATCTCTTGAGTGGCGTGAGGGTACCCTGACCTGGGAAGAGTACCTGCTACCTGCTTCTTCCTATTTTAAGTCTAAAACAGCGATTATAATTGGTAAATGTGGGAGAAAAAAAAAGTACTGTCCTTTCACTGCTGAGTCGTGTCCTTATTTTCGTCTTCATTACTAGTTTCAGATTACTCCTCAGTATGACTTTGAGGTCCTCAGAAACCTGGAGCCATGGACAACTTATTGTATTCAAGTTCAAGGGTTTCTTCCTGATAGGAACAAAACTGGGGAATGGAGTGAGCCTGTCTGTGAGGAAACAAACAATGACGGTGAGTCCTGAGATGCGCCTCGGCTAAGCATCCCAAACAGCTTTATAGACGCCTGCCCTAGACCTGATTGCATCTGACTCAGACTCCAGCGCAGTTGAGAAATCTGTGGCCCTGACGTTGTCTCTCAGCCCTGACTGATCAGTTTCATGCTGGGAAGGAGACACAGGTTTGTCCAGTAGCCCTCCTTGCCCCTGGGCATTGCTCCTGCTCCAGCCTTCACTACTCAAAGCCCCAGGTCCCTGGGGAGCAAAGGTTCTGGTTCTAGGGCAGGAGGGAGAAAAGCAGAGCTCAGTGCGGAAGAAAAAAAAAAACTCAAGGCTAAATGCCAGCGAATTGCCAGAGGGAGAGAATGGGAGGAAGGAAAGGTGCATTTCCAGTTTTGGAATATTGGAGAGTGATTGAAATTCTGGGATGTGCATCCTGGACTTTAGGAAGGCTACTTTTAAAAGGGTTAGGAAGAAGAAATGATGCACCTGACTAATAATAACAGGACTGAAGATGCCCTAAGAAATGAAACTCTACCCGCCTGTTTGAGTTTCAGCACTTTGGGAGGCTGAGGCGGGTGGATTCACCTGAGGTCAGCAGTTCGAGACCAGCCTGGCCAACATGGTGAAATCCCATCTCTACTAAAAATAAAAAATCAGCCGGGTGTGGTGGCACATGTCTGTAATCTCAGCTACTCAGGAGGCTGAGGCAGGAGAATTGTTTGAACCCGGGAGGCGGAGGTTGCAGTGAGTCAAGATCACGCCATTGCACTCCATCCTGGGCAACAGACTGAGACTTCATCTCAAAAAAAAAAAAAAGAAAAATGAGGCCGGGTGCAGTGGCTCACTCCTGTAATCCCAGCACTTTGGGAAGCTAAGCCCAGGAGTTTGAGACTACCCTGGCCAACACAGTGGAACCCACGTCTCTATAAAATATTTTAAAAATTAGCTGGACATGGTGACACATGTCTGCAGTCCCAGCTACCCGGGAGGCTGAGGTGGGAGGATCACTTGAGCCCTGGAGGTCGAGGCTGCAGTGAGCCATGTTCATGCTACCACACTTCAGGCTGGACAACAGAACGAGACTCTATCTCAAAGATGAAAAGGAATAAAGGGAGAATGAGGGAGTAGAAAGGAGTGCGTGGGGAGTTGAGCAGAATCAAGGAAGTGAAAAAAATTTTTAATCAACTAAGGAGGCTGGTCAGTGCCAGGAGGCTGGTCAGTGCCAGGAGGCTGTCTGTGTCTGGACTGGCATTTCTCAAGGCTAAGTTCCTACCCTCCCACAGGGACGGGGAGACAGAGGCCCTGTCCTTCCTGATGATTTCAGAAGAATGGCTCTCAGAACACTGAGAAAAATGTCCCCAGGTTGTGGGAGATACATGTATGTCTCAAAGGCACAGAGGAAGGATTCCATTGCAGGCCCCTTTTGATAAATTCTCTCTGAAACAGAGGTCAAGGCCTCTCTTCAGGGGCTGGAAGAACAAATGGTACATGCCTTAGACAGCCTGGGGTTTTTCCAGACCAGAACTCAGGGGGTTGGGTCATCTCAGGAATGTGACCTTGGCCTGCGGGACACCATGCTGGGGTGTGGCCAAGTCTCTTAGCACAGGGGTTTGTCTTGGCTTTGGTTTTTGTTTTTGAGGCAGGGTTCCACTCTGTCACCCAGGTGACAGTGCAGTGGTACAACCATAGCTCACTTGCAGTCTTGACCTCCCGAGCTCAAGTGATCCTCCCACCTCAGACTTTCAAGTAGCTGGGGCTACAGGCGTGCACCACTACATCCAGCTAATTTTTAAAAACAGTTTTTTGTTGTAGAGAAGGGGGTCTTACTGTGTTGCCCAGACTGATCTCAAACTCCTGGGCTCAAGCAATCCACCTCGGCCTCCCAAAGTGCTGAGATTATAGATGTGAGCCACCACACCTGGTCTAGTGCAGGGGTTTGGATAGATTTGTTTGTGCAGAAAGTTTCTGTCTTTCTCAATATAAAATGCGATGGTGCCTGTGTTTAACTCAGGCTCAGGGGTCCAGGGGAGCCTCGCTTACTGCTTGAAGGCAGAAGTGGTATCTACAGACCAGGGAGGCCCGTTGATACACTGCCAGCAGGCACAGTGGATCAGAATTCTTCCTTGTTATTCTTTTGATGTATATCAGCAATAATTCCAGAAACCAAACTTTAGCGAAGATAGGAAAGGGATGAAACTCTTTGAAAACCTCTGGGTCCTCCAACCAGCTGCTGTGTTTCTGAGACATCTCCCAAGATGAATGTACAGGCCCTGTTCTCAGGGATTATGGTGGTTAAAATGCCCTTGGGATCACTGTGACAAGGATGTAACATGCCCGTTATCCCTGGCAGAAACGGTCCCCTCCTGGATGGTGGCCATCATCCTCATGGCCTCGGTCTTTGTGGTCTGCCTGGCACTCCTCGGCTGCTTCACCTTGCTGTGGTACATTTACAAGAAGACAAAGTATGCCTTCTGCCCTGGGAATTCTCTTCCACAGCACCTGAAGGAGGTAGGTAGGATGGAGTGAGATGTGGATTTGAAAACTTTGATTGGACAGAGCTTTGCTTTCAAGTTAAGGCTGTTCAATTCCAGACATGTTTTCCAGGAAAAAAACACATCTTGTGTGTTGGTCCATTCTCTTGTAACCATTTCAAAGACATGTGAGGTCAGGGAACAGCCCTGAGGAAAGGGACGCAGGTTTGTCCAGTAGCCCTCCTTGCCCCTGGGCATTGCTCCTGCTCCAGCCTTCACTACTCAAAGCCCCAGGTCCCTGAGGAGCAAAGGTTCTGGTTCTAGGGCAGGAAGGGGAATAGCAGAGCTCACTGTGGAAGAAAGAAAAGCCTCGAGGCTAAATGCCAGCGAATCACCAGAGGGAGAGAATGGGAGGACGGAAAGGTGCATTTCCAGTTTTGGAATATGTGAGAGTGATTGAAATTCTGGGATGTGTATCCTGGACTTTAGGAAGGCTACTTTTAAAAGGGTTAGGAAGAAGAAATGATGCACCTGACTAATGATAACAGGACTGAAGACGCCCTAAGAAATGAAACTCTACACGCCTGTAATCCCAGCACTTTGGGAGGCTGAGGTGGGTGGATCACCTGAGGTCAGCAGTTTGAGACCAGCCTGGCCAACATGGTGAAATCCCATCTCTACTAAAAATAAAAAATCAGCCGGGTGTGGTGGCACATGTCTGTAATCTCAGCTACTCAGGAGGCTGAGGCAGGAGAATTGTTTGAACCCGGGAGGCAGAGGTTGCAGTTAGCCGAGATCACACCATTGTACTCCAGTCTGGGCAACAGAGCGAGATTTCATCACAAAAAAAAAAAAATGAAACTCTAGATAGTTACCGACACTTGAAAATGAAAAGATGCCAAGCCCAGACCCAAAAGGAACTGCCTTTGGTCCCATTTCCCAGGAAGCAGACTCTAAGACAGAGATTTGCATTCAAAAGGCTTAATGGGGAACATCCTTGGGAATAGCACCCTAAGGGAGTGAAAGTAGCCAGATGAGGAAGAGAGAGAGTTGAGCTGTCACACAGGCACAGCAGAGGCCTCAGCCAATCCCATGTGGCATCTCAAGTTGGGGTGGCCCTCTAGAGATGTCCCAAGCCAAGGCAAGAGGGATGGGCATGTAAACTCCACATTGGCCATGTGCTGGATGTAGGCTACCCCCAAGAAGAGGGCCTAAGCTAGAGTGAGGGGTGAGACATCAGCAGCCAGGAGCTAGGAGCATGAGTGCCTCGTTCCTGAAGGCACCACAGCATCTATTATAGTCACCCTGGAACCACTTGGATCTACTGGAAGCAGCTCCTCGAGATCTAAGTTGATCTCATTTCCTGGGGAGGGTAAGAGGAGGAAGGTGAGTGGACTGCACTCCAGCCCCCACTGCTGCCGCTGCTCTCGGGACCACAAAGGAAAGCTTTTGGGCTCTATCCTCTGCTGGCCCTGACGGTCCACTCTCCTCTCAGGAAGGAGCCTGTGCCAATCAGCCTGATGATGTGATTGGATGACCCAGCCCTCATCCCAGAGAGGACTGAGCCTCTGGTCCCCAGGCCTGTCTCAGGCAATGGCCTGTCTCTGCACTTGTCAATTTGCTGTCAGAATCAGGCCAAGTAAAAAATATTTTAGAAGGCCAGGCACAGTGGCTCACCCGTGTAATCCTAGCACTCTGGGAGGCTGAGACAGGCTGATCACCTGAGGTCAGGAGTTCAAGAGCAGCCTAGCCAACATGGCAAAACCCCATCTCTACTAAAAATACAAAAATTAGCTGGGTGTGATGGCAGGCGCCTATAATCCCAGCTACTCAGGAGGCTGAGGCAGGAGAATCGCATGAACCCTGGAGGTGGAGGTTGCAGTGAGCCACGATCACACCACTGTACTCCAGCCTGAGCAACAGAACAAGACTCTGTCTCAAAATTTAAAAAATTTTTTAAATTATATATTTTTAGGTTCTGTTAGCGAGAAATAAAATCAAAATTATGTAGGCCCTTATGTAACCACTTAAATGTAATCATTTAAAAACTCTAAAGCCATTCTTGACTCATGGGCCATATAAAAAAACAGGTGTCATTGTATCTCTGTGGCTCTCCGCTGTCTGTGACACATGCTGTCAGTGGGAGTTAATATGGGAAGCAAAAATCTCCATGCTGCAGCTACCCCCGCAGGTCCCTCCACGTGCTTCTTCCCCAGACATCCTGTCCCTAACCTTCCAGGCTTCCTTCCCCTGGGCTCCTGACCACCAGCCTCACCACTGACTCCTGCCTGGGATCCCACAGCTGGCCTGATCTTGGGCCACTTTTCTTTCCGAATAAAGGGGATGAGCAGACACACGACCAGAGCCCCGCCCACGGGGAGACTTCCTCCCTGACTGAGGCTTTAGTGCAGCAGCGGGCCACTTTTGGTGTGTGCCCACGTACCATGCTAACCTTGCCATGAAACCGGGCCAGCCCTTCCTTCTTCAGCTGGACATAAGTACCTGTCCCCCCATGGGGTGATCATGTGGGCAGACACAGACTGTGTGACAGGGGTAGAGAGCACAGGTGCCTGAACCACCTGCATGTGGCCGACATGCACCTTCTGACCCCCACTCAGGACCTGCTGGGTCTCAGGCCTCATGATGGTCACTTCTGGGCAGCACGATCACCTGGTCTGTGTCTGCCAGGTCCTCATAGTGCTCCAGGGGCTGCTTTTTCAAACAGGCTATAATTATCTGCTGCAGATGGCCTGGCCTGACCCCAGAACTCTCTTATCTATGTTGCAGCTCTCCCCTTGGGATTTGCCATAAACCCCACCCAACATCTTGCCCCACCCCAGACACTTCAAGGATGTGCCTAGTCACCCATTCCTCAGATGGAACTCGCAGGCCATCGCTGGTGGCTAATGCACCAGTCCTGAGGTGTACACAGGGCCACAGGCTCCACGTTCCGGACCTCCTGCAGGCCCCTTTCCTGCTCTGGGCCCCTCAGTGCCAGCAGCCTCCTGTGTCGTTTGACAAACACATTGGAGCAGTATTCCCAGGCGTGGAACAAGCTGCCTCCAAAAGCCTAAGAGGCCTACACAGCACAGTACTTCCTTCCTAGTGGTTGGGGGTGAGATACAGCCATCAGTTCTTTAAAGAGGATATCCTGGCATGCCCCACTCCAAGGGTCCCCTCAAATTTCACAGATGTGGCAGGCCCCTGAATCTCTACAGGGTGAGTTTCTCACCCTCTGCCATGTGTGGGCCTCACCAATGCCTTGCCACTTCCTGCATGTCTGGTCTTATTAATGTACTATTGTGATAGCTAATATCAGGCACTTGTCCCTGCACCACCAGTCAGCTGATGCAGGCTGCCTCTGGAAGGGCACAGAGCCTTGGCTGAGACAACTGCCTGGGAAGGGTACAACCTAGAAAGAGACAGCTGTGAGCCATTTCAGCCTCCGATATTCCTCCAAGCGCCTCCACCACAAAGGGGGTCTGGGCACCACAGCACAGTGTCTCCTCTGAATGGAAAGTGGAGCACAGGACCATAGGCAAGTGTTTCAGAGTGGCTAGAACCCCCTATAGAGAGTGCCAGGCCAGGCACAGTGGCTCACGCCTGTAATCCCAGCACTTTCGGAGGCTGAGGCCGGCAGATCACTTGAAGTCAGGAGTTCGAGACCAGCCTGCCCAACATGGTGAAACCCTGTCTCTACTAAAAATACAAAAATTAGCCACGCCTATAATACCAGCTACTTGGGAGGCTGAGGCACAAGAATTGCTTGAACCCAGGAGGCGGAAGTTACGGTGAGCAGAGATCACACCATTGCACTCCAGCCTGGGTGACAGACCGAGACTCGATCTCAAAAAAAAAAAAGTGCCAACAAGACTGCAGCACCAGGATGAAGAAAGAATCCTGTATGCACTTTTGAGAAACCACAGCTGCAGCAGGAAGAACAAAGAATGAGGGTGGGCCCCTTGCTTGGGTAAAAGGTGTTTAGTTGACTGAGAACTAAGAGGAAGCAAAATGATTCAGCTGCTATTTTTGCTTCTTGCTTCACTGTTAAAGCAACTGGTCAGACAGGAAAGAACAGATGGAATGAACAGTCGGGGCCTGTCGGCAGGAGCTCTCACCTCCAAGTCTAGAAGATGAAGACTTGATGGGGAGCCAGTCCCTATAAGAGCTAAGAAATCAGAGAAGTGGGTGGAGAGTGCTGGAGAAGAGCCAGACAACTATGGGGCGGTTTGGGGTCCTCACATCATGACTTCCTCCAGCTTGACTCCTAATGTATAGAATCCATTAACCAGGACCCAGGGGGTTATTTAGAGTTTAGGGAGATTTGCTGGGAATAGAGACTTGGAGTTAAAAAAGCACTAGGGGCCGGGCACGGTGGCTCACGCCTGTAATCCCAGCACTTTGGGAGGCCAAGGTGGGTGGATCATGAGATCAGGAGTTTAAGACCAGCCTGGTCAAGATGGTGAAACCCCGTCTCTACTAAAAATACAAAAATCAGCCTATAATCCCAACTACTCGGGAGGCTGAGGCAGGAGAATCACTTGAACCTGGGAGGCAGAGGTTGCAGTGAGCCAAGATTGTGCCACTGCACTCCAATCTGGGCATCAGAGTAAGACTTCGTCAAAAAATAAAAAGCACTAGGGAGATTCATCCTACACTCATCTATTGAGCCAATGGCGTGTGGGTATATGTGTGTGTGCTGTCAACCAGGGGCATAGTTGTCTACCAGGAGACTCATCTGATACTGCTTTCTTGAGATTTGCTACACCTTCCTTTGATCTCTCCTGTCCCCATTATCCCAGGAAAATCCAGGGTAGCTTCCAGCCCATTCTCATTAATCCACTGGATCTGAAGTTTAGAGAGGTTCCCCTTCCCTCCAGGATTCTCGTTAATCCACCGGATCCGAAGTTTAGAGAGGTTCCCTTCCCCCCAGCATTCTCATTAATCCACTGGATCCGAAGTTTAGAGAGGTTCCCTTCCCTCCAGCATTCTCGTTAATCCACTGGATCCGAAGTTTAGAGAGGTTCCCTTCCCTCCAGGATTCTCGTTAATCCACCGGATCCGAAGTTTAGAGAGGTTCCCTTCCCCCCAGCATTCTCATTAATCCACTGGATCCGAAGTTTAGAGAGGTTCCCTTCCCTCCAGCATTCTCGTTAATCCACTGGATCCGAAGTTTAGAGAGGTTCCCCTTCCCTCCAGGATTCTCGTTAATCCACTGGATCTGAAGTTTAGAGAGGTTCCCTTCCCCTCAGCATTCTCATTAATCCACTGGATCTGAAGTTTAGAGAGGTTCCCTTCCCTCCAGCCTCCTCCTTCACTCAACAGAGGAGCCCCCCATCTCCCTCCGTCAGCTGTTCAAGACCCACAAGGGGAAATCCTGACAGATCCATGCCAAGAGGTAGTGCAGCCACCCTCAAGTTCATTAAGCCATATCAGAAGGCTGAGTGTAGAAGTGACACTAAGAGGGGTTCCATTTGGAGGGGAGGGGTTCAAAATGCCAAGCTTTAAAGAAGGAGGTTCTCCATCTAATTATGAAGATTAAGAGCATCGGTGGACCTAGGAAGATGAAGAATGGAGAGAGAGAAACCATAGAGATTTCAGGAAACATCTAGGGGCATCTTCATTGTTCAAAGCATCGGAGAGACAGATTATCAGACTGTGGTCCCTGCCCTTAAGTAGTCCTGGCTACAGGTGACACAAAACTGAAAAGAGTTGGTGTCCATTGAAAGCGAGAACACAGCTCTGTCTGACAGAACATATCGCAAGCCATGTCTATTTTAGATTTGCTAGTAGCCACATTTTTTAAAAGTCAAAAGAATGGCCTGGTGTGGTGGCTCACACCTGTAATCCTAGCACTTTGGGAGGCCAAGGTGGGCGGGTCACCTGAGGTCAGGAATTTGAGACCAGCCTGGCCAACATGGCGAAACCCCATCTCTACTAAAAATACAAAAATTGGCCAGGCATGGTGACGCACACCTGTAATCCCAGCTACTTGGGAGGATGAGGCACAAGAATCACTTGAACCTGGGAGACGGAGGTTGCAGTGAGGCAGGATCACGCCACTGCACTCCAACCTGGGCAACAGTGTAAGACTCTGGCTCACAAAAATAATTAATTAATTAAAATAAAATCCCATTATTGGCCAGGCATAGTGGCTCATGCCTGTAATCTCAGCACTTTGGGAGACTGAGGTGAGAAGATCACTTGAGCCCAGGAGTTGGAGACCAGCCTGGGCAACTTGGTGAGACCTCATCTCTAATCTCTGCCAAAAAAAGAAAAATTAGCTGGGCATGGTGGCACATGCCTATAATCCCAGCTACTCAGAAGTCTGAGGTGGAAGAATCACTTGAGCCCAGAAGGTCAAGGCTGCAGTGAGCCATGATCACACCAGGCACTTCAGCCTGGTGACCCAGCAAGACCCTGTCTCAAAAAATAAAATAACATTTTCTAGCCAGGATTTTTTTCTGTGAAAAAAAAAATCTGTAAACCCCAAAAAAGAAATGGAGAAAATTAATCATTAACTATCCTCTTTCTCTCCACAGTTTTTGGGCCATCCTCATCATAACACGCTTCTGTTTTTGTCCTTTCCATTCTCGGATGAGAATGATGTTTTTGACAAGCTAAGTGTCATTACAGAAGACTCTGAGAGTGGTAAGCAGAATCCTGGTGATGGCCGCAGCCTCAGGACCCTGCCTGGCCAGGGATCCCAGAGCTAGGCTCTGATAAGGAAACACACTCGGCTGGGCACAGTGACACACTCCATCTCACATGCCTCAGTGAGGAATCAGGGTGGCAAATGAGGGCCAAGACCACCTGAGCCAGCCCCACATCTGGAACTCCTAGACCCTGGACTTATCTAAGAAACCAAAGAGCTACATTTTAAAGGCTCTCTTGGCAAAAATACTCCATTTGGAAACTCACTGCCTTATAAAGGCTTTCACAATGTTTTCAAAAGTTGGCCACTGAGAATGTAATTTTCAGCCTCTTATATCACTAAAAAAGGATCATGTTTTAATTGTGAGAAACAGGGCCAAGCATAGTGGCTAACGCCTGTAATCCCAGCATTTTGGGAGGCCAAGGCAGGCGGATCACCTAAGGTCAGGAGTTTGAGACCAGCTTGGGCAAGATGGTGAAACCCCATCTCTACTAAAAATACAAAAATTAGCTGGGTGTGATGGTGCGCACCTGTGATCCCAGCTACTTGAGTGGCTGAGGTGGAAGAATTGCTTGAACTAGGTGGAGGAGGAGGTTGCAGTGACTCAAGATCACAGCACTGCTCTCCAGCCTGGGTGCAGAGTGAGGCTCATCTCAAAAAAGAAAAAATTGTGAGAAACAGAAATATTTAAAATGAGGAATAAGAATGGAGATTTAACATTCTACTAGATTATGGATAGACTGATCTGAAAATCAACCTCGACTCAAGGGTGGTCAGCTCAATGCTATACAAAATATGGATTTTTGAATTCTTTAGAGTACTTTGACTGAATTTATTTTTCTACCTATATATGTTTTATATGCTACTGGTGCTCCATTAAAGTTTTACTCTCCATTGCACTGTATGTGTTCATGATACTACCTGTGTGTAATTGTTAGATACTGAAAAAGTCTCTAGTTTGCCATCTTGACGTCCACTCCTTCCACAAGTACTTCCTAGACCCTGCCTGCTGTCAGCCAGGCACTGTTCTAGGTACCAGGTCTGGGTCATCTGGGAACTCTCAGTCAAAGCTTCAAAAACTAAAAGGTGCAGTCGAGGGCCAGATCTGTTATTAAAAAAAAATAAAAAGTATAGTTGTAGAAGTTTAAAAAGCCAGAGGACAGGCTTAACAGCAGATTAGACACAGCTGAAGAGAGAATCAGTGAACTAAGCAAAAAAGGGAGTCTCCAGCTACAATGGCTCACACCTGTAATCATAGCACTTGGAATGCTGAAGTGGGAGCATCACTTGAGCCCAGGATTTGAGACCTTTCTGGGCAACATGGTGAGACCCCCTTCTTTACAAAAAAATTTTAAAATTAGGCGTGGTAGCATGCATCTATAGTCCCAGCTACTCAGGAGGCTGAGGTGGGAGGATAGCTTGAGCCCAGGAGGTCAAGACTGCAGTGAGCGATGTTCATGCAGTTGCACTCTGGCCCTGCCTGGGTGATGGAATGAGATCCTGTGTCAAAAAAAAAAAAAAAAAAAAAAAAAGGGAAGGAAGGGAAGTGTATTAGTCAGGGTTCTCTAGAGAAACAACCAATAGAATGAGGATAGAGATTTCTTTTAAGGAACTGTGGAGGCTGGCAAGTTCAAAAACAGGGCAAAGCAACAGGCTAGAGACCCAGGGAAGAGTGGATGTTTCAGCATGAGCAAAAGCAGTCTGGAGGCAGAATTAACTCTTCTCAAGGGACCTCAGGTGTTTTTTCTCTTAAGACCTTCCTTCAAGTGACAGAAGCAAAACTCACCCACCTTATGGAGCGTAATCTGCTCTACTCAAAAATCTATGAATTTAAATGTTAATCTCATCTTTTAAAATACCTTCACAGCAACATCAAGACTAGTGTTTTACACACTCAGTACCATGGTCTAGCTAAGCTGACACATAAAATTAACCATCATAGGGAGGGGACATCTGTGATTGCTTTCTTGAAGATTTTTTCAATGTTTGCTGCATATATATAAAAATAAAACTTGGCTGGGCACAGTGGCTCACCTGCCTTCGGAGGCTGAGCCAGGTGGATCACCTGAGGTCAGGAGTTTGAGACTAGCCTGGCCAACATAGTGAAACCCCATCTTTACTAAAAATACAAAAATTAGCCAGGCATGGTAGTGCACACCTGTAATCACCACGACTTTGGAAGCTGAAGCAAGAGAATCTCGGGAGGTGGAGGCTGCAATGAGCCAAGATCACACCACTGCACTCCAGCCTGGGTGACAGAGTGAGAGTCTATCTCAAAAAATAATAAAAACAAAATAAAATTTATTTTTGAAGTTGAATTTTAAAACCTTGTTATACTTTTTAAAAGAAAAGATATTATCCAGGGCACAGTACAGACAAACAAAAGAATGGAAAATATGAGTGATTAGGATATAAGACATATGAAGGATAGAGTGAGATGACCTATCACATGTCAGTTACTAATCAGCAGAGTCCCAAAAGGAGCGATGAGAGAGAATACAGCAAAAGCAGTATGTGAATATTTGAAAAGACAATGATAAAAGACACCAGCCTACCAATTTAGGAATCTCAACAATTATCAAGCTGGGCAAATAAGAAGAAATCATGTCAGAGTGAAAATACAGAACACCAAAACCAGAAAGGGCAGGTTACCTTCAAGGGAGAAAAACAAACTTACAGATCATTTATCAGCGGTTAAAAAAAAAAAAAAAAAAAAAAAGGCAAACAGTGGCAGGATGCCTTTCATGTGCATTACAAACTGTGTCAACTTAGAAGTGTGTATCCTGCAAAAGGCACCTGTCGGGAAAAGGGATAAAATAAAGACTCCAACAACTGAGAATCTGACATCAAAAGATGTTTATCAAAGATCTAAAGGATTATTTCAGGCAGAAGAAAACTGATTCAGGCTGCAAGAAACTGGTAAATATTCTGGTTGATCTAAACAAACATTGTATAAAACAATACTTTTTTTTCTCTTTTTTTTCCCCGGGCGTATCATGTCAGATTATATAGTTAGTAACACACCACAGGTTGCACAATAGATCTCTAGTTTAAATTATTGTCTTTTTAGTTGTTGTTTGGGGGGGTTTGCTGATACAGTACCTTTGCGAAAACTACTGGGCACTGAGTCAGAGGGCTAACAATGTGTTTTCAAGGTTCTCCGCTCGCCACCCTCTCCCTGTGGAAGGAAGCCTTGACAGAGGCACCTGACAAAGAGCTTGAATAGAAGACCTGGGAATGAAGGCGCCACGGCTGGGAATGCAGGTGTGTGTAAGACCTTGACAGGTCAGGGGCCTGAGACCTTGACCTCAGCTCCCTCCAGGGCCTGCAGTGCCCCGGCTGTGCCAAGTCAGGTATGGGTAGGGAGTCCCCTCGTTAGAACTGCCAGGTACAACCTTGGGTGGCCCACAGCCGGGCCTGGAAATGACATGATGGATTTTAACCAGGAGCCGGACTTTTCAGCTTCCTGTCCACAGACCCCACCCAGTGATAGACAATCATAGTAAATATCACCCACCTGAAATAACCCACCCTTGACTTGCTTGCCTCACTCCAGGTACTGTCACATTTCTCTGGCAAATCACTAAGAGAGTAGATTTTAAGTGTTTTTGAACACAAAAGATGATAAGTATGTGAGTTAATGCATATGCTAATTAGCTGAATTTACCCATTCTACAATGTATACATATTTCAAAGCATTGTGTTGTACACGATAAATAAATATAACTTTTATTTGTCAATGATAAACAATTTTTTTAAATTTAAACAATGAGTTTTAAAACCAGCTAAAACATAGGTGAGGGCAAATTAAAGTACTTTAAAGTTCTTGTGTTTGGGAAAAGGATAAACACACTGATTAATCTGAGACATGGAGAGGTTTAAGTACGTTAAAATTTCCAGAGTAATCTTCTTACTAAAGAAATTTTTCAGGCTGATGCAGTGGCTCACGTCTGTAATCCCAGCACTTTGGGAGGCCAAGGCTAGGTGGATCATGAGGTCAGGAGTTCAAGACCAGCCTGGCCAATATGGTGAAACCCCGTCTTTACTGAAAATACAAAAATTAACTGGGCTGGTGGCACATGCCTGTAGTCCCAGCTGCTTGGGAGGCTGAGACAGGAGAATCGCTTGAACCTGGGAGGCGGAGATTGCAGTGAAGTGAGCCGAGATCGCACCACTGCACACTCCAGCCTGTGTGACAGAGTGAGACAACATCTCCAAAAAAAAAAAAAGTTTTTCTCAATGGGGAGGGAGGAGGAGGGTAAGTTTTATTCCCCAGGGGACATTCAGCAATGTCTGAAAACAGACAGCTGATAATGGGTCTTTGTCTCAGAAAAAGAAAACTGTTTGGGAATCTCACTTTCATTTTGCTACTTAACCTTAGAAGCGGTCTTTTTTCAGTATCTTTCTTTCTGATAGGGCACATTTCCACCGCAGTCTGAAAGGCAAGGTGTTAGAGGGGCGCATCTGCAGGAGGGGACACTGCCCGTGCTGAGCAGCGGCTCCCAAACAGCCAAGAACTGCTGAGTACCATGTTCAGGTGTGCAGAGTCCAGACGAGCTGATACATGAGATGGGCTGAGCCCATGTCCCTCGTCAGTCTTTGCGGGGCCCACTTGAAAAGACAGAGAGAACAGTGGGGCTGATGGCATTCACAAAGCACCACAAGGATGCTGGCGAGGACACTGGGGAATCAGCACCTGCCTGGCTCCTTTTTTTTGTTTTTTTAGACTCAGTCTCATTCTTGTCTGAGCTCCTATATCACTGGCTGCAATGGCTGGAGTGCAATGGCTGGAGTTTCATTCTTCTTATTACCCAGGCTGGAGTGCAATGGGGCAATCTCGGCTGGCTGCAATCTCTGCCTCCCTGGTTCAAGCGATTCTCCTGCCTCAGCCTCCTAGTAGCTGGGATTACAGGTGCACGCCACCACACCAGGCTAATTTTTGTGTTTTTAGTAGAGACAGGGTTTCACCATGTTGGCCAGGCTGGTCTCGAACTCCTGACCTCAGGTGATCTGCCCGCTTTGGCCCCCCAAAGTGCTGGGATTACAGGCATTAGCCACCATGCCCAACCCTGGTTCCTTTTTGTTTGCGTTTCCTCAAATAGGCACTCAGAGGCCTTTTCTCCCCAGGAGAGTCTCTCTTTCCATATCACAGAACTATGTGAGGTCTAGGGAATTAAGACAACAGTCGTCTTCTTAAATGTACTTGATTTTTTTTTTCTTTTTAGGTAAGTCATATTGTGGACAAAGGTATCAGGTACAAAGTGCTTACTATGTGCCAGACCTTGTGATAAATACATATCATTTCTCACTTAGTCTTCGTGGTTGAACCTTCCGCGGGAACATCTGAAACCACATAACAAAAGCCTGAGACAACCGTGGGAGCTGTGCTCAGAGCTCATCCCGGACGTGTGGCCTATACCCCTTCATGATAGTTTGCTAATAAGCAAACTCATGCTCAGGGTGGATTCCGAGTCTCGTGTTTTGGGAGGATGTGGGCAACACATTCACGCTGCCAAAGTTGCAGACTTTGCAGCCAGTGATATAGGAGCTAAAAAAGAAAATACTGAAGCAGTTAATAAGGGTAAAAGAGTTCTTGGTGGAATTTCCTTTTAATAAAAAAGCACCCCCCAAAGTATTTCTTTTCTTAAAAAAAGCAGCCTGAAAAATCGAACTGCAAGCATAGATAAGCAAGCTGGAAGCTTAGGTGAATGCGGCAGCCGTGCCAATAGAAAAGGGCTACCTGGAAGCCAGATACATCCAATGTGGAGGTTCCCTCCCCCTTCTCTTTGTTGCCATGTGTGCAGGTGTCGCCCCGCTGGCCTGTGTAATAAAAGATTAGGGTGGGATGGCCAGCCTCTGTTGGCTATAAATGGCACAGCTGCCCCAACCAATCCACTATGCCCTAAGTAAATTAAACACTGCCTCTTTAAGCTCCTCTATAAAACCAACCGTATCTTGCCCCAAATCCGGAAACCCACTTGGACCCCCTCCCTCTGCATAAGGAAGCTCTCTATTCTATCTTTTGCCTATTAAACTTCCGCTCTTCAACCCAGTTTTTGTGTGTCCATGTCTTCAATTTCCTGTGTCCGTGTCTTCAGTTTCCTTAGCACAAGACAATAAACCCCCAAACAACACTACTTCACCAGCAAGTGACAAAGGGAAGAACTCCACCTGTGAGAAAATGTCCACGAATTCTAGGACCAGAAGGGGTTTCAGCAGAGCATCTTGTGGGCCACCGTTCAGACATTCTAGTAGAAAACATAATGTCCAGTTAGTTTGAAAGGCCCCCTGAGGGATAGACCCTGTAAGCCATCCTCACCCCCTTCCACCCTTCCTCCTCCCTCTTTCTGGCTGCCTCGCCCACCCCCGCCCTGTTGAAAACATCTCACTTCCTCCTGGGGCTCCTGTCCCTCCCCTAACACACCTCCCACCCCCACCCCCGACTGGTTTCGCCTCCAGGGCACCTTTGTTCCTTCCTTTCACTACTGTGGGTCTTGGCCTTAGCTGCACACTGTGGCCACCAGGGAGCTTTAGAAATATGATGACCAAGCTGCACCGTGACCAGTGAATTTCAGCTCTCTAGGGAGGGATTCTTGCATTAGCATTTTGTTGATGGTGGTCGTAGTGGTTTTCTTGTTTTTGTTTTGTTTTTTGAGATGGAGTCTGGCTCTGTCATCCAGGCTGGAGTGCAGTGGTCCAATCTCAGCTCACTGCAACCTCCACTTCCCAGGTTCAAGTGATTCTCCTGCCTCAGCCTCCTGAGTAGCTGAGATTACAGGCAGTCACCACCATGCCCAGGTAATTTTTGTATTTTTAATAGAGACAGGGTTTCACCATGTTGGTCAGGGTGGTCTTGAACCCCTGACCTCAGGTGACCTGTCCACCTCAGCCTCCCAAAGTACTGGGATTAGAGGCGGGAGCCCCTGTGCCCGGCCTGCATCAGCATTTTTCAAAGCTCCTCGGTGACTCCAGTGTACAGTCAAGGTGGAGAACCGCTGCTGTAGCAGAGCAGGTGTGACAGATTGAAAGAACCTGCTTACCTGCACTTCTGTGTGACCTCCTGTTCTCCAGCTTCTAAATGGGTCACCGCCTTTCAATACCCAACTCACTGACTCCACTCATTACCTTGAGCTTCCACAGGAAGATTTCTTTCCCGAGGGGTTGCGAGTGTCTCTGGGAAACATGCCCCACTAATGCATCATTCCCATGCGGCTTCAGGCTTCTCCGCTGCTCACCACTGACCACCTGGGAAACAATTCTCTAAGCTGTCACCCCTTTGTCTGTGCCAGCATCTGACAAAGTGCCTAACAGATAATCCTAAATAGCTGGTATGAAGAAATACCTGTTGAATTAATGGATAATAAAAAATGGTGGCTGGGCACAGTGGCTCACACCTCCAGTTCCAGCACTTTGGGAGGCTGAGATGGGAGGATCACCTGAGGTCAGAAGTTCAAGACCAGCCTGATGAACACCGTGAAACCTCATCTCTACTAAAAATACAAAAATTAGCTGGGCATGGTGGCAGGTGCCTGTAATCCCACCTACTCAGGAGGCTGAGGCAGGAAAATCACTTGAATCAAGGAAGCAGAGGTTGCAGTGAGCCAGGATCAGCCACCGCACTCCAGCCTGTGTGACAAGAGCAAAACTCCATCTCAAAAAAAAGATAAACAGAAGCCTTCTTAAATACATGACAATTATACATGCAGACTAAACACAGAGCTGTAAGTTAACAAAACACCGTAAAACATATGTAAGTGAAAAACAAAAATAGGAAAAATATGCAAGGTAAAAGAAAATCGGTTATTTTCTGTACATGATATTCAGATGCTACAGGCTGAATGTTCACACCCTCCCAAAATTTGTGTGTAGAAATCTAATCCCTGATGTATTAAGAGGTAAGATGTTGGCCGGATGCTGTGGTTTATGCCTATAATCCCAGCACTTTGAGAGGCCAAGGCACACAGATCACAAGTTCAAGAGATCGAGACCATCCTGGCCAAATAGTGAAACCTCGTCTCTACTAAAAATACAATAATTAGCTGGGCAAGGTGGCATGCCCCTGCAGTCCCAGCAACTCGGGAGGTTGAGGCAGGAGAATCGCTTGAACCCAGGAGGCAACGGTTGCAGTGAGCCATCTCAAAAAAAAAAAAAAAAGAAGTGAGATCTTTAGGAGGTGATGAATGGGATTAATAACCTCATAAAAGAGGAGCAGCTCATCTCTTCCACCACGTGAGGGCACATAGAAGCCACCACCTATGAGGACAGGCCCTCAGCAGACACTGAATCTGCTGGCACCATTCTCAGAGGTGTTTGAACCACAGAGACTCCATCCTGAACAGGGGCTGGGTGAAGTAAGGCTGAAACCTACGAGGCTGCATTCCCTGACCAATCCCTTTTGTTTTAAACCATCCAGCTTGTATTAATCTGTTACAGCAGCCACAGGAAACAATCCAGCATGGAAACGCTCCATTATTTTATCCTGACCAGTTCTAATGTCTTCTTAGTGCTGGGAAAGAAGACAGGCAGAGGGTCATTCGAGTTTATTTTATGGGAACTTAGTATCTTACTCTCCACAGCAAGGAACTTATCTGAGAATGACTGTGCACGTGTTGTATCGGACCAAGCACAGAAAGTCAACACCAAGACAAAAGTATGCCAAATTGCACGGTTTATTGCCGGCGACCACGGAGGACTCACGTCTCTCCAACCCGTGGCAGAGAAAGAAGGGTGACAAGACCTTTTTATACCCGCAAAACCACCTTGGGAGTGGGGGTGAGGAGTGGAGATGGGAATGAAAGCTGTCAATCACCTCCTAGGCCGAGACGAGGGTGAGGGGGCTCCGGACATTCCAAGGGCCAGGGGACTTTTGTCATTCCGATTGCCACTTAAGTGGTTTACAGAAGTCAAGATAAACATTAGTTTATACATTATTTGGGCATGTGTGGGGTCCACAGATTTTTCAGTTGCCTGGCGCCAGGATGGAATTATCTGGGGGTGCTTACTCTGGTCAGTACCAGTAAACAGAGGCCAGCAATTCTGGCAGTTACAGATAAGAGAAGGTGTGCAGCTTTACCTCTCTGCATTCTGCAAAGTAAATTAGCAGTTTACAGAGGCCATGGCTAGCAGTCATTATGAGGAGAATGGAAACAGTTTTGTCTCTTTATAGAATGGCAGTGTACAGGTTCTAACTCTAGGCCAGCTATATCACACACGCTGCCTCACTGTCTCATTTCCTGAACTCTCTAGTTCAGAAAATGCTGGTGCAAATCAACTTCCTTAAAAAACAAAAGGAAAGTAAAAAACAAAATCTACTTTACAGACTAGAGACTCAGAGACTCAATGTGATTTTCTCCCCGAGTCAGGTCCATGGTTCTGACTGCCGACAGCCTCACCACTCCTGTTTGAATCAAGCAGACACTAAACAATGCCTTTGTTTCCATGCCCATCAGAACTTTTAACTAAACAGCCGCTGACTATTGGGCTGGCACTTTATGAGGTCAAATTTATTGATGTTGGATTCTAAAAATATACATATACCCAGAAGGTGAAAGCTGTGACAGTAATATCTCTGAGCAGGAGGAATCGTGGCAAGGACAGACTTTAAATTGGGTTGAACAATTCCATAAAAACAGGAAACATGCAGCAGCTGCAGCTCCCCTCCTATTGGCCTCTGCCTGGGGCCGACCTGCTAATGGGCTGCCCCTGAGGAATGCACTGCACGTCTGCGCGTGGAGCTGACGGTGTGGGAGTGACAGCCAACCCTCACTCACTGCTCCTATGTGCAGGTCTTGTTCTAAGTACTTTTACATTTTATTTAATTCCCACAGCAATCCGGTTAAGCAGATACTATCATCTGCCTCATTTTTTAGATAAACTAAGGCACAGTCAGTCACTTACCTAAGATCACACATGTAAGAAGTGACAGAGCCAGGATTTGAACCCAAGTGGTCTGGCCCCGGAATCTATCATCTATCAGCCCGACCATGATCCCCACCTCCTGGTAGTCACACCCTTGAGTAATCCCTTCCTCTTGAGTGTGGACAGTGCCAATGACCTGCTTCTACCAATGGAATGGGACACAGGTGACAGGATGCTGCTGCCTTAGGTTCCATAGAATCATAATTCTCATCTTGCTAGCAGACTGTCTCTGCTGCCTTCTTGAACAGCACACGCGCATGAACCAAGTGGCCATATTGGAGAGGTCACGTGGCAAGGACCTGAGGGTGCCTCCACCCAGCAAGAGCAGGGGTGAAGCACTGTTCTAAAACAAGAGGCTGGAGCTCAAGGTGGACTTTCAGTGATTCCCTGCTCCTCATCCAGGGAGCTGCCAATCAGGCATAAGTCACACCCCCTCTGCATAGGAGACTTCTTTTGTTTCTAGGGAAACGGAAGCTGGGGGTTCGTCAATGACTGCTCCATGCAAGAGTACCAAAGCTGGGCCCCCTTGCATTAACTTCAGGCAACTCTGAGGCATCATCCATCTCCAATTTCTCCCTCTGCCCAATCCTACTTTCCTCACTCCTTACAAGTGTTGTCCCCAAGAGCATTTCCAGATAAATTTCCCACATGCAGATCTTCCTTCCAGAGTGTGTTTCCAGGGAACCTAGCTGAACCTAGAGACCTAGAAAGCTGCCCTGTTTCGGCGGAGTGATGACAATAACGTCTAGACTTCAGGGTGTTGCGGAGCGAACGGGAAGATGTGGAGAAGCTGAGACAGCAGGTGTAGCCAACTCCTTTGAGAAAGACGACTTTTGGGCTCAGAGAAACATGACAGTGCCTGGAAGGGGGCAAGAAGAAAGTCAAGGGGGGATACTTCAGGTGGGTGATGTTACCCCACCGTCATGTGCTGTTGCCTGATGCCTGTAGAGAGGAAACTGAGGAGTCCGGCTCCTGTTAGAATCCCAGGTGTGGTTTATCAGGACGGACCCTGGGCAACTACAAGGCTGTACCAGGCAGGCCTCACAGGGAGGTTCCCTCCCCAGACCAGACCTGACATACCCGAGGCACTGCAGTCCCTGGAGGGAGCTGCACCCAAGGACTCAGGCCCGTGCCGGCCATGTGCTTGCACACACCTGTGCTCCCAGCCCTGCACCTTCATGCTCAGGTCTCTCGGCCCAAAGCCTTCTTCAGACACCTCCGCCAAGGCCTCCTTCTTCTCTGGGAGGAGAGAGGGAGAACCACGAAGACATTGTTATCCACTTTGACTCAGTTCTTTTCCACTCCTGGTCCTCTCCTCTCTCCCTTCCTGGGTCCATAAAACTGCAGAAGCCTCAAAAGAGAGATGACCTTCATCCCCACATCTACACCACCAGCTACTCCACTCTTGACTGGAGCTCTGTTTCGGGGTCGGGGGCAGGGAGGAATCCTCTTGCTTCTGCCCCTGCCGTGAGTGATGAGGGCTTCACTGCTACTTTCTCTTTTTTTGAGACGGATCTTACTCTGTTGCCCAGGCTGGAGTGCAGTGGCACAATCTAAGCTCACTTCAACCTCCACGTCTTGGGTTCAAGCGATTCTCCTGCCTCAGCCTCCCAAGTAGCTGGGACTGTAGTTGGCACACCACCACGCCTGGCTAATTTTTGTATTTTTAGGAGAGATGGGGTTTCACCACGTTGGCCAGGCTTGTATTGGACTCCTGACCTCAAGTGATCAACCCACCTCGGCCTCCCAAAGTGCTGGGATGACAGACATTACTGTGACTTTCATTTTTGCTTATTACGTCAATTAGCCACTCTCTCCAGCTCAGCTGAGCCCTTGACAGACACGTTGCTCACACCCATGAGAGAAGGCTTGATGTCCCTAGGAAGCAGACAAGAGAGGTGACTGGACCTACAGCAACTGCTCTGGCCTTTGGCAAGAGGAGGGATACCCCCGAGGTTGTCACTGGAGAGAACACAGGTCAGAGACAGGCAGGTGATCCGAGTGAGGGGGCGGGGCTTAAGGAAGGCCGATGGCGCCTGTGTTCCTGGCAAAGTATCAACAAAGAGAGGGAAGAGAGGGGCTTGGAAGGAAACCAGTGCGGTGGAGCAGCTCCCTATAGGAATGAGAAAGTGAGCCCACCTGACAAGGCAGAGGGCTGATGGGGCAGTGCCAGAGCCTGCTGGAAAACCAGTGACAGAAGAGCTCCAAGGTGCCCAGCTCAGTGACCAGCCAGCAGCAGGGTCTGCACAATGGCTGGCTTCTCCTTCCCAGCACGATGTGCATTTCTGCTACGCCAGGGACGGCACAGTGCTGTTGGCCAGGAAGGGGGCTGGATGAAGAGCCCTCCCAGGGGGAATGTTGGCATTGTTTACTCTGTTTCCGGTTTCCACAGCCAGCTAGAGGAAAAAAGGACCCAAAAGTGATTGATACAAGCCCAGCAGAAGAGCCAAAGCCTGAAGGCAAGAAATTCAAACACCAAGTCAGCCAGCCAAGTACAAGCCATGCTGACATGGCCTGCTGATCCAGCCAACATCCACTCAGAGATTACACACCGTAGCTCAAGGTGCAATCGTGCTTTCTTTTTCTTCTGGTTCTTTCTTCAGCACCAGCGATACTGTTTTCCTGAAAGCTTACAGGGATTCCAAATGGGCTGCCCTGAAAGGCCCCCTACCTTTGACAGTGTGCAGTCTCCTGGGGACTTTGTGGGTCCCCTGGCTCCCAAGTACACGCAGAGCCAGATCTAGAGTAGCAGAGGCCTAGCATTGCAGGTCTGAATGGTCAGGAAGTAATCCAGTTGCGGTTTCGGTTAACTGAATTGATCAGCACTTTCGTGATCAGTTAAACCAAGCCAGGTACTTCTTCAAACAAGCAGATACAAAATGGCTTATATTGGTGGCATCACAAACACCTACGTAATTAGTCAGTGTCTTGCCTCAGGCTCCATCAAATTAGACATTCAGACGGCATTATCTTCCTAAAGATCATAAGACTAAGGACAGACAAAAAAGCAAAACTGACTGTTTAGAGCCAGTAGCCTCACAGTTCCTTACATAATGAGCAAAGCCTGTCCAAAAAAGATAAAGAGCACCGTCTACGAGGATAAGGTCTCCTGGGAGGCAGTACCTTTACCTGCAAACTGTATTTGTCTGCCTTGTTCTTTGGTTTCTCAGCTCCTTTGCATGTGGAGCCATTTTGCATATAGGGCTCTCTCACGGAGCAGCCTGGGATGTGCCAGAGACACGTGCCTCAGAGCCTGTGCAGATAGATGCTCTTCTGTAAGCATAGAACATCTTCTGTCATCCAGCCCTCTCCTCGTGTCATCGAGTCCAGTGTTTCCGCCTTAGAGAGGTTCTCTCCCTCACTGTCTCTAGTACCTCTTTCTTTTTCTTCATAACATGTAGCATTACTTGACATCATATTATTTCAATTCAATTCAACAAATATTTTTTGTTCACACATTTATCCTTGTCCACACTACAGTGAGGCTCCAGGAGAGCAGATGCGTTGTATATTTCATTCACTGCTGGCTCCCCAGCCCTTAGAACGGTGCTTGGTGCTTAATAGGTAGCTCAAGATCTATCTGTTGAATGTGTGGATGTATGAATGAATGAATGCTCGGGACCTTTCAGTGAATTTGTGGCTGACTCAGGCCCAGAGTTCAGGTCTTTCACTGAGAGCTGCATTGTATTCCAGGACTTCCCATCTCTCAGATTCCCAGAAATGATGGGTATATACGTGCTATGCCCTCTCAGATGCTGTCTTCCTTTTCCTTTCTTCACAGCTCTCTGGCACCAATTTTTCCACTTCTCAGAAACACTTTGGCGTACAAATTCCCAAAGCAACCTTGCTCTTCATTCTGGAAAATATGATGCCAACACCTCAGAATAAAGGACAGACAGGAGCTTTTGCTTCAAAGGGAATCAATCACTTCATGCATGTTAAATTGCCTGAAAGACTCTAAACTTCACAACTTTTGATCATAACTCCACTATATTTGCATACATTCATTGTTATATCTGAAAAGCATAGGATAGTTGTTTTTTAAAATTAAATGAAGTAAGTTCATATGTTATCGCTAGGTGTAAGAACTGCTAATGTGGACAACTGCTGATAAGGACCTCTATAGAAGTAGAAAATTCTAAGTGTCCTACTATCACCAATAAGAAATTTTAACAGTCCAGTGGATACAATACAATCACATGGAAAACTGTATACAGTATGTTGTATGAGAAGATCCCACAGAAGGAACAGAGCCTGTAAGATACATCATCATCTAAACTACAGGTGAGAAGAACATCAAGATTCTTTAAAGCAATGGCTCTCAACGTGTGTTTCCTAGACCAGCAGCGTCAGCACTACATGGAAACCTAGAAATGCAAACTCTCCAGCCCCGCCTCAGACCTGCCGGATCGGCAACTGCGAGAAGTCCGTATTTTCATCTATGTTATAACAGGTCCTTAGGTGACTCCATGAACACTACAGCTGGCAAACCATTGCCTTTAACAGTGCACAAGCTGTTATTTGAGTACAAAATTGCAGTTTTCTGCGTTGTCGTGACTCTATTTTTGCAGGAGTAGAAAGGTACCCCATGGCAGTAGAGATAAGTGGATCTGAAACCCCGACAGCAGCTCAAGAGGTTCTTTATGACAGCTGGAACCTGAACTCCAGTTGCCCTCGGAGGCTTGTGGTTTAACCGTCCCAGAGACAAATCTGCCACTTCCGGCTTGCATCCAGCAAAAGTGCAGGTGTTCGTCATCAGGAGATGTCGGCTGATGTATGCACACATTTAAGACAGATTCGAAGGGTCATGGACAGATCACCAATAAGACCAACATGCAAGACCAGTGGACAGTGTGTGGTCCGGGTCCTAGGACTGACAACTGGGGCCTCAGCACCTGCTTGGGATGGTGTTTTATTTTGACTTTTTTCTGAAACAGCAGAGAAACTGCCCAAATGATCAAAATGAGGTAAGAATGTGTTTACATTTGTCTCACTTGCTCTCCACTGCCTCCCTGTGACCAATACTCACAGTTCTATGGTCTCAGCAGTTGCACTGAGAGGTCAAAAGAACCTGCTGTTGTGTGTTCATAATCTTGTATTACCTCTAACAAACAATTTATACTACTAAACGGGACATCAGCTACGATGCTCAAGATTTTAAGTGCTTTTTAAACTAAAAACAAACAAAAAAATTGTGACCTGAATATAATGTAAATGGTTTATCTTCAAGTCAAAAGCCACAGGTTTACCTCTGCAGCTTTACTCTTTCCTAAAAATTGCTTTTGTATATTGCTTATGCATGCTTTCTGCATCCCATAAAGTATATAGACAATAACAGTTTACTCTAAGTCCTCCAGATGAGTTACTACCTCTACTATATGTTTCATTCTCATTGCATGTTTAATGCTTATTAATATCTGTGTTTTGTAGTGGACTTCATGAGGACAGATAATATTACCAACTGAATTGTGTACCTCAAAATTCACATGTTGAAACCCTAATCCCCAAGGTGACTGTATTTGAAGTTGGGCCTACAACAGGTAGGTTAAATGAGGTCATAAGGGTGGGGCCCTGAATCGATAAGGTTAGTGTCCTTTTAAGAAGAAACACCAGAGAGCTTGTTCTCTCCACAGTATGAGGACACAGTGAGAATGTAACCATCTGTGCACAGGAAGAGAGGCCTCACCAGGAACCAAATGAGCCAGAACCATTTTGGACTTCTCAGCTGCCAGAACTGTGAGAAATAGTCTGTGGTATTTTGTTATGGCGGCCCATGCAGACGAATACAGATACCATGTCTATGTTGTTCATTGTCCTATCTTCTGTGTCTAGCATGTTACAGTCTCTCAAATATATGTTTAGTAAGATGCATACTAGTTAAAAGGCATTGATTTTTGGCTTAAGTAAATAACTGTTGTATTGTGTTATATTTCCAGGATTTTTTCTATTTTTCATAAACTCTGTGAAAAATTTCACTTAGAAAAAACTAATACTGTCATTGGCATTACAAGAGGTGCTCTACAGGATTTGTGTGACCCACAGTAGCCCTGCCAAAAATGCCTGTCATCCACTTATGGACAGACTTAGCTTAAAATTCTTCTAGAGCTAGCAATGGGATATCTCCCTTTATTTTCTCTGTGGTACAGAGACAGTTTTCCATTAATTTTCTCATAAGGGCTTTCCATGAACATGGTAAATAAAAAAAGAGAGAAAGCAACAAGTCAGAGCACTCTAAGTAGGTAGGTTTCATGGGAGCAAAGAGGTGAACAGGAGAGCAGAAATGTGAACAGACCAGATGTCTTGGAGGCTTGAGAACAGTAACCATGGTGTGAGAACAATATTAAGACTTTTATTTTTATTTTCCAAATAGTTTTTAAAAGGCTTTAAGCCAGGTACAGTGGCTCATGCCTATAATCCCAGCACTTTGGGAGGCTGAAGCGGGTGGATCACTTGAGGTCAGGTGTTTGTGACCAGCCCGGCCAGCATGGTGAAATCCTGTCACTACTAAAAATACAAAAATCAGCTGGGCATGGTGGTATGCACCTGTGATCCTAGGCACTCAGGAGGCTGAGGCACGAGAACTGCTTGAACCCAGGAGGCAGAGGTTGCAGTGATTGAGATTGTGCCACTGCACTCCAGCTTGGGTGACAGAGTGAGACTCCTTCTCAAAAACAAAAACAAAACAAACAAAGAGGCTGAGGTGAGAGGATTCCTTGAGCCCAGAATTTCAAGGCTGCATGTGCTATGATCACACCACTGCACTCCAGCCTGGGCAACAGAGCAAGACCCCATCTCAGAAAAAGCCTTTATCCCTTTTTAAATGTCTATAAAAGGCATCCTTTTCAAATGTTTATTTTATATATGATTTACAACGTGCATAAAAATAGTGCAGTAATATGTGTATTTAACCTATAGATAAGTAATGATACATCTACTGGGAATGCAGGATGAATGTTGTTGTTTTCCAATTGGAAACATATAATAAAAAAATATCTAAAGGCTGTTGCTCTTGACTCAGAGATGGCAGGAAGGTGGAAACAAAATGCAGAGGTCCAAACACTAATGGGTTAACTAAAAGTCAACAGAATAGCAGTGGCAAAAAGCTTCCCACACTCCTCTGCTGCCTGCCTCTCTCCTTCCTGAGCCAGTCAGGCATTTGTCCAAATCACCCTTAGGCAAAAAATTATAGATTTGTTCTTCTTAATTGAATTAACCACCCTGGCAATATCATTGCACTCTTCAGTAAGCCAAAGTAAAGATTGCACAACTCTGGCAGTTGCTGTCCAGAGCCTTACAATGTCTCACTCCACACTTACCTACCTATGCTACAGGGATGCTTTCAGACATAAGTTTTGCCTCAAAAACATAGGCCTTCATTTTCTTGGTAAGGCTCCGTTAATATTAGCTACCTTAAAAAAAAAAAAAATCAACCTGCTGTCTCCTTTTTTTTGAGACAGAGTCTCATTCTGTCACCCAGGCTGGAGTGCAATGGTGTGATCTCGGCTCACTGCAACCTCTGCCTCCCAGGTTCAAGCAACTCTCCTGCCTCAGCCTCCCAAGTAGCTGGGACTACAGGTGCCCTCACCACACCCAGCTAATTTTTGTACTTTTAATTGAGACGGGATTTCACTATATTGGCCAGGTTTTTCTGGAACGCCTGATATTGTGATTCACCCCCGTCAGCCTCCCAAAGTGCTGGGATTACAGGTGTGAGCCACCGCACCTGGCCGTCTTCTTTTAAATATAAAGAAAATACTCAAAGATTGCCAGACAATAAGAAAAATAAAAGAAAAATACGAACAGACAAATTGACTCTTAAAGAATAGAATAGGCCAGGTGCGGTGGCTCATGCCTGTAATCCCAGCACCTTGAGAGGCTGAGGTGGGAAGATCACCTGAGGTCAGGAGTTCAACACCAGTCTGGCCAATATGGCAAAACCCCGTCTCCACTAAAAATACAAAAATTAGCTGGGCATGGTGGCAGGTGCCTATAACCCCAGCTACACGGGAGGCTGAGGCAGGAGAATCGCTTAAACCGGGAGGCAGAGGTTGCAGTTAGTCGAGATTGTAGCACTGCACTCCAGCCTGGGGCACAAGAACGAGACTTCAACTCAAAAAAAAAAAAGAAAGAAAGAAATAGAATACTGGAACAGAAGAGAATGTCGCAGAAACCTAAACTCTAAAAGATCCCACATTAGTGCATCCATAAAACAAGAACAAGATGCTGTATTTTAAAAATCAGAATAAAGAAATGCTTTTGAAAATTAAACACATTATTACAGAAATAAAAATGTCATTAGAAATCAAGTAAATCTTCTAGAACCAAGGACGAATAAAGAGTTAAAAACCAGAGGGAACATATTAGGAGACCTCAAGGGTACTTCCAATCCAGGAAGTACAATTTTCTACTAATAGGAGTTTAAGAAAGAACAAATAGAAATAGAAGGGAGGAAGTATTTCAAACATGGTGCAAGGATGACACTTCTGCTTCTGGCCATGATGGAGCAGATTTACTCTTTTGCCTTAAACTATAAATAACCAACACAGCACAAAATATTTAAAATACATATTTTTAGATATTAGACAATAATAGACTCAGGACAGTGATCCCTGAGAGAAGAGAAACAACTGAGGTGGGCTTTACAATTGCCCAAGCTGACTTACTGGAGAGAACTTCCAGGCCTCAGCATAGAGAGAAGGACTCCATATCCCTGTGGGTTGAGGAAATGCAGGTAGGATTCCAAGGAGGCCAGGGCTTCTAGATTTCACAGGGTAGAGAACCAGAGAAAAGAGAGCTGCACACACAGAAAAAGCTCCGGAGAGCTGCAAAGAGTCCTAGGCTAATTATGGATCAGACAATGTGTAGTAAAGAAGCTTGAGGCCAGGGAAAGAACCACCCAAAAGAGCAAAGGGATCAATCCCATTGTTCATGCTGGGCTGAAAATGTTTCCAACCAGCATGGAAAATTTCATAATTAATGAAGCATCAGGTAGCATACTCAGGGGGGAGTTACTTCAATAGTGGGGCAAATGTAGCCTTACACCAAACACTTCTCTGGTCCCCTCTGACAAAAGCAAGCCTCAAACATACCAAGCCATTTCCAAGTAGCTTAACTGGATCCCAGAATAAAACTTGAGTAATATTTATAGGAATAAAGAACTATCCAGCACCCAACAATGTAAAATTGATGTCTGGCATCTGATAAAAAATTACTACGCATGCAAAAAGGTAGGAAAATACAATCTATAACAAATGAGAGCATTAAAAAAATTAAACAAATTAGATTCAACACAGTTTAATTTAGCAAAGAACAATTCATAAATTGGGCAGCCCGTGGAATAAATTCAGAGCAACTTCAGGGTTGCCACATGGTTGATAACATTTTTAAACAGAAAAAGGAAAATCATGTACAGAAAACAGAAGTGAGACACAGAAATAGCTGGATTGGTCACAGCTGTTTGGTTGCCTTAGTTGAAGCTGGCTTGAACACCTGGCCACCTGTGATTGGCCAAAACTCAGCTGCTGTGATTGATTGAGACTCAGCTACTTGTTACAAGAGCAAGTTACAGTCTGTTTACACATCAAGATAGGCTACAGTTCATTATGTACAAAGAAACCTTTAGGCCAAACTTAAAATATGTGAAGAGGTAGCTTTAGGCTAAATTTAATTTAACAAGAAGAAAAGTAAATCAATAGAAACAGTAGATAGAATTAGTAGATTGGGACATTGAAACAGTTATCAAAACTATATTTATATGTTCAAGTAGATGGAGGAAAGCATTAGTATATTAAGGAGAGACATGAAATATGAAATATATTTTTAAAAGACCAAATCCAACTTCTGGACATGAAGAGTACAGTGTCTGAGATGAAAAATATACTGAATTCGGATTAATAGCTGATTAGACACTGTGGAAGAAAAGAGCAGTGAATTTGAAGACATAGTGATGGAAACTATTCAAAATGAAAGACAGGGGAAAAGACAAGAAAAAATTAAAGAATAGCATTGAACACAACTTTAAGGATTCTAATATATGTGTATTTGGAAGGAGAGTAAAGAGAGGATAAGAAAAAAAGAATTGAAAGAATGGCCAATAGTTTTCTAAGCTTGATGAAAACTATAAACCCATTGATCCAAGAAGCTCACCAAGCCCCAGCCACAAAAATAATACAAGAAAATTGTATTCAGCTAGAGACACAAGTCCTCAAATAGAAAGGGTCCACCAAATGGTGTCAAGCAATTAGGTGACCAGGTAATATTTAGGACAATTAGCTGAACCGAAAGTAACAATCAAGCCTTTATTCACTAACTGCAAGCAAGAAGCAAAAAGAGGCAGCAGCATCCCAGTGTTCCCTTTTCCCTTACAGAATGGCTAGGGATACAGATATGCTTATGTGCAGAAGTGGCCCAAGGTGGTGTGGGAGGTGAGAGAGCTGAGTCCTTAACTATAAATCCCTCCAGAAAACTGCAGTGCATTGCAGTGCACATGCAAGTCTGGTATGGGGAGGGCAGTTTTTCCCCATGAGACCTGGCAGACAAAGCTTTGTAATTTCTGTAGTCAGGACTGAAAGATCACTCACAAGATTTTGGGATACAGCCAGATTCCACAAATGAGGAGCAGAATCACTGGGGGAATAAAAGCTCCTCCTCCTCTTTCCAATATGCTGATAGATATAAAATCTGGACATCGACCAGGTGCAGTGGCTCATGCCTGTAATCCCAGCACTTTAGGAGGTTGAGGTGGGCGGATCACAAGGTCCGGAGATTGAGACCATCCTGACCAACATGGTGAAACCCCGTCTCTACTAAAACACAAAAAATTAGCCGGGCATACTGGCACATGCCTGTAGTCCCAGCTACTCAGGAGGCTGAGGCAGGGGAATTGCTTGAACTGAGAGGCAGAGGTTACAGTGAGCCGAGATCACACCACTGCACTCCAGCCTCCTGACAGAGCAAGACTCTATTTAAAAAAAAAAGTAAAAATAAAATAAGATCTGGATATCAGGAAAGAAATCTAGGCTGAAGACCAATTTGGGAGCCATGAGCATAAATGACAGTGAACTCGTGGAAGGGGAAGAGACCACTATGGGAGATGGGAAGAGAAGGTGAGCCAGGACAAAGCAGTGAGGGACACCAATATTTAAGTCACGAGCAGTGGGGTGGGCTGCCCTGGAGATTGAGAAGAATGACCAGAGAGACAGATGCAACAGCAAACAAGCTTAATGAGAATAAGAGCATGGGGAATGATACGTACCAAAGGCTATGGAGAAGTCAAGTAAGATCAAGGCTATAAAATGTCTAATAGATCTGAATACTAGAAATGAGCTGATGATCTTGGTGAGAAGAGAGTAAGCAAAATGACTGGGACAGAAAGATAAGCTTAGTGGGCTGAGGAATACATAAGAAGTGAGAAAACAGCCGGGCGAAGTCGTTTACGCCTGTAATCCCAGCACTTTGGGAGGCTAAGGTGGGTGGACCATGAGGTCAAGAGATCGAGACTATCCTGGCCAACATGGTGAAACCCTGTCTCTACTAAAAAAAAAAAAAAAAAAAAAAAAAATTAACCAGGCGTGGTGGCAGGCGTCCATATTCCCAGCTACTAAAGAAGCTGAGGCAGATGAATCACTTGAATCTGCAGTGAGCCGAGATCACGCCACTGCACTTTTAGCCTGGGTGAGAGGGCAAGACTCCGTCTCGAAAAAAAAGAAGTGAGAAAACAAAGATAGGTGTGGACAAATGTAGCTAGATTTGGCTGTGGATAATAATAAGAGGAAGGACAGCTTCTGGAGTGAATCCAGCATATACGCCTTTTTTAATTGGGAGATACTTGAGAATGTTTAACTGTTAATGAGAAGCTAAAGAGCGGTAAGAACGTCATTAATAAAGGTAAAAATAATTAATGGAAAGCCATCCCTATGAAGGTGTGGCTTACAGAACCAGAGAAATTTTCATTCGACTGAAAAAGGGATGTCTTCCCAATGACAAGGAAAGACAGAATGGAGGACGGTGCAGGGGAGTTTGCTGTTTTGGTGATGGAGCGCTGAAACCTGATCTGTTGACTGTATTTTCTAAGACATAAGAGTTGGGTAGATGAACACCTGCTGAAAATGAGAAGAGAAATTGTAGGGTAGAGATTGAAGTGAGTGCAGATTTTTAATTTCAGCTCAGTTGAGGTTGTAGACTATGAAGTTTTGATCATTGGGGCTATTTGATCCTTCAGGTTTTCTCCAGAAAAAATAGATCTTCCCCTGAGCCCTTCTGAAGTGGAAAAAACTAACCATGACGGTCAGGAACAAATAGCCAAAATTAGTGAGCACACTGCGCCAGATACCAGACTTAGCTCTTTCTGTGCATTGATTGATTAAAACTTCATCACACCACTATGAAATAGATACTGCTACAGCCCCCATAAGGAAACAGGAAACAAGATTAAGTAACTTGCCGAGATCCCAGAGTGATGGAGCTGCGATATCAGCCTAAGTCAAGTCAACTTCAGAACTCACTCTTAACCAGTAGGCCAGTCTCTGTTTAAGAGATACTTCGTTGCCATTTGGAAAGGGGTATAGCTGTCTTCCATGTTATTGCTTAAACAGACATCTTTCTTTCTCAGTGTACAGAGAGCCTGCAGCCAGACTCAATCTTTCCTTAAGCTGTGTGAACACAAACCAGGCCTTCTAATATGCTGTTCCCCTTGTTTACATGCTGCATCCCCCTTCTTTTCCTATCTCCTACTTATACGTTGTCTCCCCTTAAACATCTCTTACTCCAGGTCACCTGCTGCAATCTATATCCCTCACCACTAAACTGGCTCAGTGTTCCCACTGTTTGCTTCCTTCTTCTTCTTCTTCTTCTTATTATTTTGAGACAGCGTCTCACTCTGTCACCCAGGCTGGAGTGCAGTGGTGTGATCATGGCTCACTGCAGTCTTGACTTCTTAGGGTTCAACCGATTCTCCTAGCTCAGCCTCTTGAGTTGTAGCTAGTACTACAGGCCTGTGCCATCTCATCTAGCTAATTGTTTGTATTTTTGCAAGATAGGAGGGTTTCACTTTGTTGTCCAGGCTGGTCTCAAACTCCTGGGCTCAAGTGACGCTCTTGCAGCCTCTCAAAGGGCTGGGATTACAGGTGTGAGCCACTGTGCCAGCTTCATTACTATCTTTTACTGAATTGCCTGCCTGCTGGGATGAGGAAAGGTGTAGGATGATGAAGCACTGAGGAGGAAAGCATTCTGGAGATTCCAGAAAGAACTGCTCAGATCCCTTCCCTAGCATCCTGGGGCTAGCGTTTTACACCCTCAAAGTCTGTGCCACTGGGCTACTACTCAGCCAGGACTCTCCCCTTTCATCTACAAACTTCTCCTCCCAGAAAGAAGTGAAAGAAGTGAATTTATTCTTCTGGAAGGTTCTAAAACAGTGATTTCTAATCCAAGGTGCACCCACCCTAGGGGTTTGTGTTGGAATACAGGGTCCAATGAAGTGCAATGAAATTATATTTACATTATATAATAAGAAATAAATTAAGCTTTTGATATTTGATATATAACCTAGCATGAGCACCTTCACTTGGTCCAAATGCCAGAGGATCGCATGTCACATTGGGTGACGTGTGATACACTTGAGAACAGAGTGAGAACCTCACACAGTGGAAATGCGCAGCAATGCGCATTTGTATACTTGTATACTTTGGAGTTGGTGACCATGTCTAGCCATTTACTTGGCCTAATGTGTGTTTACAGGTAGTTTTAACTAAATTAATGCTCACAAAATGAATGTTACAAAATTCTTACAAATAAATTGGAAATTAAAGATAGTACTATTAATACATAAGTGAATAAGATAACAGGAGCCTTGACATATTAGCTAATCACAGTATGAAGACATCACACTAGGAAGACATGCTCCAGAAAACACAAACTTCCACAATTTCTTTTCAGGAGTCATGTGATACTCATTTTGTTTTGGTTCTCCACAAAATTTCATAATTGGTGACAATGTTTAGAAACTGCTTTGGGGGTTCTTACTTAATAGCAAAACACAAAAAGCCACATGCCCCTTGTTCTCCTTTCCACAATATGATGATGACTAAAACACATTCCTCAGTCAGCAATGCTATTGGATCATGTATGGCAAATATAGCTGAAGATCTGAAGAAACAAGAGTTCAATTTCACAGTGTAAGAAATCTGCCATATAATCATAGGGAAACATGCCCTAAAGCACAGATGTTTCTTACATGTCTTTTTCCAAAAAGTGAAATACACAAGGAACAACTTTTTCTTTATCAGCCAAAAAGGGAAAGACAAAATACATACTCAACAGTTTACTTCCTTAATTAAAACAAAAATTTTAGTGCCTAGATCTTGGTTCCTAAACATCATTGCTCCTTAAAACAAACAAACAACAACAACAAAAAAAAACCTGGGCCCCTGGAAGAAATGGCTGATTTTAGGGCTGGGCAGGAAAAATGTAAGATGAACGTGGAACATCTTGTGCTAGAAAGTAGTGTTAGAAAAATAATGAGGGTATACCAAAAGGAAGACAAGTCACCTTGAAGTGGCTGACACTGGCCAAATCTGGGACATTTGAGCATTAAAATAAATAAGGAGGGTGAACTGGTAGAGTACAGGGGATATTTAGGGTAGTGAAATGCTTCTGTATAATGCTGTAATGGTAGATACATGCCATTATGTTGCAGGTAGTTAGACAGGCATGAGAGGGCAGGAGAAGGCTCTTCCCCACCCCAACAGGAATGTCAGGTGATGGTTTGTGGGAATTCACTCAGGGTGGTGGCAAAAATATTAAGGGAAAATTTTAGAGAAAGTTATAGAATATAGTCTCAAACTCTTTTGGAAGGCCTAAGGGTTTTGTCTATAGTTCTTGGCTAAAGACAGCCTGAGTCTCTTTGCAGGAGCCAGAGAGATTAGGGCACAAATACAAAGGAATGTGAGTAGTTTACCTAGCTAGCTTGTTTATTCATGTGGTCTTAAAATTAAACTTGGAGCCAGATGGCCCTCTCTGGCGGTGGGAGGGGTACATCGACCAGGGAAGTTACCCTCTAATGGTGTTTGCTTTGGGCATCAGAACCTGGCTTTTAATCTGTCTCTACAAGTATGCTGACTTAAAGACTATTATTAAATCTATACTGGATAAATGGGAAGAAGGCAAGCTAGTCAGTGCCATGTAGCTGCAATCTCTCTCTGTGAGTGGCTCACAACCTCCTGCCCATATATTCACTGGAAATTTGTGTCCGAGTGTATTTATTCATCTGTCATGCAGCTGGGGCCTGTGGGACAGACACCGGCAATGGTTCCACAATCACATTGCCTCTCTAAAAATGATAATTCAGCATCCAGCACCAAATTATCTCCCGATGGATCACGGCTATTACATTAAAGTGTTAATTGAATGCAGGCACCAGGGAGAAGCAAAAAGGGCTTCCAATATAACCTTCAGTATTGGGTAAGTGAGCCTGGGCATGCACATTGAAACAAAATGACGAAATATGACCTTCTGGGGGCACTCGGTTGGAAAAGGGAAGAAAGCCTCAGATGGGCATGTGTACAACTTCCTAAACACATGCACATGCTCACTTCCCAAGTGTAAGGAGGGCACTGTGCATGCAGGCAGCCCACCCTAAGGGAAGAATCATGGGAAAAGGGTGCAAGACCCCAGAAGTGGGCCAGCCTGTAAGTCCTGGAATCACAGTTAAATGCTGCACTTGTCCTTCAAGTCATCTGTTTGGGTCTCTTCCAAGTGTACTTTCCTTCTTTCCTGTTCTAAAGCCTTTTAAAATAAACTTCCACTCCTGCTCTGAAACTTGCCTCAGTCTCTTTTTCTGCTTTATGCCCCTCAATCGAATTCATTATGCAGGTAACTGAGATGCCTTCCAGTTGGCCTGAGTTTTTTTTTTTTTTATCTCAAAATAAAAAAAAAATGTCCGTGACATGAAAGACAATGGCCAGGGAACTACTCTGGATAAAGAAAGCTAAAGAAGTTCAGGATAATAAATAAATAATATACATATATGATTTTGCATGTGTATTTAAAGAGGGAGTGCAGATGTGGCAAAACACTAACGATTTGCTGAATTTGGGCAAAGGGTATGTAGGAGTTCTCTTACTATTTTTGTAACTTGTCTGTCAATTTGAAAATTCTTTCCAAGCAAAAAGTAAAAAGGGGGCTGGGTACAGTGGCTCACACCTGTAATCCCAGCACCTTGGGAGGCTGAGTTGGGCCATTACTTGAGGCCAGGAGTTCAAGACCAGCCTGGCCAACATGGCAAAACCCAGTATCTACTAAAAATACAAAACAGGCAGACGTGGTGGCACACACCTGTAGTCACAGCTACTTGGGAGGCTGAGGCAGGAGAATTGCTTGAACCGGGGAGGCAGTGATTGCAGAGAGCCGAGATCGTGCCATTGCACTCCAGCCTGGGCAACAGAGCAAGACTCTCCCCCCACAAAAGAAAGTAAAAAAGAACATGCTGTATGGAAAAACTGCAAGTACAACACCTCTTCTAGACCGTTTTGACTAGAATAAAGGAGGGAAAGGAGGTCCTGGGGTAAAGTTATAGAGCTAGCACCAAAGGGGATAATTCATGTCTTAACCATAAACGAATTATTACAGCAAAGAAGTTGAAACTAAAGTACATAAAGTACTTACCACAGGATGTCACAGCTGTGGCAAATTTTATTAGCATATTCTAATTTTATTAAAATACAATTCAATGTTTGTAAATATATTTATTAAGATAGGGAAGACTATGAAAATCTTTCTGCCATGCAAATTACTGTCAATTTAAAAATAAATTACGTATTTTTATAAAGATACTTACTGACATTTTCTTTAACAAGTAGCTCAGACAAGCATGCTTATGTAGCAGATAATTGAAAAACAAAACCATTGAACCTTTAAACTTACTTTTAATATGAAAAGGGAAAGTCAAAAGAAACTCTTGCATTTTTAAATGTATCTGGAAATATATTCATTTGGGTGTAATTTTTTATTGCTGAAACAACTCTGAGCATCTACAAAAACTCTAGCTGCTCACTAAAGAAAGTCGGGGGGCAGTTACTTCGGTGGCTGAGGTGGGAGGATCACTTGAACCTGGGAGATTGTGGCTGCAGATTTATGGTCACACCACTGCACTCCAGCCTGGGTAACACAGCATGAGGAGATGGGAGAGAAGGGAGATGGGAGGGGGAAGAGGGGAAAGGGGAGAGAGAGAGAGAGACAGAGAGAAAAAGAAAAAAAGGGGGAAAAAAGAAAAGGAGAGGAAATTGCCAATGTGTTTAAAAATCTAATGAAAGGTTTTAGTCATTTGAGTTGACTGTACTAAATATAGAAATACATCCTATTTCAACCAGTTTGCAAGAACTTTTGGAAAGCAGGAAATGGAAATTTTAATTTAAGCATGAAGAGTCGTTGGAAAGGCTTTTAAAATAAGTATAATTTATTATCGCAACCAGGAATTTTCCTCTTCCCTTTGGACCCACGTATCTTCATGGGGTGTTTTTCCACCTTTGATGTTGTTAAAACTAAGTACTGACACACTCAGACTCAAACCCCCAAATCGCTGAATCATAGAGTGGTAATTCAAGGTTTTCAAAACCATTCCTAACAACTCGATAGATTTCCTAAAAATCATTATTCAATGAAACTGGGTGAATTTCATGATACGCAAATTATACTTCTAAGATGTTTTTAAAATAGGCATATTCCCCCTGGGCTTGGTGGCTCACACCTGCAATCTCAGCACTTGGGGAGGTCGAGGCGGGCAGATCACTTGAGGTACAGAGTTCGAGACCAGCCTGGGTAACATAGGAGAAATCCCATCTCTATTAAAAACACAAAAATTAGCCAGGCGTAGTAGCGCACGCCTGTAATCTCAGCTACTCAGGAGGCTGAGGCAGAAGAATCCCTTGAACCCAGGAGGAAGAGGTTGCAGTGAGCCGCGCCACTGAACTCCGACCTGGGCGACAGAGTGAGACTTTGACTCAAAAAACCCAACCAACCAACCATATTCCATTGCATTGTCCTTTACAAATATTCATTTAATTATATAATTGCTAATTAATTGTTTAGTTGTTTTAACAACCAAGTATTCGATTCTTTACACTATTTCATCATTTAAGTTTTATTTCGCGTATTTTCACAATGCACGTTATCTATTATTGAGGAATTTAATTAAATAACCATTCGAACGGTGGGCTCGAAATGTTTACTGATGAAGCTTGGAGAGTTACGATCACATCACTGCACTCCAGCCTGCTGGGTAACAGACCAAGGGGAGAGAGACGAAAAGAGAGAGGGGAGAGAGAAGAGGAGACTCTCCGGCCACTGGAAGGAAGAGAGGGCAAAACAGCCTAGCAACCGCTGTTCTGGAGCCCCTCGGCCCAAGAACGTGGCGGTTCTCTCGGACCATCGCGCCCCTCAGCCAGGTCGCCCCGAATGAGCGCTCCACGGCCTCTGGTCCCGCTTTCGCTCTGCACACAGGAACTGTCGGGTCCTCAACCGCTTCCTTCTCCCAGCCTCATCAGGTTCCCAGGCCGCTGGGGATTCCCAACGCCACCTTCCAAGGTTCTAGGGTCAGCGAGCGCCTAAGGGCAAGGACGAAGAGCGCCGGGCAGCGATCGGGACCACACCCGCGCCCCCCAGCTGCAGACACGGGGAAGAGACGCGGGAACTCCAAGGTGTACAGGTCTCCGCAGGCGCCTGCCGCATTCCAGTGACGGTCAAGGCCTCCCGTGAGGCGGGGTTTTCCCAGAAAGCAAGCGTGTACTGCGCCAGATGCGCCACTAGCCGGAAACAGTAAGGAAGGAGAGAAAGCAGAGGGCCTCCCATTTCCAAGGCGCGTGCGCAGAGGGAGGGGAGGCGCGTGCGCAGAGAGGCAGTGAGCGCTAGGAAGGGCGGCGCCTGCGCGATGGGGCGGTGAGGGCTAGGCGGGGCGGCCCGGGCACAGAGGGGCGGTGACAGCTAGGAGGGGCAGCGCGTGCGCAGAGCGCCGATGTGACTTAGGACGGGGAGATGTGAGCTAAGAGGAGCAGCGCGTGAGCGGAGATGTGACTGGTGGGACTTACGGCGGCTCGCGGAGGATGGTCGCCCTCCTGGGCGCGACGACCCTGATGCTCGTCGCCGTGGCGCTATGGGTGTTGCCCGCAGCCGCAGGTGAGAGGCGGTGAGAAGAGTCTCGGCGTGGGGCCGGAGACAGGGCGCGCAACTGGGCTACGGGGGCGGCGATGGTGTTGGGGGCAACAGACGCCCAGTCTCGGAACTCTTTGGTCCTCTTTGCCCCGGTGGTTTGGGGTCCCTAGCCGCAGCGCTCAGATTAAACCCAACCTGGGCTCGAAAATGAAACAGGAGAGTGGTGTTGTGAGTCCTCCCTCGTCGCTTGCCTGCTACCGGCGTACTGATCCTTGGGCGCGCCCGGGTCCCACCCCCCAGGAAGTGGCGGTGCCAGAGCTTTGTGTCTAGTGTGCTGCTTTCCGGCAAGGTACTGCAGCTCAGATGACATATTTGATAATAAAAAAACATTAACTGAAACGCATTTCCTCAGGTTAACAGGCGCCCTGTCCCACGGGATAGTGAACTAAGTGTGGCCAGGATTTCTCTGCCCTCAGGATTCTTACAGGCCAATAAAAAATGACAACCGAAGGGAGTGAGTGACAGAAGCATCATTCTCAGTCCTCGAGGTTTACTAAGCCTGCTTCAGGGCGCATGCGGGAGAAACATGAGCCACAGACACATCTGTGACTGGTTTTCCGGAGAGGTTTTCAGGAGGTGGTAAGACAAATAGTTCCGTAAGACTTTAGTGGTCAAGAAATCTGTATTATAAGTAAGATACCATGAGTGTCTTAAAAAGAAAAAGAGAGAATGTAATCCCAGCACTTTGGGAGGCCGAGGCGGGTGAATCACGAGGTCAAGAGATTGAGACCTGGTCAACATGGTGAAACCCCGTCTCTACTAAAAATACAAAAAATTAGCTGGGCACGGTGGTGCGTGCCTGTAATCCCAGCTACTCAGGAGGCTGAGGCAGGAGAATTGCCTGAACCCAGGAGGGGGAGGTTGCGGTGAGCCGAGATCGCGCCATTGCACTCCAGCCTGGGTAACAAGAGCGAAACTCCGTCTCAAAAAAAGAAAGAAAGAAAGAAAAAGAGAGTAAAGGAAGAGTCAGTTATGCAGATGTCTCTAGGTAGGTGGATTCTTGACTTTGTTTTGGACCAGAGAAGATAAGCTTGTAATTGACATTGTCATTGTAGAAGGCCTGAACTAGTTTTTCAGGTTAACTTTGGAATGGCTTTCGTTGAGAGGAGGGGTCCGTTCAGATGGTTGGGGGGCTTAGAATTTTATTTTAGGTTTACATAACTACCTACTTTTTCCCCAAAGAAATAAGCATGTTCAAAACTCAATGAAATGTTGTCTTAGTAAGATTGTAATGTTGCTCAGTTTTTCAGATGTCATAAAAATATTCATACTTTTTAGTTGAGTAAATGCAGTTCTAGACCAAGACTGAGAAAACTATCCAAAATATGGGAAGACATTTTTATTCATACTTTTTTTTTTTTTTTTGAGACAGAGTCTCACTCTGTTGCCCAGGCTGGTGTGCAGAGGCATGATCTCAGCTCACTGCAACCTCCACCTCCTGGGTTCAAGTGATTCTCCTGCCTCAGCCTCTCAAATAGCTGGGATTACAGGTGCATGCCACCACATCCAGGGTTTTTTGTATTTTTAGTAGAGCCAGGGTTTCACTATGTTGGCCAGGCTGGTCTCGAACTGCTGACCTCAAACTATCCACCCACATTGGCCCCATAAAGTGCTGGGATTACAGGCATGAGCCACCCAACGTGATCTGTTTATGCTTTAGACTTTAGTTTTAAGAACTAGACTTAAGTTGTAAACCTAAAGTTACAGTTGGCATGCCCTTATTTATGGGAGACCAGCAAAGAATTTATCAATGATCTGTGAGGGCAGCCCTTTGCAGATGGCTGAGGCTTTTTTTTTTTTTTTTTTTTTTGAGATGGAGTTTCATTGTTGTTACACAGACTGGAGTGCAATGGTGCAACTCACCGTAACCTCCGCCTCCTGGGTTCAAGCAGTTCTCCTGGGCTGAGGATTTTTATCTTTCCTTGGGGATCTGGCTGTAGGATAATGCTAGTAACAGCCATTCATTTGGAAGGGGGTGTTGCAGTCACTTGGCCTCTGGGCTCAACCTTCCCTTTTGTGTAAGAAATTTGGGAGAGGTCCTGAGATTTTTTTTTTCCTTTACAAAAATAATAAAAGAAAAATACAAAGGCAGGGCATCACCAGGCTAAATTGCTGAAATTCTTTATACTTACCTGGAATGCGTGGGAGAATAGCAACTGTTATAAGGTTGATAGAGCGTGAGAGGTAATTTTGTAGTGAGGAGGGGTACCCAAAGAGAAAAAGGGCTAGCATCCCAGTGCAGGAATCCAGGTGGTCTGTGAACCTGCATGTGGGTTCAAAATACTTACCTGTTGGCTTAGAAAACCATATACCTGTATAGTACATGATATCCTATTTCTCAAACTTTTCCACAAATATATATTACACTTTTCCTAGGACGTGGGTACTAGGTTCCTGGTGCAACCTGTAGTAATTTCTTTGAAGTCTTTTGTTTATGAAAAATTTGCATTTTACTCATGTTTGCTTTAATGTGAAAAGTTTTCCCAGAAAATTTATATAAAATTGACGTTCCAAGAGGGTGTGCATTAAGAAATCAGTTTAAAATTAAGTTAGAAGAGAGCTGGCAAAATATAATTTATAGGCATTTAGCATTTCTTAAGCTCTTAGCTGTGTGCCAGGCACTAATCTAAGTGTTTTAAAGGTATAAACTTGTTAAGTGTTCAGAGCCATGTAGATACTGTTATCCTTATTTAACAGACAAGAAACTGAGCAACTGAGAGATCAGGTAACTTGCCTGAGGCTGTATAGGCTGAGTCGGAAATCAAACCCCGAGTCTGGCCTGATAGCCCTGGGGCTCTTGATTTTGTTATGTGAATATTCTGTTCCTATAAACAGCTGTCCATCTTTCAAATCACATCTATTCAGTTCTACTATTAGAGTATGTGAAGTACAGATGGTCCCTCACTTATGACAGTTTGCCTTGCAGTTTTTTGAGTTTACGATGGATTTCTCAGGGTACTACATGCGTTTTTGGTTGGTATTTGTAACTTACAGCTTTACCAGGACATAACACCATTGTAAGTCAAGAAGTATCTGTGTGTCTCTGGACATGCAATGTGAAATCAAATCAAGGCCATAAAACAGTTGAATCTCATTATAAGAGTGACCTATCAGTGTCACTTGTAAGAACAAGAAAAATTCTATCTTTATGCAGACAGCATTTGGTTTTTAATTAAAAGGCTACTCTTTTTTTTTCAAAGAGGAAAACAAATCAACCTTTTTTTCAGCTCTCTCAGATGCAGAAATATAATCAGCAGCATCCCTGTGCAGGGAGTAATCATTAGGTTTTTTTTAGATTTTTAAAAATATACTTCATTATAGTTCACTGTATTCATTCTTTAATCAGGGATGTGAGGGATAGAATAACATTTAGAATATCCATACAGTTTATATATAATGTTCTTATTTCTTGTTGCCTTTATAGGTGGGAAACATCTAAAATCTCAAAAAGTAGAAGTCGACATCATAGATGACAACTTTATCCTGAAGTGGAACAGGATTGATGAGTCTCTGAGGAATGCGACTTTTTCATTCGATTATCAAAAGTATGTGACTCTGCTTACTGATTTGTCAGAATGACCTGAATAATTTTAACACCATAATTTTCAGATTTGGAAAGTATTTGGTTTTTCTATTTTTTAGAAATGTTCTGCCTATTTTACATAGTATTTTTAACTTTGTTTCTATAGAGACTTAGTCAAATACACCTTTGGGTGTTGAAGCAAAAGAAATTGGGGATGAGGGTGGTAGACAGCGTCTCCAACCCATAGCCATTCCTTCTTTCTTCTGGGTGTTCCAGCTTCTTTCAATATAAATTGAGGTCTGAATTAGGGTATATCTTGAAGATATGGGATAGTACTCCAAAAGGCCCATCCAAATCCTTGGAATAGGTCACCAGGCTTCTTGTGGTCAGGCTTTCCTGTTAGCTCCATGATATACTACATTTTAATTTTAGATACACTTTTTTTTTTTTTTTGAGATGAAGTCTTGCTCTGTCACCCATGCTGCAGGCTGGATACTTTTTTTTTTTTTTTTTTTTTTTAAGATGGAGTCTTGCTCTGTTGCCGAGGCTAGAGTGCAGTAGTACAATCTCGGCTCACTGCAGCCTTCACTTCCTGGGTTCAAGCGATTCTCCTGTCTCAGCATCTTGAGTAGCTGGGATTACAGGCACATGCCACCATGCCTGGCTAATTTTTTTATTTTTAGTAGAGACAGGGTTTCGCCATGTTGGCCAGGCTGGTCTCAAACCCCTGACCTCAGGTAATTCGCTCACCTCAGCCTCTCAAACTGCTGGGATTACAGGCTTGAGCCACCGTCCTGACCTAGATACACTTTATAAATATATTGTTAGCCAGGCGTGGCCTGTGTCTGTAATCCCAGCTACTAGGGAAGCTGAGACAAAAGAATCACTTGAACCCGGGGGGCAGAGGTTGCTGTGAGCCAAGTTCACACCACTGCATTCCAGCCTGGGAGACAGAGCAAAACTCCATCTCAAAGATAAATAAATAAGGCTAGGCGCGGTGGCTCACACCTATAAACCCAGCACTTTGGGAGGGTAAAGCATGCAGATCACAAGGTGAAGAGTTTGAGACCAGCCTGGCCAATATGGCAAGACCCCATCTCTACTAAAAATGCAAAAATTAGCCAGATGTGATGGTACGTGCGTGTACTCACAGCTACTCGGGAGACTGAGGCAGGAATCACTGGAACCTGGGAGGCGGAGGTTGCAGTGAGCTGAGATTGCATCACTGCGCTCTAGCCTAGGCAACAGAGCGAGGCTCCGTCTCAAAGAAAGAGAGAGAGAGAGAGAAAAGAAAAAAAGGAGGACGGAGGGAGGAAAAAAGGCAGGCAGGCGGGCAAGCCTGAGCAACAGAGCGAGACTCCGTCCAAATAAATTAATTAATTGATTAAATTAAGAATCAATATTTTAGGCCCTGCATTTCCAAAGACTCAGATTTTCTAGAATGTCGATATCTCTTCTTTAGCACTTTCTGCTTAATAATTCAAGAGGAAAGGCAAACAGGAGGAGGAATATAGAAGGGAACGCAGATCAGGAAGTACAGTACCTTGCTTTCTGGTTAGGTGTTGAGGCCCCACCTGCTAACCATATTCCCCTGTCCAAGAAAAAGCAGGCAATTTAAGAAATAAGGCGTTAGCCCCTCCTGAACCAGGATCTCACCACTTAAGCCACAGTTGTGACACTGCTGTTCTCGAGTTGTAACTAAAACTGGGATACGAATCTCAAAGCTTCAGGAATTGCGTATGTGTATGTATGTATATACACATACACACACTGTATATATATGTATATACATGCACACACTGTATATATGTATACGTGCACACACTGTATATATGTGTGTATACGTGCACACACTGTATATATGTGTGTATACGTGCACACACTGTATATATGTGTGTATACGTGCACACACTGTTTATATGTGTGTATACGTGCACACACTGTTTATATGTGTGTATACGTGCACACACTGTATATATGTGTGTATACGTGCACACACTGTATATATGTGTGTATACGTGCACACACTGTATATATATGATATACGTGCACACACTGTATATATATGATATACGTGCACACACTGTATATATGTGTGTATACATGCACACACTGTATATATGTGTGTATACATGCACACTATATATGTGTATGTACATGCACACACTGTATATATATGTATGTACATGCACACTGTATATATGATATACATGCACACACTGTATATATATGTATGTATATATAAATGCATATATGACTTTTCTCAGAATTGATAAGTTAAAAATTTTTCTCTCTAGAGATTTTCATTAAATTGAACTTTGAGTTTTGTTACCAATTTTGTTTTTTCTCTTAGTTTGGAATTTCCTTATGAACAACTATTTTAAGTAGAGAAGAAATTATTTTAGATTACCCTTATTTAAAGTTACTTGTATAAAGAAAATATTTGCAAAATATATATCCAACAAGAGCTTAATATCAAAGAAACTCAATCAACAATAAAACCCAAATCCATCAAAAGGTGGGCAAAAGATAGGAAAAGATACTTTTCAAAAGAAAACATCCAATGGCCAACAGGTATATGAAAAAATGGTCAACATCACTAATCACCAGAGAAATGCAAACTAAACCCTCTGTGAGATATTGTCTCCCCTAGGTCAGAATGGCTGTTATTAAAAGGTAAAAAAAGCCCAGACATGGTAACTCACATCTGTATTCCCAGCACTGGGAGGCCAAGGCAGGTGGATCACCTGAGGTCAGGAGTTTGAGACCAGCTTGGTGAAACCCTGTCTCTGCTAAAATACAAAAATTAGCTGGGCATGGTGGCAGTCACCTGTAATCCCAGCTACTTGGGAGGCCGAGACAGGAGAATCCCTTGAACCCGGGAGGTGGAGGTTGCAGTGAGCCAAGATTGTGCCATTGTACTCCAGCCTGGGTGACAGAGCAAGACTCTGTCTCAAAAAAAAAATTGGTGAGGATGGGGAAATAAGGGAATTCTTACACACCATTGGCGGAATGTAAATTAATACAACTTCTATGGAAAGCAGTATGGAGATTTCCCAAATAACTAAAAATAGTACTATCATTCCATCCAGCTATCACACTACTATCTACCCAAATGAAAAGAAATTATTATACTAAAAACAAACGTACTCTTATGTTCATCACAGCACTATTCAGAGTAGCAAAGATGTGAAATCAACCTAAGGTTCCATCAGTGGATGGCTGAATAAAGAAAACATGTTGTGTGTATGTGTGTGTGTGTGTGTGTGTGTGTATGTATGTATGTAAAATAATATATATTTGTATATATGTAAAATAATATATATTTTGTATATATGTATATATGTAAAATAATATATATTTTATATATATATGTGCAATGGGAATATTACTCAGCCATAAAGAGGAATGAAAGCATGTCTTTTGTAGCAACATGATGGAACTGGTGTCCATTAAGTGAAACAGGTCAGACACAGAAAGATAGTATTGTACCTTCTAAACAATGTATACACGTGGCTGTGGAATGCAGAATGATAGCCATTGGAGACTTGGAAGGGTGAGGGGGTGGGAGGGATGGAGGATGAGAAATTACTTAATGGGTACAATGTATGTTTTTTGATGGATACCCTAAAAGCCCTGACTTCAACACTGCATAATATGTACATGTAACAAAACTGTACCTGTACCCCATAAATTTATACAAATACATACTTTAAAAAATAAAGCATAAAAAAATTTAAACATAAAGTTACCCTTATAATAAAGAACAAAAACCTACAATGTTCTCATACTTTTGTTCCGTCATACATTATTGCTTATACTAAATTCTTCAGTCCATGATAATCTTCTGCCCCCCATTCTGACTTTAGCACTGAATGCCACATTTCAGTGTGTTCTTATTTTATTTTGTTCCACCAGCTTTATAGACAGTTACCTTGCAAAAATATGGCAGACTACAAGTTTGTAGCATTGTGGTATGAACTTGAGGCTGGTCGCCTATAAATCCATCCTCTGCTAATTATTCTCTGTGTCTCAATTTCCTTTTCTGTTAAATTGAATTGATAACTAATATGGCAACATACAATTTAGCAGTCAAACTGGGATACTTTTGAGAGTAAAAAGAGCCCGTTAAATTGTAGATAAGCTGGAAGAACAAGCTTAAACCAGAAGTGCCCCAGGCATGCTGGGATGGGAAACCCTAGAAATAAGATAGCTAATGAAGAAGGTTCTTCTGAGTATTGAGTCATTTTATATAAAGTTCTCAGGAAGATGACACAGAGTAAGTGATCAATTTAAATGTAATTAATGTCAGCAGCAGACAGGTATTTTTTAACATAATATTTCTTAGAATATAGCACATTTACCACCAGTAATGAAACGCAGATGAATAAATAACTGTTACAATTCCAGTGCCTTATAGAACATATGTGACCTAAAATATCAGTGTTTATAACTTACATCTAAAATGTCGTATGTTTGTGATGTGAGGCATTCATTCTTTCATTCAACAAATATTTACTGGGGTGCGATGACTCACACCTGTAATCCAGCACTTTGGGAGGCCAAGGCTGGAGGATCACTTGAGGTCAGGATTTTGAGACCAACCCCTACAACAAGATGGAACCCCAGCTCTACTAAAAATACAAAAATTAGCCAGGTATGCTGGTGCATGCCTGTAATCCCTGCTACTTGGGAGGCTAAGGCAGGAAAATCACTTGAGCTCAGGAGGCAAAGGTTGCAATGAGCTGAGATCGTGCCACTGCACTCCATTCTGGCAATAAAGCAAGACTCTGTCTCAAAAAAAAAAACAAATACTGAATGTATTTCATGGCAAGCACTCTTCTGACTACTTAGGGATGCCTCAGTGAACGGGAGAAGTGAAGATGGCATGAAGTTGTATTATGAAATGGATTTCATGAAACAAATATTACATTGGTTACATATTCATATTTCAGATTATATTCTGTTCTGAGCTAATTATTACATGTGATAATGATTGTGTTTTTTTGGTGGTGGTGTTTGTTTTTTGAGTGGGAGTCTTACTCTTGTCGCCCAGGCTGGAGTGCAGTGGCGCATCTCAGCTCACTGCTACCTCCGCCTCCCGGGTTCAACTGATTCTCCTGCCTCAGTCTGTGGAGTAGCTGGGATTACAGGCACCCATTACCATGCCCAGCTAATTTTTGTATTTTAGTAGAGATGGGGTTTCACATATTGGCCAGGCTGTTCTTGAATTCCTGACCTCAGGTGATATGCCCACCTCAGCCTCCCAAAGTGCTGGGATTACAGGCATGAGCCATCGTGCCCAGCCAGATTTGTGTGGGTTTTTTTTTTTAGGAAAATATAAAAGTAGCTACTGCTGCAATATCTTGATTTGGTGTGAAAACGGTTTTAACGCAGCATGCATCAGCATCTTCTGAAACAGGAAAGACAGATGTGAACAGTGAGGTTGGGTTGAAATTATATTAAGTTTTAAATTTTTGATAAGGTTTTCTGTTTATAATGAGAGTTTCTGGATTTTTAGAAATAGATTCTGATATGGAACCTTTTGAGAATGTTTAAGGTATTTTTAATGCCAGCTCTAATCTCAGGCCTCAGATACATAAATTAGAAGTGAAAGCTAGCCAAGAATGAAGTATTTCATATGCTAGTGTATATTTTTGGTAATTTCTTAAAAATGTTTCCTTTATTAAAAATAAGATAGACTTGTATATGGGTCAGCAACAAAATTATTTTGGCATCATCTCTGGTTTCTAATATCTAAATCATCTTTAAAAATGGCATCTGTGATATTATTAAAAATAAATAAATCAGCTAATGAATTAGGCTTGACAAAAATGCCTTCCCAGAAGACAGTTTCTCGTTGACTTAAGGTCGATGAGCTTAAACGTGGGTAAAAATTTTGAAATCTGCTAAATTGGCCAGGCGTGGTGACTCACACCTACAATCCCAGCGCTTTGGGAGGCTGAGGTGGGCCGATCACCTGAGGTGAGGAGTTGTTCAAAATCAGCCTGGCCAACGTGGCAATACCCCCTGTTGTATTTTGTAAAAAAATACAAAAATTAGCCAGACATGGTGGCACACGCCTGTAATTCCAGCTACTTGGTAGGCGGAGGCAGGAGAATTGCTTCAATCTGGGAAGCGGAGGTTGGAGTGAGCTGAGATCGCACCACTGCACTCCAGCCTAGGCAACAGACTCAGGAAAAAAAAAAAAAGGAAAAGAAATCTAAGTTTATTTCTGTCCCTCAGTTTCCCTGCAAGCTCTTCTTCCCCTGTCTGGGTAACATGTCCTTTTCTGCTTTATACTCCATTCCCACTTGATTTCTTCATGTTTGTAGCTTTTTCAAAAGGAACAATCTAATATCACTTCAGCTTTCTGATTGGCCAGTTCTACTTCCAAAGACTTACTTGTTTATTTAAACATTTTAAGTTTCTTGGTTTCTGGCAATGTATAGAAGAAATTATTATAATAATAGGAGACAAGCAAGCAGAAGGGATGGTTTGCTTTTGGAGAGGGCAGAGGAAACCCTGAAACCATACTGATTCCGAGGTCTTTCTTTTTTTTTTTTTTTTTTTTTTGAGACAGAGTCTCACTCTTGTGGTCCAGGCTTGAGTACAGTAGCGTGATCACTGCAACCTCCTCCTCCTGGGTTCAAGCAATTTTCCTGCCTCAGCCTCCCAAATAGCTGAGATTATAGGCGCCTGCCACTATACCCAGCTAATTTTTTGTATTTTTCGTAGAGACGGGTTTTCACCATGTTGACAGGATAGTCTCGATCTCTTGACCTCGTGATCCACCCGCCTCGGGTTCCCAAAGTGCTGGGATTACAGGAAAAATCAGTTTTATAAATAATAACTTGGCTTATATGCATTGAAAAAGGGTGGAAGGGTATACACTAAAATGTTAATAGGACATTAGCTCAAGTAGAAGAAATAACTCTTAAATCATAATAGCTTTATAATATCAGTAAATAGAAAGTATTTGACACATATTTATACATTTGCTCACTTATTTGTTTTTTTTACTTTAAAGATCTGGGACGGATAATTGGAGAAAATTGCCTGGGTGTCAGAATATTACTAGTACCAAATGCAACTTTTCTTCACTCAAGTTGAGTGTTTATGAAGAAATTAAATTGCGTATAAGAGCAGAAAAAGAAAACACTTCTTCATGGTATGAGGTTGACCCATTTACACCATATAACAAAGGTAAGAAAAAGTTGTTCGCTGAATTATGTTCTTAAGTAATTATTACTAGAGCAGTACACTTTCCAAGCCATTCATTTGCATGATGTAAAATCAAACGTCTTTTAAAAAGAACAAAAATTTCCTTAAATCCTCACTTCTTCCGGCTATGGCTCCGTTTTTTCCTACTTTCCCAATAGTGGTGGTTCTCAAAGAGTGTTCTCCAAGGCCCTTTCAGGGGGCCACAGAGACAAAGCTATATTTATAACAAATCGAAGACTTGCTTGCCTTTTTTTTTGTTTGTTTGTTTTCCTCGTGTTCACAGTGAAGTTTTCCAGAGAAGCCTGTTTGATGTGTGATGTGGTGATATGGTCACTAGCGAATTCTATGTAAATTTCATCTGCATTATTAATCTAAACATTCTAAAGATTTGAAAGAAAATGTAAAACAGCACTACTCTTGAGTTTTTATGTTCCTCGTAGCCAGTGTTCGTTACCATATAATAGGTTTTGTCATCGTTCTTTCTTTTTTTTTTTTTTTTTTTTTTGAAACGGAGTTTCGCTCTTGTTACCCAGGCTGGAGTGCAATGGCCCGATCTCGGCTCACCACAACCTCTGCCTCCTGGGTTCAAGCAATTCTTCTGCCTCAGCCTCCTGAGTAGCTGGGATTACAGGCACGCGCCACCATGCCCAGCTAATTTTTTGTATTTTTAGTAGAGACGGGGTTTCACCATGTTGACCAGGATGGTCTCAATCTCTTGACCTTGTGATCCACCCGCCTCGGCCTCCCAAAGTGCTGGGATTACAGGCTTGAGTCACCGCGCCCAGCTGTCATTGTTATTTCTTAATGGATTAATTAGTTAAAATGGATTGAAAACTTTATCATTTTTAATGTTTAATATGCTAATATAAAAAGATATAGCCCACATAAATAAAGGCTGTTTGGGAGTCTCAATCATTTCTTTAAGAATGTAAAATATCAACACTTTGGGAGGCTAAGGTGGGAGGATCACTTGAGGCCAATTGTTCAAGACCAGCCTAGGCAACACAGTGAGACCCCCCGCCACAATCTCTACAAAAAATATGTAAAAATTAGCCAGGCATGGTGGTGCACACCTGCAGTCCCAGCTATTCAGGAAGCTGAAGAGGGAGGGTGACTTGAGCCAGGGAGATCAAGATTGCAGTGAGCCATGTTTGTGCCACTGCACTCCAACCTGAGCAACAGAGCTAGATCATATCTCAAAAAAAAAAAAAAAAAAGGGAGGTTTCTGAGACCAAAAAGTTCGAGGACCACTGCCCTTTACCAAGAATGATGTGTACTCCCTTTCTGTACAACTTTTCTTCCCATTCCCTCTCAGCCCTTTCCATTCAAACTCTGTTCCTTAACACTATTAAAACTACTCTTCTCAAGGTCACAGCAGCCTCCACAATGCCAAGCAAATTCCCAGTCCTTTTCTGGCTTCATCCCTCTGTAGTACAGATGTGGTCATCACTAGTTTTTCCTTTACTGGATCTCTGGGGCGTTGCTCTTTCCTGGTTCTCCTCCTGCTCATTGATCACTTCATCTTCCAACTTTTCAGTGTTGGACTGCTGGGCTGTCATTGAAGCTCTTCACTTTGTGTGTCACTCCACTGGGGATCTCACAGCTTTCTATACCGTCTGTATGCTCTTGACTCCTAGAAGTGCCAGGCACATATTAAGTGCTCAGAATTATTTGTTGAATGAAGGTTTGGGCATTGTATTAATAAAGATCTGTTGGGAAAAGTAGCAAAGGAGAAAGGACTTACAGAGTGCCTACATAAATTGGTTACGAGTAACACGTAAACAAGGTACAACAAGAGGAAGGCCTCTCCATGCCTCATGTTCCAGTGCAGGGTGACCTCGGCTCTGTTACCATAAACATTGTGCTCAAGGATGTAAAACCCCTTCATAGCATTATGACGTAGCCAGACTTGTAGGCTCCTTGTAAGGTCCCTGTTCCACCAACTGTACATAGATAATAAGCTAAAGATAACCACGTGTTCTTGTTTTGTGAAACTTCCAACCCGCCCTGTTATCCTTAGGATGACACAGCAGTTCTGGCCACTGATTCACTCCGCCATCACTCCACCCCATCCTATAGATCAAAGTGATTGTAATCAATAAATAGTGTGGATGATCAGAGTTCGGGGCCTTCACTGTCTACTCCAGTAATAAGTGATGGCCCCCTGGTCCCACTTTCTCTCTTAATCTGTCTTTTTCTCATTCCTTTGTCACCACTGAACTCTGGGTACCCATGGGTGATGTAGGGCTAGTAACCTCCAAAGATCCATAGTAATTCTTTCGATTTTTTTTGCAGCTCAAATTGGTCCTCCAGAAGTACATTTGGAAGCTGAAGATAAGGCAATAATGATAAACATCTCTCCTCCTGGAACAAAAAATAGTGTCATGTGGGCTTTGGATGGTTTAAGCTTTAGATACAGCTTAGTTATCTGGAAAAACTCTTCAAGTGGAGAAGTAAGCATTATTTTTACCTTTGTTTAATCGATGTGAGAGAAAAATAAGGTGAATTAATCTTAAAATTTGACCTTATACTTTTTTAAAGAACCAACTTCTATTTTTATTATAGGAAGAGATTAAAAATATTTGTTCCATACATAAAATTTATAAACTTTCACCAGAGACTACCTATTGTTTAAAAGTTAAAGCAGCACTACCCAAGGCATCAAAAGTTGGTCTCTATGGTCCAGTATATTGTATAAAGACCACAGGTAAGGAAGATGTTTTGCTTCAGATTCAATAAATATATATACAGATTATCTACAATAATTTTGGCATTTTTTCCATATTTGCTGAAGTTTATATGATAGGTTAATATAGATTAAAACAAAAACATTAGAACATTTACAAAAGCAAAATAAATGTTATTTGGAATTTTTGTCTCAAATGGTGATGAAAATTAATTGTACTTAAAAGTTCAGGCTGGGTGTGGTGGCTCATGCCTGTAATCTCAGCACTTTGGGAGGCTGAGGTGGACAGATCACTTAAAGCCAGAAGTTCGAGAACAGTCTGGGCAACATGATAAAACCCCGTGTCTATTAAAAATACAAAAAAAAAAATTAACCTGGTATGGTGGCATGTACCAGTAGTCCTAGCTACTTGGGAGGCTGAGGCATGAGAATCCCTTGAACCCGGGAGGTGTTCGTTGCAGTGAGCCAAGATCATGCCACTGCACACCTGTGGGGAGCAAGTGAGACAAAGAGCAAGGCTCCATTTTAAAAAAGAGAAAAAAGGCCAGGCGCGGTGGCTCACACCTGTAATCCCAGCACTTTGGGAGGCTGAGGGGGGGGATCATGAGGTCAGGAGTTCAAGACTAGCCTGGCCAACATGGTAAAACCCTGTCTCTACTAAAAATACAAAAATTAGCTGTACATGGTGGTGCATACCTGTAGTCCCAGTTACCCAGGAGGCTGAGGCAGGAGAATCGCTTGAATCCCAGAGGCAGAGGTTGCAGTGAGCCAAGATTGCGCCCCTGCACTCCCTCATTGGCAACAGAGCAAGACTCCGTCTCAAAAAAAAGAAAAAAAAATTCAGATATTTTGTAATGACAAAACTATTCATTTGTTCAGAATCCACGTAAGGGGGTGGGTAGCTGAACTGTGGGTTCTGCAAGCAGGAAGCGGTATACTGTCAGGAAGAATAACTTGTCTACTAGTTATTAGAGTAATTTGTCTACTAGTTATTAGAGTAATTTGTCTACTAGTTATTAGACAAGTTACTCTTCCTGAAAGTATACCTTTATAAGTGGAATGTTAAAACATGACAGCATCCTGATGTATTTACACCTTTCTAGTAATTAAGGTCAAGGGGAGGAGCTGGGATTTATTATTTTCATTGTAAACTTTATACGCTTTATTTTTTTCATCAAACATTACAGAAGAGTTTGAAGTGAAGTCGTCTTTTCCCTTCTTAGCCCAATTCCATTCACCAGAGATGAGCCTTGCTTAGCAGTTTGTGTATAACCTTTCACAGCTGTTTCCAGAGCTTACGTAACCATATACACAGACCCACAGTTTCTTGGGTTTTGTTTTTTAAATTGCAAAATAAAATCTTACTAGATGTACTTTACAGCTTGCTTACTTAACCCAGTGTGTTGGGGATAACATTCTGTATTAGTCCGTACAGATCTATTACATTCTTCATTTAATCTTAGCATTCTTTTTTTTTTTTGAGACATAGCCTCACTTTGTTGCCCAAGCTGGAGTGCAGTGGCATGATCTCGGCTCATTGCAACCTCTACCTCCCAGGTTCAAGCAATTCTCCTGCCTCAGCCTCCCAGGTAGCTGGGATTACAGGCATGTGCCACCACACCCAACTAATTTTTGTATTTTTAGCAGAAATGGGGTTTTGCTATGTTGGCCAGGCTGGTCTCAAACTCCTGACCTCAGGTGATCCATCCACCTCAGCCTCCCAAAGAGCTGGAATTACATGCTTGAGCCACTGCACCTGGCCTGTATTCTTTCAAATGGCTAGGTAGTATTACATAGTGTGAATAAAAACCATGTTTAATTACCTTATAATGATAAAAATCTGAGCCTTTATCTTCTTGCCAGTTATCTCACTTGAGTAAAGATGTATGCTATTTTTTAATATATATTTTCTTTGGCTTCTAGTTGAAAATAAACTACCTCCACCAAAAAATATAGAAGTCAGTGTTCTAAATCAGAGCTACGTTCTTAAGTGGGATTATGCATATGCAAATATGACCTTTCAAGTTCAGTGGCTCCAGTAAGTTCTATTCCATACATTTCCTTTTGCCCATTGTGTTTTGATTATGCTTCTTTTCACTCCTTGCACACAGAATGACCGACTGGGAGGTGGGTATGATATTGGAAACTTGAGAAATCTCATTTCTAACCCTAGTTCTGCCAGTAACTAACCTCTGTTGGCCTTAATTTTTTCACTTGTAAAATAGATGTATGTGTTGTAATATCTAGGGTTCTTACTGGCTTAAAAAAAAAGGTGTGACTAGTTACTTGTGTTATTTCCCCAACCTGGGATACTTGACACTGACCTTGATATTTGTTTTTTCTTTTTTTGAGATGGAGTGTTTTTTTTTTTGAGAAGGAAAGAAAAAAAAAGGAGTGAAGGAAGAAAAAGAGGGAGAGAGAATGGAAATGTTGCTTTATTCTAAAAAATGGGTATTAATAATGGCCAGTCAATATTTCATTTAAACCTCTGAGTAGGTGTGATATGGTATTGACAAGAATGTATATTTTGTGTATTTAAAGTGGAGAGCTCTATAAATATTTATTAAGTTTACTTGTTCCGAATCTGAGTTCGAGTCCTGGATATCCTTATTAATTTTCTATCTCATGGAGTCTAAGTCTCTATGTATCTGGGTGTTGGAATCATTAGCTCTTATTGTTGCATTGATCCTTTTACCACTATATCTTTGTTGCTTTAAAATCTGTTTTATCAGATGCGAGAATTGCAACTCGTGCTTTTTATTTATTTATTTGTTTGTTTGTTTATTTATTTATTTATTTTTGCTCTCCATTTGGTTGGTAAGTCTTTCTCCATCCCTTTGTTTTGAGTCTTTTTGTATCCTTGCATGTGAAATGGGTCTGGATATAGCATACTGTTGGGTTTTGGCTGCATCTTTTGATTGGGGGATTTAGTCAATTTAAATTTAGGGTTACTGCCATTTGATGTTAACTGGCTGTTTTATCCATTCGTTGATGTAAATTCTTCTTTATGTTGATGCTCTTTACTTTTTGGTATATTTTTAGAAAGGCTAATACTGGTTGTTTCTTTCTAAGTGTAATGCTTCTTTCAGAAGCTCTTATAAAGCAGGCCTGGTGGTAATAAAATCTCTTGAGTGCTTGCTTGTTCATAAAAGATTTTATTTTTCCTTCAGTTGTGAAGCTTAGTTTGGCTGGATATGAAATTCTGGGCTGAAGGTTCTGTTCTTTGAGGATGTTGAATATTGGCCCCCACTCTCTTCTGGCCTGTGGAGTTTCTGCTGAGAGATCTGCTGTAAGTCTGATAGGCTTGCCTTTGTGGGTAACCTGACCTTTCTCTCTGGCTGCCTTTAGTATTTTCTCCTTCGTTTCAACCCTGGTGAATCTAACGATTATGTGCCTTGGGATTGCTCTTCTTGAGGAATATCTTTGTGGTGTTCTCTGTATTACCTGGGGTTGAATATTGTCCTGCTTTGCTAGGTTAGGAAAATGTTCCTGAATTATAGCCTGAAGAATATTTTCCAGCTTGGATTCATTCTCTCCGTCGCATTCAGGTACACCTATCAAACGTAAATTAGGTCTTTTCATATAGTCCCACATTTCTTGGAGACTTTGCTCATTCCTTTTTATCCTTTTTTCTCTAATCTTGTCTTCTCGTTTTATTTCATTAAGTTGGTCTTCGACCTCTGATGTCCTTTCTTCTGCTTGATCAATTCCAGTGTTTAAACCTGTGCATACTTCTTGGCGTTCCCGTATTGTATTCTTCAGTTCCATTAATTCACTTATGTTACTCTCTAAATGGTCTATTCTCATTAGGATTTCATCAAACCTTTTTTCAAAGTTCTTAGTTTCTTTACATTGGGCTACAACATGTTCTTTTAACTCACAGAAGTTTCTTATTATCCATCTTCTGAAGCCTGATTCTGTTAATGGGATGCACTCGTTCTCCATCAGGCCTTCTTCCCTTGTTGATGAGGAACTGTGATCCTCTTTAGAGGGAGAGGCATTCTGATTTTGAGTATTCTTAGCCTTTTTACGCTGGTTTCTTCCCATGATTGTAAATTTATCCAGCTGTCGTCTTTGTAATTACCAACTTTCAAATTAGGTCTCTGAGTGGACGTCCAAGTTGTTAATTCCCAGAGCCGAAATATGAGCAACCCACTGCACCAGCCAAAACAGCGGCGTTAAGACCGATGGTGCTTTTCTGCCCAGGAATCTCCAGTCTGGCTTCCTTCTTGAGTCCTTACGAGGCGACTCTGCCTTCCTGGAGCTCCAAACGTCGGTCAGAAGGGGAACCAGTCCCGTTTACTCTGCACCAAGAGCTGCCATGCCGAAGTGTTGGCAAAACCGCTGTGGCGGCCACAAGAGTCACGCTGGCGACTCGTGGGGCTCCTCCACTGGGAATCTTCTGCTCCGTGAGCGACAAAAATTTGTCTGAAAGTGTGGCGTCCTCTCGTTCTCTGCACTTTCACTGGGAGCTGCAATCCCGAGATGTTAGCGATCAGCCATCTTGGATCGTTCTCGAGATGGAGTCTTGCTCTGTCACCCAGGCTGGAGTGCAGTGGCACAGTCTTGGCTCACTGCAACCTCTGCCTCCAGAGTTCAAGCAGTTCTCTGCCTCAGCCTCCCAAGTGGCTAAGATTACAGGTGCCCACCACCCCACCCAGCTAATGTTTTTGTATTTTTAGTAGAGACGAGGTTTCACCATATTAGCCAGGCTGGTTTTGATCTCCTGACCTTGTGATCCACCCGCCTCAGCCTCCCAAAGTGCTGGGATTACAGACGTGAGCCACTGCACCCGGCCTGATCTTTTTCTTAAGAACTCACTTCTTCCATGAGTCCTTCAAATGGCCTCAGTCAACTTGCTTGTTCAATTCAAAAACTTAGCCTTCCTATTTTCTTTATTACTTTAGTGGTTTTGACAAAATTTTGTAGTGGTTACTTCAGTGGGAAATTAGTGAAAGTTGGAAAGAACTGTGTTCTGTGTGGTTGAGTAGAGACTAGCTAAATACAGATGAAATCTAGGCACTGCATAAATGAAAGAGAAATGGCCAGGTGCAGTGGTGCATGCCTATAGTCCCAGCTACTCAGTGGGCTGAGGCAGGAGGATTACTTGAGGCCAGGAATTAAGGCTACAGTGTGCTCTGATCACACCCACAGATAGCCACCACACTGCAGCTGGGGCAACTGAGATCCCCATCTCTAAAAACTAAAATTAAAAAACTCATAAAAGAAAACTGCATGTAGTTTATATTGATTGGAAAATTATAGGGGATGAATAGAGAAAAGGAAAATTAAGTAGAAGAAAAAGTGGGTTATGGGGAGAAAAGAGATAGAAAGATATACATTGGGCCGGGCGCGGTGGCTCAAGCCTGTAATCCCAGCACTTTGGGAGGCCGAGGCGGGTGGATCACGAGGTCAAAAGATCGAGACCATCTTGGTCAACCTGGTGAAACCCCGTCTCTACTAAAAATACAAAAAAAATTAGCTGGGCATGGTGGCGCGTGCCTGTAATCCCAGCTACTCAGGAGGCTGAGGCAGGAGAATTGCCTGAACCCAGGAGGCGGAGGTTGCAGTGAGCCGAGATCGCGCCATTGCACTCCAGCCTGGGTAACAAGAGCAAAACTCTGTCTAAAAAAAAAAAAAAAAAAAAAAAAAAAAAGAAAGAAAGATATACATTGGTGACAGAGGAATAGAGAGAGCAAAGGGAAGTATAGCTAGGACAGGAAGGAAAAGTTAGAAAAGACTGGAAAGAGAAAAAGTGAGGGAGAAGGGAGGTGTGAGTACTGCTGTGATCAGTTTCTCTCCATCTTTTAGTGTTAATTTTGAACCAAGGGTGACTGGTAGGATGGAAATGTATTCATGTGCATATGTGCCCCACAATACATATATAACCTCACAAACCAACCAGGAAACTGTTCAGTAATCTTTTGTGTATACCTCACTTTCAGCAGTGAATAGATAATAGGGTCACCAAATAGATAATGATAGGGATTTCTGATGGCTGATCTCTAAGCTTCTTTTAGGTACTTAGCACATTGTACTGGAGAAATGGAAAGAGTCAACAGAATGAAACATGGTTCTAGAAATTTAAAGCAGTTAGCCGACGCTGCAAAGCATTGTGTGGTTTAGGACTGAAGAGTATATACAAATGATAAGGGTTCAGAAATGGAAAATGTAAAGGTGAATAGGGGCTAAAGAGACCAAAGAAGCCACAAGGAAAGAGATGAGGTATGAACAAGGCCTTGATTGTTAATTCATATTTTTCTAAGTAGACGAGTATTAGGTACTAGTTTTCCATTTCTGTAACAAGTTACCACAGACTTAGCAACTTAAACAGCTGTTTATTGTCTCAAAGTTTCTGTGAGTCAGGAGTCCAAACATGGCTTAGCTGCATCTTCTGCTAAGCAGTCAAGGTGTCAGTCTCACACGTGACTCAGGGTCCGCTCCCAAGCTCACATGCTGTTGGCAGAATTTATTTCTTGCAGCTCTAGAACTCATGGGGGCTCGCTTCTCAGAGGCCATCAGGAAGGGAGAGTCTGACCTTTAGATCCTTTTTTTTTTTTGAGATGGAGTTTCACTCTGTCACCCAGGCTGGAGTGCAATGGCATGATCTTGGCTCACTGCAGCCTCCAGCTCCTGGGTTCAAGTGATTCTCCTGCCTCAGCCTCCTGAGTATCTGGGACTACAGGCATACACCATGCCTGGCTAATTTTGTTTGTATTTTTTTTGTTTGTTTGTTTGTTTGTTTGTTTTTGAGACAGAGTCTCTGTCACCTAGGCTGGAGCTCAGTAGCACAGTCTTGGCTCACTGCAACCTCCACCTCCTGAGTTCAAGCAATTCTCCTGCCTCAACCTCCTGAATAGCTGGAACTATAGGCACGTGCCACCATACCCAGCTAATTTTTGTGGTTTTAGTAGAGACAGGGTGTCACCATGTTGGTCAGACTGGTCACAAACTCTTGGCCTCAAGTGATCTGCCAGGCTTAGCCTCCCAATGTGCTGGGATTACAGGCGTGAGCCACCGCGCCTGGCCTTGATGCTCTTTGAAGGGGCTCATCTATTTAGGTCAGGGCCACCCAGGATAGTCTCTCATTTGATTAACTAGGAATCAACTGATTTGGGACCTTAATTACATCTGTGAAATACCTTCTTCTCTGCCACTTAATGTAACCTAATTATAAGAGGAGGGCCCCCATCAAATTTACAGATCTTGCCCATACTCAAGGGGAGGGGATTATACAGGATGAGTGCTTCAGGGGGCAGGAGTCTTGGGGGCCATATCAGAATTTTGCCTTCTCCAGTGGGGAGGATGTCTTTCTATGGGGGGAATACAGTGATCCGAGATCACACCACTGCACTCCAGCCTGGAGTAGGGCAGCAGAACATTCAGACACCAGATTGCAATAGGAAGAAAGCTGAATAAGTAGAATGGGACAAGATTAGGGTCAGCCTCAGTCTGTCCTATACGCTTTTGGGATTTTATGTTGGGGTGACAGTTAACCTGAGCTCTGGATTTGAGGAAGGTACACATGATGACATGGTACGTGGGGCAGTGGACTAAGGAGACACTAGGGAGAGACAAGGAAACCAGTTAGGAGGCTGTTAGAGTTCTGGGCTGGAGCTGAGATGCTTTTAGCTGTTGCTTTCTGAGCAAGCTGCTTAACCTCTTCAGTCTCATGCTTTTATACCTGCTCCCATAACACTGTGGCGGGTCTCTGTCGTAGCGCTTTTCAGTTGGTATGCTGGCGCATGTTTAGCAGCTGGCTTTCCAAAAAGAAAATGTCCTATTTTGTAGTGTTTGCTTATTTTTATGATATAAATATTTCCACCATGGCCACTTTCTAGCTACCAGCCTGTTGTCCCTGAACATGGAGTTGGAAGATAGGCACAGTAGCACCCCATTATCATCCAGCTACAATACAGAAAGATAGCACCAAGAGCATAGACAAGAAAATGAAGTAAAAGAATTAGGACAAGATGGAATTTTGAGTATTTATTACCTCTGTCTTTAAAAATGTTTTATTTGCAAATTTTTAATAATGGTTTTCATTTAAAACCCAGCTTGCACTTTGGGAGGCTGAGGCAGGTGGATCACCTGAGGTCAGGAGTTCGAGACCGGCCTGGCCAACATGGTGAAACCCTGTCTCTACTAAAAATACAAAAATTAGCCGGGCATGATGGTGTGTGCCTGTAATCCCAGCTACTCAGGGGGACAGAGGCAGGAAAATTGCTTGAACCCAGGAGGCAGAGGTTGCATTGAGCTGAGATCCCACCACTGTACTCCAGCCTAGGTGACAGAGTGAGACTCCATCTCAAAAGAAAAAAAAAAAAAAAAAACACAAACCGGCTTGCAGTGTTTCCTGGAAATTCTAACATGTTCTTCCGCATTGCTATGAACGTTCTTCCGCATTGCTATGAACCACCTCCAGCAGAGAGAGCACTTTCTCACAGTCTGCAGCAGTCTTCCGGTTTTCTTTTATGATAGATGCTTATCTCTTCCACTGTTCGTGAGTTTCCTGAGAGTGGATACTGTTTATTTCTGTAACCTTAGCCCCTAACATAGTATCTGGCAGATTGTAAATACTTAATAAATATTTATTAAATTACAGTGTGGTTGAATTTAAAAATTTTTTGTCTTAAAAGAGCCTTTTTAAAAAGGAATCCTGTGAACCATTCGAATAAATGGAAACAAATGCCTGACTGTGAAAATGTCAAAACTACCCAGTGTGTCTTTCCTCAAAATGTTCTCCCAAATGGAATTTACCTTCTCCGCCTACAAGCATCTGATGGAAATAACACATCTTTTTGGTCTGAAGAGATAAAGCTTGATACTGAAATACAAGGTAAGGCAGTAGGTTTTACTTGAGATTGTAATTCTCTGATTGTTGCAAGTTCTTAAAATTGTTTTTCTAATTGAACATTGTGTCCTTATAAATTTTTTCTAGCTTTCCTACTTCCTCCGGTCCTTAATGTTAGATCCGCTAGTGATTCATTGCATATCTATATTGGTGCTCCAAAAGAGTCGGGAAGCAAGCCTGTGAGCCAGGATTATCCACTCACTTATGAAATTATTTTTTGGGAAAACACTTCAAATGCTGAGGTAAAAAGACTGTATAGTATTATTTCATAACTTAGAGTTATAACTATGATTTAGGTAAATAAAGCTTGAATTTAAAATTGGGGGGAAATTTTTTACTTTATGTGGGCTGGGTGCAGTGGCCTGTAATCCCAGCAGTTCAGGAGGCCGAGGTGAGACAATCGCTTGAGCCAAGAGGTTTGGGACCAGCATGGGCAACATAGAGAGACCCTGTCTCAACAAAAAATGTTATAATAGCCTGGTGCAGTGGTGTGCACCTGTATTCCCAGCTACTTAGGAGGCTGGGGTGGGAGGATTGCTGGAGCCTGGGAGGTGAAGGCTGAAATGAGCTATCATCATGCCACTGCACTCCAGCCTGGGTGACAGAGTGACTAACAGCCTGTCTCAAAATAAAAAAATATTTTTAAAAATGTGATTAACTAAGGTATTTACGGTATGAAGAACATGAGCATTTTTCATATTTTGCATGGTAGAGTTATGGGTGAGCTGCGTCTGGGCCCGTTTGCTTTCAGAATACAGACTCCTGAGCCTGTTGTTGTTACTAAGTGAGACTCTGGGGATGGAACTCAGGAATTTGCATTTTTAACATGATTCCCATGTATTCATCTAAACCCGGGTTTCTCAGCACTGTTGACTTTTGGGCCGGATAATTCCTTGGGAGGGGCTGTCCTGTGTGGTGCAACATCCTGGTTTCTACTCACAAGATGCCTGTAGCGTTCCTTCCTAGTTGTGAAACCAAAAACATCTCCAGATATTGTCAAATGTCCCCTGGTGGCACCTCCAAGGGGACAAAAATTGGTTCTTATGGGACAAAAGAATCTTAGATCGTACAATTGTTTGTGTTGCTCCAAAAGCATTGGAAAGCATTCTCCCAAAGTTAGCTTTGCCCAACAAAACCGTATTCCTTAGTATTTAATTTTATGATGGGGAAGGATTAGAAAAACATTGTCCGAAAGTTGTTTAGTGGGGGAGGTAATGAGAAAAGAGTTGACAAACACTGGTCTAAACCCTAAAATTCAGATACCGCTGACAGAGATAACATACACCATCAGCTAATCCCTGTTCCCTAGACTACTTTTCCCTTGTGGAATTATAGTCAGGGATCGACCTTTAAAAATCCTGTGCAGTCAGGCTGGTAAATTCTTTGACTCCATTTTCTATTGGGAATCTAAGCAAATTCCATTGATTGGGCTGCTTCCCTTTTTAACTGTCTGACAACACTGTAACCACAGCATAATGTAGCCCACTGAGAATTATGGTCAGTTTTCAGATGCCTGTAGATCAGACAAACCTAAGTTTGTATCTCACACTACTAAACTGTGTGACCTTACGCAAGGTGCTTTACCTCTTGGGGACTTTGCTTCCTCTTCTCTGAAGTGGTGATAATCATAGCAACTAAACTTTTCAAAAGGATGTTTATAAGGTTTAAAAGGAAGTAACAAATATTAAAATACCGAGTACACTGCTGGACAAGTAGTAGAATTCAATAAATTGTAGTTGCCATCTTGTCCTATACTGGGTAATACATCAATAATTATAGAAACTCTTATTGAGGCCAGACGTGGCAGCACACGCCTGTAATCCTAGCACTTTGGGAGGGAGAGGAGGGTAGATCACTTGAGGTCAGGAGTTCGAGACCAGACTGGGCAACATGGTGAAACCCCATCTCTACCAAAAATACAAAAATTAGCTGGGTATGGTGGCACACGCCTATAATCCCAACCACTTGGGAAGCTGAGGAAGGAGAATTGCTTGAACCCAGAGGGTGGAAGTTGCAGTGAGCCGAGATCACACCACTGCACTCCAGCCTCTGCAATGGGAGTAAGACTTCATCTCAAAAAAAAAAAAAAACTTAGTGAATACTTATGTGTAAGGTACTATGCTAAGTATTGTACATGAATTGTCTCGATCATTCTTCAAAACAACCCTGCCGGATGATATAATCAGTTAAATTGCTGTTTGGCAAATACTTGGGATGGTGCCTTCATCCATGCATCACTGGACTGTGGTTGCTGGAGCCCGAGTAGATATACTGAGAGCAGAGGCCTTAAGTGTGCTTTCAGGGTTTGGCCTGGTGGAGCCAACCTAAACCCCATGCATGGCCTCCATGGGAACTCCCCGGCCAATCTGTAGACTTGTGAGTGAGAAAACTACCTAATTATGCTGTGAGCCACTGAATGTTGAGGTGGTTTTGCTATACATTTATGTATGTGTATGCAGGTTCTCATTCTTTTGCACAGGCTGGAGTGCAGTGATGTGATGTCAGCTCACTGCAGCCTTGACTTCCTGGTCTTAAGTGATCCTCTCATCTCAGCTTCCCAAGTAGCTGGGACTACAGGCACATGCCATCATGCCCAACTCATTTTTTGTATTTTCTATAGAGATGGGGTTTTATCACCATGTTGCCCAGGTTTTTGTTTTTGTTTTTACTTCCTCAGCCTCTTAAGTAGCAGAGACTACAGGCTCATGCCACCATATCTGGCTAATTTTTTTTTGAAATTTCTTGTAAAGACAGAGTCTCGCTATGTTGCCCAGGCTGATCTTGAACTCCTGGGTTCCAATGATCCTCCTGCTTGACCTCTCAAAGTGCTGGGATTACAGGTGTGAATCCCAGGCAAACCCACACAGGCAAGACCACACAGCTGGAAGCGATACCGCTTAATAAGGAAGCACACAGCTGGAAGCGATACCTCTTAATAAGGAAGTTTGAGGCCAGTTCTCTTGACCATTCTGACACTAATCAGAGGTAATACAATGGCAGTTACACCAGACCTAGCATGGACTTATCAATAAATTCGAGTTCTCTTAGGAATATATCCTATGCTTTTTTGGCAGGAGCATTTTTAACTTTCTGATTTGGTTATAATGGGTTCTCTGAAACAAATTTACATTTTATTTATTTATTTTTTTTTAATGGAGTCCCTCTCTGTCACCCAGGCTGGAGTGCAGTGGTGCAATCTCGGCTCACTGCAGCCTCTGCCTCCTGGGTTCAAGGCATTCTCCTGCTTCAGCCTCCTGAGTATCTGGGATTACAGGCATGCACCATCATGCCCGGCTAATTTTTGTATTTTTAATAGAGATGGGGTTTCACCATGTTGGTCAGGCTGGTCTCGAACTCCTGACCTCATGATCTGCGTGCCTCGGCCTCCCAAAGTGCTACTGGGATTATAGGCAAGAGCCACCATGCCCTGCCAACAAATTTATATTTCTTAAACATATACCCTGTAATCCTAGCACTGGCCAACATGGTGAAACCCCATCTCTATGAAAAAAAAAAAAAAAAAATTAGCTGGGTGTGGTGGCATCTGCATCTGTAATCCCAGCTACTCAAGAGGCTGAGGCAGGAGAATCGTTTGAACCTAGGAGGAGGAGGTTGCAGTGAGCCCAGATTGCACTACTGCATTCTAGCCTGGGTGACAGAGTGAGACTTTGTCTCAAAAAAAAAACAGCACATTCCAACTACGTAGGAGAGGCCAATCTTAGATTGAACATAAAAGAATTGAGAAACTACATATTTCCTGATTTCACGAGGTGACTACATTTTATCAATGATTTAATTATGTTTTCTAGAGAAAAATTTTCAAGAATAAAACTGATTTTATTGTTCCTAATTTGAAACCACTGACTGTATATTGTGTCAAAGCCAGAGCTCACGCCATGGATGAAAAGTGGAATAAAAGCAGTGCTTTTAGTGATGTTGTGTTTGTGAAAACAAAACCAGGTCAGAATCTTTTATTGTCTTTTTTTAAAAATGTAACTAGACATAATAAAAGTAATTCAATACTGTACATTGAAAATTGTAAAACATTTTCTCTTTACTGCAAAAAATATATAGAATGTTTTCTGCATGAACTATATGAATCAAAAGTAGACTTTTTAGAAAATACTTGTAATGCTTAATTCTCAATTCAGCGTTTTTGAGTGCTTTATATTTCATCTAGTGTCCATATAATTAATTTTCTTAATTAGTTGCTCTTTAACATTTAATATGACTATTAGTTTTTAATTTTTTAAATATAATCCTTAACATATTTATCATGTGGAAATCACTTAGTTCAACTGAATTTTTTTTATGTGGGAACTGGTTTAGTCTCGTTTTCTGTTTTACAGTTTCTAGTGTTGACTGGTAGAGGCTTAGTCACAGCATATCTATTAAAGTTTGCTGGTTGTATGACTTAAAAGTGCTGAAGGATGCTTGCATGTTTGGCTTGTATGTCAGTATCGTCTTCCTCTCTGAGGTTCTCTTACTTCAGTTCCACACCAGTCTTTAAATGTAAACGTCATTGTCTGTAGTAGCTGTGGACTCAGTGCTACCAGAAATATTTTTAAGGGTATTATTTAGGCCAGGCAGAGTCTCACACCTGTAATCCCAGCACTTAGGGAGGCTGAGGCAGGTGGATCACTTGAGGTCGGGAGTTTGAGACCAGCCTGACCAACATGGAGAGAAACCCCATCTCTACTAAAAATACAAAATTAACTGGGCATGGTGGCACATACCTGTAATCCCAGCTACTCTGGAGGCTGAGGTAGGAGAATCGCTTGAACCTGGGAGGTGGAGGTTGTGGTGAGCTGAGATTGCATCATTGCACTCCAGCCTGGACAATAAGAGTGAAACTCTGTCTAAAAAAAAAAGTATTGTTTAATAGATTTTATATTTCCTTTCATATGGCTAGTCTTTCACATAAGCGATCGGCACTGTTAAGACATTTGTATGTCAAAACATTCATGCTAAACATCACGTATGTATTTTTAGGAAATGCATCTAAAATTTGGTTTATAGTTGGAATTTGTACTGCATTATTTGCTATCCCAGCTCTCATTTATGGTGTGAAAGTCCTCCTGAGATGCATCAATTATGTGTTCTTTCCATCACTTAAACCTTCTTCCAATATAGATGAGGTATGTTGCTTTTTGTATTTTTTTGTCAACAGCTAGGAAATGAACAGGAAATGTGTTTGATTTCAACAGGATATATCCAGAAAATAATAGAAACTGATTTGGGTATTTTATTCAAAGTTTTAGTCAATTAACTTTAGAAACAGTAATTTAATAATATAGCATGGGATAGAAATGATTGTCCTTAATTCCCTATTTTTCTGGCAACTCTGGCAATTCCTAGATTCACTGTGGCATTTGTTTAATCATTTAAAGTCTGTGATTCTTGGCTGGGCACAGTGGCTCACACCTGTAATCCCAGCACTTTGGGAGGCTGGCTCATTTGAGGTGAGGATCCCTGGAGGATCCATTTTGTGGATCACTTGAGGTCAGGAGTTCGAGACCAGCCTGGCCAACATGGTGAAACTCTGTCTCTACTAAAAATATACAAATTAGTTGGGCGTGGTGGCACTCACCTGTAATCCCAGTTACTCAAGAGGCTGAGGCAGGAGGATCACTTGAACCTGGGAGCTGGAGGTTGCAGTGAGCTGAGATCACGCCACTGCACTCCAGCCTGGGTGACAGAGTGAGACTCTGTCTCTAAGGAAATAAAGTCTATGATAGGATTCTTCACAGCACAGACGTCCCCGACTTACACTGTTTCAATTTGTGATGTATTTGTCAGGACATAATCCCATCGTAAGTTAGGAGCATCTGTATATATCCAGAAGCCTGAAATATTCTACCAGTGTAGAAAGTGTATTTTATGGATGAAATCACATAAAACGAAATAACTGAAAACATGAGAATTGTTTTTTATGACCCAGCGCAGTTTTTTGTTTGGCACTTCTATGAAGTTAGAATATTAAATGAAAGCACTATATGTCAACGCCTAAGCACAGAATCTGTTCCTGGGAAATGATGGGTTCATCTAGGGTGGGTTTTGTGAACTTGAGCAAATCATATAAGGGGAAGTAAGCAAGTACCCTTGGCTGTAAACCACCCCATAGGGGTGTGAGGAGCAAAGGACGTAAAGCAGAGAGCCTCACCACTCTACAACTGCTCAGTAAATATTAACAATTTCACTATTCTACCCCGAGTTTTTAAATGTCATCCTATGTACTAATATTCATAGCTATTATTTAAAACAAACTTAAAACTAGTTATAGTAGCTAATAATTTCTCACTTGTACTTCTGGATATCTATGGATTAGAAAGAAAAATTATTATGTCAAAAAAAAATGTCATGATCTCAGTGCCCTCCCACTCCTTTCCTTTCCCAAGTTCTTCCGCCACCTACTCCTGATGGCACAGTGTACCTTCCACTCAGGTACTCTTCAAAGACTCACCACAAAAGGTACTAAGATATGAGTGACCTCACTAATGATGATTTTAAACATTATAAGGCGATTAGTATGTTCTTAGGTGACTTTTTAATGTGCATGTCAGAAGATGGTTTTCTCAGTAATGGACATAAGAAACTAAAGCTATTATAACTAGAAAAGGAATTATTATTCTAAATAATTGATTTCTATTCCTTCCCTTTTTTTAAATTAGTATTTCTCTGAACAGTCATTGAAGAATCTTCTGCTTTCAACTTCTGAAGAAAAAATTGAAAAATGTTTTATAATCGAAAATATATGCACAATTGCTACAGTAGAAGAAACTAATCAAACTGATGAAGATCATAAACAATACAGTTCCCAAAACTGCCAGGATTCGGGAAATTATTCTAATGAAGATGAAAGCGAAAGTAAAACAAGTGAAGAGCTACAGCAGGATTTTGTATGACCAACAATGAACTCTGTCAAGCATAAGGTTTTCTGCAGGAGTCACACTGGGAGCCTGAGCTCCTCGCCTTCCCTCAGTCACTACAAAGAGGACATTTGCTTGTTTGGGGAAAGAAAAAACATCTTCAGTTATAGATCCTAAACATACAGGTAAGCACTTAACTATTTAAAAATGAAATTACACCAGGCACAGTGGCTCATGCCTGTAATCCCAGCACTTTGGGAGGCTGAGGCCGGCAGATCATCGGCGGTCAGGAGTTCAAGACCAGCCTGGCCAACATGGTGAAACCCGGTCTCTACTAAAAACACAAAAATTAGCCGGGTGTGGTGGTGCATGCCTGTAATCCCAGCTACTGGGGAGGCTGTAACAGGAGAATCGCTTGAAACTGGGAGGTGGAGGTTGCAGTGAGCCAAGATTACCACTGCGCTCCAGCCTGGGCGACAGAGTGAGACTCTCTCTCAAGAAAACAAAAAAAAGGAAGAAAAAAAGAAATTACATGAGTTGAGACAAACGTTTCCTACGTTCTTTTCCATGTGTAAAATCTTGAAAAAGCCTGTCACTGGACTTGCATTGGATGAGATGAGTCAGATCAAAACGATGGCCACCTGTCTCCCTCCTGCCAGCCCAAGTGCCACTGAGCTAGCCGTGCACTGTGGCTAAGGATGGCAGCTGTGTTCCTGTCCATCACCGGTGCTGCTGCCCACTGCATGTGTCCCACCTGTCTGCTGGCATTCCTAGCATTCTATTTCATTCTTCCTCAGGAGAGATTTCAAACATCTGGTCTTTTCTTTTAACACTGTGGGTAGGCCCTTAGGAAGTTTAGGAAAGTCTGAACACATTATCACTTGGTTTTCTGGAAAGTAGCTTACCCTGGAAAGCAGCTGCAGATGCCAGAAACATGCTCCCTAAAAATGTTCAGAGACTTCTGTTTATCTATCCCGAGAACATTGGTTTCCACATCACAGTATCTGCCCTTACATGGTTTAGGATTAAAGCCAGGCAATCTTTTACTGTTCGTTAACACTTCCGCTTCAAAACTTACCAGAACAATAGCTTCTGGCTGGAATTTGCAGTCACTGAAGTCATAGAAAATAGGTAACTAATTAGAGAAATAATTGTTATATTTTAAGGTCTGAGAGTGTGTGCAAGTTTTAATATACATGCCATGCCAGGAGACAGTGTATGCAGGAAGTCTTGGGACCAGAAAACGGCAGTGCTGGGAGACTGACACGGAAGGAGAAGACTTCCGCAGGAAAGAGGTTGCTGGCTCTGGTGCAAGAGGAAGCATGCTGTTCCACGGGAGCCTGTGCGCCTCTTCAGCTCTCAGTGATTCACACACTCTTGTTATGGGTCATCTGTGTCACTTTCAGTACCACGCTGGCTTCTCTGCACTGCCTAGCAGTATACAGATAGTCCTTCTACTCAGCCTGCTTGGCCTTAAAATACAAATCATTTAATTGAGGGAAAAAAGGTAACTAAGAAGAAAAACCTAATTTAAGAAATTACATAATGCTTTCCAAAGGCACTTACAACTTATTTTTAAATGACTTGTTACTGGGAATTACCCATGGATATCCTTAATAGGCAGGAAGTCTGGGGATTCTGGTGGCCTCTAGGGCAGAGTTGTCATAGCGCCGTCTGGCAGGGACCAGGTGAAAGAAAGGAGACAAAGTTAAGAGCATGCTGGGGAATAGCCATTGCTAAGGCCAGTCTCATTTCAGTAGTCATTTCTGCTCAGATAACAGATTGTCCTGGTGGAAGGAAAGGTTGAAGGCAGCTGCCTTAGGGAGGGCTCTGAGCTCAGCACATCCTGGGCATATACACCAGTCTGCAGGCCACACCATGCATGTTCCCAGATCTGCCGCCTGGCTTCTGGAGGGGTTCAAGCGGAGCATAGTGGGCCATTGAGGAGACCCAGGAATTTCTGAGATACAGCTCTCTTCCGGAGAACCCCAGGGTGACACCTTTTCATCTTTCTGAAACGACAGAGGCGTTTGGTTTGAAGTACATCTGCTGTGTTGGCCTGGCCTTTGTAAAAGCCCTGTCACTTTGGAAGTTTGCCCCTTTGAAGAGGCGATTGGGAACATACCACGACTCCCTGCCACCATTGCTTCTCAGACTACCCAATTCAAGGATCCTGTCCAGGACTTCCAGCCCTGTATTCTCCAGTGGAAAAACATGCTTTAGACTGGTTAGCCTCAAAAGGAGCAATGCCTTTGCAGGATGTGGAGAAGGGAAAATACAGAAATTAACATTAAAAGAAACAAGTGAAATTGTTAGGTCTCTAGGAAGTAGGAGCACAAGGCTTCACGTTTTGAGACTATCTGGTTTTCAGTGAACGAGCACTGAGCACCAGACTTGAAAAGGCAGTTCTGGCCGGGAGCAGTGGCTCATGCCTGTAATCCCAGCACTTTGGGAGGCATGAGGTCAGGAGTTCTAGAGCAACCTGACCAACATGGTGAAACCCTGTCTCTACTAAAAATACAAAAATTAGCTGGGCATGGTGGTGTGCACCTGTAATCCCAGCTACTCAGGAGGCCAAGGCAGGAAAATTGCTTGAACCCGGGAGGCAGAGGTTGCAGTGAGCCGAGATCGTGCCACTGCACTCCAGCCTGGGCGACAGAGCGAGACTCAGTCTCAGGAAAAAAAAGGCGGTTCCACCCTACTCTTAATTGTGTTGTACATGTTGCTTAATCAGCATATGCTTAAGTGACAAGTATTTTTTCTGAACAGAAGTTTACTTAGAAATACTATGCACTTGGGGATACCAATAAACTGCCTCAAAACTAGCATATTAATAGTTCTTAGACCAAATATCATCTACAAATTTATATGAAAGACTTGTATCATTAGAGCCAGAAATAGTTTTATATTAATGTGTAATACAGATTAACATATGATGTACATGTGTAACTTCCGACATGGGCCTGCAAACGTGTTCATTTATGTACCTGCACATGTACCACACGATGCGGGTCTTACTCCTTTAGTATGAACTTAAAGTACTTATTAGTATAGCTTGGAACTAAAAATTAGAAATGCTCCCCAGAATTAGGAACTTTAAGAGTCTGACCAGAAATCTGCCACTTACAAAAAAGTTAGTTTTAAAAATATAAGTTATAGGGCCGGGCATGGTGGCTCACGCCTGTAATCCCAGCACTTTGGGAGGCCAAGGCAGGTGGATCACGAGGTCAAGAGATCAAGACCATCCTGGTCAACATGGTAAAACCCCGTCTCTACTAAAAAATACAAAAAAAATTAGCTGGGCATGGTGGCACGTGCCTGTAATCCCAGCTACTCAGGAGGCTGAGGCAGGAGAGTTGCCTGAACCCAGGAGGCGGAGGTTGCGGTGAGCCGAGATCGCACCATTGCACTCCAGCCTGGGTAACAAGAGCGAAATTCAGTCTCAAAAAAAAAAATCTCTCTCTCTCTCTCTCTCTCTCTCTCTCTCTCTCTCTCTCTCTATATATATATATATATATATATATATATATATATATATATATATTTATAAAAGTTAGGGTTGGGCACTGTGGCTTATGCCTGTTATCTCAGTACTTTGGGAGGCCAAGACAGGAGGATCACTTCAGGCCAGGAGTTCAAGACCAACCAAACCAACCTGGGCAACATGGCCAAACCCCAGCTTTATTATATATAAAACTTAGAGTTTGTTCTTCCCCCAAAAGAGACTGTGACATTTACAGTAGCCTGAAATTGCTCTTAAGGGGCTGGGGTGTGCAGAAGCTTTCCTTCCCCCACGCAGGAACCCAGTGACTACCTGACATGTTCTGTGTTTTGTTTGATGTCTGAACAACTTTGATGTTTGATGGTGAACAACTTGGTTGTTCGTTGCTGCATCCCAGTAATGAAGGTACTCGGAAAATAGTTACTGAATGAGTGAAATCTAAACTGTGAATCGGAGGGCGTTTGTGGCAGTGTTTGTATGTTACTGAATTGTGAAAGGGCATCGCTGTGTTTTCAGTGTTTCTATGCAACAACCTTGTACATTTTATTTCACTTGTGTTTTGTCTTAAACCCTACTGCTGGAAACAATTTTATATAATAAACAATGGGCCCAAAAATCTGGAGGTTATTTCGCACTTAGTGAATTTTTATGCAACAAAGATGCTGCAGCTGACGCTTTTAAGAGGTATTCATTGTGGAAGAGTCGAGGCCTGTGCTGTGTTCCTGGGCCTGGGGTTGAGCATCCTGAAGGAGTCACTGAACCTTCACTGTCCCCAGAGCCGGTGGAGACAGAGCTCCTTTGCTGCCTTTTCTTCCCACGCTCAAGACATGGCTGGAGCGCAGCCTTCATTAAATGAAAATTTGCTGTGGTGTTGCGTAGCCTTGCTTTTTGAACTAAACTGTTTTCCCTTCACTCCTGTCAGAATTACTTCGCTCCAAGGAGGCTCCTCGATCTCACAGATCAGTAGATGTCTCCTGCTGTCTGGACACATTTGACTTGGAAATTGAATACAGTTTGTGTTCAGGCTGGGAACCTCCCACGTTTGTGTTTTTAAGCTTCCCTTTTTTACAGTGGACAAGAACACAAATAATAAATCATCCCTAATGCCCTGTTACTTAGTAATGACAAAATACCAGTAACTTCCAGTTTTTTCTCACTACCTTTTTTCTTGACTAAGATGATGACAACAACTCTTGAGGGCGACATAAATGTATGTGGACATTTGTGGCATGATATTGATGGGAAATAGCAGTCCTTCACCTGAGGGGAGCAAAGGCAAGAGGAGAATTCCACAGTGTCATAACAAAGGATTTCTGAGTTTCCTCCCCTTTCTTAGATCTGTCTCTACTTGGAACTTATATTCTAGCAGAGGACATTTTGTGGGTGAAGAAAATGTTGGCAGTTCTGGCTGGCCAGCATGGTGAAACCCCATCTTTGCTAAAAATACCTAAAATTAGCCAGGTGTGGTAGTGCGCGCCTGTAATCCCAGCTACTCAGAAGGCTAAGGCAGGAGAATCGCTTTAACCCAGGAGATGGAGGTTGCAGTGAGCCGAGATCACACCACTGCACTCCAGCCTGGGTGACCGAGTGAGACTCCATCCCAAAAGAAAGAAAAAAAAGGAAATGTCAGAGCAGATATTCTCTTTTTTTTTTTAAGGTCTTAGGATGAGGGAGGAAATTGAAAAATCATACAACTCAGTAGCTAGATTGAACGTTACTTCTCACAGTGACGCACCATGCTTGTGTCCACCTCCCAGATTTTCTGGATCTATCATAAAGGAAGAAGCTAAGGGCAAGTTCAGAAGAAAAACCTGTTTTCCTGTCTTTCCGTAAAAGGGTCCTTTTCTCTACACTTAGCCCTTAAATAGAGAATAGGCTTTTTGTGTACTTTGTTGTCTATTCCCAAATTTTATAGCACTTTTAGTATTCTGGAATTGTACTTAGAGAAAGAGATGATTCTAAATGTTGTAGTATAAAAGTACATCATCCACTCTGAAATCTTCCTAAAAGATCTCCACTGCGGACGTGTGGACGTTATCGTGCCCCGTCTGTGCCTGTACCTGCTCCCTAGGAAAGAGATTCTGTACCATTTGCCTACATTTGTCTCCTCCTACAATGTGGCAGGCTCCATGAGAGCAAGGACTATTGTTTAACTTTGTGTCCGACACTTGGTTACCTAAGTGTTTCACAGATTGAGCGGAGACACTGAAGGCACAGACATTGATTGGATTTGCCACTAGGGGACAACAAGTCACCATGTTTAGGCTGACAATCGGTGACTCTTCAATTTGATTCTTTTTTTTTTTTTTTTTTTTTGGTGGGGGAGGAAGGCAGGAAGGAAGGAAGGGAGGAAGCGGGGAGGGAGGGAGGGCAGGAGGGAGGGAAGGGAAGAAAGGAAATCAAGCAATGAGAGAGACATTGCCGACCTGGATCTAGAGGTTTACAAGTTGATTTTTTTTGAGAGAAGAAAAGAAAAAAAAAAAATAAGTAAAGGAGAGGAAGAAAGAGGAAGAGAAAGAGGGAGAGTAAATGGAAATATTGCTTTATTTTGAAAAAAATTGGGTATTAATAATGGCCAATCAATGTTTCATTTAAACTAATGGGTGGGTGTGATGTGGTATTGACAAGAATGTATATTTTGTGTATTTGAAGTGGAGAGCTCTATAAATATTTATTAAGTTTACTTGTTCTGGATCTGAGTTCGAGTCCTTGATATCCTTATTAATTTTCTGTCTCATTGAATCTAAGTCTCCTATCTGGGTGTTAGGATCGTTAGCTCTTGTTGCATTGATCCTTTTACCACTATATCTTTGTTGCTTTAAAATCTATTTTATCCGATACAAGAATTGCAACTCCTGCTTTTTATTTATTTATTATTTATTTTTGCTCTCCATTTGGTTGGTAAATCTTTCTCCATCCCTTTGTTTTGAGTCTTTGTGTATCCTTGCATGTGAAACAGGTCTGGATGTAACATGCCGTTGGGTTTTGGCTGTGTCTTTTGATTGGGAATTCAGTCAATTTAAATTTAGGGTTACTGCCATTTGATGTTGACTGGCTGTTTTATCCATTTGTTGGTGTAAATTCTTCTTTATGTTGATGCTCTTTACTTTTTGGTGTATTTTTAGAAAGGCTAATACTGATTGTTTCTTTCTGTGTGTAATGCCTCTTTCAGAAGCTCTTGTAAAGCAGGCCTGGTGGTAATAAAATCTCTGAGTTCTTGCTTGTTCATAAAAGCTTTTATTTTTCCTTCAGTTGTGAAGCTTAGTTTGGCTGGATATGAAATTCTGGGCTGAAGGTTCTGTTCTTTGAGGATGTTGAATATTGGCCCCCACTCTCTTCTGGCCTGTAGAGTTTCTGCTGAGAGATCTGCTGTAAGTCTGATAGGCTTGCCTTTGTGGGTAATCTGACCTTTCTCTCTGGCTGCCCTTAGTATCCTCTCCTTCGTTTCAACCCTGGTGAATCTAACGATTATGTGCCTTGGGGTTGCTCTTCTTGAGGAATATCTTTGTGGTGTTCTCTGTATTACCTGGGGTTGAATGCTGACCTGCTTTGCTAGTTTAGGAAAATTTTCCTGAATAATATCCTGAAGGGTATTTTCCAGCTTGGATTCATTCTCTCCGTCGCATTCAGGTACACCTATCAAACGTAAATTTGGTCTTTTCACATAGTCCCACATTTCTTGGAGACTTTGCTCATTCCTTTTTATCCTTTTTTCTCTAATCTTGTCTTCTTGTTTTATTTCATTAAGTTGGACTTTGACCTCTGATATCCCTTCTTCTGCTTGAACAATTCGAGTGTTTAAACCTGTGCATACTTCTCGGAGTTCCTGTATTGTATTCTTCAGTTCCATTAATTCACTCATACTCTGCTCTAAGTTGTCTATTCTCAATAGGATTTCATCAAACCTTTTTTCAAAGTTCCTAGTTTCTTTACGTTGGGCTACAACATGTTCTTTTAACTCACCGAAGTTTGTTATTATCCATTCCTTGAAGAGTGATTCTGTCATCAGGAGGCGCTCGTTCTCCATCAAGCCTTGTTCCATTGTTGATGTGGAACTGTGATCATCTTTAGAGGGAGAGGCGTTCTGACTTTGAGTATTCTCAGCTTTTTTAAGCTGGTTTCTTCCCGTCATTGTAAATTTATCCTCCTGTCGTCTTTGAAATTACCAACTTTCAGATTAGGTCTCTTGAGTGGACATCCAGGTTGTTAGTTCCCAGGGCCAGAGCAGGGGCGTTAAAACTGATGGTGCTTTTCTGCCCAGGATTCTCCTGTCGGGCTTCCTTCTTGTGTCCGTAGTAGGCGACTCTGCCTTCCCGGGGCTCCAAACCTCGGTCAGAAGGGGAACCGGTCCCGTTTACTCTGCGCCGAGCGCTGCCGCGTCGAGGTGCCAGCGGAACCGCTGCGCCGACCACGAGAGTCGTGCTGGCGACTCGTGTGTTTCCACCACTGGGGGATCTTCTGCTTCGTGAGCGACCAGACTTTGTCTGAAAGTGTGGCGTCCTCTAGTTCTCCGCGCCTTCCCTGAGAGCTGCAATCCCGGGATGTTAGCGATCGGCCATCTTGGATCGTTCCCTGTAATTATGTTCAATTTGATTCTTAAATGGCCATGTCATGAAACTCGAAGAGGGCAATGTGTAGCTGAAGGTTGCTGGAATTGGCAAATAAAAATACAGAACACCCAGTAACGTTTAAGTTGGACTTTCAGGTAAATGATAGCATGCCCCAAATACTGCATGAAACATACCATTTTCCCCACTGTATAATGCTTTGAATATGCTGGCATTTTATATAGAGATGGTTATAAATTTTTTAGTATAAAAGTATCATTCCATCTTTGAAATCTTCTAAATCACTTCTACCACATAAGCATAGGAGTCATCTTTGTGGGGCCAGGCTCAGTGGCTCACACCTGTAATCCCAGCACTCTAGGAGGCCCAGGCAGTGGATCACCTGAGGTCAGGAGTTTGAGAGCAGCCTGGCCAACATAGCAAAACCCCGTCTCTACTAAAAATACAAAAAAGCAATTAGCCAGGTGTTGTGTGTGCCTGTAATCCCAGCTACTTGGAAGGCTAAGACAGGAGAATTGCTTGTACCTGGTGAGCAGAGGTTGCAGTGAGCCAAGATTGCACCACTGCACTCCAGCCTGGGCAAACAGAGTGAGACGCTATCAAAAAAGAAAAGTGTGGTGGGGGGGAGCCAGGCGCAGTGGCTCATGCCTGTAATCTTAGCACTTTGGGAGGCCGAGGTGGCTGGGCCACCTGAGGTCAGGAGTTCGAGACCAGCCTGGACAACATGGCAAAACCTCATCTCTAATAAAAATACAGAAATTAGCTGGCCATGGTGGTGCATGCCTGTAATCCCAGATACCAGGGAAGCTAAGGAAGGAGAATCACTTGAATCCAGGAGGTGGAGGTTGCAGTGAGCCAAGATCCCACCACTGCACTCCAGCCTATGTTACAGGAGCGAGACTCCATCTCAAAAAAAAAAAAAGACATCTTTGTGCTACATCTTTAATTTCAGACTAACAGTTTTTTGCTATATGTTCCATGTAATATGAGGCACACTTATACTGAAATAGTATTTTTTTAATCTGAAATGCACTTTTAACGAGATGTCCTGTATTTTACCTGGCAACTCTAGTGTATTTGTCTGTGTTGCCATGAAGAAGTACCTGAGGCTGGATAATTTTTTTTTTTTTTAAAGTTTACATGGGCTCACAGTTCTGCAGGCTGGACAGGCTGTATGGTGCCAGCATCTGCTGGTGAGGCCTCAGGAAGCTTCCAATCATGGTGGAAGAAAAAAAGGAGCAGCATATCACATGGTGAGAGAGGGAGCAAAAGAGAGGAGGGGGAGCCAGGCTCTAAACAACCAGCTTTTCCGTAAACCACCAGAGCAAGAGCTCATTAGCAAGAGGATGAATGATCCACCCCCACAACCCAAACACCTCCCACCAGGCCCTACCTCCAACACTGGGAATATATTTCAACATGAGATTTGGAGGGAACAAACATCCCCAAATCTTATGTTCTTCTCACTGTAAAATACAATTATCCCCTCCCAGTAGTCCCCCAAAGTTTTAATTCTTTATCCACTCAATCAAAAGTCCAAAGTCTCATTTGAGACTCAAGACAAGTTTCTTCTACCTAAGATCCTGTAAGATAAAAGAAGTCATTTACTCCCAGGATACAATGGGAATATGGACATTGGACAGACACTTCCATTCCAAAAGGGAGAAATCAGCCAAAAGATAGGGGCAATATGCCCCACACAAGTGCAAAACCCAGCAGTGCAAACATGAAAGCTTATCATCTTTGACTCCATGTCCCACATCCTGGGCTCCCAAGGCCTTGGGCAACTCCACACTTGTGGATTTGCAGGGTGCAGACTTCATGGCTGCTTTTGTGGGTTGTTCATGGGAATTGAAAGCCTGTGGCTTTTCCAGGCTCAGGGTGCAAGCTGCCAGTGGAGCTCCCATTCTGGGGTCTGGAGGGTGGTGGCCCTCTTACAGCTCCACTAGGCAGTGGCCTGGTGGGGACTCTGTGTACGAGCGCCAACCTCACACTTCCCCTCAGCACTGCCCTCATAGAGTCTCTCTCTAAGGGATTCATGTCTGTGGTAGGCTTCTGCCTGGGCACACCAGCTTTCCCATACATACATCCTCTGAAATCTAGGCGAAAACCATCAAGGCTCCTTCACTCTTGCATTCTCTGCACCTGTAGGCTCAACACCACATGGAAGCCACCAAGGCTTATGGCAGCTTGCACTCTCTAGAGTGGTGACCAGAGAAACTGGGTCCCCTTGAGCAAGGGGTGGAGCTGGAGCAGCAGGGACACAAGGAGCAGTCTCCCAGGGTGGTGGTGCAGTGCAGTGGCATCCCGGGCCTGGCCCACAAAACCATTCTTTCCTCCTAAGCCCCCGAACCTGTGATGGAATGTCTTCAATGACTTTTTCCCATTATCTTGGATATTAGCACTTGGCTCCCTTTCAGTCATGCCAATCACTCTAACAAATAGTTGCTCACAGCCTACTTGAATTTCTTTCCTGAAAATGTTCTTTCCTTCTCTACTGTATCTCCAGGCTGCAAATTTTGCACATTTTTATGTTCTGCTTCCCCATTAAATGTAAGTTATAACTTTAAGTCATTCCTTTGCTCCCACATCTGATTATACAGTTAGAAGCAGCTACATTATTTCTTGAACCTTTACTGCTTAGAAATTTCTTCCACCAGATACCCTGGGTCATCACTCTTAAGTTCAACCTTCCACAAATTCCCAGGGCATATACACAGAATTCTTTGTTAAGACATAACAAGGGTGACCTCCTTTGCTCCAGTTTTCAATTAGTTTCTTATTTCCATCTGAGACCTCCTCAGCCTGGCCTTCACTGTCCATATTTCTGTCAGCACTTTGGTCACAATTACTTAAACAGTCTCTAGGAAGTTTAAAACTTTCTCTTGTCTTCCTGTCTTCTGAGCCCTCCAAACCCTTACAACCTCTGCCCATTACCCAGTTCCAACGCCACCCCCACTGAGAGATAAGCAGGCAGAGAAAGGCAGTACTATATAGACAGGGGAAACTCACCCCAATTATTCTGAGGTGATGCAGCTACATAATGGGGCAGGAAGCAGCAGATCTGGAACCTAGGAATTCACTGGGCACGTCATCTTGGTGCTTCCATGCCAAGTGATGATTATGAATAGACAATTACAGTGACAGATATTGACAAGGGCAGAGAAATGGGGAACCAGACCACTCAGGGACAAAGGTCTGTGTTATCCCACCAGGCAGAAACCTCAGGTCAAAAGTGCTGGCTGAGAGTGAGGAAGATTAAATGGGTGTGAGAGAAGGGAGAAGATAATTGCTTATTGTGGATTTGCAGCCATGTGCAGGAGCAGAGACTGCAGCTTTTCCACAAGTCTTTCTACCAGAAGGGTTTTCTTATTCTTTTTTAATTATGACCAGCTGTCATCTGGAAAAATCAGTTGCAACACAGAGTGAATTAACATGACACACGGTGGCTCTGAGTGGTGCAGGGGTGAACAGATGCTCTTGGTGCCCCCTCATATGTCCTTGATATTTAACATTTCTGAGCACAAGGGAACTTCTAAATCCAGCACCTGTTGACTCTTTGCCTGAGGGCTTTTGCTGGCTTCCCAAGCCCATTTTACCCAAGGATTGATGAAAGTTGGTGGTTAGCAGAAAGTCTAGGGTTGCTGCTAAACATCCTACAATGCACAGGACAACCTCCAATAACAAGAACTCAATTTAGGATCACTTGTCAATTTCTGCAAAAAAAAAAAAAAGAAAGAAAGAAAAGGCAACTGGGGCTTGATAGGATTGCATTGAATCTATAGATTAATTTGGCAAATATTGCCAGACTACTTTAAGTCTTCCTATCCATGAACACGGAATATCTTTCTATTTATTTAGGTCTTCTGTGATTTCTTTCCATTTTGTTTTTAATTTTAATGTCAACACTTTGCACTTCTTTTGTTAAATTTATCCTTGAGTATCTTATTCATTTTGATACTATTATAAATGGAATTAATTGTTCATTTCATTTTCAGATTGATCATTGCTGATGTGTAGAAACAAACATTTTGAGTATATTTCTTTTGTAACCTGAAACTTTATTAAACTTACTTCTTAGCTCTAATAGTTTGTGTGTGTGTGTATGTGTGTATTTCTTAAGATTTTCTATATATAAGATTATATTAACTGTAAATAGAGATCATTTTACTTCTTCCTTTCCAATCTGAATGCCTTTTATTTGTATTTCTAGCCTAATTGCTCCAGTTAGAACCTCTAATACAATGTTAAACAGAAGTGAATAGAGTGCCTTATTCCTGATCTTGGGGAGAAATCTTGCAGTCTTCATTATTAACTGTGATGTTTGCTGTGGGGATTTTTGTACATGCTCTTTGTCAGATTAAGGAAGTTCTCTGCTATTTCTAGTTTGCTTGGTGGTTTTGTTTGTTGAAATTCATTTGCAACTAGCAAAATGAGCCTGGCTAGAGTGAAGGTTCTTTTGAGTTCAGCATCCCTGGTCTAACACAATGAACCAATTTGGCAATTACTTTTTTTTCATCCAACCGTGATGTATCTCTGATTGTACAGTACACAGTTAACATCTTTGGCTGCATATGACTGACACAGATTATATCAAGCTGGTCTCTGTTTTATGTCCCATTATCTGATGTCAGAACCCAGGGCTCATGTCCAGCCCATACTGCGGCCACAAAGCCAACTCAGGAGCCCTCAGGAGCTGATGACCCACTCACCTCATCCCATCCTCCTTGCTAGTTACCAGATCCTGGGGCTCGGCTCCAGCCATGCTGCAGTCTGAGGGGAGTAGATAGATAGAAAGAACACTTAGGGACCGTAGGCAGCTGGAAGATGATTTTGTTTGGCAGCAGCTCTTATTAGCAGCTTACTCTCACACTATCCACACTGTCTCGGGGGACTGAGCCAGCAGCTCCTCACCACAGCTCTGCAGCCAGCTCTCCCTTGTCTTCAGGGTTAGCAGCTTAACTCTCTCTCTGGGCACGAGCAAGCCAAGCTGTGTTGTGGCTCCTTCCTTTCCATCTGCAAGATGAACAGCTTTGGCTCTCTCTCTTTCTCTGGGCACCAGTGCACCTGCCATGTTAATTCATGTTGACCTGAGCTGAGTCCCAAGAGCCCCTGTACAACATTAGCAGGACAAATATACCTTTTACAGACAATAGTGCCTCAGAGCCAAGTATGAACTTGCACAACAGATTATATAACAAGTGGAGGTGTGAGCCTGTGTTCCCAAACTGGCTGAGTGATGCAGACCTGGATGTTCCCCTTGACCTATTCCTTGACCAAAGCACATTCATGTACCTCACACTGGGAAATAATAGTGCTACTGTGCCCCAAGAAAGTCCTAAACACGGACATACAACAGGTTTATTCCAATTATTCCAGAATATACTTATATTAATTTTTTAAGATTACCATTGGCCAGGTGCAGTGGCTCACGCCTGTAATCCCAACACTTTGGGAGGCTGAAGTGGGTGGATCATCGAGGTCAGGAGTTCGAGACCAGCTTGACTAACATGGGAAAACCCTGTTTCTACTAAAAATACAAAAGTTAGCCAGGCATGGTGTGTGCACCTGTAATTCCAGCCACTCAGGAGGCTGAGGAAGAAGAATTGCTTGAACCGGGAGGCAGTGAGCTGAGATCACACCACTGCACTCCAGCTTGGGCAACAAGAGTGAAATTCCATCTCAAAAAAAAAAAAGGGGGGATTACCATCAAAGTGAAAGCAAATTTTTTAATTTCCGGCAGGAGCTGGTGAACCCTTCAATAAATCTGCAGTTTGAAAAACCTAAGTTGGAACATTTCCTTAATAGTGCACCTCAATTCTTTCCAAAGAGCTCTGTGTGAATCCTAAAGTACTGTTACCCTCAGAAGATACTTACTCCAGCTGTGTTGATACAGGTGGCTTCTTAAAGCTCTGTTTGTGATGATCTCATCTTGAGCAAATGAGGAAAGGAAGCTAGATTTGAGGAATCTTGTGTCCCCATGACCTCACCCAGAAATGGTTTGGTAGTTAATTTTACTAAGCAAGATAGAGCAGTTGAGCAAATACTTAGACACCACGTCCTCTTGTTGGAATTCACTGGGGGTGGTGGGCAAAATATTAAGGGAAATGTTAGGGAAGTTATAAAATTATAGTCTCAAACCTTTTGGAAGGCTGAGAGGTTTCTATTAACTTACAGAACAGGCCGAAGGCAGCCAGTTCTTACATTAGAACATTAAGTCATAGGGTGAAGATTAAAGGTAATAAAAGCTTCCCCAGTTAAGTCTGTTTACCTCACATTCCTTTGTCCCTACTCTGATTTGTTTACTCATGTAAACTTTGTGCTGGATGGTCCTCTCAGCAGGAGGTTGAAGGGGAATTACCTGTTAATGGTGTTTATTCTAGGTCCCAGGATCAGGCCTTTTATCAACTGTAAAACCGCTCTTTTAATCATGTTAATTATCCAAAAGCATGTTGACTTAGAACCTCTGTTATTAAATCTATACTGAATAAACGCGAGGGGGAACAGGGAGTGGTGGTCAGTTAGCTGCAGTCGCCCTCCGAGAGCAGTTGATGACCATCCCCAGCCTACTCGATTCACTCATTCTGGTGTGCGTGAGTGCATTTATTCATCCGTTGCTGAAGCAGAGTCAACTCCGCATGACGGAGTTGGAGAGAGCTCACTTAACTCACCACTTCTCTGAATGTAGAGAGTAGCACAGCACACTGACTTCAACATGCTGAATGAATGTTCTTCTGCTGAACTTTAAAGGTAGAAGGTATTCCCAGATACCTTCTAGATAGGTAGAAGGAGTGGAAGAGACAGGACAGACCTCCACAGGTGGTGATCAACGTCTCATCCTCTACCACTACCATCTTTGCCTTTTAATGAGGAGGACTTTGTAGGAACTGAGTCATTGAAAAGGAGCTCCACATCTTTAGTAACAGCCTTGGAGGGCATGGGAAGAAGTAGCCTTGCTGCAGAGCTGAGATGAACCTGCAAGGAGACAGCCCTGGCCCCAGGGAATGATCACTGCGCTGTGCAGCCTGTTAGCTGAGATGACTCATTAAGCTGTGATTCCCCTCCTTACTCTCACTTGAACAAGCAGCTGAAGACAGCACAGAACAGTTAGCGCTATGATCAAAAAAGATGACTAATACTTTAGTGTCTCCTGCTCTATCTGCCCCCAGGGAGAGGCCAGACCATTCAGGGTACCAGCTGGAGTTCATAGCTAGGGTGGAGTGTAGAGACAGTGTTTGGTATCACTGCTTCCTTTTTTCTTTGAGATGGAGTTTTGCTCTTGTCACCCAGGTTGGAGTGCATCGGTGCAATCTCAGCTCACTGCAACCTCTGCCTCCCAGGTTCAAGCAATTCCCCTGCTTCAGGCTCCCAAGTAGCTGGGATTACAGGCACCTGCCATCAGGCCTGACTAATTTTTCTCTTTTTAGTAGAGATGGGGTTTCACCATGTTGGCCAGGCTGGTCTCGAACTCCTGACCTCAGGTGATCCACCCGCCTCAGCCTCCCAAAGTGCTGGGATTACAGGCATGAGCTACTGCACCTGGCCACTACTTCCTTCCTTGTCTGCTATACCCAATGAATAGCTGGTTGTAAATGGCCTATGCATTTTCCTCTTTCTACAGAGCATTGTGTAAAATGTTTAGTTCAATTAACTCACGTGGGAAGGACTGAACTAGAATGCTTTCCTTTCATTTTAATTCAACTAGTTAACTCAGGGGCCATATTAAGTGATGCTTAACCCCTTTTAGAAGATGCAAGCGAGTGAATATAATTTTCCGCAAAATGATAGATAAATTAGTCTGTTAGGTATACTCTAAAATTCTCTCCCAAATTTCTCCTCTACAAACCATGAAACAGTATCTTCATACATTTTACTCGAAGGGTAAAACAGTCAGTATCTTCATACATCTTACTCATCTTAGGCACAACTTTTGTGTTATTGAAAATTACTTGCAACTCACTGAAAATCTGTTCAGAGTTATATTAAGGCTTTCTGCAATATGTATAACCTTTTCCACTGCATGCATGACAGGAGGAACATGGAATGGCTTTCTTTTTTTTTTTTTTTTGAGACAGAATTTCGCTCTTGTTACCCAGGCTGGAGTGCAATGGCGCGATCTTGGCTCACTGCAACCTCTGCCTCCTGGGTTCAGGCAATTCTCCTGCCTCAGCCTCCCAAGTAGCCGGGATTACAGGCACGCGCCACCACGCCCAGCTAATTTTTTGTATTTTTGGTAGAAACGGGGTTTCACCATGTTGACCGGGATGGTCTCGATCTCTTGACCTCATGATCCACCCACCTCGGCCTCCCAAAGTGCTGGGATTACAGGCTTGAGCCACCACGCCCGGCCCTGGAATGGCTTTCTAATAGAGGAAGAACATGTGTCAGGTCCTTAATTTCACCATCTGGTATTTCTTTTTTTTTTTTTTGAGACGGAGTTTCACTCTTGTTACCTAGGCTGGAGTGCAATGGCACGATCTTGGCTCATGGCAACCTCCACCTCCTGGGTTCAGGCAATTCTCCTGCCTCAGCCTCCCAAGTAGCTGGGACTACAGGCACGTGCCACCATGCCCAGCTAATTTTTGTAGTTTTAGTAGAGACAGGGTTTCATCTTGTTGACCAGGATGGTCTCTATCTCTTGACCTCATGATCTACCCGCCTTGGCCTCCCAAAGTGCTGGGATTATAGGCGTGAACCACCACGCCCGGCCCCATCTGGTATTTCTTCCTCCCAATCACACATCTATAGCTCAGACACTCTCCAGAGGAATCAACTGAGAAGAACGGCTCTCCATCTTGTCTAAGCATGGCTGAGAAAGCATGGTGGAGTTGGAGAGAGCTCACTTAACTTGCCACTTCTCTGAATGTAGAAAGTAGCCCAGCACACTGGCTTCAATATGTCCAATGAATGTTCTTTTGCTAAACTGTTAGGGGTAGATTTGCTAAACGGTTAGGGGTAGAAGGTATTCTTAGATACCTCCTAGGTAGGTAGAAGGAGTAGAAAAGTTACTGGCAGCAAATCCGTATGAGCCTGCAGCAACCTCAATTATTGCCTCTTCAGAAGAAAGAATTTGACTTAGGGTCATAAGGCAGAAAGAGAGACTGAGGCAAGTTTCAAAGCAGGAGTGGAAGTTTATTTAAGAAGACTTTAAAACAGGAAAGAAAGCACACTTGGAAGAGACCCAAGTGGGCAACTTGAAGAACAAGCTCAGTGTTTAACCTTGGACTAAACCTAGGGCTTTATAGGCTGACCCACCTCTGGCATCTTCCATCCCTTTCTCCTCATTCTTCCCTTAGGGTGGGCTGCCCACATGGGCAGTGCCCTCCTTATGCTTGAGAGGTGAGCATGTGTAGTGTGTTTAGGAAGTTGTATGTGTTATATGTAAATCTTCCATGCCGCAAAAGAAGTAGCACTCGAATACAAATTCTCTCAGCAAAGCAATTTACTTTTATAGAAGGGTGCATCTCGCAGATGGAGCAATGGCGAGCACACACCTGGACAAGGGAGAGGAAGGATTCTTATTCCTGGTGCAGGTAGCCCTTGCTGCTGTGCCGTTCCCCTATTGGCTAGGGTTGGACTTCACAGTCTAAGCTAATTCCGATTGGCTATTTTAAAGAGAACAGGGGTACAAGCCAGAGTGGCAGGGTGGGTCGTTTGGCCAGAAGGATGGTTATGGAACAGGTCAGAGCAGGTGACCAGGGGTGACTCATACCAGAGCAGGCGACCAGGGGTGACTCATACCAAAGCAGGTGACCAGGGGTGACTCATACCAAAGCAGGTGACCAGGGGTGACTCAGGTGACCAGGGGAACAGATGTGCACTACTGATTAGAACTGGCAAGAAAGTTGTTTACTGAAACTAGAGGTAAAGGGGCACAGAGAACCAGGAAGTTACATTTTTAAATGGAGAGTTGTAATCCAGCACTTTGGGAGGCCGAGACGGGTGGATCACAAGGTCAAGAGATCAAGACCATCCTGGTCAACATGGTGGAACCCCGTCTCTACTAAAAATGCAAAAAATTAGCTGGGCATGGTGGCGCATGCCTGTAGTCCCAGCTACTCGGGAGGCTGAGGCAGGAGAATTGCCTGAACCCAGGAGGCGGAGGTTGCCATGAGCCGAGATTGCGCCATTGCACTCCAGCCTGGTAACAAGAGAAAAACTCCGTCTCAAAAAATAAAATAAAATAAAATGGAGAGTTAAAGAATAAGACAGCTGAACATACTGACATACTGATACTTTGAAGAGAAACTTGGAATTCACTATATCTAACAAACGCATGCCCATCTGAGGCTTTCTTCATTTTCCATTGGAGTGCCCCCGGGAGGTCATACTCCACCATTTTGTCTCTTAATGTTCATGCCCAGGCTCACCCACCCAATTCCTTGAGATTTTATTAGAAGCTAATAACCAATCTCAAGAGTTTTTATCTACTTGGGGAGTTGCTCCTCCCTGGCAGCTGCATTCAATTAACTCTTTAGTGTGACAGCTGTGAACCATCAGGAGATTGTTTCTTCCTAGTGCCAAATTTGCTGCGGCCGAATTACCCTTTTTAGAGAGGCAAACTGCACACACATCACCGGATGATTGCCCGACATTCCCGGTGGGGCTGACGGAGAGCCCTCTGCTGCCCCACTCACGCCCATCTAACTACCTGTAACAACTCTGCTATTCAATATGATTGCACAGACTTCTCAAGTGGCATGGCCTGACCTCCACCTGCCTCCCACACCTTCACCTCTTGCCTTTTCCTCCTTACCTACTACACTTGAGCCATATTGGCCTCTTTTTTGTGTATTGAAACTTTCCCACCTCAAGGCCTTTGCAGACACCTCTCCCTCAGTGTTGGCCCCGCAGCCCCTCCCCATCCCTTCTCACCTGGCAGTCTCCTTCGAAGTCCCAGCTTTCGTGGCATCTTCCCAAAGAGAACTTCCTGTTAATCCTTGCTCCCACTCCTAGACCGTTTTCCTCACAGTCCTTACCACGATTTGTCATTTCCTAAACTTGATGGGTTACTAGTTTATTTACTGTTTCCCCCACTGGAATCTAGACTCAAAGAGACAGAGATCAAGTATGCTTTATCCACCAATATATACCCAGATCCAAGCACAGTTCCTGGAACATGTGAACACTCAATTCACATCTGTTAACAAAGAATAAGTAAAATAAATGACAACCAAAACAGTTTCGATATTTTCTGCAGAATCATGGCTAAGGTTGTCATCTATCATAGAACCCAATGTTCCAGCAAAGATTAGTAAACTAAAACTCTATTTTTTTTCTCAGACAGAGTCTTGCTCTGTTGCCAGGCTGGAGTGCAGTGGTGCAGTCTTGGCTCACTGCCACCTCTGCCTCCTGGGTTCAAGTGATCCTTCCACCTCAGCCTCCCAAATAGCTAGGACTACAGGTGCATACCACCATGCCTGGCTAATTTTGTATTTTTAGTAGAGATGGGTGTCACCATGTTGGCTAAGATGGTCTTGATCTCTTGACCTCGTGATCTGCCCACCTTAGTCTCCCAAAGTGCTGGGATTACAGGCATGAGCCACCGCACCTGGCAATAAAATAAAACTCTTTATGAAAAAGTTTGTATTTCCAGGGTGCTAAATTGAAGGCAAACTAACAAGTTCAGCAAAGTTAGTATCAACGCACAAAAATTAGTTGCATTTCTTTATACTAACAATGAACAATTTCAAAAGGGAAATTTTAGAGCAATCCCATTTGTAAAAGCACCAAAAAGAATAAAATAGATAGAAATAAGCTTAACCAAGGAGATGAAAAACTTGTTGCTGAAAAGTGTAAGACACTAATGAAAGAAATTACAGAAGAGTAAAGAAGACACAAATAAATGAAAAGATATTCCATATTCATGCATTGGAAGACAAAATATTGGTAAAATGTCTATATTACCCAAAGGAACCTACAGATTTAATGCAATTATATTAAATTCCTAGTGACATTTTTTGCAGGAATAGAAAACTATTCTAAAATTCATGTGGAATATAAAGGGGCCCTAAATAGCCAAAACAATCTTGAAAAAGAACAAAGCTGGAAGCCTCACATTTCCTCATTTTAAAACATATTATAAAGCTATAGTAATCAAAAAGGTGTATCACTGACATAATAATAGTTATACAGTTCAATGGTACAAATTAGAGAGCCCGAAAGAAACTTTCACCTATATGGTCAAATGATCTTTGACAAGGATGCTAAGACCACAGGATGGGTAAAGAACACCCTATTCAACAAATGGTATTGGGAAAACTGGGTATCCACATGCAAAAAATGAATTGGATTCTTACAATATATGAAATAATTCAGCTCAAAATATATTAACTAAAACTATAAAACTCACGAGAAAATTGGGATATTGTAAAGATGTATATTTGGTCTTCAACCTGTTTCCTTATATACAATTCCTAAAATCTTTAAAATCTCCAAGGTGATGTATTTTTGTACACTAATGAGTTTACTGGTGGTTGGCAGCGCCTGCATAGCTTCAGGGAGGGGTCTGGTCACTGGAAAGACCAAGGCATGATTAGAGGGTTGGGATTTTCAGCCCACCCCTCAACCTTGAAGGAGGGGAGAGGGGCTGAAGGTTAAGTTGATCACCAATGGCTAATGATATAATCAATCATGCCCACACAATGAAGCTTCCATAAAAACCCAAAAGGTGGGCCAGGCGCAGTGGCTCACGCCTGTAATCCCAGCACTTTGGGAGGCTGGGGCCAGTGAGTCACGAGGTCAAGAGATCAAGACCATCCTGGCCAACATGGTGAAACCCCATCTCTACTAAAAGTACAAAAGTTAGCTGGGCATGGTGGCTTGTGCCTGTGGTCCCAATTACTTGGGAGGCTGAGGCAGGAGAATTGCTTGAACCCAGGAGGTGGAGTTGCAGTAAGCTGAGATGGCGCCACTGCACTCCAGCCTGGCAACGGAGCAAGACTCCATCTCAAAAAAAAAAAAAAAAAAAGCCAGGCGCTGTAGCTCAGGCCTGTAATCCCAGCACTTTGGGAGGCTGAGGTGGGTGGATCACGAGGTCAGGAGTTCGAGACCAGCCTGGCCAATATGGTGAAACCCCATCTCTACTAAAAATACAAAAAAAAAATTAACTGGGCGTGGAGGCAGGTGCCTGTAGTCTAAGCTACTCAGGAGGCTGAGGCAGGAGAATCACCTGAATCTGGGAGGTGGAGGTTGCAGTGAGCTGAGTTCATGCCACTGCACTCCAGCCTGGGTTACAGAGTGAGACTCCATCTCAAAAGAAAAACACAAAAGGCTTAAGTTTGGAGAGCTTCCTGATAACCGAACATGCTGCTGGGGAGGGCGTAGAATCTCTGCAGTCCTTCTCACATACCTTGCCCTATGCCCTTCATCTGTATCCTTTGTAATAGCCTTCATAATAAACCTGTAAACGTAAGGTAGTGTTTCTTCAAGTTCTGTCAGGCAATCTAGAAAATCAGTTGAAAACAAGCAGGGGGCCATGGGATCCTCAATTTATAGTCATTCAGTCAGCACAGGTAAAACCTGGGGCTTGTGATTGGCATCGGAAGTAAGGGAATGAGCCCTCAACCCGTGGGATTGAAGCGGCATGGTTTGTCTGGGGTAATACCTGAGGTTTGTTGCCACACACCCAAGGGAATCAAGGATGGGGACACACAAGGAGTGGGTTTAAGAGCAGAAGCTTAACAGGCGAAAGAAAGAAGAGAGAGCTTCCCTGTGCAGAGGAAGGGGGTCCCAAATGGGTTTCCGGAGAAAACTCCCTCTCCCCTCCTTCAAGGTCCCAAATGAGTTTCCAGAGTTTGCGGAGAAATGTGCTTGTTTTTATAGATGAGCTGAGGAAGCGGTGTCTGATTTACATAGGGCACCAAGAATTGGTTGGACCAGATGTGAAATTTACATAGCATACAAAGAGGCTGGCCATCCCACCCTCATCTTTTTTTTTTTTTTTAATTTTTTTATTGCATTTTAGGTTTTGGGGTACATGAGCAGAACATGCAAGACAGTTGCGTAGGTACACACATTGCAGTGTGTTTTGCTTCCTTTCTCCCCTTCACCCACATTTGGCATTTCTCCCCAGGCTATCCCTCCCCACCTCCCCCTCCCACTGGCCCTCCCCTTTTCCCCCCAATCGACCCCAGTGTTCAGTACTCCCCTCCCTGTGTCCATGTGTTCTCATTTTTCATCACCCGCCTATGAATGAGAATACTCGGTGTTTCATTTTCTGTTCTTGTGTCAGTTTGCTGAGGATGATGTTCTCCAGATTCATCTTTTATTATGCAAATGACATCTCTACCTGGCCAACGCTGTGTTGCCTGGTTTTTTACTGCACAAGTGGCAACAAAGAAAAGGGAAGAGGGCACCTCCATGTTGAATATACCTGACTTCCAGGTATCCCCCTCCTATTGGCACAGCTGCCAGCATTTGCCCATGCAAGCTTCCAGTTTGCTTATCTATGTTTGCGGCTTGATTTTTCCGGCTGTTTTCGTTAGAAAAGAAATGATTTGGGACTGTTTGTTATTAAAAGGAAAACCTTATTGAAGACTCTCTTATCCTCACTGCCTACCTCGATAATCTCTTTTCAGGTCCTGTATCAGGATCTGATGCTCTCTCCAGGTAGACGGTGTCATAATTCAATAGGAGGATACCCAACCAGTGTCTACTGCAGAACTGATTGCTCTTTTGTTGTTTTATTTGTTTGCTTGTTTTTGAGACAGAGTCTCGCTTTTATCACCCAGGCTAGAGTGCAGTGATGCAGCAATCTCAACGCAACCTCCGCCTCCCAGGTTCAAGCAATTCTTCTGCCTCAGTCTCCCAAGTAGTTGGGATTACAGGCATGTGCCACCACGCCTGGATAATTTTGTATTTTTAGTAGAGACGGGGTTTCTCTATGTTGGTCAGGCTGGTCTCAAACTCCTGACCTTATGGGATCTGTCCACCTTGGCCTCCCAAAGTGCTGGGATTATAGCCGTCAGTCACTGTGCCTGATCATTTTCTTCCTTTTTTTTTTTCACCTGGGTGCAGGTGGGCTAAGGCCAAGAAGGGCGTTAGCCTGTTTTCTTGTTAATGGGGAAAAATCATTACACCTTTGGTCACAGAAGTCTTCTGTGTTGATTGTTGTGGCATGAGAGCAGAGGAAGAACAGTTTGAGCTTTTTCCCCTCAAAAACATAGGGGAAATCTTCATGATATTGGACTTGGCAATGATTTGTTGGCTATGACACCAAAAGCACAGACAACAAAACAAAAATAGACAAATGTGACTACATCAAACTTAAAAACTTCTGCACATTAAAGGAAATAATTAATGGAAAAGGCAACCTTTGGACTTGAAAAAGTATTTGCAAAATATTGGCTTTGATAGATTAGCAGATAAAATGTGGTGTTCACATGCCATGAAATATTATTCAGCCTTTAAAAAGAAGGAAATGCTGTCATGCGCTACACTGTCAACATTGAGGACATTATGCTACGTGAAATAAGCCAGCAACAAAAAGATAAATACTGGGACAAGCACGGTGGCTCACACCTGTAATCCCAGCACTTTGGGAGGCCGAGGCGGGAAGATCACCTGCTGAGGTCAGCAGTTCAAGAACAGCCCAGCCAACATAGTGAAACCCCACCTCTACTAAAAAATACAAAAATTAGCTGGGTGTGGTGGCATGCGCCTATAAACCAAGCTATTCAGGAGGCTGAGTTAAGAGAATCGCTTGAACCCAGGAGGCAGAGGTTGCAGTAAGCTGAGATCACGACACTCCAGCTTCGGCGACAAGAGTGAAACTCCATCTAAAAAAAAGAAAAGAAAAGATAAAGATAAATACCATGTGATTCTACTTATATGAGGTAGCTAAAGCAATCAAATTTATAGAGGCAGAAATTAGACTGGCGATTGCCAGGGGCTCAAGGAGGGGAAAATGGGAGTTGTTCAATGGCTATAAGGTTTCTGTTTTGCAAGATGAAAACATCCTGAAAATAGTAACACTACTGAACTGTACCTGTAATACGGTTAAGATAGCAATTTCTTTTTTTTCTTTTTTTTTTTTGAGACGGAGTTTCACTCGTTACCCAGGCTGGAGTGCAATAGCGCAATCTCGGCTCACTGCAACCTCCGCCTCCTGGGTTCAAGCAATTCTCCTGCCTCAGCCTCCCGAGTAGCTGGGATTACAGGCACCCGCCACCATGCCCAGCTAATTTTTATATTTTTAGTAGAGACGGGGTTTCACCATGTTGACCAGGATGGTCTCGATCTCTTGACCTCGTGATCCACCCGCCTCGGCCTCCCGAAGTGCTGGGATTACAAGGATAGCAATTTCTTTTTAAGAGGCAGGATTTCACTCTGTTGCCCAGACTGGCCTCAAACTTCTAGGCTCCAGCGATCCTTCCACCTCAGCATCTGGAGTCGCTGGAACTGCAGGTGTGTACCACCACACCCAGCTTTAAAAAGGTCACTATTTTATTTATTGATTTTTAATTAGGGCAGACTTAACAGTAAGTGATTCATCCTGGGTTTCTGATACCATTGTTTCCTCCTTTCTCTAAAGGAAGTCTGCTCTCTGCCATTATTTTATCTGCCCAGAATACAAGTAGAGCAATGTCTTATTATAAGCTATAAAAATTCTTTTTCAAAGTGAGTGTACAGACTGGGCCTGGTGGCTCACGCCTGTAATGCCAGCAATTTGGGAGACTGAGGTGGGCGAATCACTTGAGCCCAGGAGTTCAAGACCAGCCTGGCCAACATGGTGAAACTCCATCTCTACTAAAAATACAAAAACCAGCAGGACATGGTGGCACATGCCTGTAACCCCAGCTGAGGCAGGAGAATCACTTGAACCCGGAAGGCAGAGGATGGAGGGAGCCAAGATCACACCACTGCCCTGTCCAGCCTGGGCCACAGAGTGAGACTCTGTTGTGAGTGTGCAGTTAATCACGTAGGCTTGTGCTGACGTCAATGTAAGGCAAGTACTTCCTCATTGCTCTACATCAGTGACCGGATGTGAATGCGAAGGTTTAGACTGAGACGTAGGGCAAGGAAATTGGAGGGAGGCCAACTTTAAACATTTCATGTCTTAATTTCTGCTTATTTACCCCCAAAAGAATTTTGTAAATCAATTTATTTCTTTGTGTTTTAAATGACATCTAAAATATTTCCTGACACGTTTAAATAGTTGCAAAGGATATATTTTACAGTAGGTGTTAAATATATATATATATATATATATATATATATATATATATATATATATATTTTTTTTTTTTTTTTTTTTTTTTTTTGAGACGGAGTTTCGCTCTTGTTACCTAGGCTGCTGGAGTGCAATGGCGCGATCTCGGCTCACCGCAACCTCCGCCTCCTGGGTTTAGGCAATTCTCCCGCCTCAGACTCCTGAGTAGCTGGGATTACAGGCACGCGCCACCGTGCCCAGCTAATTTTTTGCATTTTTAGTAGAGACGGGGTTTCACCATGTTGACCAGGATGGTCTCGATCTCTTGACCTCGTGATCCACCCACCTCGGCCTCCCAAAGTTCTGGGATTACAGGCTTGAGCCACCGCGCCCGGCCTACAGTAGGTGTTAAATATTAACATTTTTAAATAAACCTTGCTTTATCACTCTTATAAATGCATCCAATGGAATCTAATATCAAAACAATTTAGTACCTATCATTGTCTACTTTGAAATTACAGAAACTTGGCTGGACACAGTGGCTCACTCCTGTAATCTCAGCACTTTGGGAGGCAGAGGGGGGAGGATTGCTTGACTCCAAGAGTTCAAGACCATCCTGGGCAACATAGTGAGACAACCTTGTCTCTACAAAAAAAAAAAATGAACAGAATTAGTAAGGTGTGGTGGCACACCATGATCCCCGCTATTCGGAGGCTGAGGTGGGAGGATCTCTTGAGCCCTGGAGGTGGAGGCTACAGTGAGCCAAGATTGCGCCACTGCACTCCAGCCTGTGTGACAGAACGAGACCCTATCTCAGAAAAACTTTAAAAAAATTTTTTTAAAAAGAAACTCCAGAAAATCCTATTTATTGGTTCTGAAACTTTGTATCATCTCTTTTTCACCTTGAATTCATATTCTTATTCCCACATAAGTTTGTCTTCTTGAGATATATTTGTTAATCATCTATTGTATATCTTTGCAACAAAAATGTATATAAAGTGATATTTTTTTCTTTTTTTTTAAGTCACCAAGTTTTGCAGATATATTTCTTTTTTAAATGACCATAGTCTCTAAATGTTAAAAAGAAAAAAAGCTGGCCAGGCACAGTGGTTCATAACTGTAATCCCAGCATTTTGGGAGGGTGAGGCAGGTGGATCACGAGGTCAGGTGTTCGAGACCAGCCTGGCCAACATAGCTAATTTTAAATTAGCCGGGCACAGGATTCCTACAAAATACAAAAATTAGCCGGGCGCAATGGCAGGAGCCTGTTATCCCAGCTACTTGGGAGGCTGAGGCAGAAGAATCACTTGAACCCAAAAGACAAAGGTTACAGTGAGCCAAGATTGAGTCACTGCACTCCAACCTGAGCAACAGAGTAAGAGTCAGTCTCAAAAGAAAAAAAAAAAAAGAAAGAAAAGGAAAGGAAAAAGCTTATCTGGATTATTTCAATTATTAGTATGCAATTGATCAGAACAAATATTTCATAACTTTTGATAAATAATTTTTCATCATAAAAAGCTTAATTTCACTGGAAATGAATCTTTTTATTTACTTATTTATTTATTTTAAAACACATCTCTGTTACACAGGCTGGAGGGCAGTGGTGCAATCTCAGCTCACTGCAACCTCCGCCTCCCAGGTTCAAGTGATTCTCCTGCCTCAGTCTCTCGACTAGCTGGGACTACAGATGCACGCCATCATGCCCGGCTAATCTTTTAGATTTTTAGTAGAGGCAAGATTTTACCATATTGGCCAACCTGGTCTAGAACTCCTGGCCTCAAATGATCCGCCCGCCTCGGCCTCCCAAAGTACTGGGATTACAGGCATGAGCCACCATACCCAGCCTGGAGATGCATCTCTTAACAAACTGGATGGAGCTTCTTCTCTCTTCTTTCGATGACTGCTGGTGTCTGTGGATGAACGTGTCTTCTTGCCGCATGGAGACAGGACCTAGTGCCTCCGCTGCTCCTGTTGTCCATGTTTTGGGGTGAGGCTTTGTGATGGGCCTGGAAGGAATCCCAAAGTGTCACTTCAACTGGAGTCTTTGGATTCTGTCTGATTTATAGGTCAAAAGCTATTTAGTGAATGTTTATTAAATATTATCTCTAGTTGTTGAGCATGATGTGAAAGGAAGATGAAAAAGTTGCGACTCCAGTTCGCTCTGCCCAAAGAAAAAAAACTAAGCTGAAAGCTGAGTCACGCAAGAAGCTGCCTTTCCGGGCCAGGCGCGGTGGCTCACACCTGCAATCCCAGCACTTTGGGAGGCCGAGCTGGGCAGATCACAACGTCAGGAGATCGAGACCATCTTGGGCAACATGGTGAAACCCCATCTCTACTAAAAATACAAACATTAGCTGGGAGTGGTGGCATGTATCTGTAATCCCAGCTACTCAGGAGGCTGAGACAGGAGAATCCGTTTGAACAGAGGTTGCAGTGAGCCGAGATTGTGTCACTGCACTCCAGCCTGGCCACAGAGCGAGACTCCATCGCAAAAAAGGAAGGAAAAAAAAAAGCTGCCTTTCCTTTTGTTTCTAAGCAGAGAGCTACAGGTAAAAGGTTAAATATCCCTCCAGCTATGCTATGTTCACCTTATCTTCTGTAAAGGGCCGATTTTCTGAACATCTAGTCTTGTCACCACTATCTCTTTGGAAAGTGAAGTACTGGGGATTGTACCCAGAGTTGACTGAACCAGTAGAGGGAAAAGCAAAAGGAGGAGGTGCCAGTGTGCTGAGCAGACCCCTTGGGGAGTAGCAAGCAGGCTCTGCTGCCAGGTGACCAACTGCTTAGAAACTGGGAGAATTCACCTGAAATGATTACTTACCAAGTTCAAGTATACATTCACCCTGAGCAAGAAGAATTTATTTGATTTCTTTAAAATCATAACTGCATGGAAAACAGTACATGAGTTTGTTTTTTTTTTTAAAGAGATAAGTGGGTAAAATAAAGCATTTGTATTGTGTGTATGTGCTTTTCTCTGAAATTAAACTGGGGTTGTTCCCAAAAGCTTCCTTCTATAACCAACTCTGTACCAGCTTTGGCTGGTAACTACTTCCTGTAACTCACATCTTTATGACAATGATAATCAAGAATAAATACATGAAGCAAAGCTGGGTCTCCCTATCCTAGTTCTGTTGCTGTTTGTCATTTCAGGGAAAAAAAGTTGAAAGACCGAGTTCATCCTACAAACTGTGCGCGTGTACTGCATGCCCTGCAGGGTGCACAACTGCTGATTGCCACGTTCAAGGGTCTTTGACTTGGACAAAGTAGAAATTTAGAATGTATACCGCTTTGGGGACTTTCCTTCTATTGTAAACATTTTTTTTTTTTTGAGATGGAGTTTTGCTGTTGTTACCCAGACTGGAGTGCAATAGCACTATCTCGGCTCACCGCAACCTCCGCCTCCTGGGTTCAAGCAATTCTCCTGCCTCAGCCTCCTGAGAAGCTGGGACTACAGGCGTGCACCACCATGCCCAGCTAATTTTTGTATTTTTAGTAGAGACGGAGTTTCACCTTGTTGACCAGGATGGTCTCGATCTCTTGACCTCGTGATCCACCCGCCTTGGCTTCCCGAAGTGCTGGGATTATAAGCATGAGCCACTGCACCCAGCCCTGTAAACAACTATTATGGAGAAGCATGCATTTCTCTGATTCTTTGTTGGCCTGGTGGCCTCTTGACCCACTTCCTCAAATGTATAATGGTTGTCAAATTAAATGATCCCCTTAACTAAGCAAAGCATGGAGTGTCTAGTTATACTTCCTCTTCAATAGGGAAATGCTTATTTTTTCTATTTGTAGAACTTAAAAGCAAACAGTTGCCCTGTGAAAAAAATTACTTAGTTCACCCTCCTACAGTGTGGAAATGGATAATTCAGAATTATTATCAAGCATTTCTTTTGGAAGTGATATAAAGTTCAGATTTGCAATTAGGCACAAAATAATGTCTTGAAGGGGTAGGGACTCCAGGGGACAGTATAACCCAATTTGAATCCCACCTCTGCCATCTACTGGCTGTGTGACTTTGGCCAAATAAATTTATGTCTCTGTACTTAAAACCCCAAGAAATGCTTGGTAAGTATTATAATTACAGTAATAAAGATAAACTTGGCATACTCATGGTCACACCAGTGTCATGGGGACATTGTAAAGAGAAATGATGATAAGCATGCAGCTTCTAGGACAGTTCATGGTTGAAGTATTCTCTGGATGATTCTAGGGTCATGAGCTTCAGACACATTTTTTCTTTTTTTTAAGAGAAATAGGGTCTTGCTATGTTGCCCAGATTGGTCTTGAACTCCTGGGCTCAAGTGATCCTCCTGTCTCAGCTTCCCAAAGTGCTGGGATTACAGGCATGAGCCACTGCATTCAGCCAAGACACATTTTTTTTCATGCACACACAAAATGTCTTCCATTATAAAATGAGAGGTACTGATGCTGAATTGAAACTGAATCAAACGGTCCCACTCTTCAGTCTTTCCCATCACTGTAAGTGGCCGCTCCTTTCTTCCAGTTCCTAAGGTCAAAAACCTTGTGCCACCCCGACCCCTGCCTCTCTCCTGCTCCACGTTCTATCTGTCGGGAAATCTCACCTGTGCTACCAGAATACCTCCCATCTGACCACTTTTGCCACCTCCACTGCTACTACCCTGGTCCAAGCCACCATTCAGAAAAATGAGGACACATCTAAAAAACACCTTCACAGCAACATCTAGAATAAGGTCTGACCAAATGCCTGGGTACCGTAACCTAGTCAAATGGACACACAACATTAGCTATCACATAATATTCAGTAAATGATCAAATAGTTGATCCATTAAAATAAGAGTTCAAATTGCTTGGTTTAAGCTAGTGTCATTGAAAGAAAAAAACGGAGGACCCCAGTTCGTCTGCCCTTTCCCCCGGCCACTTCCTCTCAACCTTGTTCACCGGCCGTGGCCCTCTCCCTTCTTCCCTCCCCAGCAGATCCCAGAGACCACCTGCCATGGCTTTACTCACTGTGGCTGTCCAGCTCTTGGGAACCAAGAATACACCTTGTCTTGTTCTTGCTGTTCAGCACGCCAGTGCTTCCTCCACGAATTCGAAAGACACATTGGCTGACCTGATTCCTAAGGAGCAGGCCAGAATCAAGCCCTTCAGGCAGCAATATGGCAAGACAGCGTTAGACCCAATCACTGTGGGCACGATGCGTGGTGGTGTCAGAGGCGCACAGGGCGCGGTCTGTGAAACATCAGTTCTTGATCCTGATGACGGCATCCGTTTCTGAGGCTTTAGCATCCCTGAAGGCCAAAAAGTGCTACCCAAGGCTAAGGGTGGGGACCCCTGCCCGAGGGCTTATTTTGGCTGCTGGTAACTGGACAGATTCCAACAGAGGAACAGGTATCTGGGCTCTCAAAACAGTGGGCAAAGCGGGCAGCTCTGCCTTCCCATGTGGTCACCACGCTGGACAGCTTTCCCACCAATCTACACCCACATCTCAGCTCAGTGCAGCCGGTACAGCCTCAACCATGAAAGTAACTTTGCCTGAGCGTATGCAGAGGTATCAACCAAACCAAGTACTAGGAGCTGGTTCCTGAAGACTCTATGGATCTACTGGCAAAGCTACCGTGTGTTGCAGCAAAGATCTACCGACATCTCTACAGAGAAGGCGGCAGTATTGCGGCCATTGATTCTAAGCTGGACTGGCCCCACAGTTTCACCAACGTGTTGGACTATACTGATGGGCTATACTAACATGAGTTCACTGAGCTCATGCACCTCTACTCACCATCCACAGTGACCATGAGGGTGGCCATGTAAATGCCCATACCAGCCACTTGGTGGGCAGTGCCCATTCAGACCCTTACCTTCCTTTGCAGCAGCCGTGAACAGGCTGCCAGGGCCTCTCCAGGGACTGGCAAATCAGGAAGTGCTTGTCTGGTTAACACAGCTACAGAAGGAAGTTGGTGAAGATGCATCAGATGAGAACTACCAGACCACATCTGGAACACACTCAACTCGGGATGGGTTTTCCCAGGCTATGGCCAGGCAGTACTAAGGAAACTAATCCACGATATACCCATCAGTGAGAGTTTGCTCTGAAACACCTGCCTAATGATCCCACGTGTAAGTTGGTTGCTCAGCTATATGAGATTATGCTCAATGTCCTCTTAGAGCAAGGTAAGGTCAAGAATCCTTGGCCCAATGTAGGTGGTCACAGTGGGGTGCTGCTCCACTACTGTGGTATGATGGAGATGACCTACTACACGGTCCTGTGTGGGGTGTCACAAGCATTGGGTGTATTGGCACAGCTCATCTGGAGCCGAGCCGTAGGCTTCCCTCTAGAAAGACCCAAGTCCGTGATCACAGAGGGTCTGATGAAGTTGGTAGACTCTAAGTCAGGGTAAAACTGGAAACTGAGGGAAAATGACTACCAGAAAGTGAGGAAGCCTAAAGTCTAATTTTGGGGCTGGGCATGGTGGTCTACACCTGTAATCCCAACACTTTGAGAGGCTGTGGCAGGCGGATCACCTGAGGTTGGGAGTTTGAGAGCAGCATGGGAGTAAACCCCATCTCTACTAAATACACAAAATTAGCCGGGTATGGTGGTGTGTGCCTGTAATCCTAGCTACTTGGGAGGCTAAGGCAGGAGAATCGCTTGAACCCAGGAGGCGGAGATTGCGGTGAGCGGAGATCATGCCATTGTACTTCAGCCTGGGCAACAGAGCGAAACTGTCTCAAGAAAAAGTGTTAAGTTTGTTTCCGGGGCCTTTAAAGACAAGATTAAGTTACATCTGAGGCATTGATAGTATGTTTGAGGTTAAAATATAAATTAAGACTTTAAAAGATGAAAAATGATCCTTTCTTCCCTCAGCAGCTCCCTTCCCCTGCTAGTCTGAGGTGCCCATCATAGGGGTGGTCCTGGAGGATGACCAGGACTAATGCAGGTGGTATGAGTTAGGTTCGCCCCCCACCCAACTATCTCTAGAGTGGGAATCTGGCTCCTCTTTCCATGGGTCGAAGCCGGTTACAGAGAATCTGCAGTCACTTTGGAGCTTCTGCTTCTTCTCTGCCAAGCCCTCAGCAAGCCAGTAAACCAGGACTCTGCCGCTTCTGCTTCCGTAGGAATCATGTCAGATAGTCAGCTGTACCAAGTCCCTTGACCCTCTCCCACGCACACAAGCACCTCCTAGCAAGACCTATTGGTTAGCTGGACCTGCTTTAGCAATTTTTTTGTGTGCCACCAAGTGACCATAAAGTCATGGCATTTGTTGTGACTGGCACTCAATATTTGATTTTTTTTTTTAACTATCCCGTGAAAATTAGGTCTGGGAGTGTTCTGTTTCCCATTACTTTCATACTCACCTCCTCCCAGACTTTCTACACCTGTTGCCCCTCAAGCTGAGGATGTTCTGGACCTCCCCCTCTGGGTCCCCACTAGATACCTCTCAACGCACCTGTGGTCCCAGTCATCGGGTTTTCTCAGTGCTTAATGTGAACTCAGATTTTTACTTCCACAGAACAAAGCCATTACCCTCTGACCTCCCCAAACCCCGGACTCCCATCTTTTAATAAGCTGTGGAGCATAGAACGGGGACTCAGGAATGCCCAGTATGATATGTTCAGAGTCTGCTCACTGGGTATTAGCACTTCTTTTTGAACAATTGATTCAAGATTGGACATGGTCTCCTCTAATTATCCAGTACTGGGGCTGCGGGCACTAAAAATAGAAAACCTCCCTTCTCATCCCTTGCCTCAAGAAAAGGTCTCCTCATTTATCAACATCCTTTTCCTCCCTCTTCCCTGAGAGCGCATGATGCAATGTTTGTTTTAGAAGCCCCATTTGCACAGGTTTTCAGCAACTCAGAATGCTTTTATTGCCTTTTTTTTTTTTTTTTTTTTTTTTTTTTTTTTTTTTTTTTTTTTTGAGACGGAGTTTCACTCTTGTTACCCAGGCTGGAGTGCAATGGCGCGATCTCGGCTCACCGCAACCTCCGCCTCCTGGGTTCAGGCAATTCTCCTGCCTCAGCCTCCTGAGTAGCTGGGATTGCAGGCACGCACCACCGTGCCCAGCTAATTTTTGTATTTTTAGTAGAGATGGGGTTTCACCATGTTGACCAGGATGGTCTCGATCTCTTGACCTCGTGATCCACCGGCCTCGGCCTCCCAAAGTGCTGGGATTACCGGCGTGAGCCACCACACCCGGCCTTTTTTTTTTCTTTTTGAGATGAGTTTCGCTCTTGTCTCCCAGGCTGGAGTGCAATGGCACGATCTCGGCTCACTGCAACCTCCGCCTCCCGGGTTTAAGTGATTCTCCCGCCTCAGCCTCCCAAGTAGCTGGTATTACAGGCATGCGACACCACACCCAGCTAATTTTGTGTTTTTAGTGGAGATGGGGTTTCTCCATGTTGGTCAGGCTGGTCTCAAACTCCCGACCTCAGGTGATCCGTCTGCCTCAACCTCCCAAAATGCTGGGATCACAGGCATGAGCCAACTCGCCTGGCTGACGCTGTACTGCCTTTTCTTTGAGAAAGGTTTGAGCGACACTCCTGCTGTGTCCCGTCTTCCCTCCAAACTCCTGCCAGTGTTTGAGTGGATCCCCAGTCCCAGAACCACACTGTTGAGTTGGACACATGGTAAACCCCTGGGTAACTATCGAGTCATGATGCATACTTCAGGTTGTTCTGTATAAAAAGCAAAATAAATGTTTTAATTAACAGAAAAAGAAAAAAAAAACACCACCATTAAAAAAATACATTCAGGCTGTGTGTGGTGGCTTACACCTGTAATCCCAGCACTTTGGGAGGCTGAAGGGGGCGATCACCTGAAGTCAGGAGTTCGAAACCAGCCTGGCCAACATGGTGATACCCCATCTCTGCTAAAAATACAAAAGTTAGTCAGGCATGCTGGCACGCAGCTATAATCCCAGCTACTCAGGAGGCTGAGGCAGGAGAATCGCTTGAGCCTGGGAGGCGTTGCCGTGAGCCAAGATTATGCCAGCCTGGGAGATAGAGCAAGACTCCATCTAAAAAAAAAAAAAAGTTTAAATTGCAGAGTTTTTTAAATAGACATATTTTTTCTCTAATGCTAATTGTATTTAAGGTGTTTTTGAAGAGTTAAGTGGACATTTTTCTAAACTAAATTGTGGTAGTCTTTATACAACTCTGTGAGGTTAATGAGAATTATTGATGGAGGAGTTTGTGGCATATAAATTATACCTAAATAAAGCTATTTTTTAAAATTGGGCAACAAATGAGGTATTAATTATATAAAAACATTCTATTTCAGGAAGAACATTTAAACAGAAAATTCCGGGGCTGAGACAAAACTGTACTTGATAGTATGCAATTATAAGTAGGATAAAATCAGGGGACACTTGAAAAATAGTATTACAGACAAAATCCTGAGTAGACACAGGAAAACAATCTTTTAAAAGTAACCTTTGGCTGGACACGGTGGCTCACACCTGTAATCCCAACACTTTGGGAGGCCAAGGTGGGTGGACCACCTTAGGTCAGGAGTTTGAGACCAGCCTGGCCATCTCTCCCTAAATTACAAGAATTAGCTGGGCGTGGTGGTAGGTGCCTGTAAGAATGGCTTGAAGCCAAGAGGCAGAGGTTGCAGTGAACCCAGATCACATCACTGCACTCCAGCCTGGGTGACACAGCGAGACTCAAATAGTAATAATGATAATTAATAATAACCTTTTTAAAAGGTAATATGTTTTTTAATATAAATTTAAGTGACACTGAAAATATCAACTGCTTTTGGAAGGAAAGGGCTAAAATGCACCCTTTGGATTTAGCCACAAAGAAGCCACTGGTGCCGTGACAGTTGCATCTCCCTTCACACTCAGCATCAGCCAGGCATCAGCACTGGGCTTCCGGAGGCACCTGGAGGAGGGAGCTTCCTTCCCACCTTGTCTTCCTCCAGTCCCCTCTCTGCTCACCTCTGGGTCCCTCATTTTCTCCCAGCAATCACATTGTGATCAACCTGCCCTTTTCCTTATTTACTCTCCTTCTTTCTTTTCTTTTTTTCATTTTTTTTGAGACGAAGTTTCACTCTGTTGCCAGGCTGGAATGGAGTGGCACAATCTCGGCTCACTGCAACCTCCACCTCCCAGGTTCAAGCGATTCTCCTGCCTCAGCCCACTGACTCTAGGAGCGTGCTACCACACCTGGCTAATTTTTGTATTTTTAGTAGAGACGGGGTTTCACCATGTTGGCCAGGATGGTCTTGATCTCTTGACCTCATGATCTGCCTGCCTCAGCCTCCCAAAGTGCTGGGATTACAGGTGTGAGCCACCATGCCTGGACAACTCTCCTTCTTTTTACCTAGTACGCCACCTTCTCTACTTTCTCCATCTTTGCCAGTTTTTCTGGGATGTTTTTTTCCATTCTCTTAAAAATTTCCCATCCCCATGGCAGTGACCACAGTCATCACAGTATTTCCACATGTCTGAGATGAGACTCATAGTGAGCCACTGTGTGCTCACCTGCCCTGAATGTGGTGCCCTTCTGATGGTCCCTGGACTGTGCAAGTTCACAGACACAGGTGACCAGTCACCTCCTGACTCATATGACATCCAGAAACCCATCTGTACAGCTCCCTTCTTGCAAGGAAGCTTAACTGGGGGAAGAGAAAACACAGCCCCTTTTGATAAATGTCTCATGAATGCAGAGGCTGGCTGGTGATAGGAAGGGTGGCAGAATGTGGAGACTGTAAGGACATACCCCACCTAATTACCCCTTGGCCTAACCTCTGTCATTCACTTGCTTCTCCAGTGCCTAGGAATGATGGGATTATCACGGCAGTGCTGGAAGAACTGTGGGGACCCTGTCTGAAAGGCCTGGCTGAGAACTGGAGCAGTCAGCAGCAGGGTCAGCAGCACAGAGAAGGCATCACCAACAGCAACAAAGCAGAGAAGGCATGGCACAGCCAACAGTAGGGCTGCTGGCAGCAGGTGCGTCTCTGAGCATGTGCGAGCCCTCCTCCGCCTAGGCTTCCCATCTGCCCTTCTCTCCTCATCCAGGAGCCCTTCAAAGGAATGGCTGAAGGGAAGGAGCCCTTCAAAAGCCTGGACTCCCAGTAACATAAGCTAAGGGACATCTGGATTGTTGAGATTTGAGATTCTCTGTAAAGGTGATACAGTATACACGCACACACTGAGTGGAGCCTGGGACATTCCAGAACACTGATATATAGTAAAGCAATTTTTTTTTTTTGAGATAGAGTCTTGCTCTCTTGCCCAGAGTGCAGTGCAGTGGCATGATCTCGGCTTACTGCAACCTCCACCTCTCGGGTTCAAGCGATTCTCCTGCCTCAGCCTCCTGAGCAGCTGGGACTACAGGCACATGCCACCATACCTGGCTAATTTTTTCATTTTTAGTAGAGAAGGGGTTTCACCGTGTTGGTCAGGCTGGTCTCAAACTCTTGACCTCGTGATCCACCTGCCTCAGCCTCCCAAAGTACTGGGATTACAGGCATGAGCCACTGCTCCCAGCCCAGCAATTCATTTTCATACATTTGACATTTATCCAGTCACTTTCCCAAGCTCATGGATACTGGCAAAGCTGTTTTGTTTATTTGTTTGTTTTGAAACAGAGTCTTGCTCTGTCGCCCAGGCTGTAATGCAGTGGCACCATCCTGGCTCACTGCAACCTGTGCCTCCCAGATTCAAGCAATTTAGAGCCTCAGCCTCCCAAGTAGCTGGAATTATAGCTGCGCCACCACACCCAGCTAATTTTTGGATTTTTAGTAGAGACAGGATTTTGTCATGTTGGCCAGGCTGGTCTTGAATTCCTGGCCTCAGGTGGCCTGCCCACCTTGGCCTCCCAAAGTGCTGTGATTACAGGCATGAGCCACCATGCCTGACCATGGCAAAGCTTTTGATTGCACCTAAGTGTTTCAGAACAGTAGTTCTCAAAGTATCCAGAACTCCTTTCAGTGGGTATGCAAGGTCAAAACTGCTTTCATAACAATACCAAGAAATGAGTGGTCTCTTTCACTCTCATTCTTTCAGTGGGATGTGCGGTGGGATTTTCCAGAGGCCGCATGTATGATATTGCACCTGTGCAGAGCAGAGCAGCTGTAAGAAGCCAACTTCCTTCTATTAGGACAGATATCAAAGAGGTTTTTAAAATCTCTTTTTAAAGAACAGTAATTTTGGCCAGGCACGTTTGCTCACGCCTGTAATCTCACCAATTTGAAAGGCCAAGGAAGGTGGATCACTTGAGGTTGGGCGCTTGTGACCAGCCTGGCCAACATGGTGAAACCCCATCTCTACTAAAAATACAAAAAAATGGCCTAGCGTTGTGGCTTAGGCTTGTAATCTCAGCTGCTTGGGAGGCTGAGGCAGGAGAATCACTTGAATCCAGGAGACAGAGGTTGCAGTGAGCTGAAATTGCACCACTGCACTCCAGCCTGGGCGACAAGAGTGAAACTCTGTCTCAAAATAAATAAGTAGCAAGTTTATCAATGAATACTTTTTTGTTTTGGAAAATATATTTTTCATGAAAAATATGTGGTTTGTGTTAACATGTAATTGGTTTGTTACTTTTTTTTTTTTGAGATGGAGTCTCATTCTGTTGCCCAGGCTGGAATGCAGTGGTGCAATCTCGGCTCACTGCAACTTCTGCCTCCTGAGTTCAAGCGATTCTCCTGCCTCAGCCTCCCAAGTAGGTAGGATTACAGGCAGGTGCTATCACATTCAGCTAATTTTTTGTATTTTTAGTAAGACAGGGTTTCAGCCAGGTGTGGTGGCTCACGCCTGTAATCCCAACACTTTGGGAGGCTGAGGTGGGTGAATCACAAGGTCTGGGGTTCAAGACCAGCCTGACCAACATGGTGAAATTCTGTCTCTACTTAAAAATACAAAAATCAGCCAGGTGTGGTGATGCACACCTGTAATCCCAGCTACTTGGGAGGCTGAGGCATGAGAATTGCTTTAACCTAGAAGGTGGAGGTTGTGGTAAGCCAAGAGCGTGCCATTGCACTCCAGCCTGGGCGACAGAGCGAGACTGTGTCTCAAAAAAAAAAAAAAAAAAAAAGACAGGGTTTTACCATGTTGGCCAAGCTGGTGTCAAACTCCTGACCTCAGATGATCCACCTGCCCCGGCCTCCCAAAGTGCTGAGATTATAGGCATGAGCCACTATACCTGGCCAGTCTGCTATATTTGAATGAATTAATAAGTATTTAAATTTTTCTCAGTCTTAATTTCAAATATTATATATAAACCCACATAAATGAAAGTCCTTGTCCTTAGTAAATTTTAAGGGGTAAAGGATTCAGAGACTGAAAGATTTGAAAACTGCCATTCTGAAAGAATATCAGATTTCAGACAAACAGTTATAATTTTGTGTTCTTATTTCTGATCATTATACCTCATGTTTCTGTTTTGCCTTATTTTGTTAGCCAGAACTTCCAGACCCATGGTTAAGTCAACTCAGTGAAGAGTGGTGACAGAATTTAACTTCCGGCTGAAATGGAAAATCTTCCAGCATTTTCCACACCCTGGCTGTGATTCCAAGCTGTGTCCTGTTCTAGGAAATTGTTAACAGATATTCTAAAAGAAGTTCGTATACACTGTTCTGGTATATCAGAGTTGTTTCAAGATAAAGGTTTTTTTGTTTTTGTTTTTGTTTTTTTGAGACGGAGTTTCGCTCTTGTTACCCAGGCTGGAGTGCAACGGTGCGATCTCGGCTCACTGCAACCTCTGCCTCCTGGGTTCATGCAATTCTCCTGCCTCAGCCTCCTGGGTAGCTGGGATTACAGGCATGTGCCACTATGCCCAGCTAATTTTTTGTATTTTTAGTAGAGACGGGGTTTCACCATGTTGACCAGGATGGTCTCGATCTCTTGACCTCGTGACCCACCCGCCTCAGCCTCCGAAAGTGCTGGGATTACAGGCGTGAGCCACTGCGCCCGGCCAAAGGTTGTTTTTTAATAATTTATTTTTATTTTTATGGATACATAATAGTTGTACATATTTGTGGGGTACATGTGATATTTTGATATAAGCATGCAATGTGTAATGATCAAATCAGGGTAACTGGATACCCATGACCTCAAGCATGTATCATTTCTTTGTGCTAGGGACATTCTGATTCCACTCTTCTAATTATTCTAAAGTATCCAGATAAAGATTCTTCTTTTGATATTAAAACATAGTCTTATTTCTAGTTACTGTGTGATTTTGAGCAAATCTTTTTACTCATCTGAACATCAGTATTTCCCGCTTGTGAATAAGGCCACTGGGCTAAATCAGTGCTTCTAAACTGTGGTTGTCATGGAAATCACTTGGGAAATCAGTGAGGGAAAGCTCTCTTCATACAGGAATTCCAACCAATAGAGGCAAAATTAGGGAACGAATCATCAAGTCGGCATTTTCCAACTCCCTCTGGAATTACTGATTCAGGAGCGGCTCATCAATGGATGTTAGACCATTCAGTGAAAAGTTGTTGGGAAACAGATTTGCACAGTGACAATATCCTACTATACAACTGCTTACTAATTGCAATGAGAGCATGTACCTTTACTGAGGCGTCAGTCACCACCTGCAGAGGTCTGGCCTGCAGACCCTGACTCAACAACGGATGAATGAATGCGCTCTCACACCATTGCAGTGATTCCAGTGGGCTGGGGATGGTCACTGGCCGCTTGCAGAGGGCGAAATGCAGCCAACTGACCAAGACTCCCTGTCCATCCACACCTTTTTCCCATAAAGATTTCACAGCAGAGGTTCTAAGTCAACACACTTGGGGATAATTAACATGGTTAAAAGGTGGTTTTACAAATAATGAAAGCTTTAGGTTCAGGGCCCAGAGTAAACCCTATTAACGGGTGAGTCCCCTTTCATCTCCCTGGAGAGGACCATCCAGCACAAAGTTTACAGAAGTAAGCAGAGTAGAGACAAAGGGATGTGAGGTCAAAAGACTTAAACTGGGCCAGGCGCGGTGGCTCACACCTGTAATCCCAGCACTTTGGGAAGGCAAGGCGGGTGGATCACGAGGTCAAGAGATCAAGACCATCCTGGTCAACGAGGTGAAATCCCATCTCTGCTAAAAATACAAAAATTAGCTGGGCATGGTGGCGCACGCCTGTAGTCCCAGCAACTCGGGAGGCTGAGGCAGGAGAATTGCTTGAACCCAGAAGGCGGAGATCATGCCATTGCACTCCAGTCTGGGTAACAACAGTGAAACTCCGTCTCAAAAAAAAAAAAAAGACTTAAACTGGGAAAGCCTCTTATTGTCCCTATCCCTTCCCTAACATAATGGACCCGCTGCCTTCAACCTGTCCCCATAAAACCTTTCGGCCTTCCAAAAGGTTTGAGACTATAATCTATAACTTTCCTTAAAATTTCTCTAATATTTTGCCAGCTACCCCAAGTGAATCTCAACACTTTACAATGGACAGATCCAGCTGTTCCCATTATAACGAGGGGGGCACTAAGCATGAGACACACAGATGTTATGGGAGTGCTGATGCATTACCATGAAGGACTCTTTCCAAAATCCTTAACCTGAACTTCAGTGAGCCTTAGTTGAGGGACAGAGCTAAGTTTTGTGGCCTAAAGCATATACAATATTGAGACCCCTTCTTTAAGAAAAGGAATATAGCCAGATGCAGTGGCTTATGTCTACAATTCTAGTACTTTGGGAGGCCAAAGCAGGAGGAGTGCTGAGCCGATGAGTTCAAGACCAGCCTGGGCAACATAGTGACGCTCTGTCTCCACAAAAACAAAGAAATCAGTCAGGCAATATGGTGTATGCCTGTAGTCCCAGCAACTCAAGAGGCTGAGGTGGGAGGATGAATTGAGCTGTGGGAGTTGAGGCTGCAGTGAGCCGAGATCACGTCACTGAACTCCAGCCTAGGTGACAGCACAAGACTCTATCTCAAAAAAGAAAAAATACGGCCAGGCGCGGTGGCTCATGCCTGTAATCCCAGCACTTTGGGAGGCTGAGGTGGGTGGACCACAAGGTCAGGAGTTCAAGACCAGCCTGACCAAGATGGTGAAACCCCGTCTCTACTAAAAATACAAAACTTAGCCAGGCATGGTGGTGCTTGCCTGTAATCCCAGCTACTTGGGAGGCCGAGAAAGGAAAATCGCTTGAACCCAGGAGGCAGAGGTTGCAGTGAGCCGAGATCACGCCACTGCACTCCAGACAGGGCAACAGAGCAAGACTCCATCTCAAAAAAATAAAAAGAAAAATACAAAATTAGATACAAAAGGGAATCTTTATGTAAAACGAGAAAATAAGATTACAGGTTACAAAGTTCAAAAAGGGATCAAATACGAACATTCAAAAAGGATCCAGGCCGGGTGCAGTGGCTCATGCCTGTAATCCCAACACTTTGGGAGGCCGAAGCGAGCAGATCACCTGAGGTTAGGAGTTTGAGACCAGCCTGACCAACATGGAGAAACTCTGTGTCTACTAAAGATTCAAAAATTAGCCAGGCATGGTAGCACATGCCTGTAATCCCAACTACTCAGGAAGCTGAGACAGGAGAATCGCTTGAACCTGGGAGACGGAAGGTTTCGCGAGCCGAGATGGCGCCATTGAACTCCAGCCTGGGCAACCAGATAGAAACTCCATCTCAAAAAAAACGGGGGGGATCAAATGTGAACATCAAAAAATCCTAGAAAAAACAGTATTTGTGTAAATTATCTGCCTGACACGTCTCTGCAATGCTTTTCTTCTCCCTTTTTGGCTGCATGTTCTTTGCACTATTGTGTTGAATCGCTTTAGAAGAGGGGCTGTCACCCTAGCAGCATGTTCCAGGCCTGGGGCCCCACCTCCCACCCCAATTGACTTGTAGATGCTGGGGATAGGCCTGAACATTGCTAATGTTGGGGCTCAGGACAAACCACCCAAAATATGGCCATAGGACATGAGAACGTGCCAACATTTACTTCCTTGGCATATTTTGAGCTTTTTAAAAATATTATTATTTTTTTAGAAGGAGTCTCGCTCTGTCACCTGACTGGAGTACAGTGGCATTATCGCAGCTCACTGCAACCTCCGCATCCTGGGTTCAAGCAGTTCTCCTGCCTCAGCCTCCCACCATGCCCTGATAATTTTTGTATTATTGGTAGAGACAGGGTTTCACCGTGTTGGCCAGGATGGTCTTGGTCACTTGACGTCATGATCCGCCCGCCTCGGCCTCCCAAAATGCTGGGATTACAGGCATCAGCCACTGCCCCCTGCCTGAGCTGGTTATTTTGATAAACTGCAGGCACAGGAGTAGCTGAAAAGCTGTCCTTTTGCAAAGAAAATTTGCATCTACAAAGGAAATCTACATCAGTAAAAAATATCTATACCAGTATTATATCGAACTGAGCACAGAAAGTCAACACCAGAACAAAAGTATGCCAAATTGCAGGGTTTATTGCCGGCGACCACAGAGGACTCACGTCTCTCCAACCCATGGCCTGGAAAGAAGAGAGACAAGACCTTTTTATACCCGCAAAACCACCTTGGGAGTGGGGGTGGAGATGGGAATGAAAGCTGTCAATCACCTCCCAGGCTAAGACGAGGGTGAGGGGCTTCAGACATTCCGAGGGCCAGTGGATTCAAATCACCTTCTGGGCAGAGAGGAGGGTGAGGGGGTTCCGGACATTTCACGGGCCAGGGGACTATTTGACATTCTGATTGTTATTTAAGGGGTTCACAGATGCTGAGATTAACATTCGTTTACACATCGTTTGGGTAGGGGGGATCCATAGATTTTTAATTACTTGGCGCCAGGATGGAGTTATCTGGGGGTGCTTACTCTGGTAAACAAAGGCCCGTAATTCTGGCATTTACAGATAAGAGGAGGTATGCAGCTTTACCTCAATTTGCATCCTGCAAATGATCTAGCAATTTACAAAAGCCAAGGTTAGCAGTCATTGTCAGGAGAATGGAAACAGTTTAGTTCTTTATAAAAATGGCATTGTACAGGTTCTAACTCTAGGCCGGCTATATCACACCAGGCAGAGGGCTGCTCTGAGACACCTCTCTCAGCTGAGATGCTGATTCTCTGCAGAGCAGGACAGGATCTGCTCACCATGCTCTTAATGGTGCGTGTCACCCACCAGCACAGTAGCTAGTAATCCCAGCTACTCAGGAGGCAGAGACATGAGAATCACTTGAACCTGTGAGGTACAGATTGCAGTGAGCTGAGATTGCACCACCGCACTCCAGCCTGGGTGACAGAGCAAGACTCCATCTCAAAAAAACAAAAATAAAAACAAAAAAACCAACAAACAGAATGCCGTGTAAACCTCAATCATCTGGCCTTTTGAGCCTCATATTTGGTGGGACTTCTGTGCGTATGCACATGACTAAAATGGTTTTTCTCCTGTTAATCTGTCTGCTCTCGGTGTGTTTCATAGACTCAGTTATCAAACCTTCAGAGAGTAGGAAGTTTTACTCTCCACCACACCAGTCTTTAAACATGCCTGGTGTCTCTAACGTGCAGCCGAGCTGAGAACACTGGCTGGCCTCCCACACCCTCCGCTGGGACTTGCTCTGACTCACACAACAGGACAGCAGAGGCTTGGCAAGACAGGAAGCCAGCGCCTGGGGCAGCAGCCAGGTCTGTGCTCCCGGAAATCCACATTTGGTCAAAGGGGACACTTCGGGTTGCCGGGAGCACTTGGTCTGCTTTGCCCTGCCTCTGGCTGGGTTGGCCTGGCTTCTCCCCACATGGTCCCCTGCTTCAGAGACTCCTCCACACAGAGCTGGTCTTAAAGCGTAAACAAAACCCATGGATGATGGGGCCACAGAGGTGGCAAGACCCCAGAGGATGCTGGAGGAAGCTGTGACCTCAAAATTAAGCAGAGCATCTGTGAGCTGGATGTTTTACACCCATTAGCAGTCACTCCCCATCTCCCCTGCCTGCCAGCCCCTGGTGTCCATTAATTTATATATAAATTATTTTATATAAAGAGGATCATACAATACATGACCTTTGTGACTGGCGTCTTTCATTCAGCATCACACCCAGTTTCAGCCTGGGTGACAGAGCAAGATGCCATCTCAAAAACTAACAAAACAGAATGAGAAACTGCTGGCAGTCCCTAATCTAGTATTGTCCTGGCTCCACCCACCTTCAGATCCAGCCTCTCCCCCCACCCCCCCACCCCGGCACACAGGAGCCTCCTGCTCTGCGCTCACAGTGAGGGAAGATCCCCTCTGTGGAGAGAGCTGTAGCCTTGACCTCTGCAGGCCTTACTCATCTAGAGCACGAGGCAGGGCCGCTGACTCATCCTGATTTACCCCGGACTTTCCCAGTTCCAGCACTGAAAGTCCCGCATCTGGAAAAGCCCCCGAGTCCCAGACAAACCAGACAGTTGGGACCATGCAAAGCACGGTGCACGGTGCTTTGGTCACAAAGTTGATTCAAGAGACAGAAAGCACCACGTGACCCAGGCTGTGAGGAGAACACAGGAAACTTGCCAGGGGTTCACCCGCCACAAGCATCAGGGTTGCCTTTCCAGAGATCAGCAAACGGAAGCACAGTCGTGACTTGTCCTCTTCTGCAAGACAAGGCAGTAACGAATCCATGAAGGGAAGGAGCTGGAATTGAGCAAGGCAGCAGGGCCTGATGTCATTTCTGCGTGTTTTGTTTTTTCTTTAACGATCAAGGTAAAATTCACATAACATAAATTAACCATTTTAAAGTATACAATTCAGAGGCATTTGGTACATTCACACTGGTGTGCCACCGTCACGTGTATCTAGTTCCAAAATACTTTCACCTCCCCGAAAGGAAGCCCGTTACTCAGTCACACCTACTCCATCACCCCCGCCCCCAGTCTCTGACAACCACCGATGTAGCTTTTGTCTCTCTGGATGTGCCTTTACTGAACATTTCATATTAATGGAACCATATAACACGTAGTCTTTTGTGACTGGCTTTTTTCCCTCAGCATCAATTTTTTTTCCTTTTTCTTTGAGACAGTCTTGCTCTGTCACCCAAGCTGAAGTGCAGTGACGTGATCTCAGCTCACTGCAACCTCTGTCTCCTGGGCTCAAACGATTCACGTGCCTCAGCCTCCCAAGCTGCTGGGATGCAGGCGTGCACCATCATACCTGGTTAATTTTTTTTTTTTTATAGAGACAGGGGTCTCACTACATTGCCGAGACTGGTCTCAACTCCTGACCTCAAGCAATCCTCCTGCCTCAGCTTCTCAAAGTGCTAGGATTACAGGTGTAAGCCACCATGCCCAGCTTATTGTCCTAGTTTTTTTGCTTTTTGTTTTTTTGAGACACAGTTTCACTCTTGCCACCTAGGCTGGAGTGCAATGGTGCAATCTCAACTCACTGCAACCTCCACCTCCTGGGTTCAAGCAATTCTCCTGCCTCAGCCTCCCAAGTAGCTGGGACTACAGGTGTGCGCTACCACACACAGCTAATTTTTGTATTTTTAGTAGAGACGGGGTTTTACCATGTTAGCCAGGCTGGTCTCAAACTCCTGACCTCAAGTGATCTGCCCACCTCAGCCTTCCAAAGTGCTGGTATTTCAGGTATGAGCCACCACGCCCAGCTGCCTTAACAATTCTCGATAAACATTTATTAATGAGATGTCAATTGAGCTGTTTACCTATGTACTTGTTTCCAGAAAGAAACAGGGTACACCTAGGCCACCCTGGATGTCAGTGAAAGGCTCTCTTCCCTTTCAGTAACTGATTGAGAACCTCTTCTATGAACCTTAGAATGTACCAGGAAAATCCATTCCGCAGAGTCTTATTTCTGGGCATCCTGTGCATAAGAGCTGAGAGGAATCTGATTTTTATGCAGCGCCGAACGTCATTAAAAGGCTTCGAGGAAGTTTCCTGAGCTTCCTTGATGTTCACGGCGCTTACTGTTAGTTTCACACTTAGCTAAGTAACCTTTGATACTGTGTGGTTATCACATAATAACCACAGGTCCTTTGTCTTCTCCGTCAAAGGTGAAGAATTCGAAGGACTTTAACCACTGGTAAAAGTGTCTTCTCACATAAACCGCATAGCAGCAAGCATCCTATGAACCCGCTGGTTATTCTCACTAAGTGGGTTGGATACAAGTAACAAGCTGATCGCAAAGCTACCCAGACTGGATTGAGTGTAGGGTAGCCAAACGGCATGACTGAGAAGGGAAATCTCCTCTATCCACCCTTTTCCCATTAGTTCCAACCCAGCCTCGTGGCTGAGCCCAGCTTCCCAAACCTCTCTGATGGTGGCTCCAGGCAGTCCAAGCCAGATTTACCTGAGTGCTTCCACCATCCCAGGCTGCAATCAATGCCTTCCTTTGTCATCTGGGCGTTCCCCAGGTTTGTGGAACTGCTTCCAGGAAGGTGGGTCCTGCCCTGTGGGTCCTGCCCTGTGGGTGCCTGGAGCAGGGACTGGTCACCAGCATCAAATGCCCAGGGAGGGAGCACAGATACATGAATCAATTTTTAGAGGAGACAATAACCCACTCAAAAAAGGGCAACAGCCAGACATGGTAGCTCACACCTGTCATTCCAGCATTTTAGGAGGCTGAGGCAGGAGGATGGCTTGAGCCCAGGAGTTTAAGACCAGCCAGGGTAACTTAGTGAGACCCTCGTCTCTCCATATTTTTTTAAATTTGTTGGGCATGGTGACCCCCATCTATAGTCTCAGCTACTCGGGAGGCTGAGATGGGAGGACAGCTTGAGCCTGGGAAGTTGAGGCTGCAATGAGCTATGATCGTGCCACTGCACTCCAAACTGGGCAATAGAGTAAGACCAAAAAAAAGGGGTGGGGAACAAAAGATGTGATTATAGAAAAAGAGATTCAAGTGTTGTTAGAGCAATGGATGGCCAAACTCACAGTCACGAAATGCAAATCAGGCAACAATGAGATATCTTGGGGGGGAGCAGTTTCATGGGCAAATATTACCCCGTTTAATATCCTTGGTACCAGTGAGGTTGTGGAGAAAGAATGTGCTGACTAGAGCCCCCTGAAGGAGACCTCAGCACCTTTCCTGGCCCTGGGGCCCGACGCCAGCTTCCTGGATCTTCCAAGGATTCTGCTACCAGTGACCGTCCATAAATTTGTTTTCTGCTTAAAATAGCTAGGGTGGGTTCTGTGGTTTCTAACTTGGCCTCTAACACAGGCCTCTCAGCTTCAGTTTTCCTCCCAGGTGAGAAGGGGATACTGCTCTCTTCTTTACAAGTGGGTTGAGAGCGTTTCCCAAGATAACATCTCAAGTACAGGTGTTCACTAGATGTATGTGGTTATCAGCACCTGTCTACAACCCCTTATCTGGGAAGCTCAGGGACCAGAAATGTTTCATGATTTGTTTTTTTTTGGCTTGTTTTTAAGACAAGAAGGGGTCTCACTATATTGCCCAGGCTGGTCTCAAACTCCTGGCCTCAATAAATCTTCCCACCTTGGCCTCCCAAAGTGCTGGGATTACAGGCATGAGCACCCAGACTAATTTGGCATTGTAGAAAGGTGATATGGTACAGGTGATATTAGATAGCACGCTCAGCATGTTGTGGGCAGCACCCTATAATCAAACCACTTACAATTTTCTAAGGAAGGTATATCCATTTCCCACTTAATGGAAGAATTAAGGATTGTATCTAGCTTGATATTAATTCAAGTCAGGAGTTAAGAAAAAGTTTGTGATTTTCAGAGCTCTTTGGATTTCGGAGCTGTGAGTTGGGATCTATTTTCCCATTACCTAAATATTTGATTCTGTGACACCTGTTCTTTTAGTTTTGGTTTTGGTTTGTTTTGTTTTTGAGATGGAGTCTCACTCTGCTGCCCAGGCTGGAGTGCAATGGTGTGATCTTGGCTCACTGCAATCTTAGCTTCCTGGGTTCAAGCGATTCTACAGCCTCAGCCTCCTGAGTAGCTGGGATTACAGGTGCCTGCCACCATCGCTGGCTAATTTTTGTATTTGTAGTGGAGACAGGGTTTCACTATGTTGGCCAGTCTGGTTTCAAACTCCTAACCTGAAGTGATCCTCTCACTTCAGCCTCCCAAAGTGCTGGGATACAGGTGTGAGCCACCGCCCCTGACCTGATACTTGGTTTTTAAAAATCCTTCAACACAGGACTGGAGCATGACACCTGCTCTCTGTGGGAAGAGCTCTGGCCCCTTGGCTTATCTTCACTTCTTAGCAGTCCCAGTGACCTTCAGCCTGTGGCAGGTGAGCCTCAGGTAGTTTATAACATCACTGGGTTGTTGGCCTCTCCAAGCCCACAGTGACACTAGCATTTCTCTAGGCCTTGAACTACTTGGGGGTCAGAGCCACCAGCATTGAATAGGCATCAGTTTTACGTACGGGTCCTTAACTGATTTCCATGGGAGGAAATATCAGAATTTCCAATTCAGATTAAGGGTGGGACATTCCTAGGTTAAAATTCTTATTAAGGTTCTCTAAGAGGTCACATTTGGGAATACAGATGGACTACCACTGCAGCAATCAGCCACTGAGCGTTTTGCAACCCTATTTTTAAGGTGTCTGCATATAGTTTTGTCCCTTTTTTCACAGTTTAATTGAGTATAACTGGTATATATTATGCTGTACATGTTTTAAATATACATTTTGATAAGGTTTTTGCTTTGTTTTGTTTTTGTTTTTGAGACGGAGTTTCGCCACCATGCCTGGTCTTGATAAGTTTTTAACATATGTGAAATGGTATGTAATTGTATGGGTGTGCTGGCTCACACCTGCAATCCCAGCACTTTGAGAGACCGAGGCCAGCAGATCACCTGAGGTCAGGTTCGAGACCAGCCTGATCAACATGGTAGAACCCTGTCTCTAATAAAAATACAAATATTAGCAGGGCGTGATGGCACACGCCTGTAACCTCAGCTACTTGGGAGGCTGAGGCAAGAGAATTGCTTGAACCCAGGAGGCAGAGGGTGCAGTGAGCCGAGATCATGTGCACTCCAGCCTGGGCAACAAGAGCAAAACTTGGTCTCAAAAAATCAAATAAGAGAAAGTAAAAGTTTTACCCCTTTAGCAAGCTCTTGCTTTTAAAGGACAAATCCAGTTGCTTGACTTTTTAATTTTTTTTTTAAATGAGCAAACTAAAGTCAAAAGAGTCTGGAATCCATAGCACCGACAAGGTTACATATAATTAATACCACCCTATTTGTAAGTTTCTATCTGCCACTTCAAAAAGAAGCCAAGGTGGCACAATGTGGTTGTGAGATAACACAACTCCAACCTGGATGCTGATCTGCCTGTTGGCTTCTGACTAACCCAGTTCCAGAAACGCCTGTGAAGATTTCTGCTCCACCGTTCCCTGCATAAGAGTATGTACTTACCATAAATCCTGCCCCAGGTCAAAACAAGTTTGATGTTATCACACAGTTTACAGGCTGTGACACACATAAATCGCATTCTTGTCTTTTCCTGGAAGGTCACCTCCCTGCAGAGCACACAGCCTCTTTCGCTGTGGCATACAAGCCCAGGCATACAGCGGGAGATATACCCGTCTTGTGCTGCCCAAGAGCAAACTCCTGTCTGTAAGTTCCCTAATAAACTATCCTTTTCTGACAAACTGGATTTGTCTGCCACATTCTTTGGTTTCTCAGCTCCTTTTGCAAAATTTGGGGTGACTTTGCATACAGGGCCCCGGATTGTTTCCTGGAACAGAAAAAAAGGAAATTAATGTGAAAACTGGTGAAATCCAAATAAAACCTGAAGTTTAGTTAATATTAAGATGCCAATACTGTTTTCTGGCTTTTGACAAATGTCTTAGAAATGTAAGATATAGGGCCTAGTGCGGTGGCTCGCATCTGTAATCCCAGCACTTTGGGAGGCCGAGACAGGCAGATCACTTGAGGTCAGGAATTTGAGACCAGCCTGGCCAACGTGGTGAAACCCCATCTCTACTAAAAATACAAATATTAGCTGGGCATGGTGGCGCACACCTGTAATCCCGGCTACTTAGGAGGCTGAAGCAGGAGAATCGCTTGAGCCCAGGGGGTGGAGGTTGCGGTGAGCCAAAATTGCACCACTGCACTCTGGCCTGGGCAACAGAAGGAGACTACACTGCTAACGTTTGGGGAAAATGCTTATGGGAGGGTAGCCCGTACACATCTGAGAACTCCCTGCAAGAAAAGATCCTGTCTCCTTCCCCATCGTCACCTCCAGATAGGAGTTTCCCAGCCGTAGGTTCCAAGGTTGGAAGGCTTGTCCAGGAGGAAGGGAGTGGGCCAGCATGCAGGGAGGCTGGTCGGGAGGGTTCCCGGGGAGAGCTATCCCTCCACGCCTTATTGGGCTTTGTCCAACCCTAGGAACGTGGAAAGGTGTGGAGCCTTGTGTAGCCATAGGCAAGGGGGAACCAGATATCTGGGACCTCAAAAGATTCCAGGAGTAGGGAGCCTCGAACAGCAGCTCCACCCGCTTTGGATAAACTGCTGAGTATAAGGTCTTTTTGGCGGACCGACGGTGCCATGGACGCCATACCTCTGTGACCTGCAGGGACAATCCAGATAAGTCCCTGGAAAATCTGAAGTAACTGGAAGACCATGAAAAGGGGAGGAAATGATCAGCCCCTGGGCACCTAATTAACTCTGAGACATTCTCTATTGCTCTTTATTGCCGCCCCAATTGATAAGGTAACTGACCTTGGTCAGCCTAGTGACTCCAGACCCTACCACCAGCTCCCAGCTTGCAAAAACCGCCCAAACCTATAAAACCAACTCCTAGCCCACCACCCTCCGCTGACTCCCTTTTCAGACTCAGCCTGCCGTACCCCAATGAATGAACAGCCATGTTGCTCACACAAAGCCTGTTTGGAGGGGTATCTTCATTCAGCGGGCACCTTTTAACTCTGAGCATCTCAGCTGTGCTCACAGCAGATTCAAGGCCAGCCCAGCCAGCCCTCCACACCTTTCCCAGGCTTTGTCCAACCACAAAACCCTGGAAAGTTGGGCCTGGAGCCTGATATCAATTGACTTAGACAGCAAAAGCGATTTAATGGTTCTTGTTTCTCAGTGCTGTGAAGAAACGTACAGCAGCTCCCAGCTACTTGGTAAAAGACCCACCCTTTAACTGAAAAAACGAATCTAGGTCAGGAAGTGCATCATGTTTTCAGTAAATCAAATCTGCCCAGTGATCCCTCTCACTTCCTATTTATGCGATACATTGTACTTGTAGATAATTATCTAGTTATTGAGAGCTAGGCTGGGCAGTGCGCATCTGAAGTTCTAGCTACCTGGGGGGCTGACGTGGGAGGATTGCTTGAGCGCAGGAGTTCAAGGCCAGCTTGGGCAACATAGAAAGACCCCTGTTTTAATTTTAAAAAGAAAGAAATAACGGAAGGAAGGAAAAAGAGTCCTACAGTAGATTGAAGCTTAAGTTAACAACAATGCTTTGATCACTGATGCATCTCAAGTTTCTAGAACAATGCCTGACATCTAAGGAGTGCTTAATAAGGATTTGTTGAGGAATAAAAAGAAATGAATGTGTCTCTCTCTTTTTTTTTTTTTTTTGGCAGAGGGGTGGGCAAGGTCTCAGTCTACCACCCATGCTGGAATGTAGTGGTACAGTCATGGCTCACTGCAGCCTCAAACTCCAGGGCGCGGGTGATTCTCCTGCCTAGCCTCCCAAGTAGCTGGGACTACAGATGCCAAGCCCAGCTAATTTTATTTTATTTTATTTTTTTGAGAGATGAGGCTTTGCCATGTTGTCCACGCTGGTCTTGAACTCCTGGGCTCAAGCAATCCTCTCGCCTTGGCCTCCCAAAGTGTTTGCGTTACAGGTATGAGCCACTGCACCTGGCTGAATCTCTTTCTGATATATGGATGAGTAAAAGCCTCAGCATTAGAATATCATATTTGGTAGTGTTGCCTTCATTTGAACCAACATTCTTTGAGGTGAGTCTGTTTCCTAGGCAATGTGAGTGATGTCCATTTGGAAAACAGGAATGTCCCTGAGTCTTGAGTAAGGTGGGTTCTGGAGCTTCCTTTGCCTAGATGCCCCTAAGCTACCTGTGGGAATGAGTTAGGAGGCATGTGTGAATGTGCCCAGGTCCCTGGGTATTGGACTGGACAGTGCTGAGAGGAATGGTGCCCTCCCTATTGCATGTACTGGGAGGCCCAGGCAGAGTGGAGGCTTCCCCAAGCCAGGGCAAGTCATGAGACTATGAGTTGGGGGTGCAGCCCACTGACAGACGAGAAGAAACTGCCACTCAGTGGACACCCCCAAGCGCCTTGGGGATGTTGAAAAGCTCTGTGGATCAGTGCTTATCTAGCACAGCCAGAGGGGCAGCCCCAGTTCCTTCCAGGGACTCCCCACGTCCCACACCGAGAGTCCAGCCACCTGGGGATCTACCAGTAATGCCGGAACAGAGGAAAAGGAGGGGCTTTCACAGAATCTCCTGCTGCAGACCCCAAGAAGATCACCTGGGACTGGATGTAGTCCAACTTGCAAACCACGAATGGTCCTCTCCATCGCACATTCACCATCGTTCCAGACGCTAGATGCTGTGTTCAGTGATTCACTGGGCATTCTCTGCCGCTGCCACTAAAACATAAGTTCCACAAGCTCAGAGTTTGTTTGTTTTTTTTCACAACGAGGACCGAGTTTTTATCTATTGTGCTCAGAACAGGGCCTAGCATAGAATAGATGCTCATTAAGTAAGTATGTGCTAAATACATGAAGGGAGGGAGGGAGGGAGGGAGGGAGGGAGAGAGAGAAGGCATGTCCTCTCTGAACATGCGCACCTCCCTGAGGCTCTCCCTATTCTTGCCCTCACCCACAAAGGTACCCGCATGGATTCGCGTTTGCTTTGTTTGGATTTGTTTTGTATGGATACACCAGAAGCCACAAGCTATGATGTTTGATGTTTCCAAGATAGAAAGAAAGTTCACAGCAACAACAGTTTAAGACCTCAGCGAAAGAAAGGACATTAACAATGGATTTAACACCCACCAAATGTAGCGTAATGGCTACATAATGGTTTACGCCCAGTGCCCATACCTGAGTGTCACTATACCCAGGGGTTAACCAAAGGAAGGCTGAAGCTTCAGGGATGTTGAAAGTGAATGTAAGGCATTAGGCATCTCCTTTTTCTCTGGCCCAAGGCATAGTTAGGGCTTTGCAAAGTCAAGATACTATAGAGAACCTCCTGAAACTACCGGCACAGCTACTCTGGACCCTGAGACAGGAGGATGGCTTGATCCCAGGAGCTCCAGGCTGTGGTGAAATAGGATTGTGCCACCAATACTCCGGCCTGGGCAACTGACAGAGATCCTGTCTTTAAGAGCAAAAACAAAAGTGTGTATTTAAGTTTACAAGTTCTAAATCCATTAAAATTCAATAAAATTCCATTTTAAGTTAGCCCAAATACTAAGGGCCCCAACAGAGGTCCACATCCTAACAAAAGCAAAAGTAGGCACTTCCTGTAGCAGAATTCAGACTGAAAGCAAAATGCGTGTGCCTGTAAACTGCCCTTCTCTCTCCTTTTTTTTTTTTTTTTTTAGACAGAATGTTAATCTGTTGCCCAGACTGGAGTGCAGTAGCATGATCTCAGCTGGCCGCAACTTCTGCCTCCTAGGTTCAATCAATTCTCCTGCCTCAGCCTCCCAAGTAGCTGGGACTCTAGGCGCCCACCACCACACCCAGCTAATTTCTAAATTTTTAGTAGGGACAAGGTTTCACCATGTTGGCCAGACTAGTCTCGAACTCCTGACCTCAAGTGATCTACCCATCTTGGCCTCCCAAAGTGTGGGGATTACAGGTGTGAGCCACTGCACCCAGCCTCCTGGAGACTTGGATTCTTACACCACACACCAGCTTTCCCTGGAAGTCCTGCCATGAGCCTCTGCAAGGGAATGTGTGCCCAGAAAACTGTTTGTGGAGAGGAGGGAATTAAATAAAGAACACTGCTGTCCCAGTAATCTCTTCCTCCCTACTGTAGACCTAATGACTGGCCACACTGCCCAGGCCAGGTCCCCATTGTCACCTTTTTGCAACAAGGAGTTGTAGTCTAGTCCATAAATGGATTTGGACGGATTATTCAAGAAGTGCAGCAACTCCTTTCTACCCCACTTGCCCTCAATCCCCAGTCCCAGAAAACAATTTTAATCTTTCTACCTACTCCTTAGTTTAAGACAGGCTTTTTTTTTTTTTTTAATTAATTTCTCTTTTTTTAAGACGGAGTTTCACTCTTGTTACCCAGGCTGGAGTGCAATGGCGCGATCTCGGCTCACCACAACCTCCGCCTCCTGGGTTCAAGCAATTCTCCTGCCTCAGCCTTCTGAGTAGCTGGGATTACAGGCACGCGCCACCATGCCCAGCTAATTTTTTGTATTTTTAGTAGAGACGGGGTTTCACCATGTTGACTAGGATGGTCTCCATCTCTTGACCTCGCGATCCACCCACCTCGGCCTCCCAATAATTAATTTTTTTTTTTAAGAGACACGGTCTCGCTATGTTGCACAGGCTGGAGTGCAGTGGCTATTCACAGATGCGATCCCACTACTGATCAGCACCAGAGTTTTGACCTGTTCTATTTCCAATCTGGGCCGATTCACCCCTCCTTAGGCAACCTGGTGGTCCCTGCTCCCAGGAAGTCACCATATTGATGCCGAACTTAGTGTGGACACTCGATCGGCATAGTGCACTACAGCCCAGAACTCCTGGGCTCAAGTGATCCCCCAGCCTCAGCCTCCCAAGATATCTGGGACTACAGGCACATGCCACCCACCATGCCTGGCTAAGGCGGGCCTTGACTAAGCTAATTTAACAATGCACTGAATTTAACAAGAAAAGGGCAAAAACCAGCCCCAGGAAGTGTAGCCATGCAGGGACCACAGGCGTGCAGATTTTGAGAGGAGGGGAATGCTGGCATGGTGGCTGCCTAGGGCCGCCAGGCTCAGGGTGTATGTCATGTATGGGGGCAGGTGATGGTCTGTGTGCACTCGTGCTGGGCAGGAGTGAAGGGGACAGGCCAAGATGGAAGTGGGGCAAAGAGTCCAAGGTCCAGACACTGAGAGCTGCCACCTATCTGTCCAGTGTCATTCTGTGCAGCCCCTGTGGTGGACCAAATAATGACCCCCAAAGATGTCCACAACCTCACCCCCAAAACTTGTGAATACGTTACCTTCCATGATAAAGGGGAGTTGGCAGAGGTGACTAAACTAAGGGTCTCAAGATGGGAAGATGATCTCGGATTAAGGGTGGGCCCCATGTCATCACAAGGGTCCTCACGTGGGGAAGAGGCCGGCAGAAGGGTCCAAGGAGGAGGGATGGTGATGGAAGCAGAGATGAGGGTGGATTGAGATGCTGCACTGCTAGCTTGAAGATGGAAGTGGGGAGCATGAGTTAAGGAATGTGGCCAGGCACGGAGGCTCACAACTGTAATCCCAGCACTTTGGGAGGCCAAGGTGGGCGGATCAATCACCTGAGGTCAGAGGTTCAAGACCAGGTTGGCCAACATAGCAAAACCCCATCTCTACTAAATTACAAAAACATTAGCCAGGTGTGGTGGCATGTGCCTGTAATTCCCGCTACTGAGGAGGTGGAGGCATGAGAATCACTTGAACCCGGGAGGCAGAGGTTGCAGTTAGCCCAGATCACACCACTGCACTGCGGCCTGGTAGACAGAGTGAGACTCCATCCCCGCCCCCGCCCCCCACCAAAAACAGAATAAAGGAATGCGGCAGCCTCTCTAGAAGCTGAAAATGTCAAGGAAGAGATTCTCTCTATAGCCTCTGGAAGGGCCACAGCTCTGCCAATCCATTTTGGGTTTCTCTCTCTTTCTTCTTTCCTTTTTTTTTTATTTTTTTATTTTTTTTATTTTTCTGAGACAGAGTCTTGCTCTGTCACCCAGGCTGCAGTGCAGTGGTACCATCTTGGCTCACTGCAATCTCTGCCTCCTGAATTCAAGAGATTCTCCTGTCTCAGGCTCCCGAGTAGCTGGGATTTCAGGCATGCTCCACCAGCCTTTTCTTTCCTTTTTCTTTTCTTTCTTTTTTTTCCTTTTCTCTCTCTCTTTTTTTTTTTTTGAGATGGAGTTTCACTCTTGTTGCCCAGACTGGAGTGCAATGGCGTGATCTCAGCTCACCACAACCTCCACCTCCAGGTTTCAAGTGATTCTCCTTCCTCAGCCTCCTGCGTAGCTGAGATTACAGGCATGTGCCACCACACCCACCAATTTTTTTTTTTTTTTTTTTTTTTTTTTTTTTAGTAGAGATGGGATTTCTCCATGTTGGGCAGGCTAGTCTCGAACTCCCGACCTCAGGTGATCCGCCCTCCTTGGTCTCCCAAAGTGCTGGGATTACAGGTGTGAGCCACCACGCCGAGCTTCTTTTTCTGTTTTATAGATAGGGTCTCATTCTGTTACCCAGGCTTTGGGTTATATGGAACTGATGTCCCTTTCTTTTTTATAGAGTCTCGCTCTGTCGCCCAGGCTGGAATGCAGTGGTACAATCATAGCTCACTACAGACTCCAACTCCCTGGCTCAAGTGATCCTCCCAACTCAGCCTCCTCAGTAGCTAAGACTATATGCGGGCACCACCACACCTGGCTAATGTTTCATTTTTTGTAGAGACAGAGTCTTGCTATGTTGCCCAGCCTCTTCTCAATTCCTAGCCTCAGGTGATCCTCACATCTCAGCCTCCCAAAGCACTGGGATTACAGACATGAGCTACCACATCCAGCCCCATTTGGGATTTCTGACCTCTAGAACTATAAGAGAATGAATTTTTGTTGTAAGCCACTAAGTTTGTGGGAATGCGTTACAGCAGCCAGAGAGATCTAATGCAGCCTCTAAGGACCGGGGCCCAGCCAGGCCTCCGCAGGGTGCACTGGCAGAAGAGACTGGCTCGCCTATCTCCAAGCTGGGCGTCCTCATCTTGGTTCCCTGGAGAGTCCCACATGGAAGGGTGAAGGCCCCTAGTGTGGCCCCAGCAATTCAGAAAGCCCCGTGGAAGTCATTCATGGGCTCCCAGGCTTCCTGAGGAAATGAAAACATCAGGTTTCTTCATTTGTGGCTAGTATTGCGCCCCGTCAGTGTGGCAATGCAGTTCTGTCACCAGAAATGCTGACTGGCAACTTCTGTGTGGTTTTAAAACAGGGACTGGATTCACTGAGACTGATTCCTACGGTGTGGTTACACTGCAGCAAGGCAAGCACAGACGTTTTTGTCATCGGGACTGTTGCTGTTTTCCTTAACAATCTGCACGAAATGAGTGCCCATCGGGCAGAAGCCGGCGACATCTTCACTTCTGTTTTTCACATCTCTGTTTTATGGACTCTTTTTAAAAATATATATATTTATGACAGAGTGAGGTGGCTCACGCCTATAATCCCAGCACTTTGAGAGGTTGAGGCAGGCGGATAATGATGTCAGGAGTTCAAGACCAGCCTGGCCAACAAGGTGAAACCCCCGTCTCCACTAAAAATACAAAAATTAGCCAGGCATGGTGGCCGGCGCCTGTAATCTCAGCTACTCGGGAGACTGAGGCAGGAGAATCACTTGAACCCAGGAGGCAGAGGTTGCAGTGAGCCAAGATCACGCCACTGCACTCCAACCTGGGCAACAGAGCAAGACTCTCAAGAGAAAAAAAAAAAAAAGACTGAAAATTCTCCCAATAGAGCAAGAGCGTTCAAAAGATCCTGGACAGAAATCAAGATAAATGGCCACTACCCTTATCTCTAGATGTGCTATGAGGGTTGGCAGAGCAATATATACAGCTCAGGACAGGATGTCAATAAATAGCACCTCTTCTTATTAGAGGAGATGGGCATAGCTCCCTGCTTGCCCACAGCCGTGCAGTGACTCATCAGATGCCCCATGGGCCTCCTGGCTGTGGCTTATAGCAGGGATCCCCAACCACTGCCTATGAGCAGAGGGTGAGTGACGAGGAAGGCTTCGACTGTGTTTACAGCGCTCCCCATTGCTCGCATGCCCCCCTGAGCCCCCATGCCTGTCAGATCAGCAGAGGCATTCGCTTCTCATAGGAGCGCAAACCCTACTGTGAACTGCGCACGCGAGGGAGCTAGGTCGCACGCTCCATAAGAATCTAGTGTCTGATAAGAATCTAGTCACTGTATTCCCATCACCCCGGCAGGGTTGTCTAGATTCAGGAAAACAAGCTCAGGGCTCCCACTGATTCTACGTATGGTGAGTTGTATACTTATTTCATTATATATTACAAAGTAATAATTATATAAATAAAGTGCACAATAAATGGAATATGCTTGAATCATCCCAAAACCATTCCCTTCTGCCACCCCTGCCTGGTCCGTGGAAAAATTATCTTCCACAAAACTGGTCCGTGGGGCCAAAAAGGTTGGGGACCATTGCCATACAGCAGCTGCCACCCAGCCTGAGCCCTCGGTTAATAAATTGCTTCTACTCATGCCCAGCTTCCTAGGCTTTTCCTGGAAGTCTGAATGATCCCAGAGTGCAAAATTATTATTATATTATTTTATTTATTTTTTATTTTTTGAGGCAGAGTTTCCCTCGTTGCCCAGACTGAAGTGGTGGCGTGATCTCGGCTCACCACAACCTCTGCCTCCTGGGTTCAAGCAATTCTCCTGCCTCAGATTCCTGAGTAGCTGGGATTACAAGCATGCGCCACCATGCCTGGCTAATTTTTGTATTTTTAGTAGAGACGGGGTTTCTCCATGTTGGTCAGGCTGGCCTTAAACTCCCGGCCTCAGGTGATCCACTTGTCTCAGCCTCCCAGGTGCTGGGATTACAGGCGTGAGCCACTGCGCCCAGCTATTATTATTATTATTAGTGAGACAGGGTCTTGCTCTATCACCCAGGCTAAAGGACAGTGGCATGACCATAGCTCACTGCAGCTTTGAATTCTTTGGCTCAAGCAATCCTCCCATATCAGCCTCCTGAGCAGCTGGGATTATAGGCATATGCCACCCTTCCCAGCTAATTTTTACTTTTTAAAAATTTCTTGTAGAGATAAGGTCTTGCTATGTTGCCCAGGCTGGTCTCCAATCCCTGGGCTCAAGGGATTCTTCCTGTCTCAGCCTCTCAAAGCACTGAAATTACAGGAGTGAGTCAATGCACCCAGCCAGAGGGCTCTTATTCCTTCCAGGAAACGGGGATTGGTTTGAGTTTTTCTGAATCACAAAACCCAAGAGGATTCATTACACGAGTCTTGTCCTGAGAACTCACGAAAAACAAGTCTCAGGCCTGGACTTTCCAGTTATTGCCGGCAGCTTCCCAGGTCCTGAGCTGTGGCCCTGGGGTTGTGGGTGCTTTTCGTACATACCAGGGTCAGGAATACTAAAGCTTCATCTACCTAAAGTGTAGGAATCTCCTGTTTTTCAAGGAGTTAAAACGGAACTGGAAGATTTTTTTTTTCTCCTTGTTGTCTCTCGACAAATTTCAGGATATCTGCCGGACCCGGTGGCTCATGCCTGGAATCCCAGTGCTTTGGGAGGTTGAGGCAGGTGGATCACATGAGGCTGGGAGTTCGAGACTAGCCTGGCCAACATGGGGAAACCCCCGTCTCTACTAAAAATACAAAAATTAGCCAGGCATGGTGGCGGACACCTGTAATCCCAGCTACTTGGGAGGTTGAGACATGAAAATTACTTGAACCCAGGAGGTGGAGGTTGCAGTGAGCCAAGATTGTGCCAGTGCACTCCAGCCTGGGCGACAGAATAAGACTCTGTCTCAAAAAAAAAAAAATCAGGATATCATTCATTCCCTGTTCTCAGGAGGAATGAAATGTAGAGTGCTGTATGTGTAATACTCTTGTGGGGGTCCCAGAAAGGAGGCAAAAGACTAGAAAAGACTAGGTAGTACTGGAAAGATGTTTTATGATGGCCCTACTGGGGAAGTAGAAATGCAACATGTGTTGGGTGGTGAGAGGAGGGGGCTGTGGCCTGTGACAAGTGTGAGAAAACCCAGCCCAACACCGAACGTAGGAAATTCATCCTTTTGCTAACATGCCAATTCCTCTGACCTTGATCCTGGAATTTTTTTGGAACAAGGGGCACCAAGTCACAAATCAAGGCCCCACTTGGCAATGATCAAGGCCTACTTTGAGCTCAGAGCCCTTACACCTCTGCTGAATCCAGGGAGGACATTCATCTACCCGCTCACAGGCGTCAGCGGCCCTGCCTTTGGCTGTGTCACTCCCCACGGAGACCCACCATGACACATGGCAAGCAGGGGAAGACGGTAGTCAGGGAAGGCGACAGAGTTCTCAGAAGTGGAGTCCAGAAGTCGCAGAATGTTGCACATTGTTAGGATCTGAATGTGTCCCCAAATTCCATGTGCTGGAAATTTAATTCCCCAAGTGGTAATATGGAGAAACGAGGCCTTTCAGAGGTGATTGGTTATGGTGGCCCTGCTCTCAGGGATGGATGGATTCATCCACGGACTAATGGGTTCATGGATCAATGGATTATCATGGAAGTGGGACTAGTAGCTTTATATAAGAGGTGCCAGGTGCAGTGGCTCAGTCCTGTAATCCCAGCACTTTGGGAGGCTGAAGCAGGTGGATCACTTGAGATCAGGAGTTCAAGACCAGCCTGGGCAACATGGTGAAACGCCATCTCTACTAAAAATGCAAAAATTAACCAGGCATGGTGGCAGATGCCTGTAATCCTAGCTACTTGGGAGGCTGAGACAGGAGAATTGCTTCAACCTGGGAGGCAGAGGTTGCAGTGAGCCAAGATCGCAACACTACCCTCCAGCCTAGGCAACAAAGTGATACCCCATCTCAAAAAAAAAAAAAAGAGGAAGACACATCTGAGCACCCTAGCACCTTCAGCCCCCCGACCACCTTGGGATTCTGCGGAGAACCTCCACCAGCAAGAAGGCCCTCAACCAGATGCAGCCCCTTGACCTTGGACTTCCCAGCCTTCCAAACAGTAAGAAATAAATTCCTTTTCTTTATCAATAACCCAGTTTCAGATATTCTGTTATAAGCAACAGAAACTAAGACACACATAAACATCCCTCCCTGCCCACGTTACCTCAGAATTTTTCAGGGAGGGGGATTCTAGGAAATGCAGTTACAGTTCATCAGAGCTGCAAACCCACACAGGCCAAGTCACTGAACTCTGCCGGGTCCCCCATGGGACAGCCATGGCTACCTGACTGGGAGGCCTTCATGTTTTAATACATAGAGAAGCACCACTAACCAGCAAAAAATATCGCCTTCTTTCTGCCATCCCCCACCCACTCTCCTGAGGGAGACAGGAGGAGCCTCTCTAGGCTACTAGAAATGCTTCAGAAAACTGATTGGAAGGGAAGGAATTAATGGAAAGGGATGGCACAGATTCAGGGCTTGTAGGGCTGGTGTATAAAATATATGGAGCCCCCTTTATAAACAAATACACAACTCAGTGTAAAATTAGGCACGAAAGTATTTCCTTTGTGTGTGTGTGTGAAGGAGTCTTAATTCTGTCACCCAGGCTGGAGTGCAGTAGTGCAATCTCAGCTCACTGCAACCTCCACTTCCCAAGTTCAGGCAACTCTCATGCATCAGCCTCTCAAATAGTTGGGATTACAGGCACCTGCCACCATGCCTGGCTAGTTTTTGTGTTTTTAGTGGAGATGGAGTTTCACCATGTTGGCCAGGCTGATCTTGAACTCCTGATCTCAGGTGATCCACCTGCTTCAGCCTCCCAAAGTGCTGGGATTACAGGTATGAGCCACTGCATCTGACCAAAAGTATTTCTTTAGAATGAGAAAACAAAGAGGTTACAATTTTTTTTTTTTCTTTTTTAGATAGAGTCTTGCTCTGTGGTTCAGGCTAGAGTACAGTGGTATGATCTCAGCTCACTGCAACCTCCACCTCATGGGGTTAAGCGAGTCTCCTGTTTTAGCCTCCTGAGTAGTTGGGATTATGGGCGGGCACCAACACACCTAGCTAATTTTTGTATTTTTAGTAGAGACAGGGTTTCACCATGTTGGCCAGCCTCTTCTTGAACTCCTGACCTCAGGTGATTCATCCACCTCACTCTCCCAAAGCACTGGGATTGCAGGCATGAGCCACCGCACTTGATCTGCTTACAAATTTTTTTAAAGCTGCCAAACACCGCTAACATCACAAGATCCAGAAAAGCAAAACACTGTCTGTATTGGTTAACTGCCTGATACACTTCCACAGTACTCTTTACTTACAATTTTTTTTACTGTGACATCTTTGCCTCTATAAATGACAAGCTTTTGCAATATTCTCTATGGAAATAAAGTTAATTCAGTCTTTCTTCTACCACAATTTATCAAAAGTTATTTCTTAATTATTGACAGTATAGAAAAGTTTCTTTAAACTTCACTATTTGTTGATCTATCTCTCTACGCCTATGCTATAAAATGTCAAGACATTACTGTAAATCTCACAGCTACTGCAACAGCACCCTACGTGAGTAGCACTCTGCAGGAAAACACTGTCGTACATTGGAAGAGGAAAAAAGAAGCCCAAAGTCCAAACAGTTGTGGGCAAAGTCTGTCACTTTGCAGATTTCACAAAAGCATATGACCATGTGAACACAGTGCCTTTCCATGGCCTGGGAAGAGGCCCCGCAAAGGAGGGCCACTGAAGATTAAGCTTTCAGTAGCTTCACAGTAAATCTGCCTCCAAAGGGGGGACTGCAGGAGGGCACTCACTTAGGAAGTTAGATGAAATCATGGAGGCATCACATGATGATGTGGAAGGGTGGACACAGATACAGACAAAGAGCCCGGGATGCTAGATGCCCTTCACATGAAACACCAATAGCTTCGGTTTCCTGTTTTCCTCAGATTGGAGATCTCAGTAGAAGAGTCAGCTGCAGATGACTTCAGGAGTCACTCAGCCAGGAGGAGCAGAAAAATGTAAATGCAACCCCTGAGAACTGACCTTTCCAAGGCAAGTTGCTTTAGGGCTTTTGCAACTACTTGCAATTGGGATACTGAATGCTCGACCTTGGCTTTAGTGTGGCTACCTCTGAACACTCTACCTCAAAGGAGGAGGTTGCAGCCCTTCCTGGCCTTAGTGTAATCAGGCAGCTTAACCTCAAAACGCCTTTTAAAACTTTTTTCCTTTCCCTTGGGTTTCAAATATGTAATTTTTTTTTAGACAGTCTTGCTCTGCTGCCCAGGCTGGAGTGCAGTAGTGCAATTTCGGCTCACTGCAACCTCCACCTTCCAGGTTCAAGCAATTCTCCTGCCTCGGCCTCCCAATTAGCTAGGATTACACCACGCCTGGCTAATTTCTGTATTTTTAGTAGAGACGAGGTTTCACTATGTTAGCCAAGCTGGTCTTGAACTCCTGACCTCAGGTAATACACCTGCCTCAGCCTCCCAAAGTGCTGGGATTACAGGTGTGAGCCACCGCGCCCAGCCTCAGTGCATCGTTTTTGAAGTGATTCCAACTGATAGCCTGCTTTTTTCACATAACACATATATACATTTCTCTGTTTCGAAATACCCAATGCATAATTCAGTTGTCTGCTAGGTATTTCATCACATATTTTTAAGAGCATGGCCAATTTCAAAAGAATTCTACAAAGAGGAAATACAAGAAGGCGGAAAGAGCAAAAGAAACACTCCAGGTTGCAAAGCCCATTTTTGCTAATGCATCCAGTGGGCTCCCGGGACGACCTGTTTTTAAACTCTTGGCCTCCCTGCACCATGTCCCTCCTTTGCTGCGCTGGTTTTGTGATGCATTTTGGAAGAACAGGGCAGATTTAAAACCCTCTCCCAACAGGCGTCAAACTGGACATAGCTGCCAAGGGACTTCCTCCTAGTGCACCGCGGCAGGCTCCACGGCAAACCCCACGCCGTTACGAAACGCTGGAAGTTTCTGTCTCTCCCTCCCCCGGCTCTGGAAGTTTCTGTCTCTCCCTCCCCCGGCTCTGGAAGTTTCTGTCTCTCCCTCCCCTGGCTCGGAACCCTTTCCCCCCTAGTGCCCCACCCACTCCTTCACTGGGCCCTAACTCCTTCCCCTTAAAACCCTTTTCAAAAGGGGGTTGACGGGAGGTGGGAGCTGTAGAGAGCCGAGATCGTGCCACTTCAGCCTGGCGATAGGGCGAGACCCCCTCCCAAAAATAAAAAAAGGAGGGTTGAAAGCTTAATACGTACTTTGGGGCCATTAAAGCAAACATTTTGTCCAAAGGGGCGAATCCTCAGATTGTGCGATCAGGCACCTGAGTGGCGGGAGAGGAGAGTGAGGTGGGGACAGGAGGGGTGGGGGCTCCAGGAAACGCCCGGGGGTCTGGGCCGGGGTCTCGAAGGTCCCCTCCGAAGGGATCGCGTCACCCAAAGGTGGGCGTCCTGCGTGGCTCGTCTCCAGGACGTTTCGGGAGGCTCCGGGCTCCGGGAGGCTGGCTGCTTGCGGTCCCCGCGCAGCGGCCTCAGAGGCCCCCAGGGCCGCGGTTCCTGGAGCGGGAAAGTCCCGCGCGGGGGCGGGGGGCCTTGGGGGAGGGGCAGGGGCGCGGGGGAGGGGCAGGGGCGGGCTGGGGGCGGGCTGGGTGCGGGCGGCCGAGCCGGGTCTCCTCCGCCGAGACGCGCCGCCGCTGCTCGGGAAGAGGCGGGTCTTGCGCGCACTGCGCTCGCCATGGCGGCCCGGGTGGCGACGTGAGCGGCTCTGCGGACCCCGAGCGGGGCCCCGGCCGCGCCCTGAGCCGCCGCCGAGCGCCCAGGGCCATGCGGCCGACGCGGCTGTGGTCTCTGCTGCTGCTGCTGTTGCTGCTGCTCGGAGCCTGCGCCGCGGCCGAAGTGCTCGGGTCAGGTAAGCCGGGCCTGGGCCTCGGCGGCGGGACGCGGGCGCAGCCGCTGCGTATGGGGGGTGGGGGAATCTGCGGGGTGCTCAGATCGGGTGGGAAACTTACGGGTTCCCCGGGTGGGTCTGTGGGGTGCCAAGATCAAGAGGGGCCCGGGGAGCCCTCAGCAGGGCTGGGGTGGGCGGCCAGGAGCTGGGCAGGAGCTGAAAGACTGGGGTGCACCCCTACCGGCGTCCTGGCCGCCGGGACACCCCTCTCCAGGAGGGGACAATCGCTGCCCCTCCGTGAAGCCGGCACCCTCGGCTGCGCCGCCTCCTCCACCCGCGCCGGGAAAGCCAGCGTGGCCCAAGTCTCCGAATTTCTCAGAATGAACAACGGCAGATTGAATCCGGGGCTCGGGCAGGGGCCGTCTCTGCAGGCCACGGTTTCTGCAGCATGGCCGGACCGCGCTTTGTCCCCGCCTGGAGCGCCTCCCGGGGGCCTGGCTGAAAGCTGGACTCACTCCCTTTGTAGAGGCAGAGATGGAGCAGGGACCAGCGTCTTCGACCAGCGACCCAGACTCAATTCCGACTTTGGCCGGGTACATGTTTGACCCTGGGTGTGAAATCCACACAGTTCCCGCGGTCATGGAGACGGGGCAGCAGCATTCAGGCAGGGCCCAGAACTGTCCGGGTCCCTTCAGTGTTGGGGTGGAGGAGGAAGTGTCAACGGAGCCAGGCTTTTATTTACTTATTTATTTATTTTATTACTCTTTAAGACAGGGTGTCGATCTGTCGCCCAGGCTGGGGTGCAAGTGACCGTCTCAGCTACTGCAGCCTCCACCTCCTGTCCTCAAGCGATCCTCCCACCTCAGCTTCCTGAGGAGGTGGGATTATTGTCCACACCTGGGCAAATGTTTGTTTTGTTTTGTTTTATTTTGTTATTTGTAGAGAGGAAGAGGCCTCGAGATGTTGCCCAGACTGGTCTTAAACTCCTGGGCTCCAGCAATCCGCCAGCCTCGGCGTCTGAAAGTGCTGGAGTTAAGGCTTGAGGCACCATACAATACTGAATCAGGCTTTTAAAACCGGCTCTCTCCCCACCCAGAGGACTTGTTACCTGGTGGCCTCCTTAACCTCTGACACCAATTGACCAGGCTTATGAGCCAAACATCAAAACCAAAAGAAGATCGTGCGCAGTGGCTCACGGCAGAGGTATGGTGATGCACTCCTGTAATCCCAGCTACTCGGAAGGCTGAGGAAGGAGAATCACTTGAACCCGGGAGGTAGAGGTTGCAGTGAGCTGAGACTGTACTCCAGCCTGCAAGACGGGAGCAAGACTCCATCTCAAAAAAAAAAAAAAAGTTTTGGTCTGTGGCCAAAGAAAACAAACAAAAAACTGACTGCAGGCATTGTGGCTCACGCCTGTAATCCCAGCACTTTGGGAGCCCGAGGCGGGCGGATCATGAGGTCAGGAGTTCTAGACCAGCCTGGCCAACGTGTTGAAACCCCGTTTCTACTAAAAAATACAAAAATTAGCCAGGCGTGGTGGCGCATTCCTGTAGTCCCAGTTACTCAGGAGGCTGAGGCAGGAGAATCGCTTGAACTTGGGAGGTGGAGATTGCAGTGAGCCGAAGTCGTGCCACTACACTCCAGCCTGGGTGACAGAGTAAGACACTGTCTCACAAAAAAGAAAGAAAAGCAGGGAAAAGACCGTAATGACAAAGGTGTAGGGAGAACATTGCTGTGTGTGTCTCTGTGTTTGTTTTGCTGGGTTCTTTCCCGTGGGGAGAGTGACAGGTTGGACAGACCCGAAACTGTCTTGAGAACTTTAAAGATTCTTCCCATTCGAAGCTGTAACATGGTGTTGGGGGTTTGTTTCTTCTTCGGGCATTCCTTGCAAAGGCCCTTGGGTTCCATATTTCCTTGATCTGGGTTGCCTTGCACATGAGGAAATTATTAACTGATTTTCCATGGAAATCAGACCGATAGCTTCAAATCCTGACTACTTGGACCTGGCTTTAAGTCTTGAGCAACATGTGTATGTCCCTCCCTAGGCCTCCTTCTAATGAGAGTTGATGATTGCCCCAGTGTGGGATAGGCAGGCTGGTAACTTCATACCAGAGAGGAATGGCTAGTGGTGGTCTGTGGACTGTCTGTGAGTCAGCTGTGCTAAGTCCAGAGGTTGAGAGATTTATTTAAAATCTTTATAGTTGGACGTTGCCACAACATCCAGGTGCCTGTACATCTTGCTAATGATTAACTTTTATTGTATTCTACAAAAGTTTTGGTCTGGCCGGGCGTGGTGGCTCACGTCTGTAATTTTAGCACTTTGGGAGGCTGAGGCAGGTGGATCACCTGAGTTCAGGAGTTCAAGACAGCCTGGCCAACATGGTGAAACTCTTATATCTACTAAAAATAAAAAATTAGCCCAGGTGTGGTGATGCATGCCTGTAATCCCAGCTACTCGGGAGGCTGAGGAAGGAGAATCACTTGAACCCGGGAGATAGAGGTTGCAGTGAGCCGAGACTGCGCTCCAGTCTGCAAGATGGGAGCAAGGCTCCATTTCAAAAAAAAGTTTTGGTCTGTGTTGCCACCTGAGGTCAGGTTCAAGACCAGCCTGGCCAACGTGGTGAAACCCTGTCTCTACCAAAAATACAAAAATTAGCTGTGCATGGTGATGCATGCCTGTGGTTCCAGCTACTTGGGAGGCTGGGGCAGGAGAATCACTTGAATTTAGGAGGCAGACATGCAGTGAGCCGAGATCACGCCGCTGCACTCCAGCCTGTGTGACAAGAGCAAGACTCTGTCTCAAAAAAAAAACACTTGGTTCCATTGATCCTTTGGAAATTAGTAGTAGCTGGGCTCAGTGGCACACACCTGTAATCCCAGCCCTTTGGGAGGCAGAGGTGGGCGGATCACCTGAGGTTGGAAGTTCCAGACCAGAGCAGCCTGGCCAACATGTTGAAAACCCCGTTTCTACTAAAGCTACAAAAATTAGCCAGGTATGGTGCTGGGCTCCCGTAATCCCAGCTATTCTGGAGGCTGAGGGAGGAGAATCGCCTTAACCTGGGAGGCAGAGATTGCAGTGAGCTGAGATCATGCCACTGCACTCCAGCTTGGATGGCAGAGAAAGACTCTGTCTCACAAAAAAAAAAAAAGAGAGAAAAATGAAAAGAAAACTAGTAGCGCTTTAAACTAATCTCTATTTTGCAATTATTTGAACATTTTCATATTAAACAGCTTAAAAATAAACCCAATGGATGTTTTCAAGAGAAACCCTTTTTTAGTCAAAACACAAAGTGAAAATATTCACAATGATTATATGGCAAATGGGTGGCAGAAGGGTTTTCACACTTTCCCATAACTTACAGGTGTGATTATGAAATTGCTTTTATGGTCGGAGAAAAAAAAGAGTGTTGGAAACTTTTTTTTTTTTGAGACAGTATCTGTCTGTCACCCCAGCTGCAGTGCAGTGACATCATCACAGCTCACTGCAGCCTCAGCCTCGCGAGCTCAAGCCATCTTCCCACCCCAGCCTTCTGAGTGGCGCATGCCACCATACCTGACTAATTTTTGTATTTTTTGTAGAGATGGGGTTTCATCATGTTGCCCAAGCTGGTCTGGAACTCCTTGGGTCAAGAGATCCACGCGCCTCAGCCTCCCAAAGTGCTAGGATTGTAGAGGAGAGCCACCCAGCCTGACTCCAGAAGCACATTTTTTTTTTTTTTGAGACAGAGTCTCACTCCATTGCCAGGCACCAGGCTGGAGTGCAATGGCGCGATCTCAGCTCACCGCAACCTCCGCCTCCCGGGTTCAAGCAATTCTCCTGCCTCAGCCTCCCGAGTAGCTGGGATTACAGGTGCGCGCCACCACACCCAGCTAATTTTTGTATTTTTAGTAGAGACGAGGTTTCACCGTGTTGGCCAGGATGGTCTTGATTTCTTGACCTCCTGATCCACCCGCCTCGACCTCCCAAAGTGCTGGAATTGCAGGCATGAGCCACCATGCCCGGCCCAGAAGCACATTTTTAAAAGTGAAACATAGTATCTACCCTTAGAGTTGTTATAAGGATAGAATATATAAAATATGGGACCTAAGGCAATTTGTAGCCATGCCCTGTTAAGTAGTAGCTATGTGCTCTAGATAGAAAAATGTAACCAACAGCATAAACCTGCAATAAATCAACAGGTTGAGTGTTGAGGAATTGAGGCTTCTATTTGTAATTGTAGCAGCTGCTGCCGACTTCTTCAGGGAATAGGATATATACTGTGCCACAAAATTTTTTTTTTTTTTTTTTTGCGACGGAGTCTCTGTCACCAGGTTGGTGTGCAGTGGCACAATCTCAGTTTACTGCAACCTCTGCCTCTCAGGTTCAAGTGATTCTCCTGCCTCAGCCTCCCAAGTGGTTGGGACTACAGGCTCGTGCCACCACGTCCGGCTAGTTTTTTGTATTTTAGTAGAGACAGGGTTTCACCATGTTGACCAGGATGGTCTCAATCTCCTAACCTCGTGATCCACCACGGTCTCCCAAAGTGCTGGGATTGCAGGCGTGAGCCACCGTGTCCGGCTGTGACAGAATTTGTTATCATTATTTGCTGACTTGAACATCCAAAGCTTCTCATATGCCTAGAGACCACCGAGAAAGACAGTAAGTACCCAGCAAGTTAAAAACCATTGCATGTGAATGTCCGCTGGGTAAGCTGCTGAGTGTTCATAATCTCAGCAAGTGAGTATCATGTAGCCGGAATGTTTTTGCTGCCTTTATAAATGATCATGATAGTAACGCTTACTGTGCCACTATTCTAGGTCAGATGAGATGCCAAGTGCTTTATATACATTTCCTCTCTTAATTTTGACAGTTGAGTCACTTAAAGTGCCCTAAGCATGTGCTTTTCCTTCTTTAAAGCATTCCCTTTGAGGAATAGAATAATTGTTCTCTAATGTAGTGTAAGACTTGGGATTCAACCATTAATCCATTAGTCCAGTTCAATAAGCTTCATTTTTTTTTGTTGCTAGCAGGGTCCATTTTATGGGAGAACATACCAACAACTGCCTTGTCTTTGGGGAAGTTTCAGTTTATTAAAAGCAGTTACAGATATATTACACATGTAGTAGATTATACAGGAAGTTCCTCAACAGGCAAGAAGGTTCAGCAAGTTCGTTGTCTTAATTATAATAACTTTCTTTTTCCAAGACCAAGTCTTGCTCTGTTGCCCAGGCTGGAGTGCAGTGGCACAATCTCGGCTCACTGCAACCTCTGCGCCCAAGGTTCAAGTGATTCTCTGCCTCAGCCTCCTGGATAGCTGGGATTACAGGTGCACGCCACCACACCTGGCTAATTTTGGTATGTTTAGTAGAGATGGTGTTTCACCATCTTGGCCAGGCTGGTCTTGAACTCCTGACCTTGTGATCCACCAGCTTCAGCCTCCCAAAGTGCTGGGATTACAGGCATGGGCCACCACACCCAGCCTACAATAACTTTTTTTTTTTTTTTTTTTTTTAGACAGAGTCTCACTTTGTCACCCAGGCTGGAGTACAGTGGCACAGTCTTGGCTCATTGCATCCTCTACCTGCCAGGTTCAAGTTATTCTTGTGCTTCAGCCTCCCAAGTAGCTGGAATTGCAAGTGTGCACCACCATGCCTGGCTAATTGTTATATTTTTAGTAGAGACAGGGCTTCACCGTGTTGGCCAGGCTAGTCTCGAACTCCCAACCTCAGGTGATCCTCCTGCCTCAGCCTCCCAAAGTGCTGGGATTACAGGTGTGAGCCACCATGCTGTCCAATTACAATAACTTTTTACATGTTATATTTTTAAAATTCATAACTTATAATCTAAAATTGATGCTTAGCACAGCAAACTTTGGTGACATACACAAGAATGGTGCAAAGATTCAGCAGCTATTCATGGTAAGACAAGAGCAGCGAGGTGTAACCTGTATGAAACCTGCATCTCACAACCACGGTGCTCTCTCTCTAGCCTTCCATCCCTGGTGATTCCCACTGGGGGCCATGTGGCCTGGAACACAGAGGCTAGGCTGCCCAAGCACAGGTCCCCTGACCTGCATAAAGGACGGTCTTATCACAGATGCACAATTTTTGGTGCTTACCTATGGCATTTGCAATTCTGAGATGGATTTTCTTCTATTAATGTTTAAAGAGAGGGGATGATAGGAAACTCGGATACAAACAGAACCATATTATGTGGGCCATCTCTTAAACCTCAGTGAAATGGAAGTTGAAGGAAGCAGAAGGCTGGCATGGGAATCCCAACTTTTACAGGGATACCCTTTTGCTGTTCCATGCGTCGGTTGGGGTAGAAGCCCTTCCTTGTCCCCACCCTCCCCCAGGGTCCCTTGGTTGCTTCGTTTCTCAACTGAATGCTTAGATTGCGGAGCTGGAGGTGCCCAGAGAGGGAGGGCAGGAAGAAGAGACTATTTCTTCTGGTTCCTCACCAGAGATGGGAGATAGTGAACAGGGATGTGGAGGGCAGAGTAATGGTCCCCAAAGATGTCTATATCCTCTTCCTCAGAGCCTGTGAACCTGGGAATGTGCTGCCTGACATACAAAAGGGACTTTGCACATGTAACTTCAGAGCCCAGACGTAGGGAGATTGTCTTGCATTGTTAGGTCCGGTGGCCTCATACCATCACAAGGTTCCCAAAAGATGGAGCAGAGGCAGAAGGGTTGGTACCAGAGAGAGAAGAAGGATCCGGCCAACCTTGCTGGAGGAAGGCGCCCTGAACCAAAGACTGGGAGTGCCCTCTAGAAGACAAGGAAATGGGTTCTCCCCTGGAGCCTCCAGAAGGACCCCAGCCCTGCTTGTAGGGAAGCCATAAGCCCCACAGGTTGGTGCGCCAGAATGTAGGGATCAGTGAGTCCCACATTGGGCACCAGAACATGGGGAGCCAGCCCTACATTACTTGTGAGTACCCCGAGTTCGGAAGTGATGGCCCCTGGTCCCACTTTTTCTCTTAATCTTTTTCTCATTCCTTTGTCACCACCAAACTCAGGGTACCCACGGGTGATGTAGGGCTGGCTCCCTACGTTCTGGTGCCCAATGTGGGACGCATGGATCCCTACATTCTGGCGCACCAACCTGTGGGGCTTATGGCTTCCCTACACTGCTGAGTAACTGACTTCAGTCAGTGAGACTGACTTTAAACTTCTGACTGGCAGAACTGCAAACAAACACATCTGGATTTGATTATTTATTTATTTTTAGAGATAGGGTCTCTCTATGTTGGCCAGGCTAGAGTGCAGTGGCTGTTCATGGGGGTGATCATAGTGCATGCACTACAGCCTCGAACTCCTGGCCTCCAGTGATCCTCCCACCTCGGCCTCTTGAGCAGCTGGCCCTACAGGTGTGCACCCACACACCCGGGTAAATCTGGGTTGTGTGGAGCCACTAGGTTAGTGGCAATGTGTTACAGCAGTAAGAGGAACCTACTACAGCAAATAAAAGGCATTGTCAGATTTTTTGAATGCCCAGCCTTAAGCAGGCACTCACCTTGTTCCCGGAAAGAGACGTGTCCAGCTGTGTTTTCTTGTGGCCCCAAGAGCAGAAAAACTAGGAAAAGGGGAATTTATTGCTGTGACGGGACACAGAAGGAAGGTTAGAGCTAATTCCACGAGACCAACTCGAAGTGTTACCATTTTCTTAGTGCTTATGTAGATTTGGGTTATATGCCTATGTGCGGTATTGCACTTGTCTAAGTCTGTGGGTAACTAATTTTGTTTCAACTAGAAGGTTAGAGAATGGAAAAGTGCTTTCTAGGTCTAATCAAGCTGTGAGGGCCCCGGTACCTTCAAAGCCTGTCTCTTAACTTCTCTTTAATGAGGACTGTGGTACTGGAGTGTTTTGTTTATTTTTGAGATGGAGTGTCGCTCTGTCGCCCAGGCTGGAGTGTAGTGGTGCACTCGGCTCGCTGCAACCTCCGCCTCCCAGGTTCAAGCCATTCTCCTGCCTCAGCCTCCCTAGTAGCTGGGACTCCAGGTGTGCACCACCACGCCTAGCTATGTTGTATTTTTAGTAGAGATGGGGTTTCACCATGTTGGCCAGGCTGGTCTCAAACTCCTGACCTCAGGTGATCTATCCACCTTGCCTCCCAAAGTGCTGGGATTACAGGCATGAGCCACTGCACCCCACCAGGAGTGTTTATTTCTATCTCATCTCATTTACAGTTTGGTCTGGAGAGCTGCCTTAGACTCTCCGATAAATCCGTTCCAGTAACTGCCTCTGTTATCTCAGCTTGCTCCGGGTTTGGGAGAAGCCTGCGTAGGACGCGTGTTTCACTTCTGGCTTTGAAGTCTGGACATCCGTTTCCCTGGGTTTAACTCTTAGCTTAACGTTAAGGCAGCACTGTGGAAATGTATCTGTGTAGCCAGGGTGCCACGCAGGCCTGCCTCTGTGACTGTCAGGGAGAACGGACCCGCCACAATGCCTCTCTGGAAGCAGGCATTCAGTCCCCAGCTCACCTTGGGAATTGCTAGGTCATAGCAGCCACAGCACGCCCAGTAGGCCTGCCTCCCGCCGCGCAGCTTACCTGTGCCTTCAGCTCAGGTTGTCGTGAGGCCTACTGTGTGTCAGGGGAAGTGTTAGCTAGTTGGATGAAGGTCACCCAGAGCGCGTAGGTGTGGAGGGGAAGGGCATCCTATAACTGAACAAACGGCCACAGACTTCGCTTTCTGAAGAAGAGCCGGTGGTCAGGCTGTCGGCTGATCTCTTTGAGGCTGTACACACTTCCCGAAAATGTGTGGCTTCAATTTCCTGCTTTGAATTCTGGAAGAGCATATTTTTCTAACCTTTCTTCCACCTTCTGGGCATTTCTCATTAATCTTTTTGGTCAAAAGTCTTTTCTTAATTATGTTTTCTTTCTAAGACAAAAGGCTCCCTGTGAAGTGTCTGCTTAGGGAAGGGAGAAGTTGACGTTGTTTCTTCTAGGTCACCCCAAAGGGAGGGATTCTGGTATTGATGGTGTTTCCAGGAAAGTATATCCTTTTCTTTCTCTGTTTATTATTTTTTTGTTTTGAGACAGAATCTCCCTCTGTTGCCCAGGCTGGAGTACAGTGGCTCGATCTCAGCTCACTGCACACTCTGCCTCCTGGGTTCAAGCAATTCTCCTGCCTCAGCCTCCTGAGTAGCTGGGATTACAGGCAGGCACCACTGCACCCAGCTAAATTTTGTATTTTTAGTAGAGACAGCATTTCGCCATGTTGGCCAGGCTGGTCTTGAACTCCTGACCTCAAGTGATCTTCCTGCTTTGGCCTCCCAAAGTGCTGGGATTACAGGTGTGAGCCACTGTGCTTGGCCATATTGTCCCCTAATTTTAATATGCATGAGAAGCAACTTGTTGAAAATGCAGATTTCCTGGTCTGGGTTGGGGCCTGGGGACCTGCATTTTAACCAGCACCCCAGGGATTGTGATGCTGGGGGTCCTTGAGAAACACAGCAGCTCTGATGGTGCCCGGAAGTCGGCACTCCTTGCCCTCTCCCCACACCTTGGGCTTTGTGTACCCAAGTTAGGGTGTTTGTGCATGTGTAGTACATGCACATGTACACGTATTTGTGGACATTTACCAGACACTCCCTTGGTACTAAATCTGAAGCTAATGCGTGTCACATGATCACCACTTTAGTCTTCCCCACAGCCCTATGAGTGTACCATTATTGATCCCTTCTTCCTGAAAAAGAAACCCAAGCTCAGACAGGTGAAGTGACCTGCCCCAAGCCCGATGCACTTGCTAATGGTAGAACTGGGACCCCAGTCTAGCCAGACTCCAGGGCCCAGGACCTGTTCGTAACACGTGGAACCCACAGGCAGAAAGGCTGCCCCAGGCGCCTCTTTTCTTTTTTCACTGCCTGTACCAGTAGGGCCATCTTTGTAGCCAAAAGTTGGGGTGTGGGGCCATGCCCGGGGGACCTGGTAACGCCATTTGTGCACTTTCACAAAAACTGAGTTGTATGGATGACGTAGGTAATGTGCATTGAAACAGTTTTGTAATAATTTCCCTCTCTCTCCTCCCTTCTTATTCTCTGCTCCCTTCTTATTCTCTGTCCCTCTCAAGACTCTCTTTCCCAGCTGCCCACTCCTCAGCACCCGAGGATTCACCTATACAACGAAGAACAGGTCCTGAATTGGGAGCCAGTGACCCTGAGCAATGGCACGAGGCCTGTGGTCTACCGGGTGCAGTTTAAATAGTAAGCCAGTGTTTCTGTTGGATCCTTGCCGGGAGCTATGGGGGAATCGTGGGGAACCCTAGGGCCACCTACTAGTTCCCGCCTCTGTGCACGGTTTGTTATCAAACCCATGGGAAACACATCTTTCTTGGAACTTGTAAAACCTCTGAGGACAGAGGTTCCACAACCTCCCACTCATCTGAAGGCTTAAATTAAACTGGCAGTCACAACTCTGCTGTCTAACCACACAGCTTCTTGCTTTGGTGGAAAGTTTCTTCTTTTACTGGTTTCAGGAGAAGGGTTATAAAAACAGGCTTCTGCCACGGAAGGGCAGGAGGCAGCTTTTAGTCTTCATCTTTGGGCTTAAAAATCTGATTGATTTAACCTTATAGATCAAATAGGGCCTGATCGGAAATGTTTTTGGTTAATTACAATGAATTCTCAGTTTCTCAACTGGTTTTCCATTTTGTATATTATCCTGACTCCTTCATCTTCCTCTTACCTCTTCAAGCTTCTGCAGAACTGGCCATCACTTGATTTGCAATATAAATACATATAGAGGCCGGGCGCGGTGGCTCTCGCCTGTAATCCTAGCACTTTGGGAGGCCGAGGCAGGAGGATCACAAGGTCAGGAGTTAGAGACCAGCCTGGCCAATATGGTGAAACCCTGTCTCTACTAAAAATACAAAAATTAGCCAGGTGGGGTGGTGGGCACCTGTAATCCCAGCTACTCAGGAGGCTGAGGCAGGAGAATCGCTTGAACTCAGGAGGCGGAGGTTGCAGTGAGCCAATATCGCACCACTGCACTCCAGCCTGGGTGAAAGAGCAAGACTCCGTCTCAAAAAAAAGTACATACATATATATACACACAGAAAGAGGTCAAAGTCCACATCCTTTGTTATTTTTTGTTTACATTGTTAAGTAGGTTAATTAAAGAGTAAGGTAAAGTTATTGGCTAAGTCATTTTGTGCTGTTCAATAAACCAAATGTAAACACATGATGATGTCCAGTGCTTGTGAGATGGGATTGGTGTTCACCTGTATTCACCTGATGCTGTTTGCAGAATCAATCAGCATAGTCATTTCAGAGAGTAATTCTACCAGCCATTTGAAGTTACGGAAATGTCCATAGTAGCTTTCTTGTGTGTGTGTATGTCATTGTTGTTGTTTTGAGACAGAGTCTCCCTGTGTCGTCCAGGCTGGAGTGCAGCAGCACAGTCTCAACTCACTACAACCTCCACCTCTTGGATTCAAGTGATTCTCATGCCTCCCAAGTAGCTGGGACTACAGGCATGAACTACCATGCTGGCTAATGTGTATATTTTTAGTAGAAATGGGGTTTTGCCATGTTGGCCAGGCTGGTCTCAAATTTCTGGCCTCAAATGATCTGCCCACCTGGGCCTCCCAAAGTGCCGGGATTGCAGGCGTGAGCCACCGCACCCAGGCCTCATCGTAGTTTTACCCTACACAGATAATTCAACCCTCGGCAAAAAAAAAAGAGAAACCAAAACTACAATCATGAAGAGATACAGGGAAGCGTATATTCATATCCCCCGGTAGGAAGATGGCAGATTGTAGCCCGCTGTTACACTTGGCAGTTACACTAAACCACAGGCAGCCACTAGAAAGCATAATTATATGTCATCTGGTAGAAGCTGCAACTCCATGAACTTTGGTATGTATTTCGTTTTTTTATTTCTTTTTTTTTTTTTTTTTTTTTTTTTTTTTTGAGACAGAGTTTCACTCTTGTTACCCAGGCTGGAGTGCAATGGCGCGATCTCGGCGCACCACAACCTCCGCCTCCTGGGTTCAGGCAATTCTCCTGCCTCGGCCTCCCGAGTAGCTGGGATTACAGGCGCGCACCACCAAGCCCAGCTAATTTTTTGTATTTTTAGTAGAGATGGGGTTTCACCATTTTGACCAGGATGGTCTTGATCTCTTGACCTCATGATCCACCCGCCTCGGCCTCCCAAAGTGCTGGGATTACAGGCGTGAGCCACCACGCCCAGCTGGTTTTTTATTTCTTAGTTTTGTTGAAGTAAATTTTTATTCACTTTATACTGAAAAGTTGCAAGTGGTGTGTATTTATTGTCAAGAAGAGAAAGGGGCCCATCACAGTGGCTCCCACCTATAAAAAACAAAACAAAAAAAAGTAATGGGGAAAAATTGCAGGCAATTGATTTGTTAGAGGAGTAGGTTTCTAGATAACTTCTTTCTTTTTTTCTTTGAGACAAAGTCTTTGTCGCCCAGGCTGGAGTACGGTGGCCCAATCTCAGCTTACTGTAACCTCCACCTCCCAGGTTCAAGCGATTCTCATGCCTCAGCCTTCTGTGTAGCTAGGATTGCAAGTGTGTGCCACCCTATCCGGTTCAGATAACTACTTCTTATGCCACCCTACCCGGTTCAGATAACTACTTCTTATGCTTTTTGGGTTTTTTTTTTAGACAAGGTCTCACTCTGTCCCCCAGGCTGTAGTACAATGGCATGATCATGGCTCAGTGCAGCCTCAACTTCCTGGGCTCAAGAGCCTCCCACTTTAGCCTCCCAAGTAACTGGGACTAAAGGCATATGCCACTGCACCCAGCTAATTTTAAATTTTTTGAAGAGGTGGGATTTCACCATGTTGCCCAGGCTGGCCTTGAACTCTTGGGCTCAAGTGGTCTGCCCACCTCAACCTCCCAAAATGCTGGAATTAGAGGTCTGAGCCATCACACTGGCCTTCCTTATTCATTTTTAAATGTCTGTTGTAACAGTATTTGCTTAGTAGAAACGGGTGCTAAACTAAGGTCTGAGAGTTATCTCTATATCACATTTATCTGTTCCCTCAGTAGTTATAAATTACCAACATTAAGTCACATATAATAATGGAGCAATCCACCACAACAATTACCAACATTAAGTCACATATAATAATGGAGCAATCCACCATAACAGGCTACACAATTTGCTAGCCCCAATGTGAGACCCCTTATTCAAAAAGTATTAAGAATTTCAAGATGGCCACTGCAGAGCATCAAATGAAGTGCCTTTGTAAGAACGCAGCTTGTGGCCGGGCGCGGTGGCTCAAGCCTGTAATCCCAGCACTTTGGGAGGCCGAGGCGGGTGGATCACGAGGTCAAGAGATCGAGACCATCCTGGTCAACATGGTGAAACCCCGTCTCTACTGAAAATTACAAAAAATTAGCTGGGCATGGTGGCGGGTGCCTGTAATCCCAGCTACTCAGGAGGCTGAGGCAGGAGAATTGCCTGAACCCAGGGGGCGGAGGTTGCGGTGAGCCGAGATTGCGCCATTGCACTCCAGCCTGGGTAACAAGAGCAAAACTCTGTCTCAAAAAAAAAAAAAAAAAAAAAAAAGAACGCAGCTTGATATGGGTACTCGGGCCAGATGCCATGAAGCTGGCTACCCTCAGCATTCAGCCAACACTCTCGAGCTACACAAGAAGCTTGCTGGGAGAATCCCAGCTGATATAGTGACTTAGCCTTAACAGCTGATTTATGGGCTTAGCATTTCTTGGCCTTGAACAGGAAAGTATGTTTGCAGGTTTTAATAAGAGATACTTCTAAAAATAGGAGAAAATGTTATTGCATTTTTTAAAAAACCTTTGATAGAGTTTCATATGATAGACTAACGTGTTTCACTTTGTCTTTTTTTCAGAAAGCATTTTGTAGATATTTTCTCAGTGATAGAGGTTGGATTTTTTTTTTTTTTTTTTTTTTAGACAGAATCTCACTCTGTCATCCATGCTGGAGTGCGGTGGTGTGATCTCGGCTCACTGCAGCCTTCAGTTCAGTCCAACCTCCACCACCCCAGTTCAAGCGATTCTCCTGCCTCAGACTCCTGAGTAGCTGGAATTATAGCCGCGTACCACCACGCCCAGCTGATTTTTATATTTTTAGTAGAGACAGGGTTTCACCATGTTGGCCAGGCTGGTCTGGAACTCCTGACTTCAGGTGACCCACCCACCCAAAGTGCTGGGATTACAGGCGTGAGCCACCGCGCCCAGCTTAGAGGTTGGTTTTAGTAAAAGAAACAGGTTACAGTACATGTGAATGTTCCTGTTAGAAAAAGTTGAAATTGAGGATGATTTCTTTTTCTTTTCGATTTGTAGATTTGATGATGGAAGAGAGCCTTTGCATTTCTTTTTGGATACTTTCACGTTAGGGACTTTCTATTAATCTTGAGGCTTGTGGGAATTTCCACCCTATTTCTCTACAATAAAGCATTGCTGTGATTAAAAATGAAGATGCCTTTGTTTTTTGACAGTCAGAGTAGCAAGACCAAAATTACATGAGCACTTTATGGGAGAATTTAAAGTCTGAATCACAGGTAGCAGACAGTGGCCGCGGGCTATTTGGTTCCCAGTGTTTAATTTTTTTTTTCCAATTAGTTACCAACATTAAGAAATCTGGATTTTTCACTTAGAAAAAATAAATAACAGGGAAAAAAAAACGAATCCTGATTTCAGTTTTCCTTGAAAATGTAGACAGTTGGGCAGCAAGGTCCCTTCCGGGTCACGGCTCCTGGTCTCCTGCCAGCCCCTCCCCAGGCCTGCCCAGCCCTGTCTTCTCAAACATTTTTTTTCATTTTCTTCTGATTTCAATAGCAATCCATGTTCTTTATAGAAAATCTGGACAATCTAGAAAAGTAGAACAAAATAAAATAACCTGTTATTCTATACTCCACGAAGAATCACTGTTCTTATTTTATTTATTTTATTCTGAGATAGTGTCTCGCTTTGTCGCCCAGCCTGGAATACAGTGGCACGATCGCCGCTCACTGCAACCTCTGTCTCCCAGGTTCAAGTGATTCTCCTGCCTCCACCTCCCAAGTAGCTGGGATGTTATAGGTGCTTGCCACCGTGCCTGGCTAATTTTTTTGTATTTTTAGTAGAGATGGGGTTTCACTATGTTGGCTGGGCTGGTTTCAAACTCTTGACCTGAAATGATCTGCCTGCCTTGGTCTCCCACAGTGCTGGGATTACAGGTGTGGGCCACCATGCCCGGCCACTATTCTCATTTTAGACTTTTTTTATAAATTCATTCTCTTGTTTGAAATAGAGAGAGAGAGAGAGAGAGAGAGAGTGTGTGTGTGTGTGTGTGTGTGTGTGTGTAAACCAAACCAAACTGGGGTCAAACTTTCGAGATCTAGTTCCTTTTTTTCTCTTAATTTAACGTAGTGAAGTGTGAGCATTTTTTCATATACTTATTTCTGTGTGGACACTGTATGTTTCATTATGTGTTGTGTTCAACTTTTCCCCACTCATGGGAGTAGACAGTTGGCAGCTCGGCTCTGTCCTAAGTCATGTCCTCACACATGAATCATATCTGATTCTTACACTTCTAGAGGAGAGGTTTCTGGGTCAAAGAGGGTGGACTTGACACTTTTGTGAATGACCTCGCAAAGGCTGGACATAGCTCTTGAGTCCCAGGGTCGAGGTGCTGGGGAGCAGGCCCCACACTGCATTTGAGGAAGAGCCATGCATGTTGCTCTTAGAGGAGGAGGAATGGGGTGGTTAGAGGGTCTTTCAGTATCTGTCTACCTTGAAAAAGAAATCGCCTCTTCCAGAGCATACCCCTCACCCCCACCTGAGAGGAGAGGCTTGTGGTTTTCAATCCCTCTCCCCATTAGGGTCTGTCACCTTGGGGCTGGGTAGTAGGTGTTTATGGCAAGTGTCTTCGTGGAAGCTCTGGACATGCATCTTGAAGTGGCTTTCATCTTGTCCCTTGCCACTTAGAAAAAAGATAAATCTTGGCCAGGGTCAGAGGTACAGCTAGAAGCATGTATGGTATGTGAAAGCCAGTGGGCCTGGGGACACTGAGGGATCATCAGTCTGTCTCCTGTCTCCCACGGTCTTGCTTTCTGGGCCATGGTTGCTGTCTTAGAAGGGACACTGTCCACTGCCCCTACTCAGGCTCCCAGCAGCAACCTCCTTAGCCTCTGAAGTCTGGAACCTATGGGAAAGAGGTCCGAGCTGGGGAATAGAGTCCCAGTCCCATGTCGGGGTGTGGCACTGGGACTCTGGGAAAGGCACTGTCATTCACAAGGATGTCTGACGATGTATTTGGCAGGGTTTTCATATGGGTGAGATACATCCTCTTTAAATGGGCAGCTATGGGGTGGAAAGAAACTCCACAGCAGCAGGAAGCAGGACTGGAGTTTGCATTAACACAGCTCCATTCCCAAGACATAGGCAACAGAGACTGAGTTTGAAGTATTAAAATCAGTTCTGGGATGGAATGGGAGAAAGTATTTGCAAGCCATATATCTGACAAAGGACTTGTATGCAGAACAGATAACAAACTCTTACAATTCAACAGTTAAAACACAATTAAAAACCACAGCTGGGCACAGTGGATCACGCCTGTAATCCCAGCACTTTGGGAGACTGAGGCAGGAGGATTACTTGAGTCTAGGAGTTCAAGACCAGCCTGGGCAACATAGAAGAACTCCAATTCTACAAATAAAAATAAAAGTAGTGGCCAGTCATGGTGGCTCACACTTGTAATCCCAGCACTTTGGGAGGCTGAGGTGGACAGATCACATGAGGCCAGGAGTTTGAGACCAGCCTGGCCAACATGATGAAACCCCATCTCTACTAAAAAATATATAAAAATTAGCTGGGTGTGGTGGCTTGTGCCTGTAGTTCCAGCTACTCAGGAGACTGAGGCACGAGAATCACTTCAACCCAGGAGGCAGAGGTTGCAGTGAGCTGAGTGCACTCCAGCCTGGGTGGCAGAGTGAAACTGAAAAGGAAAAATGTGTGGTATATATAAATTGTATCTCAATAAAACTGTGTTTTGAACAAAAGCTCTGGGGAAACTGCCACATGAAGCAGAGAATCCTCAAACTCACCCTTGCCAGGGAAAGGAAAGGAAAAGAAAAAAAGAAAAAGAAGCAGAGAGAATTCTGTAAGTTGAAATCCTTTTTTTCCTTCCCAGCAGCGGTGATGAGTGGCTGACGATGGACACGTCCATAGGGGTGAATTGTACGCAGATCACAGCAACAGAGTGTGACTTCACTGCCGTCAGCCCCTCAGCGGGCTTCCCAATGGATTTCAATGTCACTCTACGCCTTCGAGCAGAGCTGGGAGCACTCCATTCTGCCTGGGTGACAATGCCTTGGTTTCAGCACTATCGGAATGGTAAGAGAACTTGGGAATAGAACTTCCTTTAAACTTTCCAGGTTTTCTTCACTTGCAGTATCAACTTCACACACCTCTGTCCTGCCTCTCACCCTAAATGACCAGCAGACAAATGGATAGGATGGTCATACCCACACTCTGACCTTAGAGGCTGATGCTAGTGGAGTGTGATTTGCTAAACCAGAGGTTGGCCAACTACAGCCTGCAGGCCAAATCTGGCCCACCACTTGTTTTTGTAAATAAAGTTTTATTGGAATACACAGTTACATCCATCTTTTACTGGGTCTATGGCTGCTGCAAAGCCTAAATTTACTGTGGCTTTTTACTGAGAAAGCGTGCTAACCTCACGCTAAAAGGGATGCTAGCATAGCTCTCTGATCAGCCTCACTTGTTCTGGTGCAACTTCTTTTGTGTCGCAGAACAGGCACATGTAGTCGGTATTCAATAAATATTTGCTGAATGACTGAATGAACAAATGTGTACCCAGATATTGGAAGGAGACGGAAGAACCCTCAGATACCAGTTTCTACATTCATTCCTCCGGTGATTCACTTGTCACGTGGTCAGCCGTGCCAGATGTTTCTTCCATGTCTGTGGTTTATGCACACACAGGGCATGAAACTTGACTAGGATCTTGATTTACAAAACTAAAGTATAAGATAGTTGAGGAAATGTGATCACAATTTGATACATAATGAACAATTATTGTTGACTTATTTTCAGTGTTATAATGGTGTTTTGGTTATGTTTTTTATTTTTTATTTTTATTTTTTTTCTTTTGAGATGGAGTTTCGCTCTTGTTACCTAGATTGGAGTGCAATGTTGTGATCTCGGCTCACTGCAACCTCCGCCTCCTGGGTTCAGGCAATTCTCCTGCCTCAGCCTCCTGAGTAGCTGGGATTACAGGCGCGCACCACCATGCCCAGCTAATTTTTGTATTTATAGTAGAGACGGGGTTTTACCATGTTGACCAGGATGGTCTCAATCTCTTGACCTCATGATCCACCTGACTCGGCCTCCCAAAGTGCTGGGATTATAGGCGCGAGCCACCGCGCCCGGCCTTGGTTATGTTTTTTAAAGTAAGGAGGTGGTCTGGTTAAGATGTTAATGTTATGTGTATTTTACCACAATAAAAAATTGGGGGAATAAAAAGGGTTCCTGCCGGGCACAATGGCTCACGCCTGTAATCCCAACACTTTTAGGAGGCGGAGGCAGGCAGATCACTTGAGGTCAGAGTTCGAGACCAGCCTGGCCAACATGGTGAAATCCCATCTCTACTAAAAATACAAAAATTAGCTGGGCGTGGTGGCAGGCGCCTGTTATCCCAGCTACTCCAGAGGCTGAGGCAGGAGAATCATTTGAGGAGGCAGAGGTTGCAGTGAGCCGAGATCGCATCACTGCACTCCAGCCTGAGCAACAGAATGAGACTCTGTCTCAAACACAAATACAAAATAAAAATATAAAAATATAAAGCGTTCGTATATTTTAGAGGTACATACCGAAGCATTTGCAGATGAGATGATGTGATGGCTGAGATGCGTTCAAGAAATCAAAATATTCCAAAGATCAGGAAGGGCAAGGACAGTGTCCAAGAAACAAAACTGGCCGCGAGTTGACAGCTGATTTGAGTTGGGTGATGAGTTCATGCATGTTTGTTATGATCATCTCTCTACTTTCTATATGTTTGAAATTTTCTCTCCTAAAAAGTTTTTGAGAGATTTTTAAGTTTTTAGAGTTTTTCAGATTACATGCCTGTAATCTTAGCACGTTGGGAGGCTGAGGTAGAAGGATCACTTGAGCTCAGGAGTTTGAGACCACCCTGGGGAACACAGCAAGACCCCATCTCTCTCTCTCTTTTTTTTTTTTTTTTTTTTAGTTTAAAAAAAAAAAATTGGGCCAGGCGCGGTGGCTCACGCCTGTAATCCCAGCACTTTGGGAGGCCGAGGCGGTTGGATCACGAGGTCAAGAGATCGAGACCATCCCGGTCAACATGGTGAAACCCCATCTCTACTAAAAATACAAAAAATTAGCTGGGCATGGTGGCGCATGCCTGCAATCCCAGCTATTCAGGAGGCTGAGGCAGGAGAATTGCCTGAACCCAGGAGGCAGAGGTTGCGGTGAGCCGAGATTGTGCCATTGCACTCCAGCCTGGGTAACAGGAGCGAAACTCCGTCTCAAAAAAAAAAAAAAAAAAAATCAGTGGTTGATGCTAGGTTCTGTGAGGGACAGAAGCAGATGACAGGGCAGTCCTGTTGGCTTCTCGTCTGCTGTGGACAAGCCATTTGTCCTTGGTTAGAGAACCTGCCCCTGCTTGAGCTATAGAGTATCTAATACATGGGAATTAGGGGTATGAAAAGCAGTAATGATGGCCAGGTGTGGTGGCTAACCCCTGTAATCCCAGCACTTGGGGAAACTGAAGCGGGCAGATCATCTGTGGTCAGGAGTTGGAGACCAGCCTGTCCAACATGGTGAAACTAAAAATACAAAAATACAAAATACTCTACTAAAAATACAAAAGTTAGCCAGGTATGGTGGCAAACGCCTGTAATCCCAGCTACTCAGGAATCTGAGGCAGGAGAAGCTCTTGAACCTGGGAGGCAGAGGTTGCAGTGAGCCAAGATCATGCCATTCTACTCCAGTCTGAATAACAGAGCGAGACTCCACCATTTAAAAAAAAAAAGGATGATAGTTACTGCCACTGCCCAGATATCAAGAGAGAATAAAGAAACAGGATGTATGGTGACAGTGGGTCTGGAACCAGCCAGCCACTGCTCCTGGCTGGAGTCGAGCAGCGTGTTTCTGTTAGTTACCGGCCAAGCTGCTGTTCTCTGCCCCCGTGCTGGAAAAGCTTGACGCAGTGGTGCCCTCACATCATATCTGCCATTTTCATCTCTGCTGGTGGCGTTAGAATCAGTAATGGACATAAAGGTGGTTACCAAGTGGAGGGGCGAGATGGTGGCTGGAGGGGCCAGGCTTTGGCATCACTCCCGCCTGGGTTCATATCCCAGCTTTGCCACTTACTGGCTGTGTTTCTCTAGGCAAGTAATGTCACCTTGGGGCTTCCATTTCCTCATCCAAGAAATGGGGATAACCTTATTCGTTTTTTGGTTTGGGTTTTTTTGTTTTGAGACACTCTCACTCTTTCACCCAGGCTGGAGTGCAGTGGTACAATCTTGGCTCACTGCAACCTCTGCCTCCCAGGTTCAAGCAATTCTGCCTCAGCCTCCCAAATAGCTGGGATTACAGGCACGCACCACCAGGCCCGGCTAATTTCTGTATTTTTAGTAAAGATAGGTTTTCTCCATGTTGGCCAGGCTGGTCTCGAATTCCTGACTTCAAGTGATCCACCTACTTCAGCATCCCAAAGCGCTGGAATTACAGGTGTGAGCCACTGTGCCTGCTGCTACCAGCCCACGATACCCTTACTTGGCGGTGACACTGATCCATGAGAGGCTTCATGGAAAGGCCAGTAGTCTGGAGGCTGCACACATTGCCCAGGGTTCCATGGGGCCAGCTTTCCTCCAGTGCTATGAGAGGAGACAGATTGTTCTCCCCTCTAGAGACAAGGCTTACCGGGTTGATACCAGATTCCAGGCTGGGACTGTCTTCACAAGGGCACGTCTCAGCCCTGTGCTTTCAGCCAGGCAGTGGCCACACTCCCACGTGCTAATGGAGTCCACACTGGTGTCCACACTCCCACGTGCTAATGGAGATGTCCAAAGAACATGTCCTATAGCCAGGCCCTACAGGTGCTTCTGCACACACTTCCGCATGCTCTGCTCACTTAGCTGGGACCAGGGAAGCTAGAGAACATGTATTTTGTCACTAGTAGTCAGTCCACAAACAGCACTGTGGCTGGCGGTGGGCCAGGCCTGCCCCTGCTTCTGCCCCTGGGTGTTGTCTGGACTTAGCGCCTCCACCAGAACAAATGAGAGGGCACAGATGCAAACCCGGCAGTTCTTTTGCATGGAGAGAAGCTTGGCCAGATCACGCACTTGCCCCTTGACAACTTGGAGTTCCCAGGGGAGAGAAGCCAACCCCGATGTTGTGAACCCACAGTGATATGATTGTCTCCCGGTGTAAAACATGCAGACATAGGACTGCTAAAACTTCGAGGACCCAGCCTGTACTTTGATCTGAGTTGCTCTGGTGAATGATAGAACGTGCATGCTTACTTAATAAACGCTTTATAACCCTCATTGATAGCACGTTATGAGTCACAGTTCTAGCCTGACCTGTGAATTCGGCGAAAAGCCTTAAAAAATAGACTCACCATGGTGATGCTTCTCAGTTCCTGTGTTTAAATACAGCATGGGCTTGGTGGCTCACGCCTGGAATCCCAGTACTTTTGGAGGTCGAGGCAGGAGGATCATTTGAGCCCAGGAGTTCAAGATTAGCCTGGACAACATGGCAAAACTTCAGCTTTACCAAAAAAAAAACCAAAAAACAAAAAAACAGCTGGGCGTGGTGGCACGGGCCTGTAGTCTCAGTTACTCGGAAAGCTGAAGTGGTTGGGTCACTTGAACCTGGGAGGTGGAGGTTGCAGTGAGCCACGATTGCACTACTGCACTCCAGCCTGGGCAACAGACAAAGACCCTGTCTCAAAAAACTTTTTAAATAAATAAATAAACATAGTATTATAAGAAGCTAGGAGACAAATGCACATAAAGTTTATAAATACCACTTTTGCTCAGTTTTATTGGAATTTTGTGTATATATATATATATATATATTGTAGGTAAGGGCTAACAAAATCATTTCCCCTCTGCATGAAAACTTGACCTTTGGTTAACCTCCAATTTTGTTTCTCTGGAAATCTGACAATAAAGGTGCCGTGTCACCCATGTTGCTAGGTGGCACTGCTTATGGTCACATGGCCCCTGACTGGTAACCTGCATCTCACTGACAATCCTAAATACCTGGTAGAAAGCCATACCTGTGGGATCTGCTGAGCACAGTGATCCTGGTAATTGGGCATGTCCTTTGCAGAAGCCCTAGAAACAACTCCTGGGGAGTTGTTATAAGAGAGATTGGCTCTGGTGGCCTTTCAGTCAGGGAGGCTTTTGCACTTGCCTGGTGAAATCTCTCCTCCTGGCACCAGAGCTGCCTCCTGCAGAGCCAAAGGGATTTGCTCTGGGCCACACTGTGGATGCCTCAAGCCCTCTCCTTCCACCTGGAGGCTGACTTGAAAGCAGCCTCTCGCCTAGAGCAGCCTCTTACAGTCTTGTACATCCGAAGTCAACCCCACTGCATATATAAATATAAATATGGCTGGACAGGGTGACTCACGCCTGTAATCACAGCACTTTGGGAGGCTGAGGTAGGCGGATCACCTCAGGTCAGGAGTTTGAAACCAGCCTGGCCAAAATGGTGAAACCTAGTCCCTACTGAAAATACAAAAATTAGCCAGGCATGGTGACGGGTGCCTGTAATCCCAGCTACTTGGGAGGCTGAGGCAAAAGAATTGCTTGAACCCGGGAGGCAGAGGTTGCAGTGAGCCGAGATCGTACCACTGCACTCCAGCCTGGGTGACAGCAAGATTCCATCTCAAAAATAAATTAATTATATAATTATATATAATTTAATTAAATAAATAGGCCAGGCATGGTAGCTCACACCTATAACCCCAGCACACTGACAGGCTGAGGCAGGTGAATCAAGAGGTCAGGAGTTCGAGACCAGCCTGGCCAACATGATGCGACCTTGTCTCTGCTAAAAATCCAAAGATTAGCCAGGCAAGGTGGCATGCGCCTGTAATCCCAGTTACTTGGGAGGTCGAAGCAGGAGAATTGCTTGAACCCGGGAGGTGGAGGTTGCAGTGAGCTGAGATCACGCCACTGCACTCCAGCCTGGGCAACAGAGCAAGACTCCATCTCGAAAAAATAATAACAATAATAAATAAAAATATGTATGTTTGTATGTATGTATATATCTACACACTATATATATATGTGTGTGTGTGTATATTGCATTATATAATACATTGTATTATATAATGGTTTTCTCTTTGTAATTATTTTTCAGTGACTGTTGGACCTCCAAAAAACATTGAGGTGACCCCAGGAGAAGGCTCCCTCGTCGTCAGGTTCTCCCCTCCCTTTGACATCCCTGATACCTCCACAGCCTGTTTTTGGTACTATGTCTATTACTGGGAAGAAGCTGGAGTCCAAAAGGCGAGAGCATGTTTCTTTTTTGTTTGGATTTTCTTTCCTTTGCAGTTTCCAGCTTAGCAAAAGAAAAACATCTTTAACGTGGGCTAGAACAGGGTGTCCCTGTGTCCCCATGGAGGCTGAGTCCTGAGCCTGTTTTCATCATCCTCTTCAAGACCTGTTTTTCCACTCGGTGGGCTGAGACCTCCCTACGCCAGGTCCATCTGAGGGGCTGGCCATCCTTTGATGCCAGTCTGTTTCCCTTGTGTGGGATTCAGACTTTGCTGGTGGTGCCCTGCTCACTCACGATGCCTTTGCCACGCTCTGCAGTTTGGAGGAGGTTTTAGCGGGCCTGGTTCTCCATGAGGAATCCATGACTACAGCCCACAAGGGTTAACTGTATAAACGTTTGAACAGTTTGTGAAGAGGACACATGTGAAATAGGGGGAAGGCCCACTGGAGGGAGAAGGAGCCTTCCAGAGAGCAGTACCAGCAGGTGTGAGAAGGCGTGGCACACGTGGAGAGCTGCAGGTGCTTAGATCGGTCAGAAACACAAGTCAGGAGGGACTGTGGCAGGTGGTCACATTGACAGAGGTGCATGAGATCAGAGGGGCCTCGTCAGCCTCGGGGAGTACAGGAAAGAAACAGGATGGTCTTGAAGCATCTCCAGGGCCTAAATTATCCCAGCTGCATCTAATGAGGTTCTGTTTTCTGTGTGAACTTCATGATTTCCTACATTCAGCTTTTGGATAATAAGAGCTTACATTTATTGAGAGCTTCCTTTATGTTTGGCTCTGGGCCAGCATTTTAGACACTTCATCTCATTTCATCTTTTTTTTTTTTTGAGATGGAGTTTCACTCTTGATGCCCAGCTAAGTGTTGAATTTTTAGTAGAGAGGGGGTTTCACCACGTTGGTCAGGCTGGTGTCAAACTCCTGACCTCAGGCGATCTGCCCACCTCGGCCACCCAAAGTGTTGGGATTACAGATGTGAGCCACCATGCCCAGCCCATTTCATCTTTATACCAACCTGTTTTGCAGAAAGGGAATCCAAGTTGTTAAGTCACTTGCCCCAGGTCAGCCCCGAACCACTGGCAGAGCAGAGCAGAGTCATCTAGCTTCAGAACCCTGCTCTTGACCACCATGTTTTTCTGCCACATACTTTATATCTGCACTTCTTCATTTTTTTTTTAAATTACTGTTCTTTTTTTGAGAGCGTCTCACTGTCGCCCAGGCTGGAGTATGGTGGTACGATCTCGGTCACTGCAACCTCCGCCTCCTGGGCTCACGCAATCCACCCACTTCAGCCTCCTGAGTAGCTGGGACAGGTTTGTGCCACCACACCTGACTAATTTCTTTAAATTTTTTTTGTAGAGATGGGGTTTTGCCACGTTGCCCAGGGTGGTCTCGAACTCCTGGTCTCAAGTGATCTGCCCACCTCGGTCTCTGGAAGTGCTGAGGTTACAGGCATGAGCCCCTGTCCCCAGCCTCCTCTTCATTTCATTATGGGGAGTATGAAACTGGGAAGGGTGAGACTCATTGAGAAACAGATGTAGCATCCAGGAAGTAGGGAAAAATCAGAACTCAAGATCTGGGTTGATTAGGATAGAGGGAGCCTGGCAGATTCTAGGAGAGACTTGGCCTCTTCCAAGTCTATCCTTACCCACCGGTTACAGTGCTGGCAGCGCAGGAGATGGGATGGGCGCTCTGGCCATGTTTTTCTCCACCCTCTGGTTGTTTTCTTCACTCAAGGGCACCGTGTGGCCGAGCTCCCTCCCCAAGAGCCCACCCATACTTTTGGTTTTTTAGGATGGACACCCTCCGCTTCTCTGCACTGTCATCCCCCAGAGGGCAAGTTGCCACTTGCATCCTAGAGCCATGCAGGGCCGCCCAGCACTAGAGGACTCTGCTCCGGGTCCCTGGGGCCACTCGTTGATCAGCATGCCCTCCTGAAGAGCACACACAACAGGCTTCCACTGCCTACTAGCACCACGTCACTTAGCGCTCTGGGCTGCAGCTTGTGTATAAAATGAAACAACCGAGCTATAAGCTAGAGCCTGTGAAGAGGAGCAGCTGTGAGGGACCCCAAGCCCCTTTCCCCATTTGACCAAAGCCTCTGTACTCAGCATCCGTGATCAAAAGGATCAAGGATGAAAATGACTCTGAAAGCCACAGATAGGATCTTTGTTCCAGCTGTGAGTCTGTGTGTTAGGGTCCCCAAAACCCACCCCTAGACCACTCAAAGGACTCCCAGGACTCAGCACAGAGTCATACTCTGATTTCTTTTGTTTCTTTTTGTTTTGAGACAGAGTTTCACTCTGTTGCCAGGCTGGAGTGCAGTGACACAATCTCGGCTCATTGCAACCTCTGCCTCGTAGGTTCAAGCGATTCTCCTGCCTCAGCCTCCTGAGCAGCTGGGATTATGGGTGCCCACCACCACACCTGGCTAATTTTTTATATTTTTAGTAGAGATGGGGTTTCACTATGTTGCCCAGGGTGGTCTCGAACTCCTGACCTCAAGTGATCTGCCTGCGTTGGCCTCCCGAAGTGCTAGGATTACAGGTGTGAGCCACCGCACCTGGCCCACACTCTGGTTTCCTACAGCAAAAGGATGCAAAGCAAAATCGGCAAAGGGAAAAGACTCATGGAGGAAAGTCCGCAGGGGCCCGAGGTCGGCTTCCAGGAACCCTCCCCAAGCTGAGTATCCAGGACGCACTTCATTGCTCCACCAGCAAGCTGTGACTGCACATGTGAACTGTTGTCTGCCAGGGAGGCTTATGAGAGGCCCAGCGCCCAGGGAATTTTCTGGGGGCTAGACACATAGGCACCCTCTAGCATATACCAAAATTCCGACTCCCAGAAGGAAGGCAGATGTTCCTCGTAAAGAAGCCACATTGATTGTGCAAACAGTGTAGGGACAGTAAGCCACCTTACCAGTTTGGGAATGGGACAGATAAACCTGAAATCCAAATTCCCAGGCCGGGTGCAGTGGCTCACACCTGTAATCCCAGCACTTTAGGAGGCCGAGACGGGCAGATCACTTGAGGTCAGGGGTTCAAGGCAGGCCTGGCCAGCATGGTGAAAACCTGGTCTCTACTAAAAATATAAAAATTAGCCGGGCATGGTGGCGGGCACCTGTAATCCAGTTACTTGGGAGGCTGAGGCAGGAGAATCGCTTGCACCCAGCAGGCAGAGGTTGCAGTGAGCCGAGATCACGCCACTGCACTCCGGTCTGGCAACAGTAAGACTCCGTCTCAAATAATAATAATAACAACAACAACAACATGTTCTGTATTTGATTGATCTGCCTTTTCCAGTCAACAATTTAGCAGCCTTATCTTCCCATATTTTCAAGCATATGTTACACGACCATTTCTTGTGGCTGCAGTGGGATTATATTGTATCTCAAAATTAGAAAACAGTTCTTTGCAAGGAACCCTATGCTGCCATAGTAGGGTATCACTCAGTGTTTTTCACTTCAGTATGGGACAGTGACAACTTTGGCAGGACAAGAGTGAGGAGCCATTGCCTAGATGACCAGGTGGGGAAGCAGCAAGGCCTGCTGGAGGCAGCAGGGGGCTGCGGGGAGGACACAATTCTCCTGGAGTCTGGGGTCCAGGTGTCTCCTGATGACACAAATCCCTAAGGTGATCAAGCACATTTTGGTCAAACTAGAAGCAGGCTGGGAACGAAAGGAACATTATTTCTTGGAACATAATTTTATCTTTGGTAACTAACTTGAGGTATCTAGATTAACCATGAAATACAAAATGTTGGCCGGGCCTGGTGGCTCACGCCTGTAATCCAGCACTTTGGGAGGCCGAGGCAGGTGCATCACCTGAGGTCAGCAGTGCGAGACCAGCCTGGGCAACATGGTGAAACCCTCTCTCTACTAAAAGTACAAAAATGAGCTGGGCATCGTGGCGGGTGCCTGTAGTCCCAGCTACTCGGGAGTCGGAGGCAGGAGAATCACTTGAACCCAGGAGGCAGGGGTTGCAATGAGCCGAGGTCACACCAATGCACTCCAGTCTAGGCAAGGAGAGTGAAACTCCATCTAAAAAAAAAAAAAAAATACACACACACACATACACACAAAATATTAGTTTATTTTGAGATGGAGTCTCGCTCTATCACTCAAGCTGGAGTGCAGTGACGCAATATCTGCTCACTGCATCCTCCGCCTCCTGGTACAAGGGATTTTCCTCCCTCAGCCTCCCATGTAGCTGGGATTACAGGTGCATGCCACCAGACCCAGCTAATTTTTATATTTTTAGTAGAGACAGGGTTTTGTGACATTGGCCAGGCTGGTCACAAACTCCTGACCTCAGGTGATCTGCCCACCTTGGCCTCCCAAAGTGCTGAGATTCCAGGCGTGAGCCACCGCATCTGGCCCAAATGTTAATTTTAATGGAGAAAAAGGTTATCTTAGAGACTGGGATTTATTGAAGTTTAGTTTCTACAGTGGGCCCTCAGACCTCACAGCCGGAAGCACAGTTCTAACGCTGTCAGCCTCTGTGGCACACAGCACACCAATTTCACACATAAAATGTGTCCACTGCCAGCCAGTGACCTGCTCAAAATGACGTCTGGTTCTCCTTTAGCGATCACTTTCACAGTGAATCTCAGGAAACTCAGAACAAATGGAGGCAGCTTGGCCTTGTTCGTTCAAGTGATTTACGTGTGTGCTTGTCGTGTTTATTTTTAGGTCAAAGGCCCTTTCAGAAGCAACTCCATTTCATTGGATAACTTAAAACCCTTCAGAGTATACTGTTTACAAGTCCAGGCACAACTGCTTTGGAACAAGAGTAACGTAAACGGGCACTTAAGCAACACATCTTGCTACAAAATCATGGCAGATGGTAAAATATACCTTCTTATGTCCTTTCTGAACTGGGAATAGAATACTCCTCCAGCAGTGAAATTGGGGAATGCTTATGAGGTCACAGGTGGTGGGAATGGGGAGACCCAGTGAGAAGAGCACGCTGAACGGCAGGGATAATGAGCTTGTGCTGCGATCTGCGGTAGCAGAGGCTGCCAGACAGCTACCACTTGCTTTATTTCATTACGGGATTGACTTCAGCTATCGCTGTAAGCATACCAGGTGGGGGCAGGGCAGGGGGACTTGTCCCTTTTACTAGGACAGGAATGCTCTTCAAGCAGCATGGACGAAACGTTAGCTGACATTTGTGTTGTGTGTAGGATGGTCATTCTGTTCACTTTCGGGTCTTCTTTAGCCTCCACCAAGCTTCAGCAAGTCATCCTGATCTCTGTGGGAACATTTTCGTTGATGTCGGTGCTGGCAGGGGCCTGTTTCTTCCTGGTCCTGAAATACAGAGGCCTGATCAAATACTGGTTTCACACTCCACCAAGCATCCCGTTACAGATAGAAGAGGTATGTGTGCACACAGCTTTTTTTTCTTTTTCTTTTTCTTTTTTAGGTGGAGTCTCACTCTGTCACCCAGGCTGGAGTGCAGTGGCAACATCTCTGCTCACTGCAACCTCCACCTCCCGGGTTCAAGCAATTCTCCTGCCATAGCCTCCCAAGTAGCTGGGACCACAGGTGCACACCACCACAGCCTGCTAATTTTTAGTATTTTTAGTAGAGATTGGGTTTCACTGTGTTGGCCAGGCTGCTGGATGCAGTGGCTCATGCCTGTAATCCCAACATAACATTTTGGGAGGCTGAGGCAGGTGGATCACCTGAGGTCAGAAGTTCAAGACCAGTCTGGCTAACATGGCGAAACTCTGTCTCCACTACAAATATAAAAAATTAGCTGCACATGGTGGTGCACGCCTGCAATCCTAGCTATTCGGGAAGCTGAGGCAAGAGAATTGCTTGAACCTGGGAGGCGGAGGTTGCAGTGAGCTCAGATCATGCCACTGCACTCCAGCCTGGGTGAAAAAGAGACTCTGACTCCAAAAAAAAAAAAAATTTTTTTTGTTTCATTGTTGAAAAAAAAAGAAAACACAAAAATTAGCTGGGCGTGGTGGTGCACGCCTGTAATCCCAGCTACTCAGGAGGCTGAGGCAGGAGAATCACTTGAACCCAGGAGGTGGAGGTTGCAGTGAGCTGAGATCTCATCACTGCACTCCATCCTGGGCAGCAGATCAAGACTCGGTCTCAAAAAGAAAAAAAAGAAGTTATGTCATTGGTGGACAGAATCAATTTATACCTGAATAAAATACAACTATACCAATTAAAACTAAAGTAGGCTGGACGTGGTAGCTCACACCTATAATCCCAGCACTTTGGGGGGCTGAGGTGGGCAGATCATTTGAGGTCAGGAGTTCAAGAGCAGCTTGGCCAACTTGGTGAAACCTTGTCTCTACTAAAAATAACAAAAATTAGCCGGCTTGGTGATGCCTGCCTGCAGTCCTAGCTACTCAGGAGGCTGAGGCAGGAGAATCGCTTAAACCTGGGAGGCAGAGGTTGTAATGAGCCAAGATCGCGCCACTGCACCCCAGCCTGGGCAAAAGAGAGGCTCTGACTCCAAAAAAAAATGTGTTTCGTTGTTGAAGAAAAGAAAGAGAAGTTATGTCATTGGTGGACAGAATCAACTTATACCTAAATAAAATAACAACTATACCAACTAAAACTACAGTAGGCCAGGCGAGTGGCTCACACCTATAATCCCAGCACTTTAGGAGGCTGAGGTGGGCGGTTCATTTGAGGTCAGGAGTTAAGAGACCAGCCTGACCAACATGGTGAAACCCCATCTCTACTAAAAGTACAAAAAATTAGCCAGGCATGATGGCACGTGCCTGTGGTCCCGGATACTTGGGAGGCTGAGGCAGGAGAATCGCTTGAACCCAGGAGGCAGAGGTTTCAGTGAGCCAAGATCACACCACTATACTCCAGCCTGGGTGGCAGAGTGAAACTCCCTCTCAAAAAAGAAAACAAAAAAAAAACCCTTAAGTAAAAGGTCTGGTATAGTGAACTGTGAACTGGTAAGCTAATCATAATTTTGCTTTTTAATTCCCCAAGTATTTAAAGGACCCTGCTCAGCCCATCTTAGATGCCTTGGACAACGACAGTTCACCAAAGGATGACGTCTGGGACTCTGTGTCCATCATTTCATTTCCAGAAAAGGGGCAAGAAGATGTTCTCCAAACACATTGAGCCAAAGCATGGGTCTGGCCCATCAGCCCCCTGGAAGAGGCCATCACGCCAGCGGAGCTGCTGGAATTCTGTCTGGACTTTACAGAGACCAGTATTCCCTTTTCCTGCCTCCAAAAGGCATGTCCCTGCCTTGTGAGAGACCGTGGGTCTCATGGGAGTGACAAGCTTTTCTTTTTTCTTGAAGAATTTTCAAAATCATATAAGTGTCCAGAATGATTCTACAGAAATATCCCAGGAAAATTAAGGCTTCTCTTAAACACTAAAAAGGCATGTAATTCTTGTTGGCAAAACAGATGTGACACATCTCTGATACATTTTTTATTGTTGGTTGGGCTGAGCGGTGAGGAGACCTGGCCTTCATCTTCTCAACTTTGGCAAATGAGCCGGAGCCCCTTGGGCAGGTCACACAACCTGTCCCAGCCTGTCCTAGAGAGTGACCTGAGTGGCCCTTCACATTCACAGTGTGCTGGCTTCAAATGTAATTAATCCTGTAAATATATTCCTAGTAATTTAAGATTTTTTTTTTTTTTTTTTTGAGATGGAGTCCCACTCTGTTGCCCAGGCTGGAGTGCAATGGTGCAATCTCAGCTCACTGCAACCTCCGCCTCCTGGCTTCAAGCAATTCTTCTGCCTCAGCTTCCCGAATAGCTGGGACCACAGGCGTGTGCCACCATGCCTGGCTAATTTTTGTATTTTTAGTAGAGGCGGGGTTTCACCATGGTGGCCAGGATGGTCTCAATCTCTTGACCTCGTGATCCGCCTGCTTTGGCCTCCCAGAATGCTGGGATTACAGGTGTGAGCCACCGCACCCAACCAAGATTTTGTTTTTAAGCTAGAAATAAAAGACTGTAATGCATGTTTTCTAAAAGTCTGTGTGAAGTCTTTTCTTTATTGTAGCCAATTTTCTGCAGTTTCAACTTTTTAAAATTACTCAATCTAAACTTGCTTTTTCTTTTCTTCTCTTTCTTTCTTTTTCTTTTCTTTTTTTTTTTTGAGACAGAGTTTCCCTCTTGTTGCCCAGGCTGGAGTGTAATGGCACAATCTTGGCTCACTGCAACCTCTGCCTCCCAGGTTCAAGCAATTCTCCTGCCTCAGCCTCTCAAGTAGCTGGGACTACAGGCATGCACCACCACACCCAGCTAATTTTTTGTATTTGGTAGAGATGGGTTTTCACCATGTTGGTCAGGCTCAAACTCCTGACCTCAGGTCATCCACCTGCCTTGGCCTCCCAAAGTGCTGGGATTACAGGCTTGAGCCACCTCGTTCGGCCTTATTTTTTCTTAACACCTAGTAGAGCTAATGAGGCCTTATAGGAACTCAGCAAACACTTCCTGTGGATGTCACTTGATCCTCCAAAAGTTATAAAGGAGGCTGGAGCCAAGCACAGTGGCTCATGCCTGTAATTCCAACACTTTGGGAGGCTGAGGTAGGTGGATCACTTGAGGCCAGGAGTTCTAGACCAGCCTGGGCAACATAGTGAAACCCTGTTTCTATGAAAAATACGAAAATTAGCCAGGTATTATGGCATGCACCTCTAGTTCCAGGTACTTGGGAGGCTGAAGTGGGAGGATGCTTGAGCCTGGGAGGTGGAGGCTACTGTGAGCCAAAATGGTGCCACTGCACTCCAGCGTGGAAAACAGAGCAAGGCCCTATAAAAAAAAAGGCTGGGCATGGTGGTTCATGTCTGTAATCCCAGCACTTTGGAAGGCCAAAGTGCGAGGATCACTTGAGGCCAGGAGTTTGAGAACAGCCTGGGCAACATAGTGAGACTTTGTCTTCACAAAAACAAAAAATTCTTGTCGTAGTGTTGCACACCTCTAGTCCCAGTTAGTCAGGAGACTGACACCAGAGGATCATTTGAGCCTAGGAGTTCAAGGCTGCAGTGAGCAGTGATTGCACCACTACATTCCAGCCTTGGCAACAGAGCAAGAGAGACCCTGTCTCAAAAATATAAATAAAGGGGGTTTACTGAAGGCACACCAGCACTCATTATATGTAACAAGTCAGGCTGGGCGTGGTGGCTCACGCCTGTAATCCCAGCACTTTGGGAGGCCGAGGTGGGTGGATCACGAGGTCAAGAGATTGAGACCATCCTGGTCAACATGGTGAAACCCTGTCTCTACTAAAAATACAAAAAATTAGCTGGGCATGGTGGCGCGTGCCTGTAGTCCCAGCTACTCGGGAGGCTGAGGCAGAATTGCCTGAACCCAGGAGGCGGAGGTTGTGGTGAGCTGAGATCGCGCCATTGCACTCCAGCCTGGATAACAAAACGAAACTCTGTCTCAAAAAATATATATATGTAACAAGTCACACCGTGTTGACCAAGGCAGGGGTTCATGGGCAATAAAGAGAACTAATCAGTAGTAGTGTTATGCAAAGAGCACACACTGGCTCTTTTGTTCAAAGGATATGTATTTAAAATCCACTTATAGGCCAGGCTCGGTGGCTCATGCCTGTAATCCCAGCACTTTGGGAGGCTGAGGTGGGCAGATCCCCTGAAGTCAGGAGTTCAAGATCTGCCTGGCCAAGATGGTGAAACCCTGTCTCCAAAAGCACAAAAAGCCAAGCGTGATGGCAGGCGCCTGTAATCCCAGCTACATGGGAGGCTGAGGCAGGGGATTTGCTTGAGCCTGGGAGGTTTCAGTGAGCCAAGATGGCACCACTGCACTCCAGCCTGGGTGACAGAATGAGACTCCATATGGAAAAATCAAAAAATCCATCATATGACTCTTCCCATTTGGGAAATAGACGTGTAGATTCATTCCATCTCCCACGCAAAGGGACACAGCTGCTGTCATGCTGCTTTAGGGAGAAGCCCTGCCGGAAGCCCTATCCTGACAATGGGAAGGGTGACGCCGACTGTAGCTTTATGAAGCTTCTAGCGCAAGTCGATGGAGCCACCTTCTCTCCCTCTACTGGGGCCCTGTACTGCTGGGAAGAAAATGGCTTTTTTGTTGTTTTCTTTTTGAGACAAAGTCTTGCTCTGTTGCCCAGGCTAGAATGCAGCAGCCCGATCTCAGCTCACTGCATCCTCCACTTCCCGGGTTCAGGTGATTCTCCTGCCTCAGCCCCCCGAGTAGCTGGGACTGCAGGCACACACCACCACACCTGGCTAATTTTTTATACTTTTAGTAGAGATGGGGTTTCACCATGTTGGCCAGGCTGGTCTCGAACTCCTGGCCTCAAGTGATCTGCCTGCCTTGGCCTCCCAAAGTGCTGGGATTACAGGCAAGAGCCACTGCGCCCAGCAAAAGTGGCTGACTTTTTTAAGTATTGTGTACCATGCTGTCTAGGGTGGCAAGAGTTAAAACAACAAGGCCCACTCCCACCCCATGCATGCAAGTCCCCCTGTGAGGCATCTGTTGTATGCATTAGGTGCACCTGAAATAGACATGTTTGAAGGTAGAGGTCATAGATAGGAATTGTAAAGACTTACCTTAGACCATTCAGGAAATTGGAGACAGAAGAGCTTTTTCTGTTGGGTAGCAGGATGGCACCCAGGAACAAGTGGAGGATACATCCATAGCAGGAGAACAGGAAAGAGTTTGACCCCAGCAGGACGAAGGGCAGATCAACTCTGTTAGGGTAAGTGCGTCTGTGCCACCCCATTTATTTAGCGACAGAGTCTCACTCTGTTGCCTAGGCTAGAATACAGTGGCACGATCTCAATTCACTGCAACCTCCACCTTCTGGGTTCAAGCGGTTTTTGAGCCTCAGCCTCCAGAGTAGCTGGGATTACAGGCATGCACCACTTCTGGTTAATCTTTGTATTTTTAGGAGAGGTGGAGTTTCATTCACCATGTTGGCCAGGATGGTCTCAAACTCCTGACCTCAGGTGATATGCCCAGCTCGGCCTCTCAAAGTGCTGGGATTACAGGTGTGAGCCACTGTCCCCAACCTTAAATAGTATTTTCTGAAAGGAAATGCCTCATTCTCCTTAGTAAAATAAATGACTCACTGATGGGATTAATACGTAGGCTAGTCAAGACCAGGCACAGTGGCTCACGCCTGCAACCCCAACACTTTGGTAGGCCAAGGTGGGCAGATCACTTAAGGTGAGGAATTCAAGACCAGCCTGGCCAACCCCATTTCTACTAAAAATACAAAAATCAGCTGGGCATGGTGGCACGCACCTGTAGTCCCAGCTACTCAGGAGGCTGAGGCAGGAGAATCACTTGAACCTGGGAGGTGGAGGCTATAGTGAGCCAAGATCGAGCCATTGCACTCCAGCCTGGATGACAGCAAGGCTCTGTCTCAAAAACAGACAAACAAACAAACAAACAAAAAACGTTTTAGGTAATGTTTAAAGAAATCTGGATACTCACCACTATGGTCTCTGTGTCTTTGAAACACCGCAGCAAACAGAGGCTCTCTGAAAGGAAAGGATACTGATTTGGTAATAGAGCATTACAAGGGGAATATGTGTGCAAGAGGAAACTATGTGCATATTTAGGCATATAATGGAAAACAAAGGTTCTTAAAGGAAAAGTGAGGAGGATTAGATCATTGTTTTAAGATAATTATCCTCGGCTGCAAGTATCAATAGCAAGGGTGATTCCAGGTTGAGTTTAGCAGGCAGTTGCTGGGCAGATGTCCTCATAAAAGTGTTTTTTGTGTGACGCTGTGAAGGGCTTTGTGCAAGGTTGAGGTTTCTGCAGTCTTTTGTGATCATTTTTTATTTATTTGTTTTGAGACAGAGGAGTCTTGCTCTGTCATCCAGGCTGGAGTGCAGTGGTGTAATCACAGCTCACTGCAACCTCTGCCTCCTGGATTCAAGCAATTCTGCCTCAGTCTCCTGAGTAGCTGAGACTACAGGGTCCTGCCACCATGCCTGGCTAATTTTTTTGTATTTTTAGTAGAGACAGGATTTCATCATGTTGCCCAGGGTGGTCTTGAACGCTTGACCTCAAGGGATCCACCCGCTTTAGTCTCCCAAAGTGCTGGGATTAAAGGCATGAGCCACCGCACCTGGCCGTGTGATCGTTTTTGTTATCAAGCATTTAAGCATGAGAATCGGTCTCTTCAGGGCCTCCCCCAGATCTATTTGTCTATTTTTGTTTGTTTGTTTTAAGTGATTCCATTTTGATTCTGACAACTTTCACACTATGCAGTCACATCTCTGAGGCATCCAGAGCCCTCCAAAATATATTTGCTGTCTGCCAAATAGTCTCATTTGAGATGAGAACATCCCCAGCTGTGCTGTTCGGTGAGGCATGAGACTACACCTCAGCATTTTCCAGAGATGCAGTCACACCTCCCCGCCCTTTGCTGCCACTCCCAGCCTTCTGTGAGACGCCAGGACTGTCCCATGGGAATGAAGTGAAAGTGATGTGTTCCTCCTTGTTTCCAGTCTGTGGTGAAGGAAATCAGCTGGCTGCGCTTGGGAGGGTATGGAAACCGTTTAGAGTGGGTACTGGGGACCCGGGCCTCAGAGCTGCCCATTGCTAAGGAGAGGACTCTGGTCAGGGCAACTTGCCAATGCTCTATGAAGATGCTCTAGGAATGACACAGCCTAAAAACTTCACCCCAGTGTAGAAGTACAGGCAGCACTAGCTTCTCAAAAAGGAGGGAGACAGACCCTTGGGGTTACTTTACATCCATATACCCAGCTACAATAGAAACATTAAATGATATGGGCCAGGTGCGGTGGCTCACGCCTGTAATCCCAGCACTTTGGGAGGCTGAGGTGGGCAGATCACTTGAGGTCAGGAGTTCAAGACCAGCCTGGCCAACATGGTGAAATGCCATCTCTGCTAAAAATGCTAAAATTAGCCAGGCATGGTGCCACACACCTGTAGTTCCAACTACTCAGGAGGCTGAGGCATGAGAATCACTTGTACCTGGGAGCCGGAAGTTGCAGTGAGCCAAGATTGTGCCACTGCATTCCAGCTTGGGTGACAGAGAGACTCTCTCAAAAACAACAACAAAACCCATGACATATGCTAGTAATGATTTTCCCTGAAATTAGTGATATGAGTAAAAATGTACAATAAATGTAAACATTAATTCAACTCATTTCATTTCTGCATTCAGGTGAATAAAAATATCTGATCTGTTCTCTGTGGGTAATAAGAGTATTTTTGTTCCTGAAAAGTCTAAGACAGGGTGAAACCCTGAAGGAGCTGTTAAGTCCAGGTAGAACCCTGAGGTCCTTGGAGATGGGCAGGTATAAAATTTTGCCTGGCGTAAATTCAATTAATCAATCAAACTAATGTGTTTCTTGACTATTTCCTTTCTGAAATGTTGCTGTGACCCTTAGTACAACTGTGAGTACCTTCGGGTGTCCTCTGGACAGCCCTCCGGTGGCCAGCCCCATGCTACTACTGAAACACACGGAGCACCAGTCGTCGGGGCTGTGAGGACATTCCTGTAGGTGCTGCTGGCCTAAGCAGAGCACAAAGGCACAGCAACTGCTAGCAGTCCTGATACATAAGCCACTCAAGTTCCAAATGCCTAGTCACAGAAGACGAAGACTAAAGGACCGTTCCAAATTTAAGAGACACTGCAGGGTCATGACAACTAAATGCAAGGCGTGACCATGGGCCGGATCCCACCAGAAAAACAGAGGGTCTTTTCTTTACTATAAAGTACATTACGGGAGTAATCTGAAAAATTTGAGTAGGCACAAAGTACTGTATCAGTGTCAGTCTCCTGACTTCGGCATCCTATTGCAGTTATGTTTTGGGGGAAATGGACACAGTATTCAAGGGTAAGTAAACAGGCATCACATCTTCAGCATGTCGCCAAACATTTAAAATAACAGACCAAAGCAAATTCAGTAGGACGGTAACTTTTGGGAATCTATAAATTCTTTGTGCTTCCCCCCTGCCCCCAAAACAGAGTTTCACTCTGTCACCCAGGCTGGAGTGCAATGGCCCAATCTCAGCTCACTGCAATTTCCACCTCCCGGGTTCAAGCGATTCTCCTGCCTGAGCCTCCCGAGTACTGGAAGTACAGCCATCTGCCCCATGCCCAGCTAATTTTTGTATTTTTCAGTAGAGATGGGGGTTTCACTATGTTGGCCAGGCTGGCCTTGAACTCCTGACCTCAGGTGATTGACCCACCTCAGCCTCCCAAGGTGCTGGGATTACAGGCATGAACCATCGTGCCTGGCCTCTTTGTGCTATTTTTATAATTCTCCTGGTAAGTCTGATGTTACTTCAACATAAAAAGTTAATCTCAGGCTGGGCACGGGGGCTCGCACCTGTAATCCTAGTACTTTGGGAGGCTGAGGCGAGCAGATTGCTTGAGCTCAGGATCTCCAGACCAACTGGGCAACACGGTGAAACCCTGCCTCTACAGAATATAACAGTTAGCCAGGCGTGATGGCACACGCCTGTAGTCCAAGCTACTCAGGAGGCCAAGGTGAGAGGATCTCTTGAGCCTAGGAGGCGGAGGTTGCAGTGAGCCGAGCTCACACCACTGCATTCCAGCCTGGGTGAAAGAGTGAGACCCATCTCTTAAAAAAAGAGAGAGAAAAGAAACTGCTGGCTGGGTGCAGTGGCTCACGCCTATAATCCCAGCACTTTGGGAGGCTGAGGTCAGCAGATCCCTTGAGCCCAGGAGTTCGAGACCACCCTGGGCAGCATGGTGAAACCCGTCTCTGCAGAACATTAACAGTTAGCCAGGCTGTAGTGGCATGCGTCTGTAGTCTGAGCTACTTGGAAGGCTGAGGTGGGAAGATCGTTTGATCCTGGGAGGCAGAGGGTGACACAGTGAGACCGTCTCCAAAAAATGAAAAGTAAAAGTAACTGCTGCTGGAAAACAGCACAATTTACACCCTTTTTGGAGAGCTCTCTGGTTTTACATCTAGACCCCTGGGGTGAGAAGGAGGTCAAGATGCTCCCCAAATCAAAGACCCAATGCTGTCTACACTGGCATAAACCACAAGGGTCTAGACAGTCTGTCCTGCCATACTTACTCGAATAAATTTAAAATGTCCTATTTGCCACAGCTAAAAGAAATGAAGAGGCCGTGGTTCACGCCTGTAATCCCAGCACTTTGAGAGGCCGAGGTGGGCAGATCACGAGGTCAAGAGATCGAGACCATCCTGGCCAACATGGTGAAACCCCACTTCTCTTAAAAAATACAAAAATTAGCTGGGCGTGGTGGCGCGTACCTGTAGTCCCAGCTACTCGGGAGGCTGAGGCAGAAGAATCGCTTGAACCCAGGAGGCGGAGGTTGTGGTGAGTCGAGATCGGGCCACTGCACTCCAGCCTGGCGACAGACTTGGAAGTCTTGCTTGTTTTTCTTAGCATGGCACGCCACCTTGTGGCAAAAAGGTAAAAAGTCATCAGATGAGGAAGGAAACATCCCTTCGAAAGTCATCAGGAGAAAATGAAAAATGCCGGGCTCAGTGGCTCACACACCTGTGATCCCCGTACTTTGGGAGGCCAAGGCGGGTGGATCACCTGAGGTTAGGAGTTCGAGACCAAGCCTGGCCAACGTGGTAAAACTTCGTCTCTATTAAAAATACAAAAATTAGTCGCGTATGGTAGTGCACGGCTGTAATTCCAGCTACTCAGGAAGCTGAAGCATGAGAATCACTTGAACCCAGGAGGCAGAGATTGCCATGAGCCAAGATCACGCCACTGCACTCCAGCCTGGGCAACAAGAGCAAAACTCCATCTCAAAAAAATCAAGAAATAAAGAAAAAACGTTTTGGGACTGAGTTCAGCCCAGGGTTTCTCAAGCTTCTTTGCCACACACACTTTTTCCCAGGTACACCTTCAGGGACACCAGTGTTCTACAAGCAACTTGGGAAAGGTGCAATGAAATCTAGAAAGGAGAGCTGATTGTGTTGGTGCACACCTGTCGTCCTACTCAGTAGGCTGGAGGAAGGACTGCTTGAGCCAAGGAGTTCGAGGCAGCAGGGAGCGATAATCATGCCACGGTGTCCCAGCCTGAGCAAAAGTGAGACAATGTCTGTAAAAAGGACTCCATAAAAAAGGACAATGAAAACAAAGGCTCCTGAGTTGATGTTGTGACTGAAAACCCTTCCACTGAGGAAAAATGTCAAAAAATCTTGAATTTAATGCACCCACGTCAAATCTTCTGGGGGCTCTTGCTCAAGGAGCCAAACTATATGGTTTGATACCATCAATCTTTCAGTCTTTGAATTTCATTTTGATGCAAGTCATGCCTTGTGTATAGAAATATATATAGATAGATACCAGTGGGCAGTGGCTGGCAAGATGGCTGAATAGGAACAGCTCCAGTCTGCAGCTCCCAGTGAGATCAACACAGAAGGTGAGTGATTTCTGTATTTCCAACTGAGGTACCCAACTCATCTCACTGGGAGTGGTTAGACAGTGGGTGCAGCTCACAGAGCGCGAGCCAAAGCAGGATGGGGCATTGCCTCACCTGGGAAATGCAAGGCATCAGGGAACTCCCTTCCCTAGCCAAGAGAGGCCGTGAGAAACTGTGCCAAGAGGAATGGTGCATTCCAGCCCAGAATGCACTTTCCCCACAGTCTTCCCTCGGGTGCCTATGCCACCAGGGCCCTGGGTTTCAAGCACAAAACTGGGCCACCATTTGGGCAGACACTGAGTGAGCTGCAGGAGTATCTTTTCATACCGTAGTGATGCCTGGAACACCAGCAAGACAGAACCCTTCACTCCCCTGGAAAGAGGGCTGAAGACTGGGAGCCAAGTGGTGTAGCTCAGCGGATCCCACCCCCACAGAGCCCAGCAAGCTAAGATCCACTGGCTTGAAATTCTTACTGCCAGCACAGCAGTCTGAAGTCAACCTAGGATGCTATAGCTTGGTGCGGGGAGGGGCATCTGCCATTACTGAGGCTTGAGTAGGCAAGTTTTCCCCTCATAGTGTAAACAAAGCAGCTGGGAAGTTCGAACTAGGTGGAGCCTATCACAGCTCACCAAAGCCACTGTGGCCAGACTGCCTCTCCAGGTTCCTCCTCTCTGGGCAGGGCATCTCTGAAAGAAAGGCAGCAGCTCCAGTCAGGGGCTACTGAAAAAACTCCCATCTCCCTGGGACAGAGCACCTGTGGGAATGGGCGGCTTTGGGCACAGCTTCAGCAGACTTAAACGTTCCTTCCTGCTGGCTCTGAAGAGAGCAGCGGATGTCCCAGCACAGCACTCGAGCTCTGCTAAGGGACAGACTGCCTCAAGTGGGTCCCTGACCCCATGCCTCCCGACTGGGAGATACCTTCCAGCTGGGGTCGACAGACACCTCATACAGGAGAGCTCCAGCTAGCGTCTGGCGGATGCCCCTCTGGGATAAAGCTTCCAGAGGCAGGAACAGGCAGCAATCTGCTGTTCTGCAGCCTCCCCTGGTGATACCCAGGCAAAGAGTCTGGAGTGGACGTCCAGCAAACTCCAGCAGACCTGCAGCAGAGGGGCCTGTTAGAAGGAAAGCTAACAGACAGAAAGGAATAGCATCAACATCAACAAAAAGGACATCCACACAAAAACACCATCTGAAGGTCACCAACATCAAAGACCAAAGGTAGATAAATCTATGAAGATAAGGAAAAACCAGCAAAAAAAGGCTGAAAATTCCAAAAACCAGAATGCCTCTTCTCCAAAGAATCACAACTCCTCACCAGCAAGGGAACAAAACTGGATGGAGAATGAGTTTGACACATTGATAGAAGTAGGCTTCAGAAGGTGGGTAATAACAAACTCCACCAAGCTAAAGGAGCATGTTCTAACCCAATGCAAGGAAGCTAAGAACCTTGAAAAAAGGTTAGAGGAACTGCTAACTAGAATAACCAGTTCAGAGAACATAAATGACCTGATGGAGCTGAAAAACAAAGCATGAGAACTTCACAAAGCACACACAAGTATCAATGGCTAAACTGATCAAGTGGAAGAAAGGATATTAGAGATTGAAGATCCACTTAGGAATTAAAGCGTGAAGACAAGATTAGACAAGAAAGAATCAAAAGGAACAAACAAAGCCTCCAAGAAATATGGGACTATGTGAAAAGAGCAAATCTACGTTTGATCGGTGTACCTGAAAGTGACGGGGAGAATGAAACCAAGTTGGAAAACACTCTTCAGGATATAATCCAGGAGAACTTCCCCAACCTAGCAAGACAGGCCAACATTTAAATTCAGATAATACAGAGAACACCACAAAGATACTCCTCGAGAAGAACAACCCCAAGACACATAATCGTCAGATTCACCAAGGTTGAAATGAAGGAAAAAATGTTAAGGGCAGCCAGAGAGAAAGGTCAGGTTACCCACAAAGGGAAGCCCATCAGACTAACAGCAGATCTCTCTGCAGAAACTCTACAAGCCAGAAGAGAGTGGGGAGCTGATATCCAACATTCTTAAAGAATTTTTAACCCAGAATTTCATATCCAGCCAAACTAATCTTCATAAGTGAAGGAGAAATAAAAACATTTACAGAGAAGCAAATGCTGAGATTTTGTCACCACCAGGCCTGACTTACAAGAACTCCTGAAGAAAGCACTAAATAAAAAAAGGAAAAACCAGTACCAGCCACTGCAAAAACACCAAATTGTAAAGACCATCAACAGTATGAAGAAACTGCATCAACTAATGGGCAAAATAACCAGCTAGTATCATAATGACAGGATCAAATTCACACATAACAATATTAACCTTAAACGTAAATGGGCTAAATGCCCCAATTAAAAGACACAGACTGGCAAATTGGATAAACAGTCAAGACCCATCGGTGTGCTGTATTCAGGAAACCCATCTCACATGCAAAGGCACACACAGGCTCAAAATAAAGTGATGGAGGAATATTTACCAAGCAAATGGAAAGCAAAAAAAAAAAAAAAAGCAGGGGTTGCAATCCCAGTCTTGGATAAAACAGACTTTAAACCAACAAAGATCAAAAAAGACAAAGAAGGACATTACATAATGGTAAAGGGATCAATGCAACAAGAAGAGCTAACTATCCTAAATGTATATGCACCCAATACAGGAGCACCAGATTCATAAAGCAAGTTCTTAGAGACCTACAAAGAGACTTAGATTCCCACACAATAATAGTGGGAGAGCTTAACACACCACTGCCAATATTAGACAGATCAATGACACAGAAAATGAACAAGGATATTCAGGACTTGAACTCAGCTCTGGGCCAAGTGGACCTAATAGACATCTAAAGAACTCTCCACCCCAAACCAACAGAATATACATTCTTCTCAGCACCACATTGCATTTTTTCTAAAATTGACCACATAATTGGAATTAAAACACTGCTCAGCAAATGCAAAAGATGGAAATCATTAACAGTCTCTCAGACCACAGTGCATTCAAATTAGAACTCAGGATAAAGAAACTCACTCAAAACCTCACAACTACATGGAAACTGAACAACCTGCTCCTGAATGTCTACTGGGTAAATAACGAAATTGAGGCAGAAATAAGTAAGTTCTTTGAAATCAATGAGAACAAAGACACAACATACCAGGATCTCTGGGACATAGTTAAAGCAGCGTTTAGAGGGAAATTTATAGCACTAAATGCCCACAGGAGAAAGCAGGAAAGATCTAAAATCAAGACCCTAACATCACCATTAGAAGAACTAGAGAAGCAAGAATAAACAAATTCAAAAGCTAGCAAAAGCCAAGAAATAACTAAGTTCAGAGCAGAACTGAAGGAGACAAAGACAGGAAAAACCCTTCAAAAAAAATCAATGAGGCTGGGCATGGTGGCTCACGCCTGTAATCCCAACACTTTGGGAGGCTGAGGTGGGTGAATCACAAGGTCAGGAGTTCAAGACCAGTGTGGCCAACATAGTGAAACCCTGTCTCTACTAAAAATACAAAAATTAGCCGGTGTGGTGGCACATGCCTGTGTGTGCTACTCGGGAGGTTGAGGCAGGAAAATCACCTGAACCAGGGAGGCGGAGGCTGCAGTGAACTGAGACCACACCATTGCACACCAGCCTTGGCAACAGAGTAAGATTCTATCTTAAAAAAAAAAAAAAAATCAGTGAATCCAGGAGCTTTTTTTTTTTTTTTTAAGAATTAACAATAGACCGCTAGCCAGACTAATAAAGAAGAAAAGAGAAGAATCAAATAGACACAATAAAGGGGATATCACCACTGATCCCACAGAAATACAAATTACCATCAGAGAATATAATAAACACCTCCACACAAACAAGAAAATCAAGAAGAAATAGATAAATTACTGGAAACTTACACCCACCCAAGACTAAACCAGGAAGAAGTCTAATCCCTGAATAGACTAATAACAAGTTCTGAAATTGAGGCAGTAATTAATAGCCTACCAACCAAAAAGAGCCCAGGACCACACGGATTCACAGCTGAATTCTACCAGAGGTACAAAGAGGAGCTGGTATCTTTCCTTCTTAAACTATCCCAAACAATAGAATAAGATAGAATCCTTCCTAACTCATTTTATGATGCCAGCATCATCCTAATATCAAAACCTGGCAGAGACACACAAAAAAGAAAATTTCAGGCCAATATCCCTGATGAATATAGATGTAAAAATTCTCCATAAAATACTGGCAAACTGAATGTAGCAACACATCAAAAAGCTTATCCACCATGATCAAGTTGGCTTCAGCCCTGAGATGCAAGGCTGGTTCAACATACACAAATCAATAAACGTAATCCATCACATAAACAGAACCAATGACAAAAACCACGATTATCTCAATAGATGCAGAAAAGACCTTCGATAAAATTCAACACCGCTTCATGCTAGAAACTCTCAATAAACTAGGTATTGATAGAACATACCTCAATAAGAGCTATTTATGACAAACTCAGACAATATCATACTGAATGGGCAAAAGCTGGAAACATTCCCTTTGAAAACTGGCACAAGACAGAGGATGCCCTCTCTCACCACTTCTATTCAATACAGTATTGGAAGTTCTGGCCAGGGCAATCAGGCAAGAAAAAGAAATAAAGGGTATTCAAATAAAAAGAGAGGAATTGAAATTGTCTGTTTGCAGATGACATGATAATATATGCAGAAAACTCCATCGTCTCAGACCAAAATCTCCTTAAGCTGATAAGCAACTTCAGCAAAGTCTCAGGATACAAAATCAATGTGCAAAAATCACAAGCATTCCTAGACACCAATAACAGACAAACAGCCAAATCATGAGTGAACTCCCATTCACAACTGCTACAAAGAGAAATAAAATACCTAGGAACACAACTTACAAGGAATGTGAAAAACCTTCACAGAGAACTGCAAACCACTGCTCAGGGAATAAGAGAACACAAACAAATGGAAAAACATTCCATGCTCATGGTTAGGAAGAATCAGTATCATGAAAATGGCCATTCTGCCCAAAGTAATTTATTAATTCAATGCTATCCCCATCAAGCTACCATTGACTATCTTCACAGAATTAGAAAAAAACTACTTTAATTTCATATGGAACCAAAAAAGAGCCTGTATAGCCAAAACAATCCTAAGCAAAAAGAACAAAGCTGGCAGCATCGTGCTACCTGACTTCAAACTATGCTACCAGGCTAAGTAACCGAAACAGCATGGTACCGGTACCAAAACAGAGATAGACCAATGAAAAGAACAGAGGCCTCTGAAATAACACCACACATCTACAACCACCTGATCTACAAAAACAAGCAATGGGGAAAGGATTCCCTATTTAATAATGGTGCTGTGAAAACTGGCTAGCCATATACAGAAAACTAAAACTGGACCCCTTCCTTACACCTTATACAAAAATTAACTCAAGATGGATTAAAGACTTAAATGTAAGACCTAAATCCATAAAAACCCTAGAAGAAAACCTAGGCAATACCATTCAGGACATAGGCATAGGCAGGGACTTCATGACTAAAACACCAAAAGCAATGGTAACAAAAGCCAAAATTGACAAATGGGATCTAATTAAACTAACGAGCTTCTGCCACAGCAAAAGAAACTATCATCACAGTGAACAAGCAACCTACAGAATGAGAGAAAAAAATGGCAATCTATCCATCTGACAAAGGGCTAATATCTAGAATCCACAAAGAACTTAAACAAATTTACAAAAACAACCCCATCAAAAAGTGGGCAAAAGATATAACAGTCACTTCTCAAAAGAAGACATTATGTGGCCAAGAAACATATGCAAAAAAAGCTCCTCATCACTGGTCATTAGAGAAATGCAAATCAAAACCACAATGAGATACCATCTCATGCCAGTTAGAACGACAATAATTAAAAAGTCAGGAAACAACAGATGCTGGCAAGGATGTGGAGAAACAGGAACACTTTTATACTGTTGGTGAGAGTGTAAATTAGTTCGACCATTGTGGAAGACAGTGTGACGATTCCTCAAGGATCCAGAACCGGAAATACCATTTGACCCAGCAATCCCATTACTGGGTACATACCCAAAGGATTACAAATCATTCTATTATAAAGACACATGCACAGGTATGTTTATTGCAGCACTGTTCACAATAGCAAAGACTTGGAACCAACCCAAATGCCCATCAATGATAGACTGGATAAAGAAAATGTGGCGCGCGCGCGCGCGCGCGCGCACACACACACACACACACACACACACACACACACACACACACAGAATACTATGCAGCCATAAAAAATGATGAGTTCACTGGGCATGGTGGCTCATGCCTATAATCCAAGTGCTCTGAGAGGCCAAGGTAGGTGGATCATGAGGTCCAGAGTTCAAGACCAGCCTGGCCAACATAGTGAAACCCCATCTCTACTAAAAATATAAAAAATTAGCCAAGCATGGTAGCAGGCACCTGTAATCCCAGCTATTCAGGAGGCTGAGGCAGAACTGCTTGAACCCAGGAGGCAGAGGTTGCAGTGAGCTGAGACTGCACCACTGCACTCTAGCCTGGTCAACAAAGCAATATTCTGTCTCGAAAAACATTTTTTTTAAATCGTACCCTTTGCAGGGACATGGATGAAGCTGGAAACCATCATTTTCAGCAAACACAGGAACAGAAGACCAAACACTGCAGGTTCTCCCTCATAAGTGGGAGTTGAACAATGAGAACACATGGACACAGGGAGGGGCACATCACACACCGGGGCCCGTCGGGGGGATGGGGGGCTAGGGGAGGGATAGCATTAGGAGAAATTCCTAATGTAAATGGGTGCAGCAAACCACCATGGCACATGTATACCCATGTAACAAACTGCATGTTCTGAACTTAAAGTATACTTACTTTAAACTTACACTTAAAGTTCTGAACCAGAACTTAAATTACACACACACACACACACATATATTCCATTTTATATATATATGTGTTTATATTCCATTATATATGTGTGTGTGTGTGCGTGTGTATTATATATATATATAATGAAAAAAATATAGCATCTGGGTTTTTTACTCATTGGCAACAGCACAAGGAATACAAGGATCTTAGAAAGAGAGCAGTAAAATATTCTGATAATATTGGTCCACACACAAAAGACACTCAGATTCAATGACAACTGAACCTATGTGACAGCTTGAGAACTTTAGTAAGGGAATGACATGCATTTTTAGATGATTACCAAAGATTCTGCTTTTTCTAACTCATAACATTTGTAAGAATGGATACTAACATAATCTCTTTTAAAATGAGGAAACAGAAAACTAAGTGATTTGCTCACAGCTAAAAAACAAATTCAGGGCTGGGTGTGGTGGCTCATGCCGGTTACCCTAGCACTTTGTGAGGCTGAAGCAGGTGGATGTGTTGAAGCCAGGAGTTCAACCAGCCTGAACAGCATGAGACCCCTTCTCTACAAAAATACACATTTTTTTTTTTTAAATTAACCGGGCATGGTGACATGCACCTGCAGTTCCAGCTACTTGGAAGGTGGAGGAAGTGAGAGGGCTGCTTGAGCCCTAGCGTTTGAAGGTGTAGTGAGCTGTGGTTGCACTATTGCATTCCAGCCTAGGCAAGAGTGAGATCTTGTCTCAAAAAAAAAAATTCATGGCACAGTCAAAAATAGAAAAAAACAGCCACCATTTCCAGCCAGTCTTCAGGGAAACCTTCAATAACCTTCACATGGACATCTTACAAGTCTATTTCTTGTTTTATAAACATAACTGCATCTTTAATTGGGTATACTTGAACAGTTGAAAACTGAATAGCAAATCCATTTTTATGGTTCATTTTCTCCAACAAACAACAATATTAAACTGCATGAGAAGTAATATTTATTACAAGTTATGAGGGTGGAAACAAATCATTAGTCTTACAATTTGCTAGAGGCATGACAGAGCTTGCTAACATTTTGAAGAAAAACAGCAAAGAAAGAAGTCATCAAACAAGATGGCATCTTGACAAAGGCACAGCGCTCCACAACTGCTTCATACTCTGTGCACAATAAATCCTCTGAGAGAGAGGAGAGGAGTGATGCCAAATGGGCTTGCATGTGAGCTGTGGACACTACCACTGGTATTATTCATACAACCAAGGCTCTACAACACCCCGCTGGAGAACAAAGTGCAACACAAAATCTGTGTAACGAAGGAAAGCAAAAGTAGCAATAAAGGCCCAGAGGAATACAAACAGTGCAAATACAGTACTGCAAACTCAGTAAAAGGAGTTTTTGACTGGAGTATGAACTTTCAAGTTGAAGATATATTTCGCAGGAACATTCACCCAAAGCTTGAGAGCTACAGCGAAGAGAGACTTGCAGTCGGTAACTGAGATGAAGTGCCTAATTTTTCACTAGCTGGTAATTTCTTTTGGGAAGAAGTGCTTTATTGTTAACTATTCCACTTTTTGTTATATGGTTCATGCTTTTAAACTGCGATTGTCTCAAACTTGCTTGCTATTGAATTGTGTAACATCAGATAATGGCAGGTTGTCAAAAGATAACCCCAGTGGATAATTTAAGCTGCTTTTATGAGAAGCATGGTACTGAGCTGCCTTACACAGTCTTTTTACAGTAACCATAAAAAACTGAGTTTATTTGATCATGTATTATCCCTTCTCACATAAAGTCATATTAGAGGAATTCTTTTTAAAATAAGCTTTCAAACTAGTCCTTTGGGCATTTAAAAAATCATTATATAAAAGTACACTTCTTCAATACATAAGAACAAACATTTTCCTTTACAAAAAAACCTTATTTTTAGGCCAAAATAAATTACAACTTGCTGAAATACCTTTTATGGCTCAGTGCTCATTCCAGATATATGAAGCTATATTTTTTGCACATCTTCAGAAATTAGAGCTACTGAGAGAAGAGTGGTTACTTTTTTTTGTTTGTTTTTTCGTTCTGAGACAGAGTTTCACTTTATCACCCAGGCTAGAGTGCAGTGGTGCAAACTCAGCTCACTGCAAATTCCGTCCCAGGGTTCCAGCAATTCTCCTGCCTCAGCCTCCCAGGTAGCTGGGATTACAGGTACCCACCACCACATCCAGCTAATTTTTGTATTTTTAGTAGACGGGGTTTTGCTATGTTGGCCAGGCTGGTCTCAAACCTGACCTCAGGTAATCTGCCTGTCTTGGCCTCCCAAAGTGCTGGGATTACAGGCATAAGTCACCACACCCAGCCAGACAGAAAGTGGTTACTTCTAAAACAACATGCTGATATAACCCTGGCTCACTGAACAGATCAAGTTCTGAATCTCAGGAATAAAAAACTGATACTCATTATCCAATTCATATACTCTTGTATTATATACATATTGACAGTCTATGCAATGAAAAAGAACAGAAATTTCATAAAACTATTTCAAAACCCAGAACATAAAAATATAAAGAAACAAAACATTTAATGTACAATCTACTCCATTTGGCAATGTGTACTGAGAGATAAAAAAAACTTATCTACAAACAGAATATAACAAAAGGAGAATGTGATTTAAGAAGTGATCTCAGGTCCATAACTCTTCGGTTCTTCCAAATTTGTAGATCAGAGTGCTAGAAAGATAGGAAAACAAATCATGAGGAAAAAACAGACGAGCAAGCAACACAATTCATTTTCTCAATATGCTTTGACAGGTACTTCACTGATTCCTTTCTATCAATTTTTTAAATTAAATTAAACATCACGGCAATGTTGATCTCAATTTGCTTATTTTGTAAAGCAGTCTGTAAACCATGATGGCTGAGCATAACTGTATTTTTGGTGTTTTGTTTTTTTGGTTTTTTAAAGATGGGGTTTCACCATGATGGCCAGGCTGGTCTTGAACTCCTGACCTCTGGTGATCCACCCACCTCGGCCTCCCAAAGTGCTAGGATTACAGGAGTGAGCCACCGCACCCGGCCTGTATTCTTTTTTAAAACCTGGAAATTTATTACACAGGAAACTTGTAAGGAAAAGAGACATTTCTCTATGACTCAGAAACAAAAACAAAACTGAATCAAAAAAAGAGAGAGACATTTCTCATAGTGACAGGTATGAGGGCCATTTTACCTAGGAGTGTACCATATCTAAAGTACAATAACTGAAGCACCCTACAGCAGAACATGCTGCAATTCTTCATTCCTTTAAACAAATAATTATTGTGTACTGAGAACTGGCTATGTATCAAGCACCTGGCTAAGCACTAGGATGAGACTGTGAGTCCAGACAAACGTGTTCCCTAATGGAGCTAAGGATCTAATAATAAGACAATCAAATAAATATAAAATTCCAACTGTAAAAAAAAATGCTATAAGCAAGAGGTACACAGTATCCTGAGAGTGAAACATAAGGATCAGACCTAGTTATAGAGGTCAGGAAAGGTTTTCCTGAGGACTGATGACTGAACTGAGATCCAAAAGAAAGTGGGAATTATCTCAGCAAAGTGAGAGTGGGGATAAGGAACGTGGAGCAGAGAGATGGGATACTCCAGGGCCATGTGTTGAGCTGTGGGCACACTGAATGTTCTGGATTTGTAACGTCAGCAACCCAAGAAGGGATGTTAAGTAGGAATCTAGACATACGGTTTAGACCTGGAAAGGAACATCTGTGACTCACTGGCACATAAGCAATAACTGGGAGTCCTAAGCATACATGAGTTCACCCAGAGACAGAAAAACAACAAGAAGTTTCTTAAAGCCAAGAACAGAGCTTTAAGAGATTTCAAAAGGTAGTAGCCAGGCAGTGGAGGATCAGCTTGGCAAGGAAACAGAGGAGTGACCAGAGATGTAAATAAAAGAGTTTGTACCCCGGAGCTTAGAACAGGCCCAGTACACAGAAAGCACACAGGCTGCCTGATAACATGCTGGCTTCTGGAAAGAGCACATAGCTGACATGGCTGTCATAGTCTACGTGAGCATACAAGGTTTCTATTCATCCAACTGTCATGTATGTGGATTAATCTACCACCACAAAGTGCTGAATTCGAACTTAATCTCTAGAGACTGCCTAAATGTCTTTATGATAACTTATTATATCCCTGAAGGCTGTCAGTTACATGCCAAAGACGTGTGACTGACAGCACATAAGACAGCAGAACTGCCAAACATCTTTCAAAACCGAGAATGTCAAGGCTATAAGCGGAAATCCAGGTGCAGCATCTCCTCCTGAGAGTTGGAAGAGACTACATGGCAAGAGTTTGCCAGACAGCGTACAGACAGCCACACAGACGGAACGCGGGAGATCTCCAGGGGGTGCTCCTTGAGTCTGCAGCTGAGTATTGATCAGTCTATACATAAGAAGACACTACCCGAGGAAAGGAAAGAACTACTGGAGAGAACACATCCCAGAGCTACCACAAGGCTGGAAGAGAGGTCATATTCTCACAAGTCAAGTGGAGAAACCTCAGAATACATGGAGCATCAGAGCATCGAAACACTCAAAGGGTATGACTGCCTTAGTAAGGGACACAAAGTAGTCCCGGACTACAGCTGCTCTCATCCTGCCTATAAAAAAGCTTTAAAGACACAAAAGGATCATATTGTTTCTGAGTCGCCTAACTGCATCCCAAAACAAAGCTCAAAAACATTTAAAGGACTAGCAAACGATCCAGTCCCAACAAATTACATGCAAAGCTCCAAATAATAGAAAATAGATCCAAAATGAAGAATAAACAGAAGCAGAGTTAATCAATACAAACAGATGTAGAAATGCACAGGCAATTAGACCAGGACCCTGAGATAGCTATAAATATATTCTGTGTTCAAGAAGGTGAAAGAGAGCATAAGCATGTTAAGGAAGGACATCAGAAATATTTTTAAAGACCCAATCAAGCTTCTACAGATAGAAAATACAATGTCTCAGATGAAAAATTAATTGGATGACATGGTAGATTAGACACTGCAGAAGCAGAGATTAATTTATTTCTTTTATTCTCCAAAGTGACAATGGAGAGACTTATTTTATTTTATTTTATTTTTTGAGCTGAAGTCTCACTCTGTTGCCTAGGATGGAGTACAATGGCACGATCTTGGCTCACTACAACCTCAGCCTCCTGGGTTCAAGCCATTCTCCTGCTTCAGCCTCCCAAGTAGCTGGAATTATAGACACGTGCCACCACACCCAGCTAACTTCTGTATTTTTAGTAGAGATGGGATTTCACCTGTTGGCCAGGCTGGTCTCGAACCCCTGACCTCAGGTGATCCGCCCACTCTGGCCTCCTAAAGTGCTGGGATTACAGGCATGAGCCACCATACATGGCCGCCATGTATTAATTCCAGTTTTTACTTTTTTCTTAATAAAGGTACCTATTTTGTTTTGTTTTTCAAAAGGCTGGTCAAGTGAAACAGTGAGCCTGACACAGCTTTTTAACAAAACACAGACTATGCAAGCAGCAGTCTGGATTCAAATCCCAGCTCCTCATTTACTAGCTAGGCATCCTAAAGCAAGCTCTAAGCCTTATTTTCTCATCTATAAAATGGGAATAATGCTGGGCTCAGTGGCTTACACCTGTAATCCCAGCACTTCAGGAGGCCGAGGCAGGCAGATCTGAGCTCAAGAGCTCAATATCACCCTGGGCAACATGGTGAAACCTTGTCTCTACTAAAATACAAAAAATTAGCTGGGCATGGTGGCAGGCACCTATAGTCCCGGCTACTCGGGAGGCTGAAGCATGAGAATTGCTTGAGCCCGGAGGCAGAAGTTGCAGTGAGCCAAGACTGCACCATTGCACTCCAGCTTGGGCTACAGAGAAAGACTCCGTCTCAAAAATAAATAAAAAAATAAAATGGAAATACCATCTGATGTATATTTAAAATAATTAAATGGGAATTTATTTATTTACTTTTATTTATTTATTTGAGACAAGGTCTCACTCTACTGCCCAGGCTGGAGGGCAGTGGTGCAATCTTGCCTCACTGCAGCCTTGACTTCCCAGACTCAAGCAATTCTCCCACCTCAGCCTCCTGAGTAGCTGGGACCACAGATGTAACCACACCTAGCTAATTTTTATATTTTTTTGTAGAGACAGGGTTTTGCCATGTTGCCCAGGCTGATCTTGAACTCCTAGGCTCAAGCAATCCAGCCACCTCAGCCTCCCAAAGTGCTGGGATTACCGGCATGAGCCACTGCACTTGACCTAAATGGGAACTTAAAAGGTAAAATAAGGCCGGGCACAGTGGCTCACACCTGTAATCCCAGCACTTTGGGAGGCCAAGGCAGGTGGATCACGAGGTCAGGAATTCAAAACCAGCCTGGCCAAGATGGTGAAACCCCATCTCTATTAAAACTACAAAAAAAATTAGCCGGGCGTGGTGGCAGGCACCTGTAAGCCCAGCTACTTGGGAGGCTGAGGCAGAGAACTGTTTGAACCTGGGAGGCAGAGGATGCACTAAGCCGAGATCGTGCCACTGCACTTCAGCCTGGGTGACAGAGGAAGACTCTGTCTCAAAAAAATAAAATAGGAGACTAGGCACGCTGGCTCACGCCTATAATCCCAGCACTTTGGGAGGCCGAGGCGGGTGGATCACGAGGTCAAGAGATCGAGACCATCCTGGTCAACATGGTGAAACCCCGTCTCTACTAAAAAAATACAAAAAATTAGCTGGGCATGGTGGTGCATGCCTGTAATCCCAGCTACTCAGGAGGCTGAGGCAGGAGAACTGCGGGAACCCAGGAGGCGGAGGTTGCGGTGAGCCGAGATTGTGCCACTGCACTCCAGCTTGGGTAACAAGAGCGAAACTCCGTCTCAAAAAAATTAATTAATTAATTAATTAAATAAAAAATAAAAACCATAAAATATATAAAGCATCCAGCTAAAGTCTTGGTATACAGCAAGACCCCTAGTTAAAAGGCCTATGTCTACTCTTATGTAACAGTGGAATTTTCACCTTTTAAAAATCCCAGCACTTTGGGAAGCCAAGGCAGGCGGATCACCTGAGGTCAGAAGTTTGAGACCAGTCTGGCCAACATGGTGAAAGCCTGTCTTTAAAAAAATAAAAATAAAATAAAATAAGTTCTATCACTGTAACCAATCCATGGGATTTATATGTGCTCCATGTATATGCTGCCTTAATTAAGCTGACATTTCTGTAAATGTTACAGGTGTAGTTAAGAAATTAGACAACTTACCTAAAAAATATAAGTGCATTTTGAAAAAACACAGCTAGTCCCGGATAAACATCAGTATCTACACACATAAAGTAAAACAGATTAGAAGGTTAGATAGGCAAACGGCAGTAATAAAGTGTCAGTGCCTTTCATAATGACGCATTTTGTATATTACAACATACTGCTACTATTCATTAACTCTAAGACATCTATAATGAAACTGAAAGAAGAAAATGCCAACTTAATCCCCCCAAAACAAAACTGCTCTTACTCTAGATAAAAGTCAACGAACTTATCAAGTTTTCTTTTTCTCTAAAGTAATTGCTGGTTCTAGCTATATCAAAATTGCTGAGATAGCAGTAACTTGTTCCTTTGCCTCCTATGGCTAATATTGAAATACAAAATCGCAAAAATATATAAATTAAATTCTTAACTTTTAAACAGTCTGTTATTTTCTTCCATGAAATCAAGAGACTTATTTTAGTTTTTAAAGAAATGGGGCCTCACTACATTGCCTGGACTGGAAGTGCAGCAGCTACTAAGAGCCACAATCATGGCACACTACAGCCCAAACTCCTGGGCTCAAGTGATCCTCCTGCCTCAGCCTCCCAAGTAGCTGGGACTACAAGCACACACCACAGGGCCTGGCTCTCAATCCAGGAGTTTTATTATGCAAATGTGTCAGATATAAACAACTTAGTTAACAATTTATCATCATTCTCTCTCACTCAGTCTATCTATCTTTATAGGAAGAAAAAAGAAACAAAATGGAAACTACTTAAATTTTTGTGGATGATTAACTTTTGTAAAACTATAAATATTGATTAAAAATACCGGAAGGATGAAGAAACTGGTTCAATTCTGAGCTCTTGATATCACAGCAAACAATACAGAAGCATGGTTAAGAGCTCCAAGTTTGAGCCAGACACAAGTTTGAATCCTCTCTACACCACTGACTAAATATATGACCTTGGGCAAATAATTTAACCTCAGCATATCTTCATTTCCTCACCTGTAAAATGGGCATTGTAATAGCACCTACTCTAGAGTGTAAGAATTAGATGAGTGACTCTATATAGTGCTTAGACCAGTATCTATCCTATAAAGTAGTATATAAAAGTTAGCTATTATTATGAATATTAATAGTTCAAGCAAATCTGCAGGGTAAAAGACGTGAAACGTGCTAGAAATGCTCTCTGAAATAAAGTCATATTCACTTTACAAATAGAAAAGTATATTTAGGCCAGGCATGGTGGCTCACGCTTGTAATCCCATCACTTAGGGAGGCCAAGGCAGGTGGATCACTTGAGGTCAGGGGTTTGAGACCAGCCTGGCCAACATGGTGAAATCCTGTCTCTACTAAAAATACAGAATTAGCTGGGCGTGATGGCAGGTGCCTATAATTGCAGCTACGTGGGAGGCTGAGGCAGGAGAATGGCTTGAACCAGGAGGTGGAGGTTGCAACAGACCAAGACTGCACCACTGCACTCTAGCCTAAGGAGGGCAATAGGGCGAAACTCCATCTTAAAAAAAAAAAAAAAAAAAAAGAAAAGCATATTTAAATGAGCAATGCTGTTGAAACAGCAAGATGAAATTCATAATCAAGAAATTTATCAATATGTACTAGTTCTTTAAATATTAAGATACAATCGACTGGGCTCGGTGGTTCACGCCTGTAATCCCAACAGTTTGGGAGGCCAAGGCGGGTGGATCCTCTGAGTTCAGAAGTTCAAGATCAGCTTGGCCAACATGGTGAAACCCTGTCTCTACTAAAATACAAAAAATTAGCTGGGCATGGTGGCAGGCTCCTGTAATCCCAGCTACTCAGGAGGCTGAGGCAGGAGAATTGCTTGAACCCAGGAGGCAGAGGTTGCAGTGAGCTAAGATTGTGCCATTGCATTCCAGCCTGGACAACAGGAGCAAAACTCTGTCTCAAAAAAAAAGATACAGTCAACAAGAGTACAGCCTTTGCAAACACCATTTCCCTACATACTTTACGGAAATGGCAATTTATTCCTGTTTTCACTATAGAAACTGTAAAGTTCATGCATCTCTTCAACTGCTAAAGTAAATAAGCAGGAGGCCATTAACCTGAGGCTATCTCCCTACTGTGAGTTCCTCCTGTATGACCCCCAACCTAACTTATGAAAACAAACTGAAACCTAAGGATATATTTTTGTAATAAATAGCTGAATTTTAGCCAATCACAAACAGCTAAGCTTTAGCCAATCCCAAGCAGCCAACTGATGAGACCACGCAAAAATAGGACACATAGCTATAGACAATCTAAATTCTGTTTTTTTCTTTTTTATTATTTTTTTTTCTTAAGTCCATTTTCTGTTGTTATAACAAGACAATCTAAATTCTTAACTTGGCTTTCTGTTCAGCCTACAGCTGCTCATGCTGCTGGGTGAAGCTCTCTGAAACTCTTCTTGGTTCTGAGTGCTACTCGATTCATGAATCATTCTTTGCTCAAATTGTTAATTTATCTGGAGTTTTTCTTTAACATTAACTATGGAGACCTTTTAAGAAATCAGTGACAGCAGCCCATCCTTCTTAGTGTCAGGGATAAAATGAGTCTAAAACACACTTTCCAGTTGGGCACAGTGGCTCACACCTGTAATCCAGCACTTTGGGAGGACGAGGTGGGTAGATTACCTGAGGTCAGGACTTCGAAACCTGCCTGACCAATATGGTGAAACCCCATCTCTACTATAAGTAGAAAAATTATCCGGGCATGCACCTGCAGTCCCAGCTACATGGGAGGCTAAGACAAAAGAACTGCTTGAACCTGGGAGGCAGAGGTTGCAGTGAGTCAAGATCATGCCACTGCACTCCAGCCTGGGCAACAGAGGCAGACTCCATCTCAAAAAAAACAACAACAACAACAAAAAAACACTTTCCTATAAGATTCCATGTGTATGAAATAGATATATCTATGGAGACAGAAAGTACATTAGTGGCTGACTAGGGCTAGGGGAAGGGAGTAATGGGGAGTGACAACTGCTAATGGGTATGGGAGTGATAAAAATACTCTCAAGTTGGATTGTGGTGATGGTAGCACAATTCTGTGAAAATACGAAAAACACTGAACTGCATACTTTAAATGGCTGAATTATATGGTATGCAAATTACAACTCAATAAAGCTATTTTTAAAAAAGCATTTTCCTTCAGATAAGCTTCATACCAGAACTGTGTGCTCTAGCAGTATTTTTAATTAACTAAAAAACACACTTTAGATATAGTTGATGAGCAATGTTATTTAAGCATTAGCCAACCACTGTCCTCTTGTAATCTGACTTATTTTGTACCAAGTGAAAAACAAAGGTATTCCAAAGATCTTATACTCATCAAACTATGGACTTAAACGATACTATAAAAAGTATTAAAAACTCAGCTGTGGGTCAGGACAAGGAGATGTGACAGTTAACCAAAGAAAGATTCCAGAGGCAGAGGAGTCAGAGGATGAATAAACTGTGTTCTCTGAAACTGACTCCTATCTTTGCCGCAAAGAAAGAGGGCCAGTGAAACAGTTTTCTGACGCTTCCAGAGACTTTTGAAACTGGGTTCTGTTTTTCAACACTACCGTGAATGAAAAGCTATGGCACATGGCACAGCCAGAAAATTCAGAATGGTGTAATAAGAGCTCATCCCACTCCATCAACTGTTTACAACTAGTTTGGCAGCAAAACCTGACCTAAACTGATTTGGGGCTCACTATGGTCTTTACCCCATTTAGTGTAAATATTCAGATGTTTTATTGTAGGAATGAATATGGATATACTGGATCCAATATGAAGGGTATTATAAGAAGGGTATGAAGGGTACACATATATGTAGGGTACATATGTGTGAAGGGTACACACACATGTACAAGGGGTACACTGTATGAAGGGTACACATATATGTCTTCAGTCTTGAACTTAAAAAACTCCCCTCGTACCTGTAACTTAAAAACTACAGGACTGGCCATGCCCGGTGGCTCACACCTGTAATCCCAACACTTTGGGAGGCCAAGGTGGGCTGATCACTTGAGGTCAGGAGTTCAAGACCAGCCTGGCCAACATGGTGAAACTCTGTCTCTACTAAAAAAAAAAAAAAAATACAAAAATTAGCCAGGCATGGTGGCATGCACCTATAATCCCAGCTACTTAAGAGGCTAAGACAGGAGAATTAATTGAACCTAGGAGGCAGTGGTTGCAGTGAGCCAAGATCATGCCACTGGGCAACAAAGCAAGACTCTGTCTTCAAAAAAGAAAACGAAAAAATTACAGGATTAGGTTGGAGAGAGAAGGTGTTAAGGAAAAGAAAGAGTATCCACTGATAATCCATAAATTACTAGATAAGGGGTCTATACCCCTTATCTGAAATCCCTGGGGCAAGATATATTTTGTAATTCAGAGTTCTTCAGATTTAAGAACAGTAAGGGAAAGCACACATATTCATAGCATCACCAGCTGCGTATGGACAAACACCCTATAATCCAATATATCCATATTCATTCCTATAATAAAACATCTGAATACTTACACTAAATGGGATAAAGACCATAGTGAGCCCCATGTCAGTTTAGGTCAGGTTTTGCTGCCAAACTAGTTATAAATAACTTGATTTTCAGCATTTTGTGGATTTTAGAATTGTATATAAGGGACTGTACACCTATACTGGTTTCTCATTTTTTTCTTCTGCAAGGAAATGAGCCTCTAGCATAAAAGCCTGGCTGTCTAAGGTAAGGAAGGAAAGCAGAAAGTCTGGAGACAGCTGAGAGGTACAGGCTTTGTCAGTGGCTTGGATTTCCTAACCAGGACTATCCCAATGCACTAAGTGTTCCCACTGACAAGTTTTATTAAACAACTAATGTATCTTCACACAGAGTAGTATCTTCACTCTAGCTGAATCATTAGATGAAATTGTAGTCAAGGCAGAGTAAGCCAAATATAACAGACATATCTGAATCTCTCCTATAAAATATAGGAAGATTACATACTTACTTTGAGTAACATATGCACCAAAAAGAATCCACATGGAAGCAATAAGTGACCCAAACATCAACATGAAACCAATGAAAAGCCAAACTCGAGCACCTGTGTGGAGAAGAGGCTTTATGATTTTGCTCATTTTTCAGCTCTCTAGTGACTCAGAAATATATAATGCTAGGAACCCTGTTAGCCTAATATATATTATACATATGTTAGATAGTCATACATTTATATAAATCTGCTGCAAGTTAAATTAATGATGATAAAAAACAAAACTAAAAGAAGGTAAACCATATATGGAAAGAAAAAAAGAAAGTTTCCTTTTTACTTACTAGAGAAATGAATGCCCTAACTAAAAAATTACCCTGTTGTATACATTATCAAAGTAATTGCTCTATTAAAAGTAGCATATGTATTCTAGACAGCCATCACCACATAGGAATGAGAGCTTTCAAATGAATAAGGACTAATATGTCCCTTTTTAATCAATGGTAAACTTCTAAAATCATACCATTACTCAATATGGTACAAATAATGGCCATTCTTTAGGAGTATATTCAGGCCTTTTTATGGCTGAGGCAGCCAATCTGTACCACATATTCCTGAAAAGTTCAAAATCAGAAGCATCTCTTCAATCCTGCATTGAACAAAATTCTAGATCTCAATAATGTAATCATCTGGACACTTGAGTAGATTCAACACATTTTTAGGAAAGCAGGTTACCACTTGCACCAGACCCTGTTCACAGGTATACTGACAGCCCCATCACCTGTGGAAGAACAACGCTCTGCTGAAGTAAAAATAAAATCCTAGCCAAGTTCCATAACAAAAAACTAAATCTGTCTCAGTTGAAAATATTGTTACCAGTGAATAGATTCATTTTAGACACCAGATAAGGAAGAAGCACTGATCAAAGCTCATCATGGTTACAACAGCTGATATTTGAGAGAGATAGGCCTCTATGTTATCTAAATTTTATTACAATAATAAGCAGATCTCCAGAAATAAACAGTAATTATTAGTCGTTTGGAGAAATACAACCTCTAAATTATATTCAATCATAGTTTTTATCTAATATGAATAAAAGGAACTATTAAAAACCCTTAGGCCGGGCACAGTGGCTCAAGCCTGTAATCCCAGCACTTTGGAAGGCCGAGGCGGGTGGATCACGAGGTCAAGAGAGCGAGACCATCCTGGTCAACATGGTGAAACCCCGTCTCTACTAAAAATACAAAAAAATTAGCTGGGCATGGTGGCGTGTGCCTGTAATCCCAGCTACTTGGGAGGCTGAGGCAGGAGAATTACCTGAACCCAGGAGGTGGAGGTTGCGGTGAGCCGAGATCACGCCATTGCACTCCAGCCTAGGTAACAAGAGCAAAACTCCATCTCAAAAAAAAAAAAAAATCCTTAAAGGCTGGGAATGGTGGCTCACACCTGTAATCCCAGAAATTTGGGAGGCAAAGATGGGTGGATTACCTGAGCTCAGGAGTTCAAAACCAACCTGGGCAACATGGTAAAATGCCGTCTCTACTAAAAGTACAAAAAATCAGCCAAGTGTGATTTTTGCAAAACCTGTCTCTACAAAAAATAGAAATAAATTAGCTGGGAGCAGCGGCACGTGCCTGTAATTCCAGCTACTTGAGTAGTTGAGGTGGGAGGATCACTTGAGCCCAGACTGTGGAGGCTGCAGTGAGCCAGGATCATGCCACTGCACTCCAGCCTGCGCGACAAAGTAAGACTCTGTTTCAAAAATAATAATACAAAAAAAAAGAAAAAACATTAATAATAATAATAAAATAATTAATTAACGAGACCAGCAGTGGCTCCTGCCTGTAATACCAGCACTTTGGGAGGCCAAAGTGGGCAGATCACAAGGTCAGGATGGAGACCATCCTGGTTAACACAGTGAAACCCCATCTCTACTAAAAAATAACAAAAAATTAACTGGGCATGGTGGCACACCACTTGTAGTCCCAGCTACTCGGGAGGCTGAGGCAGAAGAATCACTTGAACTTGGGAGGCGGAGGTTGCAGAGAGCCAAGATCATACCACTGCACTCCAACCTGGGCGACAGAGCAAGACTTCATCTCAAAATAAATAAATAGGCTGGGTGCAGTGGCTCACGCCTGTAATCACAAAACCTTGGGAGGCCAAGGCAAGTGGATCACAAGGTCAAGAGATCAAGACCATCCTGGCCAATGTGGTGAAACCCCATCTCTACTAAAAATACAAAAATTAGCTGGGCGTGGTGGCTCAAGCCTTTAGTCCCAGCTACTCAGGAGGCTGAGATGGGAGGTGCTTGAACCCAGGAGGTGAAGGTTGCAGCAAGCCGAGATTGCACCACTGCACTCCAGTCTGGCGACAGAGCAAGACTCCGTCTCAAAAGTAAATAAATAAATAAGTGAATTTCATTGTACTTTATTATATTCAATTAAGCTAACAAAAAGAAAAATAGTTCGCGATGGGAAACAAGCACAGCATGGTGGCTAAAAGCACGGGCTCTGGAGCCAGACTGTCAGTGTTCACTCCCGGCTCCAACACGTACTTGCTCTGTGACTCTGGACAAGTTATTTAAGTCCACTGTACCTTAATTTCTTCATATTACAATGTAAATTTTTTTAAAAATACAATCAGATGACAATTCAAAAGAATTCAAATTACAAAAAAATAATTTTTGTGTAGACAAATAGCATCTTTCTTCTCAACAATTTTGTTGCAGTCTGTGGGTAGCTACTCAGGCGATCAGAAGTGAATGTAAAGACACTGTAGTCCTAGGTTAGATCCCCTAATGTGTTCATTATTTTCCTGGCAATAATCATAGCCAGCCATCTTGTAAGTAACATTATTGGTCAACAGTTGGGATAAGAATAAATCCATCATTAGCACTGGAGTCCAAGATCCATTTGAATAGCAATATTTGTTTATCAGTATCACTGGCAGTATAACATGACAAAAACAGTAACTTCTGCAATAACTTTAACTTTCTTAAGGATATGAATAACAACAAAACTTTTTTTAAAGCAAATAAAAAATATCCTATATAATTATTACCAGTCTTGAATAAAGACTCACAAGAGAGGCTTTTTTTCTGCTGATAAATTTATATTTTGTTAACACACATTAAAAGCTCAAAATATTTACCTGTTCTTCCTAAACAGCCGCTTTCATAGCTATCACCTCTCACCTGAGCATTGGAGACAGCATTTATCCTAGAACAGTACAAAATCATCAAATGAATTTCAGTATTTGCTCTTAAAATACTCAAATATTTACATATCACTTAGAAGGAAAACAGATTATTTCATAACTAAAGTCAATATCTGAGTAATTTAACATATCTTTTAACCTAATAAAAATGCTAGTGGATAGAAATGTTACATTAATCTTATTTTCATAAAGTACACCCAGAAAATACATTTATTTTAAGAGATTTCTATCACTTGTCTCCAGAGATTATACAAGAGGGGCCAGTTTTCTGGTTTCTTTGTCTATTTCACATTTATACATGAATGACTCAGTGTTATACCATTTTAAGGTTCTCATTATGATCAAGAGTTAAACAATTTCTCTTTGTGTTTAAAGTCAGGTGATTTTCTGTGATCCATTTCATAAGCTCAGAGAAAACGCAGTTTATGTATAATAAATAAGCCCACTTTATTCAGCTTCCCCTTCCATTTTTGTTAGAGCAAGGTACACTAATTGTAGCAGGAATCGCTTTTTAGCAGCCAGAATGGATATAAGTAGTTCCATTTTCCATAATACAACCTTTTTAAAACTCCTGGCCGGGCAGGGTGGCTCACACCTGTAATCCCAGCACTTTGGGAGGCCAACGTGGGCAAATCCCAAGGTCAGGAATTCAAGACCAGCCTGGCCAACATGGTGAAACCCCCTCCCTACTAAAAATACAAAAACATTAGCATCTGGGCATAGTGGTGGGTTTCTGTAATCCCAGCTTCTCAGAAGGCTGAGGCAGGAGAATCACTTGAATGACTTGAACCTGGAGGTGGAGGATGCAGTGAGCCGAGATCACGCAACTGCATACCAGCCCAGGCCTGGGCAACAGAGTGAGACTCTGTCTCAAAAAAAAAAAAAAAAAACCTTCTGGCAGTATAAGGAAATTATGTAATCTTAATGTTTAATTTTTTTTTTAATCATTAAAAGACATCCATAAAAAGCTTCCGGCTGGGAGTGGTGGCTCACGCCTGTAATCCTAGCACTTTGGGAAGCTGAGGCGTGTGGATCACAAGGTCAGGACACCAAGATCATCCTGGCCAAAACAGTGAAACCTATCTCTACTAAAAATACAAAAATTAGCCAGGTATGGTGGTGCATGCCTGTAATCCCAGCTACTCAGGAGGCTGAGACAGGAAAATCACTTGAACCAGGGAGTCAGAGGTTGCAATGAACCAAGATTTCTCTACATCAAGCGCCACAGCACTCTAGCCTGGCAACAAAGCGAAACTCCGTCTCAAAACAAAAGCTTCTGGGACTCCATGTTTGGATCCCCTTCCACGAACAACACTGTTGTGGGAGCTGTTTTTCTCCATCCTGGATTTTCCCTCTGGAGTCCCCTTCCACACTCTCTCATGGAAGCCTGTTTTCCCCTCCTAAATTCCATCTCTCTATTCCCTTCCACTCAGTGTGGAAGCTGCTTTCCTCTCTTGGATTCCATCTTTCTGGATTCTCCCACTCAGTGTGAGAGTTAGCTGTTTCTTTCTCTCTCCTCCTGTTTCTCTCTCTCTAAATAATCACTTAAAAAAAAAAAAAAGCCTCCAAGCTCTTTTATGAAATGAGATAACAGAAACCTAAAAATAATTTAATAAAAAACAAAACCCACAAACAAATCTCTTTGAGGCCAATCTTGCCTTTTCCTCAAACACTGGCAAACAGAGTCAAGTAGCACACTAAAAAATAATAATAATACTCCAGCCAGGCGTGGTGGCTCACGCCTGTAATCCCAGCACTGTGGGAGGCCAAGGCAGGTGGATCATGAGGTCAGGCGATCAAGACCATCCTGGCCAACATGGTGAAACCCCATCTCTACTAAAAATGCCAAAAAATTTAGATGGGCATAGTGGCACGTGCCTGTAGTCCCAGCTACTCAGAGGCTGAGGCAGGAAAATCACTTGAACCCAGGAGGCAAAGGTTGCAGTGAGCTGAGATGGCACCACAGCATTCCAGCCCGGTGACAGAGCAAGACTTGGTCTCAATAATAATAATAATAATGACACTCCAAGGTAAAAGTTGAGTGTATTACAACACCTAGGGATGATTTACTACTAAAAAATACAGAAATGTAACATGTTTCATTAAATCTCAGAGGCCATCAGTTTTAAGATACACCATTACTTTTTAATACTGACAAGAAATAAAAATGTTATTGATTATAATTCTAAGATGCCACTGACTGTAAAATGCATCCTGATATTGAGGTATTAAAATATAAAAAAAATCTTGAACCAAAAATATGTAACTGACCAGATTTTTAAAATATGAGAAAAAAAATCATAAGATAATCTTTATAGATGCTAAAAAGATATCTGATCAAATCCAACACTCATTCTTTGTTTTAAAAAAATCGTAAAAAAATGGGAATTATGTATGTAATATGTTTAAAAAGAATCTATCAATTAAATTAAAAAGTTATTCAAGAAAGCACTGCACATTAACAGGAAAATGTTTTTAGAAAAATCATCTTGAATAGAGAATTATCTTCATACTTACATGAAGAAAGCCAATGTGGAAAATACACCACATGTGTGAAAGGCATGGTTCAACTGTTCTGGCTTAGGATACACCACAGCTGCATCAATCATTATCCACCAGCCTGTAAAAAACTTAAAACACAGCCCAAGTCATTGAAACACTAAAACTCTTGCTAGCACAATACCTGCTTTTTAACATTCCTTTTGTCCTACAGATCATATAAATGGGCCGGGGCAGAGGCTCATGCCTATAATCCCAGCACTTTGGGAGCCAACACAAGTGAATCAACTGAGGTCAGGAATTCCAGACCAGCCTGGACATCATGGTGAAACCCTGTCTCTACTAAAAACACAAAAATTAGCCAGGCATGGTGGAGTATGCCTGTAGTCCCAGGTACTGGGGAGGCTGAGGCAGGAGAATCGCTTGAACCCGTGAGGTGGAGGCTGCAGTAGGCTGACATTGTGCCACTCCACTCCAGCTTGGGCGACAGAGCAAGACTCTGTCTCAGAAAAGACAATCACATAAATTAAAACTAAAATATTTCTACTTTGAAATCTGGATGCTGGCAGGGCGTGGTTGCTCATGCCTGTAATCTAAGCACTTTGGAGGCCAAAGCGGGCAGATCACCTGAGGTTGGGAGTTCAAGACCAGCCTGACCAACATGGTGAAAACCTGTCTTTTAAAAAAAAAAAAAAAAAATTAAAAATTTAAAAAAAGAAATCTGGATGCTAAAATGTAAAAAATAAGAATCCTTTGTTTACTTATTTTGTTTTGTTTTTTAAGAGACAGGGTCTCCCTCTGTAGCCAGGATGGAATGCAGTTGTGCGAACTTAAACTAACTGCAACCTCAAACTCCTGGACTCAAGCAATCCTCTCACCTCAGTCTCCTGAGCAACTGGGACTACAGGCTCATGCCAACACTCTGGCTCATTAAAAAAAAATTAAAAAAAAATTTTTTTTTTGTAGAGACAGGGTCCCAGTGCTGCCCAAGCTGGTGGTCTCAAACTCCTGATCTCAAGTGATCCTCCTACCTCAGTCTCCCAAAGCACTAGGATTACAGGCATGAACCATCTTACCCTTATGCTTTATAGCAGATGAGGTGAACATCACTACTCAAATCTATATAAGATTCTGAAGTTCCACTCTCAGTGCACACAGACATATTTATTATTTGGAAATGGATTATCTGCTTCTTTCACCCACCATTGCTACATGCAGTAGAAACTCTCTTAACGAACCTCCAACATAACCGACTCCCTAATGACCTGATGTGTTCCATTCTTTCTAGAGAACATTCCTTTTAATATGCCCAAGCACTTTTGCTCCCACAAATGATTGTATGTTTACCAAGACTCAGTTATCAAGTCTCCAAAACCACTTAAGCCTGTTTTAATTATGTAATTTAATTAAATATTGTATAACTAAACATGGGTTCGTAGAATGTAATGTTTCTATGTAAATTAAGCTGAACAGACTTAGAGTAGACAAGTTGCTAAATAATTTCTTAGACAAATAAGTACAGGTAAATGACCATAAAGAGCAGGAAAAACTTACAAATATCAAAAAGAATTCTGCATGCAGGCCAGGCACCGGTGGCTCACACCTGTAATCCCAGTACTTTGGGAGGCCAAGGCAGGTGGATTACTTGATGTCAGGAGTTTGAGACCAGCCTGGCTAATATGTCGAAACCTCATCTCTACTAAAAATACAAGGCTGGGCAGAGTGGCTCACCTGAGGTCAGGAGTTGGAGACTCTACTAAACATACAAAAATTAGCTGTGTGGGGCAGTGGGTGCCTGTAATTCCAGCTGTTCAGGAGGCTGAGGCAGGAGAATTGCTTGGACCTGGGAGGCGGAGGCTGCAGTGAGCTGAGATCACACCACTGTACTCCAGCCTGGGCGACAGAACGAGACTTTGTCTCAAAAAAATTCAAATACAAATACAAAAATTAGCTGGGCGTGGTGGCGCGTAGCTGGGCTCCCAGCTACTTGGTACGCTTAGGCACAAGAATTGCTTAAACCTGAGAAGTCAGAGGCGGAGAGTGAGCAGATTGCTTCACAATGATCATTAGTTCTTGCTCTGCTTTATTACATTTTGTTTTTCTATTGGACTTTGGGTGTAGAACTGTACACCGAAAAAGATGAATTTTTAAAATGCAAACAGATAAAGAAATTTGCTTCCAAAAAATGCAGTGGGAGCCAGGAATGGTAGTGTGAATCCCAGCTATTTGGGAGACTGCCAGGAAGATTGCTTGAGGCCACGAATTTGAAGCTGTAGTATACTGTAATCACACCTGTAAATAGCTACTGTATTCCAGTCTGGATAACATAGCAAGAAAGACCTCATCTCTTTAAAAAAAAAAAAAAAAAAAGCAGTACGGACCGGGAGTGGTTGATGGAACTATAAAGCAAGATAGGTCCTGATTTTGGGTGCTTTTTTTTTTTAAAGCTGGATGATAGGTACATGGAATAAAAGAGGAGATGGAACCTTTGTACCATTCTCTTTTTGTTTTATGCTTGTCATTTTCAATAGTAAAAAGGTTAAAAAATTGTGGAAAGAAAATTAAACAATAGTTTCCTTCACAAATGTCTTCCTCTTATGTTTGCCAGTGCTGCAGCTGAGGAAACAGAGATGGTATTTCTTCCCTAGAGTCACTGCAGGGCTTCAGTTCTAACGTAGCCAAAGGTTGTTACCATTAACTGCAGAGTATCGTCACTGTTGTCTAACCTTCAATAAGTCACAATAATAATTTTGGGTTACATCAAATTCTGAGCCTTTAAGGATCTTAAAGTACTGCATGCAGTACTGTATCACATATTGTATCACTAAGTTTAAAATGCCATTGCCTGTAATAATTATATTATCACTGGAACTGAGGAAAAGATATTAAATACACGTTTACAAAGTCAAAATAAATCCAGGGCCTACCATATTCTGTTCGGCAGTAGTATCTAGAACTCTGATAATTATCTATACAAAATAGTAGTGAAATAAATAGTTCTGGAAAGCCATTCTCAGTTCAAAGAAATCAACATTAATTTCCAGAGCAAAAGATAAGGCATAAATGTCACCAACCAGTCTTTCTCACTTACCAATATACCTGCTACAACAGACGCCACAGCATTTCTTCTCTCACTCCAGTCGATACATTCACATTCTGGCCAACGAAAATTATCTAGGAAGCCTGCCATTTTTACTTCTTAAGCATAAATTTTTCATTAAATGCTGTATCCTACAAACAGAAAGACAAAAGCTAATCAACCTCAAAAAATGTTTTCTAACAGTCTAATATCTTACTCCTTTCTTAAAGCTTTATACACAACTTTACTTTAGGTCCTATTCTACTGCAGTTAAGAAAAATTCAATACTTCAACAAGTACCTAATTGAGATGTATATAGGACAATGCTAGCACACATGGGGGAGGTTGCTATTTGATAAATGAGCACTCTGGTTTTAAAACATGTCTAGGAGCTAGGCGCGGTGGCTCACGCCTGTAATCACAGCACTTTGGGAGGCCAAGGTGGGCAGATCACTTGAGGCCAAGAGTTCGAGACCAGCCTGGCCAATATAACAAAACCCTGTCTCTACTAAAAATACATGATGACACAGGCCTGTAATCATAGCTACTCAGGAGGCTGAGGCACAAGACTTGCTTGAACCTGGAAGGCAGAGACTGCAGTGAGCCAAGATCATGCCACTGCACTCCAACCTGGGAAACAGAGCAAGACTCTGTCACAAAAATAAGTAAATAAATGAAATAAACATGTCTAAAATATTTGATGCTGATTCCATTGAGAGGTAGATTTATGTCATACCCTTGAATTTGGGTCAACAATAAAGACTAGCTGACAAGTAGAGGAAGTGATACTATGTAACTTCTGCCATGCAACTTCCAAGATCAGGTCACAGAAGGCAATGAAGCATCTGCCTGGGTCTCTGGAACACTAATGCTTGGGCTACCATGCTGTAAGGAGACCATTTATAGGTGTTCTGTCCCATAGTTCCAGTTGAGGTTCCAGCCAACAGCTAGCATTAATTGCCAGACATATGAGTAAAGACACTTTTAGGTGACTGCTATCCAGCTATAGCATCTCCCCCAAAGTTTGAGCCTTCCCAGGTAAGGCATCAGATATAAAGAACAAAGATACATCATCCTGGCTGTGCCCCTTCCAAATTCCTGACCCATAAAATCTAATAAACATAATAAAATGACTGTTTTAAGCCACATGTATCTGTAATACATAGATTCATGTAATGTAATACATAACTAGAAAGAGAAAAATTATGTGCCTAAATAACTATGAGTGTAACATACTATTTTAAAAACACAAAGATACTATGTCCAGATGAGATGTTTAAAGACCACCATAAATTCTAGAAAGAAAAAAAAACCATCTGAAAGCACTGGAGAGGGCTGAAAAGCAAGAAGAAATTGGAGGAAACTTCACCCTTGTAAGAAAGAAAACATGGCCGGGCACGGCGGCTCACGCCTACAATCCTTGCACTTTGGGAGGCCGAGGCAGGTCAATCAGCTGAGGTCAAGAGTTCAAGAGTAGCATGGCCAACATGGTAAAATCCCATCTCTACTAATAATACAAAAATCTGAGGCAGGAGCAATGTGGTGGCATGCCTGTAATCTCAGCTATTCGGGAGGCTGAGGCAGGAGAACCAGTTGAACCTAGGAGGTGAAGATTGCAGTGAGCTGAGATCGTGCCATTGCACTCCAGCCTGGGTGACAAGAGCAAAACCCCACCTCAAAAAAAGAAAGAAAGAAAGAAAGCAAACACAGCGGGTGCATGGTGGCTCAGGCCTGTACTCCCAGCACTTTGGGATGCTGAGGTGGGTGGATCACTTGAAGTGAGGAGTTTGTGACCAGCCTGGCCAACATGGTGAAACCCCATCTCTACTAAAAATAAAAAATCTGAGGCAGGAGAAGCATTTGAACACAGGAGGCAAAGGTGGCAGTGAGCCAAGACTGTGCCATTGCACGTCAGCCTGGGTGACAAAGCAAGACTCCGTCTCAAAAAACAAAAGCAAACAAAAAAATTCAGCCAGGTGTGGTGGTATGCGCCTGTCATCCCAGCTACTCCGGAGGCTGAGAGAGGAGAATCATTTGATCCCAGGAGGGAAGAGGTTGTGGTGAGCCTAGATTGCACCACTGCACTCCAGCCTGGGCGACGGAGCAAAACTCCATCTATAAAAAGAAAAAAAAGAAAGAAAGAAAACACAGTGAGATCGGCTGTTTCCCTGAGAAACCCCTTTAACCTCCCACTACCAGCCCAGGGAGTCCCCTTGGAACAAAGCAGCTAAAACGCAAGCAAAAAGCCACGGTCCTCTTGGCTTGAGATGCCAGAAGTTGGAGTTCAGGACCACCAGAGCAGCTGGAAATTGAGGGGGAAAATCGTCAAAAGGAGTAAGTCACAGAGAGCCCCAAACACTTAAATATAAGAGAGACATTTTAGAATTTGAGTTCTACCAAGTCAGGGAGGATCAGTAAACACTGTAGGGACATATCCTACAGTGTATCCTATATTTTGTTACTGATATACAACAGTAACAAAATATAAAACCAAGTCTCCACAATTTTAAGGTAATCAGCCAATATTTTAACTGCCTGTTACAACAAAAAGCAACACTTTTCAGTATTATTCACAATGTCCAGTATATACTAAAAAAATTACTAGACATGCAAAGAAGCAGGAAAATGTGTCCTACTTTTAAGGAGGAAAAAGAACAGTCAATAGAAATAAATCCCAAAATGACTCACATATTGAAATCAGCAGACAAGGTGTTCAAAGCACCCATTATAGTAATCATATTCAAGGACTTAAAGGAAAACACGGTCAAAATAACAGAACCAATGAAGCATCTTAGTAGTGAAAGAAAAAAATTTTTTTTTTTTTTTTTTGAGACAGTTTTGCTGTTGTTACCCAGACTGGAGTGCAATGGCACCATCTCAGCTCACCGCAACCTCCACCTCCTGGGTTCAGGCAATTCTCCTGCCTCAGCCTCCCAAGTAGCTGAGACTACAGGTGCACACCACCATGCCCAGCTAATTTTTGTATTTTTAGTAGAGACGGGGTTTCACCTTGTTGACCAGGATGGTCTTGATCTCTTGACCTCATGATCCACCCACCTCAGCCTCCCAAAGTGCTGGGATTATAGGCGTGAGCCACCGTACCTGGCCAGAAACTATTTTTTAAAAAAAGAATCAGCAGCCAATGTGATGGCTTGTACCTTCAATCCCAGTTACTTAAAAGGCTGAGACAGGGAGAATGCTTGAGGCCAGGACTTCACACCCAGCCCAGGCAACATGGTGAGACCCTATTTCTAAAAAAACAAATTAACATGTAAAAAGATTCAAATGGAAATTCTAGAGCTGCAAATTACAATGTTTGAGTTTAAAAATTAACTAAATGAACTTAATCGCAGATTCAGACAGTAGAAGAAAGGGACAATAAACTGTAACATCAAAAGAAATTAACCAGTGTAGAGACCTGAGGAACAATACTAAGTGATCTAAAATACATGTAATTAAAGTCCCAGAAGAAGAAGAGACAGAATGAGAAAGAAAAAAAGTTTTGAAAAAAATAACAGATGGTCCGGGTGTGGTGGCTCATGCCTGTAATCCCAGCGCTTTAGTTGGCTGGGATTACCTGAGGTCAGGAGTTCAAGACCAGTCTGGCCAACATGGTGAAACGTGTCACGCTAAAAGTACAAAATCAGCCAGATGTGGTGGTGCATGCCTGTAATCTCAGCTACTTGGGAGGCTGAGGCAGGACAATCGCTTGAACCTGGGAGGCAGAGGTTGCAGTGAACTGAGATCACACCATTCACTGCACTCTAGCCTGGACAACAAGAATGAAACTCTGTCTCAAAAAAAAAGAAGAAAGAAGAAGAAGATGAAGACGAAGACGACGAAGAAGAAGAAGCAGCAGCAGCAGCAGAAGAAAAACTAATAGGTGAAAATTTCTCAAATTTAGTGAAAATATTAACTTAAAAATCTAAAAAACTCGGCAAACTCCAAGGAGAATAAATACCAAGGAAACATCATAATCAAACTGCTGAAAAGCAGAGATAAAGAGAAACTCTTGAAACAACTTTATGGAGAAAAAAAATAAATACAACATACAGAGCTAGAACAATACGAATGATGGCTGACTTCTAATCAAAACAATGGAAGCCAGAAAACAGAGGAATTACATTGTTAATAATGCTTCAAGAAAAAAAAAAATCAGATCAGGTACGGTGGCTCACGTCTGTAATCCCAACACTTTGGAGACTGAGGTGGGCAGACTGCTTGAGGCCAGGAGTTCAAGACTAGCCTGGCCAACATGGAGAAACCCCATCTCTACTAAAAATACAAAAATTAACTGGGCGTGGTGGTGCTTGCCTGTAGACCCAGCTACTCAGGAGGCTGAGGCATGAGAATCACTTGAACCCAGGAGGTAGATGTTACAGTGAGCCGAGATCATACCACTCCAGCCTGGGTGACAAAGTAAGACCCTGTCTCAGAAAAGAAAGAAAAAAAAAAATTCAATCCCAAATTCTATACCCAGCAAAAATGTTCTCCAAAAATGAGGACAGCCAAACATAGTGGTGTGCACCTGTAATCCCAGCTACTCAGGAGGCTGAGGCTAAGATGGAAGGATCACTTGTGCCCAGAAGTTCAACGTTACAATGAGCTATATGATGGGTGACAGAGTGAGACCCTGTATCAAAAAAACAAGAAGGTGACAGCAATTCTACTCCTATCTAACTACCCAAGAGAAATGAAAACATATCTTCATAATAACTTGTTCAAAGCAGCATTACTCATAATTTCTAAGGAGTAGAAGACCAAACATAGATCAACAGATGAATAAATAAAACATAGCACATCCATACAATGAAATACAAATTCAGCAACAAAAAGAAATGAGGTTCCTATTGACAGATGCTACAACATGAACAAACCTCAAAAACGGACTAAGTAAAAGACAGAAGACCACATATTGTATGGTTCCATTTACAAGAAACAACCAGAATAAACAAATCTATAGACATGAAATAGATTAGTGGCTGTCTGGGGATGGGGAAGAGAAAGATATGAAGTGACTGCAAAAGGCCACAAGATTCTAAAACTAGATTGTGGCAATGACTGCGCAGCTCCATAAAGACTAAAAATCATTCAACTGTACACTTAAAACAGGTGAATGTTAGAGTATATATACTGTACCTCAACAAACCTTTTTTTGGGTGGAGGAGGGGGTTGTTTTTTGTTTTTTTTTTTTAAGAGAAACAGGGTTTCACCAAGTTGTCCAGGCTGGTCTCAAACTCCTGAACTCAAGCGATCTGCCTGCCTCAGCCTCCCAAAATGCTGAAATTACAGGTATGTGCCACCATTCCCAATCATTTTTTTTTTTTTTTAGTAAGAGTAAAATAAAGGTACTTCCAGGTAAACAAAAACTGAGACAATTAATCGCCAAATCTGCATGAAAAGAAGTGCTAAAGGGAATTCTTTAAGCTGAAGGGAATGATACCAGATGAAACTGAGACCTACAAGAAGGAATGAAGAGGGCGGGCGCGATGGCTAACACTTGTAATCCCAGCACTTTGGGAGGCCAAGGTGGGTGGATTACCTGAGGTTAGACCAGCCTGGCCAACATGGTGAAACCCCATCTCTACTAAAAACACAAAAAATTAGCCAGGCATGGTGGTGGGCGTTTATATAATCCCAGCTACTCAGGAGGCTGAGGCAAGACAATCGCTGGGACCCGGGAGGTGGAGGTGGCAGTGAACTGAGATTGTGCCATTGCACTCCAGCCTAGGCAACAAAAGCGAAACTCCATCACCAAAAAAAAAGAAAAAAAAAAGACAACAATTTAAAGCAAAAATTACAACACTGTATAGAATGTGCACAAACATAAATTTCTTTCTAAACAGTATGTCAGTTGTGTTTTCAAATAATACCCTTAAATATGGTTTTAGGTAAAATATCTCTAAATTTAAAGTAATGAATCCAATTGTTAATCTAAAAAAGTACAATAAATATATTACAGAAGGTCCAAACACTGTAAAACACAGATGGGAGACAATATTTGCAAAACAAATATTTGGCAAAGGACTTGTCCTTGAATATATAAAGAACTCCTAAACATTAATAATAAAAAGATAAAATATAGGCAATCAAAAGTATATGAGACTTGAACAGACAATTTATGACCAATAAGCCCTTAAAAAGACGTTCAACATCATTAGTCAACAGGGGAATGTAAATTAATGAAGCATATCTCATACCTACCATAATAGTTAAACTTAAAAAGACTGATGGCCAGGCGAGGTGGCTCACGCCTGTAATCCCAGCAATTTGGGAGGCCGAGAGAGGGCGGATCACGAGGTCAAGAGATTGAAACCACCTGGCCAACATGGTGAAACCCTGTCTCTGCTAAAAATACAAAAAATTACCTGTCACCACCAAAAATACAAAAAAAAAAAAAAAATTACCTGGGTGTGGTGGTGTGTGCCTGTAATCCCAGCTACTCGGAAGGCTGAGGCAGGAAAATTGCTTGAACCAGGGAGTTGGAGGTTGCAGTGAGCAGAGATTGCACCACTGCACTCTAGCCTGGCAACAAAGAAAAAAAAAAATCTATTTTTGAAAAATATTTAATGGCAAAAGTAAATGGTCATGAAAAAGTGAAAAAAAGCAGATTATAAAAGTATATCTACACTATTATTTCCTTTAGGAAACAAGATTTAACAGTATTTGTGCATAAACAGACACATATATAAAAACTCTGGGCCGGGCGCGGTGGCTCACACCTATAATCCCAGCACTTTGGGAGGCCAAGGCGGATGGATCACGAGGTCAAGAGATCAAGACCATCCTGGTCAACAAGGTGAAACCCCGTCTCTACTAAAAATACAAAAATTAGCTGGGCATGGTGGTACGCGCCTGTAGTCCCAGCTACTTGGGAGGCTGAGGCAGGAGAATTGCTTGAACCCGGGAGGAAGAGGTTGCGGTGAGCCGAGATCACGCCACTGCACTCCAGCCTGGGTAACAAGAGCGAAACTCTCTGTCTAAAAAAAAAAAAAAAAAAAAAAAAAAACTCTGGAAGGACAAAGAGGGTCAAACACCAGTACTTTCATAATATTATTATGTTTGTAGGTGGTAGGATCATGTGTTTGTTTTGCTTTTTGTTTGTATGTTTTCAAAGTTTGCTGTACTGAGCATGAATTATTTTTTAAAATACAAAGTTTAAGTTATCATTAACACAAAAACTTGCCAATTCTTCTTGCTTGTTGAGTGACATCTTGTACAGTATAACATGTCTGTAACTGCTTTTAGTAAACTTTAAATTATTATTGTTTTTTGTGGTTTTTTTTTTTTTTTTTTTTTTTTGAGATAGGTTCTCGCTCTGTTGCCCAGGCTGGAGTGCAGTGGTGCAGTAAAAATTCAGTGCAGCCTCAACCTTCCAGGCTTAAGCAATCCTCCCATCTTAGCCTCTGAAGTAGCTGGGACCACAGGCACAAGCCATTACGCCCGGCTACTTTTTAAACTTTGTGTAGAGATGGAGATCTCCCTATGTTACCTAAGCTCTTCTCAAACACCTGGGTTCAAGTGATCTTTCCAGGATTAGAGGTATGAACCACCATGCCTGGCAGAAAAATTCTGGAGGCCAAGGTATGTTATCCCACAAAACTGACCCTGGTACCAAAGGGGGAAAAAACCACACCAACAACAAGATTATTGAACTGGACGAATGGATTACATGTCTGACCCACAAGTCTTATAATATATTAGATAGCAATTATTCCTATTATGAGAGGCAACTCCTCACAAAAAGAAATACAACACCTTTTTAGAGGGCATTTTAAGTGATTCAAATGTCAAAATTCCATTTTCAAAAACGCAATTTAGAAAACCAAGGGACGCTTACAAAAAGCAAAAGAAAATAAATACATTTTTAAACATACAAACACGGTCTAAGTAACCTCCATATGCATCGGTGTCCCAAATAACGTATTTAATTCAGAATTTGACATATTTTTATTTATTTTTTGAGACAGAGTGTCACTCTGTTGCCTAGGCTGGAGTGCAGTGGCATGTTCTCAGCTCACTGCAACCTCTGCCTCCTGGGTTCAAGTGACTGTCCTGCCTCAGCCTCCCAAGTAGCTGGGATTACAGGTGCACACCACCACACCTGGCTAATTTTTTTTGCATTTTTAGGAGAGACAGGGTTTCACCATGTTGGTCAGGCTGGTAACTCCTGACCTCAAATGATCAGCCTGTCTCGGCCTCCCAAAGTGTTGGCAAAACCCCGTCTCTATTTAAACAACAAAAAATATTCAGACACGAAAGCTTTCCAAAAAATGTAACTCTTCTTGTCAAGAAGCTATGGTCGTTTGAGCTTCACCAGGGAGAGTGAAATAATGAAAGAGAATACAGGATGCAGGATCTTAGCTAAAGAGAATCCAGCTGTGCCCCAGAAGCAGCAGATAATCAGGCCAGACTGAAGCAGTGTAACTCAGGAGATAATGTCCTAGCTGCTATAGCAGTTTTTTTTGTGGGGCGGTGGGGGGTTGTGCCTTTACAAAAAACAACTTTTTCAGAAATCCATTGATATACAGCAGCTTTTTAACCTGAGGACTGAATGCTCCAGGAACTTGGCCCAGAGCCTATCTGTACTCAGTGGGGCTTGGCTTGATCTTGAGCATATGCTGATGCAGTTCCTATTCTCCTGCAAGGAGTACAGCCTTCGTCAGCAGAGGACACTCACTTCCCTCACAGAGAGGTCCTGCCCTGTTAACTACAGGTAGGCCACAGTGCGCTAAGAAGCAGAAAATGCAGAGAAGTCCACTCCTTCTTACCTTATATTTGTAGTCTTTCCAATACTTGGTCCACTAGAACCTTCCAGATACCCTGATTGAGGTGATCCCCCTTTCCTAGGACTCATAACACAGACCACAAACTTCCTCCAAAAGGCCCCCTGTAAACAAGCAAGGGAGCTGAAGCCATTCTGTTCAGCTTATAATTACAAAATGAGGCTGAGCACGGTGACTCACGCCTATAATCCCAGCACTTTGGGAGGCTGAGGCAGGTAGATCACAATACTGGGAGTTCAAGACCAGCCTGGCCAACATAGTGAAACCCCATCTCTACTAAAAATACAAAAATTAGCCGGGCATGGTGGTGCATACCTATAGTCCCAGCTACTTGGGAGGCTGAGGAAGGAGAATCACTTGAATTTTTGGGAGGCAGAAGTTGCAGTGAGCCAAGATCACACCGCTGCATTCCAGCCTGGGCAACAGAGCAAGATTCCGTCTCAAAAAAAAAAAAAAAAAATACATTTAAATTAAAAATGATAAAATTTCAGTCCCAAATTGAGAAACATCTAGCACTGGCCAGGCACAGTGGCTGACACTTGTAATTCCAGCACTTTGGGAGGCCGAGGTGGGCGAATCACTTGAGGTCAGAGTTCGAGACTAGCTTGGCCAACATAGTGAAACCCCATCTCTACTAAAAATACAAAAATTAGCCAGGCATGATGGTGTGCGCCTGTAATCCAGCTACTTGGGAGACTGAAGAAGGAGAATTGCTTGAACCTGGAAGGCAAAGATTGCAGTGAGTGAAGATTTCGCCATTACAATCCAGCCTGGGCGACAGAGCAAGTCTCCATCTCAAAAAAAAAAAAGCTCTAGCATTTTCTAATAAGCATGTCTGGACTTCATCTGTGCTCTCAGGGACAGAACTTTTGTTATTACAGTTTATTTAATGAACAACCCACTATTAATAAAGATGCAGACAGTTTATAGCCCTCTAAGATTTAGATGCAGAAATAAATGAGGTGTTCTGATTTTACAGCCTGGTAAGAAAATCAATCCCGAAGATATTATGGTTTTTGTTGCCCTGTGGAACATTGACCAATTAAACTAATTTAGCCATATAATTGAGACATTCCTTTCCCTACAAACTACATAAACATCGATTCTTTATATCCTCTTAAAACCAGCTTGCTGGCTGGGCACAGTGGCTCACGCCTGTAATCCCAGCACTTTGGGAGGCCAAGGTGGGCAAATCACCTGAGGTCAGGAGTTCAAGACCAGCCTGGCCAGCCTGGTGAAACCCAGTCTCTACTAAAAATACAAAAATTAACCAGGTGTGGTGGCGTGCACCTGTAATCCCAGCTACTTAGGAGGCTGAGGCAGGAGAATTGCTTGCGCCCAGGAGGAAGAGGTTGCAGGTGAGCCGAGATCATGCCACTGCACTCCAGCCTGGGTGACAGAGCCAGACTTCATCTCAAAAACAACAAAAAACAAACAAAAAAACAGCTCTTTAGAGTACTCTCAATAATAGAGCAAAACTGACACATGCTCACTATTTATCTGTATTAGAATTGTGTTTCTAAGGCCAGGCACAGAGGCTCACGCCTGTAATCCCAGCACTTTGGGAGGCCGAGGCGGGCGGATCACCAGGTCAAGAGATCGAGACCATCAAGGCCAACATGGTGAAACCACCCCCCTCAAAAAAAAAGTATTGTGTTTCTAACACTGTTCATACAAAACTAAGGCCAGGCATGGTGACTCATGCCTGTAATCCTAGCACTCTGTGAGACCAAGGTAGGTGGATCACCTGAGGTCAGGAGATCAAGACTAGCTAGCCTGGCCACCTGGAGAAACCTCCGTCTCTACTAAAAATACAAAAATTAGCCGGGTGTGGTGGCAGGCGCCTCTAATCCCAGCTCTCAGGACGCTGAAGCAGGAGAATTGCTTGAACCTGGGAAATGGAAGCTGCAGTGAGCCGAGATCACACCACTGCACTCCACTCTGGGTAACACAGTGAGTCTCTGTCTCAAAAAAAAAAAAACCACTGAATATACTGTTTAGGATACAGGAGTGTGAGTGCAAATTTATGTATCTGTAAACATTTATGTACGTACGTGTAAACTTATATGTATGTGAATTTATGTATATATGCATAAAGCTTATTTTTAAAAGAGAAAAAATAACACAAAAGTCAGGACAGAGGTGACCTCCGGAAGAAAAAAATGCAAACATTTTGTTTCTTTTTCCCCCCCTACTCCCTGAGATGGAGTCTTGCTCTTTCATCCAGGATGAAGTGCAGTGTAGTAGTGCAGTTGCAGTCGGCTCTCACTGCAACCTCCACCTCCCAGGTTCAAGCGATTCTCCTGCCTCAGCCCCCAGAGTAGCTGAGATTACAGGTACCTACCACCACACCCAACTAATTTTTGTATTTTTGGTAGAGACAGGGTTTCACATGTTGGCCAGGCTAGTCTCGAACTCCCAATCCTCCTGTCTCAGCCTCCCAAAGTGCTGGGATTACAGGCGTGAGCCACTGTGCCTGGCGCAACATTTTGTTTCTTAAATCTGGTAGTGGATACATAATGATCACTGCAGTAGTATTCTTTAAGTTATATATGTTTCATATACTTTTTTGTACCCAAGATAAAATCTGCAATTAAATAAATTACTTTTAGCTGGGCATGGTGACACGTGCCTGTAGTCCCAGCTACTCTGGGGGCTGAGGCAGGAGAATCACTTGAACCTGGGAGGTGGAGGTTGCAGTGAGCCGAGATTGTGCCACTGCACTTCAGCCTGGTAAGAGAGGGAGACTCTGTCTTAAAAAAAAAAAGAAAGAAAGAGAACAAGCACTTCTGCTGCTGTTGGATATTCAAGGGGATTACCACAGGATGGTATGCACACAAAACGTGTCTGTTTACATGTCTTCCTGAAAGGCCCTCTAATCATTTCTGCCAATCCAATTAAATGAAGCAATATAACCTTAAGATCGACACCACCTCGTGTTAAGAACAGTAATAAATTCACCATTACTTTATACAGTCTTCAAACTTTTCTATTCCAGTCTCTAAATATAAAAGAATATACAGAATCTTAGAAATGCATTTAATTCTTTTTTCCTCTTTTTTTCTTTTATTTTTTGGCTGGGGAGTCCAAGAAATGCATTTAATTCAAATAGATTTAGCTACTGCTTTTAAATTATAAAATCTTTGTTATAAAAAGATTCCTTATGAAATAAAATTATACTGGCTGGGCGCGATGGCTCACGTCTGTAATCCCAGCACTTTGGGAGGCCGAGGCAGGCGGATCACGAGGTCAAGAGATCGAGACCATCCTAGCCAACATGGTAAAACCCCATCTCTATTTATAAAATAACAAAAAAAATTTTTTTAAAAAGAAATAAAATTATACCAAAGTACAATCATCTGTTTATATCATCTACCTGAAACTTATCCTACAATGACAAAAAGATTTTCATACAGCAAGGCTTTTAATGGCTAAAATTCAGAAATAACCAAAATGTCCATCAATAATAAGGAACCAAAAAATATATATTAGGGTACATCCAAACAATGGTATACCATGCAACATTTTGAAAATGAGGCTGAGACAGGTGGCTGGAATTTGAGAAACACATCTCTACAAAAATTACAAAAAGTAGTTAGGCACGGTGGCACTCGCCTATAGTTCCAGCTAAGGTGGGAGAATCGTTTAAGCCCCAAGGCTGCAATGAGCCATGAGGGATCCACTACACTCCAGCCTGGGCAAGAGTGAGACCCTGTCTCCAAAGTAACAGGCTGGGGTAGGGGGGGAATGACTAGGTCTCTAAGTGCTTAACAAGGAAATGTCTCCTTATATTATCATCAGCTGCCAAGCAATACTGTAGTGTGATACCCTCCTGGGGAATGGAATTAAGAATGTAAAGGGTGGAGAGTGAAGAAACAAGGAATCCTAACTAGATATACCTCTGCGCTGTCTGAATTTTACTTGATAGTCTTCTGTAATGTTTAAATGTTTTAAATAACCTAAGTTACTTTAATCATTTTAAAAAGGAAAATGGGGGCCGGGCAGGGTGGCTCAAGCCTATAATCCCAGCACTTTGAGAGGCCAAGGCAGGCGGATCACGACATTAGGAGTTCAAGACCAGCCTGGCCAGCATGGTAAAACCCTGTCTTTACTAAAAATACAAAAAATTGGCCAAGAATGGTGGCGTGCACCAGTAGTCCCAGCTACTCAGGAGGCTGAGGCAGGAGAATTGCTTGAACCCGGGAGGCGGAAGTTGCAGTAAGCCGAGATCACGCCACTGTATCCAGCCTGGGCGACAGAGCAGACTCCATCTCAACATGCCTGTAATCCTAGTACTTTAGGAGACTGAGGCAGGCAGACTGCCTGAGCTCAGGAGTTCGACAGCAGCCTAGGCAACAAGGTGAAACCCCGTCTCTACTAAAATACAGAAAAAAATTAGCCGGCCATGGAGGTGTGTGCCTGTAGTCCCAGATACTCTCGGGAGGCTGAGGCAGGAGAACAGCTTAAACCAGGAGGGCAGAGGCTGCAGTGAGCCGAGATTGTGCCATTGCACTCCAGCCTGGGCGACAGACCGAGACTCCGTCTGGGAAAAAAAAAAAAAGTTGGGGGAAATGTGCTCGGTACAGTGGCTCAGGCCTGTAATCCAAGCACTTTGGGTGGCCGAGGCAGGCATATCGCTTGAGGTCAGGAGTTCAAGACCAGCCTGGTCAACATAGCAAAATCCCCTCTCTACTAAAAATATAAAAATTAGCCAGACATGGAGGCTGACGCCGTAAAATCCCTTTAATCCTGAAGGCGGAGGTTGCAGTAAGCCGAGATCGGGCCACTGTACTGCAGCCTGGTTGACAGTGAGACCCTGTCTGGAAAAAAATTATAATAAGATAATTTCTTTACCTTGGCCCCTAGAAGTGAATTCAGAATTCAGAAAAGACTAGCCAGTGTAAGGCTGCTGTAATCCTAGTTGACAAAGGAGGGACTGGGTGATGAGTGGGGAGGCTGTGTCTCTGGAAGAAGAAATATACGTCCTCACCTCACTCTAATTAATCCTGCTTTTCTGGTGACATCAGCAGTCCTCACCTCACTCTAATTAAACCTGATTTTCCAACGTGATCAATATTTAAGATAACTTTTGGTTTTCATTTCAAGAACAAAGTCTGGCACCACTATATTCAGTTAAAAAAAAAAAAGTTTAAGGTTCGCTCTATCTATGTCTGAAACGTATGCAGGTTTAAAAGACAAAAGACAAAATGATGATGAAAAAGAAGTGTGACCGCCGTGAGAGTTCAGACTCTGGAAGTGTCAAGACATGTATGTACAGTGCAGGTAGGGTGAAGAGCCTGAGAGAGGAGGTGGGACCATCCGAAAAGAGAAAGGTCTTCCAGCGCGACGATGCCGATCCCACTTCCTTCTCACCCCGTCGGGTTCCAGGCCTCCGCCCCCGGCCCCTCCGCACCGCCCCCCACACCCCCACCCAGGCACGCGCAGCGGGGAGCAGCCGAGCCCAGGCCGCCTCACTGCTTTGGTTTTGAAAGGTCATATATTTACTTACGAATTTCAGCACCTTCTAACTTACTGTTTTATGCACCTTAACCAACTTACTGGCTAAAAACCAAAACGGCCCCACCAGCGACTAACACTGCTACAGTGACAGTGCTCTGCTGCTACTTATTTAAAAGGACGGAGCTCAAGGCGTATACTTCTCAAAAGAATGTGGTTCCCCTTCCCTTTCCCCTCCTGCCTCTGGTAAGGATGAAATCAGAAAAGTGCAGAAAACATGGGCAGCTTCCTAGCAACGGTTAGGGGCAAACGGGAGGGGGGCAGAAGAGCTGGAGCCGTCCCCGGCCCCTCGCTCCGGCCTCGGGAGGGTGTCGCGGCCGCAGCAGGGCGTCCCGAAAACCGTAACTTCCGTGCCCGCCGCCCGAGAAGGTGAAAGGCACGAGATGGAGCCTCTCCAGCCCTCCCCAGGAACACAACCTGACCGCGCAAGAGCGCGGCGGGGCGGCCTCCCCGGGCTGCTTCCGGGTCGCGGCCGCGCCACGATCACTGTCGGCCCGAGAGGACGCGGGTAAGGGCCGGAGTCTGCAGGCAGGCGCCGGCGCAAGGAAAACCCGGCTGGGCGGCGCCACAGCCCCGAAGGCCGGGCCGAATAGAGCCAGACGACGGCGCCTCCTTACGTGCAGGCGGCGGGCGCGAGCCCCCTCGCGTCGCCCGGCGCCGGAGACCCGCCGACAGGACTCACCCAGCCTTCCTCAAACGCCCACGCCGACTTCAGGCGCGCGCGCAGGAAGGCGACTGCTGCGCCACAGCCTGGCCGGCGTCCTGCCGCTCCACCTCAGCCCCGGGAGCCGGGAGCTGGAAGCCGGCGTTAGGCGAGGGCGCCGGTGAGGCGGAGCCAGGAGCCGTGCGCACCGTAGCGACCAATCGGAGCGCAGCAAGTGTCCAGCCGGGGACGGGGCGGGGCACGAGGAGGCGGGGAGAGGGCGTTGGCTGGGCGCGGCGGGGCTCCGGGCGCTCCTCAGCGACCAATCAGCGTGCAGCAAGTGGCCGGCCGGGGGCAGGGCGGGCTCCTAGGGGCGGGGTGGGGACCGCTCCTCTGCGGGCCTCCTGGAGCCGGGGTCCAGACCCAGCTACCTACGGTTCGGAGCAGGATAAGACAAGTCCCTCTTGCCCCCCGCGGGTGGGCGGCCGCCGCCGGGCTCCCACTGCTGCGTTTTTGCCCGCGGATTTCAAGTGCAGTACCGTGGATCACGTACGGAAGGAGCTGGAGACCCAGGGGACCGGGTCTCTCTCCCCTCGCCTATGACCAATCGGCCTTGTCTGCGAGCTGCCCAGAGTAGAGAAGGTGCTCCGAGAGGGTTCTCGGGAACGGAGGGTCTTTAGAGATGCCTTTTTCTAATCCCCTCAATTCAGAAATGGAGACCCAGAAAGTTGAAGTTAGTCAACCAGGGCTACCCAGCGAGTGCTGGTTACCCGAGATTATCAGCACAATAAAACTAGTCTTCTGATTTCCCTCGGCAGTCTCCCGTCTATTCACCCAGATTTTTGTCTTTCTTAAAGTTAGATCCCTTTCAGCCTCTTGGATTTTCAGCATAACTTTAACAGCCTTTGGAAGCCCCGTCTGGATTTCCTACAGAAATGCCTATAACCATTTAGTTGTTTCAGGCGAAATCGAGGTTTGTTTTTTGGGTGGTTGGTTTGTTTGGAGACAGGATCTTGTTCTGTTGTCCAGGCTGGAGTGCAGTGGCGTGATCTTGGCTCACTGCAGTCTCTACCTCCCAGGCTCAATAGATCCTCCCACCTCAGCCTTCCGAGCAGCTGAGATCACAGGGGCACACCACCATGCTTGGCTAATTTTTGTATTTTTAGTAGAGACAAGATTTCACCAGGCTGATCTCGATCTCCTAACCTCAGTGATCCACCCGCTTCCACCTCCCAAAATGCTGGGATTACAGGCATGAGCCACCGTGCCCAGCAGAGTAGAGGTATTATCAATGGAAATCTAAAAAGCATTTTCCCTGTGGTATAATGAAGTAAAAGGTTTTGTATCATGGAATTATCATTAAAAATGCCATCCATCCTGGATAATGTTCTCCTATAGCCCTTCTACATGTGCTAGGATCTAGGTGTGCTGAATAAGTTACTTTCAATAAATAATGTGCTGAATAAGTTACTTTTGAAATATGTTGGCTGGCCACAGTGGCTCACACCTGTAATCCCAGCACTTTGGGAGGCGGAGGCAGGTGGATCACGAGGTCAAAAGATCGAGACCATCCTTGTCAACATGGTGAAACCCCGTCTCTACTAAAAATACAAAAAATTAGCTGGGCATGGTGGCACGTGCCTGTAATCCCAGCTACTCAGAAGGCTGAGGCAGGAGAATTGCCTGAACCCAGGAGGCGGAGGTTGCGGTGAGCCGAGATCGCGCCATTGCACTCCAGCCTGGGTAACAAGAGCGAAATTCTGTCGCAAAAAAAAAAAAAGAAAAGAAAAGAAATATGTCACAATGCTGGCATTCCACCAGAAGAGAAGATACAGAGGGAACACTCCTCTCCTTAGGAACATTTTGAGGCCAGGTGAGGTGGCTCATGCCTGTAATCCCAGCACTTTAGGAGGCTGAGGCAGACAGATCTTTCTCCATGGAGAAACCCTAAAAATACAAAATTAGCCGGGCGTGGTGGTGGAGGCCTGTAATCTTAGCTACTCGGGAGGGTGAGGCAGGAGAATCACTTGAACCTGGGAGGTGGAGGTTGTGATGAGCTGAGATCCTGCCATTGCACTCCAGCCTGGGCAACGAGTGAAACTTCATCTCAAAAAAAAAAAAAAAAAAAAGACCTTTTGAAGGGGGTAGGGGTGGCATGTACCATTTTTGCTCTCATTCTGCTGGTAAAAGCTTAGTCATTTTTGATTTGCAATAGCTTAGAATAAGTAAACAAAAAAAACTTAGTCATTTGACTACACAAAATTGCAAAGAAGGCTGGAAAATGGGGTTTCAGAACTAGGGAAGGAAGACTAGATATTAGGGGACAATTAGATTTCAAATCTCATCACCTTTTTTTTTAGGGGGGGGACTGTCCCAAAGGGCAGCAGCTGGGAAAATCAGCCGTTTGACTTGGCCACACACTCCAGCTTGTCCTTCTTCTTGATGCCATAGGAGTCAGAGGAACCCTTGGTGGCACTGATGAGCTCTTCTGCCAGGCACTCAGCAGTGGTCTTCATGTTCCAGAAGGCAGCCTCAACAAGTGCCTATGCGCAGCAGCCCGATGGCCTGATTCACACGGTGCAGTGGGGACACATCCACAGCCTGTCATCTCACCGTCCCTGCTCCCCCGATGCGGTGGATCCCTCCCAGGGACCACCGTTGATGATGGTGTTCACCAGGACCTGCAGAGAGTTCTCGCCTGTGAGCAGGTGGATGAAATTGAAGGCATGCTTGATGATGCGCAGTCACGAGCTTCTTGCTGTTGCTGTGGCCATGCATCATCATGGAGTTAGTGAGGCGCTACATATGGGGCACTGAGCTTTGCGGAAGCATTTGGCAGCATACCGCACAGCACCGTGAGCCAGGTACTTGGCATACTTCTTCACTGCAATGTAATCTCGTAGGGAAATGTTATTCATCTGCACATCATTGGTGTTCCACTTCTCAAAGGGCTTGATGTCAGGGGTCTCTGCCACTGCTGGTGCTGCTGTCTCCCACTCAGTCATCCTGAGGGCACAGCCTGAGTGTCTCTGTAGCTCAGCATGGACCACGTACTGCCCTGGCACAGACAGGCCATCTCATACTAATATTTTAAGGTTTCCCAGGATTTTTTTAAAGCTTTGTTACAGAATAATATCTGTATGAAATGATTACCTCCATATATGAAGGAAGACTACTGTTTACCTACCTTTGGGATACACATGCTTTAAGTTGCTTTTTTAGTAGTGGAGACTTATGCTAATTCAGCTTGTCTGAAGTCATTTTCTACTGCTATGACAATAACACAGAAAAGGTAATTTATAAGCAATCGTGTTTTATTTGGTTCACCTTTCCGTAGGCTGAGAACTCTAAGGGCATGGTGCTAGCGTCTTGTGAGGACTCATGCTGTGTTATTCCATGGTAGAAAACAAGACAGACAGGGACCAACAAGCATACAAGACAGAAAAGAAAATCAGGCTGAAGCTATTCCTTTACCAAGAGCCCAATCCCAAAATAACAAACCACTCCCATAGTAACAGCATTAATTCATTCATGAGGATGGAGCCTTCATGACACAATCATCTCTTAAAGGTTCTACCTCTCAACACTATTACAATAGTAATTAAGTTTCAAACACAACCCTGGCGAGGTGGCTCACACCGGTAATCCCAGCACTTTGGGAGGCCAAGGCAGGCGGATCACTTGAGGTCAGGAGTTCGAGACCAGCCTGGCCAACATGGTAAAACCCCATCTCTTAAAAAAAAAAAAGTTTAAAACATTAACATTCTGGGGACAAATTCAAACCACAGCACAATTTGCTTCTCTCAGTCTATAAACCTCTATTCCCTAAAGAGTCAAACATGTATTTAGTTGTGCTTTCAAAATATGGACATTTGGCAGAGCACAGTGGCTCACACCTGGAATCCCAGCATTTTGGGAGCCCGAGGCAGGTAGATCACCTGAGGTCAGGAGTTCAAGACCAGCCTGACCAACATGGTAAAACTAAAAAGAGAAAAAAAAATTAGCTAGCCATGGTGGTGCGTGCCTGTAATCCCAGCTACTCAGGAGGCTAAGGCAGGAGAATGACTTGAAGCCAAGAGGCAGAGTTTGCAGTGAGCCAAAATCATGCCACTGCACTCCAGCCTGGGCTACGGAACAAGACTGTGTCTCAAAAAAAGAAAAAAAATGGGCATTTGAAAGATATTGGGATTGAGCTGCTGATGTCAACATTTCACTGTCAGAATTCCAAATGTACTGATTTAAGTCTTTAGTAGAATTGTAAATCAGCCTTTAAAAAAACCACACATTTTCTGATTCAGTTGGTATTCCACCATGTAGCTACTGAAGCATATGTTTTGTTAAATTCCTGTTACCCAAGCACTTCAGAGAGGCTAGATTCTGGAGTCATTGTGACTTCAGGACCGTTTTCAGGTTTGGGCCAGGACAGGTTCTGAAAGATCAACCTCACCTAAAACTAGACAGAGAAAATGCAGTCCAGTTGGTACAAGTCTATTGAGAGAAGGAACAATCCAGGCTGTCGTTCACGCTACACCCCATGGGTTCTAGATTGTTCTCTCTCAGGGCTGCTTCATGAACTTACTCTGATAGAGTGGTATTCACTTCCATCTTTTGAGTGTTCAAGCCAAATGTGTACCATGGGAACTATCTGAAAGGCCAAAACATGTTGCATAAACAGGTACTCCCCAGAACATTGTCTCTCTTTCTCCATATGCTTATCTGGTTGTATAACAAAAAGACTTGATCTGAATAACTCTTAGGCAGCTATTAGAACTGTTGTATTTTGGGCAGTGTGGTGGCTCACGCCTATAATCCCAGCACTTTGGGAGGCTGAGGCGGGTGGATTATGAGGTCAAGAGATTGAGACCATCCTGGTCAACATGGTGAAAACCCATCTCTACTAAAAATACAAAAATTAGCTGGGCATGGTGGTGCGCGCCTGTAGTCCCTTCTACTCAGGAGGCTGAGGTAGAAGAATTGCTTGAACCCAGGAGGCGGAGGTTGCAGTGAGCTAAGATCGTGCCCTTGCACTCCAGTTTGGGTAACAACAGCGAAACTCTGTCTCAAAAAAAAAAAACAACTGTTGTATTTTGATAAAAGTGTCTTGAGACTAAGGTCATACTTCCTGTGGGTCTGAAATGGACTCTCTCCTGAAAGGATGAATATTCAGTATCAGTCATTTAGGAGAAAAGACTGATCTTTAGATGGCAAACGAGAAACCAAAGCCTGGAAAGTAATTTGACTCCAGCAGGAGAGGAAACACTTCTTTCCATATCTGCACTCTGAAGACAGTGGATACATTTGTCAGTTGGTCGCTTTCAGTTATAAGTAAGAGAAAACATCTCAAACTGGCTTAAATAATGAGGAAGATTCTGTGGCTCAGAGGTATAACTGTAGGATCTGTAGGATCAGAGGTATCCTGGATATGGTTTGAATGATTATGTCTCCTCAAAACTCTTATGTTAGAGTACTATATTAATCCATTTTCACACTGCTATAAAAATATTACCTGAGACTGGGTAATGTATAAACAAAAGAGGTTTAATTGACTCACAGTTGCACAGGGCTAGAAAGGCCTTAGGAAACTTATAATCATGGTAGAAGGCGAAGGGGTAGCAGATTCCTTCTTCACAAGATGGCAGAAGAGAGAGTGCCTACAGGGGAAACTGCTGCTTTTAAAAACATCAGATCTTGTGAGAACTCCCTCACTATCACAAGAACGGAATGGGGAAAACTGCCCCCATGAGCCAATCACCTCCCACCAGGTACCCCGCTCAACACGTGAGGATTACAGTCTCCTGTGGAGATGAGATTCAGATGGGGACACAGAGCCAAACCATTTCAGATACAAAAAAAAAAAAAATAGAAAGAATGTATAATGGCCTAGTATTTGGTAGAACAACAGGGTGACTATAGATAATAATAATTTAATTGTACATTTTATAACGAAAAGAGTATAATTAAATTGTAATACAAAGGATAAATGCTTGAGGGTATGGATACTTCATTTTCCATTATGTGATTACTATTTATTGCATGCCTATATCAAAGTATCTCATGTACTTCATCAGTTAAATACACCAACTACATACCTGCACAATTTTTTAAGAAATAAAAAATAAAAATAAATAATTCCCACGTTGAAATTCTAACCCCCAAGGTGATGGTATTAGGAGGTGATTAGGTCATAAGGATGATAACCTCATTAATGGGATTAGTGCCCTTATAAAAGAGGCTCCAGGGTGTGGTGGCTCACGCCTATAATCCCAGCATTTTGGGAGACCGAAGCGGGCAGATCACGAGGTCAAGAGATCGAGATCATCCTGGTCAATATGGTGAAACCCCGTCTCTACTAAAAAATGCAAAAATTAGCTGGGCATAGTGGCGCATGCCTGTAATCCCAGCAACTCGGGAGGCTGAGGCAGGAGAATTGCTTGAACCCAGGAGGCGGAGGTTGTGGTGAGCCGAGATCGCACCATTGCACTCCAGCCTGGGCAATGAGAATGAAACTCTGTCTCAAAAAAATAAGTAAATAAATAAAAATAAAAGAGGCTCCAGGCTGGGCACAGTGGCTCACGCCCGTAATCCGAGCACTTTGGGAGGCCAAGGCTGGGGGATCACGAGGTCAGGAGATCAAGACTATCCGGGCCAACATGAAGAAACCCCGTCTCGACTAAAAATACAAAAAAATTAGCTGGGCGTGGCAGCACAGGCCTGTAGTCCTAGCTACTTGGGAGGCTGAGACACAGGAGAATTGCTCGAACCCAGGAGGCGGAGATTGTAGTTAGCTGAGATCGCACCACCACACTACAGCCTGGGTGACAGTGTGAGACTCGGTCTCAAACAAAAAAAAGAAAAAAAAAGAGCCGGGCACGGTGGCTCAAGCCTGTAATCTCAGCACTTTGGGAGGCTGAGGTGGGTGGATCACAAGGTCAGGAGATCGAGACCATCCTGGTCAACATGGTGAAACCCCGTCTCTACTAAAAATACAAAAAATTAGCTGGGCATGGTGGCGTGTGCCTGTAATCCCAACTACTCAGGAGGCTGAGGCAGGAGAATTGCCTGAACCCAGGAGGCAGAAGTTGCAGTGAGCCGAGATCGCGCCATTGCACTCCAGCCTGGGTAACAAGAGCGAAACTCTGTCTCGGGGGATGGGGGGTTGGAGGGGGAAGCTCCAGGCATGGTGGCTCATGCCTGTAATCCTAGCACTTTGGGAGGCCAAAGTGGGTGGATCGCTTGAGGTCAGGAGTTTGAGACCAGTCTGGCCAATATGGTAAAGCCCCATCTGTACTAAAAATGTAAAAATTAGCCACCACCAGGCACAGTGGCTCACACCTGTAATCCCAGCACTTTGGGAGGCCAAGGAGCGTGGATCACCTGAGGTGAGGAGTTCGAGACAAGCCTGGCCAACATAGTGAAACCGTATCTCTACTAAAAATACAAAACATTAGCCAAGCGTGGTGGCAGGCACCTGTAATCTCAGCTACTTGGGAGATTGAGGCAGGAGAATTACTTGAACCCAGAAGGCGGAGGATGCAGTGAGCCGAGATCATGCCATTACACTCCAGCCTGGGTGACAGCGCGAGACTCCACCTCAAAAAAAAAAAAAAAGAAAGAAAAGAAAAAAGTATGTAATCCCAGCACTTTGGGAAGCCGAGGTGGGGGGATCATGAGGTCAAGAGATCGAGACCATCCTGGTCAACATGGTGAAACCCTGTCTCTATTAAAAACACAAAAAATTAGCTGGGTATGGTGGCACGTGCCTGTAATCCCAGCTACTCAGGAGGCTGACGCAGGAGAATTGCCTGAACCCAGGAGGCGGAGGTTGCAGTGAGCCGAGATTGCACCATTGCACTCCAGCCTGGATAACAAGAGCGAAACTCCGTCTCAAAAGAAAAAAGTAGCAGGGCATGGTGACAGGTACCTATAATCCTAACTACTCAGGAGGCTGAGATTACAGGTGCCCGCCACCACACCAGGCTAATTTTTGTGTTTTTAGTAGAGATGGTGTTTCACCATGTTGGCCAGGCTGGTCTCAAACTCCTGACCTCGTGATCCGTCTGCCTTGGCCTCCCAAAGCGCTGGGATTACAGTTGTGAGCCACCATGCCCAGCCGGCCTGTCATCTTTCGAATGGCCCATACTAACAGTAGCATGCATCATTCATCTGGGAAAAATGTGATTCCTCGCAAGAAGCCAGACCTTTGAAGTTGGTCTGAGGAAGAAAGAAAATCCCTAATTTTCTTAAATATGCTCAGGAATGGGCACGTGACCTGGGTTCTGCCAATGAGATTTGTCCTTGGGAGACAAGGTTTCAAAATGACTGATAGGAAGCAATATGTTGGTTTATCATAGAGGTTCTACTTTACTGGTACAGGAAGGTGGTGGCAGCTCAGGTGACTGAGGCAGGAGAATTGCTTGAACCTGGGAGGCATGGGAGGAACAGGTTGCAGTGAGTCAAGGAGTCAAGATTGTGCCACTGGAACGCGGTGGTGTGATAACTGCTCACTGCAGCTTGGACCTCCTGGGCTCGAGCAATCCTCCCACCTCAGGCTCCCAAGTAGCTGGGACTACAGGCATGTGCTACCACACCTAATTTTTTTTTTTTTTGTAGAGACAGAGTCACCATGTTTCCCAGGTTGGTCTCAAACTCCTCGGCTCAAGTGATCCTCCTGCCTCAGCCTCTCAAAATGTAGGGATTACAGGCATGAGCCACCGTGCCTGGCCAATCAAAAAGATTTTTTTTTGTTTTGAGATGGAGTTTTGCTCTTGTTGCCCAGGCTAGAGTGCAATGGCTCATTCTCGGCTCACTGCAACCTCTACCTCCTGGGTTCAAGCGATTCTCCTATTTTAGCCTTCTAAGTAGCTGGGATTACAGTCATGTGCCACCACGTCTGACTAATTTTTTCTATTTTTAGTAGAGACGGGGTTTCACATGTTGGCCAGGATGGTCTCGATCTCTTGATCTCGTGATCCACCTGCCTCAGCCTCCCGAAGTGCTGGGATTACAGGCGTGAGCCACTGGGCCCAGCCAAAAAGATTTTTAAAAAACATTTACTTAGGTGGCTAGCCTAAAATATTATTATTACCATTACAACAAAGGGCCATTGAATTATCATTACAATAACTTTATTAACATAGACAACATTTGCCAACATAAAGTGCACTGTGCAGAAATTAAGAATTTACTGACATTTTCTGGTAACCTTCTCATTGACCAATATTAAAAATGGTTTTGTTCATCTATGTTGCTGTAATGCAGTTAGGCCTCTTAATCTAATTCCCACCTTTTTTTTTCTCTGATATGGAGTCTCGCTTTTGTTGCCCAGGCTGGAGTGCAGTGGCACAATCTCGGCTCACTGCAAACTCTGCCTCCCGGGTTCAAGCAGTTCTCCTGCCTCAGCCTTCCAAGGCACCCGCCACCATGCCTGGCTGATTTTTGTATTTTTAGTAGAGATCGGGTTTCACCATGTTGGTCAGGCTGGTCTACAACTCCTGACCTTGTGATCTGCCCACCTCGGCTTCCCAAAGTGCTAGGATTACAGACGTGAGCCACTGTGCCTGGCCTATTTCCCACATTTAACAAGAGTCACAAAATTACTGCCTTCTAAAGTGTTTTTGGAACTATAGCTCTTATTATTAAGCTACATTTCATACTGTTCACTTTTACTTATAGTGATACTACCATTGTAGAAGCCAAATGACAACTCATTAAATAAAATAATCACATATTATGCCAATTAATGCTGCAGCACCTAAGCGGAAAGGTCCAAAATTTCCTTTTGAAGGTGTAGTTTTATTTGTTGTTTTAACTCTCACACGTTTTACAAAATAACACATTCTTCCAAAATGCAGGTGGCGAGTACCTGGATTAAAGAAGGAAATACACCAGCTCCTGTGACCACACTCCACATTCTTCTAGTTGCCAATTCTGTGTGACAAAAGCAATCATCCAAACATAAAAAGTCAAATTTTCTGAAAGTGGATGAGACCCAACTATTTCATGAGTATCAACCTCAGCATTTGCCAAAGATGCAGATGCATGTAATTCAGACATCTTGTTTTTGTGTATTAAATGGTCCCTAAGATAGGAAACTGGGTCCGTAAGGCAGTAAGTTAGAATTGTCGTATGGCTGTAAAGCCACTGGGGAGTCTGAGTCAAGAGGACACAGGGCTTAGGGTAGATTTATGGAAATCTAACATTTCAATCTCTGATAAAAGATGAAGCTAGAAGTGAAATCTTACATTGCTACTGACCCCAAGGATTTTTATCACCTCCTAAAAAGTGAGAAATACACTCATACTTTTTTTAAAAAAGTGGACACTGGGCCAGGCACAGTGGCTCATGCCTATAATCCCAGCACTTTGGGAGGCTAAGGTGGATGGATCGCCTGAGGTCAGGAGTTTGAGACCAGCCTGGCCAAATTGGTGAAACCCTGTCTCTAGGGAGGCACCTCTAATTTCAACTACTTGGGAGGCTGAGGCAGGAGAATTCCTTGAACCCAGGAGGTGGATGTTGCAGTGAGCAGAGATCATGCCATTGAACTCCAGCCTGGGTGACAAAGTGGACACTGGGGTTTATTTCTAGAATTACTAAATCAACCAGCTTCACTGATTTCCGCAGCCAAGAAACCATCAAGTTAGACAGGAAAGAGTAGAACCTAGATGTTTGGTGTTTTTCATGGAGAGAAGGCCCTCATAAAAAGAAAAGTGCAGTAATTTCCGTAGGCTAATTTCCTGATCTTACTATTTCCACCCATATGGAGGGTGTCCCAAAAGTCTTGGAACAGTTTTGAGCCTTAATAAGCTCAGGAGTATAAATACAGCAAACCTGTTAAAAAAATACATCATTTGGAGGTTTAATTGGTTAAATTTCATTACACTTCAGTTTTGCGACTTTTGATATATTTTTCGGTTTCCATGTTGTTTAAGTACTTATGTTTGAAAATGGCAACAATAACTGCTTTTAAGTTAGTTATTACAGCTCGAAACTGCACTAACACTTTCACAATACATGTATGATTCCTAAGTCAGAAAATTGATCCTAGCCCATTTCACTGGATGACTGACATTTAAACACTGGAATGGACTTCTTTAGAAGTTTTACTTCTTTTCTTTTCTTGCTACATCCGCAGGACAAACCTGATAAGTTTCTCACTCACAGGTCATTGGGTATGTGATTAGTTTTGTAAAAAGTACAATGGCACAGTTCTTAAATTCTTGTGTTATAGCATAAATCTCATTTTCCATGTTGGTGTCAGTGGAACTAAGAATGACTTATGATAGTAAATATCAAAATGATCATATTTTAATAAATTTCCATAAATTCACCCAGTTTAAAAAACCTTTCTGAATTCCAGGCATTTTCTCTCCTCCTTGATCAATGTTATTTGTGTTTCTATCTGTGACTTCTTTTGTTTTTATAAGGGTCTCATATATTTTCTGGGCTCTGATAATTTCTTTCTGAGCATCAAAATGGACTTTTTGCCTGGTCAGGATAGGAACAATTAAATTAAAATCATTAATTCGCTTGTTTAATTTTCTGATGTCTTCTTGAAACTGCTCACAAACATGGTTCCATTGTTTCTGTTCAGTTGGTGTCATTGGATTCCCAAGTTTTTTCCTAGACACTAAAATTGCCTCTCTGAGTTGCTCAATAGTATCATTTATTTCCTTTTGCATTAGGATCCATTCTGGTTGGTATCCATTATCGATCAGTATTCGGTTCAGGTTGTGAGTCATGGGATCAATGTAAGAACAGTCAGAAAACTTTTTCAGAGGTTTTCCTTTCCCACTGAGATTGTCAAAGTCTCCTTTTGCCATGGATTCTTGAATGAGGTCCTCTACTAAACGCTCTATAGCTTGAGTTATCTTTTGTTCTTTACTCTGTCTTATGTTCTTAACAGTTACACTATCTGGAAAATACTGGCTTTGTAGTTTCTGCTTTTGATACTCCATCACTTGTTCAGTAGCACGGTCTGCCCTAAATTGCCTGTATTGCTTCTCTCGTTGACTTGGCGTCCCAAAACCAATACCTTCAAAACTTAAATAATGCCGGTGTTGGGGTGTTTTATATTTGAATTTTTCTGCATCTTCTTCTTCTTCACCTTCATTCTGTCTGGCATTTGTTTGTTCTATGACATGTGAAAGCACCTTTCTATAAGCTTCTTCAATTCTTATAAATGTTGCAGAATCAGCAGTATTAGAGCTACTGTCAGGATGATACTGCTTGGCAAGCTTACGAAAAGATTCCCTGACGTCATCTGCAGAGCATCCTTCCTCCACATTCAGCAGCCTATAATATTCTCTGATCTTCTTTTTAGATTTATGGGTTGACATCGTTCTATTTCTAATGATACCAATATAAGGCATTTTCACTCGATTAGGAATCACTGTAGCCTTTATCAGGTGAGATCTTAAGATTTGAGCCAACATCAGGTACACTGTGTTCATTACTGTACTCAAGAGTTCTTCCTAGAAATGATCTATAAAACGACAACAAACATAGGTTGAACAAAGTTGTGTTATCAGTTAATTTCTTATTTTCAATAAGCAATAAGGTATAAGTTAGAGCATGAATTTACAAGTACAACAATAGGCAGTTCTTTCTAATGCTGCTGTCAACAATTCTTTTTCCATTTTTTTGTTTTGTTTTGTTTTGTTTTTTTTTAAAGACAGCGTCTTGCTCTGTTGCCCATGCTGGAGTGCAGTGGCACAATCATGACTCACTGCAGTCTCGATCTCCTGGGCTCAAGTGATCCTCCCACCTCTGCCTCCCCTGTAGCTAGGACTACAGGTGTGTATCACCACACCTGGCTAATTTTTGTACTTTTGTAGGGATGGGATTTCATCATGCTGTCCACACTGGTCTCCAACTCCTGAGCTCAAATGATCTGCCAGCCTCTGCCTCCCAAAGTGCTGGGATTATAGGGGTGAGCCCCTGTGCCTGGCCGAATTCTTTCTTTTTTTTTTTTTTTTAGATGGAGTCTCACTCTGTTGCCCAGGCTGGAATGCAATGGCACAATCTCAGCTCACTGCAACCTCCACCTCCCAGGTTCAAGTGATTCTCCTGGCTCAGCCTCCCAAGTACCAAGTACCAAGTACCTGGGATTACAGGTGTCTGACACCAACCCTAGCTAATTTTTGTATATTTAGTACAGATGGGGTTTCATCATGTTGGCCAGGCTGGTCTCAAACTCCTAAGGTGATCCACCCACCTCAGCCTCCCAAAGTGCTGGGATTACAGGCCTGAGCTACCACACCAGCCCAGGTGCATTCTTATAGCTATATTTCACTGATGTTGAGGGAAAAATGGAAGCTGATGGAGTTTAGTGTTAACATATTGTGGGGCCAGGCACGGTGGCCCACACCTGTAATCCCAGCACTTCAGGAAGCCGAGGCGGGTGGATCACCTGAGGTCAGGAGTTCGACATCAGCCTGGTAAACATGGCGAAACCCTGTCTCTACTAAACATATAAAAATTAACTGGGTGCTTGCAGTCCCAGCTACTCAGGAGGCTGAGGCAAGAGAATCGCTTGAACCCGGGAGATGGAGGTTGCAGTTAGCTGAGATCACGCCACTACACTCCAGCCTGGGCGACAGAGAGAGACTGTGTCTCAAAACAAGAACAACGACAAAAAACACTGTGATATAATCTGGATTCTACTCCTCACTAATCACATATTTTACAAGTGGAAAGTTCTTAGAGGTCACCTAATATCCAATCTTCTCATTTAATGAGAAAACGTAGCTCCTGAAGGTTAAGCGATTTAGCCAAGTCCCATAACAAGGTGTAAGCAGGTAGGGGTGGGCACAGAAAAAGGAGGCTTGCTTATATACCTCCAGTCGGTTATAAACTGCACGGCGTCTGCACCCTCTCAAAGAGTCTTCTCATAAGAAGACTTATGGACAAGGTACAAACCTGGTCTGATACTGGATTGAATAGAATCAAGTGTCCAAAAGACTTTAAGCTCCATAGCTCGCTAGGAAGGAGCTGCCAGAGGCCAGGAAAACCACGATGAACGGTGAGGCCTCCTAACACGTTTGCTGCTATTGCAATAACATGGTCTCGAAGAGGAGGAAGACTTCTGCACTGACAACGGCCAAAAAATATTGGAAGTGGCTTAATTGGAAGTGGGATATATAAACACTAAAACGGGAATCCTGAGACCCCCTATTTTCTGGACAATCGGGCCAACGGCTTTGGGAGCTGGCTGCAAAGGTGGTTATCATGGCAGGGAGGTCTGTCGGTCCGGTCCTGCCCCGCCCCCTCCTCACCTGCGCAGGCCGGGGTAGGGGTTCCGCGGCTCCCGCACTTACGCCGCGCCTATGCTCATGCGTACACTGTCCGCCCGTCACGCCGGGGGTCTGTACCGCGGAACCCAGCCGGTGTCTCCGCCGAGATAATACCATCTGCCACTTTACATTGAGGGGCCCCGGGGGTAGAGAAGGCAGAATCGTACCTGATTGGGACAGGCGACCCGCCTTACCAGGGAAACGGACAATCTCTGGTCTAATGAACTTTCCCCTGGAGGGCCCAGGCAGGGCACCTTGAGAAGCTTTGTCCGGGCCGGGGACGACCAGCTCCACCTCCGCCCCCGTCCCCGCCCGGAGCAGAGGTGGTCCGGCCGCTTGGGATTGTAGGAGATGTAGTTCGCCAGCAGGAGCGATGTGCGCCTGCGCCTCTCGGGAGGGACTTACGGGGCGTCGAAAATGAGGCAGACTGAATTGGTGGCGTGTGGAGCTGCGGCTCGGAAGGCGATGGTAACTTTTTTGGGGCAGGAGAAGGCAAGGCTGTTTCCCCGGAACGGGACCTGAGCAGGCTTCTTCGGGGTCACAGAAGGGGCCACCTGCGCAGATACGTGAGGATTACAAACCTGCCCTTTTATTAATTCACCAAGTACTGCTGAGGGGCTGCCGACAGGACCGAGGACAAAATCAAAATAGGGATCTTCTGGCTTCAAATTCAACCACTGACTTGGGGACTGAGCATTTCCCCTCTCTGTACAGGAAGCAAGTTTTTTAAAAAGGAAAAAGAAAAGGGATAAAAAGAAAAAGGCAGAGGCTTGGCAGTTTTCAGATCTGGATTGAAAATCCTGTTGCTAGTGGGGGAAGGAGAATAATTTTTAAAAAAAAGAAAAAGAAAATCTTGTTTCTTCTGCTTGCACCAAAGGCAAGATACCTGCAAAATGAGAGTTGCAGTACATAGTAAACTATAGGAAATGGTAGGACACTGTGCTAAGTGCTTTATATATATTCTCATTCACTTTTTTTTTTGGACAGAGTCGTGGTCTGTCGCACAGGCTGGAGTGCGGTGACGCGATCTCGGCTCACTGCAACCTCTGACTCTGGGTTCAAGCGATTCATTCTCCTGCCTCAGCCTCCCAAGTAGCTGGGATTACAGGCGCTCACTACTAAGCCGGGCTAATTTTTTTTGTATTATTAGCGGAGACCGAGTTTGTCAAACTCTTCCTTAATTAAAGAGAGTGAAAAGGGGTTGAGATGGCACCCAGAGAGTCAGGCATATCTTTGTGTTTGTTTGTTTGTTTGAGATAGTCTTGCTCTGTTCCCCAGGTTGGAGTGCGGCGGCGAGATCTCGGCTCACTGCAACTTCGCCTCTCCAGTTCAAGTGATTCTCCTGCCTCAGCCTCCTCAATAGCTGGGATTACAGGTGCCCACCACCATGCCCAGCTAAGTTTTGTATTTTTTTTTTGAGATGGAGTTTTGCTGTTGTTACCCAGACTGGAGTGCAATGGCATGATCTCCGCTCACCGCAACCTCTGCCTTCTGGGTTCAAGCAATTCTCCTGCCTCAGCCTCCTAAGTAGCTGGGACTACAGGCACACACCACCATGCCCAGCTAATTTTTGTATTTTTAGCAGAGACGGGGTTTCACCTTGTTGACCAGGATGGTCTCGATCTCTTGACCTCGTGATCCACCCGCCTCGGCCTCCCAAAGTGCTGGGATTATAGGCGTGAGCCACCGCGCCCGGCCAAGTTTTGTGTTTTTTAGTAGAGATGGAGTTTTGCCATGTTGGCAAAGCTGATCATGAACTCCTGATCACAGGTGATCAGGTGATCCACCTGCCTCGGTCTCCCGAAGTGCTTAGATTACAGGTGTGAGCCACCACACCCGGCCAAGAATGGGTTTTTAAAGGTGGGGAGGCAGAAGTTATAGGCAGAGTCACAAATCAATACATGACAGTTATACATTGGTTTGGCCTAAAGAGGTGGATATCATGAAGCAGGGGCTTACAGGTCATGGGTGTGAGGCAGGATAGGTAGTTAAGGAAGTGACCATGTCCTCGGGATGCTGCAACCATAGTGATCATACAGTCAACACAATACATCCCAAACTTGCTATCGTGATCCAGCTCATTTAAGCAACGCTGTCTCCAGCAGGGACTGTCCCCTGTAGGAAGCATGCAGGACAGGATTTTACCTGTCCTCAGACTGACCCCTTTGCTCATTATAATGGTAAATACCACATATCTGGGTGGAGATTTAAGATGCTAATGACGGTGGCTCAGGCCTGTAACCCCAGCATTTGGGAGGCCGAGGCGCGTGGATTGCCTGAGCTCAGGAGTTAGCTACCAACCTGGGCAACATGGTGAAACCCCGTCTCTACTAATAAAAAATAAAATAGCCAGGCGTCACGGCATGCACCTGTAGTCCCAGCTATTTGGGAGGCCAAGGCAGGAGAACTGCTTGAACTGAGGAGGTGGAGGTTGCAGTGAGTGGAGATCTCGCCACTGCACTCCAGCCTGGACGACAGAGTGAGACTCCATCTCAAAAAAAAAAAAAAAAAAAAAAAGATGCTAACGAGACATGCCATATATGAACAAGAGTGTACAGCTACTGCACGTGTGCACGCAGAGGACCACCCAGAACATGCTTACTAGTAACATCTCTTCCCGCCCCTGTGAATAACCATGTTAGGCTCCCATAAAGGGAGGCTCCCTCGTGCTGGTCTTTCCTGTCTCATCCTTACGAGCAGCCCACCCTGAATTCTCTCTCAGGGTGTACTGTCCATTCTACACCTCACTTTCAAAATATTTTTTCTTTGCAATAAATTGCCCTATGCTGCATCTCCTTTCTGTATGTCTCTGGATTATTAATAAATTATTTTAGGCTGGGCGTGGTAGCTCATGCCTGTAATCTCAGCACTTTGGGAGGCCAAGGGGGGCAGATTACGAAGTCAGGAGTTTGAGACCAGCCTGGCCAGCATGGTGAAACTCTGTCTCTACTAAAAATACAAATATTAGCCAGGTGTGGTGGTGCACGCCTGTAATCCCAGCTACTCGGGAGGCTGAGGCAGGAGAATCACTTGAACCAGGGAGGTGAATCTTGCAGTGAGCCAAGATTGTGCCATTGGACTCCAGCATGGGTGGCAGAGCAAGACTCTGTAAAAAGAAAAAAAAGAATATTAGCTGTGTTTTGTGGGCGTGAGCTCCTCCAGGGCCTTTAGGAAGAAATTTAGAACAGAGAACAGTGGTCAGAGTTCAGTCTTCAGTTTCCCCTTATCTGAGGTCTACAGGCCATTGGATCCATTTGGTGGAGGTCTGTGTTTCTGAAAAACAACTCAAAGACATGTTAGGATAATGTTATCATTAGTTTCTTTTTTTTTTTTTGAGATGGAGTTTCACTGTTGTTACCCAGACTGGAGTGTAATGGCATGATCTTGGCTCACCACAACCTCTGCCTCCTGGATTCAAGCAATTCTCCTGCCTCAGCCTCCCAAGTAGCTGGGATTACAGGCGCGCACCACCATGCCCAGCTAATTTTTGTATTTTTAGTAGAGATGGGATTTCACCTTGTTGACCAGGATGGTCTCGATATCTTGACCTCGTGATCCACCCGCCTCGGCCTCCCAAAGTGCTGGGATTATAGGCGTGAGCCACCGCACCCGGTCGTTTCTAAACAAACATTTCCTGACTTTAGCTTCCTTGGCTATGGTTTTAAGCTACTGTTACCTTTTGTTTTTTTTTTCTTAAGAGGCAGAGCCTCACTGTCACCCAGGCTTCATTGCAGTGGCATGATCATGGCTCACTGCAGCCTCAAACTCCTGGGCTCAAGTGATCCTCCCACCTCAGCCTCCTGAGTAGCTGGGACTAGAGGCATGTGCCACCATGCCTGGCTAATTGTTTTGATATTTTAAAAAGATGGTTGTCTCACTGTGTTCCCAGGCTGGTCTCGAACTCCTGGGCTGAAGTGATCCTCCAGCCTCAGCCTCCCAAAGTTCTGGAACTATAGGCATAAGCCACTGTGCCCAATGCCTACTACCTTCCTTTTTTCTTTCTGTTTTGTACCTTCTTTCCTTTTTTTTTTTTTTTTTTTGAGATGGAGTCTTGCTCTGTCACCCAGGCTGGAGTACAATGGTGAGATTGATCTCAGCTCACTGCAGCCTTCACCTCCCAGGTTTACGTGATTCTCCTGTCTCAGCTTCCCGAGTAGCTGGGATTACAGGTCTGTGCCACCATGCCTGGCTAAATTTGGAATTTTTATTAGAGACAGGGTTTCACCATGTTGGCCAGTGTGGTCTCGAACTTCTGAATTCAGGTGATCCATGTCAAATAGAATTACTGCTCTCCATCATTCTAGTCCACAAAGCTGGTGGGGAAAACACTAGTTACTTTGAAGATGCATTTGCACAAGGAGGTGTGGAGTTAAGATGCCTCCCTCCAGATGACCTGTTGACTTCTCCACTCTTTGGGCTGAATTGTGCCCCCCAAAATTCATGTTGAAGCCCTAACTTCCAGTTCTTTTTTTTTTTTTTTTTTTGAGATGGAGTTTCGCTCTTGTTACCCAGGCTGGAGTGCAATAGCACAATCTCGGCTCAGCACAACCTCTGCCTCCTGGGTTCAGGCAATTCTCCTGCCTCAGCCTCCGGAGTAGCTGGGATTACAGGCACGTGCCACCATGCCCAGCTAATTTTTTGTATTTTTAGTAGAGACGGAGTTTTACCTTGTTGACCAGGATGGTCTCAATCTCTTGACCTGGTGATCCACCCGCCTTGGCCTCCCAAAGTGCTGGGCTTACAGGCATGAGCCACCGCGCCTGGCCCTTTTTTTTTTTTTGAGACAGAGTTTCGTTCTTGTTACCCAGGCTGGAGTGCAATGGCACGATCTTGGCTCACTGTAACCTCCGCTTCCCAGGTTCAAGCGATTCTCCTGCCTCAACCCCCTAAGAAGCTGGGACTACAGGAGCGTGGCACCACGCCCAGCTAATTTTTGAGTTTTTAGTAGAGACTGGGTTTCACTATGTTGGCCAGGATGGTCTCGATCTCTCGACTTTGGGATCCACCTGCCTCTGCCTCCCAAAGTGCTGGGATTACAGGTGTGAGCCACCGCCCAGCATAACCACCAGTTCTTTAGAGTGTGACTGCATTTGGAGAAGTGATTAAGTTAAAATGAGGCTGTTAAGGTGGGTGATAATCCAATCTGACTGGCATCCTTATCAAAGGAAATTTGGCCACAGAGAGACACCAGGGTTGTGCACACACAGAGGAAAGTCCCTGTGAGGACACACAGAGAAGGTGGCCGTCTGCCAGCCAAGGAGAGGCCTCAGGAGAAACCCACCCTGCAGACACCTTGATCTTGGACTTCCAGTCTCCAGGACTATAATGGTCTCCTGTTGCTGAAGCCCCAGTCTGTGATGGGGCTTCAACACACCAGCCCCAGCAAACAAACACAGCAGGCGTCTTTGATCCTCATATGTCCCTTCAGTAGCTCCCAGGGATTTGTGTTACCCAAACTGTTTCCTCCCAGATGGAAAACTCTGAAAGCAGATGGAAGCTTTCCCCTTCATTTTCCTTTTGCTGAACAAACCTGCCCTGTAGGGCCAGCTCTGGGCTGCTGCCTCCTGCTTTCCTCTTTCGGGGTCACTCTGCCACCTTGGAGATTTAGATTTGGGTAAGCCATGCTGGGGTGGGATGTGGGTGTGTGGAAGGGGGTTTGTGCAGTTGGCACTGACTCTTCTCTCTTCTTGCTCTAGTTGGCCTCTAAGAGAAAGGCACCAGAAGATCATTCTCTGCTCTTTGAAACATGCTTCTTCAAACTTTGTAGCGTCTCTGTCTCTCTCCTGGGTCCCCCTTCTGCACAGCCCACTCATACAGTGTCCTTGGCTGGCTCCACCCTTCTCACGCAATTGGTGCTCTCAGATTCCAGCATCCACATTATCTTCACCATCTACTCTCCCTTGCCAACACCAATGCCTAAACCTCCTCCTTGAAGCTAATGACTGACCCAGGAGTGGTGTCAGGTGTTGAATACAGGAATCCCTCAAGATGTACAAAGAAGTCCCACCTTCTCTCTCAGCATTATCTCTTCCTCATTTTGCAAAAGAAAGGCATATCTCTCACTCCAGACTGTAAACACCTTCTGGGCAGCAAAGGCTCAATTGAAAATGTTGATTTACTTGGGTGCTGAAGAAGGGAAAGTAATCCTTTACAGATTGGATGGTTTGGCCAGGTGTAATGGTTCACTCCTGTAATCTCAGCACTTTGGGAGGTAAAAGGGGGAGGATTGCTTGAGTTTAGGAGTGTGAGAGCAGCTGGACAACACAGTGAGACCGTAACTATAAAATACAAAAATTAGCCAGGCATGGTAGCACAAGCCTGAAGTCCCAGCTACTAAGGAGGCTGAGGTGGGAGAATCACTTGAGTCCAGGAGGTCAAGCCTACAGTGTGCCATGATCATGCCAGTGCACTTCATCATGGGTGACAGAGCAAGAACCTATCTAAAAAAAAAGAAAAAAATTTGGTTGGTTTCCAATACTTGGTTTCCAACAAAAGTGAAGGAGGAGCTAATAGACTGCTCATCTGAATATTTTATTTAAAATGATTTCCAACGATAGATTTTTTTTCCTGGTACATATAACTGAAGCATTCAAGAAATTGAGTGATACTGCTATAACTACTGTTTTGTTTTGTTTTTTTCTGTGCCTTTCTGGAGTTTGGTGATGTGGGAAATTTTAAATGCTGCTTCGGGCCCGGTGCGGTGGCTCACACCCTATAATCCAGCACTTTGGGAGGCCGAAGCAGGTGGATCAGCTAAGGTCAGGAATTCAAGACCAGCCTGGCCAACATACTGAAACCCCGTCTCTACTGCAAATACAAAAATTAGCTGGGCATGGGGGCAGATACCTGTAGTCCCAGCTACTCAGGAGGCTGAGGCAGGAGAATCGCTTGAACCTGGGAGGTGGAGGTTGCAGTGAGCTGAGATCATGTCACTGCACTCCAGCCTAGGTGACAGAGTGAGACTCCATCTCAAAAAAAAAAAAAAAAAGAAAAAAATTGTTGTTTGGGTTTCAGTGTCCACAGATATTTCAATTCATGAAACTTTCATTTTTATAAAGCAAAATTAACTTGGAATATTAAAATCTTCACCTCTTTATTCCAGTGCTCAGAATACAGGTGGGCTCAGGAGTTAGCTTCTTAAACAGGCTTACACACGAGGATTATCAGGTTAACAGATGGGGGATTTGAGGATTAGTCTTACTACTCAGTCTATAATATGATTTCTGTTACAAAGCCTGGAAGTTCTACCTCTATTCATTTAGAAAACTTCATGTTCTGAACGTGAAGTATGTGCAATATACTCTTGTTGTGTTTAAAGAACTATGAATCAAATTTTTTATTTAAAAAATGATGGTTTTTTTTTTTTTTTTTTTTTTTTTTTAGGCTGGGCGTGGTGGGCTCATGCCTGTAATCCCAGCAGTTTTGTAGGCCAAGGTTGGCAAATCGCTTGAGGTCAGGCGTTGGGGACCAGTCTGGCCAACAGAGCGAAACCCCGTACCTACTAAAAATATAAAAATTAGCTGGGCATGGTGGAGAATGCCTGTAATCTCAGCTACTCAGGGAGGCTGAGGCAGGAGGATCACTTGAACCCGGAGGCAGAGTTTGCAGTGAGCTGAGATCACGCCACTGCACTCCAGCCTGGATGACAGAATTAAACTGTCTCAAAAAAAATAATATATATATATATATGTGTGTGTGTATGTATATATATGTGTGTGTATGTATATATATGTGTATGTATATATATGTATGTATCTATATGTGTATGTGTATGTATATATATATATGTGTATGTATATATGTGGGTATGTATATATGTGTGTGTGTATGTATATGTGTATGTATATATGTATGTATATGTGTGTATGTATATATGTGTATGTATATATGTGTGTATGTATATGTGTGTGTATGTATATATATGTGTGTGTGTGTATGTATGTATATATATATATATATATTTGAGTGACAGAGGAGGAGTTGGGCCTTTTTTTGGGAAACAGTTTAGAGATATAAGTCATGTGCCATGCAATCAGGATTGGCATGTACAATTCAATGGCTTTCAGTATGTTCTTGTGGCTGTGCAACTATCACCACAATCAATTCTAGAACACTTTGATCACCTAAATGAAAACTCCTTTACCCTTTCGTTATCACCTCAAATACCTCTATCCACCCTCCAGCCATAGGCAACAATGAATCTATTATCTATCTTCTGGATATGCCTATTCTGGACATTTCCTTATTAAATATTATTTATTATTATTAGGTTTTCGGTTTTTTGTTTTTTTCGAGAAGGAGTCTCTGTCACTCAGGCTGGAGTGCAGTGGCAGGATCTCAGCTCACTGCAACCTCCGTCTCCCAGGTTCCAGCAATTCTCCTGCTTCAGCCTCTCAAGTAGCTGGGATTACAGGCACCTGCCACCATGCCTAGCTAATTTATTTTTAGTAGAGACAGGATTTCACCATTTTGGCCAGGCAGGTCTCAAACTCCTGACCTCAAATGATCAGCCTGCCTCGGCCTCCCAAAGTGTTGGGATTACAGGCATGAGCCATGATGCCCATCCCCAGTTATTATTATTATTTTAAATTTAGAGACCAGGCTGAAGTGTAGTGGCATGATCTCAGCTCACTTGCACTCAATCTCCGGGGCTCAAGTGATCCTCCCACCTCAGCCTCCCAAGTAGCTAGGACCACATGTGTATGCCACCACATTTGGCTATTTTTTTTTTTTTTTTTTTTGAGATGGAGTCTCCCTCTATCACCTCTATCAGGCTAGAGTGCAGTGGTGTGATCTCGACTCACTAAAACCTCCACTTCCAGGACTTAAGTGATTCTCCTGCCTCAGCCTCCCAAGGAGCTGGGACTACAGGCATGCGCCATCATGCCCAGCTAATTTTTATATTTTTAGTAGAGACGGAGGTTCAGCATGTTGGCCAGGCAAGTCTTAAACTCCTGACCTCAAGTGATCCACCTACCTTGGCCTCTGAAAGCGCTGGGATTACATGAGTGAGCTACTATGCCTGCTGTTTTTTGAGACAAGATCTCACTCTGTCATCCAGGCCAGAATGCAGTGGTGCGATCCTGGCTCAATGCAATGTCCACCTTCCAGGTTCAAGTGGTTCTTCTGCCTCAGCCTCCAGAGTAGCTGGGATGACCAGCGAGAGCCACCATGCCTGGCTAAGTTTTGTATTTTTAGTTGAGATGGCATTTTGCCACGTTGGCCTGGCTGGTCTCAAACTCCTGACTGTAGGTGATCCACCCAACTTGTCCTCCCAAGGTGCTGAAATAAAGGCCTGAGCCACTGGGCCCAGCCACATCTGGCTACTTTTTAAATATTGTTTTTTTTGTAGAAATGGCTTTTTGCTATGTTGTCTAAGATGGTCTGGAACTCCTGGACTCAAGCAATCCTCCCTCCTCAGCCTCCCAAAGTGCTGGGATTACAGGTGTAAGCTACTGCACCCAGGCTGGGATTCCATTTTATACAAATAGAATTGTATAATATGTGGTCATTTTCTTTTTTTTGAGACAATGTTTCACTAAGGCTGAAGTACAGCTGTGCAGGCACAGCTCACTGAAGTTTCAACCTCCTGGGCTCAAGCAATCCTCCTAGCTCAGCCTCCCAAGTAGCTAATTCTACAGGTGTGTTGCACCATGCCTAATTTTTCTAGTTTTTGTTTTGTAGTGATGAGGGTCTCACTATGTTGTTCGGGCTGGTCTTGAACTCCTGGGCTCAACTGCTCCTCCTACCTGGGCCCCCTAAAATGTTGGGATTACAGGCGTGAGCCACCATGCTTGGCCTAATGTGGTCATTTGTGACTGGATTTTTTCACTTAGCATAATGTTTCAAGGTTCATCCACATTGTAGCATGTGTTAGTATTTCATTCCTTTTTTTTTTTTGAGACAGAGTCTTGCTCTATCATCAGGCTGGAGTGCAGTGCAGTGGTGCGATCCCGGCTCACTGCAACTTCTGTTTTCTTTGAGACAGAGTCTTGCTCTATCATCAGGCTGGAGTGCAGTGCAGTGGTGCGATCCCAGCTCACTGCAACTTCTGTTTTCCGGTTTCAAGCAATACTTCTGCCTCAGCCTCCTGAGTAGCTGGGACTGCAGGCATGCACCACCACACATCATGCCCAGCTAATTTTTTGTACTTTTAGTAGAGATGGGGTTTCACCATGTTGGCCAGGATGGTCTCGATCTCTGACCTCGTGATCCGCCTGCCTCGGCCTCCCAAAGTGCTGGGATTACAGGCATGAGCCACTGCGCCCGGCCTATTTCATTCCTTTTTGTAATCGAATAGTATTCCATTATATGGATATACCACATTTTATGTACCAGTTCATTTTGTGATGAACATTTGCATTGTCTCCACTTATGAGTTAGTTTTTAACTGTTAATTAACATTTGGCTCCAGATAAAGGGAAATGGTCTAACATTTTAGTAAATGTAAAATTTACATGGCTTGTGAAAGAATGGCTGGCTATCAGAGATGATCTCTTTTAAGCAGTGGAGGAGGCAAATATATGCATTAGAGTTGCTGAAAAATACTTTGGGAGATAATACAATTTTGGTTTTAAAAAAGCCAAAAGAGGCCAGGTGCAGTGGCTCACGCCTGTAATCCCAGCACTTTGGGAGGCAGAGGCAGGCGGATCACTTGAGGTCAGGAGTTGGAGACCAGCCCGGCCACCATGGCAAAACCCCATTTCTACTAAAAATACAAAAAATTGCCAGGCATGGTGGCTCATGCCTATAATCCCAGCACTTTGGAAGGCTGAGGCAGGCAGATCACCTGAGGTTGGGAGTCCAGACCACCCTGGCCAACATAGTGAAACTCTGTCTCTACTAAAAATATAAAAATTAGCTGGGCATGGTGGTACGCACCTGTAATCCCAGCTACTAGGGAGGCTGAGGCAGGAGAATCATTTGAACCCAGGAGGTGGAGGTTGCAGTGAGCCAAGATTGTGTCACCGTACTCCAGCCTGGACAACAGAGCAAGACTCTGTGTCAAAAAGACAAATAAAATTGTTCAAGCTATTCTCTTGCCTCAGCCTGCCAAGGAGCTGGGATTACAGGCACCTGCCACCACACCCAGCTAATTTTTGTATGTTTAGTAGAGACAGGGTTTCACTATGTTGCTTGAACCTGGGAGACGGAGGTTGCAGTGAGCAGAGATTGTGTCATTGCGCTCCAGCCTGGGCAACAAAAGTAAAACTCCATTAAAAAAAAAAAAAAATTAGTTATTAAAACAACTGTATGAATGGCATTTGTCTACTTTATCAACGAGGGACTAGAGAGAGAGAGTCGATGAAAAACGTGCCTAAAGTTTTATGCTTGAATCTAGAAGCCACCAATTCTCCCTCTAATCCTTTAGTGACTCCAGTGACTTACAGAGAAATATGGATCTTTATAAACCACAGGATAACTAAACTTTACTGAAGGTAAAATCTGGGTATTACAGAAACTGTCAATAATTAGAGGAACGTTTAATAATACTTCAAAGCATAAAGGATACTAACTATCCTTCAGAAATGGGAGTGATCCAGAAATCTTAACACACCAGATTATGATCATCATGCTCAGAAAAATCTCAAATCAGATATACAATATAAGAAAGAGATAATGCCTTGTTAGACTTGGAGAAGAGATAGTCACTTGAAATTTATCAGAAGGAGGTTGGGCAACTTTTACACATTGGAATATATAACTAAGATTATAAACAGAGCCTACGTGATATACTTGGGCTTCTCTTCAAGTTTATTTTCCCCATTTTAACTCAGATACATCCACCAGCCATGGCTTCAAAAGCATGTGATCAAAGATTAGACAACATATAACTTATAAAAATGGAGGTGATCCCTCATGTTGTCAGGCAGTACCAAAACAGACAGACCAAAACAGAGGTGGTGCTGGTCAGAAGAGCATAACAAAGACCAAGATACGTGGATGTCTCAGATATGCCGCACTAACTAGTCTTGTTTTTAATGAGTCTGTGTTTATTAAAAAAAAAAAAAAATATATATATATATATATATAGCAGACGAGGTAAGAGTAAAGTCTTTGTTGTCTTTTAGCAGTTTTTCTTTTGGGCTAAGTCCATGATAAAAAACCACCATGCAAACAGCAAATAATTCTTTCGAAACTGGCCCCATTTCTGAATTAGAAGGCTTCATTCCTCTTTAACCCAACAGATCTTGCCATTTTCTCCAAGCTGCACAGTTCCACTGGCCACCAGCTGGAGGGCTGCAGGGAATATTTTGTGTTCTGCTAATTTTACTCTTTCAGAAAGAGTTGTGACAGTGTCACCCCTCTTCACAGGAACAGCTTCTTGCAAAATAATTTGTCCAGCATCTACATCTTCCTGGAAAAGTAAGCAAAAGCTTTAAACGTTACCTTCTAACCAGTGTAATTTACATCTGAACACTAATATTATGTTGGTAGAAAAAGACATACTCACAGCTACAAAATGTACAGTGCACCCAGTAACTGTGACTCCAGTTTCCAGGGCTTGCTCATGGGCATTTGAACCCTTAAAAGAAGGGAGCAAAGATGGGTGGATATTGAGCATTTTTCCTAAAAGTGAAAAGGGCATAGTGGTCAGAATTTTAAAATCCTGGGTGTTCTATTAAAGGAATATATTTTCCTATCTAGATCAGAAGTCAAACAGGAGTTGGATTTCTGGGATGGGTGTTTTCTTTGCCAAACACAGAAATGAGGAAAAAATAAGTTCTCATCCAAGAAGGCCCTGAGAGCAAGTACCTGCCCTGCACAGTCAAGTACACACTGGGGTGCTCTGAATAGGTACCCGTGGTGACAGGAAGGTGGGGAGTTTAAGCTGAATACCAGCTTGTTGCTGGCACATACTATTAAAAAGAAGTAAAAGGTTCTTATATAGTGTCTATGTGCTTGACTTTTAACCAGAAAGTGACCTGTCCACTAGACAGATGCTAGATTAGTTGTGTGTGGCTTATGTCACCAAAGGTACTGTATATTTTATATCACATTGCAAGTGCTCTAACTACATTTACCTAAGAATACATAAACTCTTTGGAGGGAAAATGTATTTATGGACCAACTGTGTAGGAACACACACAAACAGGATGCAGTCAAGGCTTTTGGGGAGAAGGCAGTAACATAGACAGTACGTGTTTTCTGGCAATAACCTGTTCCTTGCCAACTTCTGGCAATGGTCTTTGCTGCCTAAGAGAGGATACATTCTTCAATTTGGGATATACAGAATCATTCTCTTTCGCCTCTAAAACATATTTCTGAATAAATATTCAGAAGATGAAATATTATCTTTACAGTAATGTGAAATAAAACTAAGCTACATTAGAAAAAGTGATTAATTACAGCAAGCCAAAAAAAAAAAAAATGGATAGAGAACAGGGTAATAAATCATCATTGGGTCATTCTTTAGAGTAAAACAAAGGATATTAAATCGTGACCTGTGTTGAAGTATTAATAAAATATCACAGTCAATAGTTCACTACTGGGATCGTTTGGCGTGTTAACTGTTCTGGATACCATTTTCAACCGACTTTTCAATGTGATGTCAAATAATTTTTGCTTACCATTCCACTTTCTGACAAAAGGGCCAGAAAGAATTCTCATGAATCCTGCAAGACAGACTATGTCTATGGAGAACTCTTCAAGGACTAGGTCAATTGCATTGTCAAATTCTACACGATTTTTATACAGTTTATGATTAATTACCTGTAATACAAAAAAGATAAGCACACTTTTATCAATGAATTAACAAAAATAGTTTAACATACTTCACTTCCTTGTAAAGATATACCTGATAGAGAGATTATTAAGAGAGGGACAGGATGAAAGAGAAGGCAAGCCCAGCACCCACCCAAAATGCCTAAGTCCAAAGAAAAGTGCCCCATAGACCTGGGTCCTGTAGGGCCGATTACGAGCTTAAATATGGCCCAGAGGAAAGACCCTTTCTCAAGTAACTTACTCTGGTGGGAATACCAGCTCGTTCTGCTTTGTCTAACCCAGCCACTGCGGCTTTGTTGGAGATAACAACATCAATTTGTGCAGAGCTCTTCAGTTCCCGAGTACTGTCTATGAGTGCTTGCAGGTTCGATCCTAAGAAGGGAGAAAAACACCAGTGAGCTCACACTTTTTCTTTTTTTTTTTTTTGAGACAGAGTCTCTGTCATCTAGGCTGGAGTGCAGTGGCATGATCTTGGCTTACTGCAACCTCCGCCTCCTGGGTTCAAGTGATTCTCCTGCCTCAGCCTACCAAGTAGCTGGGATTACAGGAGCTCACCAAGATGCTTGGCTAATTTTTGTATTTTTTTTTTACAAAAATTAGCCGAGCATCTTGGTGAGCTCCTGTAATCCCAGCTACTTGGGTTTCACCATGTTGATAGGCTGATCTTGAACTCCCGACCTCAGGTGATCCGCCTGCCTTGGCCTCCAAAGTGCTTGGATTACAGGCGTGAGTCACCATGCCCGGCCTAATTTTTGTATTTTTAGTAGAGGTGGGGGTTTCACCATGTTGGCCAGGCTGGTCTGGAACTCCTGACCTCAGGTGATCTGCCTGCCTTGGCCTTCCAAAGTGCTGGGATTGGAGGCGTGAACCACTGTGCTCAGCCTCACACTTTTTTTTTTTTTGAGACGGAGTTTCCGCTTGTTACCCAGGCTGGAGTGCAATGGCGCAATCTCGGCTCACCGCAACCTCCGCCTCCTGGGTTCAGGCAATTCTCCTGCCTCAGCCTCCTGAGTAGCTGGGATTACAGGCACCCGCCACCATGCCCAGCTAATTTTTTGTATTTAGTAGAGACGGGGTTTCACCATGTTGACCAGGATGGTCTCGATCTCTTGACCTCGTGATCCACCCGCCTCGGCCACACTTAAGAAAAGGTATGGGCTTACTCTGGGCGTCAGCACTCCCTTCCTCTCCGCGGGCCCCGCCCAGGTGGCTGCCCATGACCTGTCTGGGCACGGGGAATGGAAAGCCGGAAGGAGCAAGATGAGTTCAGCTCGCCATGGGGCTGTTTGGAAAAACCCAGGAGAAGCCACTTAAAGAACTGATCCATGAATGGTCATTGAAGATAAGAAAGGAAATGAGAGTTGTTGACAGGCAAATAAGGGATATCCAAAGAGAAGAAGAAAAAGTGAAACAATCTGTGAAAGATGCAGCCAAGAAGGGCCAGAATGATGTCCGTGTAGTTCTGACCAAGGAGATGATCAGGTCAAGGAAGGCCGTGAGCAAGCGGTATGCATCCAAAGTGCACATGAACTCAGTGCTCATGGGGATGAAGAACCAGCTCATGGTCTTGTGAGTGGCTGGTTCCCTGCAGAAGAGCACAGAAGTGATGAAGGCCATGCAGTCTTGTGAAGATTCCAGAAATTCAGGCCACCAGGAGGGAGCTACCCAAAGAAATGATGAAGGCTGGGATCATAGAGATGTTAGAGGACACTTTTGAAAGCATGGACGATCAGGAAGAAATGGAGGAAGAAGCAGAAATGGAAATTGACAAAATTCTATTTAAATTACAGCAGGGACCTTGGGCAAAGCACCCAGTGAAGTGACTGATGCCCTTCCAGAGCCAGAACCTTCAGGAGTGATGGCTGCCTCAGAGGATGAGGAGGAGGAAGCAGCTCTGGAGGTCATGCAGTCCTAGGTGGCCACACTCTGAAGCTAGGGGCTGCCTACCCGCTGGGTGTGCATGCACTCCTCTGAAGAGCTGCCATTTTATGTGTCTCACCTCTGTTGTGAGGACTACCATTTTGGAGAAGGTTCTGTTTGTCTCTTTTCACTCTGTTTTGGGATCGCAAAGGGATTGTTCTTATAAAGGTTTCGTAAATAAATGCATCATTTTTAGGAGAAAAGAAAAGGTATGTGCTATTTTGAATAGCAGATGGTCAAGTTTTCTGAATAAATGTCTTGGAAAAAGATTGGTGATATATGAGGCTCTTAAATTCCCTTTCTCTTTCTTTGCATAGGCAACTAAAGTAAATATGGAAAAAGCTGTATAGCATGGAAATGATCAACAAAGTGAGGGGACAACCCACAGAATGGGAAAAAATATTTGCAAACTACCCATCTGACAAGGGATTAATAACCAGAATATATAAGGAGTTCAAACAATTCAATAGGGAAAAATCTAATACTCTGATTAAAAATGGGCAAAAGATCTGAATAGACTTTTTTTTTTCATTTTTTAAAAAATAGACATTTCTTAAAACACACAAATGGCAAACAGGTATATAAAAGGTGCTCAACATCATTGATCATCAGAGAAATGCAAACCAAAACTATAATGACATATTGTCTCGCCCCAGTTAAAATGGCTTTTATCCAAAAGACAGACAGTCACATGCTGGCTAGGATATGGAGAAAAGGGAACCCTCACACACGATTGCAAATGTAAATTAGTTCAATTACTATGGAGAACAGTTTGGAGGGTCCTCAAAAACTAAAAGAAAGAGCTACCATATGATCCAGCAATCCCACTGCTAGGTATACACCCAAAATAAACAATCAGTATACCAAAGAGTTATCTGCAGTTTCATGTTTATTCTCCATAGCTAAGACTTGGAAGCAACCTAAATGTTTATCTGCAGATGAATGGATAAAGAAAATGTGGTACATTATACAATGGAGTACTATTCAGTCATAAAAAAGAACAAGATCCTGTCATTTGCAACAACATGGAACCAGAGGTCATTATAAGTCAGGCACAGAAAGACAGACCTCACATGTTCTCACTTATTTGTGGGAGCTAAAAATTAAAACAATTGAACTCATGACGATAGTGCAATGACAGTTACCAGAGGTTGGGAAGGGTAGTGGGAGAGAGGGGGAGAGGGGACAGCTAATGGGTACAAAAATATAGTTAGACAGAAAAAGCAAAATTTAGTGTTTACTAGCATAACAGGGTGACTAGAGTCAACAATAACTTATTATACATTTTAAAATAACGGAAAGAGGCCAGGTGCAGTGGCTCATGCCTGTAATCCCAGCACTTTGGGAGGCCGATGGGGCTGGATCACCCTGAGGTCAGGAGTTTGAGACCAGCCTGGCCAACATGGCAAAACTCCATCCCTACTAAATACAAAAAATTAGCTGGGCATGGTGGCAGGCACCTTTAATCCTAACTATTTGGGAGGCTGAGGCAGAAGAACTGCTTGAACCTGGGAGGTGGAGTTTGCAGTAAGCCAAGATTGCGCCATAGCACTCCAGCCTGGGCAAAAGAGTGAGACTTTGTGTCAAAAAAGTAGAAAGACTAAGAATGCTGAAAAGGCAAAGACAACCTTCATGATTCCCCCCAGCCCCCAGACTCTGCCAAGAGTACCCTTACAATCTGAAAGAGTGCAGGGAGGAGAGAAAGGGCATTCAACAGCTTTACAGTGAAGAAGAAGCCACATCTCACCTGTTCCAGATATTAAGACAGCCACTCTGGCTTTTTTTTGTTCGACAGAGAAATGATTTTTCAGGGAAGCACTCTTCAACACTGACCCATTTATTTGCATGCTTTCAATCAGATTCTTGACTTTCACACGGGGGGAACCTTCATTTCAAGCAAATCCATAAATAACAATTGTGAATTAACAAGAATAATGGAAAGAAAAATATTTTATGAAAACTTTAAGGTATATTTTATTCTGAACATATAATGCAAGGACTAAAATGAACAACATGTTTATATCACTTAACACTACTCATTCATAAAAACTTCCAAAAGGTGAACATATGTAACTACTTCAACTAACAGCTACAGATCACTATCTTGAAGCACATACTGGATCTATTACTGCCTGCCAGTATTCTGCCCCTACTCCCCAAATCTTCCCAGTGAAACCACCCACGGTAGTGCCATGACCTCCTGGTCTCGGGGGTAAGCATGTTTTGTGAATCTTCTATGGATCATCCCAATTTTAATATATAAGCTGCCAAAGCGAGCATGTGACATCTTTGTTAGCAAATCTGAATGGATTTTCTGCCCCTCTGCCAAGTTCTAGCACTTCTAGCAGAGTCCTGACTGATACAGCACTTGTCAGGGTGCTCGCTTGCTATTCCTTGAATTGAGATGAGTGACACTGCAGAGCCACGAGGTCTTGTGTGCAGGGAGATTACTTTGGGAAGTGATCCTGTGGGGTGTGGCTCTGTGAACATGAATTCTCCAAGTTCTGAGGCAGAAATGAAGAGATATGTGGTATCCCTGGGGTGGGTGCTGTCATGTTACATCTGTGTAAAGATTATTGCCATAGTGATGGCTGCACTAAAAGGTGGGCAGAAAGCTTGTGAGGCAAGGCTGAGGTATAGCTAAAATTATATGTCTAAAAACGAATAAGGAGCAAATACCTTCAGCTCGTGCAACCACGCTGCCAATGACCCAGGCTTCTTCCTTTTGCTGCTGGATATCCCTCAGAATCTGCTCTGTCTGCTCCTTTGATACCACAAGGGCAGCGCCAACCCCACAGTTAAATGTTCTGGCCATCTCTTCCTCAGAGAGGTGTCCTTCCTGCTGCAACCAAGAGAAGACCTTCGGGATCCTCCAGGTCTCAGCATCTGAAAACAGACATGAATTGTTTGATTATCCTACCACCTCACACAAAGTACAAAAGTACGCACATATTCAAAGACATGGAATCTATAATCAGGCTCTGCAATTTTATGTAGGGCAAAACTATAAACTGGCCTCTGAGAACATTTTATTTAAAATTCATTTGTGCCTTAGATATTAAGAACATTTTTTTGTTGACATACTTGGCCAGTACTCACAATTGAGTGAGGTTTTGTGTTACATTAACTAACTAGACCCTTAGACATTCCCTAACGGATTAGATGAGCTAGTAGCTGAGTTCCAGCAAAGGCCAGTATACTATCCTTTTTTTTTTTTTTTTTTTTTGAGATAGTCTCATGCTATTGCCTAAGCTGGAGTGCAGTGGCCAGATATCGGCTCACTATAGCCTCCAACCCCCGGGTTCAAGTGATTCTCCTGCCTTAGCCTCCTAAGGCAGATGTAGATGATGTTTTACAGTAGAGATGGTGTTTTACAATGTTGGCCAGGCTGGTCTCAAACTCAAACCTCAGGTGACCCGCCTGCCTTGGCCCCCCAAAGTGCTGGGATTATAGGCATAAGCCGTTGCACCCAGCCGCCATGTATACCATCCTTTGGTGAATGTTTGGCTGGGTCTTCCCAATGACCAAAATGCACCCAAAGTACAATGCAAAACTAGATAGCTTATCTGCATGTTTGGAGAAAATGCATACATCATTCAAGAAAAGGTATGCTAGGCCGGGCGCGGTGGCTCACGAGGTCAAGAGATCGAGACCATCCTAGTCAACAAGGTGAAACCCTGTCTCTACTAAAAATACAAAAATTAGCTGGGCATGGTGGTGTGTGCCTGTAGTCCCAGCTACTCAGGAGGCTGAGGCAGGAAAATTGCTTGAACCTAGAAGGCGGAGGTTGTGGTGAGCCAAGATTGTGCCATTGCACTCCAGTCTGGGTAACAACAGCGAAACTCCGTCTCAAAAAAAGGTATGCTAATGGAAGGTAGATCAACACCCTGTCCCTCTCATTCATTTTAAAATTTAGACTTCCTAGGTCTGCTATAAGAATTCTTGGCCAGGCATGGTGGCTAACACCTGTAATCCCAACACTCTGGGTGGCCCAGGCAGGCAGATCACAAGGTCAGGAGTTCGAGACCAGTTTGACTAACATGGTGAACCCTGTCTCTACTGAAAATAGAAAAATTAGGCGGGCGTGGTAGTGTGTGCCTGTAATCTCAGCTACTAAGGAAGCCGAGGCAGGAGAATCGCTTAAACCCAGGCAGTGGAAGTTCCCGTGAGTCAAGATCACGCCACTGTACTCCAGCCTCTGGGCGACTGAGCAAGACTGTGTTTCAAAAAAGAAAAAGGATACATAAAGAATACATTCTCTTGGCTGGGTGTGGTGGCTTATACTTATAATTCCAGCACTTTGGTAGGCCAAGGCAGGAGGATCACGAAGTCAAGAGATTGAGACCATCCCGGCCAACATGGTGAAACCCTATCTCTACTGAAAATACAAAAATTAGCTCGGCATGGTGGCGCAGGCCTACAGTCCCAGCTACTCGGGAAACTGAGGCAGGAGAATCACTTGAACCAGGAGGCAGAGGTTACAGTGAGCCAAGATTGCGCCACCGCACTCCAGCCTGGCAACAGAGTGACACTCTATCTTAAAAAAAAAAAATTCTCTCTGGTCACAAATAATGCAACAAAAATCTCTAATAAAGATTTTTAGGTAAAGGCCTATATACACACGAAATTCCTGAATAATAAAAGAATGTGGATAGTTCTTTGTAATCTACAATTATGGGATCTGATTTTTTTTTTAAAATACTGAAATAAACTATTTATGATGCTCTAAGGAAAGGGAAGCCAATGTGAATTTAGCCTTTTATTAAATAATAAGGCTTATGATCAGTTATGCCTATTTATTTGGTATATTTATTGGATGATTTTTTTTTTTTGAGACAGTCTCTCTCTGTTGCCCAGGCTGGAGTGCAGTGGCATGAACATGAATCACTGTAACCTGGACCTCCCAGGCTCAAGCAATCCTCTCACTTCACCCTCCTGAGTAGCTGGACTACAGGCACACAACACCATGCCTGGCTATTTAAATTTGTTTTTTTTTTCTATAGAGCCAGGGTCTCACCATGTTGCCCAGCCCAGTCTTGAACTCTTGGGCTCATGCAATTCTTCTGCCTTAGCCTCCCAAAGCACTGGGAGTATAGGCATAAGCCATCATGCTCAGCTAATCATCAGTGTTTTAATACTTTGGAGTTGGTACTTTTTTTTTTTTTTTTTTTTTTTGAGACAGTCTCTCTCTGTCACTCAGGCTGGAGTGCAATGGTGCAATCTGGGTTTACTGCAACCTCCGCCTCCTGGGTTCAAGTGATTCTCAGCCTACCGAGTAGCTGGGATTACAGGCATGTGCCACCACACCCGGCTGTTTTTTTTCCCCCTTTTTGTATTTTTAGTAGAGACAGGGTTTCACCATGCTGGCCAGGGTGGTCTCGAACTCCTTACCTCAGGGGGGATCCACCCACCTCAGCCTCTCAAAGTGCTAGGATTACAGGGATGAGCCACTGTGCCCAGCCTGGAGTTGATACAATTTTAAAAATGAATCACATGTCTATGACTCTCAGATTCAATTCCATTTATACTAGCTGGGAAATGTCCACTCTTAATAGTTGAGCTCAATAGATTTAGTAACTACATTGTTCACTGTGCTCTCAATAGTTAAAAGTCAAGAGCAACTTAAAACTAAACAGTGGTACATCTATAAAATGGAATACTTGTTATAAAAAATGATGCTATTAAGACAAGTAGATAATGATGATATATTAAATGACAGGGTAGCAGATTACCAAACTATGATCTTGTTTTAGCAAAGTTTTACAAAGTATTTATAGAAAACAACACTGACAGACTGAGTCTAGTTTCTACAAATGAACAAGTACTTTGTGAATAATGTAAGTTGGAATTTTAATGTTAGAAAGTCCTAACTGGGTGTGGTAGCTCATGCCACTAATTCTAGCACTTTGGGAGGCCGAGATGGGCAGATTGCTTTGAGCCAAGCCAAGGAATTTGAGATCAGCCTAGGCAATGCGGTGAAGCCCTATTAAAAATATAAAAAATAGCGAAGTGTGGTGGCATGTACCTATGGTCCCAGCTACTCAGGAGGCTGAGGTGGGAGGCTTGGGGCTACAGTGAGCAGTGATCGCGCCACTGAACTCCAGCCTGGGTGACAGAGCGCGATTCTGTCTCAATAAAAAACAAACAAAAAAACTCCAAAAGCCCTTACTTAAATATGCTGTCAAAGCATGATTACTGGAAGAAACTTTAGAGGCTGATGCAAGGAATTGTGCAATGGCTTTTATTGGAATACAGGTATTTGTGTAACTCAAAATGTAACTGCTTTCAGAAATATAACTATATCAACTTTCAGTTTCTTTCTTTCTTTTTTTTTTTTGAGACAGAGTCTCACTCTGTTGCCCAGGTTGGAGTGCAGTGGTGTAACCTTGGCTCACTGCAACCTCTGCCTCCTGGGTTCAAGTGATTCTCCTGCCTCAACCTCCAGAGTAGCTGGGACTACAAGTGCATACTACCATGCGTGGCTAATTTTTTGTATTTTTAGTAGTGACGGGGTTTCAATGTGTTAGTCAGGATGGCCTTGATCTCCTGACCTCATAATCTGCCGGCCTTGGCCTCCCAAAGTGCTGGGATTACAGGCGTAAGCCACCACGCCTGGCCAACTTTCAGTTTCTTAATGAGGTGACTACTATGTTGTTTTTAACTAGTGATGTACTAGAGTCAGCTTGTAGAGGCTGCTAAATAGCCATTTTTAAAGCAGCTATGGTGGGAGTATTTACACCAAAGAAACTGGCAAATACACAAATCAGTCCTGCCTCCTTTCCCCATTCATCAGCAGGCCACTGTTTTTAATTATTTGAAAGGATGATGAAGGAACTACTTCTTAAGGTTCTTGTTTATGCTCACCAGAAGCATGTCTACGTAAGGAATGTCTTAAACCACTAGTTTAACCCTTCTATGAACCCTTCAGCTCCTCACTATGCTCAGTCCATGGACCTAGAAAAGACTCCCATTTAGCCTGGCCTGTCTGTTTTGCTTCCCTTGCCAATTTCCTCAGTTGCACACAACCTATCTCTGACTCTTCAGTTCTCTCTGAGCTTCACATATGTTCTGACTCTCCAGTTAGCTCACCAGATCTACTCACCTCTATCTCTGACTGCTTATCCCCCATCAATGACCCCAATACCTGCTTAGTCCAGCTGGATCAATGCAACCAATCTATTTTTCCCTGTTCTTGCTTCAAGGCTACACATGCTTTTACTCTGGGAGAAAAACTATACAAGCAGCTTTAGCTTTACTTGTGCCTTCAGTCTTGCTAGCTGTCTCATTCCTGTTTACGACCTTGACTGCTTTAACCACTCCTCTCTTCACGCTCCCACCCCGAGGCCTGCTCATCTCACTAATACTTCACGGGAGGTTATTTTATGTGAACTCCCTCAGTTTCTACTCCTTCAAACCAATGCTGGAAGAGTTCATCTGGCTTTCTTCGCCTCTTTATCCTATAAAAACAGGGAGGGAAGATTGTCCCTCACTTTTGCCATATGTATAAAATTATTCCACTTTTTCTTTTACCAGTATGTTTCTTCAAACAGGAATCTTTACCCACCGTCACCACTACTCTGCCACAACAATCTGGTGGATGGTATCCATGTCCAGCAAGCTGCCTTTTGGCCTAACTCTGAAATACACTGGTCTCTTTCTGGTGCTTATCTTAGATCTCTGTGCTGTACCTGACACTGCGGACCAGTGTCATGTTAAAATCCTACCTTGGGGCTGGGCTGGATGGCTCATGCCTATAATCCCAGCACTTTGGGAGGCCAAGGTGGGCAGATGACTTGAGGTCAGGAGTTTGAGACCAGCCTGGCCAACATGGTGAAACCCTGTCTCTACTAAAAATATAAAAATTAGTCAGGCATGATGGCTGGTGCCTGTAATCCTAGCTACTCAGGAGACCGAGGCAGAGAATTGCTTGAACATGGCAGGTGGAGGTTGCAGTGAGCTGAGATCATACCACCATACTCCAGCCTGGGCTATGGAGTGAGACTCTGTCTCAAAAAAAAAAAGAAAAAAAAAAAAAACCCTACCTTGGGTTTGATGATAATACTTTTACATGATTTACCTCTCCTTTGAACTGTTCTTTTCAGTCACTCTGAGAAACAACTTTTGGTCTCCTTCATTCTCTTGGCTGTAACTATTACTATGTGCAAACAACCAACCAATTTATCTTCAGCGTGACTTCAACTTCTACTCACAGTCACTTTGGAATAAACACACGGAAGATTTCAGAAACTTCCTACTGCAAACTTACTCTTCCTATGTTATTGATGTTATCACCTACTCACCTGCTTAACTAGAAACCTGAGACTTTTTTTATTTCTAAGCGTAAAATGATTCTCTAATGTGCCTCCCTTCTCTATGCCTTGGTGTAGGTCTCTTCATCTTGCAGGTGGATTACTTAATAGCTAACATTTCCCTTCATGGCATGTAGAGCTTCGTCTGGATAGAGCTTGAAGTTACCAACCCTCTTGGAGGATCTGCTTAAGAGTACTTCAACTTTATATAAGCCAATTACATGACAATACTTTATGTCCTATAAATATAGATAATGAAGCAAAAGGAGATAGAAAAGGGTCAACCAGTTTTTCCCTCCCCAAACACCCAATGATTGAGAATTTTCCATGTGTAATCATGTGTGTACTAACTACCCATAGAGTTTTCTCCCACAATGCCTTTTTTTCTTAGCAATTTTCTGAACAGAAGTTTGTCTTAGTGACCTTACCTAAATCTACTCCAAATTTCTCAGGGAGAACTCTGGGGATGTTCTCTAATAATCCTCCACCAGTAATATGGGCAAAGGCTTTGACATGTCCTGAACGTAAGACAGGTAACAGTGAATGGCTGTAGATTCTGGTTGGCGTGAGAAGTAACTCCCCTGTATATTGGAGAGAGAAGACAAAAAACTTAGCCTATGAATGGAAAACCAAAACGTAAAAAGCGACTCTGAAATGGAGAATGACACCAGTTCTATGAAAATGACCAAGAAGCAAACCAAGGTAATTCATTCCCTTTAAGCTCTAAGTAATGAGAGACTAAAACCACTAAATGGTTGCCCAGACATTTCCAAGCAGGACAGTGTAAACATAAGGGAGCTTACCTAAAGTCTGGTCACCACAACCATCAGGTGCTGGAGAGGAGTACTGAAGGGAAGATTTTGCCACGATTTTCCTCACAAGGCTAAATCCATTGCTATGAAGACCAGATGAAGCTATTCCAACAACAACATCACCCTCAGTGATTATTTCCAGGTGAGGGAGTTTCTGATCTCGCTCCATGGCACCAACGGCAAATCCAGCTAGGTCATACTCTCCAGGGGGATACATGTCAGGCATTTCTGCTGTTTCACCTCCTGGTGGGATAAGACAAGAGCAAAAAAAATCACAGAGTATTTATAAATCTGTCTAGGAAACAGTGGCATAGGCTACTCTTAACATGAACAGTTAACACGTGGCTACATCCTGCAAACATCTAATAAAATGTACTAATGTACTAATAAGCTGTCTAACAGAACTTTCCACCAAGCGTGATTTCAGGGGAAATAGCTCTCATTTCCACAGAGAGTAAGATAAGGTAACACCTTTGCCAGTATGTATGCAGCCTCCAAACACCACTCCTTTCACAGAATGAATGCTCAGTTGATTATAACATCATTTCTATAGCTTGCTTAGTTTCAAAACTGTTTTCATATATATTTGATCTTTATAATCAGTCAGTTTTTCAGGTGATGGTATAACCTTAAATAAGTGACTTAATCAGGACTGCCCAACTCCTAGCTTAAAAAGTATAACATGTAATCCCAGCACTTTGGGAGGCCGAGGCGGGTGGATCACGAGGTCAACAGATGGAGACCATCCTGGTCAACATGGTGAAACCCCATCTCTACTAAAAATATAAAAAATTAGCTGGGCATGGTGGAGCGTGCCTGTAATCCCAGCTACTCAGGAGGCTGAGGCAGGAGAATTGCCTGAACCCAGGAGGCGGAGGTTGCAGTGAGCCGAGATCGCACCATTGCACTCCAGCCTGGGTAACAAGAGTGAAACTCCGTCTCAAAAAAAAAAAAAAAAAAAAAAAAAAAGTATAACACTTTGGCTTGTCCAAAAGTAATAAGTTATATCAGTTGATTGTTCACAGTCACTGATTGAACTCCTCCTACTCTTCCCCCCTTCTCACTTGCCTAGAAATTAAAAGTATAACATTTTACTTATATCATGTAAAGATAAAAGGTATAGGCAGACTCCAAATTAGAAACTGTTCTAAATGGTGGTTGAAAGGCAATTTTTGTTTCAAACTTTATTCCCAGATTTCTTTAGCTTAATTAGCCACAAAGAAAAAAATCATGGGCTGGGCATGGTGGCTCACACTGGCAATCCCAACACTTTGGAAGGTCGAGGGAGGTGGATCACATGAGGTCAGGAGTTCCGAGACCATCCTGGCCAACATGGCAAAATCCTGTCTCTACTAACACAAACATTAGCTGGGTGTGCTGGCTTATGCCTGTAATCCCAGCTACCTGGGAGGCTGAGGCAGGAGAAATGCTTGAACTCAGGAGGCAGATCTTGCAGTTAGCTGAGATCATGCCACTATACTCCAGCCTAGGCCACAGAGTGAGACTGTCTCAAAAAAAAAAAAAAAAAAAAAAAAAAAGAATAAATTGAGTATAAGTAAAAACTGAAAAGAGCTGCAGTGTGGTAAGGGGCTTAAAATATTAGAGATCCAGATTTTATCAGATTCATAAACAATTTTATAAAGCAGTCATTATGTAAAATAGCAGCTCTTAGTTACTTCTTCACTTTTTTCCTTCTTTGGAAATTAATTTAGTTTGCCTCATTCTTGGAAGCTTCATCAAAACTCTTCACAAGATCTGGAACTTCATCATCATCATCCCCTCCAGTACCAAGCAATGGTTTTCCATCCACCGACTCGCAGAGCTTCAGTCCGTCTCCTTAAACTAGTCAGACTGTCTGCACCAAGCTGCTTTAAGGTGCTGGTAGGAATTTTGTCAGCTGCTTTGTCTCAGCACGGCCTATAATGGTCAAAGTGTTCACTGCCCCAGAGATACCTGAACTTTAGGGTTGTTAAAGTGGATCACTGGTCCTTCATTTGTAAACATACTCACCTCTTCAATTCCAGAGATATTGTTTACCCTTAACTTCCTTAGGAGAACTAAAATTTTTATCATCTGCTGTAGCTGAACCACCTCCTTTCTGTTTATTTTCCATCGACACACACTTGTGCCTGCAATTTGGTTGTTTCTTTCATCTTTTCAGAGTGGAAAAGGGTCATCATGTTCGGGACTAGGGTTGGTGCTCAAGGAGCCTTGGGTAGACCAGCTGAGATTAGGTACACACATGTGGGGATGTAAGATGGCATGATTTTTGGTTTAAATGGTCATATAAAAGAGGCTGTTTCTTTGGGAGGCTGCAATGGGCAGATACTTTGAGCCCAGGAATTCAAGACCAGCCTGGGCAACATGGCAAAACCCCTTCTCTACAAAAAGTACAAAAATTAGCTGAGTGTGGTGACACATGCCTGTAGTTCTCAAATACTTGGGAGGCTGAGGCAGGAGGATCCCTTGAGCCCAGGAAGTCGAGGCTGCAGTAAGCTGTGATTGAACCACTATACTCCAACCTGGGTGAGAGCGAGAGAAAGACCATGGACCATGTCTTTTTTTTTTTAAAATAAAAATATAAGCAGTTGTTTTGTTCCTTGATCAACCTACAGATTCACTTTGCTCAAACATTTAATGTATAAACATACTTCTATAAAACTTGGGCATATATTATTATTTATGTCACTTCTATGGGAAAATTTGGCTTTTGTTAAGATTTGGAAAGCCAGGAATCCATCTGCCTCTATCAAAGGGCCAATAAGGAGGAAATAACTCCTAAACCTGTTTGTTGAGGAGGCTACTGAGACTGATGGGGATGTAAAAGGTGGCCAAAAATTTGGAATAAAGATAAGGTGTGCATGACAGTTTAGGAGTACAGGTCTAGTGGACAAACCCTTGCTTGCTTTGAAGGTAGCAGGCTCAGAATTTAATTCAGATAGTTTTATCTGTATTTCATTTGCTGCATCCTGTAATACAGTTTCTCTTGCTAGCTATGTTGGCACCAATCACAAAATTTACATAGGGCTAAAGACAATAAGAAGAATGACATGTTATTGATTAAAATCGCTGATCATACCAAGGAGAGCACATCCAGCTTTTCCACAGGCTTTAGCAATTCCAGCAATAACAGCTTCAGCTACATTGAGGTCAAGTTTTCCACAGGAAAAGTAATCAAGGAAGAAGAGGGGCTCTGCTCCTTGTGCCAGAATATCATTCACACACATTGCCACCAAATCTTGACCAATGGTATCATGTTTATTGCACAGTTGGGCAATCTATATAAGAACAATATAAACACCCACATTAGGGAATAAGTTCCAAATTGTATTTTATCCATTTGGCTAGCCACTCTTAACACCTAAAAAACAAAAGAACACTAAATTCTGACAAGCTACTTGGTCTAAAAGTATCCCCTTTTATCCTCTAAAATACCCTTCCATCAAATATAACCTAAATAATAACTCGTTATTAGAAATGTACAGATATTTTAGCCATTTTACATGATTTGATACAGTTTTTTTTAGTTCATCTATGTCAAGAGATGAAAAATGTATATTTGATATACAGTAAATTTCCTCTTATCTTTCATAAAAACCCTTTATTCACAAAGGTGTCTGGTTACCTTTAGTTTAGTTCCAACGCCATCTGTTCCAGAGGCTAGAAGGGGATCCTTGAAACCAGCTGCTTTTAAATCAAAAAGACCAGCAAAACCTCCAAGATCAACTTTACAGCCTGTTGGAAAGGAAATTAATTACTTGCTACATTTTAATAGATTAAACATGTAATTGTTTAAATGTCTCCTAGTTTAAAGCACTCAGTAGAGTTAGCAGCCTGTGAGAAGTGTTTCTGGAAGAAATAGATGACTGGGTTAGAACAGCTGTTCTCAGAGGCCAGGCATGGTGGCTCACGCCTGTAATCCTAGCACTTCGGGAGGCCAAGGTGGGTGAATCACCTAACGTCAGGAGTTTAAGACCAGCCTGGCCAACATGGCAAAACCCCATCTCTACTAAAAATAGAAAAATTAGCTGGGCGTGGCGGCACATGTCTGTAATCCCAGCTACTTGGGAGGCTGTGGAAGGAGAATCACTTGAATCCGGCAGGCAGAGGTTGCAATGAGCCGAGATCATGCCACTGCACTCCAGCCTGTGTGATGGGAGTGAGACTCCATTTAAAAAAAAACCAACCCCAAAAAACAGTTGTTCTCAGAGATGATATTATCAAATCAACTGGGGAGAATGTAATCATTTAATAGATTAACATGTAACATGTTAATAGGTTAAACATATATATTATATATATATATCTATCTCACTTCTTCATAAGAATGGCTGAAACAAGAGATGGCCTTCCTATGAGAGATTGTGCCATGTGCTCAAGAAATGATTAAGACAGTAATTAAATAGTAAAAACCAGCTGGAAGCGGTGGCTTGCACCTGTTATCCCAGCATTTGGGAAGCTGAGATGAGATCACCTGAGGTTAGGAGTTTAAGACCTGCTTAGCCAACATGGTGAAACCATTTCTCTACAAAAATACAAAAATTAGCAAGGCATGATGGCAGGTGCCTGTAATTCCAGCTACTCGGGAGGCTGTGGTGGGAGAATCACTTGAAACCAGTTGCAGTGAGTCCAGATGGTGCCATTGCACTCCAGCCTGGGTGACAGAGCCAGACTCCGTCTCAAAAAAAAAAAGGCCAAGCATGGTGGCTCACACCTGTAATCCTAGCACTTTGGGAGGGTGAGGCGGGTGGATCACCTGAGGTCAGGAGTTTGGGACTAGCCTGGCCAACATGGTGAAACCCCATCTCGACTAAAAATGCAAAAGTTGGCTGAGTGTGGTGGCAGGCACCTGTAATCCCAGCTCCTTGGGAGGCTGAGTCAGGAGAACAGCTTGAACCGGAGGCAGAGGTTGCAGTGAGCCAAGATTAACATCATAGATGAGAAATGCTTTCCTTAATATTAAAGACAAGAAAGCAGAAGACTGGGTTTGGCTTAAGCAGGGCAAAACTTAGTGTAACCAAGCATTACTTTGGAAAAGTTTCCTCAGTTAAATATAAAACCCAAATCCATTCACAATGTATGTCAAAGTTAACGAATTAGCAAAGTGTAGGATCACTTACCTGATCTGGAAGTAGCTTTTGCTAAAGGCTGAATTTTCTTGACCAGTGTATTTCCAGCTACAATGTCGACTCCAGATTCCTTGTATGTCAAGCCCCTAAAGAATTAAAAGCAAAAAATGAAGTCATCACCTAAACACCAGGGAAAATTATTTTAATCTTAAGACATTATTTAAAGCAAAGATATCCCAAGTGATTTTCACATCCCCCAAAGTGCTGAATTTTTTTTCCCCTGATTAGTCATAGTGAATGAAATTACTTAAAAATTTTAAAGTCAGTGCCTGGGCCCCATCTATACAGATTCTGATTTAACTGGTCTAGGGCAGTCCCTGGGAATTAAAATGAGTTTGAACAATTTCCCCAGTTGATTTGATCACATCATCTCTGAGAACCACTGTTCTAACTCAGTCATCTACTTCTGGGCCGGGCGTGGTGGCTCACGCTTATAATCCCAGCACTTTGGGAGGCCCAGGCGGGTGGATCACGAGGTCAACAGATCAAGACCATCCTGGTCAACAAGGTGAAACCCTGTCTCTACTAAAAATACAAAAATTAGCTGGGCATGGTGGTGCGCGCCTGTAGTCCCAGCTACTCGGGAGGCTAAGGCAGGAGAATTGCTTGAACCCAGGAGGCGGGGGTTGAGGTGATCCAAGATCGTGCCATTGCACTCCAGTCTGGGTAACAACAGCAAAATTCCATCTCAAAAAAAAAAAAAAAAATCATTTACTTCTCCCAGAAGTACTTCTCACATGCGGTTAAATATACTGATTTTTTAAAACTTTTTTTTTTATGACGGTAAAATATACACAACATAAAACTCAGCATCTTAACTATTTTTAAGTGAACAGTTCAATGGTATTGAACACATTCATGCTGTGCACCCAGCACGATCATCTATCTCCATAACCCTTTATCTTGTAAAACTGAAACTTTGTCCCCATTAAATAACTCCCCACTCCCCCAAGACCCTGGCAACCATCTATGTAAAAGTAGATATACTGGTATTTTGCCGCCTTTCTCAGTCCAATTTTGTTATAAACAAGAGAGAAATGCCTAAACCAAGTCAAAAAAGTAAAAATTAGGGTTGAAAAAACTGTACACAAGTATCCCTAAATAAACTGAGTTCTTAATTGCAAAAATATGTAACTATATCCATCCTAATAGCTGAGGACAGTGAGAAACACCATGACAACAGTGAAAGCAGGTAATGATATTTGGTGCATCATTTCTTTCTGTATAGGACCCATAAGTAGGAGCAGTACATTTAGAGATCAAATCTGTGAATGATACTGCAGATTCTATAGTCTTGACTTGCAAAAATGAGAACTCTGGCCTGCTGGGATACAGTGATACATGAAGAAACAAATATGTTTTATTAAAAACAAGCTGCTTCGGCGCAGTGGCTCACGCCTATAATCCTAGCACTTTGGGAGGCCGAGGCGGGTGGATCACGAGGTCAAGATATCAAGACCATCCTGGTCAACATGGTGAAACTCCGTCTCTACTAAAAATACAAAAAATTAGCTGGGCATGGTGGCGCGTGCCTGTAATCCCAGCTACTCGGGAGGCTGAGGCAGGAGAATTGCCTGAACCCAGGAGGCGGAGGTTGCGGTGAGCCGAGATCACGCCATTGCACTCCAGCCTGGGCAACAAGAGCGAAACTCCATCTCAAACAAAACAAAACAAAACAAAACAAGCTGCTTCGCTTTTATATGTGCCTTTTAAGAAAGCATAAAAAACGAAATTAAAGGGAACGATCCAAGATGGCCGATCGATAACAGCTCGGGATTGCAGCTCTCAGTCAAAGCGCAGAGAACTAGAGGACGCCACACTTTCAGACAAATTCTGGTGGCTCACGGAGCAGAAGATCCCCAGTGGAGGAACCACACGGGTCGCCAGCGCGACTCTTGTGGCCGGCGCAGCGGTTTCGCCGGCACCTCAGAGAGGCAGCTCTCGGAGCAGAGTAAACAGGGCCGGCTCCCCTTCTGACCCAGGTTTGGAGGACCCACACAGGTCCCCAGCATGACTCCTGAGACCGGCACAGCGGCTGTGACGGCACCTCAGCGCGGCAGCTCTCGGCACAGGGTAAATGAGACTGGTTCCCCTTCTGACCGAGGTTTGGTGCCCTGGGAAGGCAGAGTCACCCATTACGGACACAAGAAGGAAGCCAGACAGGAGAATCCTGGGCAGAAAAGCACCATCAGTCTTAACACCACAGTTCTGGCCCTGGGAACTAACAACTTGGACATCCAATCAAGAGACCTAATCTGAAAGTTGGTAATTTCAAAGACGACAGGAGGATAAATTTACAATGATGGGAAGAAACCAGTGTAAAAAGGCTGAGAATACTCAAAATCAGAATGCCTCTCCCTCTAAAGATGATCACAGTTCCACATCAACAATGGAACAAGGCTTGACGGAGAACGAGCGCATCCCAATGACAGAATCACTCTTCAAGGAATGTATAATTAGAAACTTCTGTGAGTTAAAAGAACATGTTGTAGCCCAAACTTTGAAAAATGGTTTGACGAAATCCTATTGAGACTAGACAACTTAGAGAGGAATGTAAGTGAATTAATGGAACTGAAGAATACAATACAGGAACTCCGAGAAGTATGCACAGGTTTAAACACTCGAATTGTTCAAGCAGAAGAAGGGATATCAGAGGTCAAAGTCCAACTTAATGAAATAAAACAAGAAGACAAGATTAGAGAAAAAAGGATAAAAAGGAATGAGCAAAGTCTCCAAGAAATGTGGGACTATGTGAAAAGACCAAATTTACGTTTGATAGGTGTACCTGAATGCGACGGAGAGAATGAATCCAAGCTGGAAAATACCCTTCAGGATATTATTCAGGAAAATTTTCCTAAACTAGCAAAGCAGGTCAGCATTCAACCCCAGGTAATACAGAGAACACCACAAAGATATTCCTCAAGAAGAGCAACCCCAAGGCACATAATCGTTAGATTCACCAGGGTTGAAACGAAGGAGAGGATACTAAGGGCAGCCAGAGAGAAAGGTCAGATTACCCACAAAGGCAAGCCTATCAGACTTACAGCAGATCTCTCAGCAGAAACTCTACAGGCCAGAAGAGAGTGGGGGCCAATATTCAACATCCTCAAAGAACAGAACCTTCAGCCCAGAATTTCATATCCAGCCAAACTGAGCTTCACAACTGAAGGAAAAATAAAATCTTTTATGAACAAGCAAGTACTCAGAGATTTTATTACCACCAGGCCTGCTTTACAAGAGCTTCTGAAAGAGGCATTACACACAGAAAGAAACAACCAGTATTATTAGCCTTACTAAAAATATATCAAAAAGTAAAGAGCACCAACATAAAGAAGAATTTACACCAACGAATAGATCAAACAGCCAGTTAACATCAAATGGCAGTAACCCTAAATTTAAATCAACTAAATCCCCCAATCAAAATACACAGCCAAAACCCAACGGCATGTTACATCCAGACCTGTTTCACATGCAAGGATACACAAAGACTCAAAACAAAGGGATGGAGAAAGATTTACCAACTAAGTGGAGAGCAAAAATAAATAAATAAATAAAAAGCAGGAGTTGCAATTCTCGTAGCGGATAAAATAGATTTTAAAGCAACAAAGATATAGTGGTAAAAGGATCAATGCAACAACAAAAGCTAACGATCCTAACACCCAGATACATAGAGACTTAGATTCAATGAGACAGAAAATTAATAAGGATATCAAGGACTCGAACTCAGATCCGGAACAAGTAAACTTAATAAATATTTATAGAGCTCTCTACTTCAAATACATAAAATATACATTCTTGTCAATACCACATCATACCTACTCATAGGTTTAAATGAAACATTGGCCATTATTAATACCCATTTTTTTTTTTTTTCAGAATAAAGCAGTATTTCCGTTCACCCTCCCTCTCTCTTCCTCTTTCTCTCCTTTACTCATTTTTTTTTCTTTCCTTCTCTCAAAAAAAGAAATCAACTTGTAAACCTCTAGATCCAGGTCGGCAATGTCTCTCTCATTGCTTGAATTCCTTCCTTCCCTTCCCTTCCCTCCCTCCCTCCCCCCCCTTCCTCCCTTCCTTCCTTCCTCCGTCCCTCCCAAAAAAAAAAAAAAAAAAAAAGAAATTAAAAATTAAAAAACAATCACAACCAAAAAAAACAAGCTGCCAGAATACAATTGGAGTTGAGAGAGCACTGGCAGTTAACTGAAATAAAGCTAGCAGCCCAGGGTCACGCTCAGATAGGAAACAGAGACTGATCTAAAGAACTTTTTCTCAGGGAGCAACTAACACTGTGGTATCTCAATTTCTTCATCTTTGTAACTTAAATAATTCAGACTAGAATTGAGATTGCAGTCCCTTGAAATAGGTCATTTCAATGGAATCTAGTCATTTTTAAATGAAAAATAAATTTTTAGCATGGCATTTTTAAGTTCTTGATTCTTCAAAAATCTGTAATTAAACTTTAAAAAATGTGCCTCTTGGTAACAGTAGCTTGAATTAAGTTCGTAAAAAATTTTCATTTTGTCTTAAAATACATTCATTATCCACAAATGAACTTCAAGAACAACTGTAAATGTGATATATTCTTAAGAAATCAGGTCAGGCATGGTGGCTCTCACCTATAATCCCAGCATTTTGGGAGGCTAAGTCGGCGGATCACCTGAGGTCAGCAGTTTGAGACCAGCCTAGCCAACATGGTGAAACTCCGTCTCTACTACAAAAATTAGCTGGGCGTGGTGGCGGGCACCTGTAATCCCAGCTACTCATAAGGCCGAGGCAGGAGAATCGCTTGAACCCAGGAGGCGGAGGTTGCAGTAAGCCAAGATCGTGCCACTGGACTCTAGCCCGGGCAACAAGTCTCAAAAAAAAAAAAAAAAAAAAGAGATAGAAACATACACATCTCGAACTAATAGTTTATTGATTTTACAAGTGAATAGTTTGTACATATCAACAATGAATCAGTAAGAGGTCAAAAAATACATTTTAGTAATAGATATAAACACAGTGATAAAATGAGACTGTCAAAATTTACAGTATAACCAAATCAAATTACGTTAGATGATCACTATTTTCATCTTAAGTTCTTTGATAAAACCAGGAACTATGTTTCAAATACAACACTAACTTTGTGAATAAAAATCAGTATCAGGCCAAGTGCAATGGCTCATGCCTGTAATTTGGGAGGCCACAGCAAGAGGTTCACTTGAGCCCAGGAATTTGAGACTAGCCTGGGCAACATGGTGAAGCCCCATCTCTACAAAAAATACAAGGAAATTAGCCAGGTGTGGTGGCCTGGGCCTGCAGTCCCAGCTACTTGGAAGGCTGACGCACAAGAACTGCACTCCAGCTTGCGTGACAGAGTGAGACCTTGTCTCAAAAAAAAAAAAAAAAAATCAGTGAAAATCAATACTACTGTGATTCTGCTAAACTTTCCAAACTTTATCTATTATGAAGTTTTTTCCATTTTACTTGAATATTGCTATAAGCAGTTTTGATTCAAACAAAATACAAACCAAGATCGTATCAGTCCCATAGACAGAAAAGAATGGCTTATGATAGGAGGTTAATGAAATGTTCTACATAGCTATTTAGGCCAGTCTCTGAAATGGCACTAAGCTAACTTGCTAAGAGTTTTACCTGGGCTGCTGGAGGAAAGCTATGGCACGAAAGCCGATGTCTTTCCTATAAATTGCTCCCTCAAACTTTATTGCAGCTAGTCCTTTCTTGGCTTCCTCGAGGGCTGATACGAGATTTTCCCGGATGGCTGTGACTGCAAGAACTCTACCCCCCTGAGTTACTACTTTGCCATTTTTGAGGGTAGTGCCTGCGTGGAACACCTCCAGTCCTTGAGCTTGAGCCTCAGAAAATCCTGGAAGAGAGCATATTTGACATATGATTTAAAATAACAACAGCATTTCACATTGTGAAGTGATTTACAATTTCTACAAGTTTTTTTTTAAACTTGGCTAGGTGTGGTGGCTCATGCCCATAATCCCAGCATTTTGGGAGGCTGGGGCAAGGAAGACTGCTTGAGTCCGTGAGTTCAAGACCAGCCTGGGCAACAGAGCAAGACCTTGCCTCTATATAAATCAGTAATAATTAAAAACAGCCAAATGCAGTGGCACACACCGGCTGAAGTGGGAGGATCACTTGAATTTGGGAGTTTGAGGCTTCAGTGAGGTTTAATTGCACCACTGCTCTAGCCCCAGCAGCAGAGTGAGACCCTGTCTCAAAATAAATACATAAAAATTAAAAATAAAACATCTTTATCTCCTTTAAAAGAACCTTCCCTATCAGACAGGTCTTTTTATTTTTTTTTTGAGACAGAGACTTGCGCTGTCGCCAGGCTGGAGTGCCGTGGCTCGATTTCAGCTCACTGCAACCTCTGCCTCCTGGGTTTAAGCGATTCTCCTGCCTCAGCCTCCAGAGTAGCTGGGACTATAGGCAAATGCCACCATATCCAGCTACTTTTTGTAGTAGAGATGGGGTTTTACCATGTTGGCCAGAATGGTCTCAATCTCTTGACCTCATGATCTGCCGCCCTCAGCCTTCCAAAGTGTTGGGATTAAGGTGTGAGCCACCATGCCTGGCCCAAACAGGTCTTAATGCAATATAATAGTAAATACACCTGTCTCCTAAGAACTGTCTGCTATTTTAGGATGACAGCCTAAATTCTTGTGTTATTGTAAATCTCATTAAAAAAGCAATTGTTTAATGAGAAAAGAAAAATCCTGTATTTGATCACATTAAACTTTTCCTTAAGAGTAAGGTAACTTCCTTTTTTTTTTTGAGACGGAGTCTCGCTCTGTCACCCAGGCTTGAGTGTGTAGTGGTTGATCTTGGCTCTCTGCAACCTCTGCTTCCTGGGTTTAAGCAATCCTCCCAGCTCCGCCTCCTGAGGAGCTAGTGTTACAGGTGCACCACCACGCTTGGCTAAATTTTTTGGTATTTTTAGTAGAGATGGGGTTTCACTATGTTGGCCAGGCTGGTCTTTAACTCCTGACCACAAGTGATCTGCCTGCCTCGGCCTCCCAAAGTGCTAGGATTACAGGCGTGAGCCACTATGAGGGCCTGTAAAGGAACTTCTTTTTATCACAGTTATTAAATTAAAGCTGCTTCTTTTTTTTATTTTTACAAATTTTTACCATAAACCATGAGACTTAAGTTTCTTTCTTTTCAGTATAACCAATATGGTCAGTACAATGCAAAACATAAGTAATCCTTTCACTAACTTAACACTTGTACGATTTAAAGACAAATTTGGCTTAAATTAATTTTTGGGGTCAGCTCCAAATTCCTGCTGCTTCCTTGTAGTCTGAGATACAGCCATATATATATATATATATATTTTTTTTTTTTAAGAGATGTGGTTTCACCATGTTGGCTAGGCTGGTCTCAAACTTCCGACCTCAGGTGATCCGCCCACCTTGGCCTCCCAAAGTGCTGGGATTACAGGTGTGAGCCACCACACCCAGCCTCAGATACAGCTTTATAGTTAAAACATTATTAGATTATATTTTCTAAATTTTAAAGTGACCAAAGGGGATAGTTTACATAAAGATAGCACTTTTTCTTAATTTTTAGAAAGCTATTTTATTTCTCCTGGTGGTCTTCTTTTTCCATCTCTATTTCTCTTCTCAGTCTTATTTGGTAGTTTGTTAATACACATCCTCCCTGAGTGTTTTTACAACACAAAGCCATTTAGTGATTCTGAATGGCTACTTTGCCTGCCAGTAATGGTAAAACCCAATATTGCTCTGGTAGAACTATTACACTTGTTACTTCAATCTTAGGGAAATTTCACCAATGCAAGGGATCTTGGTGCTGGCCCATTTCCTTCTTTGTCCATATTCAAAAGCAATCAATTCCTAACTGCCTATCTGCCATGCATGGGATTCACAAGGCAATGGACTCTGTGTCTGAGTAAGACAGGGTATGGGGTTTTTGAATGAAATACACTACTGGAGGCCGGGTGCGGTGGCTCATGCCTGTGATCCCAGTACTTTGGGAGGTTGAGGTGGGCGGATCACTTGAAACCAGTAGTTCAGGACCAGCTTGGCCAAGAGGATGCAATCCTGTCCCTACCAAAAATACAAAAATTAGCTGGGCCTGGTGGTGTACACCTACAATCCCAGTTACTCAGAGGCTGAGCCAGAAGAATTGCTTGAACCCAGGAGGCGTAGGTTACAGTGATCTGAGATGGCACCACTCCATTCCAGCCTGGGTGACAGAACCAGACTCTATCTTAAAAAACTAACAAATAAAAAACCCAAATACACTATTGGAGCACTGGGAGTGGCCAAACTACAGCCCGCTCAGGATCACAGAGGTCTACTTCTGCACTTATGGCAAAGGAACTTAGATTTAAGATTATTTAACTAGATGTTTCACCTACTGTGAAGACAGAGAAAAAAAAAATAGAAGGATACACTTTGAAACTGTTTGAATTTTACCATCCAAGTGACTATGGGGGTACACTGTAAACTGGGGGTCAAATCACACAGGACTGTATGCATTTGCGGTAATTCAGACTTCACCTCTATGATGTATCTTACTGATATACTTTATACTAATGTTTCTCTGATTCTCACAGAATCTCATTATTACCCAGGCTCTAGGTGGATGGAAGAGGAAGGCTGTACTGGGTGACACTCTGGAGATGTGGTTCCGCCACTTACGTCTTTCTTGCACAGGAAGGGAAATCAACAGTTCTTTGAATACAGTATTTGTGGATATTTGAACATGCATATCCAATAAGCAACTCAGTTATGTTAAGACCCTCTGAAAGGTTTCTGATGGCTTCACACTCTTATCAAGAGCAAGCTTCAGCGTGGGAGGGAGGTCTGCTGTGGCACTGCCGCTAGTCACCTTGTACTCCAACCTCTTGATCCCTGACATTCACCTGTTATCTCTACACCCTTGGTGTAGTCTCCAGGATAACCTTTACTTGCCATGACGACAGTTAGGGCAGTGTGGTTTTCTAGCCAAACAGGCAGACATGTGCAGAGCAGGCCATCTAAGGTGGACTGAATCACTTCATAAAGATCACTTTTAAGAAGTGGGAGGATTACCTGGAAAAACATAATTCACATGGCAGGTGAGATAAATTTTAGTTTTCCTTAAACATTTTATTCACTGGGGTACCAGCAGAACTTGCATGCATTTCCCAAAGGTAATTATTTCCAGGCTGATAAATTCCAAGATTAAAATAACACATATCTTCTACAAAGTAATACTTTGATATTTTTACCCACTTGGCACTCTGGATCACCAAAACGGCAATTAAACTCTAGAACTTTTGGGCCATCCTTGGTCAGCATTATTCCAGCATAGAGAATACCTTTATTTAAAAAGAAAATTAAAAAAAAAAAAAAAGAGAGAGAAAGGAAATCTATAATGAAGACACTGTATTACAAATATAAAATCTATCACATAAACTTCTAATAATCAAAGATTTGGAAAAATCATAAATGTTAAAAAAGTGGTGGAAAAAAAGAGGACAGAAAACAAGTTTTATCGGAAGTGGAAAGTGACTCTACAAGCAGCGTCAGTAGTAACGTGGGTGTGCCTACCTGTATATGGAGTACCCTCTTGCTGCATGCCATCCACTGTCCTCTGAAGAATAGTATTTTTAATTTTTAGTAGTAGATCATTAGAAACCTGGAGAATGTGCAAAAACACTTGAATGTAACCAGTAATTTAGAACGTCCAAGTAGTATTACAGGGGATAATGGAAGGGGATGATGAGGACAACTGATTTTTTTTTTACTATCTGAAACAGGCTGAGCACTTTGAATTAAAAGGACTTAAAGTTTCTGAATCCTCACAATGACGCTATCAAGTAGGTATTTTAGCATTATAATTTTCAAAAATATGCACAGGAAGGGAAATATGCACACCCTTAAAAGAACTAGCCAAAAATAATTTCCCAAAACATAATAATAAAAATGAAGGAAATTCTCTCGTACCCTAAGGTTTCTTTGTATTCTTCTACTTACAGCATATGCTGCACATATTTCATAAGCCTATATATGTAAGAATCTGGGCTTATGAATTTAATTGTAAAAACCAAACACAGAGATAGGTCTTAGAATCCACTGTTATCAAATGGTATTATTATTTTTTTTTTTTTAAATAGAGACAGGGTTTCACCATCTTGGCCAGGCTGGTCTTGAACTCCTGACCTCATGATCCACCTGTCTCAGCCTCCCAAAGTGCTGAGATTACAGGCATGAGCCACTGTGCCTGGGCCTTCTTTTTTTTTTTTTTTTTTTAAATTAAATTAAGACAGGGTTTCACCATGTTGGTCAGGCTGGTCTTGAACTCCCAACCTCAGGTGATCTGCCTGCCTTGGCCTCAGAAGTGCTTGGATTACAGGCGTGAGCCACCATGCCCGGCCCAAATGGCAGTTTTAATACAAGTGTTGGGATTACAGGTGTGAACCTCTACGCCTGGCCTATACTTATAAAGTCTTTTAAAAAATGAAGTTTGGTTTATTTTTAATCTTTTAAAATAAATAAAAGATTAAAAATATGTAAAGGGGGACTCTATTAGCACAAACAATTATGACTATCATCAATAAAAAGAATAGGTGAGTTTTTGGACTGCTAACCTACTTATAATATATGCCAACGATGCAGATTCCTCATAAAAATTGTGTAGGGACGGCCGGGCGTGGTGGCTCACGCCTATAATCCCAGCACTTTGGGAGGCCGAGGCAGGTGGATCATGAGGTCAAGAGGTTGAGACCATCCTGGTAAACAAGGTGAAACCCCGTCTGTACTAAAAATACAAAAATTAGTGGGGCATGGTGGCGCGTGCCTATAATCCCAGCTACTCAGGAGGCTGAGGCAGAAGAATTGCCTAAACCCAGGAGGCAGAGGTTGCAGTGAGCTGAGATCGCGCCATTGCACTCCAGCCTGGGTAACAAGAGTGAAACTCCGTCTCAAAAAAAAATAAATAAAAAATAAACTCAGCTGGGCATGGTGGTGGTATGCGCCTGTAGTCCCAGCTACTCGGGAGGCTGAGGCAGGAGAATTGCTTGAACCCAGAAGGCGGAGGTTGCGGTGAGCCGAGATCGTGCCATTGCACTCCAGTCTGGGTAACAACAGCGAAACTCCATCTCAAAAAAAAAAAAAATTCTGTAGGGATTGTTTAAAAATGTGCTGTCTCTTACAAAGTAGAAAGATCAGAACAAATTCTGATCTGACTTGGTTCTCAATTCATATCACACACACACACAGATATACACACACACACCACTTTTGTGGTGAACCATGGTTATCCAAAGATCAATCTAAGACCACAATAAGCTCCCATGTGTTAAAAATTGGGTATAGAGAAGTGGGAATAGGAGGATCTATTCAATCCATACTATACTTTAGATTGGCTTATTTTAGTTCTTCAAAGGCTTTTAGGAAAAGTTAGAGACCAGAAAATACACCTTTAATTGCTGATTAGGAACATAATTTATAGCAACAAACAGATAACAAAACAAAATAGAAAAGTATCATCTAAGAGCTCTCAGAAAACCAAACAACTACTACAAGACTTGAGCAGAGTCTTTGGGAAGTACCTGAGGTGCTGGACAATATGCTCCCATTCCCCCTGTGTTAGGGCCACCATCTCCCTCCAGTAATCGCTTATGGTCCTGTGCCGGGGGCATGGGGGCCACAGTCTTGCCATCAGTGAAACATAGACACTATAAAGAAAACAAAATAGTCCACTTATGTTAAATGCCAAAAAGTAAAAAAATAATTTAGTAAGGCAAACTCTATGTCCCTTAACTCTTCTTTGAGGGAAAGTTTGCTTTTTTTTTTTTTTTTTTAACAGAAAAATGAACTGAAACATCAATAATGTTAAGCGACATACATCAAGAATCATAACATACTCAATTTCTGAAGGATTTGTGATTTTTGAGATAAGTTAGGGAAAAACCAAGCAACTCTCAAAGTAAAAGATTTCAACCTTTCCTCCACTTTAAGCTTCCAGGCATTAAAACTTGATTTAGGCTGGGTGCGGTGGCTCACACCTGTAATCCCAGCACTTTGGAAGGCCAAGGCAGGCAGATCACAAGGTCAGGAGTTCAAGACCAGCCTGGCCAACGCAGTGAAACCCCGTCTCTAACAAAAATACAAAAATTAGCTGGGCATGGTGGCAGGCGCCTGTAATCCCAGCTACCTGGGAGGCTGAGGCAGGAGAATTGCTTGAATCCAGGAGTTGGAGGTTGTAGTGAGCCTAGATAGCACCACTGTATTCCAGCCTGGGTGACATAGCCAGACTCTGTCTCAAAAAAAAAAACAAAAACAAATAGAACCAAACTTGATTTAAGGTGACTTTACTTCACTATTTATTATGCAATAAACTTTATGTGAAAGAAAAAGCATGAATGTTTGAATTAATCCAGAACCTCAATAATCCAGAACTTACGTGTGATGTAAGTTCAAGTGCCCCCACTAACACACTAGGGATGACTAACAGAGGATCACCTTTTTTTTTCATTTGTACCCCAATAATAAAAGTATACAAATTCCTTTGTAACTGCTGCGTTTACGTTTTTAGATGAAGCAACCAGAGTATATCAAGTCTTTCCTGGGGTACATAGGTCAGATGACAGCTTTTAAAAAAAAAAAAAAAAAAATCACTGGCTGAAGGCAAGTAAGATGACATCTTTTATTTTTGAGAGGGAGTCTCACTGTGTCGCCTAGGCTGGAGTGCAGTGGCATGCTCTCAGCTCACTGCAACCTCCGCCTCCCGCGTTTAAGCGATTCTCCTGCCTCAGCCTCTCAAGTAGCTGGGATTACAGGCGTGAGCCACCATGCCTGAGTAATTTTTCTATTTTTAGTAGAGACAGGGTTTCACCATCTTGGTCAGGCTGGTCTTGAACTCCTGACCTTGTGATCCACCGCGCCCAGTCAGATGACAGCTTCTTATATCGCTATAATCACCAAAAAGATGAATATACATACAGACACCTCTTCTCCGACAAGAAGTTCTTCAATGACAATTGTTTCTCCAGCTACCCCAAAGGCCTTCTCCTAATTTTAAATTAAAAAAAAAAGGTTTGTTAAGCTTTTGATATTTACTTAGTTGACTTATAGCATTATCCAGCATTTGTATTATGAACCAGTGAGTACTGCAATTTCTCTTTTCTTTCAGAAAGACTCAAAAGGAACATATAAATGTTTCCTATTTTTAATGTGGCAACAGTATAGCTAACACTGGTACAGATGGAATGAACACATCTCTAATATTCTCCTGAGGATTTGGTGATCCAGTTTCAAATAAGGTATGGAAAAAACAGATTTTTTCATTATCACCATTTAATACTTACTTCCGATTATAATTATACACATTTTAATAACTATATTAAAGCATGTCTGTGAAAGCAGATTTCTACAAGGACAGAAAACCCACAACAAGGATTAATCATAAAAGATAAAGCATATTCATTCATTAATTTACTTCTCCTAGGCCTGGGACACGAGTGACAAATACTTTTGCCCTCATGAATGGCTTATTTATTAATATATTCTATATCCTGAGGTTTTTCTATCTTTCAGTGGCAGACAACAAAGGTTATTAGAATTTACTTCAAAAGAATACCATCATGGTTTAGTTATCAGTGTAAATCCCTAATAACTATTTTAAAGAAATGGATTACAATACATGGAATTATAAAAAATAACTTACCCATGTGTCTGCAAAATAGGTTTTCCTTATTGTGAGGAACAATTTTTTTTTTTAGATGGAGTTTTGCTCTTGTTGCCCAGGCCGGAATGCAGTGGTGTCGTCTTGGCTCACTGCAACCTCTGCCTCCTGGGTTCAAGCGATTCTCCTGCCTCAGCTGCCCGAGTAGCTCGGATTACAGGCGTGCACCACCATACCCAGCTAATTTTGTATTTTTAGTAGAGACAGGGTTTTACCATGTTGGTCGTGCTGTTCTCTAACTCCCGACCCCAGTGATCTGCCCGCCTTGGCCTCCCTAAATGCTGGGATTACAGGCATGAGCCACGGCATCCAGCAGTGAGGAACATTTTTTAAACTTAAAAAAGGGTATTTACTCAGTATGAATAGAAAAGTAAATTTTTTCAGAAGACTTGGCCTACCTGCATGATCTCCTGTACAGCTTTGCAGGCCTCTTCTTTGGTCTTTGCAACTATCACCCCTTTTCCAGCCGCAAGGCCACTGGCCTTCACAACCAAAGCAGGGAAGTCTGCACTATGAAAACAGAGCAATCTTCTATATCCAATAAACCAACACAACTTAAAATTTTAAAATGCTGTGGGATTTTGTAACGCTATGCTATTGTAAAAACTGAAAAGCAGAATGAAAAAAATAACATCATTCCAACACTATTTTGACATACTTCCCACCAGGAATTCTTCCCCCTATATATTCTTTTATAGTTGAAATCATATAGTACCTATAATTTTGCTTTTTCATTTATCATGAGATTACGTAGGCAATATCTTTGGAAGAATAAATAGATTATAAAGTAAATATGGTATAATCTCTAAGATACAAAGTAGCAAATAGTACTCTCATTCAAGTAGAAAATTTGGGTGTATAACAACAGCATAGATCATTTCTGTAAGTACACATCAGAAATTACCAAGTGGGCCTGGGGATCTGGAAAAAGACTTACCCAAAGTAAGTAACAAAACTGTTACTTACCCAAGGCATCTGGCTACTAGGAAATAATAATATTCAGTGTTTAAGAAACCCTGCAGGATGGACAATGAATAAAAAAATGAAACTGACCCAACTCAAAGGAAAACATATCAGGTAGCAGAAGTGTCAACAAAAAAAGGGCAAAGGCATGTGTCTACTAACACTCATTAATTGCTCAATGCTTTCCACATAATACAGAACAAAGGATGCTTAATCTTGAAATTTAAAATTGCAGTAGTGGTGGCAGATGACCAAGTGATGATGACTCACTGTGGCAAATTATTGATCATAAAAAAATCAATATTCTTCATGTTGTAAGATGCCACCGTGTTTGTCAATCTGGCTGTGAGACCTAGTGCTGTGGCTCATGCCTGTAATCCTAGCACTTTGGGAGGCAGAGGTAGGTGGATCTCTTGAGCCGAAGAGTTTGAGACCAGTCTAAGCAACATGGTAAAACCTTATCTCTACAAAAAATACAAAAACTAGCTAGGCATGGTGGTGTGTGCCTGTTGTCCTGGCTACTTGGGAGGCTGAGGTGGGATGACGGCTTGAGTCCAGGAGGCAGAGATTGCAGTGAGCCAAGATCCCATCACTGCACTTCACCTGGGTGACAGAGAGAGACCCAGTCTCAGTGGGAGGTGGGGGGAACCCCAAATCCAAAAAGACGGCTGTGAAAAGAGCGCAAAACTGCAGAACTAGGTGCATTCTTCCCCGAGGAACTACGCAGATTTTATTAAAAATGTCATCTTTCCGCAAGGCCACAAGACCATATAAACTCTATATGCAAAGAATCCTATTTTAGTTTGGATCTGGAAAAAGACAACCCACATATTTATTGAGAAAGCTTTTTTTTTTGAGACGGAGTTTCGCTCTTGTTGCCCAGGCTGGAGTGCAATGGCGTGATCTCGGCTCACTGCAACCTCCACCTCCTGGGTTCAGGCAATTCTCCTGTCTCAGCATCCTGAGTAGCTGGGATTACAGGCACGTGCCACCATGCCCAGCTAATTTTTTGTATTTTTAGTAGAAACGGGGTTTCACCATGTTGACAAGGATGGTCTCGATCTCTTGACCTCGTGATCCACCTGCCTCAGCCTCCCAAAGTGCTGGAATTATAGACTTGAGCCACCGCGCCCAGCTTTTTTTTTTTTGAGACGGAGTTTCGCTCTGTCTCCAGGCTGGAGTGCAGTGGGACAATCACAGCTCACTGCAATCTCCACTTCCTGGGTTCAAGTCATTCTCCTGCCTCAGCCTCCTGAGTAGCTGGGATGATAGGTGCATGCCACCACGCCCAGATAATTTTTGTGTTTTAGTAGAGACAAGGTTTCACTATGTTGGCCAGGATCTCTTGACATTGTGATCCACCCACCCCAGCCTCCCAAAATTGTTGGGATTATAGGCATGAGCCACTGCACCTGGCAGAAAGTTTTTTCTCTAATTATCTTACTATAATCTTGTGACAGCCTAAGGACCTAGCATTGTATTTTCAACACAAGTCTCCTATATATATATATTTATTTAATTTTTTGAGACAGGGTCTCACTCTGTCACTGAGGCTGCAGTGCAACGGCACAATCTTGGCTCAGTGCAGCCTCTGCCTCCCAGGTTCAAGTGATCCTCCCACCTCGGCCTTTAGAGTAGCTAGGACTACAGGTGCACACCACCATGCCTGGCTATTTTTTTGGGTATTTTTTTGTAGAGGCAGGGTTTCACCATGTTATCCAGGGTGGTCTCTAATCGTTCAAGCAATTCACCTGCCTTGGCCTCCCAAAGTGCTGGGATTCCAGGTGAGTCACCACGCCTGGCCATTGACCTGTATATTTAAATACAACAAGAAAACAATGGTCTTTCATAGGCAGCCATCTACCTACTTCATAATGAAGCTGCAGGCCTCTTCAGGTTTTCTGAAAGCCTTCCATTGTGCAGTTGGAATTCCATGTCTGTCCATAAACTCCTTGGCAAACCTTTTGCTGGACTCTAACTGAGCCGCTTCTGCTGTTGGTCCAAAGCATCGCACTCCTGCAGACATCAGGTTCCCAACAATCCCTATTGATGAAAACAGTAGTAGTAGGTGAACAAAGGTCTCCCCAGGGGCTTTTCAGCTTGAAGATGAATTAGTATCAGACTATATCTATAACTAGAAAAGGCGATGGTTGGTGGCAGAGGATAACAAACTTTTTCATGTTGTCTGCTGGATAGAATAAAATGCTACTAACATGTTATTCAAGTCTATCAAAAGTTGTTATATTTGCATATGTACATTTTTAAACAGACACCAGAATACAGCAGAATAAAGACATACAAATGTTTTCCATGCTGCAAATTTGATCTGTAACTCATCATATAACCGATGCTTGGGAAAAAAATAATCTAGACTCTATAAATTTTGAGAGTGAAAGCCTTTTTCCAATGTAGTATTACAAATTCTCATTTGTAAAATGAATTGGATTAGATGATCCCTAAGCTCCTTTTGGCATTAAATATACTGTAACAATACATAGAAATGAGCTTTACCAGCAGCCAGAGGTGCTTCTGGTCCAACAACTACAAATTCAATTTTCTCATCTTTGCAGAATTGAGCAAGGGCAGTGTGGTCACTGATTGAGACAGCTGTAAACAGAAAAACCAAACACACTACATTTACAATGCTGCTTAAATGAACTTTTAAGTGTCTCACTCAAAACTAAGTTCTATACTTCAGTATGCTCGTTATCTGTTGGTTTTCTTACATTGGTAGAGGTGACAGTTTGAACGTGTGACATTCAGAGGAGAGTGCATTGGGCTAACCAACAAAGCTCAGTTCTCTGTTTTCATTGTAGACAGTTAGATAAAAATACCAATAAACTTCCCAAACAGCCATAAAGTACCATCTGGTTCATGATATTCTTCATGTCACTAATATTGATCGTATATTAAACAAAAAACATACCGTAAGATATACTCATTCAATTGTACTGAAAATCCACTATGTGCTTAATACCAGTACCTAGCACGGGTATTAAGATGTCAACAGAAGCCAGGTCCTTATACATATGTTTACAATATGCTGTAGGAATGCTGGGTAATAAATATACAAACAAAAAATAGCAAATAGAAACAAACTAAGTGAATTTGATATAAAGTGAATTGAGAGGCTATTTCTGGTTGAGTTAGGAGGGAGCTCTTTGGGGCAGAATTGTTTAAGCTAAGAACTGAATGATGCTTTTAAGAGGAACCTCTCTTCTCCAACCTAAAAGTCAGGTAAATTTTCTTCTGTGGAGTTCTAAGTAACTAGCAGTAGAATTGACCACATACTGAATATGGTTTGGCTATACAGGCGCTCTCCTGCTTCACTGTATCTGGACCACAACTCCTAAGTCAGCTCAAGTCTGAAATCACTCTGCTATTGGTACAGGGTGTAAGAAGCGGTATTTGTGATGTACAGTTATTCCTCCTTATCCTTGGAAGACACATTCTAATCCCTCTAGTGGATGCCTGAAACTACAGTGCTGAATCCTATAATATGCTTTTTCCTATACATAAATACCTATGATATAGTTTAATTTACAAATTAGGCACAGTAAGAGATTATCAGTAATACGAAAATAGAACAATTATAACTATATGCCAGCATCAGCTTTGGGGACATTATTAAGTAATACCACCTGAGCACATGTACTGACAACATGGCTACTAGGTAACAACATAGATATGCTGGACAAAAAGATTCACATCTCAGGTTGGAGGGCACAAAATTTCATCATGCTATACTAGATTGCCTTGCAATGTAAAATGTATGAGTTGTTTCTGAGATTTTCCATTTAATATTTTTGGACTACAGCTGACTGTGGGTAAGCCGGTGACTACTGTATAGGGTCCAAGTCCAGAAAAGGTAGGTTCCTCAATCTGTAGCAACTGCCTGAATGTGATTAGGATGGAGTACCATGTCCTTTGGGTTAGTGGCTCCCAATATAACTAGCTGAGCAGGGTTAACTAATTCAGTGTATCAGAGGGCAACAAGAGGAAGAGGTCTTTTTAATAGTCTTCAAGACTACTTGTAGTGGTCTTATGACAATCTGAAGAGATTTTGATGGACTTGCCTGGGTGACCTCAATTGTACAGACTGTCCAGTCTCTAATAAACAGATATACCTCACCCCCAGAACTAAGATCCAAGAAAAGGAGGTACTTTCTTTTTTGAGACAGAGTCTTATACTCTGTTGCCAAGCTGGAGTCCAGTGGTGCAATCTTGGCTCACTGCAACCTGGGCCGCTGGGGTTCAAGTGAATCCCCTGCCTCACCCTCTTGAGTAGCTGGGACTACAGGCACGCGCCACTACACCCGGCTAATTTATTGCATTTTCATAGAGATGAGATTTCACTACGTTGGTCAGGATGGCCTCATCTCCTGACCTCGTGATCCACCCACCTCGGCCTCTCAAAGTGCTGGGATTACAGGCGTGAGCCACTGCGCCCAGCCTAAGGAGGTGTTTTCTAATTTGCCTTTTTCTTATTCTTTTTGGTCTTATATACATGCCATTATCTTCTCCCAGTTTGTGGCTTGTTGGGTCCATGCTCTTCTTTCCATAGATATCATGTGTCACACAGGGAACTAGGCACTGTGCATACTATGCAAAACAAGACAGACAAGTTCCTTTCCCTCGTGGAGCTTACATTATAGGTTATATTCTAGTGGGGGAAAAGAACATAGGAGAGAGACAATAGCAAAGTAAAAATAAACACATTCATGATCATAAACAAATGAAATGCAGATGGACACTTGCTTTTAGTAAGAAACTGTAGGAAAGATGCAATTAAGAAGGCTAATATATAAGTGGAGTTCTGAATGATGAGGAGACAGTCACAGTAAGGGGTGCGAACAAACACAAAGTCCAAGGCAGCAAGCTTCTGCTTGGGAAATTGGTAGAACAGCATGGATAGGGTATACTGAAAAGAGAAAAGGAGACATAAAAGATCAGGCTGGAAGGGCAGCCAGAAGACAGACTGCACAAAGGGCTTTGTAATGAGTTTTCTTCTAATTATTATTAGAATACTGAGGAGTTTCTGAAGCTGCTGACGAGCTTTATGTAGTATATGAACTGACCGTTTTTTCATTTTTGCCAATTAAGAGATAAGGGTGGAGGCTGGGCAGGGTGCCTCATTCCTGTAATCCCAACACTTTGGGAGGCTGAGGTGGGCAGACCACCTGAGGTTAGAAGTTAGAGACCAGCCTGGCCAACACGAAGCCCCATCTCTTCTAAAAATACAAAAAATTAGCCAGGTGTGGCACTACGTGCCTGTAGTCCCAGGTACTTGGGAGGCTGAGACAGAAGAACTGCTTCAATCTGGGAGCCAGAGGTTGCCGTGAGCTGAAATCATAACACTGCACTTCAGTCTGGGTGACAGAGTAAGACTGTCGCAAAAAAGAGAGAGAGAGAGAGAGAGAGAGAGAGAGAGAAGGGTTGAGATCTATTAGAGTTACAACTGTTATAAACTTTGTTTTTTTAGACAAGGTCTCATCTTGCTCTTTTGCCCTGGTTGTAGCGTGGTGGAGAGATCAGAGCTCACTACAGCCTTGACCTCCTGGGCACAAGCAATCCTCCTACCACGGCATCTCAAGTAGCTGGCACTACAGGTGTGCACCACCATGCCTAGCTAAATTATTGTATTTTTTTGTAGAGATTGGGTCTCACTATGCTGCCCAGGCTGGTCTCAAACTCCTGGGGCTCAAGAGATCCTTCTCCTTTGGCTTCCCAAACCGCTAGGATTATAGGCGTGAGCCACTGCACATGGCCAGAAGTTACATTTAATAGCAATGCTAAACTTTTCTTTTACAAAAGTACATATCAAAATGCCTTTAATCTGTATTAGGCACTTACTACTTTTCCACTGAATGTGTTTCACCAGGTTTAAAACAGTTTAAGATAAGGAAATGTCATATTCTGATCAACAGATTACCTTAAATTTATAACATATGGCAAGTATTCAAATTACCAAATAAATTTGAAGGTCAAGGAAAGCACTCAAACCTGAATAGCAATCTATCTTTATTATCATAAAGCACAGACATGGTTGATGGTTTACCATTAACAAATAATAACTATTATTCTCTACTTTAAAACATGATTACCTGTATTTGAAATCTTTTCAGAGCAGGCAGTGCCTGCATTTCCCGGGGCAACCAATACGTGTTTGACATGATTAGACTGTGCAAGTTTCCAGGCCAGCGTATGTTCCCTTCCTCCACTGCCAATTACAAGTACTCGGGCTGCCATTGCTCTGTCTGCAAAGCAGAAATTCCAAAGGAAAATGAAACCTGCAGAAAGAAAACCACAGTTAATATCTTAGGATGCACATTTTAGAAATCCAGGGCTGGGCACGGTGGCTTATGCCTGTGATTCCTGCACTTTGGGAGATAGAGGCGGGTGGATCACTTGAGGTCAGGAGTTTGAGACCAGCCTTGGCCAACATGTAGAAACCTTATCTCTACCAAAATATAAAAATTAGCTGGGTGTGGTGGTGGGTGCCTGTAATCCCAGCTACTCAGGAGGCCGAGACAGGAGAATTGCTTGAAGCTGGTAGATAGAGGTCCCAGTGAGCCCGGATCATGCCACTACACTTCAGCCTGGGTGACAGAGCAAGACTCCATCTCAAAAAAAAAAAAAAAAAGCCAGGTGTGATGGCTCACACTGTAATCCAAGCACTTTGGAGGCCAAGGTGAGCGGATCACCTGAGGCTGGGAGTTCAAGACCATCCTGACTAACATGGTGAAACCCATCTTTATTAAAATAAATAAATAAAAAGATAAAAAAAAAAAAGAAAAAAGAAACACAGATTTGTAAATATAATTTAAATAATCATTTGTACTCATACAAATGACATTTTTATTCAATGATTCATTTTTGAAAAACTGGGATTCATAATTTGAGAAATATGACTGTGGTCACAAGGGTAAGGGAGGTATTTTAAAGAGAAGGCAGACTGGCCTAGAGAGCGAGGTTAGAGTCAAATGGTGACTATCAACTCTTTACCTGATAATCTCCCTACTCTGGGCTTCTCTTTAAAAAGATTTAATAATCACTAAGCCTTAGTTATGAAATGAATTTTGATGTTTTGGACTCAAAATGTATTATAAAATATCCGTTTTTAAACCTTGAAATCTTATTGATAATTAGGTTATCATAAATTGAAGGAAATACTGAAAACTGGGGTAAGCAAACATTACCCATAAAGGGCCACATGGTCCGTCAAAACTACTTGACTCTGCCACTGTATCAGGAAAGCAGCCAAAGATAATATATAAATAGATCAACATGTCAATGTCCAGAAAAACTTAACTGACCCATAAACAGGCAGTGGGTCAGAGGTCACTGTTGCCCATCAGTTCTTTAAGTAGTAGGAAGCCATCAAAGGTTTGTAACAAATAAGCATGACTCACTTTCAATAAAACTTTATGTTTGGATACTATAAATTGAATTTCATAAAATTTTCACATGTCATAAAAATGTCATTTATTCTGTTCTTTTTCTCAACCAAGATGGATTTGGTATGTGGGCCATAGTTTTCCGACTCCTAACTCAAGTAGTGCAATATGCTAGAATATTGGTAGAGAAGGCAAAAATCAAATTCCAGTTCATTCACTTTAGATCTGGCACCTGAGACTTAGAAGGATGGATACAACAGCAGTGTAAACTTGGCTATGTAAGGATTAACTGAAATGACATTTATAAATAAGTACAATCTAGCACTCAGTAAATTAGTAAAGTTAGTAAATCTTAACTTGTTATGTTTACTTACCAAGGCAAACTGGTAACAGAAAAAAGAAAATTGAAAACTTCTTTAGATGATGCTAGGATTACGTATTTTAAGAAAAATCTAAGCTGACAATACACAAAACTAACATTTTTTTTTTTAGCACTTACCTTGGGCAGAGTACTATTTTAAATGCTTGTCATGTATTACCTTACATAATCTTCATAAGAATCCTATGAGGGAGATAATATCACCAATTTGCAGATAAGACATGAAGGAAGAGATAGGTTAAATAACTTGCTGGAGGTCACACAGGTAAGAGGAATTGGGGCCTAATAGAAGCAATTTTGCTTAAGATTCTCTAACAATGAATTGAAACGATTATCATTAAAAATTTGAGAAAAGAAAAGAAAAAACCCGCTAAATTACAGTCTCGGAAGAAAAAGCTATTTTAGCGTAATGGAAAAACACATTTTACTTGCCATGTGTATCTGAAATAAACGGAATAAGTAGATTTTTTTCTTTTTTCTTTTTTTTTGAGACAGAGTCTCGCTCGGTCGCCCAGGCTGGAGTGCAATGGCACGATCTCTACTCACTGCAACCTCCACCTCCCGGGTTCAAGCTATTCTCCTGTCTCAGCCTCCCGAGTAGCTTGGATCACAGGTGTGCGCCGCAATGCCTGGCTGATATTTGTATTTTTAGTAGAGATGGGGTTTCACTATGTTGGTCAGGATGATCTCGAGCTCCTGACCTCCAGTATTCCACCCACCTCGGCCTCCCAAAGTGCTGGGATTACATCATAGCTAGAAATAAACATCTTTAAATCTAGAGCAAATATTACATCTTTAGTTTGAATAAAGTATTAGTGTGGGAGAATCCTCCTGTTTACTCTAGTGGATCACTGCAAACAGCATTACCACCCAGTGGTGAGGACGTCTGGGCTCCAGAGTCATAGCACCTTGGCCTGGGTAGAGACCCTGCCCCACGTTAGCAGAGAGACGTTGGGGGACTTCACTAACCTTGGGCCTCATTCATCAGAATGGGTAACATAAAGAGAGTAAGACAGTTAAGTAAAGCCGTATCAGAGAATTTCGAGAATAAAAGAAAATAGAAACCAATTACAAAAGTTAACCATGTAATCTGCTAGAGACATTGGGGGCATAAAGAGAAAACCTGACAAAGTATGCCAATTTAGGGTTATGTCCTAAAAATGCATAAAGACACAAAAAGCCTTCTTCACATCTTAGAAAGCAAGGAAAGTAGAAGAGCAAACAGAAACTTCAGCTAACATTAAGTGAAAAGCACGTGGCCCACCCACACCCACCACATTTACAAAGAAGGCCAAAATTTCTATAAACCAGCTTCTAGGGTTTCGCTCAGTTCCCGATCTTAAATCTCCAAACCAAAGCCTAAGCGCGCTCTGTGTAAAAGCGGAGGACGCTCTACGCACCGACACCGAGCGGCCACCAGGATCCCGCTCGCCCACTCGCCGGAAATTGGCCCACCGGAACCGGAGCGGGACGAGCGCGGCGCCGCCCCGCCCCTCCCCGCCCCGCGGCGGCTTTCCCGCCCCATTGGTCCGCGCGGCTTTGGGTCTCCGTGGCGAGAATCTAATCTGATTCCCTCCCGCCCTGGGCGAGGCCTGACTGCTCCCCAGCCGACACCAAAGTTCTAGCACGTTTATAATGTGACAGCGACATGGGGTGCACTCAATGTTTCCAGGAACACCGAGTAGGGGGAGCACCAAAATGCTAAATCCATGCTTAGCCAATTGTGCGCCGCTCACGAGTCAGGGCTGACCAGCTACCGTGGAAAAATCTGGTGACACGCCTGACACCTGATGAGACTAAAATGTACCAGGCTTTGAACGCCTGTCGCTTAGGACATCTGGCCTAATGCTAAAAAAATGAGGCTGGTTATAGGATGCACTGGGGGAGACACAGAGCAATAGCGAGTTCTTCCTCTCACAACCCTGGGGGCGGGGGCTGAATAATTCTTTCCCGGATGCATATCCCTGTTGAAACGGAACTTGGCGCCACCTGCAAACACTTGGAAGCCCTGTGTCAAACAGCGGGTTGCCCTTCTTGCTCTCCTTTCTCCTGGCCTTTAATTTCAGGCGTTTACCGAGCCTCTTATGGCTCCCAAACACTGCTGGGGACTGACAACTTGGACACATCCGACTCAAGAGAGACGGCGCCTGTAATGGCGCCTGCGTCAGACACTAACATGGCGGACA